>NC_047043.1:51131415-52369393 GCF_011762595.2 Tursiops truncatus | reverse complement strand
ACAGACCTATCACAAGTAATGAAATTGAAACTGTAATTAAAAATCTTCCAACAAACAGAAGTCCAGGACCAAATGGCTTCACAGGTGAATTCTATCAAATATTTAGAGAAGAGCTAACACCTAGCCTTCTCAAGCTGTTCCAAAAAATTGCAGAGGGAGGAACACTCCCAAATTCATTCTACGAAGCCATCATCACCATGATACCAAAACCAGAAAAAAATATCACCAAAAAAAGAAAATTACAGACCAATATCACTGATGAACATAGATGCAAAAACCCTCAACAAAATACTAGCAAACAGAATCCAACAACATACTAAAAGGATCATACACCATGATCAAGTGGGATTTATCCCAGGGATCCAAGGATTCTTCAATACACGCAAATCAATCAGTGTGATACACCATATCAACAGACTGAAGGATAAAAACCTAATGATCATCTCAATAGATGCCAAAAAAGCTTCTGACAAAATTCAACACCCATTTATGATAAAAACTCTCCAGAAAATGGGCACAGAGGGAACCTACCTCAACATAATAAAGGCCACGTACGACAAACCCACAGCAAGCATCAACTCAACGGTGAAAAACTGAAAGCACTTCCACGAGGATCAGGAACAAGACAAGGATGTCCACTCTTGCCACTCTTATTCCGCACAGTTTTGGAAGTCCTAACCATGGCAATCAGAGAAGAAAAAGAAATAAAGGAATACAAATTGGAAAAGAAGTAAAACTGTCACTGCTTACAGATGACATGATACTACGTATAGAAAATCCTAAAGATGCCACCAGAAAACTACTAGAGCTAATCAATGAATTTGGTAAGGTTGCAGGATACAAAATTAATGCACAGAAATCTCTGGCATTCCTATACACTAACAACGAAAAATCAGAAACAGATATTAAGGAAACAATCCCATTTACGATCGCAAGAAAAAGAATAAAATACTGAGAAATAAAACTACCTAAGGAGGCGAAAGACTTGTACTCAGAAAACTATAAAACACTGATGAAAGAAATCAAAGATGACAAACAGGTGGAGAAATATACCATGTTCTTGGATTGGAAGAATCAATATTGTCAAAATGACTCTACTACCCAAAGCAATCTACATATTCAATGCAATTCCTATCAAAGTACCCATGGCATTCTTCACAGAATTAGAACAAAACCTTTATAATTCATAGGGAAACACAAAAGACCCCGAATAGCCAAAGCAATCTTGAGAAAGAAAAACGGAGCTGGAGGAATCAGGCTCCCCAACTTCAAACTGTACTACACAGCTGCAGTAATCAAGACAGTCTGGTACTGGCAAAAAAACAAAAATATAGATCAATGGTACAGGATAGAAAGCCTAGAGATAAACCCATGTACATATGGGCACTTAATTTACGACAAAGGGGGCAAGAACATACGATGGAGAAAAGACAGCCTCTTCAATAAGTGGTGCTGGGAAAACTGGACAGCTACATGTAAAAGAATGAAATTAGAACATTCCCTAACACCATACACAGAAATAAACCAAAATGGATTAAAGACTTAAATGTAAGACCAGACACTATAAAACTCTTAGAGGAATACATAGGAAAAACACTCTTTGACATAAACCACAGCAAGATCTTTTTGACCCACCTCCTAGAGTAATGGAAATAAAAACAAAAATAAAGAAATGGGACTTAATTAAACTTAAAAGCAAAGCCGTAAACAAAACAAAAAGACAACCCTCAGAATGGGAGAAAATATTTGCAAATGAAACAATGGACAAAGGATTAATCTCCAAAATATACAGGCAGCTCATACAGCTCAGTATCAAAAACACAAACAACCCATTCAACAGATGGGTGGAAGACCTAAATAGACATTTCTCCAAAGACGACACACAGATGGCCAACAAACATATGAAAAGATGCTCAACATCACTAATTATTAGATAAATGCAAATCAAAACTACAATGAGGTATCACTTCATGCCAGTCAGAATGGCCATTATCAAAAAAGCTAGAAACAATAAAGGCTGGAGAGAGTGTGGTGAAAACGGAACCCTGTTGCACTGTTGGTGGGAATGTAAATTGATATAACCACTATCGAAAACAGTATGGAGGTTCCTTAAAAAAGTACAAATAGAACTACCATAATGACCCAGCAATCCCACTACTGGGCATATACCCTGAGAAAACCATAATTCAAAAAGAGTCATGTACCACAATGTTCACTGCAGCACTATTTACAATAGCCAGGACATGGAAGCAACCTAAGTGTCCATTGACAGATGAATGGATAAAAAAGATGTGGCACATATATACAATGGAATATTACTCAGCCATAAAAAGAAACGAAATTGAGTTATTTGTAGTGAGGTGGATGGACCTAGAGTCTGTCATACAGAGTGAAGTAAATCAGAAAGAGAAAAACAAATACCATATGCTAACGCATATATATGAAACCTAAAAAAAATGGTACTGATGAACCTAGTGGCAGTAAAGGAATAAAGATGTAGACATAGAGAATGGACTTAAGGACAAGGGGAGGGGGAAGGGTAAGCTGGGACGAAGTGAGAGAGTGGCATGGACATATATACACTACCAAATGTAAAATAGATAGCTAGTGGGAAGCAGCAGCATAGCACAGGGAGATCAGCTTGGTGCTTTGCAATGACCTAGAGACGTGGGATAGGGAGGGTGGGAGGGAGGTTCAAGAGGGAGGGGATATAGGTGTATATATATATGCATGTGACTGATTCACTTTGTTGTACAACAGAAACTAACACAGTATTGTGAAGCAATTATACTCCAATAAAGATCTATTAAAAAATATATGCATAACAACAAAAAAAAGAGATTCTTCTCTCGTGAATGTGAAAAAAAGAAAAATGCATGTAGCAACACCTGCTCCCAGGGGTAAGAAGGAAATGATATCTTCCATGCAAACACCCAGAAAGTACCTGTCCATATATTATCAATAAATGCAGCTACAATTGCTCTTGCAGCTTATTCCTTTTTTCTTTATCTTAACACCATCTGAAAATTGGGCTAATAGTTCAGCTTTCCCCACTCCATGAACTGCTGTTTGAACAACTGAATTATTTAAATTTGGTAATGGGCATTTTATCTTCATTATATTATTTGTTTAACTGTACATGTATATGTTGTTCACATCAAATCACGAGACAGTGGTGTTATATTTAGCCTCACAAAAAATCAAACTAAACTTCTGCTTAGTTTGAAGAGCAGAATGCCAAAATTTGAAAGATGTCCCCATGAGAACAGAGAATGTAGCAGATTTAGTGAGGAGTTTGGATGCAAAATAACCAAACCTAAGTAGCTTGCAGCCTTAGTTCACACCTCTCCCCCACCCCGCACATTTCAAATGAGCAAATCAAAGACCCAAACAAAATTACCCCCATGGAAAGATGAGCAATCATTACTAATGTAGCAGCATGGGCCAATGCTTAATATGCCGGTAAAAACTGGAAGAGCTATAAGAGCAAAAAGCAGGTATAATGAAATTCAGAAAAAGAATTACTCCGGAAAGCAAGGGGAAAATCTTTCAGACACATTGCTCTTTATTTTCAAGTAAAGAGAACAAAAATTCCTCAGATAAAAAAGTTTGAAGAAAAGATAAGAGATAAAAGCAAATATAAAACAACAGAAAGAGATGGAGGGTAAGCTGTCAGCTCTCAGAAAAGAAGTAACAGCTTAGCACCTGACAGAAGGGAAAAATGCGGGATCCTTCGAGTAAGACAGTGTGAGTTTGAATGTCACCACTACCATCTTCTAGTTCTCTGAACCCTGAGCAAGTGAAATCCCTCGCTGAACCTGTTTTCTCACCTATAAAATCAAGATGAAATCTACTTCACTGGGTTATTTTAAGAACAAGAGAATAACCCCACCTAGTAACAGGCTCACAGGACACAATAAATGTCTCTCCCTTTATTCATCTGTTCATCTCTATCTGTCCCTTCCTTTGTCCCTCTGCATCTGTCAGACTCTTTTCTTACTAACAAAAACTACACCTAACTCTTGTTTATCTGTGGTAATAGGAAGCAGGTACAGAGAAAAATTTGAAATCTACAAATTATTCAAAAGACTCTCTAAATCATTAGTTTCAATCAACTTTCCCAGTCAGAATTTTTCCACAGTTCATAAAAGAATCTATGCTGATGTACTAAATTTGGATATTCCATAAAGCCAATAAGAGAAAGAAGCAAAGAATACAGATGATAGATGATAGCTAGCTACCTAGATGATTGATTGATAGATAGATAGGGCTGATAGATAAACATACACACAAATATGAATCCATACATTTGGCTAATAGGGAAAATCTCCCTTATTCTAAAATAAGTGAGTAAGCATGATCCACTTCTACCAACTCAGTCAAAGATAATATAATGATAATGTAACATACTAATAACGTAATGGGGTAAGTAAAGCAATAAAAAGATAGAAAACATCCTGATACATTACTCTGGAGAATAGACCATTGACTTCATTGCTTGGGTCATTCTCTCCTTGTTATGCTCTAGACCAGTGCTATCCAATAGAAGGCTCTGCAATAAAGGAAATTTTCTATATCTGTGTTGTCCATTATAGTAGCCAAGTAGCCACATGTGGTTATTGAGCACTGGAAATGTTACTAGTACAACCAAGGAATTGGAATTGGATTTTTAATTTTACTAAATTTGGATTAATTTGGATGCAAATGTAAATAGCCACATGTGGCTAGTGGCTACCATATTGAACAGGGCAGATCTGGGCTAATTACGTCATATAATGCAGTAAGTGGAAATAATTTCATTTAGAGTCATTTTCTCCATCTTGACAATTCTCTTCTCATTAATGGTGATTTGCCCCCTCTCCTAATAGGGACCAGCTCACAGCAGTGGCGGATCTCAGCTTCCACTACTCTCTCTGCTCCTGCCCATACTACCATAGAGGGACAAGTAACGTTGAAATGGCCAAAGATGGAGGTGTCATTGATGAGCCAGCCTAGACTATTGATTGGATAACTTGCTGAATGGATTTAAATCTCTCTCTATGCTTTGCACTAAATTAGAAAAGATATTCTCAAGAACATACTCTCCACAGCCTGAACAAGGTGTTTCCTAAGGCTGTTTCTTATAATGTTCCTCACCATAAACTCATGACTCACTCAGAGTGCAAATCTTTGGGGGACCATTATTAGTCAGCCCAGGTTCACAGCTCTCTTGGGTCTGGAAGGAGATGTTTGCATTTCAAAAGAAGGAAATAACTGCACATCCTTTATGCAATCATCCTTAATGTTGTTTTTTTTCTCAACCGTAATTTTAATAACTACTAGACAGCTGTAAATTCCAGAATGTACCCCTAGAAAGAACTTGAACACAGACATCTATGCTGCCATTTAAGTGCAGAACTGTTACCCTGAAAAGGTAGCCAAACTGGAAATAAGAACACTAACCTCTTGGAAAACTTGAGGACTTTACAGAGGATTCATGCCTGAAGGGAACATCCAACCTTTTCTAGGAGGTAAACAGCACTGATTAACTCCCCTAACCTGAGTTAACGCTACCTTACACAGCTCCTGACCTGACCTCCAAGATGTTATGACAATCCTTCCCAATGGCAGGATGTACCATCTGCTAGGCGCAATGCATATACGGCCCTCAGTTGTCAAACACCCTTTCCTGTGTGAATATTTTATCACGGAATTTAAAGCAAATGTTCCTTAAAGGAAAAGATCATCCTTTCTGCTTATTCATATCACCTAGCAGTCACCTCTTACGCAGTGAGTGCTCATTAAATAGCTTTCAATTATGTAAAGAGAAACACACCATAATTGAGATAAATAGAACTTTAAGCATGCTATGCTACCCTTGAATGATTTGAAAGAAACTTTTAAAGTATGTTTGAAAACAGTAATGCTTAATTCACATGAACCTTTCATGTTACTGCCATCATTAATGAAAATGATAATCAGAACTGTAGCTTCTCTCCCAGGAAATATTTCTTCTAGTGTTTTCTCTTGCCCCAAATAAAATGCAGTGTCCATCCCTTCCTATATACTTCATTTCTTCTTCAATTAATTATGATTTACAGAAATCTTGCCCAAATTCATCTTATATTTTCTTTCCCTACACTCTCATCTCTAGCTAATGATTTTTCGAATTCCATTTCATTGCTGAATGTCAGGTCAGATTAAATCAGTTCTGTTCAGAGGGGTTTTATGTGCTTTTAATTGGTATATAGGGTGGCTACAGGAAGTTAACATCAAACCTTGGAATAAGTGTAACATCTGAGACTTATATTAATAGGGGAGACTTGTCTTGGGTTTTCCAATTTCAGAGCAGTGAACTGCAGGGCTTTGTGGGGATCCAATTAAGGTGACTAGAGTATATGTTTGTGTGACACTTGTTTAAACAGTTGAATTACAACTGAATCTTAAAAAGGACTGAGATCTATAAGGAGTCCAGGAAAAAAAGAACAAGAATGTCATAGTAGTCGTTATCTAGCCAATAAGAAAGTTCTGGTCACTAAACATAGTTTACTCTCAGTAGTGGCCTGAAGAAAATACCCACATAGTCATCCAAAGCATTCCTTCTGTGTCTACTCACTAATAAACCTTCAACATGAAGTCTATATATCTATTATCTTAGTACAAAAAAATTTATTTGAGTACCATTATATGGTCAAAGGAAATGAAATCTTAGTTTGTAAGTTAATAAGTAGTCTCCTCTAAACATGACTGAGTTCCCTGAGCCTGGTCAAATCTGGGGCACTGACAAGTTTAGTTTCTGGGATTGCCCACCATAGTTCTGACATTGCAAACCCTCTAAGAAGTCAGCCAATTTCCTCAACTCATTTCTTTACTCTCAAAGTTGTATGTCTGAAAACACCTCGACCAGCCCAGTTCTTTTCACTATACTCACAAACATATTTTTTTCTCTCTAAGAGGCTAGAGTAACAATGGAAGATGGACATTTGCCAACTGCCAATAAATGCGAAGTTGAAACTTTTCATTTCTTGACTTTATGGATAACTGTTCTACCCCCTATGTTGGGCTTTGAAGTAGAACACCTTCCGAATCAAATGCATTTTACCTTCCAGAGACCTGATGGAAAGGGAATATATCTAAGAGGCTGAATTCTAGACACACCATTTGCAGTCACTTGCCATATGAGATTAGTCAAATCCTTAACCTCTCTTACCCTCAATGTCCTTATCTGTAAAAATAATACTTTTATCTCAAAATTACTGTAAGTATCCAACGAGACAATATATAAGTATCTGGCACTTTATGGGTACTCAAAAGTATTCATTTCCTTTTCCCCAAGTAATCTTTTCTGGCTAATAGCTTCAGCATTCAGTAGCACTTGCAGGTCTTGTAATATCTTACTGAAAGGAGTTATTCCAATTACCATTCTAGCAGCTTTTTCTGAAATTACAAGCCCTAAGTTTATCATTCTGCATCCAATATTAGTTGTATCCTTATTATCAGCTGTAACTCTGAATGCATGGGTTTTATTGTTATTTACAATGAAAAATTTTCCTACAATTCTTTCTAGAGCACTTTGGATTTATTACACAAATAGTCTATGTTTAGACATCTAATGAAAGGCCAGGCACAAAGCTAATCCTCTTTCTCGCCAATAATTACCATAATAAAGTTGTCAATATCCAGAAAGGTTGCAGTTTGTTGAATATATACACTTAAGTCCAAGACGAAGCACAGGCTTTGACCATCCAACTATATTTATTAGAATAGTTCCCCTACTGGTTGTCTCCACCTGAAATCTGTTCTCTAGCTCTGACGCCAGATGGTCTAGGCCCAAGCTTTGGAATCTAACTCTAGCTTTTGACTTAAAGTCTGTGTCCTTAAACACAGGCTGTAGAGTGTAAAATACATAATAACGGAGGCATGCAGGTAAGCACAAGCCCAAGATCTGGGTGGGGGGTTGGGGGGTGGGATGGATGAGAATGGAAAGAAATTACTTTCTGGGCAAACAAGTACATTTCTTGCAATAATTTTAGATTACATCTAGCCCTGATGTCAGCTATGTTATTTCTGACTAAGACACCAAGATTGGTGAGGAAAACCACTAAACAGTTTACAGCGCAATAAAAATGTTAGCAGGCCAAAGGATTCTTTAAACTATTTGGAAAGCAGAAGACTCAGATGCAAAGGTTTTATTTCACTGTGATTTGGTTAAATCAATCTTGCTCCAATATCCGAAAGACATGTAAATAGAAACATTAATCACAAATGATGCACAACCTTAAAGAGAAAAAAGATAACCCAGAGGTCAACCTGCCACTGGGAGACTCAGTGAAACTTGTCCTGACTCCCAATTCCATTGCCTGTAATAGTCATAAGTCCTCTCCACGACATCTGCACGATTGAAAGTTCATTTCCTCCTGCTTCTGTTGCCTCTGAATCCCTAGGTGTCTTTAAATCCACAGCAATCTCATTTCCTTTACCAGTTTCCAAAAGAAAACCATCACTCAAAATCAAGTATTTCATGATTTGGGGAGGCTTCCTGAAGACTTGGGGTGACACACGGAGATGGATTACTTCACAGTGCACACAACTTCCCAGAATCTGCTGGTTTCACTCTCAACACCTCTAGAGCAACCAATGAAACAATCTCTTCCATTAACCACACAAAATATTTTTAGAATATACCCTGGCCCCTTGAGACAGAAGAGGAGGCAGGTAACTAGTACCTCCCTAAGCTCTTATAAAAATGCTTTCTCTCAAAGATATCTCTCACTTTCTCAGGAGACTTCCGGCAAATTTTATTTTCTCCAGCTCACCACACTATGACAGACAAAACAGTGTCTTAGGCAGAGATGGAAACCAATATTTGTGAGTGTTTATTATGTGCAATTGCTTTATGTTTACCCCCTTATTTCCCTCACAAAGACAACCCTGTGTGGCCTACATCATACAAAATAGAAAACTTAAGTTCAATGAGGTTTGATTATGTCCATGTTTCAAATGCAATGGAAATGACTCTAACTTAGCTCAGATTGACAGCAAAACCTAAGCTTAGCCCCAGTCTACAATTTTCTCCACACTTGCCCTCTGAGCAAAAACCAGTCACTCAACCAGTTCAAGGTTAATGCTGCAAGCTGTGCAATACACCAAGGAACTGGAAAGGAACAGGAGAAATCCAAACTCCACTCAGCCTCCTTTTCTTTCATTATAGTGAAATCCCAAATCCCAAGTGTTCCTCTGAGCAACACTGCTATTGTCCTGTGAAAGGTTTGCGGCTTACTCAAGCAAACAATGTTAAGAACAGCCTTTACTCTACTGATTCGCAGCTAGCAAAGAGCAAGGGAGTGCTTTTGTCCCTTTCGCTTGAAGACAAAGAAAAAAAATGAAGAAGAGCTTAATCCATGTAGATGCATTTTAATCTCTACTTTATTTCCTCCATTTTAGAAAACCTAAACCAACTAGCTGACCAGACCATTTTTATTTCACATTTATGCTGACATTTCCCAATTGCAAAAGTCATAGGGGAGATATTTACAAATACAACAGTGAGGGAATAAAAAAAAAAAACCTTTAATGTTCAGCCTAACCTACTTCCCACAGCATCTTTAAATATTTCTTTCTTTGGAGGAGCAGACGTTGGTTGCAACCCTGCACAAAGTCTGAGAACGAAAATGCCTGCTCCCTTTTGAAAATGTCTAATCTCAAGATCCCACAGCCATCTTGTGGAATTTCTGTGTGGGTGTGCATGTCCTCCCACTGAATTCGTGTGTGTGTGTGTGTGTGTGTGTGTGTGTGTGTGTGTGTGTGTGTGTGTGTGTGTGTGTGTGTGTGTGTGTGTGTGTGTGTGTGTGTGTGTGTGTAGATGTGTTGGGGTGGGGTGAGGGGTGAGGAAAGACCTAGGGGATAAGGGTAAGCATTTTCTATTAGAAATGTGCCTGGGATGTGCAAAAGACAAGAAATAGCCTCAACCAACAGCCAGCCTGAATCACTTAAGCACTGTCTTTAGAAGGTGATATGGCATGATTTGTACAATAAAAGTATGGGAAAAGTGTAAACATCCATTACCAGGAGAAGCAATAAATTACACTACAATCATGTGATGCATCTTATGCAATCAGTACAAATAATTAAGAGTTTTATATACAGGCATGGAACTATGTAAATAAAAAAGTAGGTATAGAAAATATGGATAGTATAATCTCATATGTTAAAATGTACATATTAAATGTTTATAAGTCTTATTGTAATAATCACATATTACATCATGTTATATACAAATAGGTCATATGATTTATGCCCAGGAAAGGAGGTGGTAACAGCACTTGCCTCTGGATGTGACTATAGATGTCTTTTGCTTTCTTCCTTTGGCTTGTCTGTATTTTCAATTCATGTATAATGAATATGCATTGCTTCTTTCAAAATACATTTTAAAGTTATTTTTAAATGAAAAGATACGCACATGTGAAGAATCCTTTTGCATTCCAGCAGCATCCGAACCCAACTGACAGCACTTTCCTTCAAGAAGTATTTCTGACAAACCTGAGTGTCTGCAGACTGGGATTCCCTCACTAGACAGAAACCCTCCTCAGGCTTCTCAGAGCATCAAGCCAATTAGAGCTGGTGTCACCTTGACACTCCTGGCTTTTGTTCCTGCATGGTCAATGGCAAGCATGAGCTTCCATGGGCAGGGACAGTAGCCGGTTGGAACTCAGATGACATGGGGGCACCTGTCTCAGTTTTGTAACTGAGAATGATGCCCAACTTCCTAGACAAGAAGTACATGTTCTTTTCACATTGTTTCAGGGACCTACTGACGAATAACATAGCACTGCAAATTTAGTGGCTTAAAACAATGGTCATTTTATTATGCTCGCAAATGCTGTGTGTCAGGAATTTGAGCAGAACGTAGCAGGGATGGCTTGTCTCTGCTCCACGGTGTCCAGAGTCTCAGCTGAGAAGACTCAAGTAGCTGGGGGCCAACATACTGGAGGCCCCTTCACTCCATGTTTGGTGCCTGGGACATCATGACTTAAAGGCTAGGCTCCACATGATCACCAACGTGTGGTCATACCCCCATGTGGCCTCTCCATGTGACTTGGGCTTCTCACTGCATGCACAGGGGAGTGAGTGGCACAAGAATGACCATTCTAAGAGAACCAGGGAAAAACTGCATGGCCTGTCGTGAGTTACCCTTGGGGTTCACATAGTGTCACTTCCACTGGTCCAGATAATCATAAGTTAAAATAGCCAAGATATGGAAGCAACCTAAATGTTCATTGACAGAGGAATGGATAAAGAAGATGTGGTACATATACACAATGGAATATTACTCAGCCATAAAAAAGAATGAAATAACGCCACTTGCCGCACCATGGATGGACGTAGAGATGATCATACTAAGTGAAGTAAGTCAGACAGAGAAAGACAAATATCATGTATCACTTATATGTGGAATCTAAAAAGATGATACAAATGAACTTATTTACAAAAGAGGAATAGACTCACAGACTTAGAAAACAAACGTATGGTTACCAAAGGGGGAAGGGGTGGTAGGGATAATTTAGAGGTTTGGGATTAACATACACACACTACTATATATAAAATAGATAAACAAGGATCCACTGTATAACACAGGGAACTATATTCAATATCTTGTAATAAACTATAATGGAAAAGAATCTGAAAAAGAATATATGTATGTATATATACATAACTGAATCACTTTCCTGTACACCTGAAATTAACACAACATTGTAAATCAACTATACTTCAATAAAAAGTTGTTTGTTTGGAAAAAAAAAAATCTTAAGACTGCCTGATTCAAGAGGTAAGGACATAGACTCTCCTGATGGGAAGAGTATCAACAAATTTGTGACCATTTTTCAAAAACCATCACACACATTTATCAAGTTTTTGCTCTGTGAGAGCCACTGGAGCTGGAGCTATAAAGGAGAAAAACAGAAAGAGCTCTATACTGGAGATCAGAAGGGCTTTCTGCCCTGTTTTTCCAATAACTCACAGTCTCGGTAATAAATTCCATTTCTCCCTCAGCAAGATAGAAATAGTCATGTTAGGCTGAACCATATAAAATTGCCAGTACTCAACCATTTCTGGCCTAAAACAATTGCTATTGGTTTGACCTAATGCTACATAGAAATGTAAGGCTAAAAAGTGATAAAATATAAAATATTCTCAGGGGGGAAAAGTATTTAATGCTCCTTATTTTTTAATGCTCCTTGCTTTTTTTAGCTTTCTTGAATAAGCTTTTGTAATATTTCTACTAAATTTAAAGAGAAATTGATATCCCCTATTGGCTTACTTTTTAATTAAATAACAAAGGTCTAGTCTATGGCCAGAGTGTATGTCCTGTGACTATGGTTCTCCACTAGTACTTCCTTCTAAACATCTTTTCTAAAACCTTCTTGGGGTTTCACTTACAGCACAATAACAATGCTTACTTTTTATTAACCAAATTCTGGATCCTTGCTTATTTTACATTATATTTGAATAATGTGCCAAATGATACCATATACTAGCGTGTGGTACGTTCAGTATTCGATGGGTTACTTCCTCTCGTTACTCACAAAACCATACTGGTGGTCGTCAAACACCAACTGCACTTATAATCAACCACATTTTCTACTATTATAGATTCATGACCACAGAAACAAGCTGGTCTTAGGGTATAATGACACATAGTAGAGACAGATAGGCAAGAAAATATTCTTGGCCAAAACTAGAAGAGCAAGAGAGGTGAAACAAGAGGCAAATTACTAAAAGGTAATTTTGCCACAACACGTAACTGCAAAATAATAAGACTCAGTCTCTTGAATGGCCCTAAAAATGGGTCTAGCGACAAATTGCAAGATTTGGAATTTCCAAACACGTCTCGAGAAATGGAGTAATATGAAACCTCTTAAAGGCAATTTCTCAAAAGGCACAAGCCGGTACTGTTAACATTGGGGGTGTTCATTCTCCTGTACAGCTCTAGGTCAGCCATATTACTTCGCTGGTAAGGTAGTTAGTATCCATGTGCAAAATAATAAAAGCCTAAATAAAGTCAAGTAACACCACAATTAATACAGTGCATATACCAGGGGCAGCCGTGAGGAACAAGAAAGAACCCTGTCCTTGGATTTCAAGACCCAGAATTGAACTTACTAATAAGGTGACCAACTCACCCCATTTTGCCCACGACTTACTCCATTTTAAAATTGAAAGTCCCATGTCCCAGAAACTCCCTCAGTCCTAAGAAAATAGGGACTGTTCATCAATCTACTTACTAGACAACCTTGGGTGAACAATTTTTCCTTTAGAGAATTCAATTTCTCTGACTGTAAAATGATTTTAAAAAGTAAAATAAAGCCTAATTTGTTCACTTGCTGTGAAAACAATGAAATTAATGTTTCAAAGCACACTTTTAAATGTCTACAAGCCCTTTGTTACCTGATCCAAGGGCACCTGGACAGCCACCTGCCTTCCAATGCCTTTGTGGTCTTGGCCACTAGCCTTTGTTATAAAAATTCTTTAAGTAACTCCATAAGGAAGAGATACTACCCTGCCCTCCTTATCCAGAATGGTCCTGAATGCTGCCCAAGGTCAGAGGAACCCTAAGACCCGCCACCCAGGGAAGGTGACCCAGTATAGGACTTGGAGGAGTCCCACATTTACAACACATTTCCAGTGAGGACCAGCTTTGCATTTCTCTTGCCAAGTGAGAGTCTCATTAACCACCCTTCATGTGTAGAACTGAATCCCCCTCTCCTCCCACCCCAAACAAAAAGCAATTACAGGCGGGGCAGAGGGAAAAAGCATAAAACTCTGTGTTCAGCAAATTTGGAAAATATTTTCCTTCCAAGAGCTATCAGACGCATTTCCTTTGCCTAAGCAAATTAGCAATTGGAGAAAAAAGAAAATGCTTTCAGACTATTACACTAATAAAGAAGACGTTAAGCCACTCCAGTCAGAAAGCTGAGCAGTAATAACAATGGAATTTTTCCAGCCTATAGTTTAATTAAAAGTTGCCAAAATTAGCATCCATGCCCCTCTCCTTCCTCACTCCACACACTCCCCCATCTTTTCTCCGCACGCCTCTCTCACACCTGGAAACAATAACGATATGCAGCTCCAAATGAACTGAGAAAATGAAAATTACCTTCCTAGAGGAAGGAAAGTGCATTTGACATCCACCTTGCTCCAGGACTTGAGAGACTCTGATATAATTACCTCAGAGAGGCTGCGGGCAGATGGCAAGCTCGGCAGCACTGTGTCCTCAGTCAGCAGGACACCGCCGAGATGCTCTTCATGACATTTTGTTCAAGATGTTTCCAGCACACAAAGCTCAGAGCTGGCAACCAGCAAAAGGGCCCACGAGCGTTCATTAGCCTGAAATCATGGCCAACTCACACCTGTGCTCTGCGGGTCTGCACCTCCATCCCTCGGCCCAGCCCTCTGGGCAGAGACCAGGGATGGGATCAAGGGTGAGGAGGCTTCTGGAGCAGCCGGCTTCTGACCCATATGCTCATATGGGCAGGAGGGGGGCGCAGCAGAAGAGCTAGTGAAGGGCATGCTATGCCCAATGCTGGCCCTCCTGGGACATCATTCTCCAAAACTTTTCAGCTGTGGGAGTCACAGGAGGAAGTCAACGCAGGCTGCTAACTCTCAGACAGAAGTTTGGGATGATTGTGAGAGTAAGGGAGGGCTGAATAAGAGAGGCACAGCAGAATTATGGCTCCACCAAGTGTGGAATCTCTCCCCCTTGAATGCCCATCTCATCAACATCCTGCTTTCCAGGAATGTCTCTGTCAGTGCCCATAGTAGTCAGGGTAACACACTAGCTGCTGTAACAAACAACCCTGCAATGGAGGGTTATTTCTCTCTCCTGACATATTCCCATGTGGTTCCTAGGTTCCTCTCTCCCAAGAGGATCCAGGGTTCTTTTACCTCACACACATGGTCTCTGAGAACACTGATCTAGGGAAAAACAAAAACATGGCTGATTGCACAGAAGGACTTACAGCCAGGCCTGGAAGTGGCCTTTGGATGTGACAATACTAGGAAAATACTAGGACGTCTTTGGTTATTTTTTTTTTTCCCAGACACGCTGTGTGGCTTGTGGGATCTTCGTTCCCTGACCAGGAATTGAACCCGGGCCACGGCAGTGAAAGTGCCGAGTCCTAACCACTGGAACACCAGGGAAGTCCCAGCCTTTGGCCTTGATAAGAGTAAATGAGGTCAGGGCACTCGAAGCCAGACAGCAGTGTACTAAGTCTTAGTGATGACTACTTTAACAAGACAACTAAGAGTTCATTAATTTGTTCCCTACTAATGAGGAATTTCTAGTAATTGAGACAAAACTGAGCTTACATCTCCTAAATGCAAATTAGAGTATAGATCATACAGAACAGAAGGATGCTGGAATAGCTAAGAGATGGTGCTATTTTTAGCCGACTTCAGTATTCCTCAAACAGGATGATCCTCTAAGCACAGGTCCAAGTCACAGTGGATGATGTTGGTATGTGAGAAGAGTTAAGTTACAGAAAGGGCCTGGGCTCAGGGGTGAGCCCAAGGGCAGCCAGTCCCTGAAGGGAGAGCTGCAGTCACAGTGGAGAGGAGGTGGGCTGACAGCTGTAATGGCCCGCATTCATGGGCCATGTGTTCATCTTGTTTAATGCCCACAGTCCAGAGGTGTCCTTCTCCCACTGCTGGAGGGAGGTGACGGGAGTGGAGACATCAGAGCCCGAGGGTGGCAGTGGGCTGGGGCAAAGGGCAGATCAGCTCTGATTTCAAGTAACTCAGAAGTTTAAGTATCAGAAATTAATAATTCTGCTTAAAATCTCTTCTAGCTATAAATTATATGATGCAATCAATCCTTCAATATCTTTACTCATTCAACCAATACTCATTAAGAACAAACCTACCATGTACCAAGCACTGTGCCAGGTGCTGGAGCGAACATTCACTTGATTTCTTCCAAGAGTTCACAGCACGGGACCTTATTATAGTCTACACTGCCTATTTCATCAAACTAAAGGGAGAGTGAAACAAGACAATATATACTACCTCTACTTGCAATAGGAGAATAAAGCAGAGAGGCAAAGCAAATTTCTCAAGGTCACACAGATGGGAAATGGCAGAGGCAAAATTCAACTTGAAAGGAGAATTGAACTTCCTGAAGTCTATTTCATTTTGGATTGTACCATATCAGACATACCTCCCCACAACATGTTTACCCAAGGCTGACTCTGCTGTGTTTTGGTTTCTGGAGTTCTTTATTACATCCCCTGAAGGGATCCATACTTACTCCAATACACGGGGCCATGACTGGAAACCTACACTCCCTTTGCCAGAATGTCAAGAAAGCTAACAAGAGCATGTCTTTCAAGGCTTTGATCACAGAGAAGACAAACTCAAGCAGAAATTCGTATTGTTAGAGTGATTACAGTGATTATAATTAATACTAGACAACATAATGATAAGAACATGATGTATTCAGAATGCCTAATTAGAGCCATTTTATCATTATTTTCTTCCTAAGCCTAATGATCATGATCATCATTATTAATAATGATCATAACCACTGGAAGACAATGACAGCAATGATGACAAATGGCTCGGAACCAATTTGGTGTTCTCCGGGAAGCGTGCTCCTCCAAGTCTCTGGCTGGTCAGAATGACTTTGTTAGTTGTGAAGTGACTGATACAATGTAATTATTATATTTAACAACAGATGACAAGTGGCGTTACACTGCAGAAGGAAAGAAGGGCGCTTGGGCCACCAGCACAGCACCGGGATGGTGCCGCTCCTCCTCCAGCACAACTGATATGCAAATGCATCCACAGTCATAACCACCAGCGCCCCCTCCCATCAGGCACCGTGGCCATCCATCTGGAAGCTCTGTGGTAGGATAGCCAGGGTCTGAGGGCTTTGCTCTCCCACTGGGTCTGGTTCCCGGGACCACTAACATGTTAGTCTACTTCCATCCAGATGTGTAGCAAGACCCAGTTTGATGGTTAATTTTTAGTTTTGATGGTCAAGTGTGAAGTTGATTGGTCCAAGAGATGCCCAGATAGCTGGCAAAACACCACATATATGTATCTATATATATCTATATCTATGTATATAGAGATATATATATATTTATACATAGATAGATACACACACATATAATATTGGTTCTATTTCTCTGGAGGATTCTGACTATGATACCTAACGTATCTCAGACACCCAATGGAAGAGATACTTAAGGTTTCGGTTGACATGTGTCCAAATATATTAGGGCCAGGACAATGCTAGTTAAGGCCTGAACCCCCCAATGGAAGTTCCCAGGGTACCACAAGAGAGGAGGGTTGTGCTCCTTTTACTGGAAGATGCTACAGAATGTTCAATCTGAGCGGCGCCAAGACCATGGTGCTCTAGCTGAAGAACTCCCTAGCACTCATCACTTTTGAAATGTGGGCATCCCCTCTGTTCCCGCCTTACTCTACAGCTGCCCCACGTGGGCTGCTGGAAGCCCTCTCTTCTCCTTTGCTGAACAGCCACGTACTCCGCACCTCCCACCAAAGAGGCAGAACCAGTGTGAACATTAAAATAACCACCAGCCTCTAGCTCCCCAACAACGTGGTCACCCAATGAAGCAGGCTACAGAGAAGGGCAGTAGAACCATCTGTGAGAGGATGGGGGAGCAGAGGGTGAAGAGAGAGAAAGCAGCGGCCAAGTCCAGCAAGAGCGGGAGCATCAACAAACGCACACAGAGCCCGTCGTCCTTAGTTCTAGACATCCTGAACACAAACCAGCGACCTTACAAATACCAGAGGTACCTGGACATTAAACAATACGTATTCATGGACTCAGAGAAATGTCACTGAAATTCTTTCATGCATTCAACAAATATGCGTTGACAATGTAAGGCACTGCGCTAGACTTGAGGATAAAGCTGTAGAGAAGACACACAGCCTGGTCCCCAGGAAACTCACAGCCTAGAGAAGACAATCAATAAACAAGTTCTTAATTGTGATACGTGCTCTGAGGGAAGAGACTGACATGCAACCCTGCAGAACAGCAAGCAACCTGGGTACTGGGAGTTTAACTAGTCCAGGTCCACTGGACATCAGAGATAGATATTTGAACCTCAAGACTCTGAGTCTTGAGTGTGTTGTTTCCAAATAGCAAGTTTCATAAGCGTATTTTCTGATGCAAATACCACATAATGTTGAACATGCAAAACCAGCAACGATATCAACCACAGTTGGCACCAAACTGACCATAAAGTTTCAGACTTCGCGATGAACTTGCCAGTTCATCAGTACTTTCTCACAGCAGGACTCGAGGCAGAACTAGTTCAAGGAAACAGGAAGCTGCCATATTTCCCATTCACCCAAGAATCTTCTGATGCTTATGAAGAAGGCAAAAATTGTGTCACATGCAACAGTTTCAAGCAATTTCAAACCCACCCTCCAGAGTAACCCCAGAGCTTTCTGGACAGTGCAGGAGGGACACACAGGTAAGCATCCACAATGGGCAGTAGATAGTCATAAACAATTCCAGGATTCAGGAGATGAGCAAAGCATTGCTCTAGTTTGCCATCAATTTTCCCTTTATCCCACACACGATTCACCTTACAGGAGCACCCAAGATGTCCTCCTCTCCCTAATCTCCCTCCTCCTTCCTGTTTCCATTTCTACCCTCTGACCCTCTATTCTCACCGCAGGGTCCACCTTAATAGGCCACAGGGAAGTGCCTACTGCCATTTGTAAGAGGAATTTTAAAGCTTGCAACCCTCAAAGTGGAGCATCTACAAGATCTTTCTCAGGATAACACTGCCCCTTCTTTAGTATAACTTGTATGTACAACTGTGAGTCTTGGCCTCTTTGCCTTGACTTCCAAGAGTGCAGAGAAAAAGAAAAGAAGGGGAGGACAAGGAGAGAAAACTACCCTGCCACACCTGGCTCTGCAGGGCTCCCACAGATCTTCTCTAACTGAAATTAATGACTAACGGGCCTTTCCACATCTGAGGCTGTGCACCTTCCCATTCCCCGAAGGCTGGTGTAGCTAGACCCCACACACTCTTTAGTTTGGTATCTAAACAGGCCATGCTCTGAGCTTAGGCTGTACCATTCAGGAAAGTGTGAACCAGCCACATACTGTCCTTATTCTCCTGAGCATCAAGGCTCAAATCCCAATTACAGTAAAAAAGAAAAGTAAACTTCATGGGAACTTGGAGGCCACTGTAAAATCCAAGCTCTAGTCCAAAAGAAATAGCCTGTCAAGTTCTTCAGAGGGAAAGAAGGAAGGTGTAATAGAAAAACTATAGGAAGCCACTGTCTTCCCAACTTTTTATCCATTTTCTACCTCTGGGTCTGTGATCACTGACGGCCCTTCTGCTTGGAATCTTCCCATATCTTCCCTCATCAAATATTAGCAATAGTTTTAGGCTTCATTAAAAGGTTGCTTCCTACAAGAAGCCTTCCCTTATTTATTTTCCCTCATAAACAATAATATTGTAACAGTAACGTATATTGAGAGTTTACTATAATGCCAGTATTGCACGTATTTTTGCTCATTTAATTTTCAAAACCATATTATCAATATTATTATCCCTATCATTATCCTATTCACTGTTATTGTTGTCCTTATCATTAATCTTATTTTTCAGATGAAGCTCAGGTAGGTAATTTTCCTAAGAGCACCCAGTCAGAAAATATAGATATACATAGTAGAACCACAACTCTTTGTATTAGTTATGACATAACACACCCCACTTCCCATCCCCACCCCAACAGGAAGCCTGTAATATAGTAAATGCTCAACTAATGCTGTTTTTAATTGAACTGAAATAAAGTTAATTAATAAGAAGTAGGATACTTAAGGATAAAAGATGAATGAAACCATAATATAAGCTTAGTCATTTCCTTGAAAGTGTGGTCATGGGTGAGTCACATTGTTTTATTAGTTCTAATGAAAAGATGAAGAAGCCTGTTTGAACAGATGGTAATTTGGGGATCAGAGACTAGGCCTTGCTAGCCATCCAGCCTTTGGAGACATCCTCAAGCAGTTAAGAAGAACCTAGATTGGCATCTAGCCAGCTGCAGAAATGTGTATGTGACACCAGTGTTGTTAATCCCCAATTGCCCTGCCCTCCCACCAGAAAGGCTAATGCACATAGCATTGCCCCAACTGACTTATTTAAGAATAAACTTCTGTATTCGTTTTCTATTGCTATGTAACAAATTACCATAAACTCAATGGCTTTGAACAACACCCATTTTATGATCTCATTGTTTCTGTGAGTTAGGAGTCCATGCATGGCTTAGCTGGGTTCTCTGGTCAAGGTCTCACAAGGTTGAAGTCAAGATGTGGGCCAAGGCTGTGGTTTCATCTAGAAGCTCAACAAGGGAAGAATCTGCTTCCAGACTCGCTTGTGTTGGTGACAGAAGTCATCTCCTTGTGGGTTTCATGGCAGCTTCAAAGCCAGAAATGGAGAGTCTCTGTTTCTTGGAGTCTCTGATTTCAAAGAAGCCCTAAGCAGTCTTCTGAAGGGCTCATCCAATTAGGTCAGGCCCACACATGACAATCTCCCCAATCATTATTAACTCCGTCAAAATCCTTTTACCTTCACCATATAACATGATCATGAGTGTGATTCTATTAGAAGCAAGCCACAAGTTCTGCCCACACTCACAAGGAAGGAATTAAATGGGACACAACGGTAGGGGGAGATGATGATAGAGGCCATCTTGGAATTTTGCCCATCACATTTTTCCTCCATCTTTCCCTAGAATAGATTCTGTTGCCTCAAATAAAAGAATTCAAGCTCAGGTCTGGGACAGGCTAACATAACCTTGTCTCCCCAATTTCTGAGTTAAGGTGTCTTCTAAATTATTGATTCTATCACCCAGATACTAAGTCTCCCCTCTCTTAACCATCAAGATACAAAAATGTTTATTTGGAGTCCTTATTTCTTCTCCTCTTTTCTTTTTAGATGTTCCCATTAGTTCTCAATAATGATTTGGGTCATACTCCAGATTTCCTTTCCCTCTCTCCCATTGTTTCTAACACAATAACAATAACGACAATGACAGCACTGTGATGACAGTGTCAGGCAGTTCTGACAGAAGGGAATCATTTGCCCCCACCCCCTTTAAAGACTTCCACAATTTCACATCTGTCAGGGGCTGATGGGAAAACAAATCTAATTAAGTTTAATGTCAAGTTGTATCACCTATTTGTGAACTCTTTCTATTTCTTTGTCTCCGAATCTGTGGAACGTGATGGACAGCAGCAAACCTCTCATTAGCACATTTCCCATTGCCAGTTCAGGTACATGAATGTTCCCTCACCAGAACTTGAGATTCCAGTCAGATTCTCAATTCCATCTGGCTAGTCATCCTCATTATTATGCAAATGCAAGCTTCACCTGAAGGCAAGAGCTTTCTTCTTAATATTTAAATTCCATCTCATTTTCACTGATCTCTAAACAACAGCCCATCTTTGAACGTTCCTTGGAGAACATTTTAGGGATGAAATGTCCCCCAAGATTGTCTGATTCCCTCTTTAAAACAGATTGGAATGACCTGGAGAGAGGTGCGTGGAAGTGGCAGGGAGGACTACTGGCCCACCTCTGCTTCCAGAAGAGGATTTTTTAGTGCTTTGGCTGAAGTCTGATACAGGGAGCCCTGCTGCTAGGGCGAGACCCTCAACAGAGAAATCAACTGGCAGAGAAAAGACAACGTCGACATGCCAGGCAAGCCTGTTTTGAAGAGGACATGGGAACCACCAAGAGGACCAACTGCCAAGGCAAACAGTCCATAGCGGACAACTAAAAGGAACTAGGTGGCTGGCAGCAAACTAGGAATCCAGGTCAGGAGGTGGGTGGGCTCAGGGACTGGGCTGGGAACTGGAGGCAGGGATACAGGTGCTGGTTTCCCCAGTCACTGCGTCTGGAGTGCAGAATGCACTGCCACACCAGGGTCCCAGTTGGCAGACTGACACGGCAATTTAGTGCCCAAGAGATGCCAGTCATGCTCTCCACCAATCATGTCCTCTTCTCCGAGAGCCTATACTATCTGCAGGTATGTCATCAACCTGGACACCTTTGATTGCAGCCATGTGGACACCCAGCCAAAACCAAACCAATCAGACTTGCCCACAGGAAAGGTGGAATTAGGGTTCAGAGTCTAGTGGGTCTCCCTTGACCTATCTCTCTCTCCCTCTTCCTTCCTCCCTCCTCTCCTGTCTCTCTTCCTCAGGGTTTGAAAAGTTTGTACAAAATCAGACCAAGAAGTCCACTTTCCAGCCTGTGCCTTTCATCCTCTAAGAAAAAAGCTGCACTGAGAGTGTAGCAAACACAAGGAGAAAACCATGAAAGATGGAGAGGATGACTTACAATGATTGGTCCCTAACTCCCCACTTTATGACCTATTTTATATTTGGAACGCAGAGCCAGAGACCTTTATGAGGTAAGTAGGCAGCACACTCTAGAGGACAGCACGGCACTCCACATGGCTCTCCACCTTCCCCCTTTGACTTACAACCTGGCCCCAAAGGACCAAGACCCAGGCCCTCATGGAGTTTCAGCAGCTGCTTCAAAAGTCCTCAGTCATGGGGCTTCCCTGGTGGCACAGTGGTTGGGAGTCCGCCTGCCGATGCAGGGGGAGCGGGTTCGTGCCCCGGTCCAGGAGGATACCGCGTGCCGCGGAGCGGCTGGGCCTGTGAGCCATGGCCGCTGGGCCTGCGTGTCCGGAGCCTGTGCTCCTCAACGGGAGAGGCCACAGCGGTGAGAGGCCCGCGTACCGGGGGGGGGAAAAAAAAAAAAAAGTCCTCAGTCAAAATGCTAGTGGGACGCAGCCGCATAGCACAGGGGGCCGCATAGCACATAGCACAGCTCCGTGCTTTGGTGGGATAAGGAGGGTGGGAGGGAGGGAGACGCAAGAGAAAGGAGATACGGGGATATATGTATATGTATAGCTGATTCACTTTGTTATACAGCAGAAACTAGCACACCATTGTAAAGCAATTATACTCCAATAAAGATGAGTCCTCCGTCACAGGTTCCTTCCCTTCGCCACCATTTTAGCTCCTGAAGACATTAGGACATTTTTTTTTAAGTGGCACAAAGATTGAAAGCTAGTTTCCTTATCGTTTTCTAATTTATCTCCAGTACAAAGGTCAGCATTTTAAACTTTTCTTCAGAAGAAAGAAGTAGTTTTCAATGCTTTGGACAATTTTGCACCTTTTTGTCAAACAAAATGATATCAAACCATCATTTTCCCCTGCCCTATCTCAAAAGGTTATGAACACAGGTAAAAGCAGGGGGAGAAGGATGAGCAATGTAAAGAGAAAGGGTAGAAGGAAGAGGAGAAACATCTTACTTACCGAGCTCACTGCGCCACTGCTTGACTAGCATTAAGGTTTTAATCCTGTCAGCAGCCCCGCAAGGTGGCCACTGCACAGCCGAGCAGGGACTGGAGAGCAAACAAGCACAGCCCTGGAAGCAAAGGGCCTAGATGTGAATCCCAGCTCCGCCATTTATTTACCAACCTTTTACTTCTGTTTCCTCAGCTGTAAAAGAAGGATAACAATAGGTGAGGCTTACAGGAGTTCATCTGTAATAGGGGCGGGGCAGCGTATGGACGTTAGCACGTGGGCCATGGGGGGGTGGGGTGGGGGGGCAGGCTCACAGACGTTAGCACGTGGCCAATAGCGTGCAGCTCTTAGCACGTGGTCCTTAGCGCAGGGCCAGCTGTCAGTGGGGGCGGGGCAGGGCAGCCATTAGCACCTGGCGGTAGCGTGTGGCTATTACCAGGGGGGCCGGCGCCCAAACATTAGCATGGGGCGTTAGCGCGCAGAGCGGTTAGCAGTCCCACTCAACCAAGGATCAGTCTCGTGGTGGCCCCGGTGGCAGCGGTCACCCTGGGTCGCAGTCCATGGGACCTGGCCCCCGTTTGGGTGGCCTGAGGAGCCTGAGGGCCGCTGGGTCCTGGGCGCCTGGCTCCCTCAGCAATGACGGCTGGGCGGGGTCTGGGGACCTGGATCTGACGGCGCCACCATCTGAGGTCTGCCTTTTTAGCCAGGCTGGGCACTGGCGGGAGGACACGGGCTGGGTGCTGGACCAGCGCTCCCGGGTAGGGGGACTGGCCCGCGCAGGGACCCCTCCTCTTAGCCAGGCCTGGACGTTGGAGGGCGAAAGTTGAGCCTTGGGACCTTGAACAAGTAAAATGAGGGGTAATGATGTCGCTTTACTTCCGGGATTTAAGCGTTCAGAATAGGGAATAACATTTGCTTTGATGGAGGTCTATAGGAATATGTGACCAGCTGCAAGAACAAAGGATCTGACACCAACAAGTTTGCAACAACTAACCATGCCCCTCCCTCACCTCTCCTATAAGAGAGCTTTGCTGAAAGCCTTCGAAAATTGAGAATTCGGGCTTTTTAAGGCATGAGCCATCCGTCTCCTTGCAGAGCCCTGCAATAAACCTTTCCCTGCTCCATCTCCGACATTTCAGTATTGTTTGGGCTCATTCTGCATCGGGCACACAGACTTGCATTGGGTAACAAAGACATTCAACAATCTTTTTTTTCGGGGGGTGGGGGGTACGCGGGCCTCTCACTGCTGGGGCCCCTCCCATTGCGGAGCACAGGCTCCGGACGCGCAGGCTCAGCGGCCGTGGCTCACAGGCCCAGCCGCTCTGCGACACGTGGGATCTTCCTGGACCGGGGCACGAACCCGTGTCCCCTGCAGCAGCAGGCGGACTCTCAACCACTGCGCCACCAGGGAAGCCCCATACAACAATCTTTGAACAGTGCCTCTAGTAGAGCAGGCGCCCAATAAAACCTTGGCTATTACTACTGTGAAGAAAACCAAGGCACAGAAGAGTTCTTTGCCCAGGGTCACATGGCTAGAAAGTAATGGAGTCAGAAGTCCAGTCTATAACCATCCTGTTCCATAACTTCTGTGTAGTTGGACTCTCAGTGCTCCAATCTGTATCTTAGGAAACTGGGAGGCTGTCAAACTGGTCAAAAAGAAAAAGGGATAGAGAACTGAAGTGAATATAGCCACTTGGATTCCCACTGTAAGGTCCTCCTTTCTTTTTCTCTAGGAAGTCACCCCAACAGCAAAGAGAATGGGAAACAGAAACCCAAAGTCCACCTTCAACAAACTAAAATAGACTGTTGGAACTCTGAACTGCGCTAAAAGACAAAGGGCTATGAAATCTAGTGAAATCCAGCAGGTACAGATCTCAGGCAAACTGTCAGATCACAGTTGTCCAAGCAAGATGGTACATTCTAGGGAGAGAAACAATCTCTCATTTGGAGAAACCAGAGGGCATCAGTGAGCTGTCAGAGGAGGTTTTCTAGGATCCTATTTAGCACAAAGTGTCACAGGGGAAAGGAGCTCAATGAGGAATCACACAGACTTTGCAGGAAGCTGACTGTGACTGATGTAAATAGAAGATAGATTCTCAATTGCAAACAACCATGCATTGGGTCCTTTTGTCAGGGGACAACTAAAAGCTAAAATGATTCATTCACTCCCAGGTGCATCCAACCCTGTACCTTAAGGCTCTTCCTCACCCAAACCTAATGGAAAAAGGAAAAAACTTCATGAAGAATGTGTTTCATTCAAAGATGATCTAATAAAAAAGAATCAATGCAAATTTGTATAAAAAGACCATATGAAAATAAAAGACAGAGATAGAGAAACAAACAGGAAATGAGAACACTGACCAGAAAACAATACAAAAATTGTTGACAAAGGACAGGGAAAAAAATTACTAATATCACTAAGCATTTAAAAGATTTTTTTTAAACTTAAAGTAGAAGAAAACAAAAGGCAAAATCTTCATAACTTTGGATTTGGCAAGGATTTCTTGAATATGACACCAAAAGCATAGGCAACAAAGGAAAAGTACATAAATTGGGACTATCTCAAAGTTTAAAACTTCTGTGCATCAAAGAACACAACAGTCAAAAGACAACCCATGGAATGAGAGAAAATATTTGCAAATCATACATCTGATAATGTGTTAACATCCAGAACATATAAAGAGCTTCTACAACTCAACAACAATCAAAAAAAAAAAAAAACCCAACCAAAAATTTTAAAAATGGGTAAAGGACTTGAACAGACATTTCTCCAAAGAAGATATGCAAACAGCCAATAAGCACATGAAAGATGCTCAACATCACTAGTCATAAGGGAAAAGCAACTCAAAACCACAATGAGATAGTATTTTGCACCCATTAGGATAGCTGCTATCAAAAAACAAACAGAAAATAACAAGGATTGGCAAGGATGTGGAAAAATTAGAACCCTCTGCACTGCTGATAGGACGTAAAATTGTGAAGTAGCTGTGGAAACAAGATGATGGTTCCTCAAAAAATTAAAAACAGAATTACCATATGATCCAGCAATTCCAATGCTGGGTATATACTCAAAAGAAATGAAAACAGGGTCTCAAAGAGATATTTATACACTCGTGTTCATAGCAGAATTAATCACAATAGCCAAAAGGTAGAAGCAACCCAGTGTCCACCAATGGATGATGAATGGATAAACAAAATGTGGTAGATACAATCAATAGAATATTATTCATCCTTAAAAAGGAAGGAGATGCACATATACTACAATATGGATGACCTTTGAGGACATTATGCTAAGTGAAATAAGCCCAGTCACAAAAGGACAAAAGTATGATTCCACTTATATGAGGTACCTAGAGTAGTCAAATTCAGAGACAGAAAAAAGAAGGGTGGTTGCCAGAGGCTGTGGGGAAGGAAGGATGGGGAGTTGTTTAAGCAAATATAGAGATTCAGTTTTGCAAGATAAGAAGAGTTCTGAAGATTGGTTGCACAATAACATGAATGTACTTAATACTACTGAACTGTGAACTTTAAAATGATTAAAATGGGAAATTTTGTGTTATATGTATTTTATCACCACTAAAAATAATAAATAGCATATACATGTTATACACAACAATAATGTAGAAATGATATTACTAACAACAATTGGGAGGAGACGGGGAAGACAAAGGTGGAAGGTGGTATAAGGATGCTGACTTTGTCATTTTTTTCTAGGCTGAAGTCAAAATATATCATTTAAATCTGATAAAGCAATGGAGTAAGATAAATATATTGAAAGGAATAAGTGTGAACCCTAGAAATTTGACCCAAAAAAAAAGAACTGACAAAGATTGGGTACAGCCAGGGAAAGATGGAGAGAGAAGAGGTAGAAGCAAAACTGACTACAGCAAAGTCAATAGAGTTTAAATGAAGAGAAGAGTGAAATTACCAATGTAAACACCAGAAGAAATTAAAACAGAGCACAAACTTTTCAAATCACCAGAAAGTACACACACATACCACCCCACCTCCACACACACAATGGAAGCTGATCATACAATGACAGATTATAAAAAGGAAAAAATAGAAGACATAACATCAAATATGATGACAGAACTAACATCCAACTCATTTGTTTTAATAATAGATGTAAAGTATGTAAACATCGAGTAAGAGACCAAATTCTTATATTGGGTCATGAAGGAAAAACCAACGATATGCATAATACAAGAGACATATCTAAGACAGCCTAACTCAGAAAGGTTGAAAATAAGAGGCTGCACAAAGGTTAGCAAAAAGCAAATGCGAATCGAAAGAAAACAGAAGCTCTGAATCTCACTCTTAGGGTTGAATTCAGGGCAAAAAGCACTAAACAGACCATAGGATAAATCATCAAAAACAAGAAAAAATATGGGACTTCCCTGGTTGTCCAGTGGTTAAGAATCAATCTTGCAATGCAAGGGATGCGTGTTCGATCCCTGGTCAGGGAACTGAGATCCCACATGCCACGGGGCAACTAAGCCCATGCACTGCAACTAGAGAGCCTGCATGCCGCAACTACAGAGCCCTCATGCTGCAACTACACAGCCCATACGTTCTGAAGCCCACATGCCACAAGTAATGAGCCCCTGCACCACAACTAGAGAGAAGCCCACGTGCTGCAACTCGGACCCGACGCAGCCAATAAATAAATATTTAAAAAAAGGAAAAATAAACAGAAGCACATTAACAGGAGACTTTAATCCACTTCTCTCAACCCATAACTTAATGTGAAAAAGAATATAAGTAAGATATGAAAAACCTAAATACACAAATTAATCACATAGGACTGACTGATACATTCTAAAAGATAAAAATACATATTTTTTCAGGGGTTTGGTTGTCTCAAACCAAAAGCTTTGAGAACAACTATCTTTGCAGACTTAGAACAGACTAAGGAGTTAGGTGTGGAAGACAGCTGGCAGCAGACATCTGAATCCCACTTCTGGGTCTCTAGGCAAAGAGCGATGGAGTTAAAGAATCACCAGCAGGGTCATGTGCCCTCCACCCTTTAGCCTGCTGCTATTCTGCTGGCAATAGTAGCCTCTCAACCCCATGGACACTACCAGTTCCCCTGTAGCCCGGGCCACTGCGTGGCGCTGTCCAACTCTACTGGGTCATCACAGCCCTTCCCAGAATGGTTCATCCCGCTGCCAACCACCACACTCTAGTGCCGATGTGGATTCAGGGCAGAGCCAGATGCTAGAGGCAGGATTCTACACTCAGTTTGTTGTTTGGAGTATTTTGCGGGGAGGTGGGCAGAAAGTATGGGGGGACAGACCACAGATTTTGGATTCAGACTACAAGTGTCTGACCTATAACTCAGCCACTTATAAGCTCTGTGAGCTTGAGCAAATCATCTAACCTCTCTGGACCTGTTTCCTAAGTCTCCAGGCAAAGACTGATGTCATAGATGGGGGTGCTTCACAGGACTGCTGTCAGGGTTGGAGATAATGAGTATAAGGTACTAGTACATAACTGACAAGTAGCTCCTGGTCAGTAAATGGTGGCTGCTTAGTCACCGCTATTATCCTCAAAGCCTGCCCTGGGAGCTCTCTTGCTGGATAGAGGAAGTGAACCTCACTTCCTCCCAGGTCATAACGATGCCAATTGGGCATCAGAGAAAATGCAGACTCACGGAATGGCAAGTCTGCTCTGCTCCCCCATAGTTTATTTCACAGCCCAAACAAGGCACGCTATTAACACAGGCTTCATATACACACACATGCACAAACTCACCGCTCCCTGGGATGCTTTGCTGTAGGATCACTGAGGCCTTCCTTTGCTCATTTAATGTATGTAGCCAGGGCATGTCATGGACAGTGTGGCTTCATCTTTACGGGCGGCTCTCTCTTGGGAGTGTCTCATCAATAAATCCCTCCTCCTCCATCTCTTTTGCTTTTTATCAGTCCAGCTCCACAAGGTATCATTATCTCCACGTGCCCTTGAAAATGTTTATTTCAAGATGTCTCTCTGATGGCTAGTCATGCAGCTTGGATGATGACCTTGCAAATAAAGATGAGCAGAAAATTTTACCCAGCCAACTAGAGGTTATTCAAATGCTTTCTATCTGTGAAAGCAATTATCTTTTCTGACAGTGTCTTCGTCTGTTTGCAAAGGAATACATATATAGGTGGAAATTATGTTGTATTTGGAACATGGATAATAAGAATAATTAATATTTATTGATCACTTACTATAAATGAATTGCTTTGCATAATTTATCCCAGCAACTCCTCCCAATAACCCTGTAGAGGATAGGAAATATCATCCCAGCATTTCCAGATAGGAAAACTGAGGCTCAGAAAGGATAACTAATATGCCCAGTGAATACTCAGGCAGTGAGTGGCAGAGTATGTGTCCTGTGGTCCCATGGTCTGGGTCAATTCCTCAATTCCAGGCTGTGAACACAGTGGTCATTAGTCTGAGCCTGTGTCACTACCTGCTAAACCAAGGCTTGGATGCTGTTACGTACTGCATGCATGTGTGCCCCCAAAATTCACATTGAAATCTTAATCCCCAATGGAATAGTATTAGGAGATGAGGCCTTTGGGAGGTAATTAGGCTCAGACGAAGTCACAAGAATGGAGTCCCCATGATGAGAAAGAGACTAGAGCTCCACCTCTCTTGGCCATGTGAGGACGTGGCAAGAAGGCAGCCATCTACAAGCCAGGAAGTGAGCCCTTACCAGGACCCGTCCATGCTGGCACCCTAATCTCAGATTTCCCAGCCTCTAGAACTGTGAGAAATATATTTCTGCTGTTTAAACCACCCAGTCTACAGTATTGTGTTACAGCAGCCCGAGCTAAGATAGAACTCTACTGAAAAGTCCACCTGAAGATTCTCAACAAGTCCAGGAACAGATTATAAACTGTGCTCCTGGTCACAGGCAAGGTTTGCGACAGGCTGTGAATAAACTCCAGGACAAGCTCCTTCTAACTTGGGAGGGTTATTCCAAAACAGAGCAAGAACAAACAAGGCGATTTCCAAGAAAAGACAATGTCATCTGCAAAATGTCAGGGGACTGGTACAAATGCCAAAGTGAATCTAAGATGAAAGTTTCCTGCTCCCAACTCCCTCTTAAGAGGCCATCTCCACCTCTCACTTGTACCTCGATAAAGTTGCATTTCACACACTGATCTTTCCAACCTCATTTCCACCATATGATCTTCTCTTTAAAAATGCTGTTAAGGGAGTCCTTTGCTAATACCCCTATTCCTACATTCAGTTTAATGCAGCTACATAAGGAAGCATAAAGCTTGATCCCACCCGTGCTCACAGCTTGGGGGAAGGCAGGCAGCCCGCTGCATGGCCATCTGCTATATCTGGTGCCTCGAATTCCAATCTGGCCGGGCAGCTGGGGCCCTGGCCCCTCCCTCTGACCCTCCGGTCCTCAGGCTGAGGGCTCTTCCTGCTCCAGCATGCTATGCTGTAGTGTCTTTTCAAAAGCCATGGTTGTAGAACAGCACCGATTTTTCCCTTTTCTTCTCCCCAAGACTCTCTGGGGATTTCCTCCACTGAAGCACAGCTCTGAGGGCTTCCCTCTTCCTCCCATCTCCAAGCTACTCTCTGGATCCCACTGGCCAATCCCTGCTCGTCAGACATCAGAGCCACTGATCTTCAGGGAACGGGAATAGTAGCTGATGAAGAAACACAATATCAAGACATTTCAGTGCTCACACAGAGTGGGAGGGGAGAATTTCAACAAGATCCATATGAAGGATTGCCTAGGAAAGGCCAAATCCATCCAGACTTTATTTGGGTCCTGAAGACAAGCCTATGAGGTTTCTCCTCTTGGCCTCTGCAGCAAAAGCTTTCTGTGGAACAGAGGCTGGAGGCTCCAATGTCAGAAGACCAATGTGCTTTTAATCCTACATGCCCATCATTTAGGAAGGATGTCATTACTACTTAGAGCAGAGAATCCTGAGACTTCGCAAGAGCTCATAGGCTGAGATGAGAATTAGCTCACAAGGTCAGAGATACTTCTAGAGTAAATGGGTCAAAAAGAGCTCTGCTTCCTGTCACCCTAGAATCAATGTAAAGAGAAAAAAAGAGTGGGAACCAAAATGACTGGTGCTTTGTTCCTTCTTCAAATGCATTTTGCCATCTTCAAAATCTCCATCAATTTACAGACTCATGGATCCAACCCCCATTACTACAAATAAGAGAACTGATTCCCCAAGGAATCACATTACCTCCTCAGGACCATATGGGCTCAACCAATTTCTCAGGTGAGGCTGGAAGCAGGCCTCCTGTTTCCCAATCCCAAGCTCCTTCCTTTGCATTACGAGAATGCTTTCAACATATCAAACTTAGAAGGAAGTGGATCACAAACTGCAACCTGCTGAAGTAGAAATTAATCACCTGGAAAGAGGGGCTGTGCAGGGTCCCTAAGCAAAGCTTTGCCTCTCTACCCCAGGCCCATATGCCACTTCCCTTTGCCAGGGCAGCTCCTGGACTGCTGGGTGTCCTTCTGCTCAGGACATTGAGCAAACTAGGTCAAACGTGGTATTCAGCAACCTTTCATAAGCGCTGAAGGTCATCTCAATGCTCAGCATTTTTGCATCTTTTCAAATAAATAATGAAAGTGGAGACTTCTCAATATGGCATAGCTGGGCTGATTCCCTGGGAGCTGCATTCACATGGCACCACATATTGCCAGCATATGTTTCTCCTTGTAGACTGGATGCCAAATTAAGATTACATTAGGGAATAAATTTTCATAAAGAATTAAGGACATCATACAGTAACTTGTTAGAAAAATGTACTAGGGAGGAATCTGGGCAAAGGGAAGTTCTGTTTACAACAGCAACACACAAAAGGGAAGTTTAAGGAGTATGATTAAGGAGATAAGGTCTATAAAACTACTAAAGAAATCCTCAAAATGTCACCAGATGATCACCATGAAGACTGAACTATAACTTACTGATGGATATGCACATGAAATATTGCACAAATGCCAGTTCTTCCAAGGTCATTTAACATATATTTAACAGAATCCCAAGCAAAATTCTGATGCTACTTGTTGTAGGCAAATTTATGCCCCCCCCCAATATTTCTATATCCTAATCCCAGTACCTTTGAATATGTTATCTTACAGGGTAGACTTTACAAATGTGATTAAGGGTGAAGACTTTGCAATGGAGGGAAATTATCCTGGATTACCCAGAGCCCAACCTAATCGCATAGATCCTTTAAATTAGAGAATATTTTCTGGCTCTGCTCAGAATGAAAAACAGAGAGATGCAGCATTGTTGCCTTTAAGGGTAGAAGAAGGGGCCCATGAACCAAGGGCCTCTAGAAGCTAGAAAGAGCAAGAAAACAAATTCTCCCCTAGAGCCTCCAGAAAGGAATGCAGCCCTACCAACACTTTGATTTTAACCAAGCAAAACTTCTAATCTGCAGAACCATAAGGTAATCAGTCTGTGTTGTTTTAAGACATAAAGTTTGTGGCATTATTTTCTAACAGAAGCAAAAGGAAACCAATATACTAGTTTTAAACCTGACCAAATTATGAAATAGTGACGTATTATAAAATTGCCCTAAGAAGAAAAAATAGGGACCAAATGGGGGGGGGGGATATTTTAAATATTCTCGATGTGAAAATCATTAGAGGAGACCATCCTGTTAGGTATTAAAATACATCTGGCACTATAAAAAAATGTGGAACCAAATAAATGCTTCAGAAATAGACTCTATCACATTAAACATTTTTACATTCTTGTAGGAAACATCACTAAACAATGGGGAAAAAGAGATTGGTATAAGAAATAGTTTGGGATATCTGATCAGCAAATTTAAAATAAAATTAGTTTATATCCTCAGCTTATACCATAAATCAAAATAAATTTTAGATCACTAAAAGAGTGAATATTTTAAAATCTTATATAAGATGTGGCAAAGAAAAATTAAATGTTTAAATATATACAGGAATTAAAATTTTCTAATCTTTAATTGATGGGAAAAATTCAGATTTAACAGTATAAAATATTTATTTTGTGACTTCTAAAATAACATAATGAAAACTAAGAGTAAAATAAGGGATTAAAATTCTTTTTAAAGAAAGATAAAGGGTAAATATCTAAATTACATTAAATGCACAATTATATACAAATAAGATGCTCAATAGATGAAAGAACAAAAAATATGATCTGATCATCTATGCAGAAGGAATTGAAATTAGTAAACAAACATGCATAAATGCTCCACCTTGCTGTGATCAAAGAAAAACAAATTAAAATATTCATTAAGTACCATTTTACACCTATTATATTAACGAAAATAATGATAATACTCAAGGCTAATCAGGTTCTGATGAAGTTAGTACATTTATACACTTGTTGATTGCAATTTAAATAGATTCTATTTGTAAAGTAATTTAACTATACATATCAAAAGCCATAAAATATTAATTTTCTTGGATCTAGTAATTCCATCAGTAAGAATTTATCCTAAGGAAAAGACCCAAAGGAGAGATAAATGTCTTTGTATGAAGATATTCATTTACAATACTAAAAAGCTAAAGACAACAGACAAGGAATAGTTAAAGTGAGTTTTTACTTGATGGAATATTGGACAGTCATTGAAATGACAACTATGAAGTCTACATAATAACATGGAAAATGTTAATACAAAGTGTTAAATTTAACGCTGAAAAATATTAGGTTGAACCATATGAAATTATTACTTTTGTAGGGAAAAAATGGTCAAATATTGAAAATTCCACATGGTTCAACCTAATAGCTCTGCCATGGATACAGGTAGATAAAAATATCTTCCTTTGAACTAGACCTATGAGGAAACACAAAGAGAAAAATGGCTGAAAGGTGGTAGTATCAAGCGTTAACTTTCCAGCCTTGTTATTTTTCATGTTCTTCTGATATTATGTGTAAAACCCATTTTAATGTTAAAACATTGAAGATACGATTGCTATACAGATAAAAATATCTCTTGAAATAAGTTAAAGAGTACAATTTTGTTACATCTTCCCATTTCAATTCTTTAATTCATCATACAAGAATCAGTGAATTAAGTGTTCAACTAGAGTAAGAACTAGTTTTGAAAAGATCTATTCAAAAATGGCAACTTGAGTAATAAGGCAACATAGCAGGGGGGTTAAGCACCAGCTTTTAGAGTCAAATCCCATTTATTATTTATAAGACATTGGAAAAATTACTTCATTTAACCTCAGTTCCCCATCTGTAAAACGGAGACACTATTGGTGCTTATGTGAGAGTTGTTGTAAAGATTGATTGAGGATGATTATCAACTGCTTATTTGAGTTTCTGGCAAATAATAAGTATTCAAAAACTATAAGAAAGTATATCATTAGTAATGAAGCCATAGAAATTTTTAGATAAATAATTAATGGAGTTAGCAATATTCACAGAAGAGTACATCTATGTACCTTAGGTTGGAAATTATTCCAACTTATACAATTTTTATCTTGTCTTTTCGAAAAACATTTTTAATCAAAGCAGACCAGCCCACACTATGGTATAGGTACAGTTATCTTCAAAATTAAAACATATGGGCTTCCCTGGTGGCGCAGTGGTTGAGAGTCCGCCTGCCGATGCAGGGGACGTGGGTTCGTGTCCCGGTCCGGGAGGATCCCACATGCTGCGGAGCGGCTGGGCCCGTGGGCCATGGCCGCTGAGCCTGCGCGTCCGGAGCCTGTGCTCCGCAACGGAAGAGGCCACAACAGCGAGGGGCCCGCGTACCGCAAAAAAAAAAAAAAAAAAAAAAAAAAAATTAAAACATGTAATAAAGACAGTGGTAAGTGCAAATGTAAATTAGAAACAAGTTTCCCTTCTCCATCTTAACCAATAAAACATGAAGACTAAGTGACCCCAGGTCACAGTTTTTAGAAGTATCTGCCATAAAATCTTTTGTGCTATTACTCATCACTTGTGGATATGCTTTCTCATTCTCTGGTACAATAAGTTGCTGAAGGCTATAATTGATTCCCTTTTCTGTCTATGCCGTGTGTGTTCCTTTTGGGGATTGCCCCTCCCTCATATGGTGCATCAACCACATGACTTCACCTCCTGCATCACAGGGGCAGTAAGAACCCAGGCTGGATAATGAAATTCCCTTTTCACAAACATCACCTGAAAAGAAAGTCTCTCTCCCTCTGAAATAGTAAGAAGGCTAAGGCTTGAGCTGGAAGGGCCATGTTGGTTGACTTTAGTGGACCATGATGCTCTGTCCAATTACCCTTTTCAAGCCAAGCCACTCATTTCCCCAACTGCCAAAGTGTTGGCTACTGATGGCTCAGAGGTGTGTCTCTCACCAGGAATCTGCCACGAAAAAACACTTCATCAAAGTTATGCTCCCTCCCGGAGAGTAGCTTATAACCAATGCCCTGCTAATAGAGAGATACAATTGCAGAGACTCTGTTTCAATGTGGAGACAACTCTGAAGGCTTCTAGAGCTTCCTGTAGGGTTAGCTGAGGCTTCAGCTGCAACCACTCCAGGGGTCAGTGTCTTCCTCTGCCCAATCATGGCTTTCTCACTTCTTCCTAGGTATAATTCCCAAGAGCTCTGCCCAGTAAATCTTTACACAGCTCTCCATTCAAGAGTCTGCTTCCTGGGAACCCAACTTAAGATAGTTGGTGCATGAATTGAGCCTGTCTCATAATGATACCAAGAAGAGACAAGAAATAGAGAAATCCAACTATGTTCTCTGGACACCTTGATCTGATCATGCTACCCTCCTTAGCACCCTCCTTGGTCTTCCAAATTCCATGAGTCAATAGATTCCATTTTTTACTTAGGCCAGCTAAAACTGGGTCTCAGTCTCTTACAGCTGAAGGAGTCCTGCCTGGTACACAAATGCTGTCTGTCTCCTGCTACTTAACACAGCCCTGTGTCCACAAGCAATGCTCAACAGTGTTTATTGAACTCAGTTGTTATATGGTTATATCTGTGTTTCATATAATGACAGCCTTACAAGATATTCTACTAAAAAAGGAGGGGAAAAGGCTGTAACACAAAATAAGATTGATGTGCTAGATATTATATGCACCTCCAGATTTAATATATATTACTAAGCATATTAAAAATTCTGAGCAGTGTTGCAGCAGATTGTTTTAATTACAAAGAAAACCTGCTTAACTTCTTTTTAGGCAGAGTTTAGTCTCCCTATATGGCCACAGAACATTGTGAGTGTAGGTGTAGCGCCCAAATAGGCTTAGTTTTTGCCTACAGTTTGGAGACCACCAAATTTCAAGCTTCTCCTTCAGTGTGTTCACCGGCCCTCTGGTGTCCTGGGAATTAGCACAGCTTGCACCGTATTTATTACCAGAGACAGCTGGAGGAACAGCAGCAACCTTCACCTTCTTCAATTGACTGTTTACTACAACTACCACGTTCAAGACATTATATTCCTTATGGTCCACAATTCATAAAGAAAGAAACTGAGAGCCTGGGAGGTTCAATAATTCTCCCTGAAATGTTTTCTTTTCAGCCTGATTCTCCTGCCCCGAGATGCCCAAATAATATTCAAAAAGCCAGTTCTTAAACTGGACTTAAAGCCCCACAGCCAAATGTCCAAATAGGACTTGGCAACATCAATTCCACCACATCTGAACCTCAAGCACAAACCTTTTTTTTTTTTTTTAATCTGATGGCCTAGAGACTCAGGATGCCTTGAGTTAAAAGACAATAGGACTTGGCAACATCAATTCCACCACATCTGAACCTCAAGCACAAACCTTTTTTTTTTTTTTTTTTTCTTTAAATCTGATGGCCTAGAGACTCAGGATGCCTTGAGTTAAAAGATAATAGGACTTGGCAACATCAATTTCACCACATCTGAACCTCAAGCACAAACCTTTTTTTTTTTTATCGGATGGCCTAGAGAATCAGGATGCCTTGAGTTAAAAGACACACTTGCTTACTGGTTGGAGGCAACAGATGAGGTATCTCAGGACTTCTTTGCATCATAAACCCAAAATGGGCCTAGAAAACCCAGCTCTATAAATGTGTTCCCTAGGAAATTACTCTGCATAATCAGAGAAGGAAAAATAGAAGCACGCAAAGATTGTAGATAAAAATGAAACAGACTCCACAATTGTGGTCTTTCTACTCCATGCCACTTCTTGATACTTTCAAATCCAGGAAAGTAATTCGTTGCAGAAGAGTTGGAGAATGCAAGGCCCAGCCAGAGCCTACAGCCCACTCCTGTACCTGTAGTTAGAACTACTCCCTCCAGAAATGACAGTTCAGGACAAAGCACGCTGTCTGCCCAGAATCACTTTTGGATGAGTAAAGCCAGTTCGAACAAACACCTGAAAGCCCAGCCATCCCCTTGTTGACTTAACAGCTGGTTTCTACTGGATGTCTTATGTGTGAGACTGTTTTGCTGGGTTAAAAGACACTAAGGCTAGAGACAGGATGAGGGAGCTGGTTGGCATAGGGCCAAGGTCAACATCAGACTCTGGGATTCTGAAGGCTTGGAGAACTGTCCGTGATTTCAGCTATTCACGTCCCTCCCAGCTGCAGTGGTCCCGATAAGCAAATCACAAAACTATGATTTTGTTCCTGCTTTAGCACATCAATCAGTTTTCCTGCCCCTCCCACATCCTTTCTCAGAGACTTCACTCCAACCAATAGCTTCAGGCCAAGTGACTTTTCCCTCTAGCAACAGTGAATAGAACTGATGCAAAGCCAGCCATCCCAGTGGCTGGCCAGGAACCAATAACCTTTCTAGATAATTTGAACTGAGACACAGGGACTGCTGAAGGTCAGATGTTGGCACTGCAGCGTGTGTCAAGGGCAGACTCGTAACCCAAGCTGGGTGACCCAAGACAGAGCTTCAGAGACTGCAAGCTCTGCAGAGACGAGAGAAGATGTGCAGATAAAAGGAGACAACAAAGAATGAAGCTCCAGAGAAAGAAAAACAGAGCATGCCTGACAAGTTCTAATACTGCTGGTAAAGCCCAGCTGAACTGCCTACGACTGGGTTTCATGAGATTTCCCGGGAACCTTTCCACAAACCCTGTTTACATTAATTAGCCTTAAGTGGGTGGGTTCCTGTGGCTGACAACTAGTGGCCTCATCTGAGGAAAACATATACATATTTTTTAAAATCACTGCTTCAGTGCCAGCCAGGCATGGCTGTGCTAAGCATTGCAGGTACCCTTCTACTGGGAATCCAAACTCAGAAATAAGTACTTATTTTAGAACAGGTGTATAAGAAGTGTTTTGGGGAACCTAAGGTGGGGGGCAAGAAAGGCTTCCCAGGAGAAGGAGGTGATGTGAGGCAGCTGAGCTAGAAGGATAGGGAAACATTTGCGGGGTGTGCAAGGTCATCCCAGGAAGAATGAAGAGCATGAACAAAAACACGTTGGCGTAGGCAAGCCTGGCAACATTTGAAGACCACAGGAAGAGCATCACTGTGTCAGGAACAAAGGAATGGAGGAGAGGAAGGGAAAAGAGGAAGAGGAGACTGGACGTGTTAGCAACAGTCAGCATGAGAGGAATGCTAAGGGGTTTAGATTGGATCTTTCACCCAAATAGAAGACCACTGAAACTCTGAAAAGGAAACAATATGTGTATTAGTATTTTAGAAAGTGAAAGGGAGACAGGGGTGGAGTCAGGAACTCAAATAAGAAAACTGTAATACTTCAAACAAAAGAATCTCTTGACTAAGACAGGCAAGGTGGGGTTCAGGAGAAGGGCACACATCCAAGAGATATTAAAGAGATGGACTCTATAGGACTCTAGTAACTACACGTGGCGGGAAATGGAGAATCAAGGATGACACAGAGATTTCTAGTGGAGTGACTGGTGGACGGCCAGGCCATTCACGTAGAGGGGAGTCCAAGGTAAGAGGGGAAGGGCAAGGGTTAAGGGAGAAAGAATGAGTTCAGTTTGAGGCATGGCTTCAAGATATTCACTCATGTGAAGATGACCAACATCAGTTGTATCTATTTCATACTCAGAAAACATTTGTGGAGTGTGTATTACACATCAAACACTCTGCTAGGTCCTTAAGTAAAAACATCAGCCCTTCCTCTCATGGAGCACACGGTCAACAATGGAGGACCATTATTAATCTAATATTCACGTAAATATACAATTGCAAACTGTGCAAAGGACCCCATGAGGAACAAAGCCAGAGCTATGAAGGCATATGAATGGGAGGCCACATTTGGTAGGTTAGGGAAGTGCCTCTGTGAAGCAACCTCCGAGCTGTGTGTGCAAAGACAAGGAAGAGTTAAATAAGTGAGGAGATAGGGCAGAATTCTACGCAAAGGGGGAAAGTGTACAGACACCCTGATGTGAGAAGGAGTGGGAAGAACGAAGAGAATAGAGCAAGAGGAAGCTGCAGAGGTAGGCAAAACGTGAATAATGAGGAGATGCTCAACCTCGCTAATCATTAGAGAGATGCAAATCAAAACTACAATGAGGTACCACCTCACACTGGTCAGAATGGCCATCGTCAAAAAGTCTGCAAACAATAGTCCACCACTGGGACAGGGATGGGGGGAGAAGTAACCACCAAACAAACATGTGATGGGGGACATAACAAACATCCTGAATCCCCATTTCCCTTCACCGTCTGCCTGCTGTGTAACTTGGGGCAAGCCGTCTTTTTCTTACGCATTTCAGCTCCCTCGTGTGTAAAATAAGGACAGCATTTACTTTAATAACCTCATAGGGCTGTCCTAAAAATTACATGAGTTACTGGCTAGGAGAGCGTTTGAAACACTTATACATCACAATACAGGCATGAGGAATTAGTATTAATCTTGAATCACTGTTTGCTTCACGGTTCACCCCTCCGCACATAGTTCCACGGGCTCCCAGCAAGGTAACGGATGGTGCTGTCGTCACCCAAACACTGTTGCCCTTTCCTTTTCCCGTCGTTCCAAATCTGAGTCACAGTTAAACAAATGTAATGCGTTTTGCAGGAAGAGACGGCAAGATGTGCTCCATTTGTTTTTTGGCCCAGTCCTTTAAAGGGCCCAGTCCTGGGCCTTTTTGGCCCAGCACACTATAGAGTGAAGTTGAGAGTGTGATTTGGAAAAAAGAGAGAAAAAGGGAAACTGAAATGGATTTGGGTGTGGGGGGGGAGGGTACATCACACAAATTTTAAAGAGTTGGGAATAGATGCAGTTTCCTAAGGGCACACAGAGTTAAGTCTCCTTGCTAAGTAGACTCCTGTGTCTGGGTTTCATGGTCCCAGATCCCAACACTAGTCTCCATTTAGTTCATGGAAATCATTCAAGTCTCCCCATTGTCCACCAACGCACCCTGTTCTGCCTCCACACCTTCTCTCCTAAGATACCTTCTGAGAACATCCTCTCCGCCCCCGCCAAGCCCAGCTAAAGCCTCTCCTTATTCAGGAAGCTGACCTCCTTTTCTAAAGTTTTCCAGAACTTGGAGTCCAAACCACAGTTTGGCACATCACTATAGGGTCTCCCTGACTCTGCCATTACTTCAAGTGCACTGGCCTTTTCTAATATCATTGACATTAAACAACTGTCACATTCTGGATGCTTGATATCCATTATCTCATTCAAGGTACATAGTCTCCCCATTTTACAAATGAGGAGATTACGTCTAACGGAGCTGACTGTGATTTTTCACATTTTCAACAGAACAATACTTTCTGTAACTACCAGTGAGAGTGTTATTTGCATTACAGCTTTTATCAGTTTCACGGAGGGAAAATGTTTGCCCAAAGGTGGCAGGTGTCTAGGCCTCCTGGGCACGACGGTAGGTAAAGTTCAGGCTGGTATTTCTCCTAAGAGGCAGGGTCCATCTCTTTGTCTTCCCTGTAGTTCCCACAACGGTGTCAGTTACTGAGGAGATGTCTGGGCATCTGGGAAAGAGGATGCCGTCATAAAAAGAGCTGCTGAGAGGGAGACAGGAGGACCACAAAGATCCATACCCTTTTTCAAATTTCTCTCCAGTGAAGAGTATACATCAACCACGTTCCAGCCCCTCACACCATCATCCTAAACCAGATTCTCAAATAGCTTTGGGGAAAAAATGATTTTCTTTTCCTCTTCATTATTAAACAATAGTTAATTTGCTAACATTTTATTTTAATCAGAGCAGACTGTGATTTTCACAACATTTTGAACAGAACAATACTTTCTGTATCTTAGCACTTTAGCTTACCGGAGTGTTATTTGCGTTTCTGTGAACTGATGCAGATTCACCACAATTAGCCATCACCATGGTAATTTTGTGCGTTTAGTTTTCTGTTTTTGTTACATATGCTCGTCAAAGAGGTTGAAGCTTTCGTGATGCAGCAAAATTCATTACCTCCCTTTGGATTTAAGTGCCTAAAATTTAAAGACATGTTTTCAAATCCTGAGGGCATTGCATTTCTAGCTTACTTCTCAGAGATAAATAAAATGTGTTCTCTAGAACCAAGTAAGCAGCTTTTACTTGCTCTTCCTCAAGCTGGGACTGACAGATTCTCTGGCAAAAATGTCATGGCTTTCAGTGGGAACAAAGCCCCTGAGAGCTGGTAGATCCTTCAAACCCTCTACGAGGCCCTTTCCTTTTTCTTGAGTGACCTCAGATGCTACACGGCTGAACTGAACCTTGCTTTCCACATTGAGTGTGAGGATAATGTCATACAACCTCTGGAGTCTAGGCCTGAAGAGACCTGACAGTTTCCATTTTCACTCTCTTAGGACCCAGCAGCTGTGTGAAGAAATGTTGAGTGACCAACTGGAGACTGATGCCTCACCAGATGCCAGCCATTCTAGACACCTAAGCACCAGATACATCAATGAGTCCACCTTGGACTTTCCGCCCCAACTAAACTCCCAGTTGAATGTAGACACATGGGTGACCCCAACCAACACCATGTAGAGCAGAAGAACCTCCCAGCAGAGCTCAGCCAACCCACAAAATCGTAATAATAAAAATTGAATGGTGGTTGCCAGGGGATGGGAAAAGGGGGAAATGGGGATTTGTTGTTCAGTGCATATAAAGTTACAGTTATAAAGATGAATATGTTCCAGAGATCTGCTGGTCAACATCATGCTATAGTTAACATACTGTGCTATGGACTTAAAAATTTGTTAAGAGGGCAGATTTCATGTTAAGTGTTCTCAAAACAACAACAAAAAAGCAAAGGGGCACAAGGAAACACAAGAAAACTAACGTTTTAAATATATTTGTTACTTTGATTGTGGCAGTAATGGTATTACAGGTGTATGATATGTGCAAGCCTATCAACTTGTATACTCTAAATATGTGCAGGTTTTTTTATATCAATTATACCACAATAGAGCAGAAAGAAAGAAAGAAAGAAAGAGGGAGGGAGAGAAGGAGACAGAGAGTGAAAGAGAGAGAGAGGAAGGAAGGAAGGAAGGAAGGAAGGAAGGAAGGGAGGGAGGGAGGGAGGGAAGGAGGGAGGGAGGGAGGAAAGGAAGGCCTCCATCTTCCAGGCAAGCCTCCCCAGTGCCACCTGCAACATCATTTACAGGAATACTTCAGTACCATCCAAATAAAGCAGTTCAAATTGGAGATGTCTTCTGAACGTGAAATGATCCAGCTATTTAATGCAGATTGTTTTATGGTCTTAATAAAATTGAGTGTTCTGGGAAGTGCCTTTTAAGTGCACCAGGTCTAAGTCCAAGGTTCTAGAAAGCTTTTCATTTAAATGCAAACCCACTGGAAATGTGAGCCATGCCAGCATTAAGGAGATGTCCAGAAGAATGGGTAGGATCCAAACAGCCTAGTTCCCCTAGTCCATGCCTCCCTATGGTCCATTTCATCCAGGAAAGCTAGATAACATTCAAAAGCTTAGGGAGCGGAGAGCTGGGGAGGCTGGGTGGGAAGCCAAAAAGGAAAGGAAGGTAACTACTGCTTGCCTGCAAATGAATTCATCTCAAGAAAAGCTGCAAGGTAAAAAGAGGAACTGGAATTTTTTTTTTTTAATTAGTTTGAAACCCAGTCATCTGTGACGAGCTATGACTGTGGGCAAGTCACTCTCCTTCCGTGAAGTCACTGGAGATAACAGCACTTAGCCCACGGAGCTCCTGTGGAAAACAAGTGAGGAAAGGGGGCCGGCAGTGTTTGTGAAACATGAGACGCTGTACGTATATGAGGTATTGTTATCACCTGAGCAGCAGCTGCTGCTATAGCCTTAGTGATCAAAATAGCAGCAATAAAACAAGGTAATACTCCTTAGTGGAACACTTTGGATTTTCCCCTCAAGTAATAGATGCTCTCTGATTGAATTCCTGAGAATTCCATGTGAGCATGCGCCAAGTTCCCATCAGGAGACAGAGATCACACCCGTATTTTAACAGAGAAATTTTACTATAAAGACTTGCTATCTTGATATAAAATTGTTAAGGCAGTAACTAAGTGAGCTACCTGATTGGCCTGGGACCAGGCTGGTTGCTAGGATATGGGACCTTCAGTACTACGAGGTTCTGCTCTCTCAGCTCCTGCCCTCCGACCCAGACGAAGGTGGGACCACTTCTCTGCCCTTCCCAGCACCATGACAACTCCCAGGAACCGTCCAGGGCGCTGGCAGTGACATCTGCAGGCCTGATACTCGGTTGTGTCTGTGGCCCTCTCCCAGGGAGCCTTGCTGCCTGTTTTGCAAACTTCTAGACAGCTGGGCTGAGCGGAGCATTAGGCAGCTTTAAAAACTGATGTGGGTGATTATTCCTTCATGAGCCACCGCAAATCCAACAGCACACGGCCAAGGGCAGACACGTGGCAGCTACTGACTCCCTCTGCTGTTCCTTGTGGATTAGAGCCCCTAAAAGAAGGCGCAAAGAAGGTCCAGCGGACAGCACACACCACTCGCCACCAAAGGAGGTGCCACCAGACCATGGCAGCAGACGTGTGCCGGGACGTGTGGCTCCAGATGGCCCGCAGCAGCCCCTCGTCCTCCCCCGACAGCAACAACCCTGTACGCACCTCCGCCTGAGGACCAGCAACAGGGACGGAGACGAAGAGCTAGTGGCTGCAGCCCCAGCCTCCATCCCTGCTGCCCTGAGAGGTGGGAAACCTCCCTCCAGGGGCTTTTATTCACTACTTTCCCAATTAGCACATTATTTGATCTTATTTTCTCCCTTCCTCCTCCTCCTTCTATTCTTCTCTTTGTCTATTTCTCCTTCCCTCCATTTATGCCTGTTACTCTGTTTACCCCTTTCTAGTGGGTCCAACCCCTCTCGATCTGTCTGTTGACATTTAGATTTGTCTCTGTGTGTGTGTGGATCTGTCTGTCCACATTTCTCTGCATGTGTATACATAAGTGTGTGTGTGTGTGTGTGTGTGTGTGTGTGGATACACACACGTGTGCCCTTCCCTGATGCTTTCTGTCTCCTGTGGCTTCTGTGCCTCTCCTTGGTCACCACTTGCAGCTCTAATCTTTCTGGGTAGAAGAGTGCCCTGGAGTAGGGGAGGACTTGGTTTTATTCCCTTGCTGCCTCTGCCAATGAAAAAAGGAAGTGGAGCAAAGATTAATTCAACTCAGGACAAAAGTATAGGGTCCCAACCATGTGCTAAACAATGAACTGCAGATGAACGGTTCAATCCAGTGCATTACTTACTAAGTGCCTACTATGCACCGGGCCATAGGCTCACTCATTACTAGAGACTCAAAGAGGAATCAGATGAGGCACATGTGCTATAGATCCCATGGTCTGGTGAGGGAGGCATATCTGAGAAAGATGCTGCAAAAAAGGAATCTAGGCTCAGAATAAAACTGCCTTCCCCCAGAAGGCTGTGAGCACTCGGACTTTGAATATTCTCCCGTACCCCATGTTTGCTGCTCTCTGCTTTGTTGCTTGGAACTTCAGCTCCACGGGTCTCCCCCTTCAGTACTTGAAAAAAAGACACATGGAGGAGACCTTCAAGATAGCAGAGGAGGAAGATGTGGAGATCACCCTCCTCCCCACAAATACATCAAAGTTACATCTACATCTGGAACAACTCCTACAGAACACCTACTGAACACTCACAGAAGACCTCAGACTTCCCAAAAGATATTTATTTTTTTTCCTTTTTCTCTTTTTGTGAGTGTGTATGCGTATGCTTCTCTGTGTGATTTTGTCTGTATAGCTTTGCTTTTTACCATTTGTCCTTGGGTTCCATCTCTCCGTTTTTGTTTATTTGTTGGTTTGTTTTTTAACTATAGTTCTTAGCACTTGTTATCATTAGTGGATTTGTTTTTTCATTTAGTTGCTCTCTTTTTTTAATAATTTATTATTTTCATAACTTTATTTTATTTTTTTCTTCCTTTCTTTCTTTTTTTCTCCCTTTTCTTCTGAGCCATGTGGCTGACAGAGTCTTTGTGCTCCAGCTGGGTGTTAGGCCTGTGCCTCTCAGGTGGGAGAGCCGAGTTCAGGACATAGGTCCACCAGAGACCTCCTGGATCCACATGATATCAAACGGCGAAAGTTCTCCCACAGATCTCCACCACAACACTAAGACCCAGCTCCACTCAACAACCAGCAAGCTTGAGTGCTGGACACTCTATGCCAAACAACTAGCAAGACAGGAACACAACCCCACCCATTAGCAGAAAGGCGGCTTAAAATCATAATAAGGTCACAGACACCCCAAAACACAGCACCAGACACGGTCCTGCCCACCAGAAAGACAAGAACCAGCCTCATCCACCACAACAAAGGCACTAGTCCCCTCCATCAGGAAGCCTATACAAACTACTGAATCAACCTTAGCCACTGGGGACAGAGATGAAAAACAACAGGAACTACAAACCTGCAGCCTGCAAAAAGGAGACCCCAAACACAGTAAGCTAAGAAAAATGAGAAGACAGAGAAACACACAGCAGATGAAGGAGCAAGGTACAAACCCACCAGACCAAACAAATGAAGAGGAAGTAGGCAGTCCACCTGAAAAAGAATTCAGAATAATGATAGTTAAGATGATCAAAATCTTGGAAATACAATGGAGAAAATACAAGACATGTTTAACAAGGACCTAGAAGAACTAAAGAGCAAACAAACAATGAAGAACAACACAATAAATGAAATTTAAAATTCTCTAGAAGGAATCAATAGCAAAATAACTGAGGCAGAAGAACAGATAAGTGACCTGGAAGATAAAATAGTAGAAATAACTACCGCAGAGAAGAATAAAGAAAAAAGAATGAAAAGAATTGAGGACAGTCTCAGAGACCTCTGGGCCAACATTAAACACACCAACATTCGAATTATAGGGGTCCCAGAAGAAGAATAGAAAAAGAAACTGACTGAGAAAATATTTGAAGAGATTATACTTGAAAACTTCCCTAATATGGGAAAGGAAACAGTCAATCAAGTCCAGGAAGTGCAAAGAGTCCCATACAGGATAAATCCAAACAGAAACACGCCAAGACACATATTAATCAAACAATCAGCAATTAAACACAAAGAAAAAATATTAAAAGCAGCAAGGGAAAAACAACAAATAACATACAAGGGAGTCCCAATAATGTTAACAGCTGATCTTTCATCAGAAACTCTGCAAGCCAGAAGGGAGTGGCAGGACATATTTAAAGTGATGAAAGGGAAACACCTACAACCAGATTACTCTACCCAGCAAGTATCTCATGCAGATTCGAAAGAGAAATCAAAACCTTTACAGACAAGCAAAACCTAAGAGAATTCAGCACCACCAAACCAGCTTTACAACAAATGCTAAAGGAACTTCTCTAGGCAGGAAACACAAGAGAAGGAAAAGAACTACAATAACAAACCCAAACCAACTAAGAAAATGGTAATAGGAACATACATATCGATAACTACCTTAAATGTAAATCATTTAAAAGTTCCAACCAAAAGACACAGACTAGATGAATGGATACAAAAACAAGACCCATAAATATGCTGTCTACAAGAGACCCATCTCAGACCTAGGGACAAATAAAGACCGAAAGTGAGGGGATGGAAAAAGATACTCCATGCAAATGAAAATCAAAAGAGAGCTGGAGTAGCAATTCTCGTATCAGACAAAACAGACTTTAAAATAAACACTATAACAAGAGAAAAAGGACACTATATAATGATCAAGGGATCAATCCAAGAAGAACATGTAACAATTGTAAATATTTATGCACCCAACATAGGAGCACCTCAAAACATGAGGCAAATGCTAACAGCCATAAAAGGGGAAGTCGACAGTAACACAATCATAGTAGGGGACTTTAACACCCCACTTTCACCAATGGGCGTTAGCACCCAAAATCAAAATAAATAAGGAAACACAAGCTTTAAATGATACATTAAACAAGATGTACTTAATTGATATTTCTAGGACATTCCAACCAAAAACAACAGAATACACACTCTTCTCAAGTGCTCATGGAACATTCTCCAGGATAGATCAAATCGTGGGTCACAAATCCAGCCTTGGTAAATGTAAGAAAATTTAAATCATACCAAGTATCTTTTCTGACCACAGTACTATGAGACTGGATATCAATTACAGGAAAAAAATCTGTAAAAAATATAAACACATAGAGGCTAAACAATACACTACTTAATAACCAAGAGATCACTGAAGAAATAAAAAAATACCTAGAAACAAGTGACAATGAAAACACAACGACCCCAAACCTATGGGATACAGCAAAAGCAGTTCTAAGAGGGAAGTTTACAGCAATACAATCCTACCTCAAGAAACATCTCAAATAAACAACTTAACCTTACACCTAAAGCAATTAGAGAAAGAAGAACAAAAATCGCCAAAGTTAGCGGAAGGAAAGAAATCATAAAGATCAGGTCCGAAATAAATGAAAAAGAAATGAAGGAAACAATAGCAAAGATCAATAAAACTAAAGGCTGGTTCTTTGAGAAGATAAACAAAACTGATAAACCATTAGCCAGACTCATCAAGAAAATAAGGGAGAGGACTCAAGTCAATAGAATTAGAAATGCAAAAGAAGTAACAACTGACACTGCAGAAACACAAAGGTCCATGAGAGATTACTACAAGCAACTATATGCCAATAAAATGGACAACCTGGAAGAAATGGACAAATTCTTAGAAATGCACAACCTTCTGAGACTAAACCAGGAAGAAATAGAAAATATAAACAGACAAGTCACAAGCACTGAAATTGAAACTGTGATTAAAAATCTTCCAACAAACAAAAGCCCAGGACCAGATGGCTTCACAGGCGAATTCTATCAAACATTTAGAGAAGAGCTAACACCTATCCTTCTCAAACTCTTCCAAAATATAGCAGAGGGAGGAACACTCCCAAACTCATTCTATGAGGCCACCATCACCCTGATACCAATACCAGACAAAGATGTCACAAAGAAAGAAAACTACAGGCCAATATCACTGATGAACATAGATGCAAAAATCCTCAACAAAATACTAGGAAACAGAATCCAACAGCACATTAAAAGGATCATACACCATGATCAAGTGGGGTTTATCCCAGAAAAGCAAGGATATTTCAATATATGCAAATCAATCAATGTGATAAACCATAATAACAAATTGATGGAGAAAAACCATATGATCATCTCAATCGATGCAGAAAAAGCTTTTGACAAAATTCACCACCCATTTATAATAAAAACCCTGCAGAAAGTAGGCACAGAGGGAACTTATCTCAACGTAATAAAGGCCATATATGACAAAACCTCAGGCAACATCAATCTCGATGGTGAAAAACTGAAACCATTTCCAATAAGATCAGGAACAAGAAAAGGTTGTCCAGGGCTTCCCTGGTGGTGCAGTGGTTGAGAGTCCGCCTGCCAATGAAGGGGACACAGGTTCGTGCCCCAGTTCGGGAAGATCCCACATGCCGCGGAGCGGCTGGGCCCATGATCCATGGCCACTGAGCCTGCGTGTCCGGAGCCTGTGCTCCGCAACGGGAGAGGCCACAACAGTGAGAGGCCCGCATACCGCAAAAAAAGAAAAAAAGAAAAGGTTGCCCACTTTCACCTGCATTATTCAACATTGTTTTGGAAGTTTTAGCCACAGCAATCAGAGAAGAAAAAGAAATAAAAGGAATCCAAATCAGAAAAGAAGAAGTAAAGCTGTCATTGTTTGCAGATGACATGATACTATACTTAGAGAATCCTAAAGATGCTACCAGAAAACTACTAGAGCTAAACAATGAATTTGGTAAAGTAGCAGAATACAAATTTAATGCACAGAAATCTCTTGCATTCCTATACACTAATCATGAAAAATCTGAAAGTAAAATTAAGGAAACACTCCCACTTACCTTTGAAACAAAAAGAAAAAAATACCTAGGAATAAGCCTACCTAAGGGGACAAAAGACCTGTATGCAGAAAACTATAAGACACTGATGAAAGAAATTAATGATACAAACAGATGGAGAGATATGCCATGTTCTTGGATTGGAAGAATCAACATTGTGAAAATGAATATACTATCCAAAGCAATCTACAGATTCAATGCAATCCCTATCAAGCTACCAATGGCATTTTTCACAGAACTAGAACAAAAAATTGCACAATTTGCATGGAAACACAAAAGACCCCAAATAGCCAAAGCAATCTTGAGAAAGAAAAACGGAGCTGGAGGAATCAGGCTCCCTGACTTCAGACTATACTACAAAGCTACAGTAATCAAGACAGTATGGTACTGGCACAAAAACAGAAATATAGATCAATGGAACACGATAGAAAGCCCAGAGATAAACCCATGCACATACGGTCACCTTATTTTTGATAAATGAGGCAAGAATATACAATGGAGAGAAGACAGCCTCTTCAATAAGTGGTGCTGGGAAAACTGGACAGGTACATGTAGAAGAATGAAATCAGAACACTCCCTAACACCACAGAGGAAAATAAACTCAAAATGATTAAAGACCTAAATGTAAGGCCAGGCACTATAAAATTCTTAGAGGAAAACATAGGTAGAACACTCTATGACCTAAATCTCAGCAAGATCCTTTTTGACCCACCTCCTAGAGAAATGGAAATGAAAAAATAAAATAAAAGTGGGACTTAATGAAATTTAAAAGCTTTTGCACAGCAAAGGAAACTGTAAACAAAATGAAAAGACAACCTTCAGAATGGGAGAAAATATTTGCAAAGGAAGCAACTGAAAAAGGATTAATCTCCAAAATTTACAAGCAGCTCATGCAGCTCAATGTCAAAAAAACAAATAACCCAATCCAAAAATAGGCAGAAGACCTAAACAGACATTTCTCCAAAGAAGATATACAGATTGCCAACAAACACATGAAAGGATGCTCAACATCACTAATCATTAGAGAAATGCAAATCAAAACTACAATGAGATATCACCTCACACCAGTCAGAATGGCCATCATCAAAAAATCTACAAACAATAAACACTGGAGAGGGTGTGGGAAAAGGGAACCCTGTTGCACTGTTGGTGGGAATGTAAATTAATACAGCCACTCTGGAGAACAGTATGGAGGTTCCTTAAAAAACTAAAAATAGGACTTCCCTGATGGCACAGTGGTTAAGAATATCCACCTGCCAATGCAGGGGACATGGGTTTGAGCCCTGGTCCAGGAAGATCCCACATGCCGCAGAGCACCTAAGCCCATGTGCCACAACTACTGAGCCCATGTGCCACAACTACTGAGCCCATTCTCCACAACAAGAGAAGCCACCGCAATGAGAAGCCTGTGCACCCCAATGAAGAGTAGCCCCCTTCTCGCGCAACTAGAGAAAGCCCACGCAGCAACGAAGACCCAATGCAGCCAAAAATAAATAAATAAATAAATTTATAAAAGCTAAACATAGAACTACCATATGTCCCAGCAATCCCACTACTGAGCATATACCCTGAGAAAACCATAATTCAAAAAGGGTCATGTACCACAATGTTCACTGCAGCTCCACTTACAATAGCCAGGACATGGAAGCAACCTAAGTGTCCATCGAGAGATGAATGGATAAAGAAGATGTGGCACGTATATACAATGGAATATTACTCAGCCATAAAATGGAACGAAACTGGGTCATTTGTAGAGATGTGGATGGACCTAAAGTGTGTCATACAGAATGAGGTAAGCCAGAAAGAGAAAAACAAATATTGTATATTAATGCATATACGTGGAATCTAGGAAAAAATGGTACAGATGAACATATTTGTAGGGCAGGAACAGAGACACAGATGTAGAGAACGGACATGTGGAAATGGGCGGGAAGGGAAGGGTGGGATGAATTGGGAGATTAGGTTTGACATTAATACACTACTATGTGTAAAATAGATAGTGGGAACCTGCTACATAGCGCAGGGAGCTCAGCTCAGTGTTCTGTGATGACCTAGATGGGTGGAATGGGGGGGTGGGAGGCAGGTCCAAGATGGAGGGGATATAGGTATACATATAGCTGATTCAATTCACTGTATAGCAGAACCTAACACAACATTGTAAAGCAATTTTACCCCAATAAAAAAAAGATATTGATACATGCACCCCTATGTTCACTTGGTTACAATAATCAAGACATGCAAGCAACCTAAAATTTCACTGACAGAGGAATGGATAAAAAAGATGTGGTACATATACACAGTGGAATATTACTCAGCCATAAAAAAGAATGAAATAATGCCATTTGCAGCACCATGGATGGACCTAGAGATGATCACACTAAGTGAAGTAAGTCAGACAGAGAAAGACAAATATCATATGATATCACTCACATGTGGAATCTAAAATATGACATAAATTAACTTATCCACGAAACAGAAACAGACTCACAGACATAGAGAACAGACTTGTGGTTGCCAAGGGGCAGGGGGAGTAGGGGAGGGGTGAATTGCGAGTTTGGGACTAGTAGATGCAAAATAGTAAATATAGGTTGGATAAACAATAAGGTCTACTGTATAGCACAGGGAACTATATTCAATATCCTGTAATAAACCATAATGGAAAAGCATATAAGAAAAAAAGAAGAAGAAGGGCTTCCTAGAAAAGGTGATGATGAATCTGGAAAAATATGTAGATGTTAACCAGATGGAAAATGAGAGAAGGGCGTCCAAAGCAGAAGGCATATCATGATCAATAGCATGAAGGCAAAAAATAACCAGCTGGGCTCTGCAGGAACCCACAGCAGCACAGGGACTGGTGCAGGTAGAGGAGCTGGAAAGTCGGGACATGGTCGCGTCACAGAAGGCCTTAGGAGCCAGGCTGTGGGGAATCCTGTCGGCCCCTCCCACTGCCCTCAGCACCCGCTGTTCCACATATAGCTTCTCCCTGCACGTACCTGTGCTCTCTGCCCGCAGGCACCCTTGGACCAGTGGAGCCTGCTGGGTGCTGTGTGGGGCAGGCCACAGCGGCAGGTAATTACCACCCCTGGGAGTGCACTCAGCTAATGACCAATGGGATTTTGGAGAGAAAACCTGGGTTTATAACCCCTTAAGTAACAATTCTGGGGCACGTGCTACAATCTCCCAGGCACCCTGCAGGTGATCTGCTCACAGGCACATCCTTCCCTGTCTCAAGTCCCTACCCCATCTTGTGCTCCCTTCATCCCCCAAATAAACTGCTGGTGTTTGGTTCTTTGTCTTAGGGTTTGCTCTGACGCACCCCAACAGGACTTAGGCTGATGCAGCCTCCTATGGGCAAGAGAAAACCCCCAAAAGCCTCTGACAGAAGCGACACAGTCAGACCTACATTCTAGAAGGACACTCCGGTGGCTGGTTTGGAGACTGGATAGGAGGTGACTGGAAGAGTCTGTCTAGAGATGAGGAGGATCCCAGCGGGATGACCACAGGAGGGGAGAAGAGTAAGGGTCAGGTTCAGAAACACAGAGAAGACAGGGCTCCGACTGATGAGGTGAAACCCCTTCCTTAAGGAGTCAACAGACTCCCATAATATGTGTGATGGAAACGAAGAAAAGGTGGGATTCGGCACCAAGGGGCCTCAGAGCGAGACAGCTGCCTCACCTACGCAGGGGACCAGGAAGGAGGTGGCCAAGGCATCCCCGAGATGGTAGCACCCAGATGAGCGGTGAAGAATGAGTCAGAGCCTAGCAAAAAAGTGGGGGGAAACGGGGGCAGGGTGAGGAGTGACTGCTCAGGAACCACCAGTAATCAAGACAGCTGGGGTGCAGAACAAATGGCGGGGAGCCCCAGGTGAGGGCAAGAGGCACACGCCACAGGACCCCCTGCTGTTCTTGCTCTGAGTCCAAGCCTGCACTGGGCTCCACCAGGACACGGGCCCTATCCTGAGGGTCAGGTGCCAGGAATCCACAGACCAGACCCCCAGAGACGTCTGAGACTCCCCCAGCCCTGTATGGGGACATGTGTGCACAGCTGGGGTGCTGACTTCTCGCCACAATTTTGCCAGTGGAGAGAGCTCCATCCCTCGTTTTGCTGGGACAAGGATGTCAGCAGATGTCAGGGAAGTTCACACAGCTCGAGATGGAGGTGAGGAAGAAACTCCAAAAAGGCAGCCCACACAGTCCCAGATGCTCAGGCAAACATGGAAAAGCCCTGCCCACCGAAACTTCCTCTGGCTAAAATAGAGCAACTATGATTTATTGATTTTGCTCAGCATCTGTAGAGGTGGCATAATAGACTAAAAAGATGGCCAGAAAAAGGGAAAGCAAAGAGAAGGCTGGGTGTAGACGAGTCGAGTACAGAAATCACCCCTGAAGGAAGCTCTGCGAGGAGCACAGCTGGCTCATCTTCTCTCCCGACTGGTGCTCTACCAAATGGCTCTTCACTTTGACCAGCACCAGAAGACTTGCTTCTGAGAAGCAAGGAATTCTGAGGAAGGAAGGAATTAGCACCTGTTGACAGCTTTCTGTACTTAACAACTGCCAACTCTGCAAAGTAGGGTTTATGATTCCCATTTTACAGATGAAGAAACAGCATCACAGAGGCCCAGGAACTGATCTTAGGCCATTCAACTTGTCAGCTGCAGTCAGAACTCACACTCGCAGCAATGATTCTGTATTGTTTTTTACCTAGAAGAATAAATTTGACTTGCCCTGGGTTTGGAACATTCTTAACTATCCTTCCTACCCTGTTTAAAATTGCTTGTGTAAACCAGCTCATGGTTTAGTAGATATTTACAAATTTTATAAAGTCTTTTGTTTTTAAAAATAAACTTTTAAGAAATACTTCAAGGAGTATTCTCTACTTTAAAAAGACAGAAAAGCGATATAGAAGATATATTTTGGTATATAAACATATCTCCTAATGTCCTCCAAGAGGAGAAATCCTCAAGGAATTTATTCTAAACCCCTCAATCTCCTCCCTATAGTATTTTAGGAAAAGTGGGCTTTTGGAGTCAGACTTGGTTAAGATATTGGCTCTGCCACTTCATAACTGTGTGGGACACAGGACAGTCACTTACCCACTCATGTAAATCTAGTACTTCATAGGTTTTGTTATAAGGACTGAATTTGATGACATAAGTACGATGCCTGGCACATAGATGACGATCCATTAATCCCTTCCCAGTCTCCCCGCCTTTCCCCCACACAACTTTCCCCTCCCTGGATGATGTTATCACCTCCACAAACCAGCAACCTCAAAGATGACACAGCTCTTCGTTGGCTTATCCATGAATCCCCTGTTCCACTCTGTACCTAAATGTGTCTAGAGGGTGTTCCCTTAAATTGTTTGAATGACCTAATCTTGGTGGTGTGGGCAGAAAAGAAGCAGATGTCAGCCTTTGCGGAGGGTGATGGATTCCCTGTTGCAGAGAATGTCGTGCATCCCTAGTGGACCACACTAAAGTACAGGGATCAGACAATAAGCAGGCTTTGGCATAAAATAGAAAATGAATCATATAATTTTGTACCACACAGTAAAATCTAATAAAGAAAGTTTTAAGTCATTGGTCAAATCCTGCTTGATTAAGTAATGTAAATAAGCTGGGTCCAAGGAAATTAAGTTCTCCATAAAGGTGTACTGGCCTTGGGAGGACAGTGGGGATACTGGTCTTGCCTGGTGAACTGGAGGGTCAGGAACACACTGGATGAGGGCTGAGACCCTGGCAGGGGTGGAGCTCTGCTGGGCACAGCAAACTTGCGCAAAAAAAGGCCTGGAGGCCCAGCTGAACCCAGACAACAGCCCCAAAAAGTTGGCCAAAACTTAGGAATCTAGCAGCTTACAGGTCACGTTGCAAAAGGGTCACTCTGCAGCTCTCAATACTGCAAGTCAGCATCACCTGGAGACTTGTTCAAGCTCTGACGTCTCAGCCACACCCCAGGCCAATTAAGTCTGACTTCCTGGAGGTGAGACCATGCATTACGATTTTCAAACACCTCAGGTGATTAAAGATGCTGGTTTCGTGCAGCCAAAGCTGTGAACCACTGCCCTAGAAGCCAAAAGAATAATAAAGAAAGGGAGCAAGTAAATGTGAAGGCAACAGGGCAGTAACACTGACCATGAGCCGCCTTGCCCTTTGGCTGCCCTGGGCCCTAGGATTTTCTCTCAAGCAAATGCTTCTCCTGCTTAAGAGTCGAAGTTTAAAAACAGCTTCTGATCTAAAGGAATAAGAATATGATGCTACAACACACTACCAAGTCAAAATATATGACATTCCTAATGAGATATTTAAGCTAGGGGAAAATGGTAACCTGTTGAAAATAACACAATTCTAAATACTGTCTGTTTAAAAATTTATAATAGTTTTGTATTAAATTGCAAGGAATGGGATTCCCTGGTGGCGCAGTGGTTGAGAGTCCACCTGCCGATGCAGGGGAAACGGGTGCCTGCCCCGGTCCGGGAAGATTCCACGTGCTGCAGAGCGGCTGGGCCCGTGAGCCATGGCTGCTGAGCCTGCGCGTCTGGAGCCTGTGGTCTGCAACAGGAGAGGCCACAACAGTGAGAGGCCCGCGTACCGCAGGAAAAAAAAAAAAATTGCAAGGAAATCCCTTAATTCTCCTTTTTACAGAAAGAATCAAAGGAATAGTTTCTTTTTTTTTGCGGTACGCAGGCCTCTCACTGTTGTGGCCTCTCCCGTGGTGGCGCACAGGCTCCAGATGCGCAGGCTCAGTGGCCATGGCTCACGGGCCCAGCCGCTCCGCGGCACGCGGGATCCTCCTGGCCCGGGGCACGAACCCATGTCCCCTGCATCAGCAGGCGGACTCTCAACCACTGCGCCACCAGGGAAGCCCAGCAATAGTTTCTTATATTAAGTAAAATAAAAGTTCAGTGCTTTATTTCTCGAGAAAAAAAAGGTCACTCTGCCACCTCACATGCGCTCTGGTAGGGTCGCTAGCCATTCCACTTTATCAAACCTTGGCAACACCCAAAACTAGTCAAGACTGGGAGATCATGAAGAGCAGAGGTTGGATGTACTTCCATCTCTCACTTTTCATCAGCAATACCTAAATAAACAGGCCTTTTTCTCTTCTCAGCCTAAGTCTGGGGGACCATGCCAGCAGGCTGAGAGCAAGGGACACATCTGAGGCTGTCTGCAAATGAAGCAAACTTCAAGGCTGTGCCTATCACCTCCTGCCCCAGCTAAGCTCCGGCATGCACATCCCTCAAAATATTTTCTACATCATTTCAAACCGAACCTTAGGAAAAGTCAACGTCGGAGAGGTGGGAAAACAGCACGTTGGGAACCAGAGAGACCTTAGTTCAAATCTCAGCCCTGGAACTTTCAGGCTTGTAACCTGACGTAATCATATAGCCTTCGGGTAACCAACTGTCCCTGTTTGCCCAGGACCAAAGGGGCTCCCAGGATGCAGGACTGTGAGCACTAAAACCAAAAAAGTCCTAGGAAAACCAGGAAGAGCTCATCCCCCTACTTAAACTCAGAGGTCCCATCTGCCCGTCTGTAAACATGTAACGAGGTGACCTAACATGCATGGAGACATGGAGATGGTGAAGACAAGAGGACTCACTGGTGCCAGAAACATTCTAAATCCTGACTACTCCATCCTAGAGGTGCTGCCTTGCTTTTTCAAAGAATCAAAAATAATGAGAGAAAGGAAAACTAAGCAGGAAAGCAACAGAGCTGGTGAAAGAAATGAGGAACAATGAGAAAAAGGGAAAAGCAGAGGCAGCAACCACAGCCAGCAGCCCATTATCGTGGGGCCCTTCTGAATCCTGCAAGAATCCCGCATGGGCATAGTGAGAGGCATGGGGCAGAGTGACAGAATAAAAACGGCTCCTTCTCGGGGCACTCAGCTCAGAAATCATCAGAAACGATGCTCAGGGCACCGTCTGCTCTGAGACCTTCTTTTCTCTCTTTCTTTTTTTTTTTTTAACATCTTTATTGGAGTATAATTGCCTTACAATGGTGTGTTAGTTTCTACTGTATAACAAAGTGAATCAGCTATACATATACATATATCGCCACATCTCCTCCCTCTTGCATCTCCCTCTCACCCTCCCTACCCCACCGCTCTAGGTGGTCACAAAGCACCGAGCTGATCTCCCTGTGCTATGTGGCTGCTTCCCACTAGCTATCTATTTTACATTTAGTAGTGTATATATGTCCATGCCACTGTCTCACTTTGTCCCAGCTTACCCTTCCCCCTCCCCGTGTCCTCAAGTCCATTCTCTACCTCTGCGTCTTTATAAGGAAAACAGAAATGGTTATGAAGAACCTAGGGTCAGGACAGGAGACCTTCTTTTCATCTTTCTCCCTAAATACTAGCACAGCCCCCACCCCCACCAGCGTCTGCTCCTGAGCCGGCAGGAAGGGGGCTGCGTCCTGTCCCGGTTGCCAAGCCTCCTGGAGCCAGGACCACGGCACTGACAACATGTGTGTCCAGGTGTTCTTCCAGGTGACATCTACATTGCGTGTTCTCACTCTCTGCCCATGCCTGGCAGCCATAAGCTTCGGCTACAACTGCTTAGTCTCCAGGCACTGTCAAGTGGAGGTTTCAGCTGCTTCCTTTTGAAAGAGACTCAACTGTTGTCGCTACCTGAGTGTCAAGTGCATGTCGCTATGCTGAAAAGCTACTGGGGACACGGCACTTGTTCAAATAGGAAACGGGTTCCAGGTAAATGAGAGGCCTCAGCAGGGTCTCAGCAATCAGGAAGGCAGCTGTTAGCATTACTCCAAGGAGCAAAGAGGTCCCCTGCCTTGGTCCTCTCAAAGCCAAGAATTTCAGGGCACTGCTAGCAGGGATCTGGGAAAGAGCACTGGACCAGCAGTCAAGAGATCCAAATTCTGGTCCTGACTCTGTCCCTACATGGTCATGTGACCTTGGGTGAGTCCCTGAAATTCCCTATGAAGGTTCCTCACCTATAAAATGAAGATAAAATAAAGATAAGGCTAACAAATTCCCATCCAGTCGACTGTGCAGGTTTCTTGTGGGGAAAGGGGTATTCAATCAGTTTATAGACACTAAGACAGTTTTGATAATATTAAGGTAGCCAAAAATTGGAAGCAATTCAATAAGAGTGGAATGCATCTATAATTGTGGTACATTCATAAAATGAAATACTATGCAGAAATTTTAAAATAACAAACTACTGCAGAATTTACCAACAAAATAAAGGATCAAAGAAGCCAGATATAAAAAACTACAGATTGCATGATTTTATATATATGAAGTTCAAGAACAGGAAAACTAATTTATGGGGATAGAAATCAAAATAGTGGTTACTTACAGTAGGGACAAGGATTGACTGGGAAGAAGCACAAGGGAACCTTCTGGGATGTTGGAAATGTTCCATATCTTGACCTCGGTAGTGGGTACGTGGGCATTCACATATGTAAAAATATGTACAGTTTTATACTTAATATCTGGGCACTTTGGTGTATGTCTGTAATACTTCAATTTAAAAGTCTCTTCAATAAATGGTGTTAGAAAACTGGACAGCCACATTCAAAAGAATGACACTGGACCACTATCTTACACAATAGACGAAATTAACTCAAAATGGATTAAAGACTTGAACACAGACCTGAAACCATAAAGCCTAGAAGAAAACATAAGCAATAAGCTGCTTGACATAGGTCTTGGTGGTAATTTTTTTAATCTGACACCAAAAGTAAAAGCAACAAAAACAAAAATAAACAAGTAGGACTACATCAAATTTAAAAGCTTCTGCACAGCAAAGGAAACCATCAACAAAATGAAACGGCAACCTACTGAGAGGGAGAAAATATTTATAAATCATATCTCTAATAAGGGGTTAATACCCAAAATACGTAAAGAACCCACACAACTCAATAGCAAAAAATGAGCAATCCAATTTTTAAATGGGCAGAAAATCTGAATAGACATTTTTCCAAAGAAGACATACAGATGGCTAAAAGGTACATGAAAACATGCTCTACATCATTAATCATCAGGGAAATGCAAGTCAAAACAATGAGATATCTCATACCTATTAGAATGGTTATTATATAAAAAGACAAGAAATAACAAGTGTTGGCAAGGATGTGGAGAAAAGAGAACCACTGTGTACTGTTGATAGGAATGTAAACTGGTACAACCACTATGGAAAATAGTATGGAGGTTCCTCAAAAAATTAAAAATAGAACTACCATATGATCAAGCAATTCCACTTCTGGGTATTTTTCCAAAGAAAATGAAAACACTAATTCAAAAAGATATCTGCACCCCTGTGTTCATTGCAGCGCTGTTTACAATGGCCAAGATATGGAAACAATCTAAGTTTGTACCAATGGATGAATGGACAGAGAAATTGTGGCATATATATATATATATATATATATATATATATATATACACACACATATATATATACACACATATATATATATATAAAACGGAATATCATGCAGCCATAAAAAAAAGAATAAAATCTTGCCATTTGCCACAGCATGGATGGACCTCAAGGGCATTGTGCTAAGTGAAATAAGTTAGACAAAGAAAGACAAATACCGTATGATCTCTCTTACACATAGAATCTCAAATATGAAAAAAAAAAGTTCATAGATACAGAGAACATTGGTGGTTGCCAGAGGTGGGAAGGGGGTAAGAAATGGGTGAACTGTTTCATTTTTCTTTTAAATAAATTGAACAAAAATAAATAAATAAAAGTATAAAAGCCTAGCCAGATACCTGAATCACTATGCTGGGTAGATTCACAGTTAGGAACTTTGTTCTATGCTGATTTGTCCTTGTCTGTGACCTCAGTAAAGCTTGAAAATTAAAGTGCAAACTATACAGCATTTCAAAATGAGAGGCAGTGCCATCTACTATTTAAAAGCAAAAGGCAAAAAAAAAAAAAAAGCAAAAGGCACACGTGTATTCACACACAAATACAAAAGATGCTGCCAGCTCTTGGCTACTAATAAAGATGAAAATTTCTAAATGATCGGCTGCCAGGCTTGATCTCGCTGATTTGTTTCTGATCCAAGCGGAAGGAAAGCAGAGACTCTGCAGTAAGATGGGAAGTACAGCTCGGTTTGACAGAGGGAAATATGATTAGAATGCACCCAGGTGGAAATAATGACTTGCCTCCGCCCCCAGGACCAGCCTGCCCTCCCGCCTGTACCCACAACAAGCCTTGCATTGCTAACGACAGGATGCTGGGAGGCTGGTGGCATCTCAAATCCATCCTGACTCATCATGTAATCAGGTAATACACAACCTGAAAAGCCCAGACATTTCCAGAAGGATGGTGCACACAAGCACATAGCACAAACACCTCCATGCTCCAGGAACTAAAAGAAATTCTCTCCTTAGATCGGTTCCCCAGATGAGCCTGGGAGAGAGATTCGGAGTGGGGTGGTTTATTGAGAGGGTGCTCTTGAAAGTAACCCACGGGGAGTGAGGAGAGGAGAGCGTTCAGGAGAAGGGAGGAGGGTGTCTGTGGTCTCAGCTTGACATAAGCTCCAGCTTGTGGAAAGCTCTGGAGCATGAATTACATCACAGTTGGTCAGTCATTCACTGCAAACCGTTCTCTGGTGGGGCAGGGATGGGTGGGTTCTTTTACCTACCAGGTGAGGTGGCCACAGCAGCAGAGGGCAGCTCTCCAGAAGAGAGGGCAGCTATGGGCCATTAGCAGCCAATGTTCACAGCAACTAGGGAGTGTGGATCTCGGGATCTGGGATCCCCAGTCAAGGGGATCTGGGTGGGGCACCAACAGACCTGAAATACCACCTGCATGCTGACAACCCCAGGTTCCTATCTCTAGCCACATCTCTCCCCTGAACTCCAGACTCATAAAACCAATGGCCTGCCCAACGTCTCCAGGTCACGTCTGATTGGCCTCTGAAACTGCATTTGTCCCACACTGAACTCCTGATCATCATTTCAAAACCTCTGCATCTTCCCTTGTCCATTAATGGTTGAGGCTGCTCAACCTTGATCTCTCTTTCACTCACTCTCCAGTCCATCAGCAAATCCTTTTGGATCTACCTTCAAAACAGAAGGCAGAAATGGACTACTTCTCACTCTTCCATCACCACCATCCTGATCCAAGCCACTACTGCATCTTGCCTGGAATATTGCAGTGGCTTCCTAACAGGTCTCCTTGATTTAACCTTTGTCCCCCTAAGATCTATCCTCAACACAGTTGCCAGAGGGGTCCTGTTCAGGAAGTGGAACAGTACCACTCCTCTGCTCCAATGGCCCCCATCTCATGCAGAGGGAAACCTTAGAAACCATAAGGCCCTGAGTGATCTGGTGTCTTACCCCTCCACCTCCTCCCTTACTGCTCTCCACATCAGCCACACCACCCTCCTTGCTGTTCTTCAAACACTCATGGGGGCCTGGTCCCTCCTCAAGGCCTTTGCACTTGCCATCTCCCCTGCCTGGAAAGCTGTTTCACCAGACAGCCTCATGGCTACTCCTTTAGTTCCTTCCCGTCTCAGCTTAAAAATCACCTTCTCAGTGACAATTTCCCTCATCATCCCAAACCCTCCCACCCCCACATTTCATATCCCCCTTTCCTGATTTAAGTGTTTTAAAATTTTATTTTACTGAAGTATAGTTGATTTACAATGTTGTGTTAGTTTCCGTTGTACAGCAAAGTAATGTTATACATATGTATATAATTTTTCATATTGTTTTCCATTATGGTTTATTACAGGATATTGAATATATTTCCCTGTGCTAGAGTGGGACCTTGTTGTTTATTTATTCTATGTATAATCCTTTGCATTCTGCTAATCCCAAACTCCCAGTCCATCCCTCCCCCACCCCCTGATTTAACTTTTTTATCCTTAGTATTTGTCACCATCTAAAATATTTTCCTTATATTCTTGCATATGATCTGTTTCTCCCAATAGAATATAGGCTCCATGAGGGAGGGGATCTCTGGGGGTCTTCCCCTCCATTACTGTAACTCTGGTGCCTAAAACAGTGCCTGGCACAGAGAAGGCACGCAGTAGATGTTGGCCAAGTGAATGCATGAATGAATAAATGTATGAAATATATAAATATATTTATACATACATATATAAAATATTTAGAGGAACTATACCAATAGAACTGTGAATAATTTTTTAATCTTCTTAGTTTAACTCTCTTTTAGGATTGTTCTAAATTTTCCGCATTCAACTTTATCAATACATATATAATTTTAATGTTTGTTCATAGGATTTTTAAAAATAATCCCATCTCAGAAAGACTCACATTCTATTGCTTCCACTGGCTAACCAGAAATCCTCATCCCAAGAACAGTCGCCCCTGTGACCTGCCAAATATCAGATTAGCCTGTTTTGCCCTCAGCTCTTGGGAATCCAGAGTGATCGGCATGAAGCCAATGGGTGGGAGATGGCAGAGGAGATGGCATTGGGGCAGGGGGAGTAATTCCTCTCCCAGGTGCTTGCAGGAACCCATCACATAAGACCACTGTTCTCATCATTGGCCTCACCTAAAAACATGTTAGAAAAGCAAATTCTTGGTCCCCATCAGAGACCTATGGAATCAAGCTCTGGGGAAGGACCCCAGAAGCCAGGGTTGAATAAAACCTACTGTCGATTCTGATGCAAACTCAGCACTGAGATCACCACACCTAAGCCATTCATAACGGGACTGCAGCCAGGAGCAGGGGGTGGAAAACAATGTGGGGTCAATATGGGTGGGGGAGGATGGGAGAGGAAGCAAGTGTCTTCCTTGGTTCCGTCAGGGAAAATATGGCGACTGCCAGAAATGTGATAGATTTGTCAAAAGTATGTGAAAACGCCTCAAGAATCGGTCTGAGTCTGTGTTTGCTCACAGTGTACCCTGTGCCTGGCACAGGGCCTGGAGCCTATTAAATATTTGTGACTGAATTAAAAGTGAATGTATGAATAAATTAGCTCTATAAATTATGTAACATGACATGGTTTCGTTTGTGCTATGATGGTAAAAACTGAAAAATTTTCTTCAAAGTTGGAAATGACAATCCAGAAACCCTCTGAGCACCTTCTTGCCAAGGTGCCCAGCCCTGGGACATCAAAACCCTCGGGGCCTCCTCCATCTCTTTAATTCTGAGATGCCTAAATACTAGGTTGCCAGATAAAAAGCAGGGTACCCAGTTAAATTTGAATTTCAGATAAACAATGAATCATTTCTTAGCATAAGCAAATCTTGACTATTGCATAGGCTATACTTATTCTAAAAAAAATTGTTGTTCATCTGAAATTCAAATTTACCCAGGCATCCTGTATTTTTATTTGTTAAACCTGGCAACGCTACCATGGACTCAACTCTCTCCTTGGAGCAAGCCAAGAAAAGCTTCTCCGCACCCTATTACTTAAGGGAACGATGCAAGAGTACAGGGTCCTGTTGCTCCTTTCTTCACCCCTGGAAATGCATAGGGTATCTCCCTCCCAAGGCTCAAGGCTTTGCTCACTTGGATAACATGCTCATGTTCTCCCAGGCCTGTGACTTTATTCTCTTTGCTTTGACTCTTTATACCATCCCTACCTCCAGCCTCCCATCATCCTTTTAACTTCCTCTTGCCCTTTGAGCCTCATTACCTCTCGGTGGAAACCTTCCCTGGAAAACACACAGACACATGCAGAGAGTCTGAGCTAAACTCTGCCCTCTGTGAGTACAAGCGCCCATCCTGGCAGTTTACTGCCCCCCCGGATGGGAAGCACATGTAGATGCCCCTGTCTCCTCCTCTGGCCACCTGATCCTTGCAGCGGGACTGTGTTTGTTTACTTCTCCACTCCCCACACTCTTCCCACCACCTGGCTTTCAAAAGGTGTTTGATAAATAAGTGAATAAGTGAATGTACCGCATCCGGGAAAAAGCATCCGGGTCTTTGGAAAGCAATCAAGAACTAGTGAGGAAATGGACTTGGGGACATGGGGAGGGGGAAGGGTGAGCTGGGACGAAGTGAGAGAGTGGCATGGACATATATACACTACCAAATGTAAAATAGCTAGCTAGTGGGAAGCAGCCGCATAGCACAGGGAGATCAGCTCGGTGCTTTGTGACCGCCTAGAGGGGTGGGATAGGGAGGGTGGGAGGGAGACACAAGAGGGAGGGGATATGGGGGCATATGTATATGTATAGCTGATTCACTTTGTTATAAAGCAGGAACTAACACACCATTGTAAAGCAATAATACTCCAATAAAGATGTTAAAAAAAGAACTAGTGGGAAGGGAGGACTCCTCACAGGTGTCTGGCCTTGGAAATCTCTCTCCCTCAGGACAGGTTAGTGGTCTCCAAGCCAGGGACACCGACTCACCAGGAGAACACACAGGCCCCTGCACCGCAGCCCAGGGTCTAGCCAAGCACTTGGCAGACAAATATGCCTGCAGCGATTCTCCCTGCCCAGTCAGATGGTGGGCCTGAGACGTGGCAACCAACCTTCGCCATACCCATTAGCCAGCAGCTTTGCCAGGGCCCTCTCAGAACTGGTCTTGAACCACCTGGGGTTTTCCCCACCATTTCGTAGGTCCTGCTCTTCACTCTACGTTTGGTCTAACTTAGTGCCCATTAAACAGGGAGTCAAATTCTGCTCTTCACTCAGCCTCCTCTGAACTCCCGGCCCAGGAGAGCATCTCTTTGTTGGCTGATAACCTGGGTTTCCCTCCTACTTGCTGTGTGGGTCCTGATCACCTGTGCTTTACGCCATTCCATGAAGCATTCCCAGTTAAAGCCTGGAAGAATAATTCTCCACCTGCAAATGGAGAATTATTCATTCCACAGCAGTAGCAATACTAGGTCACAGGATGGGTCATTAAATCACTGAACATGTACATCCAGTGCCAAAAAAAAAAAGACACACGCTTCTGAAACATTTATGGCTGAGATTTAAAACTGCTGGAATTGAGACATTCAGAGGTAAATGTCCCAGGACTGCCTTCAGCCTGGCTCTGAGGCCTCAGCTCAGAAGCAGGGAAGGCAGCTTTCATCACTCTCCAGGTGATACCCAGGAAAGAAATTGGTCTCCAGAGGTGATAGAGCAATCTGTGTGGCTTCAACATGAGGCTAGAGAATGCAGAAAAATTTTGCTTCCTCTTCTAAGCTTTGAATGTTAATTCTCATCTATAGAGAAGAAGAAGGGCCTAGTTATCAGTAAACAAAGTCGGGCTCACCCTCTTTTGTGTCTCTACCGTGGTTTGGTGGTGGTGGTGGTGGTGGGTTTTTTTGGCTGCGTTGGGTCTTCATTGCTGCGCGCGGGCTTTCTCTAGTTGTGGCGAGCGGGGGCTACTCTTTGTTGCAGTGCACAGGCTTCTCATTGTGGTGGCTTCTCTTGTTGCGGAGTACAGGCTCTAGGCACATGGGCTTCAGTAGTTGTGGCACATGGTCTCAGTAGTTGTGGTGCATGGGCTTAGTTGCTCGGCGGCATGTGGGATCTTCCCAGGCCAGGGCTCGAACCCATGTCCCCTGCATTGGCAGGCAGATTCTTAACCACTGTGCCACCAGGGAAGCCCTCTACCAGGTTTAGAATATGGTGTCAGTGAGATGGTCTTGCTGCTCAGGGTGGCTCCCATTGGAACTGAGGAACTACTCTGCACTCTTTTTAGATAAGTTGGCCCCAAGATTAAGCAACACGACAGCCACTTCCTGGTCGCCATTTCTTTATCACTAGAACCACCTGCTGGTGGTCCACCATCTCCTTTTCCTTGGCATCATCCACCTTTATCTTTTCACTGGTTGACATACGCAAACCATGTAAGTCCAAAATTCACTTGCTCTAAGATCAAGACCAGAAAAGATGAGTCCAAGCAATACCACTGATGGCAAGATGTCTAGCAAAGCCCTCCGGGGCTAGAGTTGCCAAAGACAGATGAACTCAGGTAGGGGGACCAAAGGGACCCAGACCTCTGGCTGCAAGTCCAAAGACTGTGCCTCTCACAGTCATCCTATAGATTCCCATGGTAGAACAGGACCTAAAATTAGTAGGGAACTGATGGAGGAAACATCAGAGATGGGTCCTTTTCTTTCTTCTCTGAGTCTTGTTCAGAACGTGGTGGGGGCCTCGGGGAGCAGCACATGCCCTGCTCTCTGCGTGTATCAGTCACCAGGACACCCAGAAAGTTCCTGAGGATCTTTTAGTTGTACGTCCTTCCTTTTCTCTTCTCCGTACAACTTTAAGACCTTAAAACGTCACAGCTGCTAAAGACGGGTGCAGGTATCATTCATCCTAATGAGGTGGGTCCGGGGAAAGAAATCTCTCAGGCCATGTCCTGCTCCAAAGGTGGAAATCTCCTGCCACCCGAGAGTCCAAGCCAGACACAGGCCACGTGCCTTCTCACAGAAGCCTCCTCCTCCAGCGAGAGCCAGATGGAAGTTTGGAGTCACTTGCTGAGACATGAAAACCTCCACAAATGACTCAACCCCCAAATGACAATTCAGGTAGAGGCACTTTTTTCACCCCTAATTAAGTATAAAATTGCTTCAAATCTCCGTTTACTTAGGAATATGCATTCCTCCTGCTCCAGATTTTGGGGAGGGAGTGTCGGTTTCTCACAAAACTAGGCTGTGCTTTTCGGATGTCAGAGCTTCCAGAGAAGAGAAATGCCCACTGATCCCTCATCCCCAGAAAACCCCCTGCATCCCTACTCCAACTTCCTCATGCTCAGCAGAGGACAAGACACGTGGTTTACCCTCCAGTCCACCAGGAAGATATTCTTCGGCTCCTTCAGAAGGTGGGAGAGGGACTTCCTTGGTGGTCCAGTGGTTAAGACTCCATGCTTCCAATGCAGGGGGTACAGGTTCAATCCCTGGTCAGGGAACCAGGATCCCACATGCTTCACAGCCAAAGAAAAAAAAAGGTGAGAAGGGAGGTAATATTCATGGGGCACTGGCAATATGCCAAGCACTGTACTGGTACCATCATTCCCCTACCTCACTAAATGCCACACAACGCCAAGAAGTAGGACTTGCTGTCCCATTTTACAGATGAGGAAACCGAGACAGAGAGGCCCAGCACCCCCAGCTCACAGTGGTAGAGCCAGATACTGATCTGAGGCTGGGACATGAAGAGACCCTTTCCTGGATGGCTCACAACTTGTTTTGTGATTTTCAAAACCTCACTTAAACTCCCTGTGGGAGCTATTAATATTATCGACTCTCCTAAATTGGAATAATCTTGTCTGTTCATCCTCTCCCTGTTCCCCATTTCCTGGTCCTGCAGTGCTGCTGAATTAGATAACGTCTACAAAGCTCTCTGAGTTCCTTGAAGGGAAGTTTCGATAAACACAAGTTATTAACCTTCAAAGCACCCAGAGTTTTGAATGAAGAAGTTATAAAAATTATGATAAAGTCCTGCTGGGGCTGGATAATGAAAGGAAGCTTTATTGAATTTTCAAACACTTCCTTTTCTGCCAGAGAGTAAAGGTGAACCCCTCCAGCTAGAATGGGCACTAATTCCAATGCTCATCCCTGGCTCCAGCTCTTCTCATGTAAGGGAAGGTCAAGTGCCTCTTTCCAGAGCCTTCCACAGTGGCTACATGGCAATTCGGAGGAGCAGGTGCCTCAGGCTTCTGAACAACACAGCTCCATCATTCTCCGGCTCTGCCTCCCAAGGTGCAGCCGAAATGATGCTTCAACAAGACTTGACAGGAGAGAAGATGCCACCGCTGGTAAGTCAAGGCCCAGAAACTCAGTATTCAGAAGGTATCCACTCCTCAGCATCCCACTCTCCTCATGCCGACAGTGTGATTGTCGCGGGTCAGAAAAAGGACCTAGCGTTGTCCATCCGAGCCCCACAAGCGAGTGGGAACCAAGCTGTGCCTCTCCTCTGAGCTTGTGTTGTGAGGGGAAGAGGGAGGAGAGACGGAGGAGGGAGGACGGATGACCGAGACTCCTCTGGGGGTCCAGACGGTACGTTTGGTCCGGATCATGCAAACGCTTGCCCAGGGGCAAGAATGCAGGGGAGGGAAGGGGCGCTCAGTGGCCAGGCTGTCATCTCACTGTCAGTGACCCCCTACTACATCCCTTACCTTAGCCTCCACCTTGGCCCTGGGTTCATGATGCAACCTCGTGGAGAGTGGCTACTGGACACCTCCAAGCACAGCCCAGCACTCAGAAGGCCCTAGTTACCTCCCCTCCCTTCAAGGTCCCATCAAGCCTGCTGAGATAATCCTCCTGAGGTGAGGGTGTGAAAGAAGGCACCTAATCATCACACAAGACTTGCCAGGTCTGACCCACCCGCAGGAGCTACCAAAAGCCTTATTTTCATAAAACCTGTCTGCCCTCCTAGGAAGAATGGCAAAGGGCAATTCTGGGGGATCGGTGTGTGAACTCCAGGATGAAGACTCTTGAAAAAATAGAAAGAACAGACACATCTCCTGTCTTCGGGAGAAATATAAACAGGAGAAGGGACTCGTCCAGAGGGAGGGGAGAACTGAATTAAGCGGTCTGGGCTCTCTCCTGAAACAGTGGTTTAAGTTTGGCAGAGATGACCATTTCTGAGGACAGTATTTGGACCACGTTCCTTGAGAGAGAGGAAGCTATAAGAAAGTCTAAGGGTCCAAGGCTTTCCCTTTAGAAGCCAAAACACTTAAGAGGAACAAATCCTTTGCCATAGTCCAACTAGACCTTCTACAGTCCCCACCAAATGCGATCCCCAGGCCCCTGACACAGAGATCTGCACCCACAGTAGCTACAGGAAAGCTTCCTGGTCTCCAATAAAAGTGCAGGTGCTCTAGAGACAGAAGGGACTGGGGCCTAAATCTGTCTACCTGGGAAATGATTCTACCTCAGAGTCAGAGATCATTGTTGCTAAACCTTCTGTCACGCAAACATGACTGTGCCCATGTGGCTTCTAAAGCAACTAACTTATTTTCATTACCATTATGATTATTATTCATCCTTGACCGCGCATGTTAAAACCTAAGAATTGTAACATCACACGTTTGTGGATCCGGATGTTTCTGTGCCCTTGAGCAAGGTGCTGAGCCTCAGTTTTCCATGTGGATAAAATGGGGGTAACAATGGCACCTCCTTCAGGGTAACACTGTGAGCTTTGACTTTGTTAACTGCATGTGAACCACCCAGCCCAGGGCCCCCAGCACAGGAAGTGCACCCAATAAAGGAGAGTCGCTCTAATTAGTGACAAAACAGCAAGCAAGACAGTACTAACAGTGTGAGAGGAATCTGGAGGAAGGAGAAGGATGGTGGCTGAAAAGGATCCCCTTTCTCAGGTGAGGGCAGCTTTTTAAGGTAAGAAGAAAAGGATGACCAAAAGCCAGAAAATAAGGTCACCTGGCTACGTGGAAGATGAGCCAAGCCAGAAAAAAAAGCATTAACAGACCAGAGAAATGAGGCTGCATTATAAAAAGGACCTTGAACTCAGGCAGAAGGGTTGGGCCAACTACAGTGGGCCATGCGAGGCCCCTGCTGAGGTCCAGGCTTTGGGCCACCTGTATTCACCAGTACACATCCTAGGTGGAAGGGCCCACCTCTGTGGAAGGACCCCATCCTCTGTCCTCTCTTCAGCCCTCCTGGCAGTGGGTAGTGCCCACAGCACATCGTGCTACCCAAGCTCTGACTCATCTGGGGACAGGAGGATCCCCTAGGAGGCTGTGCAGGTCCAAGGCCAGAGCTCCCAGCGGGAGTCTCAGAGATCTCAAAACCCTGCGGTCATTGCTTGACCCAACTACCTTTTCTACAGCACCAGCCCAGGGAGTGAGCCCCAGCTCTTCTCCACTAGCTACACAGCTCACCTTGAAAGCCCACTCCTGGAGAAGGAGCCAGTTTTTTTCCACCTCCAATAAAGAAAGCCTTGGTCTATTAAGAGAAATGTCCTGCAGACCAGGGTGCCTGGGAGGGGCTGCCTTGTTTAAAGCAGGGTGTTCTGTCAACACCCTGAATATGCTCTCTCGCTTTGGGGCTGTTAGTGCAGTGCAGAGGCAGCAGGCGACATGAATTGCCTTTGATCTAACTGGAAAACGCCCACCAAGTTTAGAAGTACTCATTTAGACAGGGAGATCAATAAAGGAAATGGGGAGCGGATGGCCGTGGATGTGTTTGGAAATGAGCTGGTCCTCTCCACATCTGCTTAATAAAGATTAACTCATCCTGGTTGTAGCACAAACCCGGGCTACCCTCTTGGCTCCAGACGCCAGCAAGTTCCATTTGTTTTCCACAAGCAGACACTTCTCAGGAGCAATGGGCAAGAGACCCTTTCCCTTGCCTTCTCTTTATCTGAATTCAAGAGCTCTGGTGGGAGGGAGGGCAGAGGCAGAAAGAAGGGCCTTAGGAATTGGACTAGGATTTTTCTAGCATCTTCCCAAAATGGTATTCCCTTGACCCAAACTCAAGTGGAATAAAACAAAAAAGCAGAGATCCACAGGAAAAGGATAAGAAAAAGAAAGGAGAGATAAGTGAGGAGAGATATCAGGCCCCCTTGCCATTTCACATCATTTTACTGTGTATAAATCCCACTGCACAATAATGAATACTTTCTGAGCTTCTGTGTTAAGAACTCCTCAGCTGAAACCCTCTTTTCCTCCTCTCTCTCTTAGTCATCATTGAGTTGGGAGTTCTAAAATGTCTTCCTTATTCCCACGTTGCCACCCTTGTGACCTTTTATCCACCACTGTCCCTGCTGTCACCACCCCCACCCCTGCCTTCCCCATCCCCATGCTATACGTAGGAGGCTTGAAACTGTGGAGCCCACCTCTCATTTCAAACACAAGCTTTTGTTCCAGGCCACAGCATTGAAGCTGAGTTCCTTCAAAGAGAAAAATGCTCTGTGGCTGAAGGTCCAGAAATAGAAGTGGTGTGTGTGTGTGTGTGTGTGTGTGTGTGTGTGTGTGTGTACATGCACACGCACTTGTACATGTGCTGGGCTGCAGGTATTTCACTTACCCTGGGGAAATTGTGAGAAAGCTGAGAACCCTGCTTTTGATTTATGTGTCCCCCGCTTTGACCCCTGTAGAAGTTCCTCCCTGGGCAAGGGCTGCGGGAGGGAACCTGCTGGCTCTCGGCTTTAATAAAGGCCTTTTATCTTGCACAGTCCTTGCACAGGCTCTCATACTTGGGCCATGGGTCGGTTGCCATGGAAATGACTGCAGAGTCACAAATAAGGCGGTATTATGTTCTCTCAGCAGGACCAGATGAGAGCTAGAAGCTAGAGAGAGAAAGAGGGAGAGGGAGACAGAGCTAGAGAGAGACAGAATAAAAATACCTCCTATCGGTAGTGAGCCAGAAGGAAAACACAAACAAAGCAACGGGGAGCTGCCTGGGAGAAAGCAGGTTTCAGACAGGGTAGGAGAAATGGCATTGTTTCCTTTGAGGGAGGGCTCTCATTTCTAGAGGGAGGGAGGACACCCTGTTCCAAAGGCTCCCATGCACCTCCATCTCTTCTACTGGCTTCTTTCCCTCCCTCTTCACTGGGTAATGTTGCAAAAAACTTAGAAAGAAAGGACTGGGGTGATACAGAATGAGGCAGGAGTTGAAAGGGGGTAGCAGGAGATGAGTCAAATCATTTCTCTTTTCCCCTCTGCTCCATGATGCAGAAAGTCCCTGCTCTGATTCTCAACAGAAAACTAAAAGCCTCTTGGTCTGTGACACTCTTAACAAGTTTCATGCCAACGTCCACCTTTCTAAAAAGCCGTACGCCCTCCTGGATCTCAGCACCCTTACTGAGATTTTTCTCCTGAGCCGAGTGCCTCTGGAGATAGAGTGATCACATTGTCCTCCCAAGGTCACTTGTTCATTCAAAGCTTCATTGGTTTCCTCACTGTGGACAGAAGTTTGAGAATCAAGACCTAGATTCAGACTCAACAAGCTAATAAAAAGCACCAAGCTTATTCCAGCTAAACCATGAGACTTTCTATAAGGCAAGGAATTTTCAAATTCTCCCTTTGCCACACTCGTGTTTTTAATGGATATGTAGGTATAGATTTCAATAAGCAACAATGCTTTCAACAAAACATGAAAAGTTTCCTATGATCTCTTGATCCATTATCAAAATAACCAGATTTTCAAAATTACTACAATCTTACATGCTTTCTCTGAGCCTCACTCTTTTCGTGGTGGCCACTACAGCTAGTTCTGCCTCGGTCTGGAGTCTAGATAAGCTGAGCAGCTTCCTCTGTAATATGGTTTGAGTAGCACTAAAAGTCTTGCCAACCTAAAATGTTCTCCCCTATCAACTAATATCAGTGCCTAAAACCCCACCTTCATGTTACCCCTTTCTGTCTTCAAAAGATCTGTCTATTCAAAAACACAGATGTTAGGACAATCTTCCTTAACTTTTCACTGTGAATGTGTTTTCAGATTAGCTGAGGAAATGGGACATGGATGAATAAATTCTGATGCATACAAGGGGGGACAGATAGGAGTATTTCTGTCCCCCGCTGTATGCATCCAAATTTATTCATCAGAATCCTCACATCTGTCCCCTTGATAGTCAAGGAAATGATACTATTTGTCCCTAAGGTATAAAGCTGCTCCTGGGCCTTCCCAGGACGGGACCAGGAGAAGCCTCAGTCAACATGGAAGCATCAAGAGTTTCCAAACAGCTGAAAGAGCAGGAAACTTTCTTCTCTCTCTAAAGATTCCCTGGCTTGGCACAGTGACTCCAGACTCCTCGGGATCCCTACCCCCATCTACGTATTTCCCTCCACAGTGGAGTGGGAGATGGGGGGTAAGCCTTGAGCTAACTCAAAAGGTCAACTGCAGAGTCGGGTGGGGGGATCCCAGGCAGGTAGCCAGCAGCCAGCTTAACTAAGATCTCCCTAGGTTCCTGAGCAAAGGAAGAGTAGAGAAATTATTTTTCTGATTGGGACTGGTAATAATTTGGTCAATCAAAAACTTAGCTAAGGCAGGGAATCATAAAAAAAAAGAAGTGATGCATCACACTCTACACAGTTTATTGTAACTTAAAATATAAGCATTCATTTTTCTGCTAACTTTTTATACGGGGCGAAGATGTGTTCTTTGAATATTAGAACATTGATAAAAAGTTCTCCGTCATCGTTCTTCAAAAGCCACATCCACGACTCACATTTCCATCTTCTATTTTCCATTTCTTTCAAGCAAAGTAAAATTTTAAGGACAATTAGGAGGTAATCTGAGCACAAAATCCTTCCAAATTTTTCTGTATTTCTGCAGTCATTTATAGTTGTCTCACCCACACCTAATTCAATAGCAGGGGGGGTTTTAAAAATATTTATTTATTTTTATTTTGGGCTGCGTTGGGTCTCTGTTGCCGTGCACAGGCTTTCTCTAGTTGCGGTGAGTGGGGACTACTCTTCGTTGTGGTGCATGGGCTTCTCGTTGTGGTGGCTTCTCTTGTTACGAGCACGGGCTCTAGGCACACGGGTTTCAGTAGTTGTGGTGCACGGGCTTAGTTGCTCCGTGGCATGTGAGATCTTCCCGAACCAGGGCTCGAACCCATGTCCCCTGCATTGGCAGGCGGATTCTTAACCACTGCACCACCAGGGAAGCCCAATAGCAGTTTTTTTTAGCAACTCACATTTACTGAGTATTTTCAAAGCATGCAATTTTGTTTTCATAGAAACAGCTCTCTTTTCATACTCAATGTTCAGTGGTTTACATAATATTTAATTAAATTGTATGTTAATGTAATGAATTGGTTTAGTAGAGATTGGTTAAGAGACTGCTATTTTTTCTCTGAAAGCAAACTCTCATCCTAAGAAGTTTGCCTGGGATTGACCTTTAAGGCAAAATGCATTTTAAATATCAGAGGTCAATTATAGATTGAGAATTCTTTGTGTAACAAATAAGAAAATAGTTTCTCGGGATACAAAAATAATTGAGATAAGGTAGACATCTGGGGCGAGAGAAGGAGGTCACCAAAGCCTCTCCCTGAAAGCAACTAAAATAAAGGATATTACCAAAACAGCTATTTCAAAACCCTGGAAAGCAACCAAAAGCATACAGCAAACTGAGAAGATTTATTCATCAAAAAACACTGGAATTTCTATAAACAATAAATGCTGGAGAGGGTGTGGTGAAAAGGGACCCCTCTTGCACTGTTGGTGGGAATGTAAACTGATACAGCTACTATGGAGAACAGTATGGAGGTTCCTTAAAAAACTAAACATAGAACTACCATATGACCCAGCAATCCCACTACTGGGCATATACCTTTAGAAAACCACAATTCAAAAAGAGCCATGTACCACAGTGTTCAATGAAGCACTATTTACAATAGCCAGGACATGCAAGCAACCTAGATTTCCATCGACAGATGAATAGATAAAGAAGATGTGGCACATATATACAGTGGAATATTACTCAGCCATAGAAAGAAATGAAATTGAGCTATTTGTAATGAGGTGGATAGACCTAGAGTCTGTCATACAGAGCGAAGTAAGTCAGAAAGAGAAAGGCAGATACCGTATGCTAACACATATATATGGAATCTAAAAAAAAAAGAAATGGTTCTGAAGAACCTAGGGGCAGGACAGGAATAGAGACGCAGACGTAGAGAAAGGACTTGAGGACACAGGGAGGGGCAAGTGTAAGCTGGGATGAAGTGAGAGAGTGGCATGGACTTATATACACTACCAAATGTAAAACAGAGAGCTAGTGGGAAGCAGCCACATAGCACAGAGAAATCAGCTCGGTGCTTTATGACCACCTATAGGGGTTGGGATAGGGAGGGTGGGAGGGAGATGCAAGAGGGAGGGGATATGGGGATATATGTATACGTATAGCTGATTCACTTTGTTATACAGCAGAAACTAACACACCATTGTAAAGCAATTATACTCCAATAAAGATGTTTAAAAAATCTAAATTAATACTTATCTTAAAAAGTTGTTTCAAAATAACGGCTCATATTTGAAAACAAACAAAAAACCCACTGATTTTGGAGAAGAACAGTTGGAATCTACAGCACATTTGCCCAGGGCTGATCCCATCAAGCTCCCTTACTCTGTCAGATCAGTTAGCATAGTAGTTCTAACAGGTAGAACAGACTGTATGACCAACAGCTTCAGTGCCAGAAAGGGATGACTTAATTTGGAGCTGGAGGTGAAAATCTGGTTCTCAGTGAATAATTAGCAGCAATCTCAGTGATGACCAAACAAGGAAGGTCGGTCATTACAACGGTCTGAGGTGGTGGTCCTATTTGGAGCAAACATCAGCCTAGAGGACTAGTCAGAAATTTAACAGGGAAATGCAAGAAATGAGCACTCATAGAGGCACCTGATAATCTTTCCACCTATCTCTGGCAGACCTGGAGTTGGCATACACGTGCAGGGGGGACCAGAGGGAGCAAGAGGGAGCTTTATAAAGAGTAAACGCCAGGGCGACTTTAAACTGCCTGAAGTTCGGATGCATCCTCAAAACAACACACAGATCCATCAGCATTGAGTAGAAGCCTGCTGGCTAAAAGTATATAAACACAATCTCTGAAAAATCACTGGCTGGCCCCTAAGCTATGCTGACACAAGGACAAGACCTAGGAAATCAGGCTTAAAAATAATATATTAATTTATTATTATACTTATATATGTTTTTTAAGTGAGCAAAGACATAAGCAGCCACATACCACAAGGGAGATAGATTTCACAGGAAAGTTACTAAACAAACAAAAACCCTGAGGGGGAAAATTCAGAATCAAGATTTGCCACTATATAGTACCTAAAATTTCAAGGTTTCAACAAAAAATTATGAGACATAAAAAGAAATAGAAAAGTGTGACCCACATGCAGGGAAAAAGCAGACAAAGAGAAGTCGTCTTTAATTTATAAATTTATATATACCTATAATTAATAAATTTACAGTAATTTATTCAATCATGGATTATGGATGAGCAAGTGTCACCAAATAACAAAATATAAACTTTTACTGGAAATTTAATTTTCAGCTTCATGTGAAATAAAATGGTGTGGATTCCTACAGTCGTATATGTAACACGGAGAATACATTGAGCTAGATATTTGGAACTCTATAAACTTTGCAAGAAAATTAAAATGAAGCCAACACTTTCTTTCCTTGTGAGTTTGTTATCCTGGTTTTTTTCAAGTATTTTTATTCCTGTACTTTCAAACTCTAGACCTAGATTTTTTTTATAACCTGACTGCAAGTCAAAGATATACACATACTCCTACAATGAGCCTCCCTTGGAATATGCAAGAAGATTAAACAGCTTGTGAAATAAAAATCTCATGTGTGCCAAACATGTGGGTGTATTCACTTCTTAATTCGGCATAACCGACATGATTTTGTCTAAGGCATAATTTCAGTGTGGGGAAAATACCAATGAGAACTTCAAAGATACTCAGTAAATTCTCATCAGTTTACTAATAGTATTTCTTATGCTTTCCGTTGCCTGGAATAGGAAGACTTCAACTTTCTTTGTAGCTTGTGTTGGCAAAGAAGAGAATATATTCTAATCACATCCATCAAAAGCTTTGAGACCGAGAGTGGGCATCCAGATAGTGCTTCCAGGTCCAGCGCAAAGCTCAAGCCCACCCACCCTGAGACTGCCCCAAGAGCCACAGTGGCTGGCCGCAGTCTCCAGTCAGCTTCTCTTTACCAACAGCCCCTGACGGTGCCCTACGGGCCTGGCCCCACCCTGTCCACTTCCACGGCATCCCTGCAGAGAACGACTCCCTACTCCTGCCAGAGACCTGCATATGCACACAGGTCCCCAGGCTGACTTCCTCACAAGCCTACCAGTTGTAGCATCCATCTACAGCTGCTGATAACTATGGTAGAGAAAAAGTTTCTCTTCTGTGATTTATGATGATTGATGAAGACTGTTCTAAAACACAAAATTGCCAGGCGAATGGTTAAGAACACATTCATCTGTAAGCAGATTAAGGACATCCATTTGAATTCAAAAAGTCAATGTACTCACATCAAATAAGCCCCATGGATTCATTAAAGGAAGCCCGGCAGCTCTCTATCAGCTATCACGAATGCCTGCAAGTTGGAAAATTCAACTTTTTTAACAGGTGTCTCGTGGTTCAGAGTGTTGACCCAGGTGGGCCCTTCCCACAGCCGTCTGAACTAGCTACTCATGTCACTGCAGAGCCCCCAAGACTGGGTGAGTCTAGGGCTAATAAATTAACTAGTCTGGTGGATGAGAACCTTCCTCAGTCCCCCCACACATGCGTTACCCAGTCTTATGCTTGCCAATCTCATGGACCACTTATATCCAGGAAGCTCTCAGAAGTCCCTTCAGACCTCAGGCAAGCTGCCAGCTCCAAAAAATAAAGCTTGCATATGCCATCTAGACCCATATTTTATTTAAATTCCCGTGTTCTGCTCAGAGGCCTCCTGGTTCCCCTGGGCCCACTAGGGCATTGTTGCTCTGGGGCACTTCATCCAAGTTTCTACCTCTGTCACAGCTTCCACAAACCTTTGCGGTAAGGTGAATTTACATGGGCATTTCAAAAAGAAAAATTTTCATACTTTTCAGAGGTCTTTACAATTCTCATTTCAAATATCCTCTGAGAAGATTAATCACATTCATTTGCAGATGGAAACTGTAAAAAGCTTTCACCCTTTAAGCTTACAGGACTCCCAGGAAGGAAGAGGCGAGGCGGGCCTGGGAGACAAACCAGGCAGGGCTGTCTGCCCACCCCCGGCCTCCTCCGCTTCTGTCACAAGACCTCTGGCCTCTCCACACAGGCCCACATCTCCCACAGGCCTCTCCCCAACTTTTCTTGGAATTAAACTGGAGTTGAATAGTTTTCTGATGTATAAAAGTATGCATGGACATTGTGCGAAACTGAAGAAAGAAAAGCCATAAATATGCCTACCATTAGCAATAACCATTATTGATATTAATGTTAATAATGATTCATTTAACAAATAAAATTAATATATTTACTATTTCATTCCAAACGCATACATGCATTTTATGTACTCCGTTATGTAGGAAACCTACTGTGTTTTACGTCCTACTTTGCTTTTCGTCAGTATTGTTTTCTAAGCATTACACATCTTATCAAACATTCTTCAGAATCACAGATTTTAGTAGCCACAAAAAATCTCATCCTATGGACATACTGTAATAATTAACTATATTTAATTACACAAGCAATATATGAAGTACAGATTTAAAAAAAAAAAGAAATAAGAATCACCCACTCTGCCAGTTAACATATTGGTGATTGCCTCTCTAGAGTTTTTAAGAGCATATAAGTACAAATAAAGATAAATGTGGATTCTACTATATTTCTTACTTTGTCATCTGATTTTTAGTTAATGATATGTACTAAACATTTTCCATTTCTAATAGTTATTTTTCTTTGTTATTATTTTAATTAATTATCATATTTCACTGCATGGATAGACCATGATTTCCTTTTTTAAATATTTAACTGACTTCAACTACTATCCGTCATTAACAATGTTTCTTCATCTTTATACATAAATCTTCTTTTTAATAAATTTATGTATTTGTTTTTTGGCTGCACTGGGTCTTCGTTGCTGTGCACGGGCTTTCTCTAGTTGCAGTGAGCGGAGGCTACTCTTCACCATGGTGCACGGGCTTCTCATTGTGGTGGCTTCTCTTGTGGAGCACAGGCTCTAGGCATGTGGGCTTCAGTGGCACATGGTCTTACTAGTTGTGGCTTGCGGGCTCTAGAGCGCAGGCTCAGTAGTTGTGGTGCATGGGCTTAGCTGCTCCACAGCATGTGGGATCTTCCTGGACCAGGGCTCGAACCCATGCATTGGCAGGTGGATTCTTAACCAGTGCACCACCAAGGAAGCCCTATATATAGATTTTTACATGCATACCTAATTCATTTATTAATAAAAATTCCTAGAAATAACAGTGCCAAAGAATACTTTTCATTTGTTAAGGTTTCTCGGTCATATTGCTCAATCGTCCTCCCAAAAATTGACCCTCAGATCTGCCATCAACAGTGTTTGAGTGTTCATTTTCCCACAGCTTAAACAACCCTTAACATTATAATTGTTTAAAAATTTTTTTCACTCTGATAGCCAAAATAAGGTCTTTCATCATTTCAATTTGCATGCGTTTACCATAAAGATTGAGATTTTTCAAACCTTTCTTATTATTAAAATCATCTAATTTGTGGTTAGGTTGTTTGTCATTTTCTTGTTGGATTATAGGTCTCTTCATAAATTAAAGATATTAACATTCTATCATATATATTATACTTTCTCTAATTTGTCTGCTAATTTTTTACTTTTTTTTTTTTAGTATTTCTATAATAAAAAATAAATTTCAGGACTTGTGGGTTCTGGAAACATGGTAGACTGAGCCATTTTCCCAGCTCCATTCAATACAACCACATAGAAATTATAGATCAAAAGAAAAAAAATTAAATATACAGCTTAGGTTAAAAGAAAGGAGAAATTCCTTGGTGCCAAAAGCAAAGAAGCAGGATAAAACCATGTGCCAATGTCATGACACTCGAGAGGCATGTCAAACGGAACACAGGCCCTAAGGATCTTGTGCTTTAATAGTTCCATAGGAATAGGAGGTATGGCTTTAAATCCACAGAAAGTAGAGAGCAAAAGCAGAAATCATTCCCTAACATCAGACCATGGAAAAGCTATTATCTTCATAAAAGAAAAGACTGGCTCTTAAATCAAATGAAAACCCACTCTGTAGCAACTCTTTTCACAATCCAGCATCCGTGAAACTGCTACAGGAAGAAAGAAAGAAAATGTAAGAAGAGCTCTGCTGAAAATGAGCTTACAATCCAAAATTACAAGCCACACTCACTAGCCACTGTGACAGTGACCCAGTATACATAAAAAATGGGCACAATAGAATTTGTGATAAAGAACAATCTTAAAAGACTCTTGGATGATTATCTTTTAAATGATTAAAAAGATAAAAGAAGAAATACAATCATATGAAAGCAGAAAAATATGAAAAAATAATTGGCAAATGAACTTTCAGAAATTAAAATTTCACTGCACAAGATCAACATAAGATTAAACATGACTGAAAAGTTAATTAACTGGAGTAGACAGAGGAAGAAATTAATGAGACAAAGAGGTAGAAAATGTCAAATAGAACTTTTTAAAACGAGAGTAGAAAAGCAAAGTAATATTCTAAGAGATAATGGAAGAGACTCTTCTCAGATTAATGAAAGACATGAATCTTCAGTTAAAGTATAATGAGCTCTACAAATGATACATTTTTAAAACCCTACCCCATAGGCTCATATTGTGAAAATTGAACATCAAAGTCAAAATGCAACACCATAAAAGGGACTGGAGGAAAAAAAATGTATTACCTATAAGAACAACAATTAAACTGACAGCAGAGTTCTCACCAGTGACAACAGAAGCCAGAACACAATAGACTAAAACCTTTAAATGACTAAGGGAAAAGAAATTTCATCCCAGAATTCCATATGCAGCGAATACATGACTCAAGGAGGAGGGGGAAATAGTCACTTTCAGATAAAGGCTGAGACTTACATGTCATAACAGAAATATCTATTAAAGGAAATAATACAGGAAAAAGAAAATTGAACCCTAAGACACAAGTGAGAGGCAAGAAGCAAGGGGAAGCAAGGAAATTGGTAAATAAATAGGTAAAGTTATGCAAGCACTGAATGAAAAAATAAAATTAGTAACAACAGTAAGGACTTATTTGGAGGACTTAAAACAAGTAGAACTAAAATTCTATAAAAAAGAAACATGGGCATGGGAAAAGGGAAGATCAGAATTAAAATGTTCTAAAGTGCTTGAATTATTCAGAATAAGGTTATTGTTGTAGTTGTTTTAATTAACTATGCACGTTAAAAATTTAAATGTAACCAATAAAAGAAAAGAAATAGAATAAATTCCAAAAACAGTTGACTCTAAAAAGGGCAATAAAGAATATTTTATTAACCTAAAAGAAAGTAGGGAAGAAAAAAAGCAGAGAAAAAGCATGGTAAATAGAAAACAGAAAATAAAATGTTAAGTATAATTTAAAATATAGTCATAATCTTATAAATTAGTTGGATTTAATGCGTTAAACAGAAATCCTCTGATTGAATATTTATAAATTTGGCCACATGTTATTTACCAAAGATTCATCTGAAACATAATGAAATATAAATGTTAGAAGTATCAATATATGTATGGGAAGAGATATCTGGGTATACTGAACTAAAGAAAAAAGAAAAAGCTGTTATTAACAGCATGAGTATCATAAAAGGAAGACTAAATAAAACAATACAGATATAGATATTTACCTATGTAGATACAGTTGTAATCATTACATAAGGATAAAAGAGGCAATTCACCAGTAAGAATAATAACTCACACTTATGGAACACTTACTATGTACCAAACACTGTTTTAAGTGCTTTTTATATGTATTAATTTATTTAATCTTCACAATGATCCTCAAGGCATAGCCCATTTTACAGATGAGAATACTGAATTACAGGAAAGGCCCAGAGCTAGTCAATGGCATAGGTATGATTCAAACCCAGCCAGTCTGGCTCCAGTGTCTAAACCCTGCACCTTTTGCTAACAGCACAGCTTCAAAATATATGAAGCACCCATTTACGGAACTGCAAAGAAAAATTAGCAAATTCACATCACAATAGAAAGTTTAATATGCATATCTCAGTATCTAATTAAGCTAATAAAAAATTAGTGAAGATACAGAACACAATTAAAATACTTGATCTAATGGCTCTATATAAAACACCATTCCCAACAATTAGAAAATACATATCCTTTTCAAGCAGCATAAAACATTTATAAAAATAGATCGCATAAAATGTTGCAAAGCAGTTCGCTATATAAATCCCAGAGAATGAAAAGCACAGAGGCCATGATCTCTGACTACAGTGTAATTAAATTAGAAATCAATAACAAAAAGATAACCCAAATAACCCATATATTTGGAAATTCTGAAACACACTTTTAAGTATATTAATGGTCAAAGGACAAATCGTAATGTACATAATGAAATCTTTAGAAAAAATGATGCCAAAAATACTGCATATCAAAGTTACAGAAGGTAGTTAAAGTACTAAGTAAATGGTAATTTTATATTCTTAAAAGTGTATATTAGAAATGAAGGAAGATTAAAAATTAATGCGCTTCATTGTGCAACTAAAGATAGAAAAAACTCAAGAAGATATAAAGAAGGGAGAATTGATAAAGTAAGAGTAACTAATATAATACACAAAAAACCTCTTATAAGTTGTTTCTAGAAGGTTTTATAAAATTAGTCCTGAGGAAGAATAGTACAAGCCACCTCAAACAGGAAGTTGGGAGATCAGGGTCTCCCTCCATTCACCACTGTGTGACCCGTAGGTGGGTTTCTTAATCTCTCTGGGCAGCAGTTTGTACATCTATAAAATTAGGCAGTTAGATCAACTCAGAAACTTTATTCTTCCAAGACTCACAGAGACGATTTACTAAGAAGAATACATATGGAATTATAAAGCAAACGGTAGCTATAGGAGAAATGTCTTTGGTCCTGATGCAAACAACTTTACAATATAACCAGGAGGTGAGGAGACACCATCTACGGGCAGCTCCTCCCTTGGTGCCACCTGAGACTGGGCTAGGACAATGCTAGCAAATTCCCAACTGAGCAAGGAAACAACTTTATTCAAAATCCTGCTCCTGGGGAATTCATAACTACCAGCTGTAGAGGTTCTAAGATTATTGGATCCATGTGAGTCTGAAGTCCCAAATGTATGGCAAGTTCAGGACGTGCACAGTAAAGAGTAAACACTCAAAAGTATTTTTGAATAAATGAACTAAGATGAAAATGCAAGATGATGCATGAAAGGAAGTACTGATCTAGATTTTAGGATAAAGCCAGTTTAATTAATCACTCAGTTCACTTATTTTAAAAAAAAAAAGTTGGACTAAACGCCTAAGAGCCTGTCTTTAAATTAGACTAAATCGTGGCTGACAATGATGGATACATATCCTGACTAACTAGAAAAATGGACTTCAGCCTTTCTCATGTGCCTGTGGATATTAGGGCAGGAAGGGGCCACAGAAATCACAGGTGGTGTGAATGCAGCCCAAAAGTTTCTTACGACGTCTCTACCTAGAGAATGACAGATTGAATGCAGTCCACAATTTGACAAAAAGATGCTCACCATGTGGACAGGTTCCTTGATAAGTGGAAGTGTGCTCTCTCTTTTTTTTTTTCAGAGTTGCAAGGATCTTTTTTAAATTTTATTGGAGTATAGTTGATTTACAATGTTTTGTTAGTTTCAGGTGTACAGCAAAGTGAATCAGTTATACATGTACATATATCCACTCTTTTTTTAGATTCTTTTCCCATATAGGCCATTACAGAGTATTGAGTAGAGTTCCCTGCACTATAGAGTAGGTCCTTATTATGAGTACACCATAGCATCTAATTTGATCTGCCTGTGTTAAATCAGGTTTGTGATGAGTCTTGTTTTTAAAGGGATGAGAGGGTTAAAGTGTGCTAATAGCACTGAAGGTAACCAATGCCCTGTTACACAGATTGGTGCACAGGTGTGCAAAAAGCTCCAAAAAGTCAATCTATAATCTTAAACTCATAGAGTAATAATAATAAGCATCAAAAATGTAGGAACCTATACAGATTCAAAACAGGACTTCCTGCCCTTTTCAAAAACATGAGGAAGCCCAAGTCAACCCAAAACACTTCAGCTAATGGGGCTCTTCCCCTGCACAACTTAAACATGTGTGTCCTCCCAGAGCAGACCACTCCCCAGCGGTCAATATTAACCACGGAGGGGAGAGAAGCCCAGTTCCTTGTACCCATAATGCCACTTTCCCCGTGTCAGTGCTCCCCTCAATACAGGTGAACTAACATTAGAATGGAACATTTAGGGTAGATCGAGAAGAATAAATTTGACAGTTTTCAGTTTCCTGTCTCAGACCAGAACTGGAAAGTCAGAAAACATCTCTCTGGGGAATAAGGCTGTGTAATTGTTTTGGAGATGGTGTGGCAGCCTCCCGAAGACCTAACTGTTTAAAAGATCATCTCCTATCACTTATATGTGGAATCTAAAATATGACACAAATGAACCTATCTATGAAACAGAAACAGAATCACAGACATAGAGAACAGACATGTGGTTGCCAACACAAGTTGGGGGGGGTGGGCAGGAGGGATGGAGTGGGAGTTTGGGATTAGCAGAGGCAAACTATTGTATATAGAATGGATAAAGAACAAGGCCCTACTGTATAGCACAGGGAACTATAGTCAATATCCTGTAATAAACAATAATGAAAAAGATTGTATATACGTATAACTGAGTCACTTTGCTGTACAGCAGAAATTAATACAACATTGTAAATCAACTATACTTCAATAAAATTTTTTAAATAAATAAAAGAACATCTCTAACATGCCTTGGCTGTGCTGAGCTCTCCTGAGCACTCAGTCTACAAATGGGTCGGTTTGTTTTGAACATCAAGCAGGGGCCAAAACCTTGGGCATGCCACCCACTGACCCTTCCAGGAGCCTGAGGACCAGCTGCTTCTTGGGACATGGGTCTTGGCTTAGAAACGGGTCCCTCTTTTCCTTTATAAGACTGTCTCCCTCTTGCTTCCTGCCAGCTTTGTCCAGCTCCCCAAGAGGAGGGCTCCTTCTGCCCAGTGGTAAACCATCTCCTCTGAAATTCGGCCAAGCCAGCCAGAAAAAAACAAGATCCAGGATCTCCTCATTCAAGGGAGACAGAAGACAAGAACTTTCAAATTTTCTTCTTCAATAAAAGCCCATAATGGGACTTCCCTGGTGGTCCATGCTTAAGAATCTGCCTTGCAATGCAGGGGACGTGGGTTCAATCCCTGGTCAGGGAACTAAGATTCCACATGCTTTGGGGCAACTGAGCCCACGTGCCTCAACTACTGAGCCCATGCGCCTCAACTAGAGAGCCCACGAACTCTGAAGCCCACACACCACAACTAGAGAGAAGTGTGTGCATCAAAATGAAGAGCCCGCACGCCACAACAAAAGATCCCGCGTGCAGCAACTAATACCTGACGAGGCCAAAAATAAATAAATATATATATTTTTAAGCCCATAAGTTACTATTTGTCCTCAATTCTCTACATATCCCTTCAAAATGCTGGAAACTAACGTGAATTCATCTTCACAAGGCTCGTGATCTTACGCTAAGAAAAAATTTAAATGTGAAAACACAAAAGAAGGATGCTTTTGTCTCTGTTCCCTTCCTTGAGGCGCTTATTCTGCCTTCTTCTCTCCCCGCCCCTTTGACTTCCAGATATGCATTGGGCAGTCAGCACAGCTCCAAATTCCACAGAGTCATGTATTTTTTAAATGTCGGTCTTTAAAGGGCACCACTGCCAATGGTTCAGTCGCATTGCAGGGATTTAATTACCTAAATGAAGTACACTCAAAGAAATGCATGTTGGGCTTCTTTTCTTTCCACAACTCCACTTCAATTTCTATTTTCCCCCCTCTAATTGAACTTAATTTCCCTTGCTGTTTTGTGTTACAAAACACCTGGATGGGGTTATTATTCTGGAAAGGTAATTACAAAATCAGAAGGCTAACCACGATGCGGATTTCCTAAATCGCAGGTGGCAATGGTAGCAAGTGCCGACGAAAGGGAAAATATTCACAAATGCAGGCTAAATTCTCTTGCAAAGAAACCCCCACAGGCCTAGCAATGCCCCAAATCAGGTGATGCCTGAAGGCTTCCATTGTGACACACTGTCCAGATCCCCCTGTAGGACTAATGAACCTGCACCTGCACCTGCATTGAGAGCTCCCAGCAGACCACCTCATCTCTCAGCGCCCCCTGTGGTGACTGACTAGTCCAAGGTCACATATACTTCTGCGAGCAACTGGCTCCATTGACTGATCCTCCCGGACCTTCTCATCCCAACTTGGGACAACTCTGAAGGGCCATCCCAGCTTCAGAGCTCCCTGAGGATTTCATTGACACTGACACTTCACTGAAGCTGGACATCACAGCCCAGCTTCGCCCTCTGCCCTGTCCTGCTCCCGCCCTTCCAAGGTGTAGATCCCAAGAGCACTTCCTAGAAAGCCCCCTGCACACTCAGTCAGCATCAGGGCAGGCTTCCTGGGGAACCCAACCTGCAAAGAGGGGAGACAGAGTTGGAAAAAAAAAAAAAAAACTGACCTGACATTCACTGTATCTTCCAATCAAGTCAATCAACACTAATCCATTTATTTCATGGCTAAGAGTGTTTTAAGACTCATTAGTACCAGCCCACTAATGGCTGCTCACATTAGTCCCAGCCTAAAGTCCAAGAAAAAGCAGATGACAGCCCTGAGAAGTCATCAGGAAAAGGAAAGCTAATTGGCAGCATATATGAACAGCCTCAAAAACATTCACATGCTTTGACCCAATAAATGACATATCTATGGGATATGCTTGTATCCCATCTGGTTCCCAAAATTACTGGAGGTGGCTTACAAAAGTGCTTATTATTCAGCAAACCAAACTAAATCAACAATGTGAGGCAAAATAAAGACAACATAAAGGCAGGGGTGAGGTGAGTTTGCAAGAGTGGCTATAAGAACAGGCCAGGTAAAGGCCTTTGGAGGCCCCCATCCCCATACAGGCAACTCAAAGGCAATACCAGACCAAACACAAAACATACATCTTACATCGAAATGAAAATAGCTCTTTTTCTAGACGTCCTGCTATTAAGTTCTCCATGGGTATACGGAAAATGAAAAAGTATAGCAATAAGTGTTTGAGGCACCTCATCGTGTGTTTGAACCACCTGGTGGCAACCCAGCCTGCTGAGGTTTTATACCATTGCTGAGGATGATTTGGCTTTGGGAAGAACTCTGGCTGGTTAAGCAATACCATGTTGTATATAATCAATGAAAACAAGACGGTGGTTGAGGAGCGGTGAAGGTGCTGCTGGGACTGTGGCCTGAGGAGGCGGAGGAGACTCGGTCCCGCCATTTAGTTCCTAGAGCATCTCTCCCCCAAGGGGGCTGAGAGCAACACTCCAAACACAACTCAGAAATAGTCATTTTAAAGAGAGCAGAACATAAACCACAAGGTCCTACTGTATAGCACAGGGAACTGTATTCAATGTCCTGTGATAAACCATAATGGAAAAAATATTAGATAAAGAATGTCTACATGTGTGTGAGTCACTTTGCTGTACAGCAGAGATTGGCACCACATTGTAAATCAACTATACTTCAATAAAATTTTTTTGAAAAAAATAAAGAGGGGGCTTCCCTGGTGGCGCAGTGGTTGAGAGTCCGCCTGCAGATGCAGGGGACACGGGTTCGTGCCCCGGTCTGGGAAGATCCCATATGCCGCAGAGCGGCTGGGCCCGTAAGCCATGGCCTCTGAGCCTGCGCGTCTGGAGCCTGTGCTCCGCAACGGGAGAGGCCACAACAGTGAGAGGCCCACTTACCGCAAAAAAAATAAAAATAAAAAATAAAATAAAGAGGCCAGAACATGTTGTTCTACGTTGTGGTGGTCCCGCTCGATCCAAGGATAAAATGGAGAAGGTCTAACGGAGTGGAAGGCCTGAATCCTTGTCTTAGCCAGCTCAGGCTGCTCTGAAAAAATACCATAGACCAGGTGCTTAAACAACAAACATTTATTTCTCACAGTTCTGGAGGCTGGAAAGTCTGAGATTTTGTTCTTGGTGAGGGTCCGTTTCCTGGCTTGTACTGTATCCTCACATGGAAGATTAACAGTGGGCTCTAGTCTCACTTCCTCTTCTCATATGGGCACCAAACCCATCATGGGGGCTCCACTCCCATGACCTCATGTATACATAACCACCTCCCAAAGGTCTCACCTGCAAACACCATCACATTGGGAGCTAGAGCTTCAACACATGAATTTTGGAGGGACACAGACATTGAGTCCACGATAATATCCTTTGAACAGTCCTCTAAAGGTTATTTTCCACACCAGATCTTTGACAAAATTTGGGCAGCCGAGTTTTTAGTTACATTCTCTGCCAAATAGCTGGAGAGCAGATGCCTTCTGTCTGGGCAGAGCCCTGGGCACTGACATCAGTTGACACACAGGAGGGCTTGGAGATTCCAAGCAGAAGAGCACCTGGCCAAGAAAGGGTTCTCCCTTTTTCCAATTTTCCCAATAGAAGAATGAACGGGCGATCAAGGTCTTGACATACTCGGTCATGGAGTTGTATGTTACAGTGATTCTTAGTCTAAAAAAAATCTTTTTAAGCAGGGATTACAAATTGTTAAACAGACACTTTAATGTTATTTATTAATGTTATTGATGTATCCTCTAAGAAACCCTCCTAATGCTATTTAATGTTATTAAGAACTTTAACGTTACTGATGTTAAACACCAGTAAAGCACCTATAACTCATAGAATATTGAATTTTTAGCTCTAGGAATATATCCTTTAAAAATCATCCTAAATGTCATAAAATAGTGTACACAAAGACATTCATTACAGGTTATAATAATGATAAGCTGGAAACAACTTGAATAACCTTCGGTAGAGGAACACTTAAGTAAGTAAAGTAGTAGGAATCAAGCACAGTCAATAACAAATATTAATTACTAATTATGTTACACTGTTTAGTAAAAAGCTTACAATGAAAATTGCATTTGCTGTGGAGATATAACTCTTTTAAAAGCTAACAAAACCCATGCACATAAAAATGACTAGAAGGATATATATAAAAATGATGATAATGTTTGGTAACAATAACTGTATAATTGTATTTCTTTATTTTTTTAATTTTACACTATCTTTCTTAAACTTTTATTGCAATTAATATTTATATAATAAATTTGCAAGAAAAAAAAAAGATGTGGAGAATATTCAAAGACCTGACAGATTCATAGAATTTCCAAAATGGCATCCAGAATGGAGCACAAGGTAGAGTTCCGGAAGATGCACTGATTGATTAGGGCCAGCCCCCGTGCCTCCACAGGACCCCACCACAGTGAAAGAACCCACACTCAAGTGAGAGCTGACATCCTGACCAAGTGAGGGACCTTCCTTCCCAAAGAAACAACCCCAGGATTTGATTCAAACTCAGCTGTTTCCTGAGTCTCCATTTATTTCCTAAGCCAATGTTTGAACTGAACCATGCTGCATTTCAGTCTCACCAAAGCCTCTGTCTTCAGCAAAAAAAAAAAAAAAAAAATGCAGTCACTATAGAAGAAAAAATAATAAATGAAAAGGGCAAGTCTCACTTTCCCTGCGTGAAATCTCACAGCTATTTCTGGAATGGAAGTGGTACTGCCTCTAATTTCCCCTGGGGAGCCTGAAACAGGGACGAAGTCCTTGTCCCTACAAAACACTAACTGCCTCCCAGCTATGGAGATATATTTTCAAAACTAAACTTCAGAACCTATGCTTTTGACCGTCGGGACGGAATATTTGAAGTTGGAGCTGTTCTGAACAACCAGGACTTCCTGGTTCACAGTAAATGGCCCTTCCTCAGCTGGTGACCCAGGCGCTGCCCCCATGGTACTACCTATAAGAAATCCAGTAGCTGTATTTTTCAAAACCCTTTACAACATAAATGGACAAAATCATTTTTAAATTACTTCTAGGTATGAGACAATGAACAGTAGGATTTAGATGCCAAAATGGTAGAGTTTCTAAAATATTTTAATGGTTTGCGTGGATGAGGCAGCAGGATGTTTGAAAGGAGAGCTGTTTAAGGAAATCCTAGCTGAGGAGCTGTGTTGGTCACGGCTATCACTGTGGTACCATGTTTGTGAAGGGAGCAGGGAACTCAGGAGATACTTGAAATGCCTCCTTAGGGCTGAATTTCTGAGGCAATAAGTACATTGTGAACAACATTTATCCCACAGGCCTCCACATTTTACATCCAGGGTTCTCCTCCAAACAAGCTATTCCCTCCAAAATCCTCTCTTAACCACTGAGAAGCCAGTCTTGGTGACTGGATCTTTCTTGTGATGTAAATCCCATGGATAGGGTACTAGCTTAAGCTGTCACTAGCCCCTTCTGCATAAGTTCCAGAAGTTTCCTGATTCAAGTTTTGTGAGACAAAAAGAGGAGGTACAATGAGGACACTGATTGCCTGAGAGGCTTGTGGACAGAGAATCACTGAGGAGACACAAAGGGCCCCACGGTGGGCAGGCCCAGGGCACTAGGCTGAGCCTCACCCATCCTGCTGCTGGGATCCAGCTTCCCTGCCGCCCTCATCACCAGCAGGGAAAGGACCACTGGGCCTGCATTCATCACCCATCTCCACCAAGACTCCGTGCGGCTGCCCTGAAACCCAGAAACATCTGAGGCAAAGTATATAAAGGACAACTAAGGGACTTCCCAGACAGTCCAGTGGTTAAGACTCCATGCTTCCACTGCGGGGGTCCCAGGTTCAATCCCTGGTCGGGCAACTAAGCTCCCACAAGCCGCACAGCGCGGCCAGGGCAACTAAGAACAACTCCAAGGATTCCGGAGCGGGTCAGGGAAGGAGATGAGGACCACCTCCCCAAAAGATGGAGCTGGGGAGGACTAGATGGTGGGACCACAGCCTTTCCTGGAGTCCTATGGTCACAGGCCCACCTTCTCTCAGTCACATATGAGGACACAGTGGACATAAACTCAGTGGACATAAACTAAACCGTAATATCCGTGAGAGCAGGCATCACGCCTATTCCCTCACCACTGTACCCGCAGCTCAGGGTCCGCTACGGAGCAGAGTCTCTAATGAGTTGCTGCATGAAAGGATAAGCCCTCTTGGCCTTCAGGGTCAATTACGGCTTCCCTGTCATCCCTGTGGTCTCTGCACACCCTCCAGAAGCTGCTGGTGTTGCAGAAAATAGATGATCTTTACAGAACACCAGTCTGCTTTGTTTCCCCCCAAGGAGAGACAGAGTCTTCTTTGGGGGATCACAGAAACTCAAGAGCCATGATGTGGAGTTACAGGGACAGGCAGATGGTCCAGACCCTGCCCAAGCCTAACACAGGACCTGCAGCCTTCAGAAGATAGAGGTGGTCCCGCCACAGCTCACCTTTAGGTTGCCCTAAAAATGTCCCCTAGGCTCTGATCTCCCGTTGTCTCAAGGGTTGTCCCTGCAGCCATCATCCGGCACCCTACCCATGCTCTACAAAGTTCACTTAGCAAGACTTTGCCTCTTCTGTGTTCTCCCGATTTTTTATAATAGGCCTGCACTGATTTTATAATGGGAAAACCCACTCTATTTTAAATTGTTTAAAATAAATTCAAGTTTTCTAAGGTGAAAGAGAAATTTTGCTCCAGTTACTGCTCATGGCTGTGAATCCAGGGAGTTTATTTTGGTACCATCAACACCCACTCCAAAGTCCCATATGGCCTGTGCATAAGTAAATACATTCTACTTTTTTAAAGGGCTGTACACAGTTTCACTCTGCATTTCAAATAGAAATATAAACTTCTCAGTTGTTATGAGAAAAAAAAAACCTACCCAGGATCCGTGGAACTAACCCTTCCTTTCTTCCATGTTTCATCCCAAAGACATGGAGATCATTTTTCAAGGATTTAGCCATCGATTTATCTGAGCTACTTCCCTCTGCCCCTTACAGAGCCATTCACAAACTTGTGAAATACCCAAGATTTGCTCTCAGTGCTCCCCTTCCACACCTGTCCCCCGTATGATGCCCCTTCATTCTTACATTCATGAAACAAATGATCCAGTGCCAGCTATTTGCCAGCCTCTGGGCTAGGCTCTGGGGATACAGCAAAGAACAAACAAATCAAAATACTCCCCGCCCTGAAGAAGCCTGTGTCAAAAACAAAGGGAACTTCCCAGGGATAAATCCTCAGGGATATTCAAACAGGACAGCAGGCAGCTGAGCAAGAGACCCAGGTCTGTCCAAGGGGGTTGGGGTGTTGGGAGGAACCCTTACCCAAAAAGCTGAGTCTGCAAGGGAGGAATTCCAGGGCCAGCATCTCCCACCAGGGCCAGCACTGAGGACAGAGGGCCTTGCCCACAGCACCAGACTGCCCTCCAGGCCAGCCAAGCCCAGACCTAAGGCTCCCACAAAGCAGGGGCACCAAAACTTCATTTTTGAAAACATTCACAGTTTCTATTTTAAAAGAAGCATCAAAGCGTCATGGGAAAAATCAGAACTTTGCTTGACTTCTTAACACTAATTTTTTTTCTTTTTATTCAACTACATAGGGGTAGAGGAAGAACCATAAACATTTTAGTTCTTAGGGCCTCCAAAATTACTCCTGATGTGGCCTTGGCTTCATATTACCCTGGCTGTGTGTCACCCTCCACTCTTAAGTGTAAAATCAATGTCCCCAACCACTGACCCCAAAAACAACACTCCTCGGTCTGCCCGACCAGACCCCCTCCCAGCTGAAGCTTTGCCCTTAGCCTGGCCTGGGCAGCTGCCTGTCTACCAGCCTGAAATGAGGACTGTAAACTCTTCTCCCTCTCAAAGTCCCTCCTCTAAGGAGCTTACATCCTGGCTGTTTTCATTTGCATGCAAATCTTAAATAAACAGCTTTCGTAGAATAAACTTGGCCTTTAAAACACAGATACTCATACTTTTTCTCAGTCTCTCTGCCTCACCCCTCTTCCTCTTCCAAATACCTCTGTCTCCTTCTTGTCCTCCCCACACGCATGCCTCCCTGCCCCTGAGCCACTTCCCTGGGAGAACCATCCCCCTGAGGGCCTTGCCGCCCTGCCCCTGCTCACACACAGTGACTCGCCAGTTTCTCTCTGTCCTTCTGCAGTTGAACTTCTCCAGCCCATGCGCTGCCTTTCTGGAGTTGCCACCAACTCACCCCTTACCTCCTGCACACTGGCCGCCCCACCTCGACCACAGCCATGAAAGCAAGGCCACCGCTGTCTCTCTAAAATCACCAATGGCCTCTTCGTCATTGAATCCAGCACCTTTACTCAATCCCGAATCTCTCTCTGATAATTCTGACACTACCTCTAATCATGACAATAACTACTGTTTACTGAGCTCTTAAGATGTCTAGATGGCATGCTAAGCCTTTCGTGTTCATTATATTATTTCATCTTCACCAGTTAAAGAGGACCACAGAAGAGGGACACTCCACTGAGAGTGGGGGGGTCTGTCTCCTTGCCCTGACTCTAGACCTACTTTGGCCAATAAAACACAATGGAAGCCCAGCTGTGCCAGCTGCCAGGCCTTGACCTTAACAGGCCAGCAGCCTCTGCTTTCTGTCTCCTAGAACACTCACTCTTGGACCTCCGAGCTGCCATGATGGAGAGAGTACACAGAGCAGACCTCATGCAGAGGGATGCCCTGCCAGCCCCAGCCCCTCGAGCCATCCCAACACAGGTCCCAGACCTTCTGGAACAGAGACATGTTGTCCCCACCTGGCCCTGCCCAAAATGCAGATTCACAAATACAACAAGTTGTAAGACATTAAGTTGTGAGTAGTATATGCTGTAATAGATACAGAACATAGAAATTACTATTACTATCGCTTTTATTTTTTATTATTGTACTATTTTTTATCGCTACTATTACTAATTTTAGGCTGAGGAAATGGAGCCTCAGAGATGTTCAGTTCGCTGCCCAAGGTCCCACAGCTAGTCCTCTCAACACCTCAACCCTGTCTCGGCACAAGGATGCTGCACTTTGAAGCTTTCCCTCCCTTCAGTCTTCTTTCTTTGCTGGTGTGCTGCCCTGTAGGATGAGGATAAAGCTAGATAGTTCATGCAAAGTGTTCAGCACCGGGTACCACATAATAGGCAATGAACAAAAGGTCTGCTAATAAACGCTGTCTTTACCCCCTGGACATTTGATTCTAGGGAGAGACGATCTAGATGCCAGTCTGCCTGACCCTGCTGACCAGTCAGGGAGCTCCATCCAGTCCCACTCTCAGCTCCATCCCTACCCTCTACTGCCAACTGCCCACTGAACAGATCCCCTGAGGGTGGTCAGGTCTCAGTGCACAGACAAGAAACTCCAAATTGAAGGCATCAGCCCCCATCCTACTCAGACTGGAGCCCGCCTCTCTGGCCCGTTTCTCTCAATGGCAATGCCGATCTTCCCATTTCCATGTATAAAAAGGAGGCAAGTTGATCCTTATTAGTTATCTATTTTATAAGGACCTACTGTATAGCACAGGGAACTCTACTCAGTACTCTGTAATGACCTATATGGGAAAAGAATCTTAAAAAAAGTGAGTATATGTATATGTGTAACTGATTCACTTTGCTGTACAGCAGAAACTAATGCAACATTGTAAATCAGCTATACCAGCCGTCCCCAACCTTTTTGGCACCAGGGACTGTTTTTGTGGAAGAAATTTTTCCACAGGCGGGAGTGTGGGGGATGGTTCGGGCAGTAATGTGAGCAATAGGGAGCGATGGGGAGCGGCAGATGAAGCTTTGCTTGCTCGCCCACCACTCATCTCCTGCTATGCGGCCTGGTTCCTAACAGGCTGCAGACTGCTAGCAGTCAGCACCCCACGAGCAACTAAGCCCGTGCACCACAACTACTGAGGCTGCGCTCCAGAGCCTGCGAGCCACAACTCCTGAAGCCTGGGCGAAAAGAGCCTATGCTCTGCAACAGGAGATGCCACTGAAATGAGAAGCCCAAACACCGCAACAAGAGTAGCCCCCACTCACCGCAATTAGAGAAAGCCGGCGCACAGCAACAAAGGCCCAACACAGTCAAAAATAAATAAATTTTTTTAAAAATACCTAGAAATAAATGACAATGAAAACGTGACGACCGAAAACCTACAGGATGCAGCAAAAGCAGTTTTAAGAGGGAAGTTTATACCAATACAGTCCTACCTCAAAAAACAAGAGGGGCTTCCCTGGTGGTGCACTGGTTGAGAGGCCACCAGCCGATGCAGGGGACGCGGGTTCGTGCCCCAGTCCGGGAAGATCCCACATGCCGCGGAGCGGCTGGGCCCGTGAGCCATGGCCGCTAAGCCTGCGCGTCCGGAGCCTGTGCTCCACAACGGGAGAGGCCACACAGTGAGAGGCCCGCATACCGCCAAAAAAAAAACAACAACAAGAAAAATCTCAAATAAACAACCTAACCTTACACCTAAAGCAATTAGAGAAAGAAGAACAAAAAACCCCAAAGTTAGCAGAAGGAAAGAAATCATAAAGATCAGATCAGAAATAAATGAAAAAGAAATGAAGGAAACAATAGCAAAGATCAATAAAACTAAAAGCTGGTTCTTTGAGAAGATAAACAAAATTAATAAACCATTAGCCAGACTCATCAAGAAAAAAAGGGAGAAGACTCAAATGAACAGAATTAGAAATGAAAAAGAAGAAGTAACAATTGATACTGCAGAAATACAAAGGATCAAGAGAGATTAGTACAAGCAACTCTATGCCAATAAAATGGACAACCTGGAAGAAAGGGACAAATTCTTAGGAAAGCACAAACTTCTGAGACTGAACAAGTAAGAAAAAGAAAATATAAACAGACCAATCACAAGCACTGAAATTGAAACTATGATTAAGAATTTTCCAACAAACAAAGCCCAGGACCAAATGGCTTCACGGACGAATTCTATCAAACATTTAGAGAACAGCTAATGCCTATCCTCAAATTCTTCCAAAATATGGCAGAGGGAGGAACCCTCCCAAACTCATTCTACGAGGCCACCATCACCCTGATACCAAAACCAGACAAAGATGTAACAAAAAAAAGAAAACTACAGACCAATATCACCAATGAATATAGATGCAAAAATCCTCAACAAAATATTAGCAAACAGAATCCAACAGCACATTAAAATGATCATACACCATGATCAAGAGGGGTTTATCCTAGGAATGCAAGGATTCTTCAATATATGCAAATCAATCACTGTGATACACCATATTAATAGGTCGAAGGTTAAAAACAATATGATCATCTCAGTAGATACAGAAGAAGCTACTGACATAATTCAACACCCATTTACGATAAAAATCCTCCAGAAAATAGGCATAGAGGGAACTTACCTCAACATATTAAAGGCCATATATGACAAACTCACAGCCAACATCATTCTCAATGGTGAAAAACTGAAACCATTTCCACTAAGATCAGGAAAAAGACAAGGTTGCCCACTCTCATTGCTATTATTCAACACAGAACATAGATTTGGAAGTTTTAGCCTCAGCAATCAGAGAAGAAAAAGAAATAAAAGGAATCCTAATTGCAAAGAAGAAGTAAAACTATCACTGCTTGCAGATGATATGATACTATACTTAGAGAATCCTAAAGATGCTACCAGAAAACTAATCAATGCTACCAGAAGCTAATCAATGAATTTGGTAAAGTAGCAGGATACAAAATTAATGCACAGAAATCTCTTATATTCCTATACACTAATGATGAAAAATCTGAAAGAGAAATTAAGGAAACACTCCCATTTACCACTGCAACAAAAAGAATAAAATACCTAGGCATAAACTGATGTAAGGAGACAAAAGACCTGTATGCAGAAAACTATAAGACACTGATGAAAGAAACTAAAGATTATACAAACAGATGGAGAGATATACCATGTTCTTTGATTGGAAGAATCAACACTGAAAATGACTATACTACCCAAAGCAATCTACAGATTCAATGCAATCCCTATCAAACTACCAATGGCATTTTTCACAGAACTAGAACAAAAAATTTCACAATTTGCATGGAAACACAAACGACCCAAAATAACCAAAGCAATCTTGAGAAAGAAAAACAGAGCTGGAGGAATCAGGCTCCCTGACTTCAGACTACACTACAAAGCTACAGTAATCAAGACAGTATTGTACTGGCACAAAAACAGAAAGACAGATCAATGGAACGGGATAGAAAGCCCAGAGGTAAACCCACACACATATGGTCACCTTATCTTTGATAAAGGAGGCAGGAATGTACAGTGGAAAGGACAGCCTCTTCAATAAGTGGTGCTGGGAAAACTGGACAGGTACATGTAAAAGTATGAGATTAGTTCACTCCCTAACACCATACACAAAAATAAGCTCAAAATGGATTAAAGACCTAAATGTAAGGCCAGAAACTATCAAACTCTTAGAGGAAAACCTAGGTAGAACACTCTATGACATAAATCACAGCGAGATCCTTTTTGACCCACCTCCTAGAGAAATAGAAATATAAACAAATATAAACAAGTGAGACCTAATGAAACTTAAAAGCTTTTGTACAGCAAAGGAAACCATAAACAGGAAGAAAAGACAACCCTCAGGATGGGAGAAAATATTTGCAAATGAAGAAACTGACAAAGGATTAATCTGCAAAATATACAAGCAGCTTATACAGCTCAATATCAAAAAAAAAAAAAAACTCAATCCAAAAATGGGCAGAAGACCTAAATAGACATTTCTCCAAAGAAGATATACAGATTGCCAACAAACACCTGAAAGGATGCTCAACATCACTAATCATTAGAGAAATGCAAATCAAAACTACAATGAAGTATCACCTCACACTGGTCAGAATGGTCATCATCAAAAAATCTAGAAACAATAAATGCTGGAGAGTGGAGAAAAGGGAACCTGTTGCACTGTTCATGGGAAAGTAAATTGATACAGCCTCAATGGAGAACAGTACGGAGGCTCCTTAAAAAACTAAAAATAGAACTACCATGCAACCCAGCAATCCCACTACTGGGCATATACCCTGAGAAAACCATAATTCAAAAAGAATCATGTACCAAAATGTTCATTACAGCTCTATTTACAATAGCCCAGAGATGGAAGCAACCTAAGTGTCCATCATCGGATGAATGGATAAAGAAGATGTGGCACATATATACAATGGACTATTACTCAGCCATAAAAAGAAATGAAATTGAGCTATTTGTAATGAGGTAGATAGACCTAGAGTCTGTGATACAGAGTGAAGTAAGTCAGAAAGAGAAAGACAAATACCGTATGCTAACACATATATATGGAATTTAAGGGAAAAAAATGTCATGAAGAACCTAGGGGTAAGACAGGAATAAAGACACAGACCTACTAGAGAATGGACTTGAAAATACTGGGAGGGGGATGGGTAAGCTTTGACAAAGCGAGAGAGAGGCATGGACATATATACACTACCAAACGTAAGGTAGATAGCTAGTAGGAAACAGCCGCATAGCATAGGGAGATCAGCTCGCTGCTTTGTGACCGCCTGGAGGGGTGGGATAGGGAGGGTGGGAGGGAGGGAGACACAAGAGGGAAGAGATATGGGAACATGTGTATATGTATAACTGATTCACTTTGTTATAAAGCAGAAACTAACACACATAACACACATAAAAAGAAACAAAATTGAGTTATTTGTAGTGAGGTAGATGGATCTAGAGTCTGTCATACAGAGTGAAGTAAGTCAGAAAGAAAAACAAATATCATTTGTTAACAGATATATATGGATCTAAAAAAAAAAAGGTTCTGAAGAACCTAGTGGCAGGACAGGAATAAAGATGCAGTCATAGAGAATGGACTTGAGGACACACGGAGGGGGAAGGGTAAGCTGGGACAAAGTGAGAGAGTGGCACTGACATACATACACTACCAAATATAAAATAGATAGCTAGTGGAAAGCAGCCACATAGCATAGAGAGGTCAGCTCGGTGCTTTTTGACCGCCTAGAGGGGTGGGATAGGGAGGGTAGGAGGGAGACGCAAGAGGGAGGGGATATGGGATATATGTATACATATAGCTGATTCACTTTGTTATACAGCAGAAACTAACACACCATTGTAAAGCAATTATACTCCAATAAAGATGTTAAAAAAATAATAAAATGAATGAAGGATTCTCTCTCTTACAGGGAAGAGGGAGTGAATAATTAAGAACACTGATCACAGACCCAATATCCTTAAATTTGCTGTGTTGTACTCTGAGCATATGATTTCTACCCCATTTTCCAATATAGCTGCACTATATCCAGCCAGCACATCTGCATCCCAACCAGCAAATATGAGGTAAGGAAAAAAAGAGCCTGCCCCTTCCCTTTCACTTACATCTCATTGTCCAGAACTCAGTCATATACATATATGTGATAGGGGCCAGAAAATGTATTCTTTATTGCAGCAATCCATATGTCAAAATAAAAACTAAGGGTTTTAGAACTAAGAAAGAAGTTGAGAGCAGATATTGTGGAAAAACTAGCACCTCTGCTACAGAATCCATTCCTCTCCTACAGAAATCACATGGTTTGTGAGGGAAATGACCATCCTTCTAGCTGTGGCACTAGAAAGACCTCCAATGCTGGAAACCAAATTAATCACACTGTACTCACAAATTTAATAAACATTTAATAATAGACACCTATTATGTTTAAGAAGCTCATAATAACTAGAGAATCAGACATGAATCTTTCACTCAAGAAGCTCACTTTCTTGTGATTCTATCTGTATCAGCTAGCTATCGCTGCATAACAAACCATCCCAAACTTAGTCATTTAAAACAATGAGTATTTACTATTGCTCATGAATCTGTAAGTTAGATGGGTGGTTGTGCAGATCTGAGCCAGGCTTATATGACCTCAGCTACACTCACTCATATATCTGTAGTCAGCTGCCGAGGAAAGCTTAGCTGATCTTTGGTGGCCTTGTCTGAGATGTTCAGACTGACTTGGTTCTGGTCCACATTCTCTTTCAGCCTCCAGCAAGGTAGCCTGGGCTTGATCACATGGGTGGAAGACGGAATCCCAAGAGAGGTAGCGGAGAGCACAAGAACTCTCAAGGCCTACATTCAACACTGGCAACCGTCATCTCTAGCAAATCATACAGGCAAAGCAAGTCACAAGGCCAGCCCAGATTCAGAGACAGGGAAATGGACTTCATCTCTTGACGAGAGGAGTTGCAAAGTCACTTTACAAAGGACATAGACACAGAGAGGTGGGTAATAGAGAGCATTTTTGCAATCTACTCCAGGACTGTATTTCTTCATTGTAAAGGCCCTCCACCATAATAATGGAATAGAATCAAATAGCTTGTCTCTCCCTCTAGGAACCAACCCAAGAGCTGTTTTTGTTTTTGTTTTAATCTGTTCTGTCCTGTACATAAGAGTTCCTAGAATTCTCAGGGGACTGTAAAACAACAACAATAAAAAATTAAGCATCATTGTTGTATCGAGTGTGAACTCCTATACAGGAACAAAGTACACTGGAGTGGAACTAACAATTTCTTCTGGAAGTCACTTAGATATTTCAACCAAGACACTAATGTTCCACCAGGAAACAGTTTTTAAGTTCATATATTTCATGCATACTTATTAAACATATTTTGTTCATGTACATATATATATATAAGTAACCATATTCAGTACAACAATACAAATATACAATCAATATAAAGGCCAAAGGAATAAACAGAAAATCATGGGCTTCCCTGGTGGCGCAGTTGTTAAGAATCTGCCTGACAATGCAAGGGACACAGGTTCGAGCCCTGGCCGGGGAAGATCCCACATGCCACGGAGCAACTAAGCCCGTGTGCCACAACTACTGAGCCTGAGCTCTAGAGCCCGCAAGCCACAACTACTGAAGCCCAGGCACCTAGAGCCCATGTTCCGCAACAAGAGAAGCCACGACAGTGAGAAGCCCACGCACCGCAATGAAGAAGAGCCCCCGCTCACCGCAACTAGAGAAAGCCCACGCACAACAAAGACCCAACACATCTAAAAATAAATAAATAAATTTATTTAAAAAAAAAAAAAACAGAAAATCAATCTTGTGTGCGAAATCTTGGTCCAAATAAGTATTGATAAGATTCTGGAATAAAGAGGAATGAATGCCTGGCTTCAAGATCTGCTTTGTTGCTGTACAAATACCACTGAAGTTGGCATCCATAATAAAACATTTATTCCAGTTTCAAGGCTGTTTCAAGTTTCCCCATTATCCATTCCAGTTTTCAAGGGATAATCACTTTTCCAAAGAAACGATGCCTAAACACTAAGATTAGCAGGCCCAGCACAACGCCCATATAAGCATTCCAGGGAAAATTCTTTACCCTGCTTCATCCTGGGTCCCACTGTCCTCATTTTTGATACTCTACTAACTGTAAAAGAAAAAGATAATATATAAATTTTAAACCTGGAAAGGATGAAGTCTGCTTAGAGAAGCGAGTGGCTTCTGAACACAAGAAGTATTTGGAGAATGAATTGTAGGGGGAAAAACTCAGCCCAGAGGAAATAGAAGGGACAGTAGTATTTGCAGGCTGACCTCCAAAACGAGGCCCAACATGCCCCAAATCAAGAGTCCGCTAAACCACAGAGGAGTGGAAGTTTGGGGAAAGACTCTGAAGTCACCTATGTTAACCAGAACTCGGCACTTGCTTGGATCCTTTCTTGCCGCCTTCCTGATGAGAGTGGAGTAGTCCAGCCATTAAAAAGAATCAAATAATGCCATTGGCAGCAACATGGATGGACCCAGATATGATCATATGAAGCAACGTAAGTCAGATAGAGAAAGACAAATACCATATGATATCACTTATATGTGGAATCTAAACTATGACACAAATGAACTTATCTACAAAACAGAAACAGACTCACAGACATAGAGGACAGACTTGTGGTTGCCAAGGGGAGAGGGGCGTGGGGAAGGGATGGATTGGGAGTTTGGGATTAGCAGCTGCAAACTATTATATAGAGAACAGATAAACAAGAAGGTCCTAGGGAGTTCCCTGGTGGTCTAGTGGTTAGGATTCGGCGCCTTCACTGCTGAGGCCTGGGTTCGATCCCTGGCTGGGCAATGGAGTAAGATCCTTCAAGCCGCATAGCGCACCAAAAAAAAAAACAAGGTCCTACTTTAGAGGACAGGGAACTATATTCAATATCTGGTGATAAACCATAATGGAAAAGAATAGATATATGTATAACTGAATCATCCTGCTATATAGCAGAAATCAACACAACATTGTAAATCAACCATATTTCAATAAATTTTTTTAATTACAAAAAATTAAATTATGTTACTTATTTGTTTCCATACTTAGGGTCTGTCTCTTCCCACTAGAATGCAAGTTCTGTGAAGGCAGAGATCTTCGTGCCTTTCTCATAGCTATTTCCCAGCACCTAGAATACAGTGGGCTCATAGTAGGCACTCAATGTGTAAATGCTGAATGAATGACTATTGATTAATATAAACACGGATCCAGTAAGAGCTCTGGAAATTTACAGTCTGCGGGCAGCTTTGTGTGTGTTATCTCAAAAGAACTTAATATGATCCCGTTTTACTTAATGAATGTGTATTGCATGAATGAATGAACGACTGAATGAATTTGCACGTCCACACCTAAAGGGAAACTGTCAAAGACTGTAAATGCCAAAGTCCAAATGGCTTTTGGTGCCACATGCTCAGTTTCATCCCCATGGTAATAAAGGACCAAAGAATTTCTGACCAGGAAACCAACCCAGTGGTGGTCCAATCAGTGGCCTTGGCAAAGAGTACTAGTGAGAACCAGAGAGCTTGGCCACCAGCTGCTTTGAAACCTCAGGCAAGTTGCATCTCTCTGTGAGTCCCATTCGTCCCCCCAAAACTAGCGCATCTGAACTCGATTATTTCTGAAATTCTTTCCACCACTAGAAGGAAATTTTGTGATTTCAACCACTCACAAAATCCCACTCTTTGGAAGCTGCTCACTGTTCCTGAAGGACCCCCACCCTCAGCCACCTGCTCCTCCCACAGTTGGAGCCTTGGAGTCCCAGCCTCCCTGCCTGCCATTGCAGCAGGGGTGCCCCAGATGTGCAGAGCCCTCCTGACTCAAGCACAGCTCCGGCTACCTGAGCCCCATCACCTCCAAGTTAATTCACGCGTTTGTTTGGCTTTGTATCTCCTTTGTGTGACTCTAAAGAGCACTTAAAAGGAAAGAGTCAAACTCATGTCAAAGTTTTCTTGCTCTCCAGTGCAGGAAGGCTGGCTCCTTGTTTTTCAGCTGACCCAGAACTGCTAATCTTGCTGATTTCCTACTCTAACTGCTTCCTCACTTACCACACAGTGGAGATCTGATTCCTTCCTACTGAGACAAGTAGTTGTGGCTGCTCCTTTGGGTTTTTAGTATTCTTCCAAATTATTCTGACTGATATAGACCTCTATCCATGCTAATTATGCACAGCTTCTCTTATAAAGTGTGGTTTCCATGGCAACAGCAAAGGGAGAACAGGTGTGCGGAAAGCTGTGATGTATTAAATGACAGTTACCCTCTGCCTCTCCAAGGCAGATTGCTTTTCTCTACGTTTATATATAGCAGACAGTAATTAATCTGTGTGCATCTCATTGCTGGGGGGTGGGGGTGGGCAAAGGGATACAGAACGATTAACGAGAGTCCTAATTATCCTCATACCTTTGAATCTGAGAATTTTGTCACCATCGGATAATTCCAAAGTAGAACTGTTGAACTCCCACTCGCACAGAGATGCTGTTGCCTAAACTCGAGGTGATCATTTGGAAAAGGAAGCATTCTTCCAGCTGCCATAGTTCTGAGGTAGGCACCTGTATCATGGCATTTTGCAGAGGGCTCCAAAAGTGGACCCCTGGGCTCTCTCAAATGACCTGTCAAGGTAGAAAATTAGAGCAGCTCAGCGACCCATACTCCAGGGACAGCCTGGCCTCACACATTCTGCAGCAGAAATACTACCACAAAACAGAGAGGAAAAGCAGGGCAGCATCATGCAAGGCTGACGGCATGCAGGACCCAGGGTGCTGCTGGGGAAAGTGTCCAAGGAGTCAGCGAACCTGGGCTCCAGTCATGTGCCAAGACTGACTCTGTATGACTTAGGCCATTTCCCTTGTCTGAGTCTCAGTTTCTCTATCTGTAAAACGATGGTGTTAAATCAGAGAATCTCCCAGAAATAGAAATCTACATCTCCAATTGAGCTAAGGTTTACTGCAGTAACAGACCCAAAATGTTAAGGGCTGAAAATAAAGCTTTTTTTTCTCACTCCCACTTCATGGCCATCATGGGTCATTTGGGGGCTTCTCCGTGTTGTGATCTCACTCAAGGACCAAAGTTGATGGAAGAGCCATGGAGAGAATGCTCTGAGGGGTCAGCAATGAATTGATCATCGGCCAGTTCTGGTCATACATCCTCACTTAACTGCAGGGAGCTGGGAAGTACAATCCCACTGGGAAGGCAGAGAGCCGGAAAAATTTGGTGAGCAACATTAATTGCTAGGATGCAGCCCTTGCTAAGAAACTCTGTGCTCTGGGTGGACCACTGGGATAACAATAACAACTTTGTAAACCTCACCTAAAAATAGGAACAGGGAAACTCATGAGAGACTACACCAAAGGGACTGGAACAGTGTGCTGGGGTGGTAGATTTGTGAGTTTTTTTTCCTTTCTTCTATTTTTCAAAACTTACAACAATGCAGTCTGACTGTACCTGTGATTTAAAAGATTAATTTTTCTGAACTCAACATATATGTATCGAAGACCTATTTAACCTGAGCACAGTGCTAGTTGCTGTGGGAAATGCAAATGTGATTAAGTCAGCCTCATCAAGGACTATTTTCAACATGTGAGTGGGTGGAGCTGGCAGACAGGTGGAAAAAAGTTAGGATGCTGGAAGAAACAGTCCAGGGTGAGGGTTAGACAGTGGGACAAGAACGGTAGAAATGCTAGAGGTGGACCCAGAGGCAAAAACATTAAAAAGGACCATTGAAGGGGGAAATAACAGGAAGAGAAAGCAATTTGAGGAGAAAGATGACAATCCTGGTTTGAGTCCTATTGATACACCAAAGCCAGAGCGAAATTCGGCCTGGAGTACACATTACAGCTGGACGTGCAGATGTTCACAAATGGTAGATGCATGAGGCTCCCAAAGGGAGGAGGAGGGTGGAGGATGCCCATGGGCAGGACTCAGGCAGGGATGGGAAGAGGAGTCAATTACGTGGCCAGAAGAGGTGGAGCCAGGAGTGTTCCCCACCACTGAAGAGGGTAGATGGTACAAGTGCCATGGCATGGTTTTATTTGCTTAGTCTTGATTCTATAAAACCCTCTATTTCTATGGCTTCTTTAATTTGGCTCCAGAAATGTAAGTAAAGTTTACATATACCCTCTCTGAGATTATAAAGATTCTTGCCTTTGAATTCTCCAAATCTTTTGGGGCTCATTTCTAAATGCTCTCCATATATTCTCTCTCGTTTTAAAATAATACACATGTAGTTATCAATTAATTATATAGAATTGATTGACTGCATTTATTTTTCCAGGGCTGCCTGAAAACAACTGAAGCAGCTTCAGGAGAGTAGAGAGAGGGGGGATCAGATGGCAAAAGACTGAAGCACGAGTGGGTGCTGCGGACGTGGAAACACTGAATATAGCCAACTCCTTCCAGAAGTTCAGGACTCAAGGGAAGGCAGTGTCAGAAAAAGGAAAAGATGTATTTAGGATATGCAGGGGAAACCCTTGGTTTGTAAAAGCAGAAAGGAAGGAACCCAGGAGAGGAACAGATTGAAAATGCTCACGGGAATAGAAAAATATACATTTGAAATGCTGGTATTCAAGCAATTTTAACTTATGAAAACAGCAATTTCGTATGATTCAATCTAATAAAAAAGCAATGAAAGCTAACTATTCACTTGGAAAAGAGCACATTATCCAGGTTTGTCTGGCACTGGCAATGTGCCAAACGTGTATCAGAGATCTTCCAGCCAGACTCAGGAGATGCTAGGTTTACAGTATCCAGTCCAAGTCCTAGAGAAGTTTAGGAACCAGACATGAGACGAATCATTTGGATTTGCCATGGTAAACGCCCCGTGGGTGTCACTTTCGACAGAGAATAAGGACTTCTGGGGAACCAGGAAAAACCTAGAAGAATGTCGAGAGAATGCCCAGGCAGGGTATCTGGTCAGTCTGGAGGGACAGAGAACATCGCCAGGTGAAGGATGGGGAAGGAGGCCAGCATCCCAGGCAGCAGGAGAGCATGGAGAACTCAGGAAATACACGCTTTTTGATATTGCTGAAGTTAAAAGTCTAAGGGGAGAGTGTTAAGAAATTAACATGGAGATCAGACAGGAGCAGACTCGAGGTCCCGCTGAGTAACAGGAAGAAACTGCTACAGTATACTTGCTCCAATAGCATATTCTCAGGGACCCTCCGAAGATTCTGCTCTCAAAGCTTCTGCAGCATTCGTGACCCACCACGTCTACAGCTCTGACTCAAGCCACTGAAAGGGGCTTAGACTAGTGGCAGAAATATGAGCCAGTGGGCAGTGTTTTAATCCCTGTGATCCTAGTGGTCAGACACAGATGGCCATATGTGTTTGTGGACACAGCACAACACGATATTTAAGAGGAAGACTCTCGAGGCTAGCTGATTCACTTCAAATCACATCTCTACTACTGACCAGCTGGGTAAAGAAGACAAAAGAAGCCCAGTGCCTCAATTTCCACATTAGCCAAATGAGGACAATAATGTTACCTACAGTAAAGGGATGTTTTCAGTATTAAGTGAGATGATAAATGTAGATGTACCTTGCCTGCCCCCTAGCAGGTACTTAACAAATGGTGGTTAACGGTAATAGGCATGGTTAGAGTTGTATCAGCAGAAAGGGCAAGAGCGTGGGACGTTATGTCTCCTGGACTTTGGGGCACAAGTTCTACTCTCCATCCAGGATAGTAACCCATGGACAGGCCAAGACATTCCAACAGGGTAAGGAGGGTGTGAGGTCCAATCACAAAGAGCATTCCTGCCCACAAACATCTTTTGGAATTCGCCCAGAAAGTGTGCTAATGGTGTTCCTCCCTCTCTAGACAAATAAAAGACACTATAATTAATTGCCTGATTCCCCTGTTCCATACCTCATAGATGCCACTTGTCACTCATGTTTTGGGCTGGGGCCCAAAAATGTAGACTGAGTAGTGGAAATGAGTTGTCTCACCCCAAAACTCCCAGGGAGCATCCCTAAATGACAGGTGATGCTACTTGTGCCATCAATATGCACGTCAGAGAATTTGGACCCAAAGAAAAATGAATCTGGGCTTCCCTGGTGGCGCAGTGGTTCAGAGTCCGCCTGCCAATGCAGGGGACACGGGTTCGAACCCTGGCCAGGGAAGATCGCACATGCCGCAGAGCAACTAAGCCCGTGCACCACAACTACTGAGCCTGTGCTCTAGAGCCCGCGAGCCACAACTACTGAGCCCACGTGCCACAACTACTGAAGCCCGTGCGCCTAGAGCCCGTGCTCTGCACCAAGAGAAGCCACCACAATGAGAAGCCCGTGCACCGCAACGGAGAGTAGCCCCTGCTCGCCACAACTAGAGAAAGCCCGCGCACAGCAACGAAGACCCAACACAGCCAAAAATAAAATAAATAAATTTATTTTAAAAAGAAAAGAAAAATGAATCTACTACTATAGCCAACAAACACATTCAGACCCACACAGAGCTTTGACTTTTGTTCTCTCCCCCTCCCCCAACCCCTGCACCCTCGATCTCCTGCTTGTTCTGTAAGACCCATCAGACTCATCCTTTGTTAGATAAGTGAGGATCTGGCAAGACCTCAACAGTTCCCAATCCAGGATCTCAGTACCTAGAGTTCATCCAAGGAGGAGGTGGGCTTCATGGAGTGGAGAAGACATGTATGACTTTCAACATTATCAAAATCTCTATATCAATGGTATTTATTTATGGTAATACCCCACAGAACCCTTAATAATTCTTAACCTAAGATCCATGAAGTGAGAGATTCTTTTTAGGTCTGAAATGGAAACATTTTACAGGTAACTTCAGGAAGCAGTTTCCTCTTTAAGGTAAAGGGAGCAAGAGAGGTGAAGCAGGTTTTCCAAGGTCACCCAGCACCTTAGTTGTAGAACTGGGCCTTGCGTCCAAATGCTTTCATGCTCCTTCCAAAAATGTTCCACTCCTTTGCATTGCTTCCTTTGACGGTGAAGTTGGAGGTCCTGTGATATGATACGAGCACTATTTGCAATTCCTCTGTTACTCTCAAGCTTTTGGGAGTCAATGCAATAGAGCTGATAAAGTTTTGATGAACCAGTAATCAAATAACATCAAGTAAAAAAAACACACTAGCATCCTGTTCCAGCCACAAGAGTAATTCTCATGGGGAGACAACGTTCAGATTGTCTGAATCTCTGACTCCGGTGGTTTTATTCCCACACCTTTTTTATTTCTAAAGTGACTTGGGAAAAAGTAATAAAGAACACTATAGCAATAAAAACAAAAGGAAAAAATAAGGACCTGATACAGACACCTGACTAAAAAGGAAACTTGACTTTAAAGTTAGCCTGCTTTGTGCTTTTAAAAAAAAAAGAAAGAAAGAAAGAAAAAGAGAGAATAAAATTTATGTATAGTTTCAGCACAGAGTTTTAGCACAGAATGGGGTAACTGAAAATACATAGATCATTCTCAGAGGATTTCCCAAGCACCACAAGAAACATCAAAAAATTATTAAATTCCCAATTACTGCCATCCATATAGATGTTTTTCACAGCTGGAAAACAAAGTTGAAAATCAACCAGGACAAGTGAGCAGAATATATATGCGCTTGCAGTCTTTACCAACCCATGGCCCCCAAAGGGGTCAAGAAATTCAAAAGCTGAGTTAAAGGGAGATTTCCCACAGGGAAGTGGCTGCCTGCCTCGGTGCAGGGAACATTGTTTGCCTGCCGGTCCTCAGCTCCTTCAGGGAAACAAGGGTCCAGGCTCAAAGCTGCCCTGGACAGCATGCGAGCAAACCAGACAACGCTTAACTGATGGAAGTGGCTGGTACTAGGGTCCCTCCCTCGCCAATCACTGATACACGCAACTGCAGAAACTCACAAGGGTCACCTCGTTTTTTTTCATCTGTGACTCTAGCGCCCAGAATAGAACAGACATAATAAAGTTTCTGGGGAACCTTGGGATAAAAAATTGAAGTTCTGACAAGGTAAGTATTTCATCCAAGGTCATACAGCGAGCAAGTTGTGATTCCTTGTGCAGTGTTCTCTCTGCTGTTTGCACCTGTCTCTCCTCTTGGCTAAAGTCATAACACAGGCAGATCACACACCCAATTGACCACATTATTAATCACTTATCTTCCTTAAAGATCCCAGAATGAAAACTAACCCAGTGTAGACTGCTTGTGATAATTCTCCTCTCTCTTTTCTTATGTCTTCACAATGTTATTTCACAGCTCCTGGCATTGGGCCGGCCTTGTAATTTGCTTTCACCAATAGAAAGTGACAGAAGAGTAATTAAGACCTGGCTGCTTCTACTCACTGTCATGGAACCCTATGCCTGCCATGTGAACAAGCCCAGTTTAGCCTGAATGCCTACCACTTCCACCAAACTCAGATTTGGTGACTCAATTTCCAGAATCAGAGAGGTTAAGTGACTTGCCCAAAGGCACACAGCTTTAAATAAAAGCAGCACTCAGTATAGGAAGCTTTTCTTGACTCCCTTCTAGTGCTTCTTCCACTGTGACCTATAAAACATGCCAGTTAATGAGGTTAAACGAAGAGCACTGGATTTAAAAAATGAAGCTGCAAACAGGAGACTCTCACAATTAAATCTCTACTCTGCACTTGTCATGCAAGTTCCAGGTCTACACTTCCAGTTCAGTAGAATATCACTACTCAAATTACCCTACATTCCTCAAATCCAAGTCAAATCAATATATCCAAAAATCAAGCACCTTTGTTTGTATTTTGTTATTGTTGTTGTTGTGTTGTTGTTTTTCATTTTCCTTTTATTTCCCGGAATGTATGCTGCCAGGAAGACATGGGTTCAAATCCCAGCTCAGTCACTTAAGGGGCTGTTGTAACATTCCTAAGCCAAGGGCAGAATTTTCTGCCAAGAAATACAAATCTCTGTGACCTTAACTTCCCTACCATTAATTTACTGCCTAAAAATAGTTTCCTCTAAGAAATAAAAAAAAAAAAAAAAAGAAGAGGGTGTTAGCCTAACCTACATCTCTGGAGAAACAGCCGGTGCAACTTCATGGATTCAGTTCCTAAAAATGTATCTGCAAGTTACAGGATGTGGCTTTTTCAGATGTGACATGACATAGGAAAAGCACCGAGAGCTGTTGTGTTTCTGCAACTTATAATACTGTTTAATTAGAATTTGTCTGTCAAAGAAGCAGCTTAAGCAGCAGTTATTAAAAGGGCGTAAATATCTCAGTATCAACCCTTCTGCCCCAGAATTTAAATAGAGCTAAAAAAAAGGCAAGGAAAATGCCAGGGTGCGGTGGTTACCTTATCATATGAGCTGGTGGGGTAGGGTCAGCAGCTGGGCTCAAGGACCAACCCAGGATACAGGCATGTTGACAGATGTCTGTCTGAGGAGATTCACCCCCCTACCACCGGGGCAATTATTTTAATGTTTTACTCTATTGGCCCCTACTTTTCCTTAAAATTCATTATCTGATATATTCAAATTTACCATAATTCCTCTGGCCAAGAAAATCCACAGGTGACAATAACAGATGATCTTTTGCCTACAGTGACAACTTTTTTTTTTTTGCGGTACGCGGGCCTCTCACTGTTGTGGCCTCTCCCGTTGCGGAGCACAGGCTCCGGACACGCAGGCTCAGCGGCCATGGCTCACGGGCCCAGCTGCTCTGCGGCATGTGGGATCTTCCCAGACCAGGGCACGAACCCGTGTCCCCTGCATCAGCAGGTGGACTCTCAACCACTGCGCCACCAGGGAAGCCCCAGTGACAACTTTTTACATTTAGTAGCTATAGCAACAATAAAACAACAGAGCCACGTATGTTGTACTGTCATGGCTGCTCCTTCAACAGGAAAGTGGATCTTCTTTGCTCCACAGTGCATCACTGAAAGGGCTGTCTAACAACATTCTGTGGGGGTTTTTGTCTTTTTTTAATATTTTAATTTTATTGGAGTATAGCTGATATACAATGTTGTGTTAGTTTCAGATGTACAGCAACATGATTCAGTTATATATGTACATATACTCATTCTTTTTTATATTCTTTTCTTATATAGTTTATCACAGAATACTGAGAGTTCCCTGTGCTATACAGTAGGTCCTTGTTGGTTATCTATTTTATATATAGTAGTGTGTATATGTTCATCCCAAGCCCCTGATTTATCCCTTCCCACCACATTTCCCCCTTGGCAACCATAAATTTGTTTTTGATATCTGTAAGTAAATCTGTTTCTGTTTTGTAAATAAGTTCATTTGTATCTTTAGAGTCTACATGTGAGTGATATCACATGATACTTGTCTTAATCTGTCTTACTTCACTTAGTATGATCATCTCTAGGTCCATCCATGTTGCTGCAAATGGCATTATTTCATTCTTTTTTATGGCTGAGTAATATTCCATTGTACATATGTACCACATCTTCTTTATCCATTCATCTGTTGATGACATTTAGGTTGCTTCCATGTCCTTGCTGTTGTAAATAGTGCTGCAATGAACACTGGGGTGCATGTATCCTTTAACATTGTGGTTTTCTCCAGATATATGTCCAGGAATGGGATTGCAAGATCATATGGTAGTTCTATTTTAAGTTTTTTAAGGAACCTCCATAGTGTCTATAACAATTTACATTCCCACCAACAGTGTAGGAAGGTTCCCTTTTCTCCCCATCCTCTCCAGCATTTATTGTTTGTAGATTAACAACATCTTATTTTTTGAGTAACTTAGCAAAAGCTGCCACCTTACTGGGTTTGCAGAGCTGGATCCTAAAGACCAAGTTTAAATAAGCCTGGGGCATTCTAGGTAGGAAGCAATCAAGACCCCAACCCCTGATGCTCCAGATTCAAAGACAGGACAATTCATTAGGATATCTTCAGGGGCTCCAACCAAAACCCACAGCAGGGTAAGTCAACAGACCTGAGAGAAAATTTTGTCTGGGAAGGGAGAGGTCAGTGTAACACAAGAGCCAGAGCGTGACTGGGGACACACTGGTCCCAGCACAGTTAGATCCAATCCTGGACATCCCTCCCAACAAAGAGCCATGCCCATTCATGTGCTTGTTGTCTGTGGATGCTTTTGCTCTGCAAAGACCAAACTGGATAGTTGCAACAGAGACATCATGACCTGCAAAGCCTAAAATATTTACTACCTGACCATTCCAGGAAAAATGTGTTGACCTCTTCTTTAGGAGATGGTGGCTGAGCCTCTGATATGATGGGAAAGCTGTAACTCTGGGGTACCATTAGGCACACACTGGTATCTGAACTACCAAGGACATCACTGCAAAGTGTCCAAATCATACAGCTGGTGAGTGGTAGAGCTGGGGCTCAAGCCCATGTCCTCGTGATTCCAAGTCTGTAAACCAAATGGATATAAACTCCCTTTCAGCAGAGAAGGACAAGGGAGTCATTCTCTCTAAAGGATTTGCTTTGAAGGAACCCTTTGTTAAACTTTCCATCTTTGCAGCCCATGAAGCCTCTTTGGGGATGGTTGTGAAAGTCAAATATTTTCAATGATTTTACAAGATAAACCAGAACCCGGATGGTGGGCCAGTTATTGATTTACTGCTTCTCAGCTCCAAATTTACCCTTCAATACCTGCCCTGTGATAACAAGCATTTCTCCTTCACGGTGAACACAATATTAGGTTTGTCAGTAGAGGGCGCTGGCGGGACATCGCAGGAGGCGGAGACTTCTCTTCCGGATTCATCTTGCTCTGTTTTGCTTTTCCTAGCTCCACCTGCACGTTCTGTCAGCCGTTCAAGTGGGTGGGCCAACCAAAGGCACTCTGCCCCGGATGCACGCCCAAAGTAAACCGTCCCCCAGCGACCTCGCATTCCCCACCAAGGCCCAGAGACCACCTTGCTGTAGCCCTCTGGGTGCAGACACTGAAAGCTCCCAGCTGCCACCCCACAGCAACACCTCCCCAACTCCCTCTGCAGCCCTGGTGGGCTCAGCTCACCCACACCCCATAGGGTTGTTGCCATTTGCCCAGTTACTATGAACTAGGTCTCCTATAACCCAGCAAACTCTCCCATCGTCCCGGGTGCTGCAACCAGACCTCCTCCAGTGAGGACTGGACACCCCCTTCCACATCTGTCATTCCATGGGTACTTTTAGAGTTCTTTTCCCATCTTTACACATACTATCTTATCATAGATTTAAAATTCTTTACACTAAATTTCCCCAGTGTTAAAATCACTGAATACAGTGATTGAATGTAGACTAATTCAGAGAGGAAAGTCAGCCAGTATCAAGGATGTGCCCCTGCTCTCATGAAATCACCCTGAGAGACCACATGTTTTACTGCTTTGAATATCCCTCAGAATGTGGACACATATGCTACCAAAAGCTACTTACTGATGAATGGATGAATGAATGAATGAATGACAAAACTATCTCAACTATGACTGAGAAATAAAATACAATGGGGATTAAATGGGTAACCTAGCAAACAGAGGCCAGTCTGACACAGAAACTCAGGAAATTTTATTGATACCATAAAACACTCTCCACAACATGTCGAGCCTGTTTCTAAAACACAGTATTTTTTTTCTAAGTGTGTATAAGCTATGCCTGTCCATATTAGAATATCCACTTCAGTCCTCTTCTAATTCAGCACCCTCATGTCTCCATAGCAACCCACAGCCCAGATAATAAACAATCTGCTTTTATTAAGAGAATTATAAAAAGGAAGCTTTTGATGTTTTTCTCTAATACTCTTATTTTTCCATTATGAAAATCTGGTATTTTATAAGGTACACCGCCACGAATGAGGCTATATGAGCTCTACATGTAGCCAGTATTTTGGTGCTGGAATACACAACTTCAATTCAATTTCACCCTCTGCCAACATCCGGCAACTACACATCAAAAGTGTCGATCACATGAACACTACACAGCAAATAAGGGCAAGTGAGGAATGCATCTTGCCCTCACCACACACTAATTACAATCCCCAGAGGCCGTCATCGTAAGAACCTTCTTCCTGGTTTTAGATAAGGAAGCGTAATGGCCAGGGAGAGTAAATGCCTCTGCCAGGCGCAGAGCTGTCACCAGTGACACAGCCACGTTGCCCACATGCACCCATATCCACATTGGTAACAAGTATTTTATTTTCTTCCCTTGAGATGAAGAAAACTGCTATTTGTTGGGGTCTTACTAGATCATAGGCACAGCGCTTGGTATTTTACATGAGTACTTCTCATCTGCCCAATCATTCTTCCCAATAGGTACTGTTATTTCCATCTTACAGATGGGAAAACAGAGATTCAGAGAGATTCAAGGACTCTCCCGATGAGAGACATGTGAACAGCCCTGAGGCTCATTTTCGCCCCCATTCCTGGTGACTTAGAAATAACAGGTCAACAGGACCGAGTTATTTCAACGGAAGAACAGGTCACTACCGGCCCAATTCCTGAGCTCCCCAGCCTCCCCCTTCCTGGAAACACCAAGGAGCTTATTGCCATAGAGATGCCTTTGAACTCCTGGGCAGTTTCTGATAAAACTGAAGATATGCCTACCCTATGACGCCACAATCCCATTTCTAAGTACTGACTCAAGAGAAACGAAAACTTAAATCTACAAAACGATGTGTACCAGAATAGATAATAGCCACTATTTACACTTGCCAAGACACGGAAACAACCTAAATGTCCATAAACAGATGATTGGTTTAAGAAGACATGGTACATATACACAATGGAATATTACTCGGCCATAAAAAAAATGAAATATTGCCATTTGCAGCAACATGGATGGACCTAGAGATTTTCATACTAAGCAAAGCAAGTCAGACAGAGAAAGATAAATATTACTTGATCTTACTTATATGTGGAATCTAAAAAATAATACAAATGAATCTATGTGCAAAACAGAAACAGACTGAGAGACATAGAAAACAAACTATGGCTACCAAAGGGAAGAGGGAGGGAGGGAGGGAGGGACAAACTAGGAGTATGGAATTAACAAATACAACTTACTATACATAAAATAGATAAGCACCAAGGTTTACTGTATAACACAGGGAAAAATATTCAACATCTTGTGATAACCTATAATGGAAAAGAATCTGAAAAAATATATATATATACATATAAAACTGAATCACTTTGCTGTATACCTGAAACTAATACAATATCATAAATCAACTTAATTTAAAAATAATTAAATTTTTCAATTATAAATTTAAATTTTAAAAAAGAGAGTAGCTATAGCAACTGTACTCATAATAGCCAAAGTTTGGAAACAGCCCAGATGTCCGTGAACAGGAGAATGGATAAACAAATTGTGGCATATCCATACAATGGAACACTACTCAGTAATGAAAAAGAAAAAATTACTGATAACATGACACCATGGATAAACCTCACAGGCATTTTGCTGAGCAAAAGAGCCAGACACTAAAGTGTACATGTCATTTGATTCCTTTTATGTGAAATTCTAGAACAGACACAACTAATTCATGGGGTCAGAAGTCAGCATAGGGGTCACTGATTGGGAAGGGGCACAAGGGGGCCTTCTGAGGTGGGGAAAACGTTCCATGTCTTGATCTGACTGATGCTCACTTGGAGGATATATCTGTAAAATTTCATCAAGCTGGACACTCAAGATAATCCATTTTACTGCATAAATAAATGTGTCAGCACCATTTACAGGAAGGGCTCTGACGAACAGGTGAAAAGACAGAGCCCATAGCCGGGGCTAGAGACAAGATAGGAGCCCAGGTCTCCTGGACCACGTTCATTCTCTCCACACCAACAGAAAGCAGGGCTTTCTCATCACACAGAACAAGGCAACAGCAGAGCAAGCTTGTTTCCCTACTGTTGTCCACAGTAGGGACAACAGCAGCGGACTGCTGTCCGCTCAGCAGGCCGTGTGGAATTTGGGGTGTTCGTTTGGAGAGTGAATCAGAGCTCGGGGGCTGAGAGTCCTCCTGCAGCTCCAGATTTAAATAACGATGTGTCAACATCTGCCTCCAATGACTCATTTAATCTTAACAGTGACCTTGTAAGCTTGTAGGATCATTAGAGCCAGCAGACACAAAAGAATATTAAAGTTGTTTGTCAAAAGCCTCTCTGCTTCTGTCAAGAAAAACTTCCAGAACAGAAGAACACACATGCTCAAAACAGAAGGAAAACAGGAAGAATAAGATGCTATTTAAGCCTATTTTTGCCAAGAACCATCAACTGGAAGGAGTAAACTTCTGGTGTTTGCAGCTTTAAAAGAATTCAATATTTTTCATGTTGTTCAAAGAGTCACTGCATTGCAGTGCTTTAAGATTAAAATGATATGCCTCTTGAATACTCTTGTTATCTTCCCCACCTTGTGCTGAGGTCAAAAATTCTAAGTGATTGCCTCAAATCACATTGGACTTGGTGTCCAGGAACCTGATTTCTTACTCTAGCTCCATCACTGCTAGCATAGGTCCTTAGATAAGCCACACCAGTTCTCTGAGCCTCAGTTTCCCCATCTGTAAAATGGAGATAAGGATTAAGGGAATAACACAGAGGTTACAGAGAGGTTTGGCACACGTAGTAGGTACTAAGGAGCCACGAGCTGCATTTGAAGCCTCCACACTACGCCATCTTTCCCCTCCCCATCCTGAAAGCCAGCCCCAGAATACATCAACCTCCAGTACTCCTGGGAGCTAACCCCACCAGGGCTGCAGGATTGACCAGCAGGTGTCCCACAGAGCCTCAGAAGGTTCCTTGATTCCCAACTAATGCCTGGCAGACAATAAGGGCCAGAAACACTGCAAGCCACTTGCAACTGAATGGGATCATTGCAGTCTCACCAAAACTCTGGGAGGCCCTGTATTAGGTCAAAAAGCTGAAGTTCAAAGCGTTACATGAACACACAGCTAATAGGCGGCTGAGTCAAGATTCACACAGCAGACCACCTTGGCTGGAAAAGCCTCTGCTTTTCTCAGTTCAACACAATTAGCAAGGCTTTGGAGAAAAGACACACAAACCTGGAAGAGGAACAAAGGACTGTTTCATTTTCTACTGCTGGGTCACCAACTACCCCCAACACTGCATATCTTAACACAACTACTATTTTTTTCACAATTCAGTGGATTGGGAATTCAGGAATTGAGTTGGGAATTGAGGAGACTGGGCTGGAAAAATCCATCTCCAAGCTGGCTTCTTCACAGGATGACTAGTATACCCTTCTGCTCTTGGCCTTTCTTTCTCTCCAGGGGGAACATCGCCTGGCAGTCTCAGGACAGTCACACCTCTTACCTGGCAGCTGGCTCCAAGGGGCAAGGGCAGACTTCGCAGGCTGGCTACACCCAGCACTGACACAGTGTCACTCTGCCATATTCCATTGGCCAAAGCAGCCAATGGGGTCATGAGGTCAACCCAGATCAAGGGGATGGAGAAATAGGCCATACTTCTTGAGAGGGGAGTGGTAAGGCCACATGTGAGGTGGGAGGGGTATTGTGCTTTCTTTGGAGGACATAATCTGCTATAACCCTCCTAAGCGCCCTATACATGCAGAATGTGAGAATCAAGGACATCATTATAACAACAACCAACAGCAGCCATCATTCCGGTGGCCTAATGATTATAAAATACTTTTTATGAGGCATGTATCATTAAATGCTCATAAAACCTTGTGAGATCAGCACTGTTTACAGAGGAACAGAGGAGAAGAGGCTTGTCTAAAGAGCTCACAGCCAGAAGGGCCTTTGGGGCTCCCAGTGGCTCTGTCTGCTGCGCTGGGGCAGTGGCATGGGGTCCTAGAGGCCTTTCCTTTGTTACTACAGGACATTGGGAAGAGCTGCACGTATCACCTCCTGCATGTACAGGTTCAATCACTATAACAAAGACACGGAAGAATAAGTGATGTCTGTGGCTCTTCCTACCTTATTTCAGACATAAAACGTCAGAACCTCATCCTAGCAGGAGTAGGTCTCAGGTTTCAAGGCACGGACTTGGGAATATGACAAGACCACTGAAAGCAATGAGAGCAGGAGTCCCAACTGTGGCTACAATTCGCTGTCCCCAGCTGGCCTTTGGTTTTCCAACAACACAACTCTGAAGAGCCCCTCTTACAGGGCACGTAAAATCTGCCCCCACCCTCCACCACTGACCCCTTGGGTCTCCTTGGTGACAAGAAAAAGCAGCCAACAAGGTTGCAAGACCTTAACTTGAGATCTGTGTTGCCCAAGGAAGCCGCCCCCTCTTGTGAATGAATGAAGAAGCAAACATACACAATTGTTACACACACAATTATTCTATCACATAAATGTACATTTCCACAGTTCAAGGTGGAACATATCCATGAAACTTGAACCAATGAGGAAAGATACCTGTGTTCACTGGACCACTAAGCATCCTCCAAACTAGGTCACTATATTTTTATTTTATGAACTTCGTTGTTTGACATCTCTCCCCACCCAGATTATAAACGGCACAGAGGCATGGGCCATATCTCTCTTTTTCAACCCTGTAGGCCCAATGCCTAGCACAGAGACTATCAAATATCAGGCACTGCAGGAATGTTTATTGAACATATAAATTAATGAGGAACTTCTCAGCTCCCACCATATCGACCCTGGGCAGATACGGACCATATCTGTCTTGTTTACCTGTGTATCCCAGCTGCTGCATAGTAGATGCTCAATAAATGTTTGAGGAATAAATGAGGAAGGGTGGGGAGGGAGAAACCAAGGACCTTGGACTAAGAAGAAAGAATTGCACTCACACGTGCAGCAATAATGTTTTGCTGAAGTTCACACTCTTAAATTTCCTCAGTTTTGAGAAGCCCAACAGTCACCAGCACTCTGAGCGAGCTGCCTATTTGATACCTTTAGGGTCAAGATGATCGCAGCAACTGAGAAACAGCATTACTGGAGAATTTAGTCTCTTCTGCAAAATTTCTCAGCAAGGACAAATATAACCAAGGAAACAATCAGTTTCAAATAAAATATGGTTTTAAGAAAAAGCCACAAAGCTATTTGCATGTTATTTCTACTTTAATAACTGCATCTCTGCCTCTGGGCTCCTCCCAGGGCCTCATCTTGCTCCCCCCTCTCCTCTGCCCCCCTCCACCCCACCCCAACAAGTCACGTGAAATCTGGATTTTCTTCTCTTCTGATTTATCTTGGAGCTGCCTCTCCTCGCCATTTCTGTAGCATCACTGCTGCCCATACGTGTCACTCACCTCCCACCTTTGCTAACTGCCTCCTGGGCAAAGATGGAATGATGCAGCTAAAGCTTCCTCCAACACTGAGCCTAGAAGGAGCTTCAAGATGGTGAAGGAGTAAGACGCGGAGATCACCTTCCTTCCCACAAATACATCAGAAATGCATCTACACGTGGAACAACTCCTACAGAACACCTACTGAATGCTAGCAGAAGACCTCAGACCTCCCAAAAGGCAAGAAACTCCCCACGTACCTAAGTAGGGCAAAAAAAAAAAACAGGAATAAACAGAGAAAAAAGAATAGGGACGGGACGTGCACCAGTGGGAAGAAGCTGTGAAGGAGGAACGGTTTCCACACACTAGAAGCCCCTTCACGGGCGGACACTGCGGGTGGCGGGGGGGAAGCTTCAACGACACAGAGGAGATCGCAGCCACAGGGGCGCGGAGGGCAAAGCGGAGAGATTCCCGCACAGAGGATTGGTGCCGACCAGCACTCGCCAGCCTGAGAGGCTTGTCTGCTCACCGGCCAGGGCGGTCGGGGGCTGAGAGCTGAGGCTTGCGCTTCAGAGGTCGGATCCCAGGGAGAGGACGGGGGGTTGGCAGCGTGAATACAGCCTGAAGGAGACTAGTGCGCCACAGCTAGCCGGGAGGGACTCCGGAAAAGACTGGAACTGCCGAAGAGACAAGAGACTTTTTCTTACCTCTTTGTTTCCTGGTGCGCAAGGAGAGGGGATTAAGAGCACCGCTTAAAGGGCCTCCAGAGATGGCCGCGAGCGGCGGCTATCAGCGCAGACCCCAGAGACAGGCATGAGACGCTAAGGCCGCTGCTGCCGCCACCAAGAAGCCTGTGGGCGAGCACAGGTCACTCTCCACACCGCCCCTCCTGGGAGGCTGTGCGGCCCGCCATGCCAGAGTCCCAGGATCCAGGGACGACTTCCCCGGGAGAATGCACGGTGCGCCTCAGGCTGGTGCAACGTCATGCCGGCCTCTGCCGCCGCAGGCTCGCCCCGCATTTCATACCCCTCCCTGCCCCCGGCCTGAGTGAGCCAGAGCGCCCGAATCAGCTGCTTCCTTAACCCCGTCCTCTCTGAGCGATGAACAGACGCCCTCACGCTCCCTACACGCAGAGGCGGGGCCAAATCCAAAGCTGAACCCCGGAAGCTGTGCGAACAAAGAAGAGAAAGGGAAATTTCTCCCAGCAGCCTCAGATGCAGCGGATTAAATCTCCACAATCACCCTGATGTACCCTGCATCTCTGGAATACCTGAATAGACAATGAATCATCTCAAATTGAGGAGGTAGACTTTGGGAGCAACGATAGATATATTTTTTTCCCTTTTTCTCTTTCTGTGAGTATGTATGTGTATGCTTCTGTGTGTGATTTTGTCTGTATAGCTTCGTTTTACCATTTTTCCTAGGATTCTGTCCGTTGGTTTTTTTTTACTTTAAAATTTTTTTCTTAATAATTATTTTTTATTTTATTTTATTTTATTTATTTATTTATTTATTTTTGTGGTATGCAGGCCTCTCACTGTTGTGGCCTCTCCCATTGTGGAGCACAGGCTCCGGACGTGCAGGCTCAGCAGCCATGGCTCACGGGCCTAGCCGCTCCGTGGCATGTGGGATCTTCCCAGACCAGGGCACAAACCCATGTCCCCTGCAATGGTAGGTGGACTCTCAACCACTGTGCCACCAGGGAAGCCCATATATTTTATTTTTTATTTTGATAACTTTATTTTATTTTATTTTACTTTATTTTATTTTATTTTAACTTCTTCTTTTTTTCTTTTTTTTTCTCCCTTTTATTCTGAGCCGTATGGAGAACAGGCTGTTGGTGCTCCAGCCAGGCATCAGGGCTGTGCCACTGAGGTGGGAGAGCCAAGTTCAGTACACTGGTGCACAAGACACCTCCCAGCTCCACATAATATCAAATGGCGAAAACCTCCCAGAGATCTCCATTTCAATGCCAAGACCCAGCTCCACTCAAAACCAGCAAGCTACAGTGCAGGACACCCTATGCCAAACAACTAGCAAGACAGGAACACAACCCCATCCATTAGCACAGAGGCTGCTTAAAATCATAATAAGGTCACAGACACCCCAAAACACACCACCAGACGTGGACCTGCCCCCCAGAAAGACAAGATCCAGCCTCATCCACTAGAACACAGGCACTCGTCCCATACACCAGGAAGCCTACACAACCCACTGAACCAACCTTAGCCACAGGGGACAAACACCAAAAACAATGGGAACTACGAACCTGCAGCCTGCGAAAAGGAGACCCCAAACACAGTAAGTTAAGCAAAATGAGAAGACAGAAAAACACACAGCAGTTGAAGGAGCAAGGCAAAACCCACCAGACCTAATAAATGAAGAGGAAATAGGCAGTCTACCTGAAAAAGAATTCAGAATAATGATAGTAAAGATGATCCAAAATCTTGGAAACAGAATGGACAAAATACAAGAAATGTTCAACAAGGACCTAGAAGAACTAAAGTGCAAACAAACAGTGATGAACAACACAATAAATGAAATTAAAAATACTCTAGAAGGGATCAATAGCAGAATAAGTGAGGCAGAAAAACGGATAAGTGACCTGGAAGATAAAACAATGGAAATAAATACTGCACAGCAGAATAAAGAAAAAAAATGAAAAGAATTAAGGACACTCTCAGAGACCTCTGGGACAACATTAAACTCACCAACATTCGAATTATAAGGGTTCCAGAAGAAGAAGAGAAAAAGAAAGGGACTGAGAAAATATTTGAACAGATTATACTTGAAAACTTCCCTAATATGGTAAAGGAAATAGTCAGTCAAGTCCAGGAAGTGCAGAGTCCCATACAGGATAAATCCAAGGAGAAACACACCAAAACACATATTAATCAAACTGTCAAAAATTAAACACAAAGAACAAATATTAAAAGCACCAAGGGAAAAATAACACATAAGGGAATCCCCATAAGGTTAACAGCTGATCTTTCAGCAGAAACTCTGCAATCCAGAAGGAGTGGCAGGACATATTTAAAGTGATGAAGGAGAAAAATCTACAACCAAGATTACTCTACCCAGCAAGGATCTCATTCAGATTTGATGGAGAAATTAAAACCTTTACAGACAAGCAAAAGCTAAGAGAATTCAGCACCACCAAACCAGCTTAACAACAAATGCTAAAGGAATTTCTCTAGGCAGGAAACACAAGAGAAGGAAAACCCCTACAACAATAAACCCAAAACAATTAAGAAAACAGTAATAGGAACATACATATCAATAATTACATTAAATGTAAATGGATTACATGCAACAACCGAAAGACACAGACTGGCTGAATGGATACAAAAACAAGACCCATATATATGCTGTCTACAAGAAACCCACTTCAGACCTAGGGACACATATAGACTGAAAGTGAGGGGATGGAAATAGATATTCCATGCATTTGGAAATCAAAAGAAAGCTGGAGTAGCAATTCTCATATCAGACAAAATAGACTTTAAAACAAAGACTATTACAAGAGACAAAGAAGAACACTACATAATGATCAAGGGATCTTTGCAAGAAGATATAATAATTGTAAATATTTATGCACCCAACATAGAAGCACCTCAATACAATACAGAAGGCAAATACAGCCATAAAAGGGGAAATCGACAGTAACACAATCATAATAGGGGACTTTAACACCCCACTTTCACCCATGGACAGATCATCCAAAATGAAAATAAATAAGGAAACACAAGCTTTAAATGATACATTAAACAAGATGGACTTAATTGATATTTATAGGACACTCCATCCAAAAACAACAGAATACACATTCTTCTCAAGGGCTCATGGAACATTCTCCAGGATAGATGATATCTTGGTTCACAAATCAAGCCTTGGTAAATTTACGAAAATTGAAATTGTATCAAGTATCTTTTCCGACCACAATGCTATGAGACTAGATATCAATTACAGGAAAAAAATCCATAAGAAATACAAACATGTGGAGGCTAAACAACACACTATTTAATAACCAAGAGATCACTGAAGAAATAAAAGAGGAAATCAAAATATACCTAGAAACAAATGACAGTGAAAACAGGACAACCCAAAACCTATGGGATGCAGCAAAAGCAGTTCTAAGAGGGAAGTTTTTAGCAATACAACCCTACCTTGAGAAACAAGAAACATCTCAAATAAACAACCTAACCTTATACCTAAAGCAATTAGAGAAAGAAGAACAAAACCCCCAAAGATAGCAGAAGGAAAGAAATCATAAACATCAGATCAGAAATAAATGAAAAAGAAATGAAGGAAATGATAGCAAAGATAAATAAAACTAAAAGCTGGTTCTTTGAGAAAATAAACAAAATTGATAAACGATTAGCCAGAGTTAACAAGAAAAAAAGGGAGAAGACTCAAATCAATAGAATTAGAAATGAAAAGGAAGAAGTAACAAGAGACACTGCAGAAATACAAAGGATCATGAGACATTACTACAAACAACTATATACCAATAAAATGGACAACCTGGCAGAAATGGACAAGTTCTTAGAAATGCACAACCTTCCAAGACTGAACCAGGAAGAAATAGAAAATATGAACAGACCAATCACAAGCACTGAAATTGAAACTGTGATTAAAAATCTTCCAACAAACAAAAGCCCAGGATCAGATGGCTTCACAGGCGAATTCTATGAAACATTTAGAGAAGAGCTAACACCTATCCTTCTCAAACTCTTCCAAACTATAGCAGAGGGAGGAACACTCCCAAAGTCATTATACGAGGCCACCATCACCCTGATACCAAAACCAGACAAGGATGTCACAAAGAAATAAAACTACAGGCCAATATCACTGATGAACATAGATGCAAAAATCCTCAACATAATGCCAGGAAACAGAATCCAACAGCACATTAAAAGGATCATACACCACGAGCAAGTGGGGTTTATCCCAAGAATGCAAGGATTCTTCAAAATATGCAAATCAATAAACGTGATACAGCATATTAACAAACTGAAGGAGAACAACCATATGATCATTTCAATAGATGCAGAAAAAGCTACTGACAAAATTCAACTCTCATTTATGATAAAAACCCTCTAGAAAGTAGGCATAGAGGGAAATTTCCTCAACATAATAAAGGCCATATATGACAAACCCACAGCCAACATCATCCTCATGGTGAAAAACTGGAAGTATTTCCACTAAGATCAGGAACAAGACAAGGTTGCCCGCTCTCACCACTCTTATTCAACCTAGTTTTGGAAGTTTTAGCCACAGCAATCAGAAAAGAAAAAGAAATAAAAGGAATCCAAATCAGAAAAGAAGAAGTAAAGCTGTCACTGTTTGCAGGTGACATGATACTATACATAGAGAATCCTAAAGATGCTACCAGAAAACTACTAGAGCTAATCAATTAATTTGGTAAGGTAGCAGGATACAAAATTAATGCACAGAGATCTCTTGCATTCCTATACACTAATGATGAAAAATATGAAAGTGAACTTAAGGAAACACTCCCATTTACCATTGCAACAAATAGAATAAAATATCTAGGAATAAACCTACCTAAGGAGACAAAAGACCTGTATGCAGAAAATTATAAGACACTGATGAAAGAAATTAAAGATGATACAAATAGATGGAGAGATATACCATTTTCTTGGATTGGAAGAATCAACATTGTGAAAATAGCTCTACTACCCAAAGCAATCTACAGATTCAATGAAATCCCTATCAAACTACCAATGGCATTCTTCACAGAACTAGAACAAAAAATTTCACAATTTTATGGAAACACAAAAGACCCCAAATAGACAAAGCAATCTTGAGAAAGAAAACCGGAACTGGACGAATCAGGCTCCCTGACTTCAGACTATACTACAAAGCTACAGTAATCAAGACAGTATGGTATTGGCACAAAAACAGAAATATAGGTCAATGGAACAGGATAGAAAACCCAGAGATAAACCCATGCACATATGGTCACCTTATCTTTGATAAAGGAGGCAGGAATGTACAGTGGAGAAAGGAAAGCCTCTTCAATAAGTGGTGCTGGGAAAACTGGACAGGTACATGTAAAAGTATGAGATTAGAACACTCCCTAACACCATACACAAAAATAAGCTCAAAATGGATTAAAGATCTAAATGTAAGGCCAGAAAGTATCAAACGCTTAGAGGAAAACATAGGCAGAGCACTCTATGACATAAATCACAGTGAGATCCTTTTTGACCCACCTCCTAGAAAAATGGAAATAAAAACACAAATAAACAAATGGGACCTAATGAAACTTCAAAGCTTTTGCACAGCAAAGGAAACCATAAACAAGATGAAAAGACAACCCCCAGAATGGGAGAAAATATTTGCAAATGAAGCAACTGACAAAGGATTAATCTCCAAAATTTACAAGCAGCTCATGCAGCTCAATATCAAAAAAACAAACAACCCAATCCAAAAATGGGCAGAAGACCTAAATAGACATTTCTCCGAAGAAGATATACAGATTGCCAATGAACACATGAAAGAATGTTCAACATCACTAATCATTAGAGAAATGCAAGTCAAAACTACAATGAGATATCACCTCACACCGGTCAGAATGGCCATCATCAAAAAAATCTACAAACAAGATATGCTGGAGAGGTTGTGGAGAAAAGGGAACCCTCTTGCACTGTTGGTGGGAATGTAAATTGATACAGCCACTATGGAGAACAGTATGGAGGTTCCCTAAAAAACTCAAAGTAGAACTACCATACGACCCAGGAATCCCACTACTGGGCATATACCCTGAGAAAACCATAATTCCAAAAGAGTCGTGATTCATTTTGTTATAAAGCAGAAACTAACACACCATTGTAAAGCAATTACACTCCAATAAAGAAGTTAAAAGAAAAGAAAAAAAAAGGGTCATGTACCAGAATGTTCATTGCAGCTCTATTTACAATAGCCAGGACATGGAAGCAACCTAAGTGTCCATCAACAGATGAATGGATAAAGAAGATGTAGCACATATATGCAATGGAATATTATTCAGCCATAAAAAAGAACGAAACTGGGTTATTTGTAGTGAGGTGGATGGACCTAGAGACTGTCATACAGAGTGAAGTAAGTCAGAAAGAGAAAAATAAATACCGTACGCTAACACATATATATGGAATCAAAAAAAAAAAAGTCATGAAGAACCTAGGGGCAAGACGGGAATAAAGATGCAGACCTACTACAGAATGGACTTGAGGATACGGGGAGGGGCAAGGGTAAGCTGTGACAAAGTGAGAGAGTGGCATGGACACATATACACTACCAAACGTAAAACAGATTGCTAGTGGGAAGCAGCCGCATAGCACAGGGAGATCAGCTCGGTGCTTTGTGACCACCTACAGGGGTGGGATAGGGAGGGTGGGAGGGCGGGAGACGCAAGAGGGAAGAGATATGGGGACATATGTATATGTATATGTATAACTGATTCAATTTGTTATAAAGTAGAAACTAACACACCATTGTAAAGCAATTATACTCCAATGAAGACGTTAACAAAAGTAATCATAAAATAAAATAAAATAAAAATACTCTGTAATGGCCTATATGGGAAAAGAATCTAAAAAAACAAAAAGAGTGGATATTCGTATACGTATAACTGATTCACTTTGCTGTACACCTGAAACTAACACAACATTGAAAATCCACTATACTCCAATTAGAATGTAAAAAAAAAAAATACTGAGCCTGGCCAAGATGCAATGATCCAGCTAAAGCTTCCTGCGATACTAAGCATGGGGAAAGGACATCCAGCGCAATGAAGCCTGTTCTCAGTGAGTCACCGCTCCTCCGAGACCCTCGCCCATACCCGAGGCAGCTGACCAGGTCTGAGCAGCAAGTCCATCTGCCTCCCTGCACAGAGCTCCAGCCATGGGCCGGCACACAGTGGGTGTCCACTGCCTGGATGCTGAGTGGAGATCAGGGTGGAGAAGCCCCTGTGAAGCCGCCCAGTCAGCGATGCTACTCAAAACCTGGGGGTATTCAGTAGGCTCGTAATTCTAGATACTAAACTCTGTGTCCCGGTGAGTACCATTCACATCGACTCAGATCATTCCCCAGGTTTCAGGGAGAAAAGGGAGCCAGATAGAGAAGCTATGCAGCTCCACTAACTTAGGCCAGAAGCCATTAGAGCTCCTATTCCTAGTGCCCAGGCTGGGGTCTCCCCGAGAGGCTGGGAGATCTCCCCTGGGTGAGGGGGGTGCCCCGTGTAATCACGCTCAGGGTCCCTTGGACAATAGATGGTGTACCTGTCAAAGCCCGGCAAGCCCACCTCCACCCCACCTTGGTGTCTTGCTCTCCTCCCTCTGCGATCCTCAGCTTGGATGAGCCCCGCTGGGTGTGCAGGTTGTGCTGATGGACCCTCCCATTTCCTTTCTGATGACACACACGGACATCATAAATCCACCAGAAACGAGAGATACAGACACATCTCTGGGTCTCCTCTGTGACTGCTCGGTAAGGACACTGGAACTTTCTTCTTTTAATATCTTGACCTCAAAGAACAAAAACTCATACTCATTTCAGAAGACCCAACTCCTTTCGTTCATTCATTCAGAAGATGTTTGCAGGGTGCCTCTTCTGGATTCCTGCTTTGCACTCCTGAGTGGCCCCTTATGATCAACGTACACAATTCTCTATGGGTTTTCACCTGAAGTCACACCTTTCCTTGGCTCCCTCGCCCCTCCCCATCCCACTCTCCCTCACTGCCGTGCACCCAACTTAAGACAGAGCGTCCCTGAAGAGCCCCAAGAGAAAGAGTCAGAAAGAACGCCAGCCAGTCCACACCTGAACCAGCTGTCAACTGAAATAAAAATGCACAACGCAAGAGCTGTGAGTTTCAGTTTCATCTGGGGACTTACTGAGGACTGTAGCCTGGGAGACAGCCTCTCAGCTGCTCTGAGGACCTGCTCCCAAGGGGTGGGCAGGCAGGCCAGTATATATGTGATTTTGGCAAAGGGATACGTGCACTCAAGCACACATCTGGGTAGAAGTTGCTGCTAGTCACAAGGAACAGATGCCTCAGTTAATGATTTTAGTGGTTTTCTAAGTATAGAAAGATGAATCCAGGTTCATATAAAATTTCTCCTTAAATATTTCTAACTCTCTAAAGGGCCTGTTTTGCCTGTTTTTCCAGAGTACAGATTGCCTCAATTTGACCTTCGCCTTGAATTCCTCTCAGGGTGTGTTGTAGGTCAGTAACTGCAGTGTCCTAATCACTTGATTCTTATAGAACTGGATAGTGGGCAACATTCTTTATTTTTTCACAGCCAAGTAAGATGCTCCTGTACCCCTTACCTCTTCTACCTCCTCTACACCCCAGACCTGTAGGAACTGTGATTAACGAGTTGGGGTAGGGAAAGTAGTTGCTGAAGCCACGGGAATCAAGAATTGCAAAGCCACAGCTGACTTCCAGCTTTCTTGTTTTCAGCAGAATGGAAAATGCAAAGCGGAAAAGACATCGCATTAAACCAAGTTCAAAGTTTTGACTCCTACATAGGAAATAGACATTGAATTGCTAAACAAAGGACCTTGTGCTACGCAAGAATGACCAGAGGAGTCAGGAAGCTTACCATGGAAGCCCTATTTTAGTTCATGGCACTTTCCTTTCCACCCTCAACACCAATCCTATTAACACACTTCCCCAGAAGAGGACTCCACGTTAGCTAACCCCCAGCTTCCCCACCTCCCAGCTGCTGGAGGCACACCACAGTCTGGGTTTCATTCACCTTTCCAGACGTCTCTCCCATAGCCCCTCCTCCAGCCACACCCCACTGCACTCCAACATCCCTTTAGCTCCTATGCTTTGAGCTTTTTGTTCTTGCCATTCCCCACCTCCTTCTCCCGTCCCAGTCACATGGATCCCTTCCCCCCAGGAGTCACAGAACACGCAGCTTCATTGACAGCTGAAGAGCCTCGACTCAGTCCCTCTGGACATGAAAAAATGGACAGCAGGCAAGGTGAGGAGCATGTGGGGCAAGGCCAGCCCAGGGAGCGGGTAACTTCATGTCTTCTCCAAGCTCCCACTATTCTGCTGCTCTTTGCTTATGTGTCCAGTTGTTTTCAAACTTCACTGAGCATCAGAACATCCTGGGAACTGCTTAAAAAGGCAGATGTCCTGCCCCCCAGAGATTTATAAAGTCTAGGGCTGAGGCACTCTGTGCCAGATGGATGGCATTAGCAGCCCCAATTCTTTACCCCTTCTGGTATCCTGCCCTTTGCTGTGTGACTCTGCAGTGCCCCCACCAAAGAAGAAAAGTCTGTATCCTGCCAGCCCCTCTAAATCTGGGCTCAGCCATGTGACTTTCTTTGGTCAATAGAATAGACAGAAGTGAGCATGAGCCACTTCTGCACCCAGGCCCCAGGATGCCGTGCAGATTTCTCTCTCATTCTTGCATCTCTGCAGTGTCCTAATGACACCACCAGGCAAGCCACCTGGAGGACGAGAGACAGCGGGCTGAGCTAAGTCCCTCCAGCCTGTCCCTTCCAGGGACAGCCTACGTTGTTCAGGAGCAGCTCACCCCAGACATGAGCACACACCCAGCCGGGGCCGAGGAACTACTCAGCCGAGCCAGGTCTGGATCACCAACCTGCAGCCTCTTCAAATATATGCCATTATTTTAAGCCACCAAGTTTTGGCTTGGTTTGTTACATGGCATTATCATGGCAGTAAATAACTGATACACAGAGGAACCTGCATTTGGATCCCCGTTTATTATATGGCTCATCAAGAACCCCACAGCCTTGCGCTCGCCAAGCCTGTCACACTCTGCCTTGAACAGTGGTTGCTTGTGGCGGGCAAGGGGCTGGTCTCTACTCTTCCTGCACACATAGGAGCCCCTGGAGGGTGGAGACCCACCTGGGGTGTTTCCTTGTGTATCCTCCAGAGCTTTGTCAGGTAAGCCCAGAGACACTGTTTGCCAACTTATGGAGACTAGAATGAGTACAGAGAGAAAACAGAAGGTGCTAACTTGTAGTGACCCCTGAGCAGTGAGCAACTCTGAACAATAAACGCACTAGAGAAAGAGGAGGGGGGGGGGTCACAGAGAGAAATTAAAATGGAATTTTTTAAGGGAATTTTCCCCCTTTATTGGCAGCACGGTTAGCCAGAAGAGCCCCAACTGATGCTGTTATGACTTCTCTGATAGGAAACTGAAATCGATTGGAGGAGACGCAGATGGAAAACAATAACACTTGGCATTTATATGACGTTTTACAGGCAGTACCTTTTGTTCCTTTTGTTCCTCAGAAGCATGAACGAATTAATTGCCATAGCACCCCAGAGTAGATGGTAGGATTTCCTGCCTGTATCTTACAAGGAATAAAAACCAGCGCTTCCTAAGCAAGGCAGAAGCCAGTGCCAGCACCAGGTACCCATTTTGTGTCTTTGCATCTTGCGACAACCCTCAGGGCTCACACTTTTTTATGTCTTTCGATCCAGAGTTCTGGAGATTCCTATTTATAGACTTAAAATATTAGTATATTTGAACTAGAAGGGACATTAAGGAAGCGCTGATCCAAATCTCTTATCTTATACATGCTGAAAAGAGGCTTATTTCACCCAAGGACTGTCTGAGGTCACAAAACAATTCAGGGAAGAAGCAAGATCAGATCTATTTTTCTCACCCTAGGTCAACCCTCCACATCCTCCAAATTCCAGAAGATACAGTTATTAATGTCAGACCCACAAATGACTTTCACCCAACCTGTGTTCACAAATGATTTGATGTGTACAAGTCATTCAGTCATCAAACCTTTATGGAGCATGTGCCCTGGGATTCCTGGAGCACGAGGGATTCAGGAATGAATTCAGCTTGTGTGGAGCTGGGTGTGGTGGGCAGTTAGTCCTGGCAATGAACAGAGCTCAGAGAAGCTCTGACCCAGTGGAGCCACAGAAGTCCACGAGCTAGGGCACCATGGTATTTCTCAGCCATACATATTGTTCTGAGCATATAGTAGTTGCTCAGTAAATATACAGTGACTAGTCAAAGTGGGTATATTCCAGAGCCAGCTCAGAAGAGCCGAAAGCAGGAGCTGGGGAAACTTCCCTGCCCAAGAGAAAACTCACCAGCCAGTGCTTTGACTCCTGCAATCCCATCACTGGGTGTTTTAATTCATTGGTCATCCCTACTCCCAGAAATCACAATTACGATTACGATTGAGAAACATCACACTTGCGTCTCATTGTGCCTTCACCCTTCATATGGCTGATCTTCTTAAGGCCTTTATGGCAGGGTCTCCTCAGCCACATCCCTGACCACAAGCCAAGTCCCTACACCCTGACTTCACTCTCTAGCATATCAAAATGCTCAGACAGCCCTGAACCTGATGTTGTTTAGACCTCCCAGCCTTTATACAGACCGTTCCCTCTGCTAGAAAGCCTTTGCCCGACCTGTTTGCCTGTCAAACTCACCAGACTCTCCTGACTAACCCTGGAGAGCACGTTCCTCCTTTATATCTGGTGTCACATGCCCACATCTGCTCTTAAGGGGTCTGTCTCCTTTATAAAACTGTGATCCCTGAGTCTCCAGCAATCAGCCAGGGACCTTGCACATACAGGTGCTTCACACATCTGAACTTCATTTTTTTTTTTTTTTTTTTCTGTAGGCGGGCCTCTCACTGCTCTGGCCTCTCCATTGTGGAGCACAGGCTCCGGACGCGCAGGCTCAGCGGCCATGGCTCACAGGCCCAGCTGCTCCACGGCATGTGGGATCTTCCCAGACTGGGGCATGAACCCGTGTCCCCTGCATCGGCAGGCAGACTCTCAACCACTGCGCCATCAGGGAAGCCCCTGAACTTCATTTTAAAACTGAATCCTACTGTAGGAACAATCTTTAAGATGGAGGGATTGAAGCACAGGGCACTATATTCAGTAGCTTGTAATAACCTATAATGGAAAAGAATCTGAATAAGAATATATATATATATATATATATATGTATGTATGTGTGTGTGTATATATCTATATATATGTATGTATGTGTGTGTGTGTGTGTGTGTGTGTGTGTGTATATATATATATCTGAATCACTTTGCTATACACCTGAAACATTATAAATCAACTCTACTTCAAAAAAAAAAAAAAATGAAGGGATTGAGTGTAGACAGAAGACCCCTACGGGCATTGACAAAGAAGGAAGAACACAGGGGAGTCCAGAAGCCCCTGCAGGACTCATTTTAGCTCCTCCCTACTTACCCTGAGTGTCCCTTATATAAGATGAATGACACGTGGTCCCTCAGATTCCCCAGACCCTCGTTTGGCTGTTTACTGGGCGTACTCATTCATTTACCACCTTGCAGCTGCAGAGCCCTAAGAGGCAGCCAGGAGAAGTTTATGCAGGTCCCCAAGTTGCTTGTCTTACAGACAAGAGGGGATGTTCACCTGGGGAGGCTGTGACTCAACCATCACTCACCACAGGAAGTGATCACAGCGTGTCCCCAAAAGGCCGATGCATCCTGGGTCTTGCCGGCTTCTCCATGGCTCAGAGCCTCGTGGGGAGGGGGAGCAGTTGCCAATAAACACTGAAACCTCTCAAGTATCACCCATTCCCCAGCCTTCCAAGACACTGCCGCTTCTCTCCTTTTTCTCCACTGACCTCTCTTTCAGTCCCTAACTCCCAAAGTCATCCTCCCAACATCGAACGCATGCAAATGGCATTTCAAGGAAATTAAACAGTCAGGCTCTCCCAGTACCTGCTCAGTTCACACAAAGAGTACTGATTTCCTGCTGATGGAAATACTCAGCCTTAAGATCTCGTTTCTCTCTCTCTCCAAGAGGGGCAGAGCAAAACTGTCTTGCACTGAGCCATTTGGGAGGTAGGCAATAAACAAATTATTGCCATATAATTTGTTTTAAATAATTTTTTAAAGGCATATAACACCAAAAAAAGGTTGGGGAGGGCGGTGCTGAAGTCTCTCCCTTCTGCTGATGATTGCCTGATTTTCACATGGGGCTCATCGAAGTCTCCTAAGGTCATTCTTTAGTCAATGATCTTGACTTGAGTCCATGGAGTGAGCACAGACAAGGAGAGTCACTGAGGCAGGGGACCCAGGACACCGGGGAATGTTGCACTTATCTCCTCCGTGCCAAGGACGGTGCCAGCCTCTGGGGCTGAGAGGGACAATAGGTGGGCAAGGCCAGTTTCCTGCCTCAAGGAGCAGGTGGGGGAGACAGGCAAGTAAAGAGTCAATGACAATGGTATACATAGAGAAAAGACTCGTGGTTGCCAAGGGGGGCGGGGAGGGAGAGGGATGGACTGGGAGTTTGGGGTTGGTAGATGCAAACTATTACATTTATTGATAGAATGGATAAACAACAAGGTCCTACTGTATAGCACAGAGAACTATATTCAATATCCTGGGATAAACCATAATGGAGAAGAATATTAAAAAGAATGCATATATGTGTATAACTAAGTCACTGTGCTGTACAGCAGAAATAAGCACAACATTGTAAATCAACTATACTTCAATTTTTTTTAAATGCGTATAAAAAAAGTCAATGACAATGGGATGGCAGTGAGACGGCCAAAGGACTAAAGGGAGGGAGTGGCCAACTGAGGCTGGATGGCCCAGAAAGCCTTCACACAAGAAGGAAAGGTGGGATTGGCCTGAGAGACACCCCCTCCAGGGACAGGAGCCCTCATGGTTGTGCTGGTGCTTCACCCAGATCCTTTTCTTCTACATGGAAGCACCCATGCCCCTGCTGCTGTGAATACTGGCTGCTAACTGCTCACAGCCACCCCTCCTCCAGAGACTTGCTCAGGGTGAAAGGATCTGCCCTGTCTGGGGGTTTACAGCCTTAGCTCCCCACAGAGACAACCTACAGCCAATGGCTGACTGACCGAGGGGTACAAAATGCTGCCTCAAGAACCGTTCAGAACACAATGACACATTCCTTCCCATCACCTCCTCCTGGCTTGGCACCTCCAAGGATGTTTTCCTCTGCTTGCCTATGAAGATTATTGATATTTGGTTCAGAGAGGAAGGAGGAGAAGAGAATGTAGGAGTCCTCTGTCTGCTTGCTTCTGGTGCTGGTTCCGTGACATCCCGACACAAAGACAACCCTAGAGCTACATCCTTCAAAATCCCATCAGGGACAAAGCATGCACACTTTCTGCTGAGGTGCCAGTAGAGGAGGTGGATGCCTGGGTCCAGATACACTCTGCGTCTGTCATCATGTGACTGTCAAGAGATCAACTCAGCTTCCTTGCAACCGCTGACCTCACCGGTTTCCAGCAAAAGCTGCAGCTTGAGCCAGAAATGCCAGGACTGGGTCCCTGTTTGTCTCCCCATCCTATGGGGGCCCTTTCAGATACACTTTATCTGTAAACTTCAAAGGATGGGAACAAGGCTGTCAACTCACTGTTATTAAAAATCAGAATGCGGAGTCACAAGACATTTGGTTCAGTAACATGCCCAGTAAATCTGAGACAAAAGACTGGATCTTTGAAGGGATCTAACGTTATTAAATAAATCTCTAATGGGTCCAGTTGGGAAAGTTCAAAAATAATCATTCTGGAGTTCCAAGAGTCAATGTGGTCTCTGGTGTTTCTCCTGTAATTTTTTCCCTGAGTTACTAAGAGTTACTGAGCTCTTCTAAGAAATTCTTGGCCCTTTATAAAAGGAGCCAAGGCCATAATGGGAACCATCTTTCATCTGAGAGCAGTTAGCAAATAAATGTAAGACCCTTCCTATTGTGCAGCCAAACACAGATTAATTAGAAAATAGTTTTATATAATGAATCTGAATTATTATATATGCCACAAAACAAAAAAATTGAATTCAAAAATCAAACAAAACAAAGAGCTAAGTAGGAGAATATCCCATGGAATATCACGGACTCTAGGTAAAAGCGGTGGAAACGCCTTGCTGAACAAATGACATATAAGCTGAGATTAAAAGGAATAGAAGGAGCTAGCCCAGCAGTGAAGGGTGAGGAAGAGCTTCCAAAGTAGAATGAGTGGTCTGTTCAAGAGACTACAAGACCAGTACAGCTAGATTGAGGCAAGAAGGGTGAGGGCCATGTGCAATAATAAGGCTGATGAAGATGGCAGGAGCCAGAGCAGGCAGGGCCTCGTGGGTCATCAGAAGGGGTTCTGGATTTTATTATAGATAGGGACAGAAGCAGTGGAAGGATTTAAAGCAGGACGAACACGATCTACCCTGGATTTTTTTAGAAGCACAGTCTGAATGTTGGGTGAGGGACAGCAAGAAAGGAAGCAGGGCCAGCTGGGAGGCTCTTGCAATCACACAGGCAAGAAATGTTCATGATATGTGTCAAGAAGATGGCATTCATTGATGGACATTTAGGTTGCTTCCATGTCTTGGCTATTGTAAATAGTGCTGCTATGAACATTGGGGTGCATGTATATTTAAAGAAGATGTGGTGTGTGTGTATATATATACACAAAGGTACATTACTCAGCCATAAAAAAATAATGAAATAATGCCATTTGCAGCAACATGGATGGAGCCAGAGATTATCATACTAAGTAAAATAAGAAAGAGAAAGACAAATATCATAGATGATATCGCTTATATGTGGAATCTTAAAAAGTGATACAAATGAACTTATTTACAAAACAGAAATCGACTCACAGACATAGAAAACAAACTTTTGGTTACCAAAGGGGAAAGGCAGGGGGAGGGATAAATTAGGAGTTTGGGATTAACATATACACACTACTATATATAAAAGAGATCATCTACAAAGACTTACTGTATAGGACAGGGAACTATGCTCAATATTTTGTAATAACCTATAATGGAAAGAATCTGAAAAAGAATGAATATATGTATATGTATAACTGAATCACTTTGCTGTACACCGGAAATTAGCACAGCATTGTAAATCAACTATACTTAAATTTTTTAAAAATATACTTTTTTTAAAAAAAGAAGATGGTATTGGACAAGCGGAGAAGACTAGACCCCATTTATATTTTGCAGATGAAACCTATAAAACTGCCTAATGGATTAGAAACAGGGAGTGAGGAAAGAGGGGAATCAGGAGTGACACTTCACTTTCTGGCTTGAGTAGCTGGGTAAACAGACAGACAGGTGAAGAAAGGGGGTGGGACCGGTCAAGTCTTCCACTTTGGAAAGGTTAGATCTGACACATCTGAGAAAGATTCAACTGAAGATGTCAGGTGAGCAGTTGGAGGTGTGAATCTGGAACACAGAGAGAAGGCTGGGCTGGAAATATAAATTTGGGGCAACGCCAGCATAAAATGACAGGTAGACCTATGGGAAAGGATAACATCAAGGAAAAGAATATACAGAGTGGGGAAGAAAGCCCAGACTAAGCTGAGAAGAACCCCAACATCTTGTGGTCTGGATGATAAAGGAGACAAAGAGAAAGAGAAAGAGGAACAAGCAGGAAGGGAATCTGCCAGGAGCTGATGTGATTTGTACCACCACCACCCCACTGAAAATGACCTGCCAAGGCCACCTAGGGCCTCCCTGCAGCCAAAGCCTAGGACAACCTTCACTGTCCATCATTTACAGACTCAATCACTCCTCGCTTCTTGAAACACTCTCCTCTCTTGGCCTGCATTAGGTTTTCAGCTGCAATTAACAACCACATCAAACAAAACAAAGAAAATTATTATCTCACATAACAGGAAGCATCTCCAGAAGTAAATCAGTCTTCAGGGCTGGTTGATTCATCAGTTTAACAGTGTCTTCAGGGACATAGGCTCATCTGTCTCTCCACTTTGCTGTTTATAGTACAGGAACCTCTGAAAGGAAGGGATAAAAGAAAGAAGAAAAGCAAATGAATTTTCTATTCAAAAAACTGTTAGACTCCTCAGATCTCTCCCCAGTTTTATCTGACCATTCTCTAGAGGAACGACTCTCAAATGCTTATTAGTCTTGGGACAACTATACAGTCTTCAAAATTATTGAGAACCTCAAAAAGATTTTGTGAGGATTACATATATTGATATTTATCATGTGAGAAATTAAAACTGGCATTTTTAAATATTTATTTATTTTAAATAAAGGTAATAAACAGTAACTATACATTAACCCAAATAACATATTTTATAAAAAAAAATACCTGTATTTTCTAAATAAAAGAAAATACTGAGAAGAGTGGCATTGTTTCACATTTTTCAAATCCATTTTATAGCTGGCTTAATATAAGATAGTTTGTGTTCTGGGCTTCCCTGGTGGCGCAGTGGTTGAGAGTCCACCTGCCAATGCAGGGGACACGGGTTTGTGTCCCGGTCCGGGAAGATCCCACATGCCGCGGAGCAGCTGGGCCCGTGAGCCATGGCCGGTGAGCCTGCGCGCCCGGAGCCTGTGCTCCGCAACAGGAGAGGCCACAACAGTAAGAGGCCCACTTACCGAAAAAAAAAAAAAAAAAAAAAGATAGTTGGTCTTCTATGTGCTTCTGCATTCACCCTCTTGCAATATCACATGTCATGTAGCCTCTGGAAAACTTCACTGTACACTCATTAAAAAATGAGAGTGAAAAAGGCAAATAAAGTCTTTGTATTATTATGAAAACAGTTTTAATCTTGCTGATCCCCTGAAAGGGTCTTAGTGACTCCTAAAGGTCCACAGACCATACTTTGAGAACCAATGCTTTAAAGAGAGTAAAACTGGGCCCCCTGGATTGGGGTACACCAGGGAAAATTGAGAGACAACTTACTGTACCAAAAATATGAGTTTTTACTAAAAGATCCACACTGACTCTTAAAACTCCACCTTCCTTCCTTGTCAAGCTACTTCAACTCCCAGGACACTGTCAGTTGGGATAAATCCTCCAACCAGGAGACTAAAACACCTCTGAGAAATCTAGCCGGCCTAATAGAAAAGATCTAAAGATACTGATATCAGCAGTTCCCTAGTGAAACAGTCTGGTCTTTACCCTACAGTGAAAACCATGAAGGGCAAGACAGAGCTTCAAATGAGCTTTCTGGTGTCCTTTTAATGACCAACAGACAACCAAAGATAACAAGATATTTGAGGAAATCTAAAATGAGCAATAACATATAAAAACAAACATATTGGGTGGGGGGAGATTAGAGAAGCAGAGAGTATGCAGAAGATAAAAACTTCTAATGATTTTTAAACAATCACTAATATCTCAGAGAAAATACTGTATCTAGAAAACAAGACCAAGATGCATTTTAAAATATTCAGAGACCCCCCAAAAAGGGCCTTTTAGAAAATAAAAATAGGACAACAGATATTTAAAACCCACTAGAAGTGCTGTCAGATAAAGTTGAGGAAATCTCCCAGGAAGTAAAGCAAAAAGACAAAGAGATGGAAAAGATAAGAGGTTCAACTCCAAACAGCAGGCATTCCAGAGAGAGAATATGGATAGAAAGAAATCATCAATAAGATAATTTAAGAAAATGTCCCAGCACTGAAAGAGCTGTGTTTCCAAATTGAAAGGCTCAAAAAGTTCTCAGTGCAAGAGATAAAAATAGACCCACACTGAGATTCATCATTTTTAAATTTCAGAACTGGGAACAAAGAGAGGATGCTAAAGTTCCTGAGCAGAAAATATACATATAATATACACAAACACACACACAATCAAAGTATCAAAAATCAGAATAGTACTGACCTTCTCAACAGCAGCAGTGGAAGCTAGAATTCAATAAGCAATGCCATCAGAATTGTGAGGGAAATGATTTCCAACCAAGAATTCCATATCCAAACTTTTTTTTTTTTTTTTTGGCCATGCCACACAGCTTGTGGAACCTCTGTTCCCCACCAGGGATTGAACCTGGGCCACAGCAGTGAAAGCCTGGAATCCAAACTGCTAGGCCACCTTGGAATTACTCAAACTTTTGATTAAATGTGAAGGTACTACTCTTGGGCATATATCTAGAGAAAATCATAATTTGAAGAGATACATGCATCCCAATGTTCACTGTAGCACTATTTACAATAGCCAAGACACAGACGCATCCTAAATGTCCATCAACAGATGAATGAATAAAGAAGATGTGGTACATATACATATACACAATGGAATATTACCTAGCCATAAAAAGAATGAAATAATGCTATCTGCAGCAACATGGATAGACCTAGAGATTATCATGCTAAGTGAAGTACATCAGAAAGAGAAAGACAAATATCATATGATATCATTAAAGGTGGCATCTTAAAAAAAAAAGTGACACAAATGAACTTATATACAAAACAGAAATAGACCCACAGAAATAGAAAACAAACTTATGGTTACCAAAGGGGAAAGGGGCACGGGATAAATTAGGAGTTTGGGATTAACATATACACACTACTATATATAAAATAGATAAACAACATGGATTTACTGTAGAGCACAGGTAACTATACTCAATATTTTGTAATAACCTATAAGGAAAAATAATCTGAAAAAGAACATATATATGTATGTGTATATATATATATATATATACACACACACACACACATATATATATATATGTCTGAATCATTTTGCTATACACCTAAAACTAACACAACATTGTAAATCAATTATACTTAAATAAAAAAAAATTTTTAATGTGAAGGTACTATAAGGTCTGTCCATTTTCAGACATGGAATACTCACAGTAAAATTTCTATCATTTCTCAGAAAGCTACTGGAGGATGTGCTCCACAAAAACAATAGAGTATGTGGAGAAAGAGTAAGAGATAAAAACCCAGAAAGCAAGAAAGAAGGAAAGGAAATCCCCAGGATGATGGTGAAGGGAGATCTCAGATGACTGATGCATAGCATCCCTGGAGAACTAGTTCAGTTTGGAGCAGGACAAAAATTTAAGATATTTCTTTAGGAAGAGAAAACTGATAGAATTGCTAATGTTTCTGAGCATTCTAAGAATAAAGTCACACACTGTAGGAGAAGTTTAAGTTGAACTGGTGGTAAATACATAGAAAACTATGCACTGCTAATGAGAGTGAACAGAGGTATATAATTTGGGATATCAAACTAGCAGTATTCAGTGAAACTAAACAATGCTTACATTTTATGAGCTAACATTCCCACTTCTGGGAACACATCCAAGAGAATCTCTCACTGGAAAGCACATGTACAGTGTTGTTTATTTTGTGGTAAATAACCTGAGCCAACTTAGGTAGCCACCAATAGAGATATGGATAATTAAAAGGTGTAGATACATATGATGGAATATTATGCAGCAAGCAAATGAAATTAACTAGATATATAGCAATAGGGAGAGACCTCAAAAACTTAAGTTGAATGAAAAATTTAAAAAACAGAGCAACCATCTGATCCAGCAATCCAACTCATGGGCATATACCAAGTCAAAACTATAATTTGAAAAGATATATGCACCCCAATGTTCATAGCAGCACTATTTACAATAGCCAAGACATGGAAACAACCTAAACGTCCATCAACAGATGAATGGATAAAGAAGATGTGGTATATAAATACAATGGAATATTACTAAGCCATCAAAAAGAATGAAATAATGCCATTTGCAGCAACATGGATGGACCCAGAGATTATCATACTAAGTGAAGTAAGCCAGACAGAGAAAGACAAATACCATACGATATCACTTACATGTGGAATCAAAATATGGTACAAATCAACATATCTATGAAACAAAAACAGAGTCACAGATATACAGCACATACTTGTGGTTGCCAAGGGGGAGGTGGGTAAGGGAGGGAAGGAATGGGAGTTTGAGATTAGCAGAGGCAAACTATATAGACAGGATGGATAAACAAGGTCCTACTGTTTAGCACAGGGAACTATATTCAATATTCTGTGACAAACCATAATGGAAAAGGATATGAAAAAGAATGTATATATAAATACATTTCGTATACATATACAAAACAGAAACAGACTCACAGACATAGAAAACAAACTTATGTTTACCAAAGTTAAAAGGGAGGGAGGGATAAATTAGGAGTTTGGAATTAACAGATACAAACTACTATACATAAAATAAACAACAAGGATTTACTGTATAGCACAGGGAACTATATTCAGTATCTTGTAATAACTTATAATGGAAAAGAAGCTGAAAAAGAATATATATATATATAACTGAATCACTTTGCTGTATACCTGAAACTAACACATTATTGTAAATCAACTATACTTCAATTTTAAAAAACTAAAGAACAGAGCAAGATCTATTGGACAATGCCATTAATTAAAATACTTTAAAATATAACAAAACATGAACATGTATGTAAATAGATGTGTGGAAAGTAGAATGGAAGAATATATACAAAAGATAAATACACAAAAATGGAAAGTATATAAGAGGTAGGGGAATTGGATTGGAAGTTAAAGATATATTAATTAAGATATATTAATATATTTTAAAATGTAAAAGAGAGTAGCCACAAACCGGCAAGGATAGGGTATAATAAACTGAGGAGAATGATCAATTCAATTTTGTGCACATAAGATACAAATAATCAAATCAACAAAGGCACACACATCTACCTCACAAATTTATCTCGTCCAGTGCCACCCTCTTCACTCACTGCTCCAGTCACTTATGCCAACTTTCTATTCCTTGAACATCCCATGCTCATTACCACTCCAAAGCCTTTTTGGACTTCTGGTTTCTTCTTCCTGAATCGTTCCTCCCCTGGCTCTTTGCATAATCCACCCCTTTTCATCTTTAAAGTCTCAACTCAGCATTTCACCATCTCAGACAGGACGTCCTGCTCCCTTCTATGCAAACTCATTCCTTCAACCCTATTGTTCCCTATCCACAATATCCTGTTTATTCCTTTAATAGCAACTGGCAAAATGAGATTTTCTTGTTTGCTTATTACTGGCACCTCTCCACCCTTATAATGTAAATTCCATGAGGGCAGAGATTATGTCTACCCCATTACTCTTGTAGCCTTTGGATCTAGAATAGTGCCTGGCAAGTCAAGTGTTCCATCACTTATCGGGAAAATTAAAAGGTCAATGAAGATGAGATCAGGACCTGAGAGGCCATGGTGTTGGATGACTCATCAATATGGATGTTAAAGACGCTGAGCTCAAATAAGGACAGTGTTGAGGAGAGGAATAAGAGGCTCAGCCAGGTACTGAATTCTCCCACGAATGAGGGAGAAAGATGGAGCAGTCAGTGGACGATGCATCAAGAAGTAAGAAAGAAGAGCATTACCAGATGGAATGAGTTTCAAAGGATCAGATTTTTGTGGGCAGGATAGAAAATGCCTGTTTCAGTGCAGCAATGGGAAGCAAGGAGGATGACTACTTCACCTCCTGGCCTTTGGGTAGGTAAGATGTAGGAGAAGAAACAGTCCCCCTTTGAGACAACCAAGGGATAAGCAAGTTTCACCTGATGACATTTCCAGAGGGCACAATGGGAGGTGTAGGTTAGATAAGAGTAGCAGTTCTCAACCAAGTGCAATTTTGCCTGCTAGGAACATTTGGAAATGTCTACAGACATTTTTGGTTGTCATACTGAGGGGGTATCACCGATATCCAGTGGGTAGAGGCCAGGGATGCTGCTAACATGCACAAAACTGCCCTCCATAACAAAGAGCTATCCAACCCAAAATGTCAATAGTGCCAGAAACGCTGGGTTGCAAAACCCAGGAATAGAGGATAATCAGAACCAGAAGGGATGAAAGTCCAGTTGAGAGAATGCCAGGGAACTCAGGCATTTAGCAGTTACTAGGCAAACCAGGTTGGGTGTCATGATGAGACGAGTCCTGATAGGTTGTGGGATGGGAATGGTAAACCACACCATTTGCTGAAGTTGAATCCACATATCTAATGTGATGGCAGCTCCCCAAGGAATCTCCATACAGCATGATGGAGATTCTGGGCAGAAGCTCCCCAAGACCAGCTCAGTGTAACTGAAGGCACAGGTGGCATCTCATGGACATTCACCTTGACCAAGTTCCCAAGATGCTTGGGCTCTAAATGCTTGAGTGTTGTCTTCTGAGGAACTGAGAAATCCTTGGAAATCATTAACATTCAGGATGCCTTGTGCCCTCTTATTTGCTGTATTGTCTACTGTAATTTTCTTCAATTTCTTCTCTTAACAAAATGGCAGGATGGGGAGGTCATGGCAAGCTCCATTTTAAAGTGACTTCTTAAAATTCCTGATTCAATTAATCAGGAACTAGATAATGAAGAGTGAAACAAGGGAAACAATTAATATTTATGGAACCCTTAGGTACGAGGTATTGTTCCAGGTACATAAGAGCCCTATGAGGAAGGGATTTGGAAACCTTAACAGCTGAGCAACATGAGGCTGCCAAGATTGAGTTCTGTAGATTACACACCAGCATAAATTTGTAGCTAGGATTCTAACTCAGTCCAGTGTGGCATTAAAGCTTGTGGGATTTCTACTCTGATATGCAGCTCTCAGAATCATGCCTTGAACATGTAGGCACATTAAACACTGGATGGATGGATGGATGGATGGATGGATGGATGGATGGATGGATGGGTGGATGGGTGGGTGGGTGGGTGGGTGGATGGATGGATGGATGGATGGATGGGTGGGTGGATGGATGGGTGGGTGGGTGGATGGGTGGGTGGGTGGATGGGTGGGTGGGTGGGTGGGTGGGTGGGTGGGTGGGTGGGTGGGTGGATGGGTGGATGGGTGGATGGGTGGATGGGTGGATGGGTGGATGCGTGGATGGGTGGATGCGTGGATGGGTGGATGGATGGGTGGATGGGTGGATGAGTGGATAAAGAGACTGATGATGGACAAAGCACCTATATGGTTCATTCACTTTTTTTCCCTCCTACCTTGTCCCCTAGTTGTGGGTTTTTTGTTTACTTTGTTCTGTTTTGGCTTGGTTTTTTTGGAAATATGATCAATTTCTGATTACCCATGGTAATAGAAGAAATAGATAATAGAAATGATGAAAACAGAAACGATCCAGAAATAATTTCTATTTAGTCTGGGGATTTTGTTCATGCCCTTTTAAACAGCAGATTTACCAACCTAATTATATTTTACCTTGGCAAATATTAAAATTATTTTTCATTCCTTAAACACACACCAACCGGTGATGGGTAAGGTAAAGTGAGACACAGCCGGATGGCAGAAAAAGGCAAGAGGGGACATAAGTCTTCAGAGCAGAAAATTTACAAGCTTTATTACCTTCAAGCGAGTGATGAAGAATTTATTTATAACCCCAGAAAGAGTCCTGTAACTGTAATAAGAAATAATGAGTCATTTCTCTCTGGATGTTTTTCTATAGTATCATCTGTAAAAAGATACTATTCAGAATCTCTTTAGAGAGATTTTGACTTGCCGGGTTCCTTCATAATAGGTCCCATCTCCATCTTTGGGTGAGCACATGGAATTATGAAAGAAGCCAAGTTGGTGCAAGCTGTCTTCATGGGTCCTCTGGTCCTCCTGATTTCTGGGCATCAAGCCAGTCCCCCTGGTAACACTTTCTACTCCCTCTCCCATCAAAGTGGAAATCAAAAGCCACCCAGCTTTCCTAATCGATGGGCCAGTAGAATGTAGTTAGATCCTGGAGACAAAGGCTAGAAGAGCTTCCTCTTAGTGGACAGGCTCTCGATGGCCACACAGGCCCTCAGGAAACATGAAGCAATGCTGTCAGTGAGGTGCAGTGTGGAATGGAGATGCTGGAACACAGACAAAGTAAGCACTGAGGGTGGAGGACTCGTGGTTCCCTGGGAAAGCAGTGAGGCATTCCTTCTAGAGAAAGGCAACAGAGCATCGTCTGCATTCTGAAGGCTGGCGTGCGGTCCAGCGGGCAGCGTGGTCATTGCTCCATTGCCCACACTGCCCTAGGGAACTTTCCCCACTCCTTTCCCAGCACCTCTGCTCAGGACACTGACAGTTCAGATCACATCACCACCACCAGGCCATGCAGCCGTGACCTAGCCTCAGAACCAGGGAGGGAAGAAACTGGTCCCCTTTGGAGCTGCTTGGGTCCAGGCACAGGGCCTGAGTATTGATGTCATCCTTTTATTCCCCCATGGCACCTGCCCAGTCCAAGAGCCTGACCAGGGTACGGGTTCAGTGAAAATTTGCCAAATGTGTGTTACAAATATGGGTCTTGGCCCTGCAGAGTTAATTTCATCTTTTGGGGTGGTTGCTCTGAATATGTGGCTCAGCCAGAGTGAGCTAGCTGGACCCAGAGCAGGTATGAGACGACTCCTCTCTCCCCCTGCTCCTTGGAGACAAGATGCGGTCTGAGACACACACTAACTCACTCGCTTTCCTGCTCGCGGGAGAGGAGGAGACTTGCCAGGGCCAAGGCAGGTAGCGATGAACACTCCAGTAGAGCAAGGCTCCTGGGGTCCAAAGAGGCCATCTGTAGGAGGCTGGGGACTCCAAGGAGGCAAAGAGACAAGAGAGAGAGCGTGCCAGAGGATGTTCTGTCTGAATGGCATACACACTATTCCTGAGCACATTCTTATTCTGTTGATCAAACTTTGGGTGCACGCCACCGTAGGGGCTGCTCCTGCTTGAGCTCCAGACCTCTAGGGGCAGCAGCTGCCTCCTGCCAAGCCCCTCACCTCTAAGTGCTGTTGATGGCGGAACAGCAGCCTCTGTCACTCAGACAAGCAGCCATGCATTAGAGAGATGCTCCAGTGAAGAAAAGATGAAGGACAAAGATGCGGCCAACCCAGCCTGGGAACGGAGCCAGGGAGTGGGACTGGGCGTGGCCTTGTCCGTTTTTGCAACTGTGCGGCGAGTCCCCCGTGTTACTAAATTGCTCGTCTTCTCTCACGGTGGGAGAAGGGTACACAACCCCTCTACTCTCCTGCTTTGTCTGCTTCCTTCTTTCTTTAAGTTTACGTCTTCTTTACTTGGCTCCTAAGCGTCCCCTTTCCTCACGGCCCAACCTCACTAAACAGAGCACATCCCAGATGTGACTGCACTATATAAAGGACAGTAGAGTGAGAGCCCTGAGCGCAACTCTGTGGGGAAATGTGCATGAGGCAGGCGTGGGAGCGGAGAGAACCTGGAGTTTGGAGTCAGAAAACCTGCCTCCAAGCCTCCCCTTGACTGACTGTGTGACCCTAGAAAACCCCTGTCCCCACTTCTTAGGCCTGGTTGCCTCATTTATAAACTGGAGATAATAATACCCATGAGCAGGTGACATCCTGCAGGCATCTGAAAGGCTGGGCTAAATTATAAAACCAATAAATAATGTATGAGGTCAGTTGCAAATGGCACCTCAGAGACAAAATGTTTCCTGTGCCAGCTGCAAAGAGAGAAACAAATTAGCTTCGTTTGTATCCATGGTCTTAATTCAGAACACAAACAATCACATCAACAAAAAGAAGTGTCTGAAGGCAGGGGGCAGGAGGCACTCCACTTGGAATTCAGAAAAGGGAGTTTCAGAGAGACAACAGTTGATAGCCCATATCCCAAGACCGGGAGACCCTGGCCCTAAGAGTCCACCAACCCAGTGGCTGCTCAGCTATTAGTCCAATGCCATTAAACACTGGAATTGGCGTCCATTCTCAGCAGGGAAACTTACGGTGAATTGATTACCGCATGGTTTCCTCTTAGGGAGAGAAGGGGCTAGTTGGGTGATAGGTCTGTAGAGTCTTCTTCAATTTCACTCTAGAGAGTCATTATAAGGAATGAATAAGACCCCAGGAGGAAGCACTTTATATACTTCCCAGTGCTGGGTACTGCACAGACATCCTCAAATGCTGAGTGTCGTGGGGCCAGCGTAAGGCCAGGTGTATCCATCAGCCAGGACGTCTGGATGCATCTGACTTGTTCCTACAGGAGCCCAAACACCTCAATGAATCCTGGAAGTGGAGAACTACAAAAAGGAGTTGCTGAGTCAAGGTCTGCTGGACGCAGGAAGAGCCATCTCTCTGTCCCCAGACCCTGCTTGCCCACGCCCCTTTAATCCATTCTGCCACAGACACACCACCAGTTTATCTCCGGTTCAGCTAATCATGTGCCTGCTAGCTTTAATCCCACTCTTCTTTAAGGAAAGGAAGTATGATTAAAAGCCCTACCAACAATTAGCTGCTAATTCCACCTTCCAAATTCTGCTCTAATATTCCTCTTGAATTTGCGGCATTCTCTCCTAAACTCCATAATCTCTGATCCTGGGTTGCAGTGTTCTAATTTCCTGAATATCCTTTGGAAGTTCTCAGTAGTAATGAAGTCTGCTTTGTGCCGTATGAGAACAATTTACAAAACCCCATCTCCTCTCTTGGACCCTGCACCTGAAATTCAGAGCTCTCCTCAATAATTAAATATAATTCAGCTTTATCTAACCACGTGGTAATTTATTTATTATTCAGACTGGATCAAGGACTAGGACCAGAGTTTGGACAAAAGCAGTTACAGTGTGACCCAGATCTGGATGCACTCATTCATTCATTTAACTGTTACTCAGTACCTACCAGGCTCCTCTGGTAGGAGGAAAGCCTGTGCTGAGCTCTAAGAATGGAGAAACGAGGAAGCTGGTGCCTGTCCCAAGGCTTAGGAGCCTGACGACCAGGGCTCAAACCCTGCCCTTGCCACTTGCTAGTTACTTACCCCTTCTGTGCCTCTAGCAACTTAAACTTTCTGAGCCTCAGAATGAAGATGAAAACATTGTCAACTCAAAAGAATGATATGTGAGGATCGTATGGGAAAGGTCTTAGCAGGATGCCTGCTGCATAGTACGTATTCCATAAATGTTAACCACAAATACCATGTGTGGTCAGCAGCTTCTGACACGGCCCCCAGTGATCCCCACCTCCTGGTGTTCATGACCTTGTGTAACCCTCTCTCCTACGGAGTACGCCGATCCTAGTGACTTGCTTCTAACCAACAGAAACAGGAAAACGTGATGGGATTACATTACCAAAGACTATGACTTGCATGCTGGTGATATTCTCTCACTTGCTTTCAGTCTCTTTGATGAAAGGCCCACTTGGCAACGAATGGAAGGTGATCTCAGGCCAGCAGCCAACAAAGAGCCAAGTCCAAGAGGAAACGAATCCTGACAATGACCAAATGAATGAGCCTGGAAGCAGATCCAGCTGAACCCTGAGGTAATCGTACTCCCAGCCAATACCTTGACTGCAGCCTTGTGAGAGGAGAGACCCAGCTAAGCCACACCCAGATTCCTGACCTACAGAAACGATGGAATAACACCTGAAGCTTTGGTGTAACTCCCTACACAGCAAGAGATAAATATGACACTGTTGCTCTGAAAGTTTGTGGTAGATTTGAGGGACAATAAGGAAACCCTGTACAGCAAGGAGCAACAAGAAGAGATGTGGAAAGGAGACAGATTTGCAGCTAGATCATCAGAAGCTGAGGATCCCACGCTATTTGGGGATTCGCATGGGGACAATGAGAAGGCATAAAATGTTCTTTAAGAAAACTAAGGGGGCTTCCCTGGTGGCGCAGGGGTTGAGAACCTGCCTGCCAGTGCAGGGGACATGGGTTCGAGCCCAAGTCTGGGAAAATCCCACAAGCTGCAGAGCAACTAAAGCCCATGTGTCACAACTACTGAGCCTGCTAGAGCCCACAAGCCACAACTACTGAGCCTGCTAGAGCCCACAAGCCACAACTACTGAGCCCGCATGTCACAACTACTGAAGCCCGTGTGCCTAGAGCCTGTGCTCTGCAACAAGAGAAGCCACCACAATGAGAAGCCTGTGCACTGCAACGAAGAGTAGCTCCCGCTCGCCGCAACTAGAGAAAGCCTGTGCACAGCAACTAAGACCCAACGTAGCCAAAAATAAATAAATAACAAATAAATTTAAAAAAAAAAGAAAACTAAGGACTCGATTTCTCATTGAATAATAAGACAGATATGAAATCATAATGAAAATATCTTTCAAGAGAAAGAGCCAGAATGACTTTTTTTTTTAAAACATCTTTATTGGAGTATAATTGCTTTACATTGCTCTGTTAGTTTCTGCTGTATAACAAAATGAATCAGCTATATGTATACAAACACCACGTATATCCCCTCCCTCTTATGTCTCCCTCCCACCCTCCCTATCCCACTCCTCTAGGTGGTCACAGAGCACCGAGCTGATCTCCCTGTGCTATGTGGCTGCTTCCCACTAGCTATCTATTTTACATTTGGTAGTGTATATATGCACACGCCACTCTCTCACTTTGTCCCAGCTTACCGTCCCACTCCCCGTGTCCTCAGGTCTATTCTCTACATCTGCGTATTTATTCTGGTGCTGCCCCTAGGTTCTTTAGAACCATTATTATTATTATTTTTAGATTCCATATCTATGTGTTAGCATACGGTATTTTTCTCTTTCTGACTTACTTCACTCTGTATGACAGACTCTAAGTCCATCCACCTCACTACACATAACTCAGTTTCATTTCTTTTTATGGCTGATTAATATTCCATTGTATATATGTGTCACATCTTCTTCATTCATCCATCGATGGACACTTAGGTTGCTTCCATGTCCTGGCTATTGTAAATAGAGCTGCAATGAACATTGTGGTACATGGCACTTTTTGAATTATGGTTTTCTCAGGGTATATGCCCAGTAGTGGGATTGCTGGGTCACATAGTAGTTTTATTATTAGTTTCTAAAGGAACCTCCATACTGTTCTCCATAGTGGCTGTATCTATTTACATTCCCACCAACAATGCAAGAAGGTTCCCTTTTCTCCACACCCTCTCCAGCATTTATTGTTTGTAGAATTTTTGATGGTGGCCATTCTGACTGGTATGAGGCAATACCTCATTATAGCTTTGATTTGCATTTCTCTAATATTTAGTGATGTTGAGCATCCTTTCATGTGTTTCTTGGCAATCTGTATATCTTCTTTGGAGAAATGTCTAGTTAGATCTTCTGACCATTTTTGGATTGGATTCTTTGTTTTTTCAATACTGAGCTGCATGAGCTGCTTGTATATTTTGGAGATTAATCCTTCGTCAGTTGCTTCATTTGCAAATATTTTCCCGCATTCTGAGGATTGTCTTTTCGTTTTGTTTATGGTTTCCTTTGCTGTGCAAAAGCATTTAAGTTTCATTAGGTCCCACTTGTTTATTTTTGTTTTTATTTCCATGTCTCTAGGATGTGGGTCAAAACGGATCTTGCTGTGATTTATGTCATAGAGTGTTCAACCTATGTTTTCCTCTAAGAGTTTTATAGTGTCTGTCCTTACATTTAGGTCTTCAATTCATTTTGAGCTTTTCTGAGTTTATTGTATGGTCTTAGGGAGTGTTCTGATTTCATTCTTTTACATGTAGCTGTCCAGTTTTCCCAGCACCACTTATTGAACATGCTCTCTTTTCTCCATTGTATATTCTTGCCTCCTTTATCAAAGATAAGGTGACCATATGTGCGTGGGTTTGTCTCTGGGCTTTCTACCTGTTCCATTGATCTATGTTTCTGTTTCTGTGTCAGTACTATACTGTCTTGATTATTGAGGCTTGATAGTATACTCTGAAGACAGGGAGGCTGATTCGTCCAGCTCTGTTTCTTTTTTCTCAAGATTTCTTTGGCTATTCGGGTCTTTTGTTTTTCCATACAAATTGTGAAGTTTTTTGTTCTAGTTCTGTAAAAAATGCCATTGGTAGTTTGATAGGGATTGCATTGAATCTGTAGATTGCTTTGGGTAGCATAGTCATTTTCACAATGTTGATTCTTCCAGTCCAAGAACATGGTATATCTCTGCAGCATACAGGTCTTTTCTCTCCTTATGTAGGTTTATTCCTAAGTATTTTATTCTTTTTGCTGCAATGGTAAATGGGAGTGTTTCCTTAATTTCTCTTTCACATTTTTCATCATTAGTGTATACGAATGCAAGAGATTTCTATGCACTGATTTTGTATCCTGCTACTTTACCAAACTCATTGATTAGCTCTAGTAGTTTTCTGGTAGCATCTTTAGGAGTCTCTATGTATAGTATCATGTCATCTACAAACAGTGACAGCTTTACTTCTTCTTTTCCGATTTGGATTCCTTTTATTTCTTTTTCTTCTATGATTGCTGTGGCTAAAACTTCCAAAACTATGTTGAATAAGAGTGGTGAGAGTGGGCACCCTTGTCTTGTTGCTGACCTTAGAGGACATGGTTTCAATTTTTCACTATTGAGCATGATGTTGGCTATGGGTTTTTCATATATGGCCTTTATTATGTTGAGGTAAATTCCCCCCATGCCTACTTTCAGGAGAGTGTTGAAAATGAATGGGTGTTGAATTTTGTCAAAAGCTTTTTCTGTATATATTGAGATGATCATATAATTTTTATTCTTCAATTTGTTAATATGGTGTATCACATTGACTGATTTGCATATACTGAAGAATCCTTGCATTCTAAACCCCACTGATCATGGTTTATGATCCTTTTAATGTGCTGCTGGATTCTGTTTGCTAGTATTTTGTTGAGGATTTTTACATCTATGTTCATCAGTGACATTGGCCTGTAGTTATCTTCTTTTGTGACATCTTTGTCTGGTTTTGGTATCAGAGTGATGGTGGCCTCATAACATGTCAGTTTGGGAGTGTTCCTCCCTCTTATATTTTGGAAGAGTTTGAGAAGGATAGGTGTTAGCTCTTCTCTAAATGTTTGACAAAATTCACCTGTGAAGCCATGTGGTCCTGGGCTTTTGTTTGTTGGAAGATTTCTAATCACAGTTTCAATTTCAGTGCTTCTGATTGGTCTGTTTACTTTTTGTATTTCTTCCCGGTTCAGCCTCGGAAGGTGGTGCTTTTCTAAGAATTTGTCCATTTCTTCCAGGTTGTCCATTTCATTGGCATATACTTGCTTGTAGTACTCTCTCATGATCCTTTGTACTTCTGCAGTGTCAGTTGTTACTTCCCCTTTTTCATTTCTAATACTGTTGATTTGAGTCTTCTCCCTTCTTTTCTTAATGAGTCTGGTTAATGGTTTATCAATTTTGTTTATCTTCTCAAAGAACCAGCTTTTAGTTTTATTGATCTTTGTTATCATTTCCTTCATTTCTTTTTCATTTATTTCTGATCTGATCTTTATGATTTCTTTCCTCTGCTAACTTCAGGAGTTTTTTCTTCTTTTTCTCTAATTGCTTTAGGTGTAAGGTTAGGTTGTTTATTTGAGATGTTTCTTTTTTCTTGAGGTAGGATTGTATTGCTGTAAACTTTCCTCTTAGAACTACTTTTGCTGCATCCCACTGGTTCTGGACCATTGTGCTTTCATTGTCATTTGTTTCTAGGTATATTTTGATTTCCACTTTGATTTCTTCAGTGCTCTCTTCGTTATTTAGTAGTGTATTGTTTAGCCTCCAAGTGTTTTTTTCTTTTTTACAGATATTTTCCTGTAATTGATATCCAGTGTCATGGCATTGTGGTTGGAAAACATACTTGATACGATCTCAATATTCTTAAATTTACCAAGGCTTGATTTGTGATCCAAGATATGATCTCTCCTGGAGAATGTTCCATGAGCACTTCAGAAGAATGTGTATTCTGTTGTTTTTGGATGAAATGTCCTATAAACATCAATTAAATCCATCTTAAGTTTAATGTATCATTTAAAGCTTGTGTTTCCTTATTTATATTCAATTTGGATGATCTGTCCATTGGTGAAAGTGGGGTGCTTAACGTCCCCTACTATGATTGTGTTACTGTCGATTTCCCCTTTTATGGCTGTTAGCATTTGCCTTATGTATTGAGGTGCTCCTATGTTGGGTGCATAAATATTTACAATTGTTATATCTTCTTACTGGATTGATCCCTTGATCATTATGTAGTGTCCCTCTTTGTTTCTTGTAATAGTCTTTACATTAAAGTCTATTTTGTCTGATATGAGAATTGCGACTCCAGCTTTCTTTTGATTTCCATTTGCATGGAATATCTATTTCCATCCCCTCACTTTCAGCCTATTGTGTCCCTAAGTCTGAAGTGGGTCTCTTGTAGACAGCATATATATGGGTCTTGTTTTTGTATCCATTCAGCCAGTCTGTGTCTTTTGGTTGTTGCATGTAGTCCATTTACATTTAAGGTAATTATTGATATATATGTTCCTATTACCATTTTCTTAATTGTTTTGCGTTTGTTATTGTAGGTCTTTTCCTTCTCCTGTGTTTCTTGCCTGGAGAAGTTCCTTTAGCATTTGTTGTAAAGCTGGTTTTGTGGTGCTGAATTCTCTTAGCTTTTGTTTGTCTGTAAAGGTTTTAATTTATCCATCAAATCTGAATGAGATCCTTGCTGGGTAGAGTAATCATGGTTATAGGTTTTTCTCTTTCATCACTTTAAATACGTCCTGGCACTCCCTTCTGGCTTGCAGAGTTTCTGCTGAAAGATCAGCTGCTAACCTTATGGGGGTTCCGTTGTATGTTATTTGTTGCTTTTCCCTTGCTGCTTTTAATATTTTTTCTTTGTATTTAATTTTTGGTAGTTTGATTAATATGTGTCTTGGCGTATTTCTCCTTGGATTTATCCTGGATGGGACTCTCTGCACTTCCTGGACTTGACTGTCTATTTCCTTTCCCATATCAGGGAAGTTTTCAACTATAATCTCTCCAAATATTTTCTCAGTCAGTTTCTTTTTCTCTTCTTCTTCTGTAACCCCTATAATTCGAATGTTGCTGTGTTTAATGTTGTCCCAGAGGTCTCTGAGACTGTCCTCAAGTCTTTTCATTCTTTTTTTTTTATTCTTCTCTGTGGTAGTTATTTCCACTATTTTATCTTCCCCGTCACTTATCCATTCTTCTGCCTCAGTTATTCTGCTATTGATTCCTTCTAGAGAATTTTTAATTTCATTTATTGTGTTGTTTATCATTGTTTGTTTGTCTTTAGTTCTTCTAGGTCCTTGTTAAACGTTTCTTGTATTTTCTCCATTCTATTTCCAACACTTTGGACCATCTTTACTATGATTACTCTAAATTCCTTTTCAGGTGGGCTGCCTATTTCCCCTTCATTTGTCTGGTCTGGTGGGTTTTTACTTTGCTCCTTCATGTGCTGCGTATTTCTCTGTCTTCTCATTTTGCCTAACTTACTGTGTTTGGGGTCTCCCTTTCGCAGGCTGGAGGTTTGTAGTTCCCGTTGTTTTTGGTGTCTGCCCCCAGTGGGTAACATTGTTTCAGCGGGTATGTAGGCTTCCTGGTGGAGGTGCCTGTGTTGTGGTGGATGAGGCTGGATCTTGTCTTTCTGGCTGGCAGGAAAGCATCCAGTGGTGTGTTTCGGGGTGTCTATGAACTTATTATGATTTTATGCAGCCTCTCTGCTAATGGGTGGGGTTGTGTTCCTGTCTTGCTAGTTGTTTGGCATGGGGTGTCCAGCACTGTAGCTTGCTGGTCATTGAGTGGAGCTGGGTCTTAGCATTGAGACGGAGATCTCTGGGAGAGCTCTTGCCAATTGATTTTACATGGGGCCAGGAGGTCTCTGGTGGTCTAATGTCCTGAATTTGGCTCTCCCCACCTCAGAGGCTCAGGCCTGACACCTGGCCAGAGCACCAAGACCCTGTCAGCCACACAGCTCAGAAGAAAGGGGAGGAATAAAAGAAAGAAAGAAAAGGGAAATAAAATAAAGTTAATAAAATGAGAAAAAAATGTTTAATATTATTAAAATAAAAAATTTAAAAAGTAATTTAAAAGATAAAAGAAGAGAGCAACCAAATCAGTAAACAAATCCTCCAATGATAACAAGCGCTAAAACCTAAACTCAGATAAACACATAAATCAGAAACCAGTCAGTCGCATACAGTTGCTCCCAATGTCCACCACCTCAATTTTGGGATGATTCGTTGTCTATTCAGGTATTCCACAGATGCAGGGTACATTAAGTTGACTGTGGAGATTTAATCCGCTGCATCTGAGGCTGCTGGGAGAGATTTCCCTTTCTCTTCTTTGTTCGCACAGCTCCCGGGGTTCAGCTTTGGATTTGGCCCCACCTCTGCGTGTAGGTCACCCTCTGGCATCTGTTCTTCGCCCAGACAGGAAGGGATTAAAGGAGAGGCTGATTAGGGGATTCTGGCTCACTCAGGCCGGGGCGGGGTGGGGGTGGGGGGGTAAGGAATGCAGGGCAAGCCTGCAGCGGCCAAGGCCAACATGACGTTGCAACAGCCTGAGGTGTGCCATGTGTTCTCCCAGGGATGTTGTCCCTGGATCACGGGACCTTGGCAGTGGCGGCCTGCACAGACTCCTGGGAGGGGAGGTATGGATAGTGACCTGTGCTTGCCCACAGGATTTTTGGTGGCTACAGCAGCAGCGTTAGCATTTCCTGCCCATCTCTGGTATCTGCACTGATAGCCACGGCTCGTGCCCATCTCTGGAGCTCGTTTAGGCAGTGCTCTGCCTTCTGTGGGCAGACAGGGAAGGAATCCCCTCTCCTCACGCACCCCAAAACAATGGTCTCTTGACTCTTAGGCAGTTCCAGACTTTTTCCCGGACTCCTTCCCGGCTAGCTGTGGCGCACGACCCTTCAGGTTGTGTTCACGCAGCCAACCCCAGTCCTCTCCCTGGGATCTGACCTCCGAAGCCTGAGCCTCAGCTCCCAGCCCCCACCCACCCTGGCGGGTGAGCAGACAAGCCTCTCAAGCTGCTGAGTGCTGGTCGGTACCAATCCTCTGTGCGGGAATATCTCCGCTTTGCTCTCTGCAGCCCTGTTGCTGCGCTCTCCTCCGTGGCTCCGAAGCTTCCCCTCCACCACCCCTCGTCTCCACCAGTGAAGGGGCTTCTAGTGTGTGGAAACTTTTCCTCCTTCACAGCTCCCTCTCACAGGTGCAGGTCCCGTCCCTATTCTTTTGTCTCTGTTTTTTCTTTTGCCCTACCCAGGTATGTGGGGAGTTTCTTGCCTTTTGGGAGGTCTGAGGTCTTCTGCCAGCGTTCAGTAGGTGTTCTGTAGGAGCTGTTCCATATGTAGATGTATTTCTGATGTATTTGTGGGGAGGAAGGTGATCTCCACGTCTTACTCCTCCTCCATCTTGAAGGTCCCTCCCTAAATGACTTCTTGAACTCATATATTGCCCAGGATATAAAACTGGAAAACTTCCAGAGAACTGTGAACTCTTATTTTTTAGCCACTTCTGCTGTTACGCAAATCAGTTTGGGATTTATATCATTAAGTTTAATGGTGAAGAAAAGAAACGAAACTGAAGTTACTAAAAAATAAACAATTTCATTAACTTCAAAATCAGTGAGTTCAAAATCAATTAAATTTTTAATATCCTTATTTAGAACACAAGCAGTGAATTAATAAGAGTGAAAATTAGTTTTTAGGAATATAAAGGGAGTGAGAGTTTTACAAATAACTTTTGCCATTGCAGTTTCCTAAATCAATAAAGATGTATAATTTTTTACTTGCACATTTCTTTTTAAATCCTGAATCAAGATTTTACATACACCTGCACTTGGACCAGTCCCATAAATCAGTCTGAAAGTGACCTAGTTTTTTCACATGAGCCTTAATATCCATGTATCTAGGCCTTGTCATTATAAGATAATGGAACCGAGATAAGAATGTGGTCCATAAAATAAATAAAAGGAAAATATCTCTGAGATATTTACAGAAAGAGGTTCAAAAGAGAGGGCATAGGGGATGAGGAATTTGATGTGGAAGAACTGTTGCTAACTTGGTATCCACAAGACAAATCTTAGACCTTACTACTGAAAGAGCTGGTAACATCTCATAGAACTTCACACATTCATTTCTTTGACTAGTCTTTATTGAGTACCTGCTATGTGATGGGCACCATGCTAGGCCTCACCTCTGACAACCTCCTACTCAATATTAGCATTGGAAATCTCTAGAACTTTGATTTGTTGTGTTTTGTTTTCTCCTGGGAAGCATAAATAGACCTATTACAGGAGAAAACTCTCAATTAAAAGTGGCCAGTCTGAGTTTAACTATTAATTTGCTAAATTATTGTTCATTTCACCTCTCTAGGGTTCATGAGAAAAATGAAGGAGTTGTGCTCCTTCTATCTATAGTATCTATAAAATTGCCTCTGATTCTAAAAGACTCAAAAATCAATAGCACCTTCAGAAGACCCAGATAGACATTTCTCTGAAGGAGAAATACAGATGGCCAATACACACATGAAAAGATGCTCAACATCACTAATTCTTAGAGAAATGCAAATCAAAACTACAATGAAGTATCACCTCACACTGATCAGAATGGCCATCATAAAAAAGTCTACAAACAGTAATTGCTGGAGAGGGTGCGAAGAAAAGGGAACCCTCCTACACTGTTGGTGGAAATGTAAATTGATATAACCACTATGGAAAACAGTATGGAGGTTCCTTAAAAAAATAAAAATACAGCTAACATACGATCCAGCAAACCCACTCCTGGGCATATATCTGGAGAAAACCGTAATTCAAAAAGATACATGCACCCCAATATTTGCTGTAGCACTATTTACAATAGCCAAGACATGGAAGCAACCTGAATGTCCTTCGACAGATGAATGGATAAAGAAGATGTGGTACATATACACAATGGAATACTACTGGGCCATAAAAAAGAATGAAATAATGTCATTTGCAGCAATATGGATAGACCTAGAGATTATCATACTAAGTGAAGTAAGTCAGACAGACAAAGATAAATATGATATCACTTATACGAGGAATCTAAAAAAATAATACAAATAAATTTATTTATAAAACAGAGAGAGAGACTCACAGACATAGAAAACAAACTTACAATTACCAAAGGGGAAAGGGAGTTGGGGAGGGATAAATTAGGAGTTTGGGATTAGCAGATACAAGCTTCTATATATAAAACAAATAAACAACAAGGTTCTAGTGTATAGCACAGGGAACTACATTCAATATCTTATAATAAACCATAATGGAAAAGAATATGAAAAAGAATATATATATTTTTTATATATATTTTATATATATATATATATATCACTGAATCACTTTGCTGTACACCAGAAACTAACACAACATTGTAAATCAACTATACTTCAATTTAAAAATGTTTTTAATTCAATAGCCCCTCCTCGAGTGCCCAAATTTGGCTCATTCTCAAACTACAGCTTTCCTGACCGAAAAGCAGGCTCTATCTCACCATCTTGACAGCCCCCTTCAGGAAACAAGAGTCCGCAGCACCACCAGGACCATGCTAAGTGTGTTCTCTCACCAAAGTTTGGCACTGCCCAAGTAATCCCATAGGATTCTTGCTCAGGATTGCTGCTGATGGAAAAAACATTTGGAAACAGAGGACCTACAGTCAGAAACCTACAGTCAGGACCTACAGTCACCTCCTCTTCATTCTAGAGATACGTCAACTGTGGTCCAGAGAGGGTCTCTGAGCTGCACCAGCCATCCTTCAGCCTCTCTAGGGTTAGCATCAGCTATAGCCTGTGTGAGAAGAGAACGTTCTTACACAGGGGAACAGGGACTTGGTTATTGAGAAACCATTTTTCACGGCATTCCCTGGAGTTGTTTATCCATGATGGGAACTGTTCCTGCCTCAGAAATTACTGAAGGGGGAGAGACTGCTGAGCGACCTCAGGAGGAACCCTTGGACTAGAGATATGGTGGTTCTAACGTGTCTGTCAATCCCTTGACACTACTCCTTTAAGAAGGTGAAAGCTAATTCTCCTCCACTTGAAAGCAGGTCACAGCTGGAGGTTCACTTCTAAGGAACAGCATGAGGAGGAAGTGATGCTATGTGACTTCTGAGGGTAAAAAAGATAACTTCCACTGGCTCTCACTGCCTTGCCTTTCTTGCTCTGGGAGAAACCAGCTGCCATACCATGAGGACCCTGTACAAGGCCCTCCTGGGGAGGACGTGGCCTCCCCTGCAACAGTCAGCACCAACTTGCCAGCCCTGTGACAAGCCGCCTTGGAAGGGGATCCTCCAGCCCTAGTCAAGCCTTTAGGCGACCCCAGATGACATCCTGATGTTGCCTCATGAGAGATCCCGATCCAGAACTGCCCAGTTTGGCCACTCGTCCATTCCTGACCCATAGAAATCATGAAAGATAAGAAATATTTCTTATTGTTTTAAGCCACAATGTTTAAGAAGAATTTGTTACACAGAACTAGCTAACTAATACAGTAGTGACCCTGACTCACTCTCACCTTGGAAAGATCCTATGCCTGAGAGGAGTAGAGGATGAGAAGAGGTTGGATATAGACTATGAGAATAGAATGGAGGACAGGGAGAGGAAAAGGAGGGAGGGAAGGAGTGTAAGAGGGAGAAAAACAGCCCCCTCCATCTCCTCCGACCTTCACTTATCTCTTCCTTCTCTGAATTTCTATCCCTCCCTTTATCTCCCCATTTGAACAGCTGTCTTCTGAAGACAGGAACAGAGCTCCTATTTCTTCTATATTGCTCATAATACCTGGCAGTGTCCTGCACAAAGGGAACCAAGACCAATGGGTAAAACTGGGAGGCCAATGATGAGTCAGTATCAGAAGGAACATTCCAAGAGACTTTAGCAAGGAAGTTGTGGTGGAGCTTGAGGCTTCAGACGGGGCTGAGCTGTGGACAGTGTTTTGTGGACAGTGGTTGCAGAGCAGGTTCTTAGAGATGGCAGTAGACTGTTACTGTTGCTACCACTTTGGTGGCCCCCAAAGAACCACACCTCCCAGTATTTATGTCTTCGGGTAGCCCCCTACCACATTACCTCTGAATTTGGCCACACGACTACCTTTGACCAATGGGGCAAGCACGATGCCTGTGGAGGCCTGATAGCTGCATGCCCACGTTTCCCTGCCCTCTAGTGCCCCTACCAGGACAAGACTCCATCAACTCATCTGCTTCCTTACAAGGAAACTGCAACTCCAGATCAAGCGATATTTGAAGTTCATTTGCGAATTGAGAAAATGTGAGCCATCCTGGACCCTCCCCACTTTCCAGAAAAAATAATCATGTCCATATTCCATGACCCCAGAATACTAGTAAACAGAACTCTCCTTTCACTCAAAAGATAGAAGATATTTTGTGACATAACAATAATGGGAAAGGAGGAGGGAGAGACGCAACTAATAACAGATATATTCACAACAATCTATATTACAAATATACATGTATATTTATATCTCAGCAGGTCCTGCAGAGTTACAGATGAGATAATTAAAATGCTTATGCTTTTAGCAATGATGCTTACTGAAATCATTTTATAACCATCCAAACGGAGGTTTCTTTTCAGCTATAATGCAATGCTACCTGGAGAATTCTGACCTAAGTTATTTATGTGCCTAAAAATAGATTGCCTTCCCCCATTACTGACTTTGTGGATGTATCTCAGGATGTGGAAATTTTTGGTGAGCTCAAGTGGCTCCTAAGGCTTTCTCTGCATCTTCTGTGCCTATGACAGGGACTGGGCATTCTGTAGGAATCCTGTGAAGGGCCAAGAGGTTGAAATAAACTGCTGGGAAAGGCTGGGCCTTGTTAGATGCTCCTGAGTACAGAAGGACTATCAGTAACACAACTGGGATGCAAATGGATAACTGTTCTGTCTGGGTTCAGTTTCCCACCCTTCTAGCTCCATCAGGCACGGAGGGGGAGGGTGTGACTACAAAAGAACAGCACAAGGAGGTTTCTGTGAGGGGGGATGAAACTGTTCTGAATCCTGAGTGTGGTGCTAGTTACATGAATCTATAGGTGCTAAAATTCCTAGACCTCGACACCCCACAAAAGTCAATTTTATTGTATGCTAATTTGAAAATTTTTAATTAAAAGGAAAAGATAAATAACACTTGGTAGGTTCCATAAATGATCATTCTACCTGCAAATTTTACCTTGAACTGGTCCTCTTCCCTCCGTCTCCATTACAAGCAGCATCTCTCTCTCCTGGACTTCTACATAGTACCCCTCCTTCCATGTTTGCTCCTACTGCCCATTCTCCCTGCTGCAACTAGAGATTTCAGGTCACTTCTAGGCTTGAAGCTTTCAAAGATTTCCCAGTGTGCTTTGGTTTAAACCCAAGACCCTCCCCTGCCTGCGGGGATTGGCATGATCTGGCCTCCACTTCCCTCTGCAATCTCATCCACCCACAAATCACACTGGACTCACTATGCTCCTTTAAATAGCCAAGCTCGTTCTGGTCACAGGGCCTTCACACCTGCTGTTTCCTCCTCCTGGGATGCTCTTCCTGCTTCCTCTTCCTCCCCTCATTACCTGAGTAGCTCCTCTTCAACTTTTGGGTCTTAGCTTAACTGTCACATCTTCCCTGACCAGCCAGCTGAATTAACCTCACCAACATCACTTTTGCATGATGTCCTGTTCTTTGCCTTTATAGCACTTGCTCTAGCCTGGAATCGGGTGACTAAGTGTTTGAGGACTGACTCTGCCCCGCCCACCCACTCCCCCACCGCAAGGCTGCATGTCACTTGTGTGCTGGTGTCAACTCACAAGAGCTCACTGTAGAGCATTCTGGGAGGTCACCTGAAATCAGCCACGGTGGGAGTATTTACACCACAGAAATTGGCAAATGCTACAAATCAGGGCTTTTCTTTTTGGAAAGCTGGCTTACCAGCCTCTCTGTTGGTTTCTAGTACTTGACATGGAGCTGAGAACTTTGGCAATTCTTAGTAAGTATTTGTTAAATAAATGATGGTTACTGTTATTGATGTTGGTTTCTTAGAGCAACCCTGTGATGAGTCAAGGAGGGACGATTTCAGTCATCATGTTACAGATAATGAATTTGAAGCCCCAGGAAAGTTATCCAACTTGCCCAAGGCCATGCAGCTAGTTAGAGAGATATAATGCTCTAACTGAGTTTCTCTGACTCCCAGGTTAGTGCTCTTTGAATTTCACCCCATGAAAACAAATCATGACTATGTTGGGAATGTGTAAAGTGAGTAGACCTGGGCTTGGCGAAGCAAATTTTGAGAAGGAAGCAGAATCCTAGACCCCAGCTCGTAAAGACAGAGATTAGTTAATTATCCTGTTCTCCATTCCTCCATAGAAAGGACTCTCCAACCTATACCTAAAAGCCAGAGTGCAACGTAAGAAAGAGAAATGACTCTAGCTTTCTAAAACTAAAAGATATTTAGAGAACAATATGAAATTTCCTTTAAAACTAAAAATAGAGCTACTGTATGATCCTGCAATCCCACTCCTGGCCATATATTCCAAGAAAACCATAATGCAAAAAGATACATGTACCCCAATGTTCGTTGCAGCACTATTTACAATAGCCAAGACATGGAAGCAACCAAAATATCCATACGCAGATGAATGGATAAAGAAGATGTGGTACATATAGACAATGGAATATTACTCAGCCATAAAAAAAGAATGAAACAATGCCATTTGCAGCAACATGATGGACCTAGAGATTATCATACTAAGCATAGTAAGTCAGACAGAGAAAGACAAATATCATATGATATCACCTATAGATGGAATCTTTAAAAAGTGATACAAATGAACTGATATACAAAACAGAAATAGACCTACAGACATAGAATATAAACTTATGGTTACCAAAGGGGAGGGATAAATTAGGAGTTTGTGATTAACATATACACACTACTGTATATAAAACAGATAACCAACAAGGACCTAATGTATAGCACATGGAACTCTACTCAATATTTTGTAATAACCTATAAGGGAGAAGGATCTGAAAAAGGATATATATATATATATATATATATATATATATATATATATATATATCCATGTGTGTGTGTGTGTGTGTGTGTGTGCGCGTGTGTGTTTGTGTGTAGATATAAATATAGATATATAACCGAATCACTGTGCTGTACACCTGAAACTAACACAACACTGTAAATCAACTATATTGAAATATAAATAAATTTAAATAAAAGGTATTTAATATATTAAGTATTGGGTGCTTACCAAATATCAGAAGTTCTGGGGAAACAGAAGATGCAAGTCTGCTGAGTTCAGTGACACACCACTGAAGTGCAACCCAGGGGTCAGGAAGCTGCTACCCTCACTGCTCCTGCCGTAACAGCCTGAGGGACCCAGGAAGCTGAGGACTAGATACAGGACCACTGAGTTCAGCTGCCACAAGTCCCTCTAGACATGCGCAATTTATGACCTCACTTGCCAGGAGCAACACCAGTAGGAAAATGGACTCTGAATCACTTCCACCTTCTAGTTTTGCGTGAGTGCACCTAATCAGCAGAACCTAATTGGTTCACAGAACACAGGCTGCAAAAGAGTCTTAGGAATGGGGGGGTATGACCTTTCCAACCTCTACATCTGGGAAGAAAGTAAAACGGTGGTTGAGAGAACCAATCCACCCTACCGACCATAGTCCATATCTTCAGCACTCATCATCCAAATACACCCGACACATATGTAAGCTTCCAACAGCAACGATGTCCAATACAAGCAACTACCTCTCATTCAAATAGAAGCATCTCACCTCCCCCCAAAAGGAGGGAGCCAAAGTCCTGTCTGTCACTGAGTGATCTTCAACCATCCTTCTAGTTCTGTCATATTCCCACCTTGGATTAAACTGTAATCTAAGGATTAAATTGTGCCGTTCACCACCAACAAGACATCTTAAAATAGTAAAGGAAAGAAAATGGTTAAAAAGTAAACACATATAAATATATATACAAAACAGAGCAAGAAAGAAAATTGGAGAAGCTACTATAATCCTTGTTTCTGCCACTGGTCATGAAGCCAGAGAGGGACTTTTAATTTATTTCCTACACCACCTATTCCATGTTCCCTTACTCTCCTCCAGCACCAGTTGTGGGTGAGATTGCTCTACTGCAAAATATATACTTATATATATATAACATATATATATTACATGTAATATATATGTAATATATGTATACATATAATAGTATATATATATATTTATATTCATACATCTTTTCCTTTCTCTGTTGTGTACATGTCTTAGTTTATTGCTTAAACTCTGGACCAAAGTACCCCAAGGCCCCCAAAGGATCCTCTAGTTTACAGACCTACTCTGCCCTGGCCCATCCTGTAACTATTTTCCCTGGACAAACTGGGTCAATCACCCAGCCAACCCATCTGCCCAATCACTGAAAGGCTGAGGGAAGGACAGAAAAAAACCCACCCTCTCCAGGCTCAGTATGTGAGGGTGAAGGTACACGTTGAGGGCACCTTGGAAACAGGTCCTTTGCCTCAAAATACTTCCCCTACAACCCTTGCCAATACCTGAAATTCCACCATGAGGAAACAGCTGCTTTTTCAATGTCTGTCTTTGTTCATAAACTTCCTCACAGAAACAGCTTCTAAAAAGGAGCTGTTTTGTTGCCACAGGATTCTTTCACCCCAAAAGTTCAAACTGCAAAATGGGCAGGACAGAAACTCAGGAATGGCTATACACAGTTAAACAGAAGAGTAGGGGGCAGCTGCGTGCCCCTTGGGGCCGAACCCCATGAGTGGAATAACAGTGAGAGCAGAAGAGAAATCCATCCCTTTATTTCCTTGCAGACAGCTGCTCAGAAGCCTGGAATTAAAGGTGACAAGCCCAGGTGTCAGATGGCAGATTATCTTTGTTCAAGGGATCCAGCAGGACTAAGGGATTTACGCAGAGTGACAGTGCACGGGCAGTGGCTGGTACCAAATGCCATCTAGAGCTCTTGCTATCTTAAAAGCACACTCCAGGGACAAGCCTACAGCAGGAAGCCTGAACATCAATAACGACTACAATAAAAGGTTATAGTAGGCTGGGTCCTCTGTGAGCTCCTTGTTTTTGAAACGCTTAGCATTCATCCAGGATGTGATCAGAAACTCCAATTCCATTGGCCTAAGACATTTCTCAAACTAGTCCTGATAACCCTGGAAGTTTACTTCCTGATTAAGATTTTGTTTGGCAGATGCAATTCCCTGACATCTCTCAGTATGGGAAAGGTGACAGTCCTGGTCAAGTGATCCACACAGCAGAAATAGGGAACCTGCACCAGAGCTTAACTTTTTCCCCTGGTCCCTTGCCCAACTGTTCTACTGCCAAGGGAAACCCAGTCTGTTCTGATAAGGGAAACCTCACAACTCCTACAAAACCTTCCTATTTAGTAAACCCCAGTCGGCCCAGATTCTGCTCAACTCCCTGCCCTAAATCACACCTGTAATTTTAGATTTGCAAACCCCCCTCGCTGGATTATAATGTAAAAAGTGCAGAGCAGAGGCTACCTGATTCTCTACAAGGGCCCAGCTACCTCCACATTTCCGTAATTGTTTTATTGAAGTATCAATAAAACAGAATTATGGAGCACTCCCTATGCTCCTCCCCCTCAAAGTATATTCAACTCTTCTCTCTTCTAGAAATGCAAATCTGACCCTTTAAGGAACATGACATAGGAGAAGACCCATACCCAGATCTGGTTTGCTTCTTACCTTTGGCAAAGTTAATCTGAGAAACAGTCCAACGCAACAAATTAGGCCACTACTCAATGGCCTGGAATTCCAATTAAAGGAAGGAGCTTTATGAGGCGGCTTGACAGTGGGAAGGAGTGTCTGACCTAATCTTGGATCCCAGAAAGGCCACCTTAAGAGGGAGAGCAATTGCCCATCAGATTTGCCGTGGGTGAAAGGAAGCCATAAACTACAGGGAGACTGGGCTCGTTAAAATGGTAATGCTCCTGTCTCCACCATGATAGTGCTCCCTAGATACCTCCAGAAATGAAATTTGGAACAATCAAAGAACCTAGCATTTCCTCCCCTCATCCAATCTCATTACTGCCATTTTATGTACTGATGTGCAACAAGGCCATTAAATTCAGACTCATCACTCCTGAGTGCGTGCAACACTTCGCGGACAACTGCAGGCAAACAAAACACCTGGAATCTCAACTCTAGGTGATTAGACAGGGATGTCAGGGAGTAGTCAACAGATGTCATCCTCACTGACACCGCCTCATAATTCATTTGAAATGCCCTGAAACACTAACCTCCAGGAAACCATACAACATGTACTTGGAGGATAGGGAACAGGGCATTGAATCAGGCCCAAGAAGAAAGCACAGGATGAGGCAATAAATGAAAATCAGACAACCTGCAATATCTAAAGTCATCCTATTTCCCCCAGTGATCCATCATCTGATCAATATTCAAAGCCAGAATCATGGTCATCATACTTGATTTTGTCAAATCCATCATTCATTCATTCACTCAAGTATTTAGGCATCACCCACCACGTGCCAGGGACGGTGCTGAGCGCTGGGAGTGCAGCAGTGAACACGCCCACTGGTTCTGTCCACAGGTCCCATTGATATCTGCCTTAGATTGGGCCCTGTAGAATCAGATTCTTAGACAAGGAATTGCATGCAGACATTCCACTGGGGAGAACTCTCAGGAGATACACCTAAAAGGAGGGAAGATGACAGGATTGGGCAGAGAGAGAGAGGCTGACGCCCAATCAAGTTGAAGTGAGGCCTCAGCTGATCCTACTCAGGGCTCTGGAGCTCGGATGGCCCTTCAATGTTGTCCTAAATTGAAGACTTTGTATCCCCACATCTGCCTAGCCATGAGTGGATGCCTAGGAAGGGGTGTCACCTTGGGCAAAGCAGTTCTCTGTCACTGAGGGTAATTCCCAGAGGACATAGCAGTAGCCATGGACACCAGAGGATCCTAGCATCTGTGTCGGCCTAAAGGGGGACCCAGGTGGAGCACCATAGTAGCCCCTGCAATAACACCATCCATTCATTGCCAACCTGAGCACAGTCCCTGTTGGCCTTTAGGGTGCCTCGTCTCAGACTCCTCGCTCTTCTCTGCCTTCCATCTGGGCCCCTCCCCTGGTGACCTCCCAGTCTTGTCACTTGAAGCATCCTAAATACCTAAATCATCTTTGGAAGAACATTTGAGTTCCCAGCTGGAGACTGTGGAGGTCTTCAGACATATTAAGGAAGGACTTCAAAATCTCTGTAAGAATAGTTTTCCTCTTTTCATTTCACTGATATCTAAAATTTTTAATATAATTATATACTGGATCATCTGGATTTCCACTTGAAAACCAAGTACTACCTTGAAATTTTAGTGCCCACATTTGCATTTGTTAACAACTATATGGGTTCCAGGTAGTAGGATTTTAATTTTCCCAGGCTAATGAGGGAAAGTCCAGAAACAAACGGTGAATAAATGATGCCTCGGGGCCAAATGAAGTTTGAAGTACTTCACATCCCTGCCCAAATTAAGCTTCTGCAGTGTTTAAGTAGAGAAAAACGGTGAGCACTTGAGTCATTTCTAACAATCAGTACAAGTAGGTCAAATTCAAAACACTCTACCTGATGGCAGCATCATTGTCACATTAAGGGTGGAAATTTTGCTTCCCCTGAAACAACTTGATGTGACACACTGAATTCATTTTTTATTTTCCTTTCTGATTAGTTTGCAGTTTTATTTGAATACAATTTACAAATTTGCTTTGGTTTCATAGTTGTGTAAGAGTTATAAATATGACTCTAAGCCTGGTTTTAGGGTTGTATGTATTTAGGTAAAATTACAGTGAAATCATTTAAGTCAACACTAAGAGATTCTGAGAATTTTTTACCCAAAAGATAAAGTCAGGGGGCATCATAAATTATTCAGATAGAAAACAGAGATCTAAACCCCTTCACATGGTCCTCATGGTCTGGTCCCAGCTCACCTATCCAAACTCCTCATCACACTGCTTCCAGCTGAGAGAAGGGTAAGGAAATTGTCCTATGATGTCTAAACTGACTGGAGCCACTTTTGCCTTCCAGTGGGAAAGGGAGCTGGATTTGTTGTAAAATAAGGAATTAAGCATTTGTTCTATTCCACGTCACTTACAAAAGCCAAGGCTGGATGAAAATGGAAAGATAAATTTCAAAGCCCCACCTGTGTGAACTGGGTACTTCCAAGGAGTACTATGTGGGTACTCCTTGGAAGTACCCAGTTCTGTACTTCTACCAGTAGAAGCTCTGAGGATACAGACCATTGGGTTGAGCACAGTAAGTGGGGTTTCCATAAGGAAAAATATATATTCCAAAAGACAAAAAAAACTGTAACAAATAATTCATGATAGTAAGTGTATTATCAACATGCAGGAAAACTCTCAATAGAAGCAATATTGCTACATGGATATAACCAGATTCAACACGCATGCAGAAAGCAACTTTCTTCTTTCTTCCTTGCCTCCCTTTAGAGTCACTCAAAAGTGAGTTGTTCCTCTAGTGGGGAGGGAAGGGTGCCAAGTGGCTGAGTAATGTTCAGAAATGACTCTCACATGGGGTTCTTCTATGGGTTTCAAGGAGGTTTCCCCACTAGGACATTTGATTGCACCTCCCTTAGTGCAAGCAATACCCCTTCTACTCCTAGTTGCTTGTGACTCCTTCCTCCACCCCTGGGCATCAGGCAGTCTGTCCACACCCTGCCCAAGCTTCCACAGCCCATCCATGAACCTATTCATCCTCCTGAGTGAAATCCAAAATTCCACTCCCATATCAAGGCACCTTTAATTACCATTGACTTTAATTACCATTTGTGGAAAGGTTGCTATTTCCCAATACCACCACCTTTCCGTCCTCCAATGCCAAGCAGGCTGTTCCACCTAGCTCACTTTTGTTGCCCTTTCAGGCATGAGTCAGCCACCAGTCCACTGGGGCCCCTAAACTCCAAAGAACACATATCAAGATTCCAAGGGGTCTCGTTCAATTACCTCTCACTACACATAAGCATCTTCTCCCTTCCCCCCATGGAGACATAGTGGGGAAATGCCAGAGCACTCCATCACCTTTCTTCAAAGATATTCTCTCACTTAGCCTTTTCAAGCTCAATTGTATTTTATCCTCAAGTTGGAGGTTGATTAAGGATCACAACAGTGGTTCCCAGTTACCTCCTTCACAACCCTACCTAGGTGATCTAGCACCTCATTTTAGAAAGTAGGTGTAGCGTCTATTATTTGTATGATTAGATTTTTGCCACCTCTACTGAAACTAAGAAAGAAAGAGTCCTATTTTAACACCCTGTTAACAGAAGTGTAAATTCTACAAAGCCTGGTATAAACTGAGTAACAGAAGGCTGTCCTCTATAATTAAATAGAAGATGATTTCAGAAGGCTTAAGATTCCTTTCTTTAACTCAAGATGAGAATTCTGTTTCTATGAAGACTTGAGACCCTGCCATGAACAGTCAGCATAAGGACCCCATCAGATCATCTGGAAAGAGAAAATTATACTAAAATGATGGTGGGATAAGGGAAGGAAAGGAGATCATTTGAGCAGAAGGTAATTTCCTGCTGGGCTGAGAAGGAGGCAACAAGTATGGCACATAAGCAACAAGAACTCAACACACAAGCAGCACTTCTACACACAAAGTGACTTATAATGATGCACAAAACAGAGCAGAAAGAGATTGAAGGCTGAATCTGGGAAGACAGAAAGCAAAATAGGCTTGGAGAAGTATGTTCACAACAGCCCTAAAGAAATGAGTCTGAACAACAGATGGTCCTCTGCACAAAAAAATAAAATAAGAAATTGAACTTTACACAATCTCAAACACACAACTACACCCATTAGGATAAATGAGACCCTTAACTTCCCTGAACTATTCATCTGAGCTGCAAATATGTTCATCAGTTAAATTTCTTCACAGTTCCTGGGGACCATTAAGGTTTTGGTTTTTTGAGAGGACAAATTTCTATGTGGTCAGGGTCTACATGTCAGAGTTTTACAGCAGAAGTAAAGGACATTTAACTTTATTTTTCCTATTTCTGATAGATTTCTTGTCCATTGATGTTACAAAGAACTATTTGTTTTCTGTAGAAGATGCTTCTGTGCACCCATTTCTTTGGGTTTCCAAGAAGAGACAAAAGTCTTACTAAATTTTAATGTGGGCCCGTCTTCAAAGAATCAGATAAGCTAGAAGGAATCTGAAAGTTGCAGACCAATTCCCATCATTTTGTAATCACATTATCATATCATTTCATAAGTCTCAGGGCAAGTGACTTATCCAGGAACATAACCGTATTTGCTTGCAAACTATTTTCTGAAAAGAGACACATGCTTCAAACAGAGACTTCGTCATATGTTTCCATGATGACAGCATCAAGAGAAAGGAAGACGGAGAGCCATACGCTGGCTCTGAAAATGTGTGCCCAGAAGTGACACATGTCCCCTCACATTTCATTGGCCAAAACAAGTCACATGGCTATGTCAACTTCAAAGGGAGTGGGAAAGTCCAGTTGTACCATGTGCCCTTCTTTGAGGGTCCTCTACAATGAAAGGGATGCTGAATTTCACCTTACTGCTCCCAAGTGTGGTAGGAAATGCTCCTGGCAGAAGGGGTCAAAGTCTTCTCCAGCCTTCAGCCACTGGTCTCTCCTTAACCTCCATTCATTCTCCTAAGCCCAATTTAAATCCACTCACCAATACGTCTTCCTTACTATATTCAACCCAAAGTGGTTTCTGAAGCCGCTAAACTCTTACCCAGTGTATATGCTCTGCACGCTTTCATCAGGTTGTTTCTGCAGACTACTTTATTTGGGTGTGTATGTCCACTGCCCAATTAGACAGCAGGCTCCTTGAGGGCAAGATGCCTTCTTATGCTTAAGGCAGCCATCCAGTGAACAGAGACAGTGAGTCAAAGAGGCATGTCCATGAGAGACTCCTTGGAAGTACCCAGTTCACAATTAATGCAGACAACCATAGGTATTAGACCAAGGTTTCATTCAAGTATATTATGCACTAAATTAACAGTCATCAAGACCAGAGAGGTTGCAGTTGTCCTCAAGCACACATTTAAACTGTATTTTAGGACAGTGTGGAATTAACTACAACCCCTTCACTCTGAGAACAAATCACTCCCTGCAAGGTCACTGAATCAGCTTGAGATGGACCTGGTGAAGTTGGGTTTCCTAAAAACAAAGACCGAGATAGGGATTTGTGTCCAAGTGATTTATGCAGGAAGTGCTCTCAGAAGATACATACAAGGGAGTAAGAGGATAAAGATGAGGCAGAAACTAAGCAAAAATGAGGGTTTCAGATGAAGTCTATCCTTAACTCCATCCCACAGGGAGCTCTGGAACACAAATTCTACCTTGGAATCTGCCCTACGTTGAGACAAGAGAGAGGGGTTTTGTAAACTCCCACCCACCCAACCCCAATGGTCAGTCCTTACTACGTGCTGCCCCAAAGTAAGGGAGGGGGAATAATTCCAAGGCATCTCCAGGTGAGGTGGCTCTACTCATCCAAGAGCAATCCTCAGGTCAGCAGCTGAAGATGGGCAAACCAAACTGATAAAAATGGAACCCAGGGAATCTGGAGAGGACAGCATCACTGTCTGCTGTGTCCTAAAAACCAGACTACACATAGAGAGGCTTGACCATTATCCATCACCTCCAGAAGTACACGAGGATGAGTAAGGGACCCAGCCGTAGGCTATGTGCAACAGCATCACTCTCCTATAAAAAGATCCTCAGTAAGTTTGTTCTTTATTAAGAGAGTCGTTAATTTGAAATCACTGTGTCAGACTGACTCTCCTCTCTGCTCTCTTCATCTCCAGATAACCACAGCTGGCTAAGGTCATTCTGACCCTGATATTCCATCCCAATCACTAAGATGAGAGCAGAGGGTTTTCTATGGGAAATTTGGTGAAAAGTGGGATGAATTTGCCTTTGGGCAGTCACAGAGGATTAGCTTCCATCGCAGGTCTGTGCTGAGGGATGAAATTTTGAGAGAATGCCTTGAATTGATACCTCAAAAGGCTTCTTTCGAAGGGATGATTTATATATCACAAGACAAAGAGGATTTGTATTCAAGAAAATGGATTCTTTTTCTGAACTGTTTTAAAGAAGATGGATAGCTTCTGGTACACTGCAGTTCGGTTTCTGTGAGCTGAGTGTTTCCTAGAAAATTACTAAGGTAATATTGCCTCTGGGACCCATACAGCGTCTCTGCCACCACCCATCCTGTGTGTGCGTGTGTGTATGTGTGTGTGTACGCACACATATGTAAAAGCGGCCACACAAACAGTTACCTAACCAGGCTGCCCTCTACTAGATAGCCCTCCAGAGAAAAAAATAATATTATCCAAACTACATATGCATATATAAGTTGATGATAATAATGATGAAGGAAATGTTTAGCTTAGTAGTTTTATTGTTATTGTTTACATATTTGCTCATCAAATTCCTCCTGCAAAAGCACTGTCCTTGTCAACTAAGAACTTCATTATAAGGGTCATTCTCCATACCTTAAATAGCTCTGATGGATTCCCACATGATCTTGATACCAGCTTTCATGTACATGCGATGAAGAAAATCCCACAGAGTCTAAGAGTTGTCCAAATTCAAGTAAAGAAAAGGCTTATCATTGCTGTTTGGGCCTCAGATCCCTGACCACTGGGGTGGCTGGAAGGAATAGAGAAGAGACAAATGAGGTCATAGATAGTGAAAAGGTTTCCCTGAGAAGTGAGAACAACTTCCATTGAGAAATCTAGAAAGCTGCCTGAGGGGTTCTGGAAGCCACGGCACCAGCCTTGAGAAATCAGCTAAAGCCCCTTTCATTGAGGAACCAGCTACTGGGTCCTCAATTTCGTTCAATCCTTAGGATGACTCTCATCCAGTGTGATGCTGGTAAGCCAGGTCAGGAGAGGCGGGGAAAGCTCTGATTTGTAGTATTTGCTGACTTCCATGGTGTAAATACTCTCATTGTGGCAAATTAGAAGCTACCAATGTGATGTCACCAAACAAGGAGTTGAGAAGAAATGCACACAATCAGCTCTCACCAGCCGGAATAAGCTGGCTCTACACGACCACAAGGAGAGGCACAAAAAGATGGAAGGTTGGACTGTGCAAAAGCGTCTGTTCCTGTCTTTGCATTTTCCAGCTGCAGACATAGAGATCACCAAAGAAAACACTTTCAAGTCACTTGCCCCTGGTGCAGAAAAGTTGTATCACTGCAGGTGTGAAGCTTTGTAAGACACAAGGAATACACTAAGCCCATCTTTGTCCAACATAGGAAAAAGCTCCCTGGACTGTGTGTTATCCGATCCCATGTAACTCACATGCCTAGCACAGTGCTTTGCCCACACTGATCACTCATCAATGGTTACTGAGGGAATGGATTGGTGACCCTTTTTTATGAATGTCTCATGAAGTCTGATAACCCAAATCCAGCCTTCCCAGACCTGACAGCTTTTTTCCAAAATTATATGAAAAGTTAAAGATCCTGAAATTTGGAAGGGACAATAAACCCCTAAACTCCATTGAACACAGCCCTCTGTCCAATAAACAGTCTTTTCTTCAGTCCTTCTAATAAGCGGTTACCAGTATCTAATTGAATATACCCAATAACAAGAAATTCACCAGCCAAAGTCATGGCAACTCACTGGTCATAGTTGACCACTGTGTTCAGTGCTATGAACTGCAATGTGCCAAGAGCTCAAACAATGACGATTTGATCATTAATGAGACCTACAAGGACAAACACCTCCCAATATACTTTTGTAGGCTCATTCCTCCCATCATTCCTAACAATATCCCTGCTGCTCCTATTGAGAGGTGAACTTTTATGCTGATAGGGGATGAGGAGAGGGGAGGATGAGCTGAAATAAGATGGTGAGATGCCCTGGGTCAAAGTGTGTTCCCTAAGACACAAAAATCAGTTGTGTTTCTGTATACACATAATAAGCAACCAAAACAGGAAATTTAAAACACAATTTCATTTATAATAGCATCAAAACTAATGAATACTTATAATAAATTTAACCAAGGAGGCAAAAGACTTGTACCCCGGAAAACACAAAACTGCCAAAAGAAATTAAATGCATAAATAAATGGAAAAATACCCCATGTTTATGAATTAGAAGACTAAACATTGTTAAGATGTCAATACTACCCAAAGCGATCTACAAGTTCAATGCAATCCTTATCAAAATCCCAATGGCATTTTTTGCAGAAACAGAAAAACCCATCGTAAAATTCATATGGAATCTCAAGGGAACCTCAGAGCCAAAACAATCTTGAAGAAGAATAGCAATGAGATGAATAAACTCTAACTATCTGCTGTACAACATTATACCTCTAGTCAACGGTAATATATTGAACAGTTAAAATTTTGTTAAGAGGATAGATGTCATGTTAAATGTTCTTTCCACGATAAGAAAGAAGGAAGAGAATGAGAAAAACAACAACAACAGCAAAGTTGGAGGTCTCACACTTCCTAATTTCAAAACTTACCACAACGCTGTAGAACAGGGTGGTCCTGGCATAAAGACAGACATATGGAATAGAACTGAGAGGCCAGAAATAAACACTCACATATATGTTCAAATGATATTTGACAAGGATGCCAAGATTTCAATGGAGAAAGGACAGTCTTTTCAACAAATGGTGTGAGGAAAACTGGATACCCACATGCAAAAGCATGAAATTGGACTCTTAGCTTACACCATATATAAAAATTAACTCAAAATGGATCAAAGACTTAAAAGTAAGAGCTAAAACTATGAAATTCTTAGGAAAAAACATAGGGGAAAATCTTCATGACATTGGACTTGGCAATTATTTCCCGGGTAAGACACTGGAAACAGCACAGACAGCAAAGAAACATTAGATAAGTTAGACTTCATCAAAATTTTCAGCTTTTATGGATTTAAACAGGGGTCCCCAACCCCTGGGCCATGGACCGGTACCGGTCTGTGGCCTGTTAGGAACCGGGCCACAGAGCAGGAGGTGAGCGGAGGGTGAGTAAGCGAAGTTTCATCTGTATTTACAGCCACTCCCCATCACTCGCATTACCACTTGAGTTCTGCCTGCTGTCAGATCAGTGGCGGCATTAGATTCTCATAGGATCATGAACCCTACTGTGAAGTGTGCATGCAAGGGATGCGAACCCTACTGTGAACTGCGGATTTGAGGGATCTAGGTTACACGCTCCTTATGAGAATCTAATGCCTGATGATCAGAGGTGGAGCCGTGGCGGTGATGCTAGCACTGGGGAGTGGCTGCAAATACAGATTATCATTAGCAGAGAGGTTTGCCTGCACAGAGACCATAATAAATCAATTGTTTGCAGACTTATATCAAAACCTTATCAGTGAGTGGCAAGTAAAACAAGCTCAGGGCTCCCACTGATTCTGCATTATGGCGAATTTTATAATTATTTCATTATATATTACAATGTAATAATAATAGAAGTGCACAATAAATGTAATGCACTTGAATCATCCCCAAACCATCCCCCCCATCCCTGGTCCGTGGAAAAATTGTCTTCCACAAAACTGGTCCTTGGTGCCAAAAAGGTTAGGGACCACTGCATTAAAAAGCACTAACAACAGAGTGAAAAAGCAATTCACAGAAAGGGAGAAAATATTTGCAAATTATATATCCAGTAAGGGATTATTATCCACAATATATAAAGAATTCCTACAACTAACAACAACAAAGTCTTTTAACAGATAAAGGACTTGAATAGACATTTTTTCAAAAAAGATATACAAATGGTCGATAAGCACAGGAAAAGATGTTCAACATCATTAATCATGAGGGAAATGCAAACCAAAACCATAATAAGATACTACTTATATCCATTAGGATGGTTAGTATTAAAAATAATAACAATTTTAAAACTAAAAAAAAACAAAAAATAATAAGTGTTGGTGAAGACGTAGAGAAATTGAAACACTTGTGCATTGCTGGTACAGCCACTGTGGAAAACATGGCAGCTCTCAAAAAATTAAACACAGAATTACCATATGATCCAGCAATTCCACTTACAAATATACACCAAATGATTTGAAAGCCGGGACTCAAACAGATATTTGTACACCAATGTTCATAACAGCATTATTCACAATATCCAACAGATGGAAATAACCTAAATGTCCATCACTGAATGAACAGACAAACAAAGTGGGGCATATATACACTAGAAGATATTATTTAGCCTTAATAAAAGGAAATTCTGACACATTCTACAACATGGATGAACCCTGAGAACATTATTCTAACTGAAATAAACCAGTCACAAAAAGACAAATACTGTATGATTCCATTTATATGAGGTGTGTAAAGAAGTCAATCCATAGAGACAGAAAATAAAATAGTGGTTGCCAGGGTTGGGGAGGGGGTGGGGCAGGAGGTATGAGGAGTTACTGTTTCATGGATATAGAGTTTCAGTTTTGCAAATAAAAAAAGGTTCTGGAGATGGGCTGCACAGCAATGTAAATGTACTTAACACTGCTGAACTGTGCACTCAAAATAGTGAAGATAGTACATTTTGTGTTACGCATATTTTACCACAATTTTTAAAAAAAGAAAAGGAATGAAATTCTGGCACATGCTACAACATGGATGAACCCTGAAAACATTATGCTAAGTAAAATAAGACAAAAGGGCAAACACTGTAGAATTGCACTACTATGAGGTACATAGAATAGTCATAGATATAAAGTACAATAGTGGTTACCAGAGGCTGGGAAGGGAGGGGGTGGGGAGTTATTGTTTAATGGTTACACAGTTTCAGTTTGGGATGATGAAAAAGTTCTGGAAATGGATAGTGGTGATGGCTGCACAATGATGTGAATGTACTTAATGCCAATGAATTGTATATTTAAAATGTTTAAAATGGTAAGTTTTACATATGGATACTTTACCACAATAAAATGGTAACAATAAAAAGTGTGTTTCTTGGAATTGGGTTTGAGGCCTCTCAAGTCTTCTGCCATGACAGCCAAACATCATAAGGTTAACAAGCTTCCCTAAGATTCTATAAGCAGCAATCACATATTAAATACTCAACAAAGATTATTTTCCTCCCTCAATGTGATGCACTCTCCATTCTGATTTGTGATAGAGAACAGAAAAGATTGTTTTACACTTAACTCATTTATGACTGTCACTCCTACTTACATAAGTATTCAGCAATATTCTATGAAAACTGCTTTTGAAAACTCATCAGTCACCATTTTGTTTCAAAACTGTAGTCTAAGTTCTAAACGTGCCATCAAAGACCTCTATGAATCTCCTTCTGTGGGTTTCCTAGTAAGACTAATAGAAACTTTGAGTGTTTCCCAAGAAAGGGGAACAAGATATACATTATCATATCATCACAGGAGCAAAGTTAAAAGATAAAGGTGTCTTACATAAGACATCTTTTAAGCAGGAAACAATCCATTTGAGGTCAAACCAAAAAGGGAATACTTTGTTTTTAGTTTGCAATAATCCCAAGCGGCAGGGGGGAGGGATTGGCTTGACCTTTAATATCATGATGCTCTATGATATCCAAAATATATTAGAATAGCCACCTGCAAGCACACTTACAGAAATTCCAGCAAAATCTAGTCGAACTCAAGTAACTTTTTAACTTTTTACTGGAGTATAGTTGATTTACAATGTTGTGTTAGTTTCAGCTGTACAGAAAAGTGAATCAGTTATAAATATACACATATCCACTCTTTTTTAGCTTCTTTTCCCATATAGGCCATTACAGAGTACTGAGTAGAGCTCCCAGTGCTATACAGCAGGTTGTAATTAGTTATCTGTTTTATATATAGTAGTGTGTATATGTCAATCCCAATCTCCCAATTTATCCCTCCCCCCCCCATCCCCTGGTAACCATAAATTTTTGTGTGTTTGGTTGGTTGGTTTGGTTTTTGCTTTTTGTCTGCGTTATGTCTTCATTGCTGCGTGTGGGCTTTCTCTAGTTGAGGCGAGCAGGGGCTACTCTTCAGTGCGGTGCACGGGCTTCTCACTGCAGTGGCTTCTCTTGTTGTGGAGCATGGGCTCTAGGCACGTGGGCTTCAGTAGTTGTGGCACGCCGGCTCTAGAGCACAGGCTCAGTAGTTGTGGCGCAGGGGCTTAGTCGCTCTGCGGCATGTGGGATCTTCCCAGACCAGGGATCGAACCCATGTCCCCTGCATTGGCAGGCGGATTGTTAACCACTGCACCACCAGGGAAGTCCCCATAAGTTTGTTTTCTAGGAACTTTTTAAAAGAAAAATCCATCCCAACTTAGTGTCAGATACTTTGCTGAAATGTTCTATTCAATGAATCTGGCTTTTCTCTTCCTCTCTCTCATGTGTTACCAAAAATTCAAATATATTAAATTCATTTTCCCTTTACCCACTAATTTCATAATTCTATCAGTGAGAGGCTATGAGGTTTTGCGGCCATGATTCTTTGTTTACAGCTCTCAACTGCTTGTTGCTGATGATTTCATTATCCTCCATATAACTACAGATTTCATTTCTCCTGGTATTTGCTCCATTCTTTTACAAGGAAATTAAAATCTATTCCAATAGATATTCACTTTCAGTTTTCAGCATCTCTGCCATTTTTCAAAATTTGTCATTACATCTTCTTCACTTCATAACTGCTTCACCATGATTGCAGGAGTTGATGAGCTAGACCCAGAAAAACTCAATGTCCCAGTCCCATACCTTCTTGGCTGTACCCACAGAACTTTATCAACAGTGTTTTTTTAGTTTTCGTTGTCGCTGTTCTTTTGTTTTATTGGTTTTTGTTGTTGTTCTTAGGGAAAGGAGTATTCCATAGATGGTTCAAATTCCCTTTTCATCTTTTTCCATACAACATGAATCCTCACTGCTCAGACATTCTAATATACCCATTTATTTCATTTCCTCCATTTTAATATATTTATTTATTTTAATTTTTCCCTTGAGGAGGAAGAGGGAAAATTTTACCAGAATTCTGTATTTCATGAGCTTTGGAATTAGACAAACCTGGGTTCAGATCTCAGCTTTACCACCTACCAGATAAATAATCTTTGGTAGGTTACTGACCTCTAAAAGCACTGATCTCACCTATAACACAGGGGTGGCACCATCATCCCTTCAGCATCATTTGAGATTACATGAGCCAGGAGAGGGGGAAGATGGCGGAAGAGTAAAACGCGAAGATCACCTTCCTCCCCAAAGATACACCAGAAATACATCTACACGTGGAACAACACCTACAGAACGCTGGCAGAAGACCTCAGACCTCCCAAAAGGCAAGAAAGTCCCCACGTACCTGGGTAGGGCAAAAGAAAAAAGAATAAACAGAGACAAAAGAATAGGGACGGGACCTGCCGTGAAGGAGGAAAGGTTTCCACACACTGGGAAGCCCCTTCGCGGGCAGAGACTGCGGGTGGCAGAGGGGGAAAGCTTCGGAGCCGCGGAGGAGAGCACAGCAACAGGGGTGCGGAGGGCAAAGCGGGGAGATTCCCACACACAGGATAGGTGCCGACCGGCACTCACCAGCCCGAGAGGCTTGTCTGCTCACCCGCCGGGGCGGGCGGGGCTGGGAGCTGAGGCTTGGGCTTCGGTCAGAGCACAGGGAGAGGACTGGGGTTAGCGGCGTGAACACAGCCTGCAGGGGGTTAGGGCACCACGGCTAGCCGGGAGGGAGTCTGCGGAAAAGTCTGGACCTGCCGAAGAGGCAAGAGACTTTTTCTTCCCTCTTCATTTCCTGGTGCGCTAGGAGAGGGGATTAAGAGCGCTGCTAAAAGGAGCTCCAGAGACGGGCGCGAGCCGCGGCTACAAGCGCGGACCCCAGAGATGGGCAGGAGACACTAAGGATGCTGCTGCCGCCACCAAGAAGCCTGTGCACGAGCACAGGTCACTATCCACATCCCCCTTCGGGGGAGCCTGTGCAGCCCGCCACTGCCAGGTCCCAGGATCCAGGGAAAACTCCCCCGGGAGAACGCATGGCGCGCCTCAGGCTGGTACAACGTCACGCCGGCCTCTGCCACCGCAGGCTCACCCGGCATCCGTACCCCTCCCTCCGCCCCTGGCCTGAGTGAGCCAGAGCCTCCGAATCCGCTGCTCTTTTAACCCTGTCCTGTCTGACGAAACACAGACGCCCTCCGGCGACCTACACGCAGAGGCGGGGCCCAATCCAAAGCTGAGCCCCGGGAGCTGTGCGAACAAAGAAGAGAAAGGGAAATCTCCTCCAGCAGCCTCAGAAGCAGCGGATTAAAGCTCCACTATCAACTTGATGTACCCTGCATCTGTGGAATACCTGAATAGACAAAGAAACATCCCAAATTGAGGAGGGGGACTTTGAGAGCAAGATTTATTATTTTTTCTCCTTTTCCTCTTTTTGTGAGTGTGTATGTGTATGCTTCTGTGTGAGATTTTGTCTATATAACTTTGCTTTCAACATTTGTCCTAGGGTTCTATCCGTCCGTTTTTTTTTTGTTTTTTCTTTTTAAAAAATTTTGTTCTTAATAAGTATTTTTTAATAACTTTATTTTATCTTACTTTATGTTATTATATTTTATCCTCTTTCTTCCTTTCTTTCTACTTTTTCTCCCTTTTAATTCTGAGCCGTGTGGATAAAAAGCTCTTGGTGCTGCAGCCAGGAGTCAGTGCTGTGCCGCTGAGGTGGGAGACCCAACTTCAGGACACTGGCCCACAAGAGACCTCCCAGCTCCATGTAATATCAAACGGCGAAAATCTCCCAGAGATCTCCATCTCAACACCAGCACCCAGCTTCACTCAAAGACCAGCAAGCTACAGTGCTGGACACCCTATGCCAAACAACTAGCAAGACAGGAACATAACCCCACCCATTAGCAGAGATGCTGCCTAAAATCATAATAAGGCCACAGACACCCCAAAACACACCACCACACGTGGACCTGCCCACCAGAAAGACAAGATCCAGCCTCATCCACCAGAACACAGGCACTAGTCCCCTCCACCAGGAAGCCTACACAACCCACTGAACAACATTAGCCACTGGGGACAGACACCAAAAACGACAGGAACTATGAACCTACAACCTGCAAAAAGGAGATCCCAAACACACTAAGATAAGCAAAATGAGAAGACAGAAAAACACACAGCAGATGAAGAAGCAAGATAAAAACCCACCAGGCCTAACAAATGAAGAGGAAATAGGCCTTCTACCTGAAAAAGAATTCAGAATAATGATAGTAAACATGATCCAAAATCTTGGAAAGAGAATAGAGAAAATGCAGGAAACATTTAACAAGGACCTACAAGAACTAAAGAGGAAACAAGCAACGATGAACAACACAGTAAATGAAATTAAAAATACTCTAGATGGGATCAATAGCAGAATAACTGAGGCAGAAGAACGGATAAGTGACCTGGAAGATAAAATAGTGGGAATAACTACTGCAGAGCAGAATAAAGACAAAAGAACTGAGGACAGTCTCAGAGACTTCTGGGACAACATTAAACGCACCAACATTTGAATTATAGGGGTTCCAGAAGAAGAAGAGAAAAAGAAAGGGACTGAAAATATTTGAAGAGATTAGAGTCGAAAACTTCCCTAATATGAGAAAGGAAATACTTAATCAAGTCCAGGAAGCACAGAGAGTCCCATACAGGATAAATCCAAGGAGAAACACGCCAAGACACATATTAATCAAACTGTCAAAAATTAAATACAAAGAACAACTATTAAAAACAGCAAGGGAAAAACAACAAATACCACACAAGGGAATCCCCATAAGGTTAACAGCTGATCTCTCAGCAGAAACTCTGCAAGCCAGAAGGGAGTGGCAAGACATATTTAAAGTGATGAAGGAGAAAAACCTATAACCAAGATTACTCTACCCAGCAAGGATCTCATTCAGATTTGATGTACAAATTAAAAACTTTACAGACAAGCAAAAGCTGAGAGAGTTCAGCACCACCAAACCAGCTTTACAACATATGCTAAAGGAACTTCTCCAGGCAAGAAACACAAGACAAGGAAAAGACCACGATAACAAACCCAAAATATTTAAGAAAATGGGACTACGAACATACAAATCAATAATTACCTTAAATGTAAATGGATTCAATGCTCCCACTAAAAGACACAGACTGGCTGAATGGACACAAAAACAAGACCCATATATATGCTGTCTACAAGAGACCCACTTCAGACCTAGAGACACATACAGACTGAAAGTAAGGGGATGGAAAAAGATATTCCACGCAAATGGAAACCAAAAGAAAGCTGGAGTAGCAATTCTCATATCAGACAAAATAGACTTTAAAATAAAGACTATTAGAAGAGACAAAGAAGGACACTACATAATGATCAAGGGATCGATCCAAGAAGAAGATATAACAATTGTAAATATTTATGCACCCAACATAGGAGCACCTCAATACATAAGGCAAATACTAACAGCCATAAAAGGGGAAATCGACAGTAACACATTCATAGTAGGGGACTTTAACACCCCACTTTCACCAATGGACAGATTATCCAAAATGAAAATAAATAAGGAAACACAAGCTTTAAATGATACATTAAACAAGGTGGACTTAATTGGTATTTATAGCACATTCCACCCAAGAACATCAGAATACACATTTTTCTCAGGTGCTCATGGAACATTCTCAGGGAGAGATCATATCTTGAGTCACAAATCAAGCCTTGGTAAATTTACGAAAATTGAAATTGTATCAAGTATCTTTTCCGACCACAACGCTATGACACTAGATATCAATTACAGGAAAAGATCTATAAAAAATACAAACACATGGAGGCTAAACAATACAATACTTAATAACGAAGTGATCACTGACAAAATCAAAGAGGAAATCAAAAAATACCTAGAAACAAATGACAATGGAGACACGACGACCCAAAACCTATGGGGTGCAGCAAAAGCAGTTCTAAGAGGGAAGTTTATAGCAATACATTCCTACCTTAAGAAACAGGAAACATCTCGAATAAACAACCTAACCTTGCACCTAAAGCAATTAGAGAAAGAAGAACAAAAAGACCCCAAAGTTAGCAGAAGGAAAGAAATCATAAAAATCAGATCAGAAATAAATGAAAAAGAAATGAAGGAAACGATAGCAAAGATTAGTAAAACTAAAAGGTGCTTCTTTGAGAAGATAAACAAAATTGATAAACCATTAGCCAGACTCATCAAGAAAAAAAGGGAGAAGACGCCAACCAATAGAATTAGAAATGAAAAAGGAGAAGTAACAACTGACACTGCAGAAATACAAAAGATCACGAGAGATTACTACAAGCAAGTCTATGCCAATAAAATGGACAACCTGGAAGAAATGGACAAATTCTTAGAAAAGCACAACCTGCCAAGACTGAATCAGGAAGAAATAGAAAATATGAACAGACCAATCACAAGCACTGAAACTGAAACTGTGATTAAAAGTCTTCCAACAAACAAAAGCCCAGGACCAGATGGCTTCACAGACGAATTCTGTGAAACATTTAGAGCAGAGCTAACACCTATCCGTCTCATACTCTTCCAAAATACAGCAGAGGGTGGAACACTCCCAACTCATTCTACGAGGCCACCATCACGCTGATACCAAAACCAGACAAGGATGTCACAAAGAAATCACAAAGAAAGAAAACTACAGGCCAATATCACTGATGAACACAGATGAAAAAATCCTCAACAAAATACTAGGAAACAGAATCCAACAGTACATTATAAGGATCATACACCATGATCAAGTGGGGTTTATCCCAGGAATGCAAGGATTCTTCAATATATGCAAATCAATCAACGTGATACACCATATTAACAAACTGAAGGAGAAAAACCATATGATCATCTCAACAGATGCAGGAAAAGCTTTTGACAAAATTCAACACCCATTTATGATACAAACCCTGCAGAAAGTAGGCATAGAGGGAACTTTCCTCAACATAATAAAGGCCATATATGACAAACCCACAGCCAACATCGTCCTCAATGGTGAAAAACTGAAAGCATTTCCACTAAGATCAGGAACAAGACAAGGTTGCCCACTCTCATCACTCTTATTCAACATAGTTCTGGAAGTTTTAGCCACAGCAATCAGGGAAGAAAAGGAAATAAAAGGAATCCAAATTGGAAAAGAAGAAGTAAAGTTGTCACTGTTTTCAGATGACATGATACTATACATAGAGAATCCCAAAGATGCTACCAGAAAACTACTAGAGCTAATCAATGAATTTGGTAAAGTAGCAGGATACAAAATTAATGCACAGAAATCTCTTGCATTCCTATACACTAATGATAAAAAATCTGAAAATGAAATTTAAAAAACACTCCCATTTACCACTGCCACAAAAAGAATGAAATATCTAGGAATAAACCTACCTAAGGAGACAAAAGACCTGTATGCATAAAATTATAAGACACTGACGAAAGAAATTAAAGATGACACAAATAGATGGAGAGATATACCATGTTCTTGGATTGGAAGAATCAACATTGTGAAAATGACTCTACTACCCAAAGCAATCTACAGATTCAATGCAATCTCTATCAAACTACCACTGGCATTTTTCACAGGACTAGAACAAAAAATTTCACAAGTTGTATGGAAACACAAAAGACCCTGAATAGCCAAAGCAATCTTGAGAACGAAAAACGGAGCCTGAGGAATCAGGCTCCTGACCTCAGAGTATACGACAGAGCTACAGTAATCAAGGCAGTATGGTACTGGATCAAAAACAGAAATATAGATTAATGGAACAGGATAGAAAGCCCAGAGATAAACCCACGCACATATGGTCACCTTATCTTTGATAAAGGAGGCAAGAATATACAATGGAGAAAAGAGAGCGTGTTCAATAATTGGTGCTGGGAAAACTGGACAGCTACATGTAAAAGAATGAAAGTAGAACACTCCCTAACACCATACACAAAAATAAACTCAAAATGGATTAAAGACCTAAATGTAAGGCCAGAAACTATCAAACTCTTAGAGGAAAACATAGGCAGAACACTCTAGGACATAAATCACAGCAAGATCCTTTTTGACCCACCTCCTAGAGAAATGGAAATAAAAACAAAAATAAACAAATGGGACCTAATGAAACTTCAAAGCTTCTGCACAGCAAAGGAAACCATAAACAAGACCAAAAGACAACCCTCAGAATGGGAGAAAATATTTGCAAATGAAGCAACTGACAATGGATTAATCTCCAAAATTTATAAGCAGCTCATGCAGCTCAATAACAAAAAAACTAACAACCCAATCCAAAAATGGGCAGAAGACCTAAATAGACATTTCTCCAAAGAGGATATACAGATAGCCAACAAACACATGAAAGAATGCTCAACATCATTAATCATTAGAGAAATGCAAATCAAAACTACAATGAGATATCATCTAACACCGGTCAGAATGGCCATCATCAAAAAATCTACAAACAATAAATGCTGGAGAGGGTGTGGAAAAAAGGGAACACTCTTGCACTGCTGGTGGGAATGTGAATTGGTACAGCCACTATGGAGAACAGTAGGGAGGTTCCTTAAAAAACTACAAATAGAACTACCATATGACCCAGCAATCCCACTACTGGGCATATACCCTGAGAAAACCAAAATTCAGAAAGAGTCATGTACCAAAATGTTCATTGCAGCTCTGTTTACAATAGCCAGGAGGTGGAAACAACCTAAGTGCCCATCATCGGATGAATGGATAAAGAAGATGTGGCACATACATACAATGGAATATTACTCAGCCATAAAAAGAAACGAAATTGAGCTATTTGTAATGAGGTGGATAGACCTAGAGTCCGTCATACAGAGTGAAGTAAGTCAGAAAGAAAAAGACAAATATCGTATGCTAACACATATATATGGAATTTAAGAAGAAAAACAAAATGTCATGAAGAACCTAGGGGTAAGACAGGAATAAAGACACAGACCTACTGGAGAACGGACTTGAGGATATGGGGAGGGGGAAGGGTGAGCTGTGACAGGTCGCGAGAGAGTCATGGACATATACACACTAACAAACGTAAGGTAGATAGCTAGTGGAAAGCAGCCGCATGGCACAGCGATATCGGCTCGGTGCTTTGTGACCGCCTGGAGGGGTGGGATAGGGAGGGTGGGAGGGAGGGAGACGCAAGAGGGAAGAGATATGGGAACATATATACATGTATAACTGATTCACTTTGTTATAAAGCAGAAACTAACACACCATTGTAAAGCAATTATACCCCAATAAAGATGTTAAAAAAAAAACAAAAACTAAAAGTAGAACTACCATATGACCCAGCAATCCCACTACTGGGCATATACCCTGAGAAAACCATAATTCAAAAAGAGTCATGTACCAAAATGTTCATTGCAGCTCTGTTCACAATAGCCAGGAGATGGAAACAACCTAAGTGCCCATCATCGGATGAATGGATAAAGAAGATGTGGCACATATATACAATGGAATATTACTCAGCCATAAAAAGAAACGAAATCGAGTTATTTGTAGTGAGGTGGATGGACCTTGAGTCTGTCCTACAGAGCGAAGTAAGTCAACAAGTGAAAGACAAATACTGTATGCTAACACATATATATGGAATCTATTAAAAAAAAAGGTCATGAAGAACCTAGGGGTAAGACAGGAATAAAGACACAGACTTACTAGAGAATGGACTTAAGGATATTGGGAGGGGGAAGGGTAAGCTGTGACAAAGTGAGAGAGTGGCATGGACATAAATACAGTACCAAACGTAAAATAGATAGCTAGTGGGAAGCAGCCGCATAGCACAGGGAGATCAGCTCAGTGCTTTGTGACCACCTAGAGGAGTAGGATAGGGAGGGTGGGAGGGAGGGAGACGCAAGAGGGAGGAGATATGGGGACATATGTATATGTATAACTGATTCACTTTGTTATAAAGCAGAAACTAACACACCATTGTAAAGCAATTATTCTCCAATAAAGATTAAAAAAAAAATGATGAGATAACATGAGCCAGCCTATGTGAAAACCCTTAAAACCCTAACCCTAATCCTATCTTACCCTCTCTTAATTCTATTTCATCTTCTGTTCCCTCAGTTGCACACAGCTCCACCTCATCCCCAAATCCCCACTACAAGGCATCAAAGAATCCTTCTAGAAACCTCCAGAAAACCTTAAACACCCTGAAAACCTCCAGTCTGTCTGCCACCCAAACAACACCTCAATGATACCTGAAGCCCACCAAATGCCAGAAATTTCTCAGTGACTTCATCAACTGCAGAACATGGCTGCAACCTAGGGTTGTGTAAAAAAGAGGGTCCAAGGATTTTCCTAAGACACTTTGTTCTGTCCTCTCAATTCTTTAGTTCCCTAATCAGTTTGTTTGGCCCTTTAGTCATCATTGTCAAATCACCCTGCACGAGGGAATTCTGTTTGTTTCTCTTTTGTTTTGTTTTTTCAAGAAAATTCAGAGCCTTGATTCTTTGTTGAAAAAAATAGTTTTGAAAAAAAAATAAAAAAAAATAAAAAATAGTTTTGCTTCCTTCTCGATCCCACTCGCCATCATTGAGCAAATACAACCAGGAATCCATTTTTACCATAATTAATTCCAATAGTTCTGTCCAAAAGTGACAGTAGCTTTTTTAAAGCTCCATGAATATTTCCACATTTCCGATTTACCCTTTATCTTTTTGCTGTAAAGTTCAGATGACTTCCCCTAGGACTGATACTTCTGACTTCTGGAATGGACACTTGCTGTTTTTAGTGCTTATTATTTATAATCTTCTTCTGCTTCCCTAGTTGATGAGCAACAAAATTACTACAGAAGGTCTTCTGGCCATGAAATATCTTAAAAGGGGACCTGAGAATTATGATTTGAAGGAGACATCACGATAGTTACAGTGAGGAGCTAATTGAGGAGGGCAGCTTAATTTACTAAATTAGGCAAATGTCACCAGACTCATCCCAGCTTGGAAATAAATATATCACCATCCTCTATCAAATGCTACTCACTATGTCTGGGCAGCCTGCTTTGTATTTTACATGCACTACCTCATTCTATCTTTACAGAAACTTTATGATTGAACTATTACTATTACATCAAGTTTACAGATAAGGAAACTAACACTCTGAAAGGCAAACTAACTTGGCCGGTGTCACACAGCTAGTAGCAATGGACCCAGGATTCAAATTCAGACCAGTCTGACTCTAAATCTCAAGCCTTCAAGCCCAGTGCTCTTATGTATCCCCAAACAACCCAGACCTTTTCATAATGATATTCAGGAATCTTATGGAAATCGATTTGACATTGTATACCAACAACTGACTTGTAGAGAAAATGAATAATTTCACTTTAGTTTATTAGGTGCAAGAGTCTACAAAGCAATGTTAGGAGCTCAGAAATGAATTATAGACTGCCCTCAGAAGAGAGAGATTGCATTATGAAAAGTGAGCACTCCATGTGATGTGTTAAAAGTAATGCATACAACTCAATAACAAAAAAACAAACAACCCAATCAAAAAAATGGGCAAAAGACCTAAATAGGCATTTCTCCAAAGAAGACATACAGATGGCCAATACACACATGAAAAAATGCTCATCGTTGCTAATTATTAGAGAAATGTAAATCAAAATTACAATGAGGTACCAACTCACACCAGTCAGAATGGCCATCATCAAAAAGTCTACAAATAACAAGTGCTGGAGAGGGTGTGGAGAAAAGGGAACCCTCCTCCTACACTGTTGGTGGAAATGTAAATTGGTGCAGCCATATGGAGAACAGAATGAAGGTTCCTCAGAAAACTAAAAATAGAACTACCATACGACCCAGCAATCCCACTCCTGGGCATATATCCAGACAAAACTATAATTCAAAAAGATACATGCACCCCTATGTTCATAGCAGCACTATTTACAATAGCCGAGACATGGAAACAACCTAAATGTCCATCAACAGATGAATAGATAAGAAGATATGGCACATATATACAATGGAATACTACTCAGCCATACAAAAAGGATAAAATTATGCCATTTGCAGCACCATGGATGGACCAACAGATTATCATACTAAGTGAAGTAAGTCAGAAAGAGAAAGACAAATACCATATGATATCACTTATATGTGGAATCTAAAATATGGCACAAATGAGCCTATCTATGAAACAGAAACAGACTCACAGACATAGAGAACAGACTTGTGGTTGCCAAGAGGGAGGGGGTGTCGGGGAGGGAAGGACTGGGAGTTTGGGATTAGCAGATGCAAACTATTATACATAGAATGGATAAACAAGGTCCTACTGTATAGCACAGGAAACTATATTCAATATCCTGTGATAAACCATAATGAAAAAGAGTGTGTGTGTATATATATATATATATATATATATATATATATATATATAAAACTGAATCACTTTTCTGTACAGCAGAAATTAAACACAACATTGTAAATCAACTATACTTCAATAAAATAAATATTTTTTAAAGTAATGCAAAGATCTGCCTTTAATCAAATAGGAATATATCTATGATTTCTACTGGCGATGTCACGCAGGTTCTGCAAACACTACTGTGGTTTGTTTCCAACATTTGAAATATAAGGAAATGCTAAATGTTAGTTAGAGATTAGTGAAAATAAAAGTGTATTTTCCCCCCAAAAAAACAAAAAAAATAAAAAGTAATGCAAAGATCTAACAGAGGACACTGTAGCTGCAGAATCCAGAAAATTCCTTTCATTACTTTTTTAAATGCTCCCTCTCCCTCCCCCCTCCAAAAAGAAAAAGAAAAAAAAAAACTGTTGGTTTGTAATCCAGACCAAATGAAATGCTAAATGACAAATAAGACAAATTTTACTCCAGGCAATGTAAAGTCCTAAGGCAAAAGAACACGACTTTTTTACTGAATACACAGTATTTTTTATTCATCCAAGGTAAGGCAAGTCTGAGTGAGGTCAGGAGGCAGTGGCAAGACTAGCAGCCATGTCCATTCTCCACCAGGAATTCTTTTTTTTTTTTTTTTTTTTTTGGCGGTACGCGGGCCTCTCACCGCTGCGGCCTCTCCCGCTGCGGAGCACAGGCTCCGGACGCGCAGGCTCAGCAGGCTCAGCGGCCGTGGCCCACGAGCCCAGCCGCCCCGCGGCATGTGGGATCCTCCCGGACCGAGGCACGAACCCGTGTCCCCTGCATCGGCAGGCGGACTCTCAACCACTGCGCCACCAGGGAAGCCCTCCACCAGGAATTCTTAAGGACAAAAGAAGAGGGTATAGACAGAGCCTCAAACAGCATCAAGATTAAACGTAGGTCACAATCGGCCAGCTGGGAAATCCTTGCATCCAGCTGTCATCAGGGACATGGAAATAAAGGGGAATATCTGCTTCTGACCTATGTTTTTCTGTGTCTCTTCAAACCCAAAGTTATATTGAAAACGGTAGTAAATATAGTAAATACAGGACACATGTCTCATTGCCCATTTCGCAATAAAGTTTCTGGTTTCTAATAAAGTTCCTAAAATGTTCTTTATAGAAAATGCCCTTTTTCTGTTGCTTTTCTTTTGTCTTCATAATCTCAGTGGTGACAGGTTATGAAAGGGCTGTGTGCACTGCTAATAAAAGCTGTGTGCCGGGGTTTGAGTGACTGTCGTGTCTCCAGGCTGCTGGCAGGTTAACACGGCATGATGCCAACAGTGCCTCAAAAAATAACAATAATATGATTTAGGTCTAGTGTCATTAAACTTGATTAGCTGAGTGAGCTCATGAAAATCCATAATTAACTAGAAAAACAAGAAGACAGATGTTTTTGCCAGGAAATTGAGAGAGCCTGGTCTTCCATTAGACTGTTTTTCTTCCCACCTGAGGACCCAAGCCACTGCACCCCTCTCTTCCTATTCATATGCAACTGAGTATGCCCAAGTATGACTCATCTCTTATCTAATCAACACTACCTTTCATGCGGAGGTGGGAGTAAAAGGAAATGCAATTCTTTCAAAGGTGCTGAAGCTCATCAGACAAATTAGTAAATGCCCTGAAATATATAACCATTGACCAGCCCTCACGCGTACTCTGAAGTGCCCTGGGCCCAGTGGTTCTCATCTGGGGCTGATCCTGTCCCCCAAGGGACATTTGACAACACCTGGAGATAGTTTGGGTTGCTACTACTGGGCAGAGTGCTGCTGGCATCTAGTGGGTAGAGACCAAGGATGCTGCTGAATGTCCTGCAATGCACAGGACAGCCCCCACCGCAGAGAATCTGACCCAAAATGTCAGTAGTTCTGAGGTTGAGAGAACTGTCTGAGCCAAAGGCAAGCCCAAGATGGACCATCCTCTGACCCAGACCAGCTAAGCCCTCTCACTGGGGAGCCGCATCCTCGGATCCCCAGGTCAGCCCTGAGCCATGCATATTGGTGATTCGGATGATTCTGAGAGACAAGACACACAAGTAACAGTGTTCAGTAGCCCAGCAGAGGTTCACTCAGTGCCGGAAAGAGTCATCGTAGCCGGCATCAGTTCAAGAATGCGTGCTTTACCTAAGGACCACTCCTTAAGATGGTATTTGTTATAGAGGCTGTGACCTCTCATATTACACTCCGCTCAACTGCTGGGGAAATGGCTTTTTATCACATTCTTTCTCCAGCTTCTCATTTTCAGCTCAGGCCCTTAAAGAGGAGGGCAAGGTCAAGAAACCACAGACTGAGTAATGAAAGAACGGGTTCCACTCACGGACTTTTATACAACTTGGTACAAGTAACCTTTGAAACCTAGATTTCCCCAGGCATTAAAATAAGGTTGCTTATAATCTTTCTGTCTCACAGGAACAATTCAGAGAAGCGAACAAAGACTTTCCAAAACCTCTTATTAATATATATGGTTGAACCATATGAAATGGTCATTTTCATAGGACAAAATCGGTTGACTATTAGCATTTTCTTTAGGTTCAACTTCATTATGTCAGTCAGGGTTCTCCAGAGAAACAGGTCCCATAGGATGTATATAGATATGAAGAAAGAGATTGATTTTGAGGAACTGGCTCATGCAATTATGGAGGCAACTTCATCTGCAAGTTGAAGGCCCAAGAAAGCTGGCAATGTAATTCCAGTCCAAGCTCACAGGCGTGAGAAACAGGTTAGACAATGGTGTACATCCCAGTCCTAAGCCTGAAGACCTGAGACCCGGGAGTACTGATGTCCAAGGGCAGGAGAAGATGAATGTCCAAGCTCCAGCAGAAGGAGTGAATGTGCCCTTCCTCCACCATTTTGTTCTATTAGAGCCTCCACCACATTGGATGATGCCCACCCACAGTGGTGAAGATGATCTTCATTACGCTGTTCACTGATTCAAATACTAATCTTATCTGGAAACATGCTCACAGACACGCCCAGAAATAATGCTTTACCAGCTATCTGGGCATCCCTTAGCACGGTCAAGTTGACACATACAATTAACCATCAGACTAATACTACAGGTATTTAGGAAGTACTACAGCTATTTATAGTTCCCCAAACACTCAAGGTTATCCCATCTGAATTTGCAAACACCAGTGAGAGAGATGTTAATTTCAATTAAGGGGGGACCTTCAAGATGGCAGAGGAGTAAGATGTGGAGACCACCTTGCTCCCCACAGAAAATTCAAAACTACATCTAAAAATAAAAAATACATCTACATGGGAACAACTCTGACAGACCACATACTGAATGCTAGCAGAAGACCTGAGACATCCCAAAAGACAAGAAATTCCCCATGTACTTGGCAGTGTGGCTGACACAGTCTTGGTGCTCCAGCTGGGTGTCAGGCCTGAACGTCTGAGGTGGAAAAACTGAGTTCAGGACATTGCTCCACCAGAGACCTCGCAGCCGCACGTAATATCAAATGATGAAGCTCTCCCAGAGATCTCCAACTCAACGCTAAAACCCAGCTCCTCTCAACGACCAGTAAACTACAGCGCTGGACACCCTATGCCAAACAAGTAGCAAGACAGGAAAACAACCCCACCCAAGAGTAGAGAGGCTGCCTAAAACCATAATAATTTAACAGACACCCCAAAACACACCACCAGATGCAGCCCTGCCCAAGAGAAAGACAAGATCCAGCCTCATCCACCACAACACAGGCACCAGTCCCCTCAATAAGGAAGCCTAAACAACCCACTGAACCAACCTTACCCACTGGGGGCAGACACCAAAAAGGGGAACTACGAACATGCAGCCTGCAAAAAAGAGATCCCAAACACAGTAAGTGAAGAAAAATGAGAAGACAGAGAAATACACAGAAGACGAAGGAGCAAAGTAAAAACCCAACAGACCAAACAAATGAAGAGGAAATTGGCAGTCTACCTGAAAAAGAATTCAGAGTAATGATAGTAGAGATGATCCAAAATCTTGGAAGTAGAATGGAAAAAATACAAGAAATGTTTAACAAGGATCTAGAAGACCTAAAGAGCAAACAAACAATGATGAACAACGCAATAAATGAAATATAAAATTCTCTAGAAGGAATCAATAGCAGAATAACTGCGGCAGAAGAACAGATAAGTGACCTTGAAGATAAAATAGTGGAAATAACTACCTCAGATCAGAATAAAGAAAAAAGAATGAAAAGACTTGAGGACAGTCTCAGAGACCTCTGGGACAACATTAAACACACTAACATTCGAATTTTAGGTGTCCCAGAAGAAGAAGAGGAAAACAAAGGGACTGAGAAAATATTTGAAGAGATTATACTTGAAAACTTCCCTGATATGGGAAAGGAAATAGACAATCAAGTCCAGGAAGTGCAGAGAGTCCCATACAGGATAAATCCAAGGAGAAACAACCAAGACACATATTAATCAATCTATCAAAAATTAAATACAAAGAAAAAATATCAAAAGCAGCAAGGGAAAAACAACAAATAACATACAACGGAATCCCCATAAGGTTAACAGCTGATCATTCAGCAGAAACTCTGCAAGCCAGAAGGGAGTGGCAGGATGTATTTAAAGTGATGAAAGAGAAAAACCTACAACCAAGATTACTCTACCCAGCAAGGATCTCATTCATATTCGACGGAGAAAGTAAAAATTTTACAGACAAGCAAAAACTAAGAGAATTCAGCACCACAAAACCAGCTTTACAACAAGTGCTAAAGGAACTTCTCTAGGCAGGAAACACAAGAGAAGGAAAAGACCTACGATAACAAACCCAAAACAATTAAGAAAATGGTAATAGGAACACACATATCGTTAACTACCTTAAATGTAAAAGGATAAAATGCTCCAAACAAAAGACACAGACTGGCTGAATGGATACAAAAACAAGACTAGTATATATGCTGTCTACAAGAGCCATACTTCAGACCTAGGGATACATATGGACTGAAAGTGAGGGGATGGAAACAGATATTCCATGCAAATGGAAACCAAAAGAAAGCTGGAGTAGCAATTCTCATATCAGACAAAACAAACTTTAAAATAAAGACTATTACAAGAGACAAAGAAGGACACTACATAATGATCAAGGGATCAATCCAAGAAGAACATGTAACAATTATAAATAGTTATGCACCCAACATGAGGGCACCTCAATACATAAGGCAAATACTAACAGCCATACAAGGGGAAACCGACAGTAACACAATCATAGTAGGGGACTTTAACACCCCATTTTCACCAATGGACAGATCACTCAAAATGAAAATAAATAAGGAAACACAAGCTTTAAATGATACATTAAACAAGATGGACTTAATTGATATTTATAGGACATTCCATCCAAAATCAACAGAATATAATTTCTTCACAAGTGCTCATGGAACATTCTTCAGGACATAGCATATCTTGGATCACAAATCAAGCCTTGGTAAATTTAAGAAAATTGAAATCATATCAAGTATCGTTTCTGACCACAACGCTATAAGACGAAATATCAATTATAAGAAAAAATTGTAAAACACACACACACATGGAGACTAAACAAAACGCTACTAAATAACCAAGAGATCACAGAAGAAATCAAAGAGGAAATCAAAAAATACCTAGAAACATACGACAAGGAAAACACAATAACCCAAAATCTATGGGATGCAGCAAAAGCAGTTCTAAGAGAGAAGTTTACAGCAATACAATCCTACCTCAAGAAACAAGAAACATCACAAATAAACAACCTAACCTTACATCTAAGGCAATTAGAGAAAGAAGAACAAAAAAAACCCAAAGTCAAGAGAAGGAAAGAACTCATAAAGATCAGATCAGAAATAAATGAAAAGCAAAGAAGGAAATGATAGTAAAGATCAATAAAACTAAAAGCTATGGGCTTCCCTGGTGGCTTAGTGGTTGAGAGTCCACTTACTGATGCAGGGGACACAGGTTCGTGCCCCGGTCCAGGAAGATCCCACATGCTGCGGAGTGGCTGGGCCCATGAGCCATGGCCGCTGGGCCTGCACGTCCGGAGCCTGTGCTCCGCAACAGGAGAGGCCACAACGGTGAGAGGCCCATGTAACGCAAAAGAAAAACAAAAAAAAAAACTAAAAGCTGCTGCTGGGCTTCCCTGGTGGCGCAGTGGTTGAGCAGTCGGCTGCCGACGCAGGGGACACGGGTTCGTGCCCCGGTCCAGGAAGATCCCACATGCCATGGAGCGGCAGGGCCCGTGAGCCATGGCCACAGAACCTGCGCATCCGGAGCCTGTGTTCCACAACGGGAAAGGCCACAACAGTGAGAGGCCTATGTACGGTAAAAAAAATTAAAAAATAAAAATAAAAAATAATAAAAGCTGCTTCTTTGAGAAGATAAACAAAATTGATAAACCATGAGCCAGACTCATCAATAAAGAAAGAGAGAAGACTTAAATCAATAGAATCAGAAATGAAAAACGAAAAGTAACAACTGACACTGCAGAAATACAAAGGATCATGAGAGATTACTACAAGCAACTTTATGCCAATAAAATGGACAACCTGGAAGAAATGGACAAATTCTTAGAAAAGCACAACCTGCCAAGACTGAATCAGGAAGAAACAGAAAATATAAACAGACCAATCACAAGCACTGAAATTGAAACTATGATTAAAAATCTTCCAACAAACAAAAGCCCATGACCGGATAGCTTCACAGGTGAATTCTATGAAACATTTAGAGAAGAGCTAACACCTATCCTTCTCAAACTCTTCCAAAATAGAGCAGAGGGGGTAACACTCCCAAACTCATTCTATGAGAGCACCATCACCCTGATACCAAAACCAAACAAAGATGTCACAAAAAAAGAAAATTACAGTCCAATATCACTGATGAACATAGATGCAAAAATCCTCAACAAAATACTAGCAAACAGAATCCAACAACACATTGAAAGGATCATACACCATGATCAACTGGGGTTTATCCCAGGAAGGCAGAATTCTTCAATATACACAAATCAATCAATGTGACAAACTGTATTAACAAACTGAAGGAGAAAAACCATATGACCATCTCAACAGATGCAGAAAAATCTTTTGACAAAATTCAACACCCATTTATGATAAAAATCCTCCAGAAAGTAGGCATAGAGGGAACTTTCCTCAACATAATAAAGGCCATATATGACAAACCCACAGCCAACATCATTCTCAATGGTGAAAAACTGAAACCATTTTCTGTAAGATCAGGAACAAGACAAGGTTGCCCACTCTCACCACTCTTATTCAACATAGTTTTGGAAGTTTTAGCCACAGCAATCAGATAAGAAAAAGAAATAAAAGGAATCCAAATCGGAAAAGAAGTAAAACTGGCACTGTTTTCAGATGACATGATACAATACGTAGAGAATCCTAAAGATGCTACCAGAAAACTACTAGAGCTAATCAAGGAATTTGGCAGAGTAGCAGGATACAAAATTAATGCACAGAAATCTCTTGCATTCCTATACACTAATGATGAAAAATCTGAAAGAGAAATTAAGGGAACACTCCCATTTACCACTGCAACAAAAAGAATAAAATATCTAGCAATAAACCTACCTAAGGAGACAAAAGACCTGTATGCAGAAAACTATAAGACACTGATGAAAGAAATTAAAGTTGATACAAACAGATGGAGTGATATACTATGTTCCTGGATTGGAAGAATCAACATTGTGAAAATGACTCTACTACCCAAAGCAATCTACAGATTCAATGCAATCCCTATCAAACTACCAATGGCATTTTTCACAGAACTAGAACAAAAAAGTTCACAATTTGTATGGAAACACAAAAGACCCCAAGTAGCCAAAGCAACCTTGATAAAGAAAAACGGAGCTGGAGGAATCAGGCTCCAGGACTTACGACTATACTACAAAGCTACAGTAATCAAGACAGTATGGTACTGGCAGAAAAACAGAACTATAGATCAGGGGAATAGGATAGAAAGCCCAGAGATAAACCCACACACATATGGTCACCTTATCTTTGATAAAGGAGGCAAGAATATACAACGGAGAAAAGAGAGCATGTTCAATAAGTGGTGCTTGGAAAACTGGACAGCTACATGTAAAAGAATGAAAGTAGAACACTCCCTAACACCATATACAAAAATAAACTCAAAATGGATTAAAGACCTAAATGTAAGGCCAGACAGTATAAAACTCTCAGAGGAAAACATAGGCAGAACACTCTATGACACAAGTCACAGTAAGATTCTTTTTGACCCATCTCCTAGAGAAATGAGAGTTAAAACAAAAATAAACAAATAGGACCTAATGAAACTTCAAAGCTTTTGCACAGCAAAGGAAACCATAAACAAGACAAAAAGGCAACCCTCAGAACAAGAGAAAATATTTGCAAAGAAAGCAACTGACAAAGGATTAATCTCCAAAATTTGCAGGCAGCTCATGCATCTCAATATCAAAAAACCAAACAACCCAATCCAAAAATGGGCAGAAGACCTAAATAGACATTTCTCCAAAGAAGATATACAGATTGCCAAGAAACATATGAAAGGATGTTCAACATCACTAATCATCAGAGAAATGCAAATCAAAACTACAATGAGTCCACTCTCTACATCTGCATCTTTGTTCCTGTCCTGACCCTAGGTTCTTCAGAACCATTTTTTTTTAGATTCCATATATATGTGTTAGCATACAGTATATGTTTTTCTCTTTCTGACTTACTTCACTCTGTATGACAGACTCTAGGTCCATCTACCTCACTACAAATAACTCAATTTCATTTCTTTTTATGGCTGAGTAATATTCCATTGTATATATGTGCCACATCTTCTTTATCCATTCATCTGTCGATGGAAACGGGGAGGGGGAAGGTAAGTTGGGACGAAGTGAGAGAGTGGCATGGACTTATATATACTACCAAATGTAAAATAGATAGCTAGTGGGAAGCAGCCGCATAGCACTGGGAGACCAGGTCGGTGCTTTGTGACCACCTAGAGAGGTGTGATAGGGAGCGTGGGAGGGAGACGCAAGAGGGAAGGGATATGGGGATATGTGTATACATATAGCTGATTCACTTTGTTACACAGCAGAAACTAACACACCACTGTAAAGCAATTATACCCCAATAAAGATGTTAAAAAAATAAAATAAAATTTCAATTAATATTCCTATTTTATAAATAGAAGGCTGGAAAGGTTCAATTACTAGTCCAAGACAGCACAGTTAAGATGCTGTAGAACTAAGACTCAAACGAGAAGACTTCAGATCATAAATTCTTCCCACCAGCTGCTCAGCCTGAAGCAAGTAAAACACACTCCCATCTATTATTTGATAGGACCATGACCCTCTGCAGAAGAAAAGATTTTACACCGTGCCCAGGATTAAAGTCAAGGTAAGAGTTGGCTTTATTCGCAGCTAAGAACCTTTGCCAAGAGGGAAGACAAGTCCCATTCAGGCTCACACAAGATCTGCATTAATTCAGAAGCAAAGGGAACCCCAGGTTGGTAAGAAAAGACCTCGGCAACAGCATCCTCACTTCCTCAGGCTCCCGGACCTGATGCACTCCTCTCTCCTGCCTCTCAAACCCACAGATGCACAAACATTTTTAATGAGCTTGGTGTCAAACCGCAATCGTCACAAGAGCAGGGCCCAGGTTTCAGATCAATGTGAGCAATATTTAGCCTTCCCCGGGCCCTGCCCGTCACCCTCACCTGTTCAGCAGTTCTGCAGTGCTATTTTTAGTGTGTTAAGTTAATAGAGATCCCTGGAGTGATGTGGAAAGGGGAAAGGCACTGGAAAAGTGCTGCTAAATTTGTAACCTGACAGAGGCCTGCAGCTAGAGTTTCAGTAGGGAGGTGATGCGGGAGTGAGGTGAACAGCCCACAATCAGTTCATGTCTTAACTGATGGATACTGTTTCAGGCTGCCCTGGCCTGGGCAGGGGGAAGAACGACCAGCACAATTCTCCTTCTGCCTCAGTGATAAAGTAAATGAAATAAATGATGTGGGGGAGGGATGGACTGGGAGTTTGGGATTAGCAGAGGCAAACTAATATATAGGATGGATAAACAGCAAGGCCCTACTGTATAGCACAGGAAACTACATTCAATATCCTGTGATAAACCATAATGGAAAAGAATATATATATATAACTGAATCACTTTGACGTACAGCAGAAATTAACACATTGTAAATCAACTCTACTTCAATAAAATAATTTTTTAAAAAATAAATTAAGGGAATTCCCTGGCATCCAGCAGTTAGGACTCAGCAATTTCACTGCCAGGGCCTGGGTTCAATCCCTGGTTGGGGAACGAAGATCCCACAAGCCTCGCAGTGCAGCCAAGTAAAAACAAAAACAAACAAGAAAAAGACAGCACTGTTCTATGAGCTTAACCTTTACAAATAAAATAACATAAAACAGATGATGATTCCATATATATGTGTTAGCGTACAGTATTTATTTTTCTCTTTCTGACTTGCTTCACTCTGTATGACAGTTTCTAGTTCCAACCATGTCACTACAAAGCCGCATAGCACAGGGAGATCAGCTCCATGCTCTGTGACCACCTAGAGGGGTGGGATAGGGAGGTTGGGAGGGAGACGCAAGAGGGGGGGGATATGGGGATATTTGTATACGTATAGCTGATTCACTTTGTTATACAGCAGAAACTAACACACCGTTGTAAAGCAATTATACTCCAATAAAGATGTTTTTAAAAAATAGATGATGAAATGAAATTAAAATAATAGTATTCAGGGAGGAAAACCAGCCCATAAGCTTACATTACATTAAAACATATGTTAGGAAATAAAAACCATTCACTCTTAACCGATGTCAAACCTTTGGTTTCATACTCAAATAACCTCTACCCTAACATTCCCTCTGGAAAGCTGTCAGTGTAATTAGAGCTATAACAAAGGACATACAGACTTACCCAGGAAAGAAACTTATGACAGGCTTGATCAAAATTACCCTATAAATATCACTTTGCTGTTTTAACTACCATATTTTAGTTCTAGGGCCATGAAAATGAGTCATATGCTACCAAAACCAGGCATGAAATTTGATTAATTTCTTTTATGGCAGCCACAAGTACAGATGTGCCCACTGAGAGGCTCGCCCTGTGATTAATGTATATAAGGTCCCTGGTGGGCAGGTCCATAAATGTGAAAGTTATACTGAAAGGAAGGCTGAGGGAATAAAAATAGAAATCGAGAACTTTTCCTCCACCTTCTGCTGCTAAGCCATGAACATCCCAAGTGAGGTTTCCCTAGAATGGCAAAAGATGCAGTAACTCTTGGCCAAGGGAAGTGCACTGGGCACCACCATCTAACTACTCAACCTTGCACATGGTGCTGATTTTTTTATTCCTTGACAACTTTAGAAGGTGATGGGTTTTCACCAAATTTGGCAAGTACACCAAGAAACACAAGGGCAATTTGGGGGTGAGGCAGAGAAAAAGGAAGAGAAAGAAAAAAGTACAGTTCCACCTGCCTTCTTGGAACAATAGGTTGACTAATGAACATTTCCAAAGGATGATTTTTTTTCCTATCATTTTTGTTGTCGTTTATTGAACTTCACTATGAAGACTGAAGTTACAAAGGAAAATGTCTTATGAAGGGGAGAAAAATGACTTATTCCCATCACAACTGAAGGAAGCATCCCTACCATCTCCTACATTGTTCATACAAACATGAGTCGTTTTACCTTGTTTCTGAATCAGGACATGCTCAGATACCACTTCCTCTAGAAGTGGGAATCAGAGGTTTTGAAACCTGTTCACTGATGCAAGATTTGATTCTGACTGACTTGTCAGAGGAACATGAAATTTTTATCTCTCTGGGTCCATGGGAAAAAAGGCTAGGCTCTCTTTTCATAAAGGCTTTTGTTTAAAATATTAAATGTTAATAACTAAATTGATAAAGAGGATTATTAAAAGAAAGATTTAGAGTTTCCAGACCGCTGGTTCAAGACATGTGGAATATCTGAAAGCTGAATCTAGTTTATTTTTACAAATCTTCCAGATTTGTTTTGTTTTGTTTTTAACATCTTTATTGAAGTATAATTGCTTTACAATTGTGTGTTAGTTTCTGCTATATAACAAAGTGAGTCAGCTATACATATACAAATATCCCCATATATCCCCTCCCTCTTGCATCTCCCTCCCACCCTCCCTATCCCACTCCTCTAGGTGGTCACAAAGCACGGAGCTGATCTCCCTGTGCTATGCGGCTGCTTCTCACTAGCTGTCTATTTTACATTTGGTAGTGTATATATGTACATGCCACTCTCTCACTTCGTCCCAGCTTACCCTTCCCCCTCCCCATGTCCTCAAGTCCATTCTCTACGTCTGCGTCTTTATTCCTGTCCTGCCCCTAGGTTCTTCAGAACCCTTTTTTTTTTTTCAGATTCCATATATATGTGTTACCATACAGTGTTTGTTTTTCTCTTTCTGACTTACTTCACTCTGTATGACAGTCTCTAGGTCCATCCACCTCACTACAAATAACTCAGTTTCTTTTCTTTTTATGGCTGAGTAATATTCCATTGTATATATGTGCCACATCTTCTTTATCCATTCACCTGTCGATGGACACTTAGGTTGCTTCCATGTCCTGGCTATTGTAAATAGTTCTGCAATGAACATTGTGGTACCTGACTCTTTTTGAATTATGGTTTTCTCAGGGTATATGCCCAGCAGTGAGATTGCTGGGTCATATGGTAGTTCTATTTTTAGGTTTTTAAGGAAGCTCCATACTGTTCTCCAAAGTGGCTGTATCAATTTACATTCCCACCAACAGTGCAAGAGGGTTCCCTTTTCTCCACACCCTCTCCAGCATTTACTGTTTGTAGATTTTTTGATGATGGCCATTCTGACCAGTGTGAGGTGATACCTCATTGTGGTCTTGATTTGCATTTCTCTAATGATTAGTGATGTTGAGCATCCTTTCATGTGTTTCTTGGCAATCTGTATATCTTCTTTGGAGAAATGTTTATTTAGGTCTTCTGCCCATTTTTGGATTGGGTTGTTTGTGTTTTTTGATACTGAGATGCACGAGCTGCTTGTAAATTCTGGAGATTAATCCTTTGTCAGTTGCTTCATTTGCAAGTATTTTCTCCCATTCTGAAGGTTGTCTTTTCATCTTGTTTATGGTTTCCTTTGCTGTGCGAAAGCTTTTAAGTTTCATTAGGTCCCACTTGTTTATTTTTGTTTTTATTTCCATTTCTCTAGGAGGTGGGTCAAAAAGGATCTTGCTGTGATTTATGTCATAGAGTGTTCTGCCTATGTTTTCCTCTAAGAGTTTCATACTGTCTGGCCTTACGTTTAAGTCTTTAATCCATTTTGAGTTTATTTTTGTGTATGGTGTTAGGGAGTGCTCTAGTCTCATTCTTTTACATGTAGCTGTCCAGTTTTCCCAACATCACTTATCAAAGGTGATGTCTTTTCTCCATTGTATATTCTTGCCTCCTTTATCAAAGATAAGGTGACCATATGTGTGTGGGTTTATCTTTGGGCTTTCTATCCTGTCCCATTGATCTATAGTTCTGCTTTTGTGCCAGTACCATACTGTCTTGATTACTGTAGCTTTGTAGTATAGTCGTAAGTCCTGGAGCCTGATTCCTCCAGCTCCATTTTTCTTTCTCAAGATTGCTTTGGCTGTTCGGGGTCTTTTGTGTTTCCATACAAATTGTGAAATTTTTCATTCTAGTTCTGGAAGAAAGGCCATTGGTAGTTTGATAGGGATTGCACTGAATCTGTAGATTGCTTTGGGTAGTATAGTCATTTTCACAATGTTGATTCTTCCAATCCAAGAACATGGTATATATCTCCATCTGTTTGTATCATCTTTAATTTACAGATTTGTTTTGATTCTACAGAGACCCACTGGCCATCTACTCAGTTCCACTTTGGAAAGCTAGGAGGAGGTGAGAACATGTCCCTGAATGCACCTGTCACGTACATTCAGCTCCATCATCTGAGGTGGGGGGGAGGAGCTGCTCTTCCCATTGGCTGCCCTGAGGAGCCCCAACTGCAGTGGGAGGGAAGGACAAGAGGACTCAAGGTGGGGATGGCATGAGAATATTACCAGTGTTAGGAAGATCATCAAGGCAGGCTGAGGAGGTCTTGCCCAAACCCAGTCAGAAATTACTGAGGGTAGGGTTTTTGACCCACGTCTTCAGCTGAAACAACATTCACATTTCGCCTTTATCATCACAGAGCATCCTGCAGTTTTTCAAGCATCATCCAGGACTGCTGTCCATCTGTCCTCCTGAGGAATTGCTGGTCCTGCCACCAGACTGTCTATCTGTTTCCATCAGACATTGGCCTTTTGGTTATAATAGCTAGTGAAAGCCAAGCATTGATTTTCTGAGCCAGTTATTAGCTCTTTCTCACTGAAAGCCATATCGTAAGCCCTATATCTGATGAGCACCGTTTTTTTCAGTGAGCAATTGGAGACTGTCATTATCTCTGAGTACACAGAGGAGCCTCTGCCCCCACTGAAGCCATCCAAAAACCAGAAAAAAGCTGGAGAAGCACCATTCTGGCCGCCATTATCCTAGCATGTTCAGTGGACTAACCTACTCTTCAAATCCACCAGTGGAGATTTCAAACCTGGGTCCCACTCATGTAATGAGAAGGTCCTTTGTAAAAGATGGACTCCCTCTAGCCCTCTCCCACTCAGGCATTGAACCCCTAAACTGGGGAATACAACCTGAACCAGCCAAACTATCATCTGACCTTTGGCATTTTGTCTTCACATTTCTGTCTGAATCTCAAATCTGAGGGTGGGGGGAGAAGCCAGCATTAGATTAATAAGATTCATGGGGAAATAATGATTACCTAATTTAGCAGTGAGAAGAGAGGATGGGAACAACCTTCAAATATCATCATCCGAGGCACTGTTGAAATGCCTCCTTTCTCTGACACAGTTCCGTCAATTAGCTGAGCACAGCAATTACCATTCCTTTCTCTTTTTTATTTGCAAAGAACCAAAACTTTGTAAGGATGATAAATGACTCCCTGGAAAATGCAATGCTGGTTCTGCTAAATTTGCACTTTCCATATTGTAAGGGTTTTGGTGGATTTTTTTTCCAGTTATTTCTCATAATCAATAGGGTGAGCAGCTGGGGGAAAAAAAAAAACCACTTTGTGTAGAATTCAGAGATGGGGACCTTACAAGAAATTAGACACACTCAGATCTGTCCAAATGACCAGCAAATGAATACCTATCTCAGTGTAATTAGTACAGTCGAGGACATTGTTAGCCAAATAATGAAGTAAATCTCATTTTAATTGTTCTGAATGCTATTCCCATTCCCCTAAAAAGAAGAAAAGGAAATGTATTCAGATTATGACCTTTGAGAGTTCTGGACTCATTAGCGTTTCATGTAACACAGCACAGAATTAAAGCGGGTGCGAATCCACAGTGTTCCCCTCACTGCAGCGTGTGCCTCGTTAATGGCACATAATTAAGGAGGTGTCAGTGTTGGTCCCGGGTCTCAGTTGACAATGTCTCACAAACAGCATCTTCAGTCCAATATAATAGCCAGCTTACAGTGGTTAAACCTGTTCATTAAAAAGAAGACAAAGGAGACCCAATTTTGCTCCAGTGCTAGGACAGGGGACAAAAAGAATAGGGAGGTGGACACTGATACCTCTCCTGAACCGGGTTTCAGAAGTTTCTGTAGCCTCAAGGGCTCACCACAGCAATATAAGAGGAGGGGGCAAGAAGGAAGTGAGGAAAACCAGGCACAGATAGAGACCAGGGAAGGAATGGTGAAGGAGAAAACTCGAGAGAAGAGAGACAGGGAGACAGAGGCCATTCTGTCTGTCATTGCCCCCTCGTGCCAAGACAGACTGCCCTCCACAGGCTACAATTAACGTCACAGTAAAGGAAGAGGTAACAGGAGAAACCGGGCAGGCAGAGCAGCCTAGAGATGTCTGTTTCAGAGACTCTCCACCCAGAAGAGCCCAGCCGCAGCCCAACTCCCCACATCATCTGGCTGAAGAGGTCTTTTCCATTATCCATTGCTGTATCACAAACCACCCAAAACCAGCGGCTTAGAACAATGACGATCTATTCTTCTTCATGATTTTGTTGGGGGGATGAGTTCTGCTCCAGGGGGTGTAGCTGTGGTCACTCCTCTGGCTGTGTTCAGGCAGACTCTTGGCTGGGGCTGGGACTTCCAAGATGGTCCCTGAGAAGGAAGGGTGTTGGTCCACGTGGCATCTCATCATCTCATAGGGTGGTCACCTGGAGCCTCTTTACAGCATGGCGGCCAACTGCCAAGAGAGGCTTCCAAGAGGACAAGCCCCCAAAGTGCGAGCACTTATCTAGCCCCTTCCTGCTTTATGTTGACCAATGACCCATTGGCCAGAGCAAGTCACAAGGCCAAGTCCCAGGTTAGTGCGGGAGGGGATGCCCAAGGGTGTACGTTCCAAGATCCACGGTTCACTGGAGAACACCAGTCTACCACAAGGGCACAAGCCTTCTCAGAATCAAAGGCCCTTCTGAGGCTTCACCTCCTTTCCACTGAGGCTGCTGGAAGGCATGTAACACAGCAATGCTGTAGAAACTGCCATGGATTTGAGGTTTGCTCACACACACGCACACGCACACACACACACACACACACTTCCAGTGTTTCTTTGCTCTGTAAATGGTACCACGATCCATTCCACTGTGCATACGAGATCCTCCCTTGATATCACCCTCTCCTCCTCACACCCTAACTCAGCCCATTACCAAATCCCCTTCAGGGAAGGACATCAATTTAGGGGGGGCACTATTCAACCCAATACAATTTGCACTAAGCATGTGGCAGCACTGAATGAGTAAATGGACAAACGAACAGACAAATGCAGGACTGGATGGTCAACCAGCAACCACTGCACGCCAAGACCACTAGATGGGCCTTTGTGAGTCCCCGCTGGACGTTGATCTGTGAAGGGGAAAGCTACCTTGGGCCTCTGGCCTCTTTTTTGGGATGGATGTTCAAAATACAAGGTTTTTAAAACACTGCAGAAAGAGCAAAGACACCTTTCAAAGTGAAAAAGCAACGATGCTCATAGTAGTGAGCCTCCAGGCTTCACGGAGGGGGATCTTCGGAGCACACAATGTGTCTGACAGGCGGCCATCCCCCGGTCTCTCACACCCCCGAGCTCAGTTCTCCCAGACTATTGTTTTTCTTAATGAGGCCTGAATTTGGGTTCATCCAACATATGACAAGTGCCCAGAGAGGGCCCATCTTATTTCCATGCTCAGCCCTCATTAGAAGTCTCAGCTAAGAAGCTGCTAAGCCCTGACACTGCACATTTATTTAGAACTGCAAGCACCTGTGCACTAGAAAACCAGGCCAGCAGAAAGTCTGGCCTCCTAGTCATCACTCCCGTCACCAGCAGTCTCTATTATCAGGGTCAGCCTGTCTTCCCTTGCCCCCATCTCAGCCCAGCCCGAAACGAGAAGTCACAGTGATTCACGCACTTGATGAAGGCAGAGCACCCCCCCCAGCCCCACACATGAGCACCTAGACAGACAGCCTCATCACTGCAGTCCCCTCCCACGCTAAGGCGCTTCCCACTAAGGCTTAAAGAAATCATTATTGTAGGGCTGGGAGACATAGGAAATAGCATTAGCCTAAGGAGGAAGCAGATTTCCTGAGCCCAGCTGAGAAGTACAATTAAGGTGTAATATTTTGTCAAGGGTTGTCCTCCTCCTGACTGCTTATCAGTATTAAGAGACAATTTATACTTTGCAATTCTCTGGGGTGGTAAGTATTCCTCACAGCAGGCAGGTGAGATTAAACTGTCCGTCGTGAGGCGCTGGCCTTCCCGTGTTGCTACACACACACAGCTGGGGAGATGCCAGCCCCTGGCCCTTGGTGGAGCTGCTGATCTGGAGCCCTACCGACCGTGAGCAGGATGCACCATCTCCCCCTTGACCTTAACTATTGCTGGGAAACTGGAATCAGGACCAACAGGAAGATTCAGGACCCTCCTTACACACGGGGCATGGGCAGGGTTCCCCTCTTCAACACACAAGATAAGATGTCTTAGCTTTACTCCCAAGGGTCTCTGGTCCCCCAACAAGTTGAAAGTGGGGTCCATTGGGGGCCCCCCTTCCAGCAGGGAACTGCTGTCACTAAGCAGAAGGCACCCTGATTAGCTCACTTCCTCATACAAGTTCACATGATGAACACATTCAAATAAGTTCATGCATCTCCAAGGGGACACATTTAGCCTGTCTTGAAATCCAGTCAGCCTGGATTTCTCTCTCTGTTATAAAGGGTTTCAGCACATTGAATAACTGAAAATCTGTTGACTCTCCTTATCTTCCTAAGTTTTATTCACTTGAAAATGAATGCTCATGTCCACAAAAAGACTTGCACAGGAATGTTCATTGCAGCTTTATTCAAAATAGCCCCAAACTAGAAACAACCCAAGTGTCCGTCAACAGAAGGGATAAACAAGCTATGGTGTATTCATACAATGGAATACTGCTCCTCAATGAAATATGACAAGCTGCTGACATATGCAACAACGTGGATGAACCTCACAGACATTATGTGGAGTGAAAAATTCAGACCCCAAAAAGTACAGACTGTATGATACCATGTCTATGAAGTATAAGATCAGTCAAAACTGATTTGGGGGCTTCCCTGGTGGCGCAGTGGTTGAGAGTCCGCCTGCCGATGCAGGGGACACGCGTTCGTGCCCCGGTCCGGGAGGATCCCACATGACGTGGAGCGGCTGCGCCCGTGAGCCATGGCCGCTGAGCCTGCGCGTCCGGAGCCTGTGCTCCGCAACGGGAGAGGCCACAACAGTGAGAGGCCCGCGTCCGGAAAAAAAAAAAAAAAAACTGATTTTGGTAACATGTCAGGACAGTGGTTATCTCTGAAGGGGGGTATTGACTGGATGGGTATTTTTTGGGGTGATGGAAATGTTCTAGTGGTCACACAGGTGTATACCTTGTAAAAAGTCATCAAGTTGGACACTTAAGATTTGTTCATTTTACTGTATGTAAATTAAACCTCAGTTTTAAAAAACTTCTAAAATTGACTCATGGTGCCATTTAACTTGAATTATATATTCCCCTCCAACCTACCAGACTGTCCCAACCTTCCAGCCGCTTTGCTGAAAATAAACTTCTCAGCACTCTGGGACTGTTGGCTCCTCCACCAGACCATGAACTCCCAGCTCTTTCTGCGGCCCTCTGATGGCTGCTGGATGAACGGGTGAACGGACGGATGGATGCTGGGAGATGACCAGTCAGTGTTAGGCTATGTGATCAGATGACAGACTTAAGTTAATGGGTCACAAGACGATGAAACCATAACTTACCCCCTTCATCTGAGCTACTGGAAACCATGTTTAAAAACTGTGATGGAGGAAAAGAACTAACTTGGATAATCCAAACTTAGTCCAAAAATGACTTGTATGTGTCTCAAAAATTGTTACTGCTGCCTCACTGTTTAGTTCAAAATTTTCTTACTTGCTAAAAGGCTACAATAGGCAGGAAGCAAACCAAATTAGTTATGGAGATGGCAGGCTGGGAAAAATCTTTTATAGGCAATTAACGTCTGAGAATCCAGTTCCAGTGAAAATGCAGTTAATCTTTGGGTCTCCATTACTGGGAGTATCTTATTTAGACTGAAAACTGTCCATCAGGATCCATGTTTCTGCTTTGAACCAGATTTTGGAGTCTTTTTCCTTTTAACTCTGAATGTGTGCACAGGATTCTTTCCTCAGAGGGACAAGAAAAAAACCTTGGCTATAAAATGCATTCTCAATTACTTTTCACACACACAGAGAAAAAGAGAGAGAGAGAGAGAGAGAGACCATATCCCAAGAGAAGGGATGAAGGGGAGAAGAGGAGGGCTATCTTGCTTCAAAGAGGCGTTCTTTTGACCTTTTGGGGTGAAGCTGATTCAAATACCTGAGCGGGAGAAAGGTTACGCATGTGAAAATGTTAAAAGATTGATAGTTAATTGTTTAAAGTGCTAAAGTAATAAAGGGCAAATTTGCCACCATTTCTCTCTGAGTACGGGGTCTGGGATATTCAGATACAACTGGCTAGGCTTTCAAAAATGAAGATGAACGTTGTTCTTTAAACCAACAGAGCATGCAGCCGTCATGGATTAGACAACCACCAGAAACCTGGCCCTGGCGAGTCCCTGCCTGTATTTACAAAGCCACCGATGCTGACGCAGGGCACTGTCCTCCGATAGCCAGGGGCTTGCAGCCTGCAGGTTCTGAAGTCAGTCAGGAAACTAACTTTAGCAATCCCTTTAGACAAGCGCGTGCGTGCGCGCGTGCGCGCGCACACACACACACACTCACAATCCATCCAGCCCCGCCAGCATCTCATCACCAGGATTCAGAGAGCAACACCTCTAGCAGGTGCCCTTGGTCCGAGCTCCCGCAGGCAGTTTAGGTGAAGACCTCTGAAGCTTGTACCCATAGCTCCAATCAGCAAACCCAGTTTCCCACAAAGCCTTCCTCCCCTGGTCCTGGAGAAGCCCCATATCTGGCTTCTCCGGACCACACCCTGGGGCTGTCAGTGGGAGGATGGCCACGACTGGGCCTCCCCCAATTCTTTTTCCAAGTTTCACAAGTCTCTGATGAGCACAGCTACAGAAGGCTGGCACAGCCTGCTTCACATGTGCCTCCTTAAAAAATCCCACCCTCTCCCATGTGTCATATTCCCACAGCAATATGAGGACGTGACCCACAACCGTGGATGACACAACCACAGTTTTGCTTCACAAGCTGGTGTGATGAAGGAATTGAGCCAAACTGAAATTTGGGGACAGCCAATCTGGTCTGAGAAGAGGGGCTTACCTCCAGAATGAACTGAGGAATCGGGGGACCACAGAGCAGGGGAAACAGGAAAGAGGAAAAGAACCAGAGGCCACACTGGCATCCGCAGTCTTGACTCTCTCAGCTTTAATCCCAGCTTCCCGCCCATTCTAGGTCTGGCCCAGGCTTCAGAAGAGGGATGGTGATGAGAGCTGCTCCAGATGCTGGGTCCAGAAGCTGGACTCTCAGCTCTGGCACTCAGCACTTGGGTAACACTTAGGAGACAGTGCAGCTGTGGGCCTGGGTTTACCCATCTGTAAAGTACAGGTTATCTTGGTGCCCACCACAGGCTTGTGTGGAGGACTAAATTGGTCATATATGTAAGGCCCAGAGCATCACGCCCAGCACATGAGGACTACTCAGAAGTATGTTACACCCTAGTGCTAACAGTTGCATGATATTGGACAATGTACATAACTTGTAAGGGTCTTGATTTCTGAGCTGTAAACTAAGGAAGTAAGATGAGCTTTGTATCCAATAAAGAAATGTAAATGCTAAAAAAAAATTAAAGCAGTCCACGACAGGTTAACATGAAGATAAATAAAGAGTTCAAAGGATTTGGAGGGCCGCTCTTGGCCCAGAATCCCCACCACCAATATTGCCTCCCAGAGAGAAGGCACTAACCCCATGCCTGGCTCTTTTGTTATCACCTTCTGAGGGCAGCATGGGGACCCGCCTCAGTCTCAGGGCTGGGTCAGGATGTCCCTGGGTCTTCATTATCAAGATCCATTTTTCCTCCACGTCAGAGGACTAGGAACAGGAAGGAAGGAGAAAAGGGGGCATTGCTGTGACCTCCCTACTTTGTGCTGTCACCACGCCCTCACTCAGAGGCTCCTACTGGCCCGCCACTCAGAGTCCAAGCCTCACTGCCCTTCCCACGGAAGGCCTGAGACCAGGCCTGCTCTCAGACGTGGATGGCTCCCTCAGCTGCGTTCTCTGCCCTCTCCTCACTTCCACCACCACCAGCCCATCCTTGGAGCCCAGAAAAGTGGACACCTCTGTAGTCAGGACACCCAGTGGTTTCCAGGCCCTGTGTCAGCACCTTTCGATGAGCTCCATTCTATTTTTAGTCAAGATGGTGCTGAAAGAGCCAAGAAATCTCCCACCTACCTCTTTCTCCTGCACAAGGTCCTACCTAGAAAAAATCCTCTTGTTCTCAACCTGAGAAACAGAGTGTTGGAACCTGAAAGTTTACGGGCCGGATGAGAACTGAAGAAGATGGAGACAGGGAAAGAGTGACACAGAGCAGATTAGTTATAGGAGGCAGAGTCCAGCATGGGAGGGAGAAGTCTGGAGAGTGATGGAGAAAAGGAAAGTAGTGAGGTGGGGTTGGGGGCGGGGGGTAGTGTTCAGGCAGGGTAAGAAGTCTGGGGGCCCAGGGTAGGCCAGGGGAGGAAGACACAAAGGTAAACATTAGGATGGGAAAAGCCCAGACCAAACTCCTGAATCTCTCCCACACACTCCTCGCCCACCCGCCACCCCATCCCAATGTGACAGAAAGCACTTCATAAACCTGCATCCATGGAGGTGTTTGTTATGATCCTAGCTTCATCTTTTGCCAGGACTCCCCCTCCACTGGCTCCTTTCCCCATGAATGGCAGCTGATTCCGTAAACTAAGGGTGGTTTCGTTCCCCAGAAAAACCCATCTGAGAGCCCTCCATGCCCAAGGGTTGATGGCATGCCTTCAGGTTTTCCTCCTGAAAGAAAGGCTTTTGCCACACATTTGTGAAAGGCAGATAACATAAAAAGGGAAAACGCTGAAGGCAGAGATTAAGAGGAAATAATAAAGAAAAGATGGGTGAGGAAAGCAGCTTCTGCATCCTAGTTTCTTCCACTAAAGCTGGGCAAAACATCCCCCAAACGGCCAGAATGCTCACACCTTTGGATGTGCAGACTTGCTTTCCACACATTCTAGGGAGTGACACCCGTGCAGAAGGTGCTGGAAGGTGCTGGAAGGTTGGAATAGCCCCTGTTGACTGAAAGGCACCAAGAGTTTCTGGAGGACCCTCAAGCTTTCTACTTCCCATCTTCAAGACCCCACTTTATTGAACTACCCCTCTACACCCCTTAAACCTGTCTGCATCTTCATCCTCAGACCTTGTCACTGGGGACACTCCTCTGAGCTCAGAAAGTTCTCATTCACTTTTTTTTTTTGCAAAGGGGGGGTTTAGGGATTCAATTTCACACACACTGATAGGCTGCTGCTGTAACAGGTGTGGCTATCTGGTTGACCCGGCAACCTTCACTTCCCTGCTATGTTATACATGAAGAAGCACTGCAAACAGCGGCGACAGTGAGCAACCAAGTAATCTAAAAAGACAGCACCATTTACAGCAACGTGGACGGACCTAGAGACTGTCATACTGAGTGAAGTAAGTCAGCCAGAGAAGGATAAATATCATATGATATCGCTTATATGTGGAATCTAAAAAAATGGTACAAATGAACTTATCTACAAAACAGAAATAGAGTCACAGATGTAGAAAACGATCTTATGGTTACCAGGTGGTAAGGGGGGGAGAGATAAATTGGGAGATTGGGATTGACATATACACACTACTATATATAAAACAGATAACTAATAAGCACCTACTGTACAGCACAGGGAACTCTACTCAATACTCTGTAATGGCCTATATGGAAAAAGAATCTAAAAAGAGTGGATATGTGTATATGTATAACTGATTCACTTGGCTGTACAGCAGAAAGTAACACAGCATTGTAACTCAGCTACACTCCGATAAAAATTTTTTTTAATAAATAAATAAATAAGAAAGTAAAAAGACACCAAATAGGGAGCGAAGAGTGGGAGAAAACACAACAGTTTGGAGGCATTTGGTGCAAAACTGAGTGCAATGCCTCCCAAGCAAAGCCACAGGAGATGGTGCTGAAGGTGAAAATCAGACAAGCTTCATCATATTCATGCAACAAATGATGTACTGCATATATTTGGAATTCCTCATTATGTCTCAAAATCTTTCTCAAAAATAAGTATTTTTCCATTTCTTTGTAGCTGTTAATAATGACTTCATTTTCAAAGAAAAAAAAAAAGAGCATTAGGACAGCACAATGAAACACCTGCCTTTTTAAGAGATGAAAAGTCCTAACCCTCACCCTCCAGAAACAGCCTGTGAACGTCCAAGATAAACCCAGTACTGAAATTCAGGTAGGAAAGGCTCTCTCAAATCCTATGTGCTCTTACTGAACGTAGAATTTTAACTCCGTTGGCTCTATTCATTTCCAGACCCATAGGAGCCAAACTAGAGAGAGTCCTCATAAAGGCAAGGATACAGACATGAGAAATACATGGAAGGGGATGTGTGCTGCATGGACCGCAAAACGCTGCCCTAATGATGACCGGAGGTCAGCATAAACAGGGTGAATACAAATAATCTGGGGTAGAGGGAAGTGGGGACAAAATAAAAGTTGGTCATGAATTGATCATTGCTGAGGCTGGCAGTTGGGTATATACAGTTTATTATATTATTCTCTCACTTTTGTATATGCTTGAATTTTTCCATAATAAAAAGAAGATATTTTATGGGGAGTTCCCTGGTGGCCTAGCGGTCCGGATTCTGGGCTTTCATTGCTATGGGCCAGGTTCAGTCCCTGGTTGGGGAACTGAGATCCTGTAAGCCACGTGGCGCAGCCAAAAAAAAAAAAAAAAAAAATATTTCAAGGCTGAACTGATCTTAGGGTACTCTGCTTGTAAAAGGTGGAAATCACATGATACATTATAAAACCATTCTTTTCAAAAAACAATCCAACAACATAAGAAGGTCCTTTAAAGGATATACTCTAGAAGATATACATTTATCTGAAAATACCTCACTTCTTGGCAGTAATTTATGTGCAGGGAAGGAAGTGTGTGTATGTCAAACTCTCTTGCCTCTGCTAGGGCCCAAATCTATTCTTTCTGCACTGACAAACTCTCTCTCCACATAGACCAGCCAGCCCTAAGATGTGCAGCCCAAGGCACGGGTAGCTATGGCCGTGGGAGGCGAAAATGCTGGGCCTCCTGCCAGATCCTGCCCGAGGAGAGGCGCCCTCCCAGGCTGCCCACAGGTGCCTGGAACCAGGATCTCTATCCCCTGCTGGCTGCCGGGGTAGCCTGGGCAGGGCCGAGCTGGACCCAGGCTCTGAGATTTAGGCTCAGGCACACATGTGTCACCACTGGCCTCTTCCTGGACCTGAAGGGTTTCACCTCACCCCCTGGGTGTCAGCCATTAGGGAAGATTGGTGCTGCAGAGCAACGCACTGTCTCAGACCAAAATTAAATTGAGTTTTCAGGAAACACAAGCACTCGAGTCTGAGGGGGGATCCAATCATTCATTACAAAGCAAGTTAATTTATTCTTCATTTGTTCACATCAATGACGTCCCAACGGCCTGAGCTCAAGAGCCGTGGGTAGGAGACAGCAGCCAGCCTTGGCATTCCAGTGGGCTTCCTCTGGAGGCTCCAAATGATTTCCTGTTTGTGAATACTTAGAGGTGCCAGCCTTCTCTGCATGTTCCTGTCAAGGACCATTTGAGATGATTATCCTTGAGGAAACAGTGCATCGAGATAGTTAATGACTTATGAACAGACAGTCACTCAAGGCAGTAGTGGCCATCCACTATTTTTACAGAAGCCCCCATCTCACAAAATGGTACCACACCCATCTTATTACTCAAAACAAACCTGGGCACCAGCCCAAAAAGTACCCTCTCCAACACATCCGAGCCAATACAGTCCATTTTCATTCCTAAGTTTCTCTCAAATCCACCCAGCTCTCCATTCCTACCTCCAATACCCTCATCCACTCTAATTTCCTTGAGCTTACTGATATCTGTGAGAAAGTTCAAAATGAGGCCAAGCAACGGAGGACACACCTCCAAACCCCAGGAAGGAAGATGTGCCTTCCCTGCAGGGGAAACCTGGCATCGTAGAATATCAAATCCTCCCCGAGTCTCAGCATCTGTCTCAACCCATCCCCCAAATTGGAGCCAATCAGGCCAGCATCGATGAGGAAGATTTGCTTGAGAGGTTGTCCCTGAAAGCCGCTCTCAGCAGCAAGCAGAAAATCAAAAGCCCTGTCCCAAGAAGAACGAGAAAGGAGTTTGGGAACCCGGTTAAGAATTTCACATAGGGTTACTAGCATAAAAAGTTGACGGTTGAGTCCTTCAGTATGTCAGGCTGGTTTCATGTGAAACTCATTCTAATTCTTGAGGGACTCAAAGAGGCAGCCTGTTGACATGACCAAGAGCAAGTTTTGCTCAAGGTGTTTAGTATTGGACTTAAAGCCCTTTAGCTGGAATTTTCCATCTGCATTTCGCCCCAGGCCCCACCACACCTGACAGTATGACACCTGGCCAATTTGCATATTTCCACAACCTTCTGAACCCTCAAGGCAGTTAATTGCTTCACCCCCATAACATAAGCATAAATGACAACAGAAAGCCCCAAAGGAGCACACTGTACAGTGTGTGACACTTCTCTCCCTGACCCAGTGTCTCTGGAGAGGGAGGGAGCTGGGAGCAGCTCCAGGACCTCTCGCCAAATCCAGGGAGGGAGGTAAACCAAGTGTCCATCAGGTATTCACAGACTGCTCAACTAGAAGGGGAAGCCGAGAGTGCTGGAAGCAGACAGGTGAGAGGCAGGTTGTGTCTCGAGCTTCCACGGCCAGGCAGAGGGGAAGTGGGGGGTCAGAGCCATCTCCCAGCTGAGGGCTGTGCTCTGGGGCCAGCTGGTGTTCAGCCTCCCTGGTTACCAGCGCATGAACAGTTGAGATGGAAGCAGCACCATGAAGACCATCATGTAGATGGCTGCAGTCTCCTCCATGGACCCTGCTCGGGCCTGTGCCTTCTTGCCAAGAGCAGAGAAGCCCTGGGTAAAAAGGCAGCTGGAGGGTTTGGGCTGCAGCTGAACATCCTCTGCAGTGTTCACTCCGGAGGAGACGCCACTACCTGTGGGTCTCATGGAGCAGGAGGCCACGGTCAAGCCCTTCCTATCCTCAGTGGAGCTCCTCTTGGCCAGCAAGGCCCTGGCATTTCTATCTCCTGCCCTTACAAAGAAGGGGTTCAATCCAACTCTTTACGCTTGAAGACCTTTCTAGAAATCCAAATTATCCAGAAGTCCAGACGGACCACACCTCTTCCAGGGTGGCCCTGGAGGAGGTAACAACCCCTCCCCAGGCAGACGTGATGCTCCAGGAAGCCCAGAGGAACCACCCTAGACTTGAGCACCAGAAGGAAGGGAGCACCAGCTCAGTTCCCCATGAGCTGAGCCTGTCACAGAACAATTCAGGGTTTGCTCTTCTCTGAGTTTCAAATCCCAGACGACATGTCATGTCCATGGTGATGGCTGCTCATTCTACCCATTAGGAACCATGCCCCTTCCAGTTCCCTGGTTGACCATTCACTCCTGTACTCCTCTGTCTGTTTACTCATTTGCTCTTTCATTGCTATCACACACTGAGAATAAAACTCAAAGTCCTCATCACAGCTTACAAGGCTCCTGGTTACTTGACTGGAGCCTCCTGACTGCTCTCCATGCACAGCAAACATCCTCAGTGCTCTGGGCCTTTGCACTTCCTACATGACTCATCGCTCCTTGGATCCTGCACCTTCCAGCAGGCTGACCTGGGCTTGCTTACGTGGTAACTCAGCAAGTTTCTGAGGGAAAGGGAGGAAGCACCCGAGGTCCCTTGAGGCCTAGGCCGGGACCTGGTAGTTGGTCACATCTGCCACGTTCTACCAGCCACAGCAGGTCACAGGGCAAGCCCAGATTCAAGGGGTGGGGAAATACACTGCACCTCCTGATGGGAGAAGCTTCAAGGTCACAGAGCAAAGAGGTTTGGATAGAGGGAGGGAGAGGAACTATGGCCATGTTTCAATCCACCATATTCGCATTGCTTTCCCATAAGGATCAGGCCTGGGAGAAATCTCCCGGGGCGGGAGAAGGATTTTCCTTGATATGCCTTCTTATCCCTCTTGAATTTTGAACCCATTAAAGCAAATAATTGCAGCTAAAGCAAATAATAAGCAAATAATTTCAACTAAGTCTCTTTTTTAACCTCTTTTTTTAAATGTCCATTAAGGAAGGAGATGGAAACGTTTAGCTAAAGAAAATATGGGGCTTCATGATCCCTGCACAAGTTAAGATGGATAACCACATGTTGGCTGGGTCTGTGTTTCTAGCAGTCCAGTTTGGTAACTTCTTTGTATTTTGGTTCTTTCTAACATTCTGCCTGTCCTTAAAGAACAACGTGGCTGAAGTGTCATTTCAGAGGGCTGGTGTCTATGACGTTATGTACATGTGTGCTGAGGTCACACCTTCATGGGTTCGGGTCCTAGCTGTGACATTGCCTTTCTGGAATCTCAGGCAACTCGTTCATCCTATTTAAGGCCCAGTTTCCTCTGTAAAATGGAGATAATAACATCTATTCTGTGGGATTTGGGAAAGAATTAGAGAAAATATATACAGAATACCTAGAGAAATGCCTGGCACATAATAGATGAAACAAATAGTACTACTCAGAAAGTTGAAACGTGAATTTTCTTTCCACAAACAATTTCCTACATTACTTTAAAAATAAACCTTCTTGGGGAACTTCCCTGGTGGCACAGTGGTTAAGAATCTGCCTGCCAATGCAGGGGACACGAGTTCAATCCCTGGTCCGTGAAGATCCCACAAGCCGCGGAACAACTAAGCCAGTGCGCCTAGAGCCCATGAAGCCACCGCAATGAGAAGCCCACGCACCACAACGAAGAGTAGCCCCCCCGCTCGCCGCAACTAGAGAAAGCCCGTGCGCAGCAACGAAGACCCAACACAGCCAAAAATAAATAAATAAATTTTAAAAGTAATATTTTTAAAAAATTAAAAGTGAAAAATAAACCTTTTCGGGAGTTCCCTGGCAGTCCAATGGTTAGGACTCATTGCTTCCACTGCGACGACCGGGGTTCAATCCCTGGCTGGGGAACTAAGATCCCACAAGCCACACAGCGCAGCCGAAAAAAAAAGTAAAAGAATACCTTTTCAATAGGACGGATAAACAACAAGGTCCTACTGTATAGCACAGAGAACTATAGTCAATATCCTATAATAAACCATAATGGAAAAGAATAGTTTAAAGAAGAATGTATATATATATTTATACATATATACACATATATACATATATGTATAACTGAATCCCTTTGCAGTACGGCAGAAATTAACACAACATTGTAAATCAACTATACGTCAATAAAAAATGAATAAATAAACAAATAAACCCTTTCAAATCAGATAACTGGCTAGTGCTTCCACGCGAAGCCCTGGTAATCAACCCTTTAAAAAGACATGGCAATCCTCTTATTGGTTATGCTTTTCAAAACCCAGGTTTACTTAAGGTAAACAATGCCTGTGTTAATCACTGTCACTCAGAAAGCAAATCTATCCCCCAACCTATTAAATACACCATCAGAAGACACGGGGCATTTTTTTATACCCAGAGGTAGATGAGTCAGGCCTCTAGGAACCCAGAGGCTGGGACCACCCCAGAGAGAAGTAACCTCTTTCCAAATAAAGTGTGGGGTTTGGAGAAAATTAGACTCTAATTCAGAAGATGGCTAATAAGAGAATGGTATGGTGCCATTTGCTCCAGGAGGTGCTCTTGTAAACCCTAGGGAAATGAGGCTCAGGTCGACAAGATGCCTCCTGGGATTTGGATGGATAACCCAGATGAATCAAGTGGATTATCAAGGCTCTAACTAGGCTGACTGCATCCTTGCCAGCTTAATCACAAAGGCACTTCTCTGGAAGGGTAGGGCTCCACCCTTGCTAGGGGCTTAGAAAAAGAAAGGTCCTGGTATCCAAGCAGTGGGCTCAGGGCTGCCAGGAAGCCAAAGCATGGTGCGGTTGCGTGGGGTGCCTGCTGGGTGGCTGAAAACTGAAGATGATTGCTTTCCAACGACAAGCTCCAGCTCACACTTGCTCGCACATACAGATTTATTACCCAAACAGTGAGAAGCAAAATTTTATGTCTTCGACAAAGGAGGAGCATTTTGAACTAGGGATTTACAATGACCAAGAGACAGCAGAAAGATACAGTCCTTTGCATCCATCCAAGCAGTAGGGCAGTCTGAGAAATGATTATCACTGCGTTCCTTGAGGGCGTTCACCAGAATTACAATGAGAAACTGGAAACTTCCACTGTGGAAAGGCCAGGACTGGCAGAAATGTGAAGAGAGCTGAAGTACTCTTCTAGACTTCCCGGCTCTTCTCTCCTTCCCAGCTAACCTGCCCCCATAACTCACCCCTAGACCCTCTCTCCTGCATCCCACTCTCCCAACATCAAAGGCTAACCCTAGGGAATGATCTAATCCAGGGACCAGCTAACTTTTCCGGTAAATACTTCAGGCTTTCCAGGCCATGAGCCTCTGTTGCACCGACCCAGCTCTGCTACTCCAGTGCAAAAGCAGCCAACAACAAAACTGTGTTCCAACAACACTTTTATTCATGGACCCAGAAATTTGGGTTTCATATCATTTTCATGTGTCATGAAATATCTTCTCATTTTGATTTTTTTTCCAACCATTTAAAAATGTATAAACCATTCTCAGCTCACATGCCACACAAAAACAGGTTGGCAGGCAGCACTGGCCCTGGGGCAGCGGTACTCCTGATCCAGTGAAGTCGCACACACTGGAAAGTAAATGACTACTAGGGTTGAAAGTATCACCTCTCCCACAGGGAACTGCACATAAGGGAGTCAACAATGACCCCGCAATCCCACTACTGGGCATATACCCTGAGAAAACCATAATTCCAAAAGAGTCATGTACCAAAATGTCCATTACAGCTCTACTTACAATAGCCAGGGCATGGAAGCAACCTAAGTGTCCATCAACAGATGAATGGATAAAGAAGATGTGGCATATATATACAATGGAATATTACTCAGCCATAAAAAGAAACAAAATTGAGTTATTTGTAGTGAGGTGGATGCACCTAGAGTCTGTCATACAGAGTGAAGTAAGTCAGAAAGAGAAAAACGAATACGGTATGCTAACACATATATATGGAATCTAAAAAAAATATGGTCATGAAGAACCTAGGGGCAGCACAGGAATAAAGACTCAGACCTACTAGAGAATGGACTTGAGGACACGGGGAGGGGGAAGGGTAAGCTGGGACAAAGTGAGAGAGTGGCATGGACATATATACACTACCAAACATAAAATAGATAGCTAGTGGGAAGCAGCCGCATAGCACAGGGAGATCAGCTCGGTGCTTTGTGACCACCTAGAGGGGTGGGCTAGGGAGGGTGGGAGGGAGGGAGACACAAGAGGGAAGAGATATGGGGATATATGTATATGTATAGCTGATTCACTTTGTTATAAAGCAGAAACTAACACACCATTGTAAAGCAATTATACTCTAATAAAGATGTTTTTAAAAACTTTTTTAAAAATAAGGGAGTCAACAGAATCCATCCTTCCAATAACTAGTTATTGAGCATCTTCTAAGTGCCAAGCGCCATGCTGGATCCTGGAGATATACTGGGTGATCCAAACAAGTCCTGGTCCCTGAATTCCTATAGCTGATGGGTTAGCAGGGAATTTCCCTAACTGTATTATGTGAAGACTTAGAGCAGGAAGAGAGGCTATCTTAGAATGCCCAGAAAACTCCCCTGGATGTCAAATCCACACCCTTGAACCCAAAGTCAACCTTTGACAAACCCAAAGACTGAACCGGCTACAACACAGCCCCGCCATTCCTCCAGCTGGATGTCTTCCGGCCCCAGAATTCCTTGAGGAAGCAGCAGCTGCTTTGTCCTGTGGAGAGTTGGATGCTTTTGTTGGGGGGGGGGGGGGGGAGGCGGGGTTGGAGTGTAGTACAGAGGTGAGGGGACCAAGTCAGGAAGATCACTGAATGATATTAAAACTCAAATCACAGACTTGTGGTGGGATTAACACCTGTTCCCAGGCAAATTTACCGATGATAATTCAGAACTTTACGTTTTCTGGGCAACGAGACTCATTTACGCAGAGCTTTTGAAAATTCTGTTGTTCTGTCTCCCCAGCCTGTGAAGGGTGCAGAACGCAATCTGCACTTGCTTATTTTGTATCTAAGCAACTGTCAGATTCCATATCTACTAATAAGAAAGGGTATAATTATACCGTGATACTTTAATTAGTAGCAGATGCCTGTGTTTGTGAATAAAATGTAAGATTTTGAGAGACCCGGAAGCTCAATTATATGCAAACTTCAGGTGCCTGATGCTTAAGACTCTAAACCTTCCTCTTGGTCAGCGAGGACACAGATGCCCACACAGTGGCCTTTACCCGATTTGGCCACAGTGAGGAAGGCTAGGGGCCTATATGCATGCAATTTTCATATTACTGAATATCACTGTGTAATAGGAACAGACTTTCTCTAGCGCTTTTCCAGTTACAGATGGTAACGTCTTTATTTTTAATTCACCACTTCTTTCTACCCACAAAACCTATTCAACTAATAAACCCTAAGAGAAAGAGAGATGAGAGCCTGGAGAATTCGGACAGACTACCATAAACTGTGACTGGATTACAGTTTGGACAGCAACACCCAGACAGTATTTTTGAGTTTATCTATTGCAGAAGGTGTATTTCGTCGGGCCAAAAAAAAAAGTCTTTAAGTTGACTAGCTTGATTTATTTTCATCCTGTCAGAATTCAAGGCAAGTTCCTACAGATAAAAAAATAAAATTTGCTTCCTCAGGTCTGAAAGCACTACATCTTGTATCCAGGCCTATAGGGAGGACAGAAGTGATCAAACATGTCCTTGGAATTGCTAATACTGCTGCTTACTCACTTCCACCTGGTAAATGCAAAGCCCCCGAGGGCTTAAAAAAAATCATCAAAATTCAAAAAAAAAAGAAAAAAAAGAGGAAGAGAGAAAGAGAAAGGGAAACTAATATAATGAAGAAAAAAAGGGGGGTGGGGGCAGGAAGCCATTCTTCCATACCTGTATCCACCACTCACCATAAGGCACCTGGGCCATAAGCTGATCCATAAACTGATAGAGGCTGTATTTCAGTCTCTTTGTTTGGCCTCGGTCCCTGGCACAGAGCAGGCCCTCATTTAAGGTTGCCAAAACAAACTGAATGGAACTCTCTGGGCCTCAGTTTTCTCATCTGAACAAGACAGGCTGGGGACAGGACAATCTCTAACATCTATTCTGTAATTCTACAACCCTATTACCAGTAGGCTTGCAGACTTCTGCAGGGGTCAGCTGTCCAGCCAAGCCTAAATTTTGGTTAAAGACAGAGAATAACTTGAAAAAGTCCAGACCCTGACCTTAAACACTGAAATCTCTAAGAAGAATGTGTCTCCGCCCATCTGAAAACAACTTCAAGGTGTTTTCAGATGGCACGTCCACCAAACAGTCAGGAAAACATGACTGTCTCTGAACGGATTTCCAACGAAGCGCTCCAACTTTGGGGTCCACTGACCAAATGAGAGAGTCTCTGGAACAAACCACTACAGGATAAAAGAAGCTGGACTCTATATGGTGACCTCACAATCTGGGGAATTTCAGGAAACCTTCCTTTGCACTTGTTTTCTTAGAAACCAAAGATGGACTCCAGTCCCTCAAACATGGGGGGCCACAGGGCTCCACCCTAGACTTTAGTCCCAGGGAATCTATGGAGGATGAAGAAGAGAGAACCTTAGGAGCCAAGATAACCATGTATATTCTTTTCCCCAGTCTGAATTCAGCCAAACAGCTGGACACAGGAGGAAAGCAGATCTGGGCTCTGTCCCCTACAGAGCTGGAGGGTGTTAGCAGAGCCTCTGGGCAGCGGGTGGGCCTATCCTGCAAGCCCACTGCATGGTGGGAAAGGATGCTCTCATTCCCTGCCAGCCAACTTTGACCAACCCACACTGCAGACTGGCTGCCGCTGCCTCCCTGACCTCAGGGAGCAGAACAAAGTGGATTGGGAACTTTTTCCCACTCTTAATTCCCTTCAGCTTCGCTGTACCCAGCTGCTGACATCCCTCCCGCGGGAAGACTGTGTATGTTTAACATAGCTCGAGGCAAAAAAAGAAGCAATTACTCTTGCCCAAATCTCTGATTCCACAAAACAGCCTTCCCAGACTCGCTGGTGAAGTCTCAGTTTCTTTAATATCATCCCAACAATCTCCTTTCACGACCCAACTATGCTCAGCCACCCCTACCCACGCCTTTATCATTTTGTCTTGACCCTTGGCAGTGACAGCGCGGTGCCTGTTTTCTGCCGATGCCTGTCCATCCATTGCCACCTAGCGTTCGCATGCTGTCAGATCCGCCCGACTCTCAGGCAGTTGTTGAGAGCATTTCCTTGAGCAATTCTGTTCGTTCCCCTGGAAAGAAATACTAGGAGTGGGTTTGGCTTTGTCCCCTACTCACAGGGGAATTTCTGACAGTGGGGACACACGGCATGGAGCCTGTTGGTGTCACTGCTGTCCCGGACATCTCTAGAGCAGGGCTTCTCAAATTTTCACATGCATTCCAATCACAGGAGGATCTTGTTAAAATGCAGATTCTGATGCATCAGCTCTGGAGTGGGGCCCGAGACTCTGCATTTCTAACAAGCTCCCAGGTGATGCGGACGCCCTTGGTCCAGAGACCACGCTGAATGTCAAGGTGCTAGGGAGGCAGGAGGGACTCATCGGCATTAATTAGCAGCTAAGTATGTCCTCAGCTCTGTCTGTGAATTGCCCAGCGCTGCTTGCACATCCCCCCCCGCCAACCCTTGCCACAGTCCCCAGGACCCCCTGCTCCAAGGCGGGGTTGATATCCGACTCTACCACTTATAGTGTGGCCTCGGGAAAGACGCTGACCCTCTCTCATCCTCAGTTTTCTCCTCTATCGAATGAGGACAATGATACTCCTCAGGGATAATACTCATAAAGCAATCATTCGTCCCATGGTTGGTGCTGAATGACTCCATCTTATTCTCATTGTCAGGAAAGCTCCAAGGTCCCTATCCCGCTGCCCCTGGACGGTTATTTGTTCTCTAAGAGATGATGAGTATTCGAATAGGCAGGGGCTTCCGGAGGCCAAAAGAGCAGACCCTGATATTAAGAAAAGCGAGGAGGTGGGGAGGAAGAGTGTCAGAGGCAGACAAGGTAATAACTGCTGCTGCCTTTTGATTTCTGCTGAAGCCTCTGGAACCTGCTTTGTCACTTGTGAATGGCTCTCCAGGGAACGTGACAAGTGATGGCCCAGCTCAGGGGCTGTCATCAGGCCATGCACACGCGCCTCCTCCCCACTCTGCTACTTGGTGCCGAAGGCTTTTATTTCTGCACAACTGGCCTTGCTCCCACCCCATGGGCACGAGGCAGAGGGAGAGGCAGGCAGCCAGCACCCGGCCCTGGGGGGCTTTGTGCCATCCGGGGGACAGCAGCAGGTGGGGAGGGGGGTACACTAGGACAGAGGTGGGCGGCGGGCAATCTTGCTCTGTTCCCAGGCTGAGGCCCCAAAGGGCTGACAGTGAGGAGTTAGGAAGGGCAGGAATTATTTGTGCTTATTCCAGATGATTGTTTTGACCAGACTAACCTGCATCATAGTTCCCACATAAAGGAATAAAAATCACAAACTTTTTTAAAAAAAGGTATTCCGAATTCCACCTTCCTCAATCTGATGGCTAGAAAGTGTTTTCTGCCTAGTACATCCCTTTGTTATTCGAAGCCATAATCAGCCATGAGAAACAGCCATAAACTGAAGTGTTAGAAGCAGAGAGGTAATACATTTGCATTGTTTTGATTCTTCCCAAGGACTTTTCCATTCTATTTTTCTATATTTGAATGGCAATCCTAGATAAAATAATGTTATTTAAAAAAAAAAAAAAGTCTGGGACTTCCCCGGTGGTCCAGTGGTTAAGACTCCACGCTCCCAAAGCAGAGGGCCCAGGTTTGATCCCTGGTCGGGGAACTAAGATCCCACATGCCACAACTACAGAGCCCATGCACCGCAACTACTGAGCCCGTGCATTCTAGGGCCCATGCACCACAGCTAGAGAAGCCCGTGCACCACAATGAAGAGCATGCAATGAAGACCCGATGCAGCCAAAATTAAAAAAAAAAAAAATGGCTGCAAATCTTTGGCAGGCCTGGAGCATTTTATAATAAATCTCCAGAAAAGCCTTAGGAAAAATGACTTTGGGGTTACAGAGGAGACACTGAGGCAAGCCCTTTAAAGCCCTGGTGTGAGAACTTCTCCTTGGGGTGAGCTCACAGCAGACTAGTCTTATCTGCCTTCAAGAAGATGTCAATGGGTGGTTCCCTGCTGAGGATCTTTGGAGATACCCCAAGCTTCCCCAGCATTTCCTCCCTACAGGCCTTTCTGTTCTTGAACTTAAACCATGTTCCTACTGACTCGAAGACAGCTTCCTCCTTCATTACCACTGACAACCTTCTGAAGTCATTGCACGGAAGACACTGTCAACTGTCTCTCCAGAAGCAGCCTCATCCTGAGGCCTGAGGGGCAAGAGCAGCTCAAACTCCAGGCAAGAAAGGGTTAGGTCAGAGGAGCACTGCTTACCTTGAAGCCCTTCTGGCAAGAGGGGAGGAAAAGAGGTTGCAGAGGTGCACACCCTCCCCCATGCAGGAGGCCAGCATGGCTGGCATGCAGAGAACCAGGTGAGTGGTAGGGTAGGTGAGGTCACAGAGACTAGAAGCAAGATAATCTATCCAGAGACTGGTGGGCCAGAGCTGGGATTATTGAACACTCCTGGCACGCTTGCCTCAGGGCCTTTTCACATGCTGTGTGCTCAGCTCTCAAAACTCTTCCCTCAGGATACATAAGGCTCCCTCCTTCACCTTCTTGGTCCTCACCCAGAAGTCTCCCTGACCACCCTCCCAACACCCTTTATCCACCTTTGCTCCTGTATTGTTCCTTCCTAGCACTTATCATTACCTGCTATATGATATATTTCCTGATTTGCCTTGCTTATTGTCTGTCTCCTCCACCTGATTTCAACTCTAAGAGGGCAGAGACTATTCAGTCCCATGTGCTTAGGACAGTGCTTGGCACTTAGTAGATGCTCAATAAGTTTGTGTGGACTGAATGAATGAATCAGTGAGCCTGGGGACACGATCAAGTCTAAACCCTCAAATCACATCAAGGAGTCATGGAGTGCTCACTGTGGGCAAAGCCCTGTCCTCGTGCCACAAGGAAGTCAGTGAGCAATAATGCAACATCCCTGCTTCAAAACTCACACAGCCTATTTGGAAGACAAGTCATAAATGTCAGGAAAGATAAACAATAACAGAGTATTTCACCCTTTGTGACCTATTGAGATTTTTCAGTCTCTAAGACAAAATCCCTGTGCTGTGGAGTGTTGGGCTTTGGTGTTATGGAATTAGTGATTCCCTACTTGATGAAGAGTCCTCCATCCTCACCAAATGACACAAGCCTCTTAATATGTATCCAAGGCTGTCTTACAGACATGATAGGACTAGTGCATCAGTCAAGCGGCCGAAAACAGCGCAAGGAAGATACATAAAAGTTCAGTGTATTAAGAGTTAAACAGAGGGCAGACAGCAGAAGCAAGAACTACAATCCTGCAGCCTGTGGAACAAAAACCACATTCACAGAAAGACAGACAAGATGAAAAGACAGAGGGCTATGTATCAGATGAAGGAACAAGATAAAACCCCAGAAAAACAACTAAATGAAGTGGAGATAAGCAATTTGCCAGAAAAAGAATTCAGAATAATGATAGTGAAGATGATCCAGGACCTCGGAAAAAGAATAGAGGCAAAGATCGAGAAGATGCAAGAAATGTTTAACAGAGACCTAGAAAAATTAAAGAACAAACAGAGATGAACAATACAATAACTGAAATGAAAACTACACTAGAAGGAATCAATAGCAGAATAACTGAGGCAGAACGGATAAGTGACCTGGAAGACAGAATGGTGGAATTCACTGCTGGGGAACAAGATAAAGAAAAAAGAATAAAAAGAAATGAAGACAGCCTAAGAGACCTCTGGGACAACATTATAGGGGTCCCAGAAGGAAAAGAAAGAGAGAAAGGACCAGAGAAAATATCTGAAGAGATATAGTCAAAACCTTCCCTAACATGGAAAAGGAAATAGCCACCCAAGTTCAGGAAGCGCAGTGACTCCCATATGGGCTAAACACAAGGAGAAACACGCCGAGACACACAGTAATCAAATTGGCAAAAATTAAAGGCAAATTATTGAAAGCAGCAAGGGAAAAATGACAAATAACATACAACGGAACTCCCATAAGGTTAACAGCTGATTTCGCAGCAGAAACTCTACAAGCCAGAAGGGAGTGGCATGATATACTTAAAGTGATGAAAGGGAAGAACCTACAACCAAGATTACTCTACCCAGAAAGGATCTCATTCAGATTTGATGGAGAAATCAAAAGCTTTACAAACAAGCAAAAGCTAAGAAAATTCAGCACCACCAAACCACCTCTACAACAAATGCTAAAGGAACTTCTCTAAGGGGAAACACAAGAGAAGAAAAGGACCTACAAAAACAAACCCAAAACAATTAAGAAAAAGGTCATAGGAACATACATATCGATAATTACCTTAAACGTGAATGGATTAAATGCTCCAACCAAAAGACACAGGCTTGCTGAAAGGATACAAAAGCAAGACCCAAATATATGCTGTCTAGAAGAAACCCACTTCAGACCTAGAGACACAGACTGAAAGTGAGGGAATGGAAGAAGATATTCCATGCAAATGGAAATCAAAAGAAAGCTGGAGTAGCAATACTCATATCAGATAAAACAGACTTTAAAATAAAGAATGTTACAAGGGACAAGGAAGGACACTACATAATGATCAAAGGATCAATGCAAGAAGAAGATATAACAATTATAAACATATATGCACCCAACATAGGAGCACCTCAATACATAAGACAACTGCTAACAGCTATAAAAGAGGCAATCGACACTAACACAGTAATAGTGGGGGGCTTTAACACCTCACTTACACCAATGGACAAATCATGCAAAATAAAAATAAATAAGGAAACACAAGCTTTTTTTTGGGGGGGCGGATACGTGGACCCCTCACTGTTGTGGCCTCTCCCGTTGCGGAGCACAGGCTCTGGACGCACAGGCTCAGCGGCCATGGCTCAAAGGCCCAGCCACTCCGTGGAATGTAGGATCTTCCCAGACCAGGGCACAAACCCATGTCCCCTGCATTGGCAGGCGGACTCTCAACCACTGCACCACCAGGGAAGCCCCGGAAACACAAGCTTTAAATGACACAATAGACCAGATAGATTTAATTGATATTTATACGCCATTCCATCCAAAAACAGCAGATTACACTTTCTTCTCAGTGCGCATGGAACATTCTCCAGGATAGATCACATCTTGGGTCGTAAATCAAGCCTCAGTATATTTAAGACAATTGAAATCATACCAAGCATCTTTTCTGACCAAAACACTATGAGATTAGAAATGAACACAGGGAAAAAAACACAAACACGTGGAGGCGAAACAATACATTACTAAATAATCAAGAGGTCACTGAAGAAATCAAAGAGGAAATCAAAAAATACCTAGAGACAAATGACAATGAAAACACGACAATCCAAAACCTATGGGATGCAGCAAAAGCAGTTCTAAGAGGGAAGTTTATAGCTATACAAGCCTACCTCAAGAAACATCTCAAATAAACAATCTAACCTTACACCTAAAGGAACTAGAGAAAGAAGAACAAACAAAACCCAAAGTTAGCAGAAGGAAAGAAATCATAAAGATCAGAGCAGAAATAAATGAAATAGAAACAAAGAAAACAAGGGCAAAGATGAATAAAACTAAAAGCAGGTTCTTTGAGAAGATAAACAGAATTGATAAAACATTAGCCAGACTCATCAAGAAAAAGAGGGAGAGGACTCAAATCAATAAAATTAGAAATGAAAAAGGAGAAGTTACAACAGACACTGCAGAAATACAAAGCATCCTAAGAGACTACTAAAAGCAACTCTATGCCAATAAAATGGACAACCTGGAAGAAATGGACAAATTCTTCGAAATGCACAACCTGCCAAGACTGAACCAGGAAGAAATAAAAAATATGAAGAGCCCAATCACAAGTAATGAAATTGAAACTGTGATTAAAACTCTTCCAAAAAACAAAAGTCCAGGAACAGATGGCTTCACAGGTAAATTCTATCAAACATTTAGAGAAGAGCTAACACCCACCCTTCTCAAACTATTCCAAAAACTGCAGAAGAAGGAACACTCCCAAACTCATTCTATGAGGCCACCATCACCCTGATACCAAAACCAGACAAAGATACTACAAAAAAGGAAAATTACAGACCAGTATCACTGACGAATATAGATGCAAAAATCCTCAACAAAATACTAGAAAACAGAATCCAACAACACATTAAAAGGATGATACACCATGATTAAGTGGGATTTATCCCAGGGATGCAAGGATTCTTCACTAGATGCAAATCAATCAATGTGATACACCATATTAACAAATTAAAGAAGAAAAACCATATGAACAACTCAATAGATGTAGAAAAAGCTTTTGAAAAAATTCAACACCAATTTATGATAAAAACTCTCCAGAAAGTGGGCATAGAGGGAACCTACCTCAACATAATAAAGGCTATATATGACAAACCCGCAACAAACATCATTCTCAATGGTGAAAAACTGAAAGCATTTCCTCTAAGATCAGGAACAAGACAAGATGTCCACTCTCGCCACTATTATTCAACATAGTTTTGGAAGTCCTACCCATGGCAATCAGAGAAGAAAAAGAAATAAAAGGAATACAAATTGGAAAAGAAGAAGTAAAACTGTCACTCTTTGCAGATGATATGATACTATACATAGAGAATCCTAAAGATGCCACCAGAAAATTACTAGAGCTAATCAATGAATTTGGTAAAGTTGCAGGATACAAAACTAATGCACTGAAATCTCTTGCATTCCTATACACTAATGATGAAAACTCCGAAAGAGAAATTAAGGAAACACTCCCATTTACCACTGCAACAAAAAGAATAAAATACCTAGAAATAAACCTACCTAGGGAGGCAAAAGACCTGTATGCAGAAAACTATAAGACACTGATGAAAGTAATTAAAGATGATACCAACAGATAGAGAGATATACCACGTTCTTGGATTGGAAGAATCAATATTGTGAAAATGATTACACTACCCAAAGCAATCTACAGATTCAATGCAATCCCTATCAAATTACCAATGGCATTTTTTACAGACCTAGAACAAAAAAATCTTAAAATTTGTATGGCGACACAAAAGACCCCGAATAGGCAAAGCAGTCTTTAGGGAAAAAAAAAGAGTGGGAGGAATCAGACTCCCTGGCTTCAGACTATACTACAAAGCTACAGTAATCAAGACAATATGGTACTGGCACAAAAACAGAAACACAGATCAATGGAACAAGATAGAAAACCCAGAGATAAACCCACGCACCTATGGTCAACTAATCTATGACAAACAATGCAAGGATATACAATGGAGAAAAGACAGTCTCTCCAATAAGTGGTGCTGGGAAAACTGGACAGCTACATATAAAAGAATGAAATTAGAACACTCCCTAACACCATACACAAAAATAAACTCAAAATGGATTCGAGACCTAAATGTAAGACCGGACACTGTAAAACTCTTAGAGGAAAACATAGGAAGAACACTCTTTGACATAAATCACATCAAGCTCCTTTTTCCATTACTCAACCTCCTAGAGTAACGGAAATAAAAACAAAAATAAACAAATGGGACCTAATGAAACTTCAAAGCCTTTGCACAGCAAAGGAAACCAAAAACAAGACGAAAAGACAACTCTCAGAATGGGAGAAAATATTTGCAAATGAATCAACAGACAAAGAATTGATCTCCAAAATATATAAACAGCTCATGCAGCTCAATATTAAAGAAACAAACAACCCAATCCAAAAATGGGCAGAAGACCAAAATAGACATTTCTCCAAAGAAGACATACATATGGCCAAGAAACACATGAAAAGCTGCTCAACATCACTATTAGAGAAATGCAAATCAAAACTACAATGAGGTATCACCTCAACTCACACCAGTTCGAATGGGCATCATCAGAAAATCTACAAACAACAAATGCTGGAGAGGGTGTGGAGAAAGTGGAACCCTCTTGCACTGTTGGTGGGAATGTAAATTGATACAGCCACATGGAGAACAGTATGGAGGGTCCTTAAAAAAGTAAAAATAGAATTACCATATCCAGAAATCCCACTACTAGGCATATACCCAGAGAAAACCATAATTCAAAAAGACACATGTACCCCAATGTTCATTGCAGCACTATTGACAACAGCCAGGTCATGGAAGCAACCTAAGTGCCCATCGACAGACGAATGGATAAAGAAGATGTGGTATATACATACAATGGAATATCACTCAGCCATAAAAAGGAACGAAATTGGGTCACTTGTTGAGATGTGGATGGATCTAGAGACTGTCATACAGAGTGAAGTAATTCAGAAAGAGAAAAACAAATATCGTATATTAACGCATGTATGTGGAACCTAGAAAAATGGTACGGATGAACAGGTTTGCAGGGCAGAAACTGAGACACAGATGTAGAAAATAAACGTCTGGACACCAAGGGGGGCAAGCCGCGGGGGGGTGGGGATGGTGGTGTGATGAATTGGTCAATTGGGATTGACATGTATACACTGATGTGTATAAAACTGATAACTAATAAGAACCAGTGGTATAAAAAAATAAGTAAACTTTTAAAAATAGAGTTAACCAACTACCGTGTAGTGCAGGGAACTATACTCAATATCTTGTAATAACCTATAATCAAAAAGAATCTGGGAAAGGAGGGGGAAGATGGCGGAAGAGTAAGACGCGGAGATCACTTTCCTCCCCACAGATACATCAGAAATACATCTAAACATGGAACAACTCCTACAGAACCACCACTGAACGCTGGCAGAAGACCTCAGACCTCCCAAAAGGCAAGAAACTCCCCAAGTACCTGGGAGAGGGGATTAAGAGCGCTGCTTAAAGGAAGTCCAGAGACGGAAGCGAGCCACGGCTATCAGCGCGGACCCAAGGGACGGGCATGAGACGCTAAGGCCGCTGTTGCAGCCACCAAGAAGCCTGTGTGCGAGCACAGGTCACTATCCACACCTCCCCTCAGGGGAGCCTGTGCAGCCCGCCACTGTCAGGGTCCCGTGATTCAGGGACAACTTCCCCGGGAGAACGCACGGCCCGCCTCAGGCTGGTACAACGTCACGCTGGCCTCTGCCGCCGCAGGCTCACCCCGCGCACTCCATGCCCCTCCCTCCCCCCACCCCTCCGCCTGAGTGAGCCAGAGCCCCTAATCAGCTGCTCCTTTAACCCCGTCCTGTCTGAGCGAAGAACAGACGCCCTCCGGCAACCTACACGCAGAGGCGGGGCCAAATCCAAAGCTGAACCCGAGAGCTGTGCTAACAAAGAAGAGAAAGGGAAATTTCTCCCAGCAGCCTCAGGAGCAGCGGATTAAATCTCCACAATCAACTTGATGGACCCTGCATCGGTGAAATACCTGAATAGACACCGAATCATACAAAGTTGAGGAGGTGGACGTTGAGCAAGATATATTATTTTTTTCCCCTTTTCCTCTTTTTGTGAGTGTGTATGTGTATGCTTCTGTGTGAGATTTTGTCTGTATAGCTTTGCTTTCACCATTTGTCCTAGGGTTCTGTCCGTCGGTTTGTTTTTTTTTTACTTTAAAAAAAATTTTTCTTAATTTTTATTTTAATAACTATTTTATCTTACTTTATTTTATTTTATCCTCTTTCTTTATTTCTTTCTACTGTTTCTCCCTTTTATTCTGAGCCATGTGGATAAAAAGCTCTTGGTGCTGCAGCCAGGAGTCAGTGCTGTGCCGCTGAGGTGGGAGACCCAACTTCAGGGCACTGGTCCACAAGAGACCTCCCAGCTCCATGTAATATCAAATGGTGAAAATCTCCCAGAGATATCCATCTCAACCCCAGCACCCAGCTTCACTCAACGACCAGCAAGCTACAGTGCTGGACACCCTATGCCAAACAATTAGCAAGACAGGAACACAACCCCACCCATTAGCAGAGAGGCTGCCTAAAATCATAATAAGGCCACAGACACCCCCAAAGGACACCACCAGACGTGGACCTGCCCAACAGAAAGACAAGATCCAGCCTCATCCACCAGAACACAGGCACTAGTCCCCTCCACCAGGAAGCCTACACAACCCACTGAACCAACTTTAGCCACTGGGGACAGACACCAAAAACGACAGGAACTATGAACCTACAGCCTGCAAAAAGGAGACCCCAAACACAGTAAGATAAGCAAAATAAGAAGGCAGAAAAACACACAGCAGATAAAGGAGCAAGATAAAAACCCACCAGGCCTAACAAATGAAGAGGAAATAGGCCTTCTACCTGAAAAAGAATTCAGAATAATGATAGTAAAGACGATCCAAAATCTTGGAAATATAATAGAGAAAATGCAAGAAACATTTAACAAGGACCTGGAAAAACTAAAGAGGAAACAAGCAATGATGAACAACACAATACATGAAATTAAAAATACTCTAGAAGGGATTAATAGCAGAATAACTGAGGCAGAAGAACGGATAAGTGACCTGGAAGATAAAATAGTGGAAATAACTACTGCAGAGCAGAATAAAGAAAAAAGAATGAAAAGAACTGAGGACACTCTCAGAGAACTCTGGGACAACATTAAACGCACCAACATTTGAACTACAGGGGTCCCAGAAGAAGAAGAGAAAAAGAAAGGGACTGAAAATATTTGAAGAGATTAGAGTCGAAAACTTCCCTAATATGGGAAAGGAAATAGTTAATCAAGTCCAGGAAGCACAGAAAGTCCCATACAGGATAAACCCAAGGAGAAACACACCAAGACACATTAATCAAACTGTCAAAAATCAAATACAAAGAAAACATATTGAAAGCAGCAAGGGAAAAACAACAAATACCACACAAGGGAATCCCCATAAGGTTAACAGCTGATCTTTCAGTAGAAACTCTGCAAGCCAGAAGGGAGTGGCAGGACATATTTAAAGTGATGAAGGAGAAAAACCTACAACCAAGATTACTCTACCCAGCAAGGATCTCATTCAGATTTGATGGAGAAATTAAAACCTTTACAGACAAGCAAAAGCGGAGAGAGTTCAGCACCACCAAACAAGCTTTACAACAAGCACTAAAGGAACTTCTCTAGGCAAAAACACAAGAGAAGGAAAAGACCTACAATAATAAACCCAAAACAATTAACAAAATGGGACTAGGAACATACATATCGATAATTACCTTAAATGTAAATGGATTCAATGCTCCAAGCAAAAGACACAGACGTGCTGAACAGATACAGAAACAAGACCCATATATATGCTGTCTACAAGAGACCCACTTCAGACCTAGAGACACATACAGACTGAAAGTAAGGGGATGGAAAAAGATATCCCATGCAAATGGAAACCAAAAGAAAGCTGCAGTAGCAATTCTCCTATCAGACAGAATAGGCTTTAACATAAAGACTATTAGAAGAGACAAAGAAGGACACTACATAACGATCAACAGATCGATCCAAGAAGAAGATACAACAATTGTAAATATTTATCCACCCAACATAGGAGCACCTCAATATAAAAGGCAAATACTAACAGACATAAAAGGGGAAATCGACAGTAACACATTCATAGTAGGGGACTTTAACACCCCACTTTCACCAATGGACAGATCATTCAAAATGAAAATAAATAAGGAAACACAAGCCTTAAATGATACATTAAACAAGATGGACTTAATTGATATTTATAGGACATTCCATCCAAAAACAACAGAATACACATTTTTCTCAGGTGCTCATAGAACATTCTCCAGGATAGATCATATCTTGGGTCACAAATCAAGCCTTGGTAAATTTAAGAAAATTGAAATTGTATCAAGTATCTTTTCCGACCACAACGCTATGAGACTAGATATCAATGACAGGAAAAGATCTGTAAAAAATACAAACACATGGAGGCTAAACAATACACTACTTAATAACGACGTGATCACTGAAGAAATCAAAGAGTAAATCAAAAAATACCTAGAAACAAATGACAATACAGACACACGACCCAAAAGCTATGGGATGCAGCAAAAGCAGAGGGAAGTTCATAGCCATACAATCCTACCTTAAGAAACAGGAAACATCTCAAATAAACAACCTAACCATGCACCTAAAGCAATTAGAAAAAAAAGAACAAAAAAACCCCAACGTTAGCAGAAGGAAAGAAATCAAAGATCAGATCTGAAATAAATGAAAAAGAAATGAAGGATAGCAAAGATCAATAAAACTAAAAGCTGGTTCTTTGAGAAGGTAGACAAAATTGATAAACCATTAGCCAGACTCATCAAGAAAAAAAGGGAGAAGACTCAAAACAACAGAATTAGAAATGAAAAAGGAGAAGTAACAACTGTCACTGCAGAAATACAAAAGATCATGAGAGATTACTACAAGCAAGTCTATGCCAATAAAATGGACAACCTGGAAGAAATGGACAAATTCTTAGAAATGCACAACCTGCCAAGACTGAACCAGGAAGAAATAGAAAATATGAACAGACCAATCACAAACACTGAAATTGAAACTGTGATTAAAAATCTTCCAACAAACAAAAGCCCAGGACCAGATGGCTTCACAGGTGAACTCCATGAAACATTTAGAGAAGAGCTAACACCTACTCTTCTCAAACTCTTCCAAAATATAGCAAAGGGAGGAACACTCCCAAACTCATTCTATGAGGCCACCATCACCCTGATACCAAAACCAGACAAAGATGTCACAAAGAAAGAAAACTATAGGCCAGTATCGCTGATCAACACAGATGCCAAAATCCTCAACAAAATGCTAGCAAACAGAATCCAACAGCACATTAAAAGGATCATGCACCATGATCAAGAGGGGTTTATTCCAGGAATGCAAGGATTCTTCAATATTTGCAAATCAATCAACGTGATACACCATATTAACAAATTGAAGGGGAAAAACCATATGATCATCTCAATAGATGCAGAGAAAGCGTCTGACAAAATTCAACACCCATTTCTGATAAAAACCCTGCAGAAAGTAGGCATAGAGGGAACTTTCCTCCACATAATAAAGGCCATATATGAAAAGCCCACAGCCAACATCGTCCTCAATGGTGAAAAACTGAAAGCATTTCCACTAAGATCAGGAACAAGACAAGGTTGCCCACTCTCACCACTCTTATTCAACATAGTTTTGGAAGTTTTAGCCGCAACAATCAGAGAAGAAAACTAAATAAAAGGAAGCCAAATCGGAAAAGAAAGAGTAAAGCTGTCACTGTTTGCAGGTGACATGATACGATATATAAAGAATCCCAAAGATGCTACCAGAAAAGTACTAGAGCTAATCAATGAATTTGGTAAAGTAGCAGGATACAAAATTAATGCACAGAAATCTCTTGCATTCCTATACACTAATGATAAAAAATCTGAAAATGAAATTTAAAAAACACTCCCATTTACCACTGCAACAAAAAGAATAAAATATCTAGGAATAAACCTACCTAAGGAGACAAAAGACCTGTATGCAGAAAATTATAAGACACTGATGAAAGAAATTAAAGATGATACAAATAAATGGAGAGATATACCATGTTCTTGGATTGGGAGAATCAACATTGTGAAAATGACTCTACTACCCAAAGCAATCTACAGATTCAATGCAATCCCTATCAAACTAACACTGGCATTTTCACAGAACTAAAACAAAAAATTTCACAATTTGTATGGAAACACAAAAGACTCCGAATAGCCAAAGCAATCTTGAGAACGAAAAACTGAGCTGGAAGAATCAGACTCCCTGACTTCAGACTATACTACAAAGCTACAGTAATCAAGACAGTATGGTACTAGCACAAAAACAGAAAGATAGATCAATGGAACAGGATAGAAAGCCCAGAGATAAACCCACGCACATATGGTCACCTTATCTTTGATAAAGGAGGCAGGAATGTACAGTGGAGAAAGGAAAGCCTCTTCAATAAGTGGGGCTGGGAAAACTGGACAGCTACATGTAAAAGAATGAGATTAGTTCACTCCCTAATTCCATACACAAAAATAAGCTCAAAATGGATTAAAGACCTAAATGTAAGGCCAGAAACTATCAAACTCTTAGAGGAAAACATAGGCAGAACACTCTATGACATAAATCACAGCAAGATCCTTTTTGACCCACCTCCTAGAGAAACGGAAATAAAAATAAAGAAATGGGGCCTAACGAAACTGCAAAGCATTTGCACAGCAAAGGAAACCATAAACAAGACCAAAAGACAACCCTCAGAATGGGAGAAAATACTTGCAAATGAAGCAACTGACAAAGGATTAATCTCTAGAATTTACAAGCAGCTCATGCAGCTCAATAACAAAAAAGCAAACAACCCAATCCAAAAATGGGCAGAAGACCTAAATAGACATTTCTCCAAAGAAGATATACAGACTGCCAACAAACACATGAAAGAATACTCAACATCATTAATCATTAGAGAAATGCAAATCAAAACTACAATGAGATATCATCTCACACCAGTCAAAATGGCCATTATCAAAAAATCTAGAAACAATAAATGTTGGAGAGGGTGTGGAGAATAGGAAACATTCTTGCACTGCTGGTGGGAATGTGAATTGGTACAGCCACTATGGAGAACAGTAGGGAGGTTCCTTAAAAAAATACAAACAGAACTAACATACGACCCAGCAATCCCACTAGTGGGCATATACCCTGAGAAAACCATAATTCAAAAGGAGTCATGTACCAAAATGTTCATTATAGCTCTATTTACAATAGCCAGGAGATGGAAACAACCTAAGTGTCCATCGTCGGATGAATGGATAAAGAAGATGTGGCCCATATATACAATGGAATATTACTCAGCCACAAAAAGAAACGAAATTGAGCTATTTGTAATGTGGTGGATGGACCTAGAGTCTGCCATACAGAGTGAAGTGAGTCAGAAAGAGAAAGACAAATACCATATGCTAACACATATATACGGAATTTAAGAGAAAAAAAAGTCATGAAGAACCTAGGGGTAAGACAGGAATAAAGACACAGACCTACTAGAGAATGGACTTGAGGATATGGGGAAGGGGAAGCTGTGACAAAGCGAGACAGAGGCATGGCCATATATACACTACCAAATGTAAGGTAGATAGCTAATGGGATGCAGCCGCATAGCACAGGGAGATCAGCTCGGTGCTTTGTGACCGCATGGAGGGGTGGGATAGGGAGGGTGGGAGGGAGGGAGACGCAAGGGGGAAGAGATGTGGGCACATATGTATATGTATAACGGATTCACTTTGTTATAAAGCAGAAACTAACACACCATTGTAAAGCAATTATACTCCAATAAAGATGTAAAAAAAAAAAAGAAATTAAAGATGATACAAATAGATGGAGAGATATACCATGTTCTTGGATTGGGAGAATCAACATTGTGAAAATGACTCTACTACCCAAAGCAATCTACAGATTCAATGCAATCCCTATCAAACTACCACTGCCATTTTTCACAGGACTAGAACAAAAAATGTCACAATTTGTATGGAAACACAAAAGACCCCAAATAGACAAAGCAATCTTGAGAACAAAAAATGGAGCTGGAGGAATCAGGCTCCCTGACTTCAGACTATACTACAAAGCTACAGTAATCAAGATAGTATGGTACTAGCACAAAAACAGAAAGATAGATCAATGGAACAGGATAGAAAGCCCAGAGATAAACCCACGCACATATGGTCATCTTATCTTTGATAAAGGAGGCAGGAATGTACAGTGGAGAAAGGAAAGCCTCTTCAATAAGTGGTGCTGGGAAAACTGGACAGGTACATATAAAAGTATGAGATTAGAACACTCCCTAACACCATACACAAAAATAAACTCAAAATGGATTAAAGATCTAAATGTAAGGCCAGAAACTATCAAACTCTTAGAGGAAAACATAGGCAGAACACTCTATGACATAAATCACAGCAAGATCCTTTTTGACCCATCTCCTAGAGAAATGGAAATAAAAACAAAAATAAACAAATGGGACCTAATGAAACTGCAAAGCTTTTGCACAGCAAAGGAAACCATAAACAAGACCAAAAGACAACCCTCAGAATGGGAGAAAATACTTGCAAATGAAGCAACTGACAAAGGATTAATCTCCAGAATTTATAAGCAGCTCATGCAATAACAAATAACAAAAAAACAAACAACCCAATCCAAAAATGGGCAGAAGACCTAAATAGACATTTCTCCAAAGAAGATATACAGACTACCAACAAACACAATGAAATAATGCTCAGCATCATTAATCATTAGAGAAATGCAAATCAAAACTACAATGAGATATCATCTCACACCAATCAGAATGGCCATCATCAAAAAATCTAGAAACAATAAACGCTGGAGAGGGTGTGGAGAAAAGGGAACCCTCTTGCACTGCTGGTGAGAATGTAAATTGATACAGCCAATATGGAAAACAGTATGGAGGTTCCTTAAAAAACTACAAATAGAACTACCATACGACCCAGCAATCCCACTAGTGGGCATATACCCTGAGAAAAACATAATTCAAAAAGAGTTATGTACCAAAATGTTCACTGCAGCTCTATTTACAATAGCCAGGAGATGGAAGCAACCTAAGTGTCCATCATCAGATGAATGGATAAAGAAGAAGTGGCACATATACACAATGGAATATTACTCAGCCATAAAAAGAAACGAAACTGAGTTATCTGTAGTGAGGTGGATGGACCTAGAGTCTGTCATACAGAGTGAAGTAAGTCAGAAAGTGAAAAACAAAAACCATATCCTAACACATATATATGGAATCTAAGAAAAAAATGAAAGAACCTAGGGGTAAGACGGGAATAAAGACACAGACGTACTAGAGAATGGACTTGAGGATATGGGCAGGGGGAAGGGTGAGCTGTGACAAAGTGAGAGAGTGGCATGGACTTATATACACTACCAAACGTAAAATAGATAGCTAGTGGGAAGCAGCCACATGACACAGGGAGATCAGCTTTGTGCTTGTGACCACGTAGAGGGGTGGGATAGGGAGGGTGGGAGGGAGGGAGACGCAAGAGGGAAGAGATATGGGAACATATGTATATGTATACTGATTCACTTTGTTATAAAGCAGAAACTAACACACCATTGTAAAGCAATTATACTCCAATGAAGATGTCAAAAAAAAAAAGAATCTGAAAAAGAATAGATATATATGTATAACTCAATCATTTTGCTGTATACCTGAAACTAACATTACATTGTAAATCAAGTATACTTCAATAAAAGAAAAAAAAGAATTTTAAATCATCATGAAAGATATACCATGAGCAGGTATATTTAAAGTTACCTTTTGGCCCCTAGAGAAGATTATTACAAGGGATTCGGGGGCAGCAGGGGTCACTTGGGGTCACTTACTGTCTCTTAAAGCAGGATGGGTCAGAAAGGAAGCACGTTTGAGCCAGAATCTCGGTTTACCAAGCCAACTTGAACATGGCCTATTGAGAGACCTGGGCTCCCTCAGAAGAAACGAGGGGATTTCTCAGAAAGGATAGGAACCCTCTTTCCCATTAAGAAGAAAATCCCAGAACACCATGCTCTGGAAGTTTTCCTCAGAAGCCCCCTCTCTCTCAGGAGAATTTCAACACTTGGAGCACCCACGCAGAGCTTGGTCTCAGGGGAGCAGCCTTCATTCCCAGGCAGTTTCCCTCTTTTCCTCATGAATAAGAAGAGCTGAGCCTCGGGGTGATGTCAGGACTGACAGCTCCCAGCTGGGGGAGCAGGCCTGTCTTTTCACCCACTGTGTCACTTCCCTCCTTCATTCATAATTACTCTCACTCCCACCACCAGGCTCAGGGAGCCGCTGCCTGGCAAGGTGCTGTCATTCTGGAAGTCTCCAAATGTGAGCAGGTGTGGTGCTCAGGGGGAGGGGAAGGCAATTATCTCCTGAAATGTACAGCCACCAAAATAGCAAAGTGGTGAGTCACCAAAAACTGCCAACCATGAGGATCATGACAGTGATGTCATCACAAAGAGGAGGAAATAGGAGGCAATACTCTCGAATTCATCTTCTGAAAAGAGGTGGAATATGAAATGGGGGCTAGAGGGCAAGAAAATTGCTCTCAGCAATGAGCACGACACCTCCCCACTTCCTACCAGCCCTTCTACACCCTCTCCTGGAAAAGGGGACCGTCTTGAGATGATGCATTCAGCAGACACTGTTCTGCACCTCCTGTGTGTTCAGATGAATCAAGTGAGCCTCCAAAACAGTCTTTGCAAGGCACTCGCTCGAGTCCGATTTCAAAATTCCTCACAATCGCACCTCTTGACCATTTTTACCTTAAACCTGCCTGAGAAAGAGCTGCCACCTAAAAATCAATCCCATTCAACTCAGTTTCCAAAGAGAACAGCCTCATCTGCCTCTTGGAAGAATTTGTTACATCCGCTACGTGACAACCAACACAGAGCTATGAGGGGAAGCGAGTGCTCCTTTAAAAATCTAACAACAGAATAGCTGGGTGCCGGCAGCTCTCTGCACCCTGGAGATGGGGTGATGCTGCCTCATCCAGCTGTCCCCTCCTCAGGGGTCAAGACAGCCAAAGACAAAAGCTGCGGCCACACTGCGGGGCCTTGTAGAGCCAAGGAGGGCCCTTGCCCGGGAAGAGTTAGACCTCAAGGTCACCACCCTCTCTTGGGAACATCCTTAACATCCTTCGGTCCCCTCAATAATTAAGGAGTTCAACAAATCTTTGACACATTTTCATTCTATATTTGTTTGAGTGGCATTTTTAGCATTTTGAAAATTATATATTTGACACGTGAAGGTTTGGGAATATTTCTTGGTGGAGGAGGAGGCGGTAGGGATGCAGCTGAAATGCATGGTTAGGGTTTGGGGGACGGGAACTTGACCGTAGCAGCTATTCACGATAGTTTGGGATTCACTCGTCAGGCACTACCAAGCTCCTTTTACGTACAATCCTCCTTTAATTCCTTCCTACCCTCCAAACATCTCAATCCATCCTCCTTCACAAAGAAACTTATTGTAAGGTCCTGCCCTGCTTTCACGGAGGAGAAAGGAAAAAAATTATTATTATTTCCTGCTCGGAGATTTATCGGAAATCCTAGAAGACAAAATTACATCCAAGATCAGCCAAAACCTAAAACAAAGAGAAGAAGCAGACTGCAGGGCTGAGGTCTGGAGGGAGCTATGCTTGCCATCTGGGGAACAGAGGGGACTCAAAGGCCAGGAAGCCCCACCAGGGCCCCCATCCCTTATTCCGAAGGGGCTGTACATTCTGTCCAGGGCCGCCTCTCTCTGACACTGTTAATTTTCTTCACCTTGCTGTGATTCATGGTTCCTGATGTGTTTCTGTGGTCTTTTCTCACCACCTTTCCCTCAGCAGTGATGTCAGTGATAGAAATAAGGAGTTAAGAACATTCCTATTTGAAATAAGCTGAGGATGGTCTTGGTGGGTTGTCAAAGAATGGCAATTAGCAGCTAAGTGCCGTGTCCTTCCTCTGTCATTTTCCTTAACTCGATAACGAATAAATTAGGCTGCTTTGGGATTTTCTCTTTTCATTTTCAATTACAAGTAGCTGAAGCCTAAAATGTCACAAACACAAAAATAACATCTCTTTACATTTTGCCACTGAAAGGCATTTCAGAGGGAGAACTCTATGTTCTGTTTGTCTACATGCGTTTAACTTACATCATTCTTTCCCACCCATGTCCAGCTGGTATAATCCCTGATTTCTTTCCTGTCCCTCTGGTTTTGCTCACTTTTCCATCTTCTGCAGGATTTTTCCTCTCTCAACTTCCCTCTCTCCTCTGGTTCTAAACCTGCCCACCAGTCTCCCAGCACCACAGCCTTTAAACCGGGAGTGCCCACCACCTTGTGTGCGGGACCCAGGTTCCTTAGATTATGAGATCTTCTAGCTCTCAAACCTGCCCTGTCAATCTCTGGGCTGATGCCTGGCCTACAGATGCTGGAGCTGGGGCTCGGATGACTGAGGACCTGGGCCCAGCTCCAATGCCATCACTTATCCGTGAGCGGACCGGAGCAAATCAATGGCTTTGATCCTGTTGCCTTGCCTACACAATGTGAGTGACACATCTCAGGGGCATAGAGGGGACCAACAAGATGATCTGTGAGAAAGCACATCAAAGGGTCTGGAAAGCACTAAACAGATGCTAACTCTGGTTTTCTTTCACCAAATGCCTGGCCATGATTTCTCTCACTCAGAGATTTCCTGCAAGGTTTTCTAAGACAATCCAACAGGACACCTGCTTCTAGAACAAGGCTCTGGCTGATGCCTAGAGGACTTAACCCTGGCCTCTCAGCAACTGTGTGGCCCTGAGGAAGCATTGATTCTCCCAGGGCCTCACCTTCCTCATCCATACAGTATGGGTAACAAACACCTCCAGTCTTTCTCACAAGTTATCAGGAGGATCAAATGAACATTTTTTGAAATCATAAATGTTATAGAAATGAAAGGCATTATTGTTTCTTTTTTTTAAGATTTTTTTGATGTGGACCATTTTTTAAATCTTTATTGACTTTGTTACAATATTGCTTCTGTTTTATGTTTTTTAGTTTTTTGGCCACTAGGCATGTGGGATCTTAGCTCTCTGACCAGGGATCAAACCCCACCTGCATTGGAAGGTGAAGTCTTAACCACTGGACCACCAGGGAAGTCCCCATTATTGTTTCTTAATTTGTAAAAAGGAAGTAGCGCTTGGCTTCAGCTCAAAAACTTTTCCCATGACCTCTCTGCCTCTCCTTGTGGAAAATCTGACTCTTAGAATATTTCTCCTAAGAAATCTCACTCATTCATTCATTCATTCATTCACTCATTCAGTCAATCAATCCATCAACAAAAATTTCCTGGGGCCTCCCTGGTGGCACAGTGGTTAAGAATCCGCCTGCAAAGGCAGGGGACACAGGTTGGAGCCCTGCTCCGGGAAGATCCCACATGCCACAAAGCAACTAAGCCCGTGCACCACAACTACTGAGTCTGCGCTCTAGAGCCCGCGAGCCACAACTAATGAGCCCACGTGCCACAACTACTGAAGCCCGCACACCTAGAGCCTGTGCTCTGCAACAAGAGAAGCCACAGCAAGGAGAAGCCCACACACCACAACGAAGAGTAGCCCCCCTACCACAAGTAGAGAAAGCGCGCGTGCAGCAACGAAGACCCAACACAGCCAAAAATTAATTAATTAATTAAAAACAAAAACAAAAATTTCCTGAACACCTCCAATGCGCCAAGACCCTCCGCCAGGCACTGGGCATCAAAGTTGAATGAGACAGAGTGCCCACTATCAAGACTCGTGGGAGACAGACAGGTACCAGCTGAGATGGGCTTTGATGGAGCAGGACAGGAAGCTACAGAAGCACAGAGGAAGGGGGTCAACTCCATAAGCCCTCTCTGGTCTAGAGGGTCCTGGTGTGAAAAATAGGGGGCTTGAACGAGACAAGCCCTAGGCTCATGAAGATTAAAAAAAATAGGGTTCTAAGACTCAGGATGCCTGTATGCTCTAGTCCAACTGAGATACCACACACATTGAAACTCTCTCCCTCCCTCCCTCCCTCCCTCCCTCCCTCTCCCTCACTCTCTCTCTCTCTCTCTCTCTCTCTCTCTCTCACACACACACACACACACACACACACACACACACACACACAGGCACAGCCCCCTTGCTGTGGGAAGGGATTTGGCACATAATTCATAACCAGGCACATTCCATCTAGCTCCCCCCACTCTTTTGCTCATGGCTGAGGGCACTGCAGGGGTTTTCTGGATGTAGCTCGAAGAAATCCAGGTTGGGCCAGCCTGGCACAAAGCAGCTGAAATTAGTATGGAGGCTATCCCAGGTGCAGGAGGTGGCTCCGGAGCTACTTTTAGACTTTTCAATATGCAGAGCTACTGCTTCACAATTTCCATAACCCCTCTGAGGTTGTAGCTGGCAGATTAATGTCCCAGGTCTCCAAGGAATGCTGGACCTTTATTAACCTCGTTGGACCATTTTCTTTGGGGGTTCTTTTCTCTGTATGTGGAAAACACTCGACATCTTCATAGATCTGCTCAATCTACCTTGTGCTTCTTCAGCCAGAAAAGTCAAAAAGAGCTTCCAGATTTTAAGACTCCTAAGCACCCTTCCCCAAACACCTTTCAGAGCAAACAAACTCACCATGAGGGCGTGCAGTTAGGAGAAACGATGCATGTATAAGCATGGTGTCTACATACACAAATAAATGGTAATATGTATGACTTCATAAGTATTTATGTAATCAAACCACAAAAAAGACTATCTGTATATATGTGCCACATCTTCTTTAACCATTCATCTATCGATGGACACTTGGCACAAGGAGATCAGCTCAGTGCTCTGTGACCTCCTAGAAGGGTGGGATAGGGAGGGTGGGAGGGAGACACAAGAGGGAGGAGATATGGGGATGTATGTATATGTATTGCTGATTCACTTTGTTATAAAGCAGAAACTAACACACCATTGTAAAGCAATTATACTCCAATAAAGACGTTAAAAAAAAAAAAAAAAGACTATCTGTGTGACCTGAGTTCCAGTTCTAGCTCTGCTGCCAACTATCTACATGACCTTGGGCTCAGCCTTCTATCTCTTTGGGCTTAAGTCGCCTTTTGTATCAAATAAGGGAGTTGGACTAAATCAGTGATTTTCAAAATTTTGAGCAGCAGAATTCTTTCTTGAGACCAATGAGATTGTAGAGGTGCTCAGTGTATATGAGATGTTCCAATATATAAGGGAGATGCTCCAGTGGGTCGTGCAGGTCCTGAGTCCCACCTGGTGGGTCTCTCTTATCCCCATCCTGGAGCCCTCTGGGATCGCTGGAGCACAGCTTGAAACCCCTGAACTGAATGAGTGTTAAATCCTTACCAAATCCCAAGCTGTGTTATTCTCATTGCCAAGTTCTTGCCTCCACTGGCACAGCCACCATCTTAGGCTGTTCTGCTGTTTTCAACAGTTCAGATCTACAAGCAAAACCTTCCTGACAGAAACTCATAACGGCCACTTCACTTACGGTGACCCTGCACGACTCAGTGAGGTTCCCTCACCCCATAGCACTGGAGCTGAAGTGACCCACTTCACAGGAAGATGCCGTCGAGTGGGGAGACTGGACAAATGGCTTGAGATCTGCAGTGATAATCCAGACCTCCCAGCACACACAGAGCACCTCTCAAAAACAGGGGTCCACCCCGCGGCCACCAGGCACTAGCAGAGAATGCAGAGACGAAGGTGAGTCCTCAGAGGAAGTCACCTCCACTGGGTGACATCCAGCTCTGAGTATCAGTAACTCTATGGGAGAACCTGGTGGCTGTGGACAGGGCAGAGTGAGGGCCATCCTGAGGGCCAGGGCCTGAAACCCAACCATCCTGGATGGGGAGGGGCCACTTTATCTTCCATCCCAAGGGCGTGGCTCACAGATGAGAGCCTCCAAAACTCTGGGGGTTCACTGATCCCTGTCGACAGTACCCTTGGTCAGGAAATCGATTTCAGGAAGTGTCTGCAGGCTCCACTGACTGTTCCATCAGGCAGACAAGTTCCCACAGGACCTGATGAGGAGAGATAGCAACTCATCCTCCCCTTCAACAAATACTGAATGCCCACCATGAGCCCTGAAATGCACCAGGAATTAAGCAATAAGCAAGACAAATATTCCCTGCAAAGCCACCAAATCCAACAGACATTTATCAGTCCTTACGTCATGGAACTTCCAGCATTTGACATAACTGACCACCCCCTTCATGGATCACTGGTTTTCCATGGATTTTACAGACAAAACTCATTTTCCCACCTACCTGCCAGGTCTCCCTTCCAGCCCTTCTCAGCCTTATCCTCCTCTGCTTGGCCCAAGACCCTATCCTAGCATCCTAAGCACTCTCTTCCTCTTGATTTAGACCAAGGGTCTTAACCTGGGGTCCCCAGGCCCCTAGGGGGTCAGTGAACTTGGATGTGAAAAAAACTGCATCTTCTTTTTCACTTTCCTCTTACTGACATTTAGCAATTCCTTCAATTATGAATGCAAACAACAAACCACAGCAGTATTAGCAGAACCTGTCACCTCGTCCCCAAGAAAAATTCCAGGGATCTTCATCCCACACAACAGCTGTAGCAGACTTCTCGAAATCTGTATGCATCACTACTTTACGATTATAGTAATTATTAGAACTGCCACTGGGTATTGTTATTTAATGAGTTGATAAAGAAATATCTATACTTCTATGTCACAAATTTATTTTTAGTATTTTGATAACTGTATTTCAACATAATTGGTTTCCATTGTTATCTTATACATTTTATCTCACACGTTTAAAATCATAGGCACTCCCAGACTACCAAAGGAATCCAAGGCACACAAAAAATGAACAGCTGGGCTTCCCTGGTGGCACAGTGGTTAAGAGTCCGCCTGCCGATGCAGGGGACATGGGTTCGTGCCCCGGTCCGGGAAGATCCCACATGCCGCAGAGCAACTAGGCCCGTGAACCATGGCCGCTGAGCCTGCGCGTCTGGAGCCTGTGCTCCACAACGGGAGAGGCCACAACAGTGAGAGGCCCGCATACCCCAAAAAAAAAAAAAAAAAACGAAGAGCTGCCACCCTTCATATGCCACCCCATAGAAGGTCTTATGTATGACTGCAGCTTTAGTTATGACCACCCCACATATATCTTCAGCTCAGACCCCTCCTCTGAACTCCAAACCTGTAAAACTGCCTGCTCTAGAGAAATCTTTGAATATCTCCAAGTTACCCTAAACTCATCATGTTCAAAGCCAAGTTCATGGTATCCCCCAACCCAGCAGAGAACACCCAGTCTAACTCCCAAAGCTTGTGCTGTAACAATGTCTGGCCCTCTGTCTCTGCCCTCCAGCCTCCCTTGTCAGTCCTTTGTACCCCACATTCTCCCTCCCACCAGAAGTGGGGTCACAGCTGTCTCACTCCACCCACTCCACCCTCCACCTCTGCCTAACTGACACTTACTTTCCACATCTCAGCCCACAGCAAAACCTTCCCTGCCCTCCTACCTGTCAAATTGCCCCATGGCACTATGTAACCCTTCTTTGTAGAACTATCTCCACTGCAATTTTACTTTTGCTTTGGTAATTACTTCTTAATGTCGGTGTCCCCATCTGATTACAAATTCCCTGAGAAAGGAACTGGGTCTATTTTTTCACCACCCATATCCCCAGCACCTCAGCACAATGCCTAGCACAGAATAGGTATTCAATAAACATTCGGTAAACAGATGAGTTAATTAATTGAAGTCCATGGAGTTTACAGTCTAGGAGAAAACAGATATGACACAAACATTCAAAATAATAATTATTTAATTCCAACTGCTGTGAGAAAAGAATGATGTACACTGCGAATTTATAACTGGAGAACCTGATCTACTTAGTCCAGATTAGTCAACGAAGATTTTCCCAAAAAAGCAACATTTGAGCTGAGACCTGAAAGATGACGACCAATTGTCCAGCTGAATGAAGGAATGGCATTTCAAGCAAAAGGATCAGCATGTGTGTAGTCTCGGGAGTGGGAAGAGCTGGGCAGGTTCAAGGGACTGAAAGGAGGCCTTTGGGGCTGGAATGCCAAGAAGGAGAGGACAGGGACCAAATCCCAAAGAACTGTATAGGCCAGGGTAAGGGTTTGGGGCTGTGGTCAGTTGCAGAAGTGGCTACAGTTATTCCCCTACCAGAGTCTAGCCCCTTTGCAATCTGATTTTGCAGCTCCTCTCATCAAGAAGTGGAATCCGGGCTTCCCTGGTGGCGCAGTGGTTGAGAGTCCGCCTGCCGATGCAGGGGACACGGGTTCATGCCCCGGTCTGGGAAGATCCCACAGGCCGTGGAGCAGCTGGGCCCGTGAGCCATGGCCACTGAGCCTGCACATCCGGAGCCTGTGCTCCGCAACGGGAGAGGCCACAACAGTGAGAGGCCCGCGTACCACAAAAAAAAAAAAGAACTGGAATCCACCTCCCCACCCCTTGAATCTGACCTGGACTTTTCTCTTGATTGAGCCAACAGAATGCAGAGGAAGCGATATGCCAGTTCTGAGCCTGGGCCTCTAGATGCCTTGAGCCTCTACTCTCTTTCTCTTAGAACACTTCCCAGATCCTGAAGCATGAGAGATTATGTGGAACAAAGCCCAGCCATCCAAGCTGAGTCCCTCCTAGACCAGCCAGTTCCCAGCTGACCCTAGAATCATGAGTCAGCCCAGACAAGCCCAGAAGAACCACCCTGGTGAGTCCAGACCAAGTTACCAATCATAAGCCATACATGCCTGTTAGTATCTATGTTTGGCATCATTTGTTAGGCAGCAAAACCTAACTGATATCACAGCTTTATCCTGAGATCCATGGGATGCCTTTGAAGGGATTTAACAGCTGAGTGACAGGGTGAGATGTGCCTTTGTAAGAACTACTCTGGCTGCTGTGTGAACATTGGGTGGAGAAGGGGCAGGACTAGCTCAGAGACCAATTAGTGAGTGCTGCTGCCACCCAGGGGGAGGGGCTGCTGCCCTGGCCTAGGAGGTGTCAGTGATGTGATGAGAAGTGGATGGGCACGGGAGCGCTTTGAGAAGTGATAGCCACAGGACTTGGTGACTGATTCAGTGCTGTAGGTAATGAGAGAGGATGACGCCTCTGTTTCTGCTTGAGCAGCTGGGAGGACAACTGTATTAGTCAGGCTTCTCTAGAGAAACAGAATTCATAGAATGTGTATATATAGAGAGAGAGAAAGAAATTTATTTTAAGGAATTGGCTCACGCAATTATGGGGGCCGCAGTACAGATCTGCAGTGTGGGTGGGCAGGCTTGGGACCCGGGAGAGCCGACAGTGCAGATAAAGCCCAAAGAAGTCTGCTGGAGAATTTTTTTTACTTAGGGAAGGGTCCGTCCTTTTGTTCTACTCAGGCCTTCAGCTGGTTGGATGGGGCCCACCCACATGACGGAGGGCAATCTGCTTTACTCTACCAATTGAAATGTTAATCTCATCCAAAAACACCCTTGGAGAAACATCCAGAATAATAATTGACCAAATATCTGGGCACCCTGTGGCCCAGTCAAGTTGGTACATAAAATTAACCATCACACTGGTGCCGCAATTACTGAAATGGGGAGGCTGGAGGAGCAGGCTCGTGAGCTAAGGTGCCGAGCTCAGGAAGCACGAGGCTCAACGGACAGAGGCTGCTCTGGCCGGGACCAAGGCAACCCAGGGAAGCCTGAGCAGTGAGGCTGGTTTCTTCCACGTTGCAGTCATTCCATCACTAGATCGTGATGTGACCCTAAGAGCTCAGCAGCCACTGAAGAGACCACGGCGAAGCAGACGGCACAGCCCGCACCCCGGCAGATCCTGACAGTCTAGTTAGAGGAGAAAAGTGGAACTCAAGGACACTGGACCCCAGCTGGACTCATGGAAGAGATCCTGGGGCCGCCCTTCCAAAGCAGGCCCCCACTGCAGCCGTGGGCCCTGCAGCGGGCAGCCCGACTCCATGACTGCCATGCTTCGTGGCCTGTGGGCCTGTGTGCTGCACACAAGGCCCTCCGGGGTCTGGGGCCTATCAGTCTGCCTCTCCAGACCCGCCTTCCCTCACTCTGCCCTTCCAGGAAAAGACACCCGGAAAAGGGCAGTGGTTAGGAGCACAGGCTTTGCTTTAAGGCTGCCTGGGAGCAAACCCTCACCCACTGGTAAAGGGCTTCAATCCCTTAACCATTCCCCAGCGTCCTCTTCTGTGAGGTGGGGATAAAACAGGACAGACTTGCATGTGTTGAGAATTAACTGAAATAATGCTTAGTGCAGTATCTGGTGCTTACTGAGTATGCAGTGAGTGTTAACTACCATTGTTAGATTCTTGCTGCCACCACTATCATCACTCTGGGCTTGAAGGTCCAACAAGCCTAGTCCACTCCTTACTAACTACTAATTAATGATGAATCCTGGCTACGTCACTTAACCTCCCTGTGCCCCAGGCCCTGAACTGTGAGATGGGACAATGGTTCTCCTTCTCAGGGATACTGTGAGGACTAAAAGAGATGGAGCCTTGAAAACACTGAGAACCTTCCCCTCCCTGGTGCTTGGTAAGTGAGCAGCACACTTTAACCTGGAGCAGCACGGGGTACGGTAGTTCTCAAAGTGTGCCATGCTGCTTGGCTCCCCTGTGACTTTTCTCTTTGGACACCCCTGTCCATCAGCCAAGCATCATTCATTTTGTGAAGCCTGCTCAAGTCCCTACTCCCCTAGAAGCTTCCCGGATATCTGCCTCGACCCAAGCGTCTTCTCCTGGGTATACCTGCTGTCAAGGATATGCCTCTATCACTTCCCACGTCTCGTCACATCGAGGACACCTGCTTACATGTCTGGACACCGCGGGACCTCCGGAGCCCAACACAGGGCCTGGTACACAGCAGAAGTTCTTTAAATGCTGGTAACACTGAACCAACTTGGCAAGAGAACATTCTGGATTGATAAAAGATCTGCAGCTGCAGGTCCACAGCCCCTCAGACCTGTGGCTCTCTGAGAAAGGCAGGGAGACACTGAGACTTCAGGGAGGTATCCTCTGTGCCATCTTTTCCCTACCACCCCACACTCTCTCTTTCCTCCAGCCTCCCCTGGAGCCCCCCGCCAACCCCAAGAGAGCAAGAGGGAAGCCACAAAGAAGGGAGAGAATGAGCAGCTGAGGAAATGTCCCAGGCCTTCTCTCCTGCTAAGAGGCCTGAATTTGCAGGTTTCCTGCGGCCCCAGCCCAACCCTTAATGAGTTGGCAAGAAAAGATGCCTCGGCCCGGTTTGCTGGTCCTGCCAAAGTCAAAAAATGCTAACTGGCATCGCTCTGCTCCACAAGGCTGGAGGGTCACGCTGGGCCTGCCACGTTAGATGACACGCCAGCAGCCTGGGACTCATGTGAACCTGGCCACACCTTCCTGCCACCCGCACTCCCGGTAATTGGACAGGGCTCTCCAACAGGCCCTGTCCCCAGGGCTAATGGCCTCACAGCCTGGCCCTGCCGACGGCTCTGTGCACTCTCCCCAGAATTGTCTGCAAAAGCTCTCAGGGCTCCCCTCCGGCATTAATTCAAAGCTCCTCATGTCCATACCCTGGGAGGTGGGCCTGGAAGCTGCAGCCTTCACACCAGAAGCCACCCACCTGTCCTATTAACTGTCTCGTCAGAGCTACTGCACGCGGGAAGGAGCCATGGGCTGGGGGGCAGGGGGCAGAGAGATATTCGCTATTTTCCTGAGAAACTTCACACAAAACAGAAACTGTCCATTCACTCATGTATTCTTTGGAAATCTACCAAGCGCCCACTATATGCGGGGTTCTGTGTCAGATGCTAGACTACCAGTGGTGACCAAAGCAAACATGATCCCTTTTCTCGCTGGTGGGGTCCGCATGCTGCTGGTGGGGCCGGATTTGAATCAAGGAATCACAAAAACAAAAGCCTGATTCTACTGTGCAAAGCTGCTACGGACTTCAGAGTGACAGCCTGTGTCCTACACTATAGGACAAGGGACCCAGACTGGGTCGGGGGCTCGGGATTAATCATCTTCAGAGATGCTTAAAAGGCATGTAATGAAATTATATACATTCTTAGGATGATTTCATTCTTAATAAAAGGAGGAATTTTTTGAGAATTCCCTGACAGCCTCGTGGTTAGGACTCCACGCTTCCGCTGACAAGGGCCCGTGTTCAATCCCTGGTCCGGGAACTAAGATCCCATAAGCCGCATGGCATGGGCACCCCCTGCCCACAAAAAAAGAGGAACTTTTTTACAGATTATCTTACAAACCTTTAGAAACAGTTAGTTCTCCCCGGGTTTCATCCTTTCTTTCTACAGTAATCAAACACCTGAATATTAGCTGGGTACTTGGCTACCTAGAATAAAATTTCATTCTCCCTGCTAAGTGTGACTATGTAACTAAGTTCCACACAATGGGATATAAAGCAGAAATGGTCTGAGCAACTTCCTGGACATATACTTACAGGGAAAGAGAATGTCCCTTTTATTCCCTTCTCTCCTTCCTGCTGCTGGAAAAGTGGTCATGACTCCTGGAGCTGGAGCAGCTGCCTCGGACCACAAGTGGAAAAGGAACGTTGTACGTGACAGAACAACAATAGTTCATTCTAATTTAAACAGAATTTGGTACCCGCAGGTGGGGAGCCTCGGATAGCAAAGCATAAATGAGACGCTGTCCAAGTGGAGCCGGTGGGACAGCCGATGGCAAAGGTGCAGACGTGATATACCTCATCATATCTAAGGTGCACATTTTTTGGTCCATTTTAACATTTCTGAAATTGATTTGCATCTTATAATTGAGGGCATATTACAATCGCCACGGGCCACTTTTTACATTTTAACATTGTTGAGTAAGAGGTACCCAGCAGTTACTAACATCTCACATAAAATATGGCATCACAAGCTGGTCATATGATGACTTGTTATTCCACACAGAGCTCTTGGTTAAACCATCACTCGTGGTACCTTGGAAGACAGACAACCTTCCAATGAAGGTGAAGCATTGGGGAAAATTCCAAATTTTGATGGACTTTAGCTGTCTTTTTCTTTCCTTCCACCCAACATTACAAGGGAGATTAACTCAGTCTAAAGCCAGTCAATCACAAACACAGATGGAAGAGGACATCATTCTGCTAGGAGAGGTACTTTCTGTCTGTGGCTAGCAATCTGACTGGAAGTCAGTACATTTATGGTCTTGAACAATAAAAGACAAGGAAGAAAGTTGCCCACAGGCAGAGCTGGGGATTTCAGAAGACAGTGACTTTTTCCCAGGGAGCAGAAAGAGGTGGTCCAAGTGGACGAAACAGTGAAATGTGTTCTACAGCCAGAAAAGGGAATATTTGTCATAGCCCAGTGTAATTAATGTCTGTCATATCTCCCATTTTCCCTTTTCAACACGGAGTTCCTGTTGTGATTAACCTGTGTCCACTGAGTTACTACATATTGGCCATGCTGTGATTAGATCATTTCCCTTTTAGTTTAAAGACCACCAGATCAAGGGAAGACTATCTTTTTGGGAGGATGGGTGGGAGATGCTCTGAGGAAACAGCCTGCTTTCTGTTGGTCCTCAGATATCTCCACCTAGTGAGTCTGTATGATTTGTGCTGTGACATTCAGAGCTAAACCTCTTCAATAAAGAGTTGAATATTTTATATATTTGTAAAAAGTTTAAATTTTTTAATTATTTTGGTTCCTAGCATATATTGTTCCCTCCATGACACAATTAACCTCAAGAAGGAATTTTATTTTTTTAAAAACAAAACAACTCAACAAAATAAATTATGATTCTAAATTTGATCTTCTCATACTGTGGACTGAAAGAAACTTAATCTCTTATAAAATAAAGATAGGACCAACTGACAATTTCTGAAAAACAAATCAAGGGAAGACTATCCTGGTCTGATGGACAGGACTGAGCATCACCCACAGATCCTGGCTGTTCACCCAGAAGCTGACCCAAGTGGGGCTCTGTTCCCATTAGGGGGTGGGGATGTTCTACAGAGGGAAAAGGTACACACCCAGATACTTGGCTAACCCAAAGAATTGGCTATACCGAAGGTTACTAATGATGGATGCTTACCTAATGTAACAGGTATATATCTATATCTATTTTTTAAACCAGCCTCACGTTTAATGGGAAAACACAAGAAGCATTTCCATTAAAGCCAGGAACAAAATAAGAATGCTCACTATCACCCTTATTATTTACAACGGTTCTGGAAATACTAATCAAAGCAATCAACAATAAACAGAAATATTAAAAAAAAAAACAGAAATATAAAGTATAAAAAAATTTAAAAGTGGAGGCCAAGTTATTTGTAGTTGGTATGATTATCAACCAATAAAAGTCCAAGACAATAAAAAAATTTGTAGGCTGGATGGATACAAAATTAATATAAAGAATTTAATAGCCAGTTAGAATTATCAAGGAAGAAAATATCTCATTTATAGTAACCAAGAAGGATAAAATATACAGAAATAACCTAAGATGTGCAAAATTGATGTGAAGAAAATTTAAATTACCCCTGAGGGATGCACACCAAAAAACGACTTGCATTAATGGGAAGATGTGCCATATTCTTAAATAGGAAACACCTCAAATGCAAAAAAACAAAACAAACAAAAAACCCAAGCAAACGTTTTTAAGAGAAGTCTCCTTTTAAAAACAATGTGAGGGGGCTTCCCTGGTGGCGCAGTGGTTGAGGGTCCGCCTGTTGAGGCAGGGGACGCGGGTTCGTGCCCCGGTCCGGGAGGATCCCGCATGCCGCGGAGCGGCTGGCCCCGTGAGCCATGGCCGCTGGGCCTGCGCGTTCGGAGCCTGTGCTCCACAACAGGAGAGGCCACAACAGTGAGAGGCCCGCACCGCAAAATAAAATAAAATAAAATACAGCATTGTTTCTCATCATCAAAAAAAAAAAACTTAAAAAAAAAAAAAATGTGAGGGAGCTTCCCTGGTGGCACAGATGGCTAAGAATCCGCCTGCTGATGCAGGGGACACGGGTTCGTGCCCAAGCCTGGGAAGATCCCACATGCCGCAGAGCGGCTAGGCCCGTGAGCCATGGCCGCTGAGCCTGCGCGTCCGGAGCCTGTGCTCCGCAACGGGAGAGGCCACAACAGTGAGAGGCCCACGTACCGCAAAAAAAAAAAAAAAAAAAAAGAGTAGCCCCAGCTCGCGGCAACTAGAGAAAACCCAAGCACAGCAACAAGACCCAAGGCAGGAAATAATAAATAAAATAAATAATTTTTTTAATTAAAAAATAAATAAAAGCAACGTAAGGGCATGGAGGCGAGCAGAGGCCTGGCCTATCTCCCCTCCTGCCCCGGCCGCCATGCGGCCCTTCCTCAGCCGCGCTCTCTTCCCTCACACCACAGAGGCCTGACAGAGAGCTTCCAACCCCGAGGCCCAGGGCTGGGGGGCCCGGTGCCGCCGGGCCGGGAAGACCCCTCTGGGCCCCAGAGCTGGAGACAGGGAGGAGGAGGAGACAGGGGAAGCGGGGGAAGAGGACGAGGAAGACGCGGGCTTCCTGTCGTCTCTCTTGGAGAAGGAGGACCTGGCCGAGTGCCCGGTACCGGACCGGGAGCTGGAGGCCATGAAACTGAAGCTGTGGGCCATGGAGCAGGCCCAGGACCCAGAGGGGGAAGAGAAAGACGCCGGGGCCCTGCTGGCCGGGCAGCTGCTGAGCCCCAAGCCAGACACCCCCAGGGAGAAGGCGGAGGCCGACCACAGATCCAACTACATGGGCAATGTGGAGTACGGCGGCACGGCCCAGGAGCTGGAGGCCTATTTCAACCACTGCGGCGAGATACTCCAGGTGGCCATCCTGTGCGACAAGCTCTCCCGACACCCCAAGGGCTATGCCTGCATAGAGTCTGCCACCAAGAGCTCGGCCCAGGCCGCCGTGGAGCCGAACAAGAGCGTCTTTCAAGGTGCTACCCAAAAGAAACAACTTACCAGGATTCAGCTCCACGGACCGCGGGGGCCTTCAGAGACACCCAGGCGCCGGGGCGGACCCTCTCCCCACAGCAGCCTCCAGGGTAGGGCCCGTGTCGGACCACGAGGGCGGAACCTGGGGCGTGGCGGATTCTCCCGTAGTTTTCACCGTACTGAAGGGAGGGCCCGATTTTGAGAGAGAGGCTGCAGCTGGGTCAAGTGTAAACACCTGTGCTCCTCGTAGGCCCATTTACTCTGCGCAGAATCACTGCCCCGCCCCCTTCACTCGGCGGGAGGACGGCTCACACCCCACGGCCGAAGCCCTCGGTCACGAAGCAGCGCACCGTGTGGGCCTAGCACTGGGGCTACTGGGGGCTTTGGAGGGCACCAGGCAAAGCTGCAGCCAGGTGAGGCCCAGGCGGCGCTGGGTGTGCTCCCGGTCGGAATTCTCAGGGCTGTTCGACCAACGCCTTTTATTTATTTATTTATTTTTTTGCAGTACGCGGACCTCTCACTGCTGTGGCCTCTCCCGTTGCGGAGCACAGGCTCCGGACGCGCAGGCTCCGCGGCCATGGCTCACGGGCCCAGACGCTCCGCGGCATGTGGGATCCTCCCGGACCGGGGCACGAACCCGCGTCCCCTGCATCGGCAGGCGGACTCTCAACCACTGCACCACCAGGGAAGCCCCGAACGCCTTTTATAGAAAAGTAGAATCGTGTGTCTTAATGGTTATTTTTTTTTAAAAGCAATGTGAAAATGGAAATAGACCCACAGACACAGAAAATGAACTTATGCTTACCAAAGGGGAAAGGAGGGGAGGGATAAATTAGGTGGTCGGGATTAACATACACTACTATATATAAAATAGATAACCGACAAGGACCTGCAGTATAGCACTGGGAACTATACCCAATATTTTGTAATAACCTATAATGGAAAAGAATCTGAAAAAGTATATATATGTGTGTGTATATGTATGTATATTTGTGTAACTGAATCACTGTGCTCTACACCTGAAACTAACACAACACTGTAAATCAACGATACTTCAATAAAAAAATAAAATAAAAGCAATGTGAGAGGACTGCCAGATATTAAGATATATTACAATACTACAGTAATTAAGTTAATATGGTGCTGGCACATGAAAGGACAGATAGATGAAAGGAACAGAATTTAAAGCCCCCAAAAATATCCATCAATAAATGTGTGTATAAATAGATAAACATTTAACATATGATAAAGATGATATTCTGAATCAGTAAGAAAAAGATTTTTTTCAACAAAATAATGTTAGGAAAACTAAATAGCCAGCTAGCAAGGCTGCCACACATTGCAAATATTTTTTCCTAATTTGTTGTTGGATTTTTTACTTTGTATGTGGTGTTTTTTTGCAGTGCAGGTGTTTTTTATTTCTATTTTGCTTTAGGTGGTCAAATACATCAATCTCTTTTACTATGACTTCTGGGAAAGTCTTGCCCATTTTGAGATTAAAACTATTTTCATATTTTCTACTAATACGTTATGACCTTATTTTTTTAATACTTAAATCTTTGCTCCATCTAGATCTTATCTTAATGGAAGATGTGACGTGAGGCCAAGTTTATTTCTCCTAGTGTGATTTCTCGGAGAACCAAGGTGTGTTCAGAAAAGAAAAGTGATTCTTCCTCTGCTTCTAGGACAAGAACCTGCTCCCAACTGCAGAGAATCAAACAGCCTGCACTGGTCAAACCACCTCTTCAGCTCTAATCCTGAGAATCTTCACAATAAAACGTGCAGTCACCGGTGGCCCTGCACTGCCTCCAAGATAAAGGTCAAAGGCAGGCTGAAAGCACTTCGACCTTGCCCTGCTTTTCACTGCAATATCCCTCTGGCTGGCTCCCTGCCCCAGAGCACCCTCATTCATTATCTGGATAAAATGCCTTGTGAATACTGGGGTTCACTCTTCACCACATTCTTTGTCTGGCTAACTCATTTTTCAAATCTAAAGTCAGTCATTACAGGGAATTCCCTGGCGGTCGGTGCTTCTGCTGCAGGGGGCACGAGTTCAATCCCTGGTTAGGGAACTAAGATCCCACAAGCTTTGTGCGATGGCCAATAAATAAAATGTAAAAAAAAAGTCAGTCATTACCTACTCCTGAGCTGCCTTGCCTTACATAAGACACACACACACACACACACACACACACACACACACACACACACACACACACACACACACACACACACACACATATTCCCCACCCACATCTCTCCCTCTGGGCCACAGGCACATGCCCCAGACCCCTCCACACACATCACTACCAAAGCAGAAGCCACATTCCACATTGTGCTGTCCACTACTGTGTATCTTCCCTGCTGGACTCCAGACAAATGTGCCCGCTGCTTCTGCCCTCCCCCAACCTAGTGCAGAGGGATGCTGAATGAATGACTCCAGAATGAGTGAAGATCTTCCCACCTTGCTCCCTTAGTAAGTATTTTTCTAATGCCGAGAATGGTAAAATCATCAGGAAGGATGTGATGTTCATAGCAGTGATACACGTAATGTGCAGAGTAATGCACACTATAAATGCTTCATTTCTAACAGAGTGATACTCAGTCTGCCATTCTGGTATACAACAGCATGGTAGTTTTTGCAAAAATGGCCCAAATTATGCTCTTCCCTGTATCCATACCTGTTTTCAGTGTGATTTTACAGCATCTTCCATACAGAGGTGGAGTCCTTGTGGCTGACCTTGGAACTTGCTTTAGCCAATTAAGCGTGGCAGAAGACACACTGTTCCCATTCCAAGCCCAGACCTCAGGAGTCCTTGCACGTTTTTTGCTTGATTTCTTGCAACTCCATCCAGCCATGTGAAAAGTTCCATCTAGCCTTCTGGAAGATGAAATACATACAGTCAAGTCATCTCCATCACACCAGGTGACCCTGCAGCACCCAGGGTCAGTTAGCAGACTGTCTAACTGACCAGCAGCAAACCACAGGCATACAAATAACCCTAGTCAGGACCAGTAGAATCACCCAAACCCCAGCACAAATTGCTGACCCACAGAATCATGAGCTAAGCGTACTGCTTTTTTTTAAGTCACTAGGTTTTGGAATGGCTTACTATATAGCAAAAGCTAATTTACAACTGGTTATCGAATTGTTGCAGTCCTTCCATATCAGTTAGTAAATATCCACTACCAAATTTGCCATCACCAAATGGACCCCTGACCACTCTACACCCAGCAACAAGAGCTAATGCCAGGTCCAGCAGGGGCCTTCAGTACGTGCTCTGTTTCTATAGCCTGGTCTCTTCTGACTAATCGATGTTAATGAGGTATCGGCTGTTAAATATTTTTCAAATAACCTCTGATCAAAGGGGAATGACTAAGTGAGCTATAGCATATCACAATATTACATTGTCACTAAAAATAACCATATGAACTGTCAGTCCGTAAAACCCTGTCTATAAAATACTGTTAAATGGAAAAGAATAGATCACTACCAATTGGTATGCACCCACTGTAATAACATCAAATGTCTATGTACACAATGACAAAAATGAGAATTGAAATTATAGTACCAAGAGCTTGGTGTTTTTGTTCTCTGTAATTATTTTATTCTAGTGCATAATAAGACAGAAACAACTCTAATCTTTCTTAGTAGAATGCATTTTGGAAACTTGTCTTCTTGGAATTGAATTTTCTCAGAGCAAAGTCCTGACATTGAGTAGAATGCATTAAGAAAAAAATATTTCGTTTCCTATAGGCAATATATCCTAAATGTCTACTTAGATTTCTAACTTACTTTTTTTTTTTTTTTTTTGGCAGTACGCGGGCCTCTCACTGTTGTGGCCTCTCCCGTTGCAGAGCACAGGCTCCAGACACGCAGGCTCAGCAGCCATGGCTCACGGGCCCAGCCACTCCGCGGCATGCGTGATCTTCCCGGACCGGGGCACGAGCCCGTGTCCCCTGCATCAGCAGGCGGACTCTCAACCACTGCACCACCAGGGAAGCCCTCTAACTTACTTTTAAAAGCTAAAAAGTCACAAAATGAAAACTAAGTCAATGTGTTCTAGAATAGATCTTGCTTATTTAAGCAAATACTAATTCACGTGTGGATAACTTTGCTCCATCAGCTTCTCTCCCCCATCCCAATGTGGACAAGAGCCCTGTTTTTACTAAATCTGCCTTCAAAATTCTTGTGATGCAAAATCTAGAGGATGAGTATACCAGACATTGCCAACTTCTTACCCAATATCTCTTCTTCCCATCTTTATTAACAGGACCCTGATTTTTTTCCCCAGGGTTTCCAGGTGACAATTATACTTACTTCCCCAAGATCCCCTGCAGCTAGTGATGGCCATGTGACCACTTCTGGCCAATGGGATGTAAGTATCAATCTACTGGATGAGGCTTCATGGAAAGTAACTATTTTCCCAATATAAAGAAACCATTCAGATAAAGAGACAAAGAAGATGTGGTACATATATACAATGGAATACTACTCAGCCATTCAAAAGGAATGAAGTAATGTCATCTGCAGCAACATGGATGGACCCAGAGATTACCATACTAAGTGAAGTAAGTCAGACAGAGAAAGACAGATATATGATAACACAGGTAGAATCTAAAGTATGACACAATGAACTTATTTACGAAACAGAAACAGACTCACTGACATAGAAAACAAGCTTAGGGTTACCAAATGGGAAGGGGGGTGGGGAAGGGATAAAATAGGAGTTTGGAACTAGCAGGTACCAACTACTATATATAAAAATACATAAACAACAAGGTCCTACTGTATACCACAGAGAACTTTATTCAATAGCCTGTAATAAACCATACTGGAAAAGAATATATATATTCATATATATATTCATATATATATGAATAACTTTGCTGTTCACCAGAAACTAATGCAACATTGTAACCAACTATACTTCAATAAAAAAATTTTTTTTTTAAATAAAGAAACTATTCATCAGGCACATGTCTTCTGCCTTTGTCCATTTCCCCTCTTCTGGCCTGCAATGCAAACACGATGCCTACAGACACAGCAGCCATCTGTGAGAATGAAGAAAGCTACACAGCATAAATGGCAGAGCAGAAAAGCAGAAGGACCTGCTGGACCAGCTGTGGAGCACCTTGCTATGGACTTTTTTGCAGGGAGAAAAAGAAACCTCTTACTTGTTTTAGCCACCGTAGTGAGGCTTCTGTAACATGTAACCAGACACAACCCTGACTGATATAAAGGTGGGATGGGCACTGAGAAAAAGGAGGATGGGACAGAGGGTATGGACAGAGAGGCCAGGCCAATCCATTTATGAAAGAAGTAGACGAGAGGAAGGAAGGAGCAAGAGAAGATCCAGCACCAGTCTGTGGTTAGGGAGCCGTGTGGGTGTTGGCACAGAGGCCACCTGGAGAAGCTGAGAGGGGAGAGGAGGAAAGGCCTTTAGAAGTGTTACTAGAGCTCAGGAACCACATCCCCTTAAAGGTCTTCAACAGAGTCCTGTAACAATGGAATTCCTTCTCAATTACCTCTGGCTGCTTCATTTTATTTTTGTGAATTGGCAGGGGGAGGGTGGGGTGTCTCTGCAGTGACCCAGCCATGTGGAGCCCCAGGATTTACTAGGGTCATGTAAGCATCAATTCAGGGAAGTTTTGAAAGAGCAGAGACAAGGCAGCCGGAGATGTGAGGTCAAGTCCTCATCCTTTCATGATTTGTTGTGGAATCTCAAGTCAGTACATTGCCAAGTGTGGCTTCAGGTCCCCCTTTGTGAAAGAGGGGAGCAGATCAAACGTGCCAGAAGAAGCCTTCCATCTCGGTTCCTATAGTAGTCCAAGCGTTACTGCAAGAGAAGCATATCTAGACTCCTAGAAGGATATCCCCTCTTTGGGTAGCCTTCCTTTTGGGCTTTGATGGCAATCCATGGTGTGAAGAAAAGAAGCGTGTGCAGGGAAAATGAAGGCCATCCCACGTCAATAAACATCTGTTGACCAGCTGCTCTGAATTGAGCACTCCGATGAAGATGGCCGAAGGATACAGTCTAAGCTCCGTAGCCAGGGGCAAAGTCCTCCCCACCCGGCCCCCTCTAATCCAGGGCCTTTCTCCCCGTCTCCCACACACATCCTCACTTCTGACACTCAAGCTGCTCACAGCATCCTCAGCCTCTTGTGATACGCCAGGCCTCCCTCAATCTCCTCCAGCTATACCCTCTCTCCACGGGAGATGCCTTCCCTCTTTGACCTGGAAAAATCCTACTCACCCTTCAGTGCCCAGACCAAGCATTTTGAGAAGAATAAAAGCAGCTAGTCATTGGCCCAGGTGCTACCAGCTAGGCTGTGATGTTCCCCCTGATGAAATTAACAATTTCATAGACTATCAACGCCAGTCGAGATCTCCAACAAGACTCAAATGATACCACTTGGGAATCATACCTGAATAGAAATTGAAAACAAAGACACTGTGCAACAAGGAGAAGGACCACACCTCCCCTCCTGAGGCTGACGTGAGCTGCCATGGCTTCTTTTCCAAGGACATCTCTATCCCCACTCCATTCATCCCACCTCCTAGACTAAAGGTATTAAGATGCCCAGTCACCAAATTGCCCCTCTTTCTAACAAGACTGACCCAGAAGAGACCCCACTTCCTTGTACTCAAATCACCAAACACAAGCCCAGGCCTCTCTGAAGCCTCTCCGAACCACTCTTACCCAGACACTCCATGGTTCCGTGGGGTGCATGTTCTCTTTTCATGTAGCAGGTTACAAACCCGAGTTCAACTACATGTGTATTCCTGGTGCCCTTGGCAGGTGGTCAGTGACAATCTCTTCCTCTCTGACCTGCTCTAATCCAGGAGAGCAAATCTCCTCTCCCATGGACATCTACATCCCCTGTGCACACCTCTAGTTGCTGGAACACTCTGCTGGAACATCTCTCCTCAGTTCCACTGTCTCACTACCTCTCCCCAAAGCCTGTTCATCCTCTCATGACAGGGTTCACATCTTCCTCTGCACTGAGCAGGTCCCTCGGGTGTCTGTGGAACAAATGTCCCAAGACCCCACACCACAAATCGGCACGGCTAGGCCCCCGAGAGTCTCAACCCCAAGCACCAAAATGTTCATAACTCTTCCCCCTTCCCGGACCACACATCACGTGGAACCACAGGACGGGAATATTAGAAAGTCTGTCTTCATCAGCACTTCCCATACTGCATCTCATTTTTGCCGTGTACGCTGTTCTTAAAATTGCAAATTTGCCATCACTGCTGATCGCCCATCGAGGCCACCTCTGTGACATGAACCTCCCCTGACAGTGCGATGCCACATTATTGCAAGCAGAGGATTGCAACGGCAGGCAAATAACGGGAACATAAGTTAATGAGTTGAGAGCACCAAGCTCCTTCTCCAGAGGGAAGAAAGGAAGAGTCCTGAGGTTTAAATCACGTCCATAAAACATCTGCAAAGAGGAGTCGGAGGGGCTGCTGGCAGCCTAGCAAACAGCAATTCTAGGAAGCAGCCTTTTAGAGATCAGTATGTCCTGAAGTGTACCTTTCTATTTCTTTTTCAGTTAAAACACATCGACGTGGAGGCCAGCTGCACTTGTCCTGGCCCTGGCACGACAGGACACCACCAGGAACGGCGGCAGCAGCCCATCTTCAAAGGCTCTCTGCGAGAAACTGCATCTGCTTTAACCAAGGAAAATGTGATTTTGCTCAGCCTTATGGAATGTGGAACAAATACTTTTTTTAAAAAATGACAGGTTTGGTTGGGGTTTTTCTCCCTCTCCAAAATGGTTCCCTAGATGACAAGGCGTAGGGCAAACACCACTCACTTACCAAAGCTTAAAATGAAAACTTCTTAAGTCAGACAGAGAGAGACAAATATATGATAACGCTTATATGTGGGACCTAAAAAAATGATACAAATGAACTTATATACAAAACAGAAAGAGACTCACAGGTATAGAAAGCAAACTATCGTTACCAAAGGGGAAAGGGAGTGGGGGAGGGATAAATTAGGAGGTTGGGATTAACAGATACACACTACTATATATAAAATAGATAATCGGGCTTCCCTGGTGGCGCGGTGGTTGAGAATCTGCCTGCCAATGCAGGGGACACGGGTTCGAGCCCTGGTCTGGAAAGATCCCACATGCCGCGGAACAACTAGGCCCGTGAGCCACAACTACTAAGCCTGCGCATCTGGAGCCTGTGCTCCGCAACAAGAGAGGCCGCGATAGCGAGAGGCCCGCGCACTGTGATGAAGAGTGGCCCCCGCTTGCCACAACTAGAGAAAGCCCTCGCACAGAAACAAAGACCCAACACAGCCATATATAAATAAAAATAAAAGAAGAGTTCCAATTTCAACGGTCAGCTACTCTTACAAATTCCCACAATCAGAAAATGCAAACTTTAAAAAAAATATATATATATATATATATATATATATATATATATATATATATAATCAACAAAGACCTACTGTACAGCACTGGGAACTCTACTCAAGATCTTGTAATAACCTATAATGGAAAAGAATCTGAAAAAGAATATGTATATATACGTATAACTGAATCACTTTGCTGTATACCTGAAACTAACGCAACATTGTAAATCAACTCTGCTCCAATAAATTTTTTTAAAAAAAGAAAATTTCTTGTCTGCTCCCATTTCCCTACTCACTCCTGCAGTATCAGCCCCCATACTCCAGTACCTCATCAGAAAGGAAATAGGGTCACAGACACACACACCGGAGAGAAGGGGCCCAGGATGGCTCTCTGAAAAAGAAGAGAGTTTTTCTTGTTGTCTCTTTTGCCGTTGTTGAGGGGAAGTTGAAATATAACAAAATGGCCTCTTTTTTTTTTTCAACAAAAATTAATTCTGCAGCCACAGGAAGGGTTGTAAACCAGATGCCTCCTCTCAATAGTTTAAGAAACATGTGATCTGGAGGATCATCTCAGTTTTGTCACCCGTAAAGCTGGGTTCTTTTATCTGACCCCAACATCAAAGGGATGTTATAAGAAACATTGGTACAATAGCTTTTTTTTTTTTTTTTTTCGGTATGCGGGCCTCTCACTGTTGTGGCCTCTCCCGTTGGGGAGCACAGGCTCCGGACGCGCAGGCTCAGCGGCCATGGCTCACGGGCCCAGCCGCTCCGCGGCATGTGGGATCCTTCCGGACTGGGGCACGAACCCGTGTCCCCTGCATCGGCAGGCGGACTCTCAACCACTGTGCCACCAGGGAAGCCCTGGTACAATATCTTTAAAGTGCTTGTGATTTCTCAGAGAAAAAAAAAAATTGAATATGAGGTGAGACTGTAAAATAAAGCGTAGGCCTGTCCAAAAGCAAATGAAACAAGTTCTTAGACTACATGCCACGCTGGCCTTGCTGCTCAGAATGCCAGCCTGGCCACGACTGACCACAGCTGGGGCAACACCTGGGCTCCTGGGGAGCACTGCCCAGCGTCCCACAGAGCTCTGCACCTGAAATGCACTGGAATCGGAGACAAACCTGATTCCTGAACATGGGTCTGCTTTGTAGTCACAGCATGGAGGGCCTCCAGGGAGTCAGAGGGGAGGGTCCGTCCTCCTACCTCATCACTGAGTCCTCCTGGTGCCTGAGCACCACTGCTGCTGACTCATCGCTTCACCGTCAACACCAGCTACTCATCATCATTCCCCACCTAGACTACCAGCAAAGACGCACCATCACTCCACCCACACCCCTCATCACCCACCATCACCTCCCCACCCCCACCAGCACATGCTGGTTTGCAAACTAACCCTACACACGGAGGGCAGAGAAGGATCAAGTTTAGAGGCAGCCACTCCAGATGAGGAGGCGGCAGGTGTGACAAGCCAGGGAACTTGCACACGAGGCTGGTCTTGGGCACCACACGTCAAGGGCATCTCCCGCCCGCCTGCCAGAATTTTACAAGTTTATACAGAGGCCTTAACTGGGTTCAGTCACATATACTGTCCAGATGGTTCCAACACCTTATTCTGTCAAGGCTGTGTCCTTGAAACCGGCTCCACTGGGGGATGGCGAGTGGAAGGTACATTCCAAGGACAGGGGAGGTAGGGGAGGGGGTGCAGCTCTCATGTCAACCTCAGAGGAAACAGGGTCCAGGGACCTGAGACCACTGGTTCAGACTGTCTAGTAGACTCACACAAACCTTTACATTTGTCATCAGACAACATTTAACAAGTTGCCTAGGGCAATCATAATAATAGCTCATAATTTTGAGAGCTTACTATGTGTCAGAGACCATTCTAAGAGCTTTTCATGCATTAGAACATAATAACTTCAGGCAGAAAGTGCCATTACTGCGCCTGTTTTGGATCTGGGGAAGCACAGAGGCGAAGTCATTTGCTTCAAGTCCTGCAGCTAATAAAGTGTCAGACCCCCAGCCCCAGAGCCCATGCCTTTGGCCACTTTGTCACACTGTCATCTCACAAAATAAATCTAGGGCACGTTAGTGAAGAGCATTTGTTAAGTTCACCGGGTTATTGGGGTACCCGTGCCAGAAAGCCACGCAGAAGTTGCAGCCGCTCACACTCTGGGCTACTGGTATTTGCATGCCCCAAGTACACCACACGCTCAAGGACAAAGCTACGATCCTCGGTGGTAACAGCCAAGCATGGCGCTAACCGTGTACACACTTGGTTTTCTTTATTCTCACAATAATCTCGTGAGGTAGGTGATATTGATCCCACTTTATACAAGAGGAAACTGAAGCTCAGAGCAGATCAACAACTTGCCTGATGGGCATGCAATAGACACACCTGAAAAGATCCTGTTCAGAGTGGTCACCTGGACCCAACCTGTGCTGAGTTCTATAAGGAGCTAGAAGCCACAGCCCTTGGGTCCGGTCTGTGCTGTGGCCTCAGCACCCAGGATGGAGCCTGAAAGGTCAGCTCCTGTAGATGAAGGCATGCATGCTTGCAGGAAGGAATGAATGACTGAATGAAACCGTGTTGCTCATGATTAAAATAAGAGCCAAATATACCTGGAGAAAACCATAGTTAGTTCTAAGACACACGCACCCCCAATGTTCATTGCAGCACTATTTACAATAGCCAGGACATGGAATCAACCTAAATGTCCATCAACAGATGAATGGATAAAGAAGATGTGGTACATATATACAATGGAATAAAAAAAGAATGAAATAATGCCACTTGCAGCAACATGGATGGACCTAGAGATTGTCGTGCTGAGTGAAGTCAGACAGAGAAGGACAAATATCTTATGATATCGCTTATACGTGGAATCTAAAAAAATGGTACAAATGAACTTATTTACAAAACAGAAATAGAGTTACAGATGTAGAAAGCAATCATGATTACCGGGGGAGAAACAGAGGAGAGATAAATTGGGAGATTGGGATTGATATGTACACACTACTATATATAAAATAGATAACCAATAAAGACCTACTGTATAGCACAAGGAACTCTACTCAATACTCTGTAACCTATATGGGGAAAAAAGTCTAAAAAAAGGGGCTATATGTATATGCATAACTGACTCACTTTGCTGTGCAGCAGAAGGTAACACAACACTGTAAATCAACTATACTACAATAAAAAATTTTTTAAAAAAAGAAAAAGAAATGAAAAGTTCGAGCTTATATTGAACCAAAAAGTACAGAGTACCCATATCCTAGAGATTATTTAATGTTGTGATATTAAATAAAGCTAGTATTTTATAATTTAAAAAATAAGATAACAGCCAACAATCCTCAAAGGTCAGAAGAGCAGGAAGTGTAACAAAGGTTAATTTTAGAGTCACGGCGGGAGGTTGGAACACAGAATCACCCCGCCCACCAAGTCATTTTCCTCCAGGCCGACCTACTTCTGGGCGAGTGAGGGTTTGCATAGCTGTTCCTCTGTCCCAGGCTGACTTGTAAAAGTGGCTGCTGCCCTTTTCAATTAGACACTCTCAGACCTCCATTCTGAGCCCTTAAATATATACAGTGACCTATGCGCTGATGTAGCCAAAGAAGGAGGAACATGTGAAATTGTTCCCATTAAAATCAGCCCTGGGGCAACCACCGCGTCACCAAGTGTTAGGCCTGGCTGGGTCCTCGGTTTGTAGTATAAGATCGCGGTCTCTCTGCGCCTGTAAAGTTCCGGTTTTACAAAGTCCCTCTCTCCTACCGCATCTCCCGCCTCTGCCCCTTCCCCTCCCCCACACAAGTGCAGCCACTTCCAACAGCCGCTGACTTAATGAAAACCCTTCAGCTTTGTTTCTACCCTAAAAGCGGATCTGTTCCTACCAGAATAACAAACCAAGTATGCTCTCTGCTTCACAAGTTTGGGTGTTTTTTGTTTGTTTGTTTTTCTTTGGGCGGGGGGGGGGGGGGAGACAGCAAATGAGCTGTGGGCACTAAACTAGTTCTTATCTGGGTGCCTGGGAGACTCACTTTTTCGCATCACGTCTTCCTGGACTCACAATAAAGGATGCTTCAGCTCTTGGCGGGGTATCAGCTTCAGAGCCTTATCACAGGACCCCAATTACATTGTTAACGGTAAAGAAGAAAGCTTGAACCAATTTTAGAACAAGAGTTAAGAGGAATAAAAATCCCCGCCGTGATCTTTTAAAGCATTAGTTGGGAAATAGTTCCCTCCTGTGGTGTAAGTGGAAATTGCCGCTCTTACCCATTGGAAAGTTTTCCAATGTCTAGAGGTTAATAAATTTTGTGTGCTGCTATGAACCATATGGGCAGTCAGGTAAAGCCTATGGACCTCTTCCCAAATGCATAAAGTAAAATACATAAAATTACAAAGGAAAGCAATTATATTTAGATTTATTTATCCAATTATTAAACAAGTGGGTTCTATACTAATATATGTGCTTTTTGACAGTAAATAACAAGACTTAGTGGCAGGTCTATTTACCATAAATGCAAAGTAGTGATAAGTATAAATGACGTTTTGAGAAATCAGTGGTAACTTTAACGTGATATACAAATAGCTAGGATTTCGAGACGGGACAAAATCACAGGTTCTAGTAATACCGCAAAGGTCAATATTTGACCTTTTGTCACCATTTATAATTGAAGGAATTCCATATTTCAGTTAGAGCGTAGTAAACACAAAGCCTCAGTTTTTTCCCATTCTAGTAGAAGAAGAGACCTCCTGAATTCCATCCCCTTGGGGACCCCTTTGGGGTTGGTGGAGCCCAGCTAGTCTCTCCACCTTAATCTATTCATGGAGCAGTTTCCCCACCTGAGGCAAGGAGGTTACCAATTTTGTAGTATTTCAGGGGGAAAATGCTATTGTTACCTCCAGGGTGTGAGAACTGGGGAATCTGAATGCAATGGCCATTCCAACACTTCACGTAACTGAAACAACACCGCTCTGAAAACCAGGACACCAGTTTCTCTTCCATCCTGGCTAAACTGGCAGAAATGGAAGCAAATTTCAGCAAGATAAAATACATATAAGCCTAAAGTCAGAGAAGGGCCAACAATCTCACCAAATTCTCCCCAAGTTATGGGGAGTTTGCAGGTGCTGAGAACAATTATAACAGCCAGCAGCTCTGAGCACCTACCGGGGTCGGTCTTTCGGGCGCTGCTCCTTTGCTGCTGCACCATCAGGGAGATGGAGGCTAAAGGCCAGAATCACAAAGGATCCAGACCAGGTCAGGCTGCTTCTAACAACCAGCCTTTAGCCTTCGCACAGCGCTGCTGGTGGTTTGTAAATTTGGGACTTTCAGGGATGAAATCTGAAACTAGCCCCGAACTCGAGGGCAGGGGAAGAGCACACAAAGCGGCAGCCAGTCCAGATCGTAGGCGGCGTGTTAACAAGCGGAGGAGCTTACCTGCGAGGTCGGTCTTGGGCGCCGCAGGGTGAGTGGGTCTGCACACCCACCCACCAGAATTTTACACGTTTATGTAGAGGCATACTGGGTTCGATCACGTATACTGTCTAGAGGGTCTCAACACCGCGTACCCTCTCAAGGCTGCATCCTTGAAACCCTCTCCACTGCGGGCACCACAGATGGCGCGTGCATTTCAAGGACTGGAGGGGGTGAGGAGCCTCCTGTTGCCTGGCTCAACTGCAGGTCCCAGTCTCTAGATGACCTCCCCCAACAGCTGCCTCAGTGGGAGGGACCCTGACCCCAGGAGACCCCAGTGATACCCACAACTTGGAATGAGAAGTTGAAGGGGAAGTGTGTCCTCTGGGAAAGGCAGCACATGAGCAGAACCTGGCGTTCAGCGGAGGGCCTCCCAGCCGTGGAGAATGACACAACAACATGGGCAACCAAGGACCCCTTGGCTGGAGTGTCCCGCCCACTTTCCACAAGCCTCTCGTCCACCAAACAATTCCACAGCCCGTCCAAATGTGCCCCTTCTCCCTGCTGGACTCCCCAGACCTCACCTGCCTGCACCCCTCTCCTGCCCAAACCTTCTTGGGGCCTCTTGCCAACGGAGCTCTCTCACTGCTGCCCTTTCTCACCCCTGGACTCCTCACACATTGCCTTTGTCTAAACACTGCCCAACCAGCCCACCACCGCCTGCCTGCTACACACACACACACACACACACACACACACACACACACACAGGGTGAGGGGGCTCTCCCTTGGCCATCTAGACACAGTGGGAAGGGATGGAGATGAGATGGCAGAGTCGCAGGACTTGAGCTCATCTCCTCTCACGAAAACCCCAAAATCACAACTAACTGCTGAACAACCATCAACCAAAAAAGACTTGGAACCTACCAAAAAAAGATATCCTACCTCCAAAGACAAAGAAGAAGCCACAACGAGACGGTAGGAGGAGCACAATTGCAATGCAATCAAATCCCACAAACTGGAAAATAATTCTGTTGCAGAGGTTCTCCCACAGGAGTGGGAATTCTGAGCCCCACGTCTGGCTTCCCAGCCTCTGGAAGCGGGAGGAGGAGCCCCGAGAGCATTTGGCTTTGAAGGCCAGCGGGGCTTGAGTGCAGGAGCTGCACAGGACTGGGGGAAACAGAGACGGCACGCTTCCTTTTTTTGGCCATGCCGCACAGCTTGCGGGATCTTAGTTCCCTGACCAGGGATCGAGCCCATGCCCCCTGCAGTGGAAGCGTGAAGTCTTAATCACTGGACTGCCAAGGAATTCCCCTTAAACTGCACTCTTGGAGGGCATACACAAGGTGTCACGTGCACTGGGATCCAGGGCAAAGCAGCGACTCCAAAGGACCCTGGGCCAGACCTACCTGCAGGTCTTGGAGGGTGTCTTGGGGAGGCGGGGGTGGCTGCGGCTCACTGTGGGGACAAAGACACTAGTGGCAGAAGCCACAGGGAATATTCCTCCACGTGAGCTCTCCTGGAGGCTGCCATTTTCTCACCAAGATCTGGCTCCACCCAACAGCCTGGGACGCCTCAGGCCGAACAACCAACAGGGCAGGAACAGAGCCCCACCCATCAGCAGACTGGCTGCCTAAAGTCTTTCTGACCCCAAGGCCACCTCTAAACAAACACACCCTTTGACACAGCCCTGCCCACCAGAGGGACAAGACCCAGCTCCCCACAAGAGAGGACAGGCACTGGCTGCTCCCACAAGGAAGCCTGCATAAGCCCCTGGACCAACCCTACCCACCATGGGGCAGACACCAGAAGCCAGAGGAGCTGCGATCCTGCAGCCTGTGGGACCAACACCACGAACACAGAAAGTTAGAAAAACACCACAGAGAAATATGTTCCAGACGAAGGATCAAGATAAAACCCCAGAAGAACAACTAAGTTAAGGGGCGATAAGCAATCTACCTGATAAAGAATTCAGAGTAATGATAGTAAAAGTGAGCCAAGGTCTCAGATAAGCATGGCGGGAAGTACCGGTGGTGCCCCACCGCCCACACTCTGCATGCACCCCCTGGATTGCTGATCCACCCCAAGTCCTCCTCAGCCACCTCACCAGCTGCAAGCTCCCTGGCTGAAACCTCGTGAAATGCCCCAGGCCTCCCCACAGGCACACGGTTGCCTCCTTAGGACACCCTTTCTGAAGCAGGGTGTCCCTTACCTGCCTCACCCCGCTGTCTGTCCTAAGCAGGTATCTCCCCAGAGGGCCCAGGCCACCCCATGAGGACGGGCTGAGGACTGCCCTCACACTTGGGATGCAGGCTCCACACCCATTTCCTGAGAGTCTGAGACATATCCCCATGTGTTGGTCTCAGTGGCAGGGCCTGGATCTCCCCACCCTCTAGTCGCGGCCTTTATGGCATCAGTGGTTGGAGAAGGTGCGAGGGTCGGGTCAGATAGAGCTTGGGATGGGAAGTGCCACTCAGGTCTGTCAACACCTGTTCTGAGTGTCCAGGCCTTGCCTGTGAAGTCCAGAGCTCTGGGGAAAAAGGCCCTTCTGACCTCCTCTCCTGACCAGTGGGTGCAGACACGTTCCAGCAGACTGCTGTGTGCTCATAAGGGGTGCAGCCCCTGAAAGCCTGCTGGGGAGTCCGCATCACCCGCTGAGCCTCCTTTGCTCCGAGAGCCCCGGAGGCCCAGGACGTCACCCCTGGGATTTCATTCAACTCTACAGTTTCTCAGCTACCAACCTGCTGCATCTCAGGAATGAGCCCCAAAGAGAGGCAGACTCTTCTCCTGGGACCAAGTTGGAGCTTCATCCCCCAGCACCCACAGCTTCTAGTGGGCTCATCTCTACCATAGCAAAACAGGCTTCCCCACAACTGGGGCAAACCCGTGGCCTGGGCCTTACATGGCATGACCAGGCTGGGGCCATTTTAGGATTCAGGCAGCTCCCTCTGAGGTACAGGGCACTTTCTGCTGGGAATGAGAAACATGAATCTCCTCAGCACTGTCTAATGAGTGATTTACCTTCTCTCCATCCTGCCAACCCCCATATCTGACCAGCAGGTGAAAGCATTCAGATCACTCTTAAACATCAGCAGAGGCTTCCAGGGGCCCTGTTATTTCTGCTCACCAGTTCTCCAGTGGGGTCTCAGCCAATTCAACCAAACGAATGCAGTGCTATTGTTGGAGCATGGCATGGCATGCATGGCATGAACATTCTTTGCCCTCCCAGAGATGGCCTGAATGCAATAGGCAGCTATGAATTGAAGCTGATCAGCCCAGGTACATAAGAAATATCTATGTATTGATTGATTCAATTCTGACTCTGAAGCCCATCCCACAGGGTGATGAGAAATTGTCTCAGTCATTACTGGCTTCCCACACAAATACCCAATGTGGTGCCAGGTCCTGGGTCACCATTCCATGCTGCCCAGACTCATGGTCCCTTCAGTTACGGAAGCTCCACCTCATTTGGAGTGTGACACCCACTGGGCCTGCTGTGATCCCTCTAAAAAAACTATCCCCTCTGAGATGTTGCTGCTTCCTTTAACTCCTGGCCCCAGAGACTCCACCCAGCAAACAAGCCCTGGAACAGGAACATGAAAGGGGTTTAGCTACCTGGTTGGCATTGAAAGGAGGGAGAAGGAAATGGAGAACTCCCACAAATTCACACTTAAACCTATCATTGTTCCCAGTTCAATTTCACTCTTCCTTGGAATATTAATTCCTTGAGGGCACAGTTGTATTCGCAGCACCTAGAATAATCAATAATCTCTCAATATATAATTTTGAATTATTGGGGAGAAAAAAATGAATAGGTGAACGGAGAGATGGATGTGAGGAATGAGAGCAAATGCCTTACTATAAAACAAATACTCCAAGAGACAGGATAAACTTTAGAAAGCCTTTAACTTTTCATCTCAGTGAGATCCCAGCTCCATCACTCAGCTCCTCTGTGCCTTGTTTCCTCCTGTCCTGCAAAATGGGATGAAGTCACTGGCCGTCTCACTAGTGACTGCTCAGCTAAAATAAGTTAATGGAATTTAAATGCTTAGAAGAGGACCTGGAACGTGGCAGGCACTCAGTAGATGTCAGCTACTTTTAGCAGTAACAACAGCACACAAGAGGAACTATGTTTGTCATTGTAGATGTTCAGATCAGAGATGGCCGCTGAAAAGATCCCCAGCTCAGCCACTCGGCAGCCATGTGACCATGGACAAGTTGATCAACTTCTCTCCAACAAGTTGACTCCTCTGTGTAGCGTATGAATAAACATATCAATTTCATAGGGCTCTTCTGCAACAAATGAATTATTTGAAGACTCAGTACAGTCCTTAGAACCAGTAAGTACACAGTTGATGTTGAGCAAGTTATTATATGAAATAAGAGTAGGCAACCATGCTATCAGTGGAACACAGCCAGCAGTGGACTAGAGAGAGAAAGGTGAGATCAGTACACAGGGCATCAGAATGTAAAGATGAGATGTGAAGTCATTAGGGGCAAAACTCCCAAAACTGGAGACACAGACGAAGACAGAGAATCACAGGTTACTGGGAGCAGAAGCCACTGGAGCCAGAATCCTGGAGGAAAACACAAACCTGAGCACAAAACAGTTTTATTCATAATCGCCCAAAACTAGAAGCAACCAAGCTGACATTCCAAAAGTCATAATATAAGAAAATAATACATTAACAATATAAGTCTAAACCCTGTTTACAAAAATATATATAAAAAAGACAAGATTTAGCTGAGGATGGGAGGGAAGAAAATAAGAGTATTAGTGTTCCAAATAACTAGAAAAAAAGAAAACATAGTCCAAGCAATGAAACACAGGAAAAGGAAATAGGACAAAAATATTCCAAACAGACAAAATGTCCAAAGATTATATGATTATAATTTTAACAAATTATTTTAAACTTTCCTATTAGATTACAAAACAAAAACAAAACGAAACAAAAAACACTAATGTATCCAGATATAAAAAACAGTGGAGATATTAATAATAATATATATTAAAAAGGATCACTTCATGTTCACAATAATTGGCTTGAATATGAATCACGTGGCTTCAAAATGTGTAGAGACTAGAAGAGTTACAAATACAGGAAAACTTAAAAAGAAACACAAAGGTTATAGACTTGAACATATCCACCTGTATCACTTGGTGTCACTAGTTGAAAAGGACGTAAGCAGCTTTTAAGCAAAAAGGAAGGTTATCAGGAGCCACAGAGCTGACACGAGCCAGGATCCCTTGCAGGCAGAGTACTAAGGCAAACAACTTGGATGTGCCCCAGTTGAATTAACTACAAAGGCAAGACCGGTCAGTGGATGGGGACCCTGGTTAGCAGGGGCCAGCGGCTCTCTGGTACACAGGTTCTAGGCAAGCTCCTGTCTGCTCACAGGCAGTGCCCAGGCCAACCCCACCCACCCTGCGGTCATAAACTGAAACAGCCCCAGCAGCAGAGCTGCTCAAGTCACTGTCCTAGATTTAGGTTGCAGCTGAACTCCAGTTCATGGGAGGGTCCCTTAGTTCCCCATGTTCTCCCACCCCACATGCCTAGGTTCCCAAGCCCCTCCGTGAGAACTCTACTGTCCAACCCAGATGCCAGATAAGTGAAAACAAACAAAAAAGATTTAACTATACCCAATAGTTATGTATCTTAAATGTATATAATAGGGATTCAGACTATAGATTCATTCCTGGAGGTAGCTTGTTCAACTTCAACACACTTCAAAGACATACAAAGCCAACACATTCTCTGATAAATTGTGTATCCTGAGCTACATAGGAGAACAGCTGCATCTGACCTTAAAACATGGGAGAAGTAGGAAGAAAAGAAGAAAATATAAATGTTTTAAAAGACGAACACATTTCACCATCCCCCTTTCCCTGGTCAATTGACTGTGGTAATCTCGCCAAATATTTCCAAAATTTAACCCAAAAATGGCACCTGAAGAAGAGATTACTCATCTGAAAGATCTGGGTCAAATCGTAAGTGATGAAAATCATGGTCCATCCATGATCAATTACAGGGTTGACAGCTGTAAGAAAACATTTAAACAACACCGTCTTCTTGTCTCATGCAGTTAGTCAAAGTGGGTATTTTTTTATTTCCCAACCCACTGTTTGTCAAAGAAATTAGAGAAATATAAAAGCTGAAGCATAAACACTTTAAATAAGAATTCATACTACAAGGAAGTAAGAATCTTTCAACTTTTATTTCTAGGATACATTTCATCCGGAACCTTTTGTTTTCTTTACAATTTCCCCCTAAGAGAAATGAATACAATAAAAATATCATCCAACTACCAGCAATGTTTGTAAGCAGAAAAGAATCTAAAATCTCTGGTGTGATAATATAGGATTTCTTAAAAAATATAAACTTCATACCAGAAATAAAGCCTGAATATTCTCTTTTTCTCTAAAAATATAATTTTTCCTTCTTTGCTCTTCCATGTAAATCTTATAATCAACCATTTAGTTCTAAAGTCTATTTTTAAACTAGTAATGATAATCCTATAGCACTGTTTTTCTCCTACTTTGTATCCTGTTCTGTACTGTGAATCAACTAATAATTGCAGAAGTGTAAAAAAAAAAAAAACAACAAAAATAGATGCTGCTAGGTTGTAGCAAGATTTTCCAAGATATCCTGATCATCCAAAAAAAAAAAAAAAAAATTCCCCATCAGCAAACTGAAGTCTACTTAACAAATTGCATTTTGCCATGTTTATGAAATTAGAAAATGTGTAGAAAAAAGCACTTTTGCAAACTGTAAAGCTCTAATGGAAAATATCTTTTTAATCTTTTTTGATTAGATAGGCTGCTGACTGGTACAGAAAACCAGGGACAGAGGCTCTGTGAAAACTTTTTTTTTTGGTAACTACTTCAATTTGGGGAGAGATTATAAATTGCAAAGAAGTTGGATGCACAGATCTCACAAAGATTGACTGGTTTGCAGTGACATATGACTATTTTTCTTAAATGTAAATAAAGACCAAGAGGCACAGGAGTAGACCAATACTTTACACCAGACTGAGAAGTCAAGCCATCTGTCTCCAACTAGGAATAAGAAATAAGTTAGTTTTTTCCCCACTTCAGACCAGCTCCTTTATGCAGAGCTTCATTACTTATAGTCCATTTTAAAATAGTATTCCAAAGCCTGACATAAATAAATAAAACAAATAGTGTCCTTTCTTTAGTTTAGGAAGATAATCAAAAAGCCTAATTATAAACATAGGTACAACACACCTGAACCAGAGTGATAACTCTCCTACCTCTAAATAAAAAGCATTATCCACAACAACTTTTTAGGGTATTTTGTGGAATACAGGAAGTTAAGCAAAGGATAAAAAAGTTTGGTAACAAAAATAATCCCAGTGAGGGCTTGCTTCTTCTTTGCTAGAATGCAAAACGGACATAAGAGAAACTTCTTTCCATGAGCCACCTTAATGAAACTAGAGTCCTATGAAGACACACCCAGCAATGAAGGGCTGCAGAAATTTGATCATCTGTACCTAAGACACTAGGTGACCAAAGGAAAGCATCCTCAATCATCTAAAGGATGAGTGAACCAACAAGAGGGAATAGGCCTGGGTTTGCTAACAGAGCTGAACGAGCTGGGTATGCTGAGGAGGCTGCCACGAGGGGCTGTGGAGCCTCCTTCCCTAAAGTTTCTGAACCACCTTCCTGAGCCCTCTGAGAGAACAGAGGAGGCCTAGTCTAGCACAGGGAATGGGCTAAATGGCCTTGTAACTTCTCTGGTGGCCCTCCGATGCACTTACTCTTTTCTTTAGTGCCTTCTTTCCCCAAGAGAATATTCAGGCCAATTTTGTTTTGTTTTGTTTTGTTTTTGCATTAGTGAGAATTATAAACTAGCAATTTGGAATACCCCTAATCTCACTGAGTATCTTACGATAGAAATGATAACTTGAGTAATAATAAGAAGGAACTTAAATGCCATTTACACAAGTCAAACGAGCCCATGTCATATTCTGATGATTCCACATTAACAAAACTTAGCTATGATATGTAAAAAACTATTTTTGCCAAGGTTTTAACTACTGAACTTTAAACCAATTTCAGTATTCCATGTAAAGGTCATTTATGTTGAAGTAACATGCCTTCATGTTTTCTACATACAACAACAAAGATTTTTAAAGATATACATATATTTTAAACCAATTCACTCCCTTTACAATCACACCTTCAGTCCCACATTTAAAATATAAACCCAAACTGTCAAATGAAAACAACAGTGGACCAACTGATAGTATCATTTAAATGAAACAGTAATTCAAGAGAAGGTTAACATTAAAACTTAGAAAATAAACAGATTCATTGGACATCTACTCATATGCCTGGTATGTTCTGAAATGAACCTCACACAGAACAGACCCCACTGGGATATGAGACAACTCATTCCTTTCTCGCTTTCTCATTCCATGAGGCATGTTTATGCACTCCACTAGGCAAGTCTCACTGAGGTTTATACAGTGATTAGTTTATCCTAACAGCGGAGACTAATATTAAATACACAGCCTATTCCAGAATTGGCATATGCTCCCAACAACTGTTTTGTGCACTCCCTGAATTATAAAATAGTCCAATCTTTTAGGAGCATAAAAATGAAAGGGCTTAGATCTATTCATATACATTGTGCATTAAATGTTAGTAGGTTAAGACAGTAAGGTGAAAAAAAGGAACGGAAGGGTACAGTAAATTTTCTTTAAACAATTCCATTACATTAGACAGCATTGTTAATGACATGTATTTATTTTAACCAGATTATGAAAAAAAGAAAAAAAATTATTACCAGAATTTGTATCAATTTCTTGGAGAAGCTCATAATAAAACATTAAATATACATATTTACTTGTATATTTATTTGAAGAATCTTTGGTAGCAATTGTGTTTCTTCCACATTATAGGATTTTTCAAAATAAATGTCAAAATTAATTTACTAACCAGCATATGAAGGATAAATTATGGTTATTATTCTTTTGGTTTTCCTATAAAATGTACTTGAACCTATTAACCTGCATTAATCATGCACTTAACTCATGATCTGTTTAACTTGTGTACACATAAAATGAGAGACTAATACCAGAAAGAAATTAGACAGGAATGAGAATCAATGACAAAACATAACAATGACAACTGTTCTTAAGGAATTTATTTTTAAATTATAAGATTTACAATGTTTTGATTATGCAAAATAGCATAATGAAAATTAAACCAAAAGAGAAAGATAACTTAGTTTTCTTGAGTATCAGTACTGAAACCATCATTGTAAGCCTCTGATGTTCCCATCATGTCTTATGTAGAACTAAGTATAATAATTTCAAACGTTTCACTTGTGGATTTAATTTCTCATTTTCAACTTTTATGAACTGTAATGTAATTTATTTCAAATCCTATTAAACTTAGTCTTTATACTGCAACAGCAGCAAATGGCCCATGTGCAATCAAATGTGGAACTGGGGCACAGCTTCTAGCCGCAGACAGAAATTACACACTGCACTCAGTACATCAGAGTACGTTATATTAACCAGAGCGTAGGGTTTAGTACACTTATTGCAGGGTTGGTATTTCTTTCCCTCTGAGCTGAACCAGCTGATCTTCTGAGCTGACACACTACTGCTGTGGATAGTAAGGCTGCTGTGGGGGCTGAGGGAAGGGGTATGAAGGCTGCTGGGGTCCCGGGTACGGAGCCTGTCCAGGGCTCTGGTGATACACTGGCGGATATGGCATATTATACTGGCCGTACGCGTAAGGATTATAGCCCATGGGCATGGGCATTTGGCAATACCTGATGGGAAGAACACAAGAAAGCTGGATTGGTAAATCAAACACAAGAAAATGAAACATACAATAATTATTCTAAAATGAAGTTTTTTCAAGAAAGCCATTCAATGGCGAGAAAAAACAGCTGTTTCAAGGTACTTGCTAGAGAAAAGTGTTCTATCCTGTTATTAATTGAAATGCAAGAAAAAAGTGTTGAATGCTACCCAAAAAATAAGATTGTTGAAGGAAATAAGACTAAATATTCAACTATGAACAAGGAATAAAAACGGAAGCCCTTAAATCTAATGTGGCAATCTAAGTACACTTCTGTTTCACAAGATTCAATGTTCACTGTAAGGCTCATAAATTTACTATTTACAAAGTTTTAACGTTTGGAAGATACAATGTACTTTACTAAGTTTGGAAGACATTTTAAAAGATAGTTAAATGTCTGGATTTTTAAGACTAAAAAAACTATCACAAAGGCAGCTGATCTTTAAGAAAACACATGCCATAATTAGACAGATTTCTATTTAAGAGTTGATCAGAATGCCAAGACATCAAAGTACAGGTATGTAAAGAAGGCTTTATCAACCTTGCTATGCTAAGCTCAGAAAAGGCACCTACCTGTTTGTCACCTAAATAAAGAAGACCAAGGAAACATTCTGAATTCCATACAGAAGAGATATATTTAATATAAACCCAGTATGTAAAAACTAAAATTAAATAAGCCTGGGAAATGGCTATTCAACGACTCAAAAAAAGTGACTATAACTTACTTTTATTTCTACATGAGCTGACAATGTAGCTTACTCATTCATGACACCTCCATTCAGAGAAGGGGTGAGCTTGTTTTTAAAAGACTAACCAGAGCTAGAAACATTAGCCAATTCATTGGGATATACAAAGTTTCAGCCTTACCCGGGATACCCTGGATAGGTGGGGTATGGAGGTCCCTGGGCCTGCAGAGGGGGAGCTGAACCAGGAGTCTGTGATGGAGCTGGTGCAGTGGTCCCAGTGCTCGCTGGAGCTGGAGCTGGAGCTGGAGCAGTAGCAGTAGCAGGAGTTCGATTTGCTGGAAGCACAGGAGGTGGAGGCCTGGCTGGGGGCTGGGGCTTCGTAGGCTGTAAGAAAAAGTCAGCACTGACAAAATGTGTCAGGTTTCTGTCAAACTGCTATCAATCAAAATAAAAGGGCATATGAGAAACTCTAGAATCCAACCAAACATATTTCTAATTCCCATTCTTAAATGTGGGCTTATTACTCCAGAAATGTACTGTAGCTGAAAAGTAATTCTCCAATTTGTGGATACTCCATAGCCACTGCTCTTTCCCTGATGCCTAATATTTAATCATTTACTGTTCACTACTGCTCCCATCAATGGTTAGACATTTGAGGTGGGAGGAAGGAGCAGGTCAGGTACCGTTTATTCCTGTTATCTCTTCCTGGCCCCATGAATTTTCATATGAAAATTTTTAAACACCAGAAAACTTAAAAGACTACTATTATAAACAATCACGTTTACCAATTAAATTAATTATTAACATTTGGCCATCTTTGCTTTATCTATATCCATATATTTATCTATCTATATATTTGCAGAACCATTTGAAAGTTAAGTTGCAAACTTCAGGACACCAGCCCGAAAGACTTCAGCATACCAGTCCTATTATTCTCCTACATAATCACAATACCATTTCACCTGAGAAAATTAATAATTATTTCCTAACATCATTGAGTATCCACTCCACATTCAAGTTTCCCTATTTATCACAAAATCTCTTCTAGGCGTTTTTATGAACCAAGATCCAGCTGAGGTTCATGTATTGCATTTGATTATTATGAATCGTTCCTCTCTTTTAATCTAGAATATGCCCCCTGTCTATTTTTTTCTATGACATTTGCTTTTAGAAAAGACCAAGCTAGGTGTCTCACAGAATGTTCCAGTTCTAGACTGTCCAACTGTTCCTAACAGCACAATTTAATTTCTTGTTTTATCACTGTATTTGCTATAAACTGAAAGTTGATTCTAAAGACTTCATTAGATTTAGTTAAACATTTTTAGGCAAGAATCCATGAGTGATGCTGTATTCTTTATACTGCAAAACATCAGAAAGTTGAGGTTGGTCACCTGATCAAAGTGGTGACCACCAGACCTCTACAATGTAAAGTCTGTGTTATCCTTTACAGCAAGCAAGCTGTCAAGAACACGTAAAACTTGCATTTTAAAAATGTGGTTGCTTACTGACCGGCATGGTTCTCGGCGCTGGAGTTGGAGGCATTGGCGTGTGTCCCCCTGCGGGAGAGGACTGATACGCAGGTGTAGGAATTGAAGGAGCACTAGGTTCTCTGGCAATGCTTTGTTGCAAGTCCCTTATTAAAGACAGAAGTGTTAGAAATTAACACAATTTTGAAAACCAACACATACAAAATACCAGATCTTTTTCTTACCTTCTTTTCTTCATGTATGAAACACAGAAAATATACTCAAAACAATGATGGTATTTTAAAATATACTACATTTCTGTTCTTGACTAGAACTAACTGAAATCTTCTTTCTTCCTACTATTGAATAAAATAAAGTTAGTTCTTATTCTGTTTCTGAAGACCAGGGAAAAAGGTAAACTTTTTCAGAGATCATAGTTAGAGCCAGACTAAGGAACATGTCAAACTGAGCAAGTGAGCCTAAGAAACTGCCCTCTCTCTAACAGGAGGTCATCCCCTAGATGAGAAACTCGTAACATAATAATCTAATAATTATCAGAAAACTACAACTGTACATAGTTACCTAGCTAATATTTTAATCGCTGTATTGTATCAGTGTTTACAAAAAACAACAACCTATTCGAAACCACTGAGCAAATTTCTTGATGAAAACTTTAAAACCATTGTGCAAATTTCTTGATGAAAGCTTTCTGAAAGATATTCGAAATGTGGCACCGAGATAGTTTATGTTAAAAGATACCTCATAATCTATTATTAAGGTAAATTCATTAAACATAGAGGTTGAAAGGACTATTAAAATACAGTATTAAAAATTTTGTTAATATTTTAAAGTCTCCTCTAACAGTAAATTGGAATCTCACTAAACAAAACCCTAAAGTAAAATACACTCTATGAAATACTTGGTATTGATCAACTTCTCACTGTGCTGATTCACAAGCACAGAGCAGTAAACATGACGTGTCCTGAAATGTCTGCAACAGGACCTACTGTCTTGATGTAACAATTAACAGCAACTCCAAGTCCCCCAGACCACACTTTCACTGTCAAAAACAATCCCAGTTGTAAGATAAATTAGACACTCCACATAGAAAGAAAACTTACACACATTCATCAAGAAATCAAAACTACTTCATAATGTTTGTAAATTTGTAATAAATGCTTACAATATAAACTGTAAGTTTTTAGTCAATATTAAAATTTGAAAAAGGTCAAACTTTGAAACATCTAATATATATGTGTGTATATATATAACTCACATATAATAAATATAACAATTATATTTAATATTTTACTTATTTATTATAATTATCTTCACAACTATTTAATTAGATTTTGAATACATTTAATCATAAACACAGTATCTAGCCTGTATAATTATAATATATTATAAAGCACATAAGACATAATATTTTTTCCTTTGATAGACTCCAGAGATGGTTGCAGTAAATAACACATTTATAGGACAAATGAGAATTTCCTAGCCACTTACTAATTATATAAATCAAAGCTATTAAATCACAGAGCCATTTCTGTTTGTTTCACAAACTGGGCTTCTCTGCAAGATTGAGTCTGAACAAAGGGTTCTATGGCTAAAAAAAAAAAGGCCAGGGGTACAGATAAAATGTCAAAAATAAAGTTAGACTAGTTGGTGGTACTATAAAAAACATGAAATCCCTATAATTATTTAGATTAATTTAATATAATTTTCTGAAAAGGTAATATATTCACTTGATTCAAAAACTAAAAAGTGACAGGCCACTCGCTATCTACAAATTCTCATTCCACCATTCACTACCACAAACAGACAGCCACTATTTTTTATTTCTTATGAACCTGACCAGAGCTTCCTTATCAGAAATAAACCAATTCAAATGTGTTGGGTTTTTTTTGTGGTACGCAGGCCTCTCACTGTTGTGGCCTCTCCCGTTGCGGAGCACAGGCTCCGGACGCGCAGGCTCCGGACGTGCAGGCTCAGCGGCCATGGCTCATGGGCCCAGCCGCTCTGCGGCATGTGGGATCTTCCCAGACTGGGGCATGAACCCGCGTCCCCTGCATCGGCAGGCGGACTCTCAACCACTGCGTCACCAGGGAAGCCCTGTATTTTTATCTTCTCCGTTTTTACATAAGAAGCATACTTTACACTGTCTGTAACCTTATTTTTTTTTTTACCATTAATTATCTCAGAGATTTTTCTACATGGGTAAATAGAAAACATTCTTTTTTTTTTTTTTAAATAGCTGCATAGTATTTCACTGCACAGATGTAGCTTTATTTCACCAGCCCAACCAGGGATCGAACTCGTGCCCCCTGCAGTGGAAGCGCGGAGTCTTAACCACTGGACCACCAGGGAAATCCCTGAAAAATGTTATTTCAGAGTAATTTTAATTCATATTTATTTTATACTGAGCGAAGGTAGGTATTTTTTCATATGCTTAAGAACCACTCATATTTCATCTGCAGAATTTCTGTTCACATCCTTTCCCAATTTTTCTACTGAGTTTTTTCCTCCTCATTAGTATCTAGGAGTTCTTTATAAATTACGTATATTTGCCTTTTGCCCATGAATAAGTTTCAAATATTTTTCCCCAGTTTATTACATTTTGACTCTTATCATGTTATGATGAACTTTTTTTTTTATGGCTTCTGGGTTTGAAGTCACAATTACAAAGACCCTTCCTATTTCAGCTTTACTAAGAAATTCTCTCATATTCTCTCTTCATTTCATTTTATACATTTCAATTATGATCCTTTTGGAACTTATTCTGAGGTAAAAATAACTTGTTTTCTAAATGGCTAAGCACATGTTTCTAACTTCTTCTTACTGATTTAGGATTTTTTCTTTCACTAAATTCACATATGTATTTGAATCTACTCCTATCTTCTATTCTGTCTTTGGTCTAATCACGTGCCAGTATCACTGTGTTTTAGAGACACTATTACATATTTTAGTATCTGGCAAATTAGTTTCCCCTTACTGTTGTTATTATTCAGTTTTCCTGGCTAATCTTGTTTAACTGTTTTTCTACTTGAGCTTTAGGATCAACTTGTCTAGTTTTACATGAAAATCTGTTGATTCCTTTTTTAATCAAAGTTATGTTGAGGGACTTCCCTGGTGGTCCAGTGGTAAAGAATCCGCCTTCCAATGCAGGGGAGGCGGGTTTGATCCCCGGTCAGGGAACTAACATTCCACATGCCACGGGGCAACTAAGCCCGCGCGCCACAACTACTGAGCTTGCGTGCCTCAACAAGAGAGCCTGCATGCCGCAAACTACAGAGCCCATGTGCCACAACGACAGAGCCCACGTGTCCTGGAGCCCCCACACCACAACTACAGAGCCCATGTGCCCTAGAGCCTGAGCACCACAACTAGAGAGAAGCCCAAGTACTGCAACAAAGAGACCACGTGCTGCAACGAAAGATCCCGCATGCCGCAACTAAGACCTGATGCAGCCAAAACAGTTAAAAAGAAAATAAATAAATGAATATTTTAAAAAATTATGTTGAGGGCTTCCCTGGTGGCGCAGTGGTTGAGAATCCGCCTGCCGATGCAGGGGACATGGGTTCATGCCCCGGTCCGGGAGGATCCCACATGCTGCGGAGCGGCTGGGCCCGTGAGCCATGGCCGCTGAGCCTGCGCGTCCGGAGCCTGTGCTCCGCAGTGGGGGAGGCCACAACAGTGAGAGGCCCGCATACCACAAAAAAAAAAAAAAAAAAATTATGTTGAATACATAAGTTTCTTTAGAACTGACATCTTCATGAAGCTGTCTCATCCTATCTAAGGACATGATACGTCTTTCAGCTTGCTCAAGTCCTCTTTTGTGTCCTTGAATAGTGTTTCAAAGTTTTCTTCATACCGGTCTAATAAATGACAAATTTATTCCTATGTATTTTATCTTCCTTATTGCTATTTTAAGTGAAGTCTTTTCCTCCATTATATCTTCTATGTGTTTATTTGTATGAAGGCTATTGATTTATTTTTAAATATTTATTTATTTATTTATTTGGCTGCACTGTGGGACCTTTCTTTAGTTGCTGCATGTGGGATTCAGCTCCCTGACCAGGGATCGAACCCAGGCCCCCTGCATTGCAAGTGCGGAGTCTTAGTCACTGGACCACCAGGGAAGTCCCAAGGCTATTGATTTCTACAAATTATTTTTATAATCACCTATCTTCAGTAACAATTCCTTTATTATTTGCAGTTTGAGGGTTGATTCTTTTGGGTTTTCAAGATGTGTAATCATAAAGTCTGTAAGTAGTGATCATTTTACCTCCTCCTTTCCAATTTTTCTATCTCTAATTTCTTTTTCTTTTCTAATGGTGTAGTCTGGTACTGCCAATATAGTATTAAATAATAGCATTGATAATGGGCATTTGTCTTTTGGGGAAATGTTTATAGCATTTCTCCATTAACCATGAAGCTGAGTTTTGTGCAGATATAAACAGATAAATAGATCTACTGTATATATACACACATACACATATATTTTCATGTTAAGGAAGTCAATTAATTCCTATTTTGAGTACCAGAATAGTTATTTTCTCATGCTTTTTCCTCATCTATGAAGAGAATCTTTTTCTCCTTAGATGTAAAAATACTGGATCAATCACTGCATTACTGGAATAACCACCCACTCCCCCTTGGTCATGCTTCTTTATTAATATACTGAAGAATATCAATGGCAAGTATTTTATTTAGAAATTTCGCATCCATATTCATAAGTGAAACTGGTCTGAAGACTTCTGTTTTAATCTTTGTCAGATTCACTTATCAGTAAAACTAACTTGGAGGGTTTTTTTTTAAACCTCTAGAACCATTTAAAAAGCATTCTAGGGCTTCCCTGGTGGCGCAGTGGTTAAGAATCCGCCTGCCAATGCAGGGGACACGGGTTCAAGCCCTGGTCCGGGAAGATCCCACATGCCGCGGGGCAGCTAAGCCCGTGAGCCACAACTACTGAGCCCACACACCACAACTACTGAAGCCCGCGTGCCTAGAGCCTGTGCTCCGCAACAAGAGAAGCCACCACAACGAGAAGCCCGCATGCAGCAACAAAGACCCAATGCAACCAAAAATAAATTAATTAAAAAAAAAAATCTAATTATTTGCTTTTTAAAGGTTTAGTAGAAAAACTGAAAACAACTGGCCCTGCTCTTTCTTGGGGGGTGGAAGAAAGTAGCTCTTAACTTCGTCCACTTCTTCAATGGGAAACTGTTTAAACATGGACAGAGACAAGAATAATGGTCAGGTCATCTGAAGGGCTCAAGAAAGGCTCATGAGTATAATAGTCTCTGGGTCCTTTACATTCATTACTAATTGAGCACATGGCTCTGTATACACCTGAAGGACAGGTTGACTGGATATAAAATCTTTGCCTCACATTTGCTTCGAGTTCCAACAAGCAATCATTCCACTCTCTTCTAGCATGCAGTGCTGCCAGCCTGAATTTTTTTCACCTTTTTATAAACTTACCTGATCTTTTTGCCTGACTGCCTTAATAGGATCCTACCATTATCTTTTAAGACTAATAATTTATATGCTGGGGTGTTGACAGTTCTTGTTCATTTCTCCTGACCGTATTATATACCCTTTCAACAAGCCTTATTTTAGGAAAATGTTCTTGAGTAATATCATTAAATATTTGTTCTGTTCACTGTTTTGGTTTTTATTCTTTGAAGGGAATTCAATTTTACATATATTGGATCTCCTCTGCCCACTTTCTCTAATCCTTTTTAATCCTTTCCTTACTCTGGTTTCATTTTCCTTGATTTCTTCTTTTCTACTTTGTGCTCCTGTGTTTTCTTCATCGTCTATCCTCCGTTTTGCTCCTTCCCATTTCATCTTATACGTGTGATGGCTTTGTTCTTCTCTTCCACTTGTTTCCTGAATCCCGACACCTCACGTTTTAGTGCCTCCTGTTTTCTTACCATTTTCCTTGAGTTCTGGCACTTGTTTGTGGTGATCCTTAATGATTGTTTCCTAGCCTTTTTTTTTTTTAATTCATGGTAAATTTTTTATCTGTTCTGTGACGACATTATTCTGGTGAATGTTCTTCATCTATTAAGTTTAGTAAAATTTTGTTCTGTTTCTCACCTCAATGAATATAGTATATTTGTATCGATGCTGTGTCAACTCTCTATTCATTACTCCACATGGAATGAGTCCTATGTTACTCGCCCAGCTTTCCCAGTAGGCCCCTGCAGAAAGTGACTTTGCTGACATTTTCTGAGCTATAAACCCTCTCTCCCTCATGTTCTATGCCTCTAGCTTCATGTAAGGAATCTATTTGCCACTTCAAAGTAAACTGCTTATGTTTATTGGCATTTCCTAAGATCTGTTACCCTGAGCTATTCTATCACTTCTGTGACATCACTGTTCTTCCTACATCTAGAGTTTCCACTCCTTTTCACCCTTTTGTTCTCAGATCATGCAGTTGTTTCCTTGCTGCTTTGTAAAACACCATGGAGGGGACTTCCCTGGTGGTGCAGTGGTTAAGAATCCACCTGCCAATGCAGGGGACACGGGTTTGATCCCTGATCCAGGAAGATCCCATATGCCACGGAGCAACTAAGCCCGTGCACCACAACTACTGAGCCTGCGCTCTAGAGCCTGCAAGCCACAACTACTGAGTCCACACGCCACAACTACTTAAGCCCACATGCCAAGAACCCATGCTCCACAACAAGAGAAGCCACCCCTCGCCACAACTAGAAAAAGCCCGCGTGCGGCAACAAAGACCCAACACAGCCAAGAATAAAAAATAAATAAATATATAAAAAAGCAAATAAACAAACAAACACCATGGAGGAAAGGAAAGAAACTGCCAACTCACACTGCCAACTCACCACAAAAGTCTCCACATATGATTTTTTTAAAAGAGGTAGCAAGAATATTTTTTTTTTAAAGAAAAATACTTCAAAAGTACAATTTAATACACAAAATAAACTTACTTTAAGAGTTCATCCCTCTCTGTCTTCCGTGCAAACACTATATCACTGCATTTGTTCTGGAACCTGATGAGTATTTCAGTCAGCTCATTGTAAAACTACAAGTAAAGAACAAACACAAGTGATAAACCGGAACAATTTTTAATCTAAGAGGAACACAATCTAAAGCTCCTTTGTCAATAACAGTTAAAGCTAAAGAGCTAAAATCCTATGCATGAGAGACAGTCATACCACTTAAGTCCAGTAACTTAATATTAAATATGACCTAAGATTCCCTAAGAAAATAAAAATAATAAAATCATCGTTAGAAAGCACTGCCACCAAAAATTAAGTGGCAACAAGTTAAAAGTTTCATGATCATAAACAAGTTCCCAATTCCTAGAGAAAAGTCAACTTCTTAATAAACACTCTAAACCTATTTAAGTGGAAGTATTAGATCTGCACATTCACTTCAGAAGTGCAGGCATCATTTCAGAAACCCTCAGAAGAATTTGCAAAGGCACTCTGGTGAGTTTTCTCAGCTTATCTATTTCAACAAAGCATTTCAAACCGAATTAAAATGGCATTTTACTATCCTCTCTCTTTGGAAGGCTTTGGCAGTATTTCTATGCTCTCTTCAGAGGGTTTTACATTATATCTACCGTATTTGCATCAAGATAACTTTATTAAGTGATCATTATGGAGTTAAAGGTACCAAAAGGAATTATGTATTTGAAAAACTTAAAAATCACTTGTTCCCTCAAAAGCAAAGTAATTGGTAAAAACAAATATAAGCATTTCCCTAAAATATCTAAAGGAAAGGCAAGAAAATACTTAAACATATTTAGTAAGCACTCTGAGTCATAAGCAGATCACAAATCTATCATAATCCACACCACCAGCACAGAATATAAAAGCCATACACACCCCCTTCCCCACCACATATCGGCTTTCACTACTACTCCTCTTCCCTCATAATTCACTCAGATTGGCCAACTTTCTACCCCCCAACAAAGTGTCACTGATCTTTTGACCTCTCTGTGCTAATTCCTGCTACCTGAAAGGAATGCCTACACATCCTCTTTCTGCCTGGTGAAATATAAAATTCATTCTGCAAAGTTCCCATGAAATACTCCCACCTTCATTAAGCTTTCTCCCATTTATACCAAAGCTCTCAGGAGCCAAAGTCATTAAAGCTAAGAAATTCAAGACAGAATGATTTGGTCCAACTGGTAATACCAATTAACTTCCCAAACTCACATCCACACTGGTTAGTTAGCTCTTGTTTCTTTTGTGCTTCATACCTTTGTGCCCTCCTTCAAATTAGCTACAAGTTCAACAAAGTTGTCATACGCAGTGGCTAAATTCTTCAAAACTTCTTCTCTTAAATTAGCTTCATTGTTAGACTGTTTCATTTTTGAAAATTCCTGGTGTGAGACCTTATTAAAAGAAAGATTTATGCAGTTACACTTATTTATCAAGTTACTATAGCTCATAACATTTGTACTGATACTTCCCCAACTATGAAAATCATATATGATTTCCTGCAGCTATTACGAGGTATTTACCTAGTTATTACTAGATATTTACCTAATATATTCCTTTTGGAGTAACACAGTACTTTACAGCTTTCCTTAAGTAAAAAATACCACAAATTCAGTGGGCATGAAAATATAACCAATAACGTTTACAGATTTCTATTAATATGTAACATTTGCAAAAAACACAATCCTAATTGGATACAGATTTAGTCCAGGTTTATCCTTCCTGTAATTTTTTTAATAAAAATCTTATTAAACTTTACCTGAATATTTTTAAGAAGTTCTTCTTGTTTCTTTAGAGATTCTTGGACTTTAGTTGTAAGACCCCCATAGATTCGATCCAGTTCAGTAACAGAAATAGCTTCTTCATTTATCACACCATCTTGAGCCAGAGCAGTCAAAAATTTGCTCGTCATGTCAAAATTCACTGATTTCAGGTCATTCTCCAGCCCCTCTCTTTCCTTCTTTACTTCATCAAGATTTGTCAGTAAGGATTTTAAGACATTTACAACCTAAACAATTTAAGAAACTTAGTTTAACTGCCCAAAAAACAGAAGCCAATTTCAAGAAAGGAATTATATACAAAGGTTCACCAGGGTCAGGGAGAGACGATCTCTCAGAGAGCCAAGTATAAATTGTACATCAGGTTTATTTAGATACAGACATTGCTGTACCTTTAGTGGATTCAGATTGCAATAGCAGCAGCAATAATGATAACAGATCTACTGAACATCTATTATGTGCCAGGCACTGTCCTAAACACTTTACAAATATAATTTAATGTATTCCTTACAATACCCTATAGGGTATATATTTATTACCTCTATTCCACAGATGGAGAAATTGCGTCCCAGAAAAATTAAGTTAACATGCCTAAGGTTACACAGCTACTAAAAGGAGCAGAGGTGAAATCTGAGACCTAAGCCTGCCTAACTCCAAACCAATCTCTTAACCTTGCTACACTACACTGCATCCTTGTCACGAGGTAGAGGAAAGTATATATATATATTTTTAAATATTTATTTAATTTTATTTATTTATTTATTATTTGGCTGCGTCGGGTCTTAGTTGCAGCATGTGGGATCTTCACTGCAGCACACAGGATTCTCTCTAGTTGTGGCATGTGGGTTTTCTCTCTCTAGTTGTGGTAGGTGGGCTCCAGAGTGAGTGGGCTCTGTAGTTTGCAGCACACGGGCGCTCTAGTTGAAGCGCGCGGGCTTAGTTGCCCCGCAGCATGTGGGATCTTAGTTCCCTGACCAGGGATTGAACCCATGTCCTCTGCATTGGAAGGCGGATTCTTTACCACTGGACTACTAGGGAAGTCCCCAGAAGGTATGTTTTTGTCAAGTAAAGAGATACCCTATTTTGCCGACCTAGCGAGACTGAGAGAGAGAGAGACATGGAGACAGAAACAGAGATACGGATATACACGGAGAGAGCACTCGAGAGAGACAGACAGACAGAAAGCTATAAGCTGTATGTTTCTTTTATATCCTGGGAGAGAAAGAGCGGGCGGGTTCTGTATCTCTCTTCGCATCATGAGTTCTGCCTCTTACTCGGTCCAGGCAGTCTCTAACACCCACGTGATTCATAAACACCCCGTTGTAGTAACAGTGTTAGAGTGTTCAAGCGCCCTCTAAGGCCACACATGAGCTGCCCCCTTTCACTCACATCTCTTCACACTTCTCCTAGGACCAGAAGGGAGAACAGCAACCCCAAGCCCTCTATTCTGCTTGCCCCAGGGATGCTTATAGAAAGAAAGTGGGGAAAGACAAAGGAAGAAGGGGCCGTCCATGAACCCCATCTACACCTCTGTCTGTCTTCTTACCAGCAGCACTTCCAGCTCCAAAGGATCTGCTCACCTACTGCCTGTTTCTAAGAAGCTCTGTCCGGCTCTTCAGTCCACGGCCTTAGTTAGCTCCCTGACAAGAGGGTCCAGAGCGACCTTCCCATGTGAAAACCAAAGCCCTGAGGAAAAGTCTCAAGTTTCTTCTACATTTTGGCCTCTGTTACCACCGTATCTCCTAAGTGTCCTTCCTATCTTAAATTCACTCTCTTAACATGCAGAGCAGTGCAAAGAAATGGTCTTAGAGGTCCAAGAAGCATCAAACCACAGACACTCTTAAAAGGAAGGAAGAGGAGAAAGAATCATACCTGGATGGACATGGCAAAGTCTATTAAAGGGATCTAGTAGAATTTGATGTTAGACAAAGTGGAGCAAAGTCTTGCTTCCAAATGACTTCCAGGACATATTGTTAAATGAAAAAAGGTACAAAAGCGTTATGTATGGTATGTCGCATTTTGAGTGAGAAGGGAAATCAGAATATAAAGCTATACACACACATAATATATGATATGTATCTGTGTGCATATGTATTTTTCACAAAAATAAAAGCACTAAGCACAAACCAAAAACTAATGAATATTGTTACTTACATAGAGCAGATGGGAAGAAGGTAGAAAGAAAAGGGGTGAGATTTCTCTGCATGAACCTTTTGAATCATGAACATTCTTTTACACATCCAAAACACAAAATTAAATCAAATCGTGAATACAGAAACAAATGAAACTAGTTGTCTAGCAAAGTGAAATATGATGACATAGAAAAAAAAACTTCAACTCTGACTACACTCCCTTAGTGAATATAATGGGCTTAGTTACTGTGTAACCAAGGGCAGTTTACCCGGAAAACTCAATTTTCTCATCTGCAAAACAAGAATAATAATAGTACCTATATGCCAGGACTGTTGTAAAGACTGAAATAATCCATATAAAGTGCTCAATGTAATTTCTAACATAGGCTAAGTGTTCAGTCAGTAGTAGCCATTATCATTAACTGTTAGTTAAGTTTCATGGTTTAACTCTATACTTCAGGTGCATTGTGGACTAAAGAGGCTTAGGCATCTGAGCACTCAGACAAGAACAGAGTAACAAGAAGGAACAGACCAAGAATTAAGTATCCCTTATTTTGCTGAATTATAACTATTTCTGTAACTATGTGACACATTTTGTATTGGGGGTATGTAACAGCATATAAATTTGAAAAGGCTGCAATAGTTTTATCTGTTGGCATATTTAAACTGATAACGGAAACTCAACCATGACTATGACCCTATGTGAAGGTTGCTTGGCTATTAGGAGAGTAAGAAAGGTCATTTTCCTCTATATATAAGTTATGTCTAACGAAAGTTAGAAAATGTTTAAGTAGCCAAGTGAAATAAAGCTGGGGGAGAAATAGGAATATGCAGAATTGGTCTTAAAAAATAGTCTAGTAAACAAAGCTGAAAGTCAGGAACACTATTATCTTGAAATAGATGACTGTCTCTTACAGTATAAAAACGAAGATCCTCTAAGTACCTAAAACCAGATGCCCAAACAGAACAAAGACAAATAACTAGTTAGTTGGCCTGTTCATAATGAAAGAAAAAAACAGTCCTACCTGTTATGCTTGGACCTCTTAATAAAACATGTACTTTGTATCACTTTAATAATCAGCAATTCAAATGCTTGAGTTTTTCTCATAAAAACTCTGGCTAATGTGTCACCAACTACGATGACAACTATCTGAAATAGCTTTAATAAACACATGATGTTTGCCCTTTCTGATAAAGGCACATGATGAATGAATATTTAGAACACTGAAAATTGTTGATTACCTCTATGCAGAAAATCTAGTTTCAGTAAAATAACTTCATATTGACTATAAAAGTTTTCTTCCCCTATGTAATACCACTGTGAATTAACAAAGCAGCTATTACTGAATAAAATAACATATCAGTATATGCTCATTCTGATTTTGCTTAGCAAGAACCATTTTTGCTTTTCTATAGAAAGCAGGAGAATAAAAGGACAAAAGCCCTATAAGTTCTGAGTCATGCATGTGACACTAAAAAGAAAAAACGAAGATACTAAACAGATGTTTTTTTCTAAAATAAAAAGGGGCCAGAAAGTGTTGCTGTTCTATGGGTCTGCAGGCTCTGTTCTTCACAAGTTAATCTTCTAACCACCTTCCTTTTCTCCCCCACGTCCTCAAAGCATCTAACTGACAGTCACTGTTCCCTCAGGCACCCCTGCCTTGAGACGCAGGCTCTGTGCCCATCCACCAGCGCCGTCTTCTCTTCACTTCGGGGGCTGCTTCCACAGAACCTCAGAAACTGCTCTGGACACACCCACTCACTCAATCTTCTCGGATCCTACACACGTCCACGTTCCTGCCTGTCTACTGTTCTCATAAAGTGCCAATTTCTTAAGCCTCCTAAGCTTAAGGAGCTCCAAATGCTGAAACATAACTACTTCGTCACCTAAATTCTCACAGTGTAGTTGCAACACTTTTCAATTTCTACCCTGTATTACAGTAATCCTTGTATACGTCTCATCTTCCACACTGGATCGTGAATTGAAGGTAAAGGCTGGTTATTATGTGCATCTAGCATAGTGCCTTACACAGTAGCTATCCATTAAGTCTTGGCTGAGTAAATACATGAAATGTTTCTGTGCAAAGACAAATAAGGAATGATAGTGATAACTTCTGAGAACTACTATTCCAGGAAATTCACCTTTTTCAAGAAGTTTTCAGCGCTATCTCTTGCCCTTTGGCTTATTTTCCTGTGTGCTTCGGGTCTCCTCTTATCCTCCTACACAACTTCACAGTGTTCAGCCCACACTCCCCTTTTGGGACTTAGCGAATCACACGCCCCACTACTGATTTTCTCCTTCCTGTCACCAGCAGAAATGTCATGATGACGTTATCCATTTATTAGATTAACAAGCACACCTTGACAACTTTCCCTTCAGAGGTACTCCCAGTGGAATATGGTGGAAAGTGGTATAGAATGATGTAAGAAACAAAGAATCTGTGGTCAGAAGAGTATCTGGCCAATCCAGTCCTTCCACTTCAAGGAAGTTCCTATACTTCCAAGCCTCTCCCTTTTATAAAATTTGAATTAAACCTGTGAACATATGAGGTACCTAGAATACAGTACCCAGTTCATAGGAGGCATTCAATAAATGGAAATTATTACTACAGGACAGTAGTATTATTAATATAATTACTTTTTACACGGTGTATATATCATGCTACTCTAAAAACAACCACCTCAATGTACATCAGCATTTTTAAAAAGATGCCAGTTAAGAAAAAAAATTGGTAATTCATTGTATATAATGACTTGAACATAGTTTTCATAAGCAAATGATCACCCACATCAAAATGCATGTCCTCACCTCGCTGCCCTGCATGGTCTTCGCTGGGTTAGCAGACGGGATGGCAGCATTCAGCTCCAGCTCCGGCTTACACAGAAGTGCAATGGTGTCCCGGTGAGCCTGGTAACGCTCTTTCACCTGTCCATCTGCTTGCACAGCTTTATCCAAAACAGTTCTGAAGTTGCTTCCCTCTGTGGAGGGAAAAAAAAAAAAAAAAATGTTACCAGAGCACAGTACTGATTTTAACAGTAATGTATATGAGCTGGTTGTGCTTTTAATTCTGTTCTCCAACTTTACTCGTTTCCCCCTTCGATAAGTCCCAATTCACTACATAACAGAAACTGAGCTCCTATTAGTCTTTGCATTTTCGGTTTTGGAAAAATGACAAAATCAATTATAAAGCAAAAGCACAGTTATACCTTAAAATACATTTGCGGTTACTGTCCACCAAATAAAAGCCAATCGACATTAGTCTAATCTTTTCCTACAACTTGTGAATATAGAAAGATAACATTTACTCCAAAAATTGTTACAACTTATTTCAAAAGTATTCCTCTCTCAAAGGATCACTCCTTAAATCTGACTTAAAAGAAAGGCGGATATATTTTTAGAAAAATCTCAATAGTATTAATTACTTTTACAGAGAAATAAAACAAGTCTAGACATCAAAATCTTAACATTCAAAGTCTTAAAAATAACAATTTGGGGCTTCTCTGGTGGCGCAGTGGTTGAGAGTCCGCCTGTCGATGCAGGGGACGTGGGTTCGTGCCCCAGTCCGGGAGGATCCCACATGCCGCGGAGCGGCTGGGCCCGTGAGCCATGGCCGCTGAGCCTGCGCGTCCGGAGCCTGTGCTCTGCAGCGGGAGAGGCCACAACGGTGAGAGGCCCGCGTACCGCAAAAAAAAAATAAAAAAATAGTAACAATTTGGTTTCAGGTTAACTGTTAAAACTCATCTTTTACTATCCACTACTAAGTGAAATGAAATTACAAAACCATATATATAATATCATATCATTTATGTTTTTAAAATATGCATAGAGCTTGGAATAGGAAAAGAGTATTACAGGATCATTTTAATTTTTACTTTCTTAAGAATTCGAACTTCTCATAATGAACGTCGATTACCTTTGTTATTTTTTGTCTTACACGGAACTGAAGAAAAACACCTGGATTTTCATAATAGCAATTTCAATAAAAACACGTTTACATCAGAGCCTACTTCAATCAAGCAAAAAACGTAGATCCAAACTGAGAACTTACTCAAGTCAAAGTCATTTATGCACATTCTTACCTGCTCTTAAGGGCTTATAGAGTTCATTGGATGGCGTCCTTTGCCAGCGTTCCTTGAATTTTGCTCTTAAATCATTGTCAGTTGTTTCTTCTTCATCCAACAGTCTTAATGACTTTTAAAAAGAAGGTAAAGCAACAATGAAATATTTCTGGTGTAAAAAATTTAAAACAGTTTTTAAATGATCATACTCAATACAGGTGAGAATTAGTGAGCTCCTACAGTACTGGTTAGAATATAAATTAGTACAATAATTTCTGCTGCAGAAACCCAAGTTATATTTAACAAAAAATCTTGTAAAAATTTAAGACTAGGTTAGCCATTACCTTACTCAGTAAAATTAAGAAGACTAAGAGATTATGCACATCCATGTACCAAGACTACTTTGAACAAAGATGTTTTTAAGATGAAAACAAATAGAAAGCCTTTAGACCACTGAAGCCATAAACAAAACAGAGAAAACTGATTAATTCATGAAAATAAAAGATTTAGACTTCACTCCCAATACAACAAACTGAAAATTAACATATAAAAAATGCCTTTCTAATGCACAGCTGAGAGGACAGGATAGTAGAGCGCCTGAAACACAAGTGCTAATCCACCAATGGACACAAGTGCTAGAGTCAATGGTATCTGCTAATTCCTGATAGCTTAGAGCAGAGGTCTGCAAACTTTTGTGTCAAACATTAGGGTAAATATTTTAGGCTCTATGGACTATAGTTTCTGTCAAATATTCTTCTCCTTTTTTTTTTTTACAATTCTCTAGAAGTGGTAAAAATCATCCTTAACTAGTGAACCATATAAAAACGCCACAAGGTAGAACTGGCCTACTGTCCCTAGTTCACCTCCTACACATTCTCTAATGGCTTAGAGTGTGAATTTAACAGAACATGAATAGGAGACAAGAAACACAGGTGGAGTTAATAAGAGGAGGAGGTTAGATCAAGGGCATGATCTTCCCTCAAACTGGGTCACTTCCAAATGGGTGACACTCGGTGGACAAATTTTTAAAAAGGAAAACTGCCCAAGAGAAGGGAACTTAGAACTGAAAATCATAAAACCTGTGTGACACAAAGTCCTAAGATGAATTTCAGAGTAAAAGATTAACCACAAAGAAAAAAAAAGAAAGAAAAAACCCTCCAAATTAACAGTCTTAAAATACAGGAACACACCAAAACAAAACAAAAACAAAACAAAAAACACTGAAATAAGAGGAACAAACCACAATTAGCAAAAAATCAGCAAAAATAACAAATCATGAAACCAAACCACAAAGACCACAGATACTAAGATGATAAAATAAAGAAAATAAAATAAATATATTTACTACATTTAGAATAAGAGATAAAAGTATGACAGGAGAAAGAGAATGAGAAGAATTGAAAAAGAACCAAATAAAATTTCTGGAAATGAAAAAAATAAAATGAAAAAGTTAGGAAGTTAATGGATAGTTAAAAACTGCTGAGATATAACTGAAGAGAACAAGTGAACTGTAAGACTGACCAGAAGAAATCACACAAGATGAAGCACAGCGCAACAGAAAATACAAGTGGTTAGAAGACCTGGAAAATAAAGGGAGAAGATTCAACATCAGAGATCCAGAAAGAGATAATAATGAGAATAGGGAAAAAGCAATATTGAAAGAAGTGAAAACTAAGAACTTTCTGGGATGGATGAAAGACACAACTCCTCAAATTCACTGGATCCAACAGAATATCAAGCAATTTAAATGAAAATAAACCCACACCCAGACACATAATAATGAACTTTAAAGAAGAAAAATAAGTGTACAACTTCCTTGCTGTTAAAAAGAAAAGAAAAAAGAAAGAAATGGAGGAAACTCAATAAAACCAGGAAAACTTAAGGGTGAAGAGGGACAAAAAAAGAAGGAAATCAAAAGAGTGAGACAAGTAGAAAATGCAAAATATATAGAAGAACATGATTCCAAATATATGAATAATCACAGCTAATATATACGGATTTAACCCTCTACAAACAGAGATGAAGATTGTCAAACTAAAAGAAAAGGAAAAACCTTACTATGCGCCATTTACAAAAGACACAACCATAAGGACACACAAGTTGAAAGTCAAAGACACAACAAGAAAACTACAGACCAATATCCTTTATGAATATAAATGCAAAATGCTCAACAAAATACTACCAAACCAAATCCAGCAGCACATTAAAAGGATTCTAGGGCTTCCCTGGTGGCGCAGTGGTTGGGAGTCTGCCTGCCAATGTGGGGGACGCAGGTTTGTGCCCTGGTCAGGGAGGATCCCGCGTGCCGCGGAGCAGCTGGACCTGTGAGCCATGGCCGCTGGGCCTGCGTGTCTGGAGCCTGTGCTCCACAGCGGGAGAGGCCACAGCGGTGAGAGGCCCATGTACCGCAAAAAAAAAAAAAAAAAAAAGATTCTACACCATGACAAAGTGGGATATACTAGGAATACAAGGGTGGTTCACATCTAAGAATCAATTAATGTAATACTCTGTATTAGTAAAATGAAGGGGAAAAAACCCATATAATCATCGAGATACAGAAAAAATATTTGACAAAATCCAACACGCTTTTATGACAAAAACACTCCAAAGGCATGATTCTGTTTATCTGAAATGTCCAGAATAAATAAATCTATAGAAACCGAAATTAGATTTGTGGTTGCCAAGAGCAAGAGGAAAGGGAGAATGAGGAGTGACTCAACTCCATGAGGAGTTAATGGGTACAGGGTTTCTTTTGGGGGTGATGAAAATGTTCTGAAATCAGATTGTGTTCGTGTTCACCAATACTGTGAATGTACTAAAAGTCTAAAGAGGTTAAAATGGTGAACTTTTATGTTATGTGAATTTTATCTCAAAAAAAAGACACATGTAGTTGTGAGATTAATATAGGTGATTTATTAAAAGAACCAATCAGGCATCTTGGAAATGAAAAATATGGGGGAAAAAACAATAAGGCACAGCTAAACAGCCAATTAATAAGCTGGATGGCTAGCCTGAGACAACCTCCCAGAAAGAACAAGAGCACAAAGAGAAAACGTAATAGAAACTTTAAGAGGTGTGGGACTTCCCTGGTGGCCCAGTGGTTAACTCTCCATGCTCCCAATGCAGGGGGCCTGGGTTCGATCCCTGGTCAGGGAACTAGATCCTGCAGGCTGCAATGAAGATCTCGCAGGTGGCAACAAAGATCCCGAGTCCGCAGCTAAGACCCAGTGCAGTCAAATTAATTAATTATTTTTTTTAAAAAAGAGAGAGATGTGAAGAACTGACCCAGAAGCACCACAATCAATCTAACAGGAATTCATTAGGAGAATGGAGGAAAAAAGAGTAACTGAAGAAACAGAATCCATGAATCTAAGATGGAAAAGGCCCAACAGCTCCCAAGCAAGATAAATTTTTTTTTTTTTTTTTTTTTTGCGGTACGCGGGCCTCTCACTGTTGTGGCCTCTCCCGTTGCGGAGCACAGGCTCCGGACGCGCAGGCTCAGTGGCCATGGCTCACGGGACCAGCCGCTCCGCGGCATGTGGGATCTTCCCAGACCGGGGCACGAACCCGTGTCCCCTGCATCGGCAGGCGGACTCTCAACCACTGCGCCACCAGGGAAACCCAAGCAAGATAAATTTATCATTTAAAAAATAAATTAGTGGACACTTTAAATTTTCTCAAAATCAAGACTAAAATTAAATTTGCAACCACAGAGATAAACACTCAAAAACAGTATCAGATTCACAACTAACAACTTACTTAAAATGAGACTCTCCAAGTACAACTGACAGAATAACAGTGACTCTGACTCATAAGGCTGTTAGGAACATCAAATAAAATAAATAAAAATACCTCATATTAAGATAGGCAGAAAACAGACATATCATATACACTAATAAAGCCAGTTTTTCCTTAATTATAAGATGAGCTTTTTTTCACATTAATATTTGTTTTATTTTAGTTAATCCTTTAAATAACCCTGGAAGGTACATATTCTTATCCCCAAGGTTCACACTGTCATCTCTGCCCCCAAAGTACTTGGATATGATGTAAATACAACATCCTCTGATAGTTAACTGAAAGATCAAAATATGAATTAAAGCATTGAGAACAGAAGTCACCTACACCTAAAAAAGATGTGACTCCTAAACTGACAGAAGCCAAAATAACCAGCCTGAATATATTTATAGCTAAAGAAACAAATGTATCAATTAGGGGAAAGAGGTGAAAGCACAGTAAAAGGAGAATAACATTGGCAAATAGTTGTCTTTAGCCAAAAAACTTGAGTGTTCCATTCTTATTGATAAAATCTCCTTTCTACTAAAAGATAGGTATAGTCGGCTTATAAAACATTTGATAGCCTAACTTCCTTAGTCTGATTCGTTGTTCACCAGAGACCTAATCTTTCATAGGAAAAAAAAAATCATTAATTATGAAAAGCTTGAACAGTTTGTGTGACAGTAATTTCTCACAGTATACTAGTTTTACACAATGGTCGTACGAGCTTCAGTAATGTGCATTTATATACCCTTAAGACACATATGACCCCATTTTCACTCAATCAGAATTCCTCTTGAGGCTGAAGAGCAGACTCTGTCTGGGCCACAGCAAAGTCACCTAAATGATGAGTGCTACCTTGTGAAACCCAATAGGAAGAAGCCTTGAGTCCTAATCCCTGCTGGACACCACAGGGTTGAAAAGTTTTTACTTGAAAAGCAAATCTCTTAAAACATACCTCATCTAGGATTTCTCTATTTCTTTGTAGAAGTTCAGGTAGCTCTTTGATCAACTGATCAACAGTCTGGATGCCTCCCTGTTCAATCACAGATGTGGACTTAGTCAGTATAGACTGAGGTACAGTATCTCCAGATATATCTTCAATTGCTGCTGGAAGATTAAGTGAAGCTAACACCCTGAAAAAATGAGATAGTATGTCATCTAGAGGTCTAATCCTCCTTTAAAACACTGATGTCCTGTATCCAAATCAATAGCAGCAGAGTTAGCACTCCAAAAAAGTGGGTAAGCCCTGTCAATGGAAACATAAAGCAAAAATAGAGGAAAAACAGAAAATCAGTGATTGAAAAAATTAAAACAAAATCATTAAAGAGTTAAGTTAGGTTCACAGTTCAGAACTGAAACCTAAAAGGTAAGAAATATGCATTAAAATATACTAGATACCTTTGGCTCACAGGTAAATTTAACTTCTTTCAGTCTAAGTAATTAAAAGTCAAAAATTCTATTTTGAAAATGCAATCTTTTATCACAATCCTGATATACTGTCAGTGACAAAACAGAAGTAATACACAAAATGGTTATAATTTCATATCATCTAAGCAAAATTTCAAGAGTACATAGTTGGTCTATGTATTAACACAGCATCTTCATCTGTTCTGTTTTGTGGCACAATAACTATTATTCTATTATTTCATTTACATAATGGAGGGGATGTTGGAGTAAACTTATGTTGCTTTCTCACTGGAAAAGGTAAAATGAGGTCAAAACCTATGCATTCATCAAAATTAAAAACATGAAAAAGCAAACAAGACTAGGAAAAAATTCTCAGTAACATTTCTGATAAAGGACTTGCCTCTAAAATATGTAAAGAACTCTTTAAAAATTATTAAGAAGAAAAACTCAGTTTCTAAAAATGAGCAAAAAGATTTCAACAGACACTTCACAAAGATATATGAATGGCTAATAAGCACATGAAGAGTTGCTCAACATCGTCAGTCATCAGGCGAATGAAAATTAAACCACTATGAGATACTGCTACACAAACACTAAAATGGCTAAAATTAAAGAGATTGACAATCCTAAATTCTGATGAGGATGCAGAGCAAGTGCATTTCTCACACAGTGCAGGAACAATGACTTTGGAAAACCATCTGGACATTTCATGTGAAGTTAAACATACACTAACCATACAACTCAGCAATTCTAATCCTAGGTTACTTACCCAAGAGAAATAAAACATGTCCACACAAAGATCTGTACATCAATGTTCATAACAACTGAAACGTCCATTAAAAGGTGAAAGAATTAACAAACTATTTAACCATAAAAAGGAATACTGCTCAGTAATAAAAAGAATCAAACTGATGCATAAAACATAGATTATGCTAAGTGAACGAAGTTTTTAATATATACTGTTACATGCTGTGCATACTGCAAGTATTGCATATTATACATACTGTAGCAATACTATACACTGTATATAATGTACTATCAATATATATCATATATAATGTACTATTTACTGTATATAATATACTATATACTGTCATGTACATATTGCACATGCTATAATGATTACATTTATATTAAATTGTATAAAAGGTAAAACTAACCTATGGTGACAGGGAGCAGATCAGAAGTGGCTAGAGGGTAGAGGAGGAGGAATTGAATGGAAAGGCATGAGGGAATTTTTTAGGGTGATGGATATGTTCTCTATCTTGATCATGATGGTGGTAGTTACATGGGTATACATATTTATCAAAAAGAATTGAACTATACACTTAAAATGGGTGTATTTTATGGTGTGAAAATTATACTTAATATATTTTTTAAAACAACGTATTATTTTCTTAGCTTCAATCCACCAAAAACAAAAACTGTTTCAGAATACTGAACGTACATGTATCTTAACCTTGAAAGTTCAGTTCTACTTCACATTTCCCTCAAATAAATATCCCCTAAAATACAAATTAGTGGTCAAATATTTTCACTTTGTTTCAGTAATTAAATTTCTTCCAACTATAATATATTTGCCAGGGTTCAGTAAATATAGTGTCCCCAAGAAATGTGTGTGTGTCTGTATTTGTTATTTCAAATATCCTTGACATTCAGCTCTGAGCTCAGAAAACTACAACGTTCATAAATAATCAATCAGAAAACATCAGAACTTTAGAGATAAATTTATGAAAGTTAAGCTCTACTCACCCATTTGCCAAAGTGGTGGCTTCTCTCATTTGAGCAATTGATCTGTTAACTAAATCAGCTTTCCTCTGACCACAGGCAGCCAAAGACTGCTGCACTGACACAGGAACCATCTTCTCAAACAGATCTAAAATTAGGAATTAAAATTTCAAGAAAATTTTAAGACAAAAACTCAAACTGTAAAGAGACTACTCATATTTCCTTTCCAATATTCACATTAAAAGTCTACAAATATTTAAAGAACAAAACTAAATCACTATTGAAAATACGATGAAGAGAATTTTTAGACCACCATATTCGTGGACAATGATAACGAAAGCTTCTTCTTTGAACTTAATTTTCTTAGCTTTTAAAGATGTGTTAGTCATTAAGTTTAAAGGATCTTTGGTGAAGATCTACACAGGAGAAAACAATGCTTATTTGTTGATGAAACTGACTGAGTGGGCCACAGTGCTATGGTTTCCAGCTCTACCATTTCCTGGTTCTGTAACCTTGGGTAAATGACTTAACCACTCTGCATCAGTATCCTTATCAGTCAAATGGGGATAATAATAGTACCTGTCTCATGGAGTTGTTCTGAGAAATAAATGAGCTAATATTTGTAAAGTGCTGAAAAGAGTTTCTGGTACATGGTAGACACTTTGTGTTTGTTAAATAAGTACAGTTATCCCTTGGTATCTGGGGGGATTGCTTCCAGGACCCCCAGCAGATACCAAATCCGTGGATGCCCAAGTCCCTTATAAAAAATGGCACAGGGGCTTCCCTGGTGGTACAGTGGTTGAGAGTCCGCCTGCCGATGCAGGGGACACAGGTTCGTGCCCCGGTCCGGGAGGATCCCACATGCCGCAGAGCAGCTGGGCCCGTGAGCCATGGCTGCTGAGCCTGCGCATCCGGAGCCTGTGCTCCGCAACGGGAGAGGCCACAAGAGTGAGAGGCCCATGTAACACACACACACACACACAAAAAGGCACAGTATTTGCATATAACCTACACATATCCTCCCAAATACTTTAAATCATTTCTAGCTTACTTATGATACTTAATACAATGTAAATGCTATGTAAATAGTTGCCAGAGGATGGCAAATTCAAGTTTTGCTTTTTGGAACTTTCTGGAAATGTTGTATGTGAATATTTTTCAATCAGCAGTTGCTTGCATTCATGGCTGTGGAACCATAGATACAGATGGCCAACTGTAAAATAACCACCCAATAACTTAGAATATTATCCTTGGCATCTCAGCTAGAGGCTACCATAATATTGCATATACCTACAATATTCAAGGATATTATAACATTTGATACAACCATGACTCCAGAAGTTTATATGTTTAAAGTCGTATTTATGTATGTTTATTTTTATTAGCAGAATCTTAAATAACAAATGTTAACATAAAGACAAATGCTCACTGAGGTCGTTATCATTACTCAGACACAGTTTCAAGTTTTCTGACTCTGTTGTATATATACTTCATGCTTTACTACCATTTACTTTCCATCTTAAAATTTCACTGTAATTTTTATTCTCTTATTCACTTTGAACAACATGAAAGCAAATTATATTCAAAGCACACAATCGCCAATTATGTGATTTTAGCTACAAAAAGTAGATTAAATTGCAGAAAAAATAAGTAAGATTAAAGTGCCTCTGAACAGTTTGACATACCAGTGAATTTCTGGCTGATGGGTACACTGACTGGCGTAGATTTCACAAGTGTGGCTTTGCCAATAGGGTCTAGATCTTTAAGGTCTGGAACTCGATCATGATAAATGAAGTCATTATCCTTCTTTGCTGCAGTAAGGGCACGGTTGATTTTGTCAGAAAATTCCTTCACATTGACATATTCATCATAGCGAGATGCCACTGTTTTAATCAATTCTGCCGCATGCTAGTTAAGAAAATGTAAAAAGAAAAAGAGAGAATATTTTCTTTCTTTTTTTCAACCAGGTATCCAAGCACTGTTTTTTTAAAAAAATCTTTGAGGATTGGCATTACTAGAAATGTGGTCAACAGAACAGCCTAGAAATTCTCCCATCACAAAATACCAAAATATCAAAAATGAAGAATAATACAGAGCAGATATCCCTTTAAAGACATGAATGAATTACCAAGAAAATAAAAGAAATCAAAACTATAAACTGACATTGAGGAAAGCTGGCTCTGGCTGTTGGGTATTTCTGTACCCAAAGGACGAGCTATTAAAATGCATTAAAAGCCCTCAGGGAGACTTAAGACACGGGTCTTGAAACTACATAAGACAGAAAACTAAGAAACATCCCTTTCACGCTCCACATGAAGGCAGTAACCTCAAAGGGCTATACCCGTGATGAAAAGGGTGAGTCAGAAAAAAATTATGCAACATAGGAAATCAACAAGGAAGCATGCTGTGTCAGCACCAATAGGAATTTTTTCTTTAAAGGCTGCCCTTGTGATACATAAGATGAACACATGCCTCACATAAAGTTAGGGTTCAAATTACTCAGGTGGTGTTAGGTATAGTAACACCAGATAAAATAGACAATAAAGTCAAAGCATTATTAGGGATAAATTCAATATAAAACACTTTCCAATTTGCCAGAAAGATATAAAACCTCTTAAATATTGTATTTAAAAGCCTTTATCGGGCTTCCCTGGTGGTGCAGTGGTTGAGAGTCCAGATAATTACAGATAATTACAAGGGCAGGGATGCTGGGGGAAGCAGAACAGAGGACTGAAAGTGGGGAGAAAGAGGAAAGGGGATGAGCATTCAGAAAATGTCAACAAAATACAAACTCTGAAAGTAGATGCATCACCTGGAAAAGCAAAGGCTGTGAGGAACTCAGGGAAATACAGGCACAGAAGTGGAATCCTTCCTACACCAGACTTTGAGAAGCAGAGAGGAGGAGAGGAGGAAGGGCCCTATACAAGGAGGCTGGGAAAGATACCCTGCAGGAACCTCTTGCTATTCCCCGACTAAAATCAAGCTCATTCAAACACAAGTGACTGAAAAGGCATCCCATCTGCCTCAACACTAAGAAACCATAAGGAAAAGGATGAAAAAGAGCAGTTTAACTTTCCAACAGATAATGAAAATTCACTGAAGAAACGTTGCCACAGGGAGTTCCCTGGCAGTCCAGTGGTTAGGACTCGCACTTTCACTGCTGTGGCCTCGGGTTCAATCCCTGGTCGGGAAACTAAAATCCCGCAAGCCTCGCAGCACAGCCAAAAAAAAAAAGGAAAGAAAGAAAGAAATATTGCCACAAAGCAAAGAACACAGCATACTAAAAAAACTAAAATAAGCTGAAAACTTAAGGATGCAATCACAGTACCAAAGACACACCAAATACGAACAGAGGACCAGATGGCCCAGATAACAGTGGGTGACAGATAGCAAGAAAATGTGAAATGGGACCTGCAGAACTCAGGAAAGAAAGTGAAGAAAATACGAAAATAGTTTAAGGAAGACTGTAATATTTATGCAAGGAACATGAAAGAGATAACAGACATCACAGAAATCAGTGTAAGAAACATACAAAACAAGAAAAAGTGAGGACAATTCAACATGGCAGTTGGGGAGCAGAGGCCATTACAAATTAAAAATTTATGAGACATATCAACCAAATGCAACATGAAGACCATGTATGAATCCTCAATTTGAACAAACCAACTGTAAAAACACATTTTACAAAAAATCAGCGAAAGCTAAACTATGTTTGGATACTATTAGATTACTAGAATTAATTATTAATTAGTATTAATTGTGCTAGATCGGATGACATTGTGGTTTTAATTTTTTTAAGACTTACATATACTGAAGTAACTTAAGGATGAAATGATACATAAGACAGCTGAAAATACTCCAAAAAAATAAGAGGGGAAGGGGAAACATGAAACGCAAAGCAAAATATTGATAATCACTGAAGCTGGGTAATGGATATTTGATGATTCTTACTTTTATATATATATTTTTGAAATTTTCCATAGTAAATACTTAAATAAAATTCATACAGAAGCATAAACAATCTCCTTAATATCTACAAGCTACTATCATAACAGAGAAAAAAACAATACTTTCACAAAATCAGTTTTATCCTCTCATTAGGTCCCTCATTAATGAATTAAACAAATTCATTTATTGTATGTATGTATGTATTCATTCTATCTGAGTCACTTTTTTTAATCTATATAGAGTCATCCCTCAGTATCTGCGGGGGATTGGTTCCAGGATCTGCCACAGACACCAAAATCCAAATTCTCAAGTCCCACAGTTGGCCCTCCGTACCCAGAGACTCTGCATCTGCAGATTAAACATAGCACACGACCAGCATTTGGTTGAATCCATAAATTCAGAACGTGAAGATACGGAGAGCCAAATATTTATTCACTGAAATAAACCTGCATATAAGTGGACTTGGACACTTCAAGCCTATGTTGTTTTTTATGTCTTTTTGAAGATCATACCTTGGCAGCTTTAGAGACTCCACCAGGATGATCAAGTGGACCCACCTTCTGAAGCCAAATGAACTGCACTGTCCAATAAGCACACTTCATGAGCTGTGTAAGTCCAGGTTCAACTTTTCTTGGCCCCAGAAGTGAATCACAAGCAACAATTTTCCCTTTGTTATTTTACCTACTGTTGTGATATTCCTGACTCTTGTGATTTTGTTTTTATATCTGGTTTGCTCGTGACTAATAAGCTTGTCCCCATTATTGTTAACAATGATTGCAAAGCTGATTGAATGGTGCAACCATCAGGTACATGGGGCAGGAGAGACTATGGAGAATATGACTTGCTGGTCAACTTTTTTGTCTGTTTTGTTCTGTTTGCCTATTTCTGAGCTCAAATCAAGTAGAAAAATATCTCATACTTCATGGAAAGAGGAACAGCCCTTGGAGATATGAATCAGTAAGTATTTGTGTTTTATATGTTAACTTCTGACCTATGACTAAAGGTGTAAAACTGAAGTTATAAACTCTTGTGTGTCTATAACTGAAAAAAGTCTTCATCTCTTGTTATGTGAGTTTGAAAGTTTCCTTTTTCCAGAGGGGTTTTAAAAATTAGATTAAAATTTCAAAAGAGGCTCTTATATAACTGGTTTATAGAGAATAAAGGCTTATTTGAATATAATAGTCCCAGAATTCCCCCAAAATAAAAAAGCTAAACTTCTGTAAAACAAACAGCAGTGCTCATCACCCAGTCATTATCCACTGCAGTGGCTGACCAACACTGCTCCCTGAGAGAGGAATTCAGGATGAAAAACAAGATGAGGCACTCTATGCTTTCGAAAAACAGGCCCCTTAGACAGTTAGATGCGTATCTCAGGAAGAATTTTAATGAACCCAGATTCCCACATCTTCCCATACATAGAAAAGCACTAAAATCATTAACTTGAGATATCTGTTCTTTGTGACTAACAGTAATGTTACTGAGGCGTAAGCCTGACCGATTGTACATATTCCTTAGCCAAAATCATATATAAGCTGGTTTCTCCCCTACCTCTTCAGAGTGGTTCCCCAGAGCTACTGAGAGGCTGTCTCCCAGGCCACAGTCCTCAGTAAAGTCCCTGAATAAAACTTAAACTCCAACTCTTATGTTGTGTGTTCTTCTTTCAGTCAAAACTCCTAGTACTCCTAATACTTTAAATATGCTACCCTGAAAAAAATCTCTCCCCCAGAAACCCCTTTCTCAGAAGCATTTTCATATAATGCTTTCATATGATGCTAAGTTATTACAATCAAAGTGAATCCCTGGAAAAATAAAGTATGTTTGATAATCTGAGTGTGCCCGTCTCTGATTTTGTCAGTGTGGAGGTGTGGAACATAATACAAGCATACATTTTATTTTTTATAAAACTTGGGTTTCTTTTCTCATGAAAAGACTAATTAAACTGAACTTCCTAAATAAGACTTGCATGTATCTTCTAATACCAGTCCATATTTAAATTTCCTTAACAGTCCTCTTCCTACCCTCTGCTTACCAACCCTCAAAATACAAACAACTCATGTAAACAGCCTTACCCCTGCTGCAAAGTTGCCCCAGATGTCACATCAAGTTTCTCACACACCCAGTGCTGATACAACAGCACAGAAGATACTCTGATTACCAAATCTATTTATGTATCTATTACCACTGTCCTTTTCAAGCTGTGGAATTGTAATGATCCAATTTAGACCAAGGCTAGGCCACAAGTTAAGTACTCCACATCCTTTCTGGAGCATATAATTAATTTAGAGTATTTTATATTACAATAAACATGGATAAATAAAAAGAAAACTGAACGCAAATTCTGCATGAAATTTTTAGATAAAATATGAGACTTCAAAAAGCACACAGTAGGTATAGCCTAGAAAATAAAAACAATCACCTGACTCTGCTGACAGGGGAAATGAGTGGGAAAGGTTTTTACGAGCAAACTTGGGAATCTCACTAAAAAAAAAAAGACAAATCCGGGCTTCTCTGGTGGCGCAGTGGTTGGGGATCTGCCTGCCAATGCAGGGGACATGGGTTCGAGCCCTGGTCTGGGAAGATCCCACATGCCGTGGAGCAACTAAGCCCGTGAGCCACAACTACTAAGCCTGCGTGTCTGGAGCCTGTGCTCCGCAACTGGAGAGGCTGCAACAGTGAGAGGCCCGCGCACCGCGATGAAGAGTGGCCCCCGCTCGCTGCAACTGGAGAAAGCCCTCGCACAGAAACGAAGACCCAACACGGCCCAAAACAAATAAATAAATTTATTTAAAAAACAAAAAAAAAGAGAAATCCAAGTTACTTAAATATTTATTTCTGAGAAACTCACCTGTAACCTTGCAATCTCTTCTCCAAATTTCTTCTGCTGTTTTGCCAGGATAGACTGGTGGTACTCAGCATAGGCCTGCATGATACAGTGCTTTGCAGCCAAGACAGGGAACACCTCCTGGAAATAAAAATACTGACCAGGGGAGAGTCCAACCACACAAACCACCACAGACAACATGGGATGCAGGAAGAAAAAGGAAAAGGAGACAGAAATTAGAATCACCCCATTAATGGTTTAGAGATAGGTTAGTCAGGTGTAAACAGAGAAGACCACATGATTTTGCATGGACTGGATTCAATGAATTCAGTATTTTTCTTCCAATTAGAATTAAAGTTTGGGTTCTTTTCTTTTTTAACTGTTAAATGAAGCCAATTAAGCTTTTACAATTCACTTTAATTGAGCCATGAAGTCAACATTTTGTTTACAAAGAAGAAAGGAAAGCATGCATTAGAAGGAGAAGTAGAATGGACATTCACAGAGGAATACCAAGCACAGGGCTTTAGAAGCTTTCTTGTGAGCCCTTACCCAGCCCTTAAGAGTTAACTAAACCACCATTACTCACATATACTAATGAAATTGCTCTATAGCTGACTGTTTCAACATGTTTAAAAGACAAAAGACAGTAAAGTAAGTTCCCTCTTAAATTCATGTCCTAAGAGACTTTTTTAATAAAGATGATTTTTAGCCATATAAAAATTACTCAGTATCACATACTCAAAAACACATAGCAAACAGACAAATGCACTAAGCTAATGACTAATATGATAAAGTGCTATTTTGCCCTAATTTGTTTTGAAAAAAATTCCAGTCAAAATTAATTTTAGAAGATCCAAAAACATGAACCAAAAAAGCAGTAGAGGATCTTCTAAAATGTCAAATCCTAGCCTATAACCTCATTGTTTTTAGGAAGTACATGCCATATAATATCCAAGAAATATACTAGACAATCACTGTCTAGACAAAAAAATAAGAGAATCAAAAACTGAATTACTACCTTGTGAGCTTTCCTGTCTCCCAGTGAATAATTTCCTAGCTTCCTGGGTCACTACTTGCAGATATTCCAGTTTTATAACTAGAATATGAAAATATCTTATGAGATTTATTAGTAAAAAGGCAAAAAATAAAAGACATCTAAATCTCAAACTGTACTCATGCCAGTTCTCAAGGTAAGTCTGGAGCAACTTGGTACTTAAACAGGAGATTTTCAAGGAATACCAGGATTGGTGCAGAGGTAGTTTCCAAGTCTTTGTAGGTGACATTCTTCTCTCCGGGACAGGACTGAACTAATGGCCCAACAGGATGTAACGGTACACTGTGCAGCTGATCATGAGGTCTTCCAGATGAAAAAAAGGTGAGAGGAGATCCCAAGTCTCTTTTTAAGAGCAACACTATTACTACCCAAGAGTCCTGGGCAAATTTCTACTGATCTCTTGGTGAATTTTAAATCTCCAGGAATCTTCAAATTCCCTAGTGCTCATATTCTGACTAATGTGTTGATGTACTTACATGCTTTTTTATTTCACCACAAAATTGTCTGCAATTTCATAATTTATAAAGATTCCTGAATGACTTATAAATCAATAAATTTCCCTACAAAAGAGCATGTAACAAATATCATTTGCTATCATACAGACAAAACTAATTCCTTGAACATTTCTGAAAGAAAGCAGTTGAATCATACTACATTTCAGTCTGTAAGTTTCCGTTTTTAAGCATTCTGAATTTACTTCTTAGTCTAATCATCTGCTTTGTCATTTACAAATGATCATCAGTGACTAGTCTCTTCAAATGCCACTTCAGAAAGGTTTATATTAAAACAATTAATACTTCCTGTGATATATGGTTTTAGATGGTTGTTTTCCTTAGCTGTCCAACAGCAGCCCAATTTTCTAGCCCTGTTGGCAAAATTTAATTCTAATCAAAGTACTGGATGAATTTGTTAAGTTTCCTTTTCCTTTTGTCTTTATGTCTGTTTCTGCGCTTTAAGATTCATCTCTAAGAAAACAGGACAATAATTAAAAGGGTGAATAATCAACATGCTCAAGTACTCATGCTGTACCAAATAACCAATGATTCAAAACTACACAATGCCCTGATCTGATAGAATTACTGGAGACAGGTGTTCAAAATTTTCCAGCAAGAGTTTTAGCTCGGAAAAATAAGTTTAGTAAAGAGTGGAAGCAAAGGCATCCCCTAAATATGAAAGAGAATTTGTCATGCATCTTAAATAAAAAAACTGTTTCTACAAATATACTCTTCAAATGCCGCTCCTTAAATTTCAAATTTCTTTATAAAACATAATTTTTAATTTGCTTTTTATACACAAAAAAGTCCAAATATTTCCACATGCAAAACAACCAAGTATTTACAAAAACAATAACTGACCTTGGGGAGAGTATCTTTGTACTGACACTGTTTAAAAGCATCACCGAAATAATCTGCAGCCTGATTAGCCAATTTAGCTATGATAGCATCTTTCATTTTATCTGGAATAAAATATTAAATTGACCATTATAATGAAAATAAATATAAAATAATCTGATATATCATAATAACTCAGTATAGACATTGAGATCACAAGTTTGTACATTTGTCTTAAAAAATTCTTATTGATGAAATCAATTCTTCTGCATACAACTTAATTATTCCACAGGCAGATCCAAAGAGTCAGAATAGATCAGCAGTTGCTAGAAGCTGGGGGAAAAGGGGAAAGGAGAGTGACTGACAGTGGGTATGGGGCTTCTTTTGGGGGTAATGATAATGTTCTAAAATAAGATAGTGGTGATTATTGCAAAACTCTGAATACACTGAAAACTAAAGAACTGTATACTTTAAAAGGGTAAATTTTATTGTTTATTAATTCTACCTCAATATAAGCTGTTATTTTAAAAGAAAAACTTTTCAAGTTTATTTAGCTTCCACCTGATGGACTGCTCCCTTATTTTCAATTTCTCTGTACTTACATATTCAATCTTATACTAATCTCTCATACTAATTCACAAGCCTTACAAGAATTGCTCTTATTCCCTCATTCACAGGGCCAGGGACTCTGCCTGAATGGCTCCTTCGTATCAGTTAAGTCTGGTTTAAAGAAGACCTCCTCAAAGAAACTCTTCTTGAATGATGAATCTAAAATAGCATGACTCCCCCTACATACTTACCCAACTGCCAGACCACTAGTCATTATCACATCTTATTTTCTTCACAGCAATTATCTCTCTTTAAAATTACCTTGGCTACTTAATTTCTTGTTTATCATCTCCCCCACAATAAATTGTAAGCTTCCAGAAAACAGAAATCTTGTTTGTCTGCTAACTCTATCTAGAGCCTATCACAGGGATTGGCACACAGTTGTACCCAATACTTATTTGCTGAATTAACGAATTTTTGACATACTACAAACCTATATAAATACTATTCCAGATTTCAGTGTTTTAAGACAGTAACTATATATTTCATAAAAGACTTCAAACACAGCCTACATTCTTAAATGTACATTTATACCACCTTAAGGTCAGAAAAGGAAAGCTGAAAATTTTCAATAATCCGTGGGTCAAATTCAAAGAGGAAAGTTCTGTGTTGAACATATTACAATCACCTTCTTATTTTAAAAGCCTGTCACTTCTTTTCACATGCAACAAAATATAGGACAAACTGGAATTACCTCTTGTGGCTTTTAAAAAAAATACTTCTTGGGCCTGTGCCAGCATGATAAGACTGAGAGTCCCAACGGTATCTGGAGATATGTCCACAGTAGGCTCTCTATTCAAGGCAGATAAAACCGTCTCTTTAATATGCAAAAAGGCACCACTAGCAAACTAGAGGAAAGAAAAGAATTTCTTTTAAATCTGTAAGAATTCAGCAAGACAATTTTCTACTGTTACACACAAAACCACTTACATCTGACCTATAGACAATAAGGACAGTTTTCTAAAACACTATAGAATAACAAGAGATTTAACGTACATTAAAGTCAAGTGCAGTAACAAACAAAGTAAACTGATGGGACAAATTGATTAAACTTTTTAGAAATACTCCCTCAAAACTAACATGAGAACAAAGGCAGGGATAAAACATTATTAAAATGTTTTTAGTTCTGAAATGCTCTTGCTTTGGTCCCAAATTCATCTCTCAGATAATTAAACATGCCATACTTAGGGGAAACCTTAAATAGTACTGATACCTAGTCCTCTGGGAAACAGCATGACTATCCATTGCTACGGATTTTTTATTTGGCTTTCAGAGCTCCCTACTGACATGTTCCCCATCAGATTTTTCTTCTCAATTATATTTCGCTGAGGTTAACACTAAGATAACTTCGCTTTTATGAAATAAATAACCCTGGGAAAAAGAAAGGTGGCAGTCTGGGATTAAAAAGTGCTGGGGGGCACTTCCGTGGTAGTGCAGTGGATAAGACTCTGCACTCCCAATGCGGGGGGGGCCTGGGTTCGATCCCTAGTCAGGGAACTAGATCCCACATGCATACCATAACTAAGAGTTCGCATGCCACAACTAAGGAGCCCATGTGCCGCAACTAAGGAGCCCTGGAGCCGCAACTAAGGAGCTGGTTACTCAAGGTTAACTGTACTGAAGTAAACATCAATGATTGCTGCAGTCATGAAGTATCATAAAACTAGAATGTCTCCAAGGAGTGATCAGCTGACTTGCTTAGTAAACTCACAGAATCACAGACTAGAACTGCAAGGGATCCAGTCTCTCATTCACAAATACGGACTGGAGACCTACAGAGTTTAAAGCACTTAGCCAAGGGCACAGAGCTTCTTGGTAGCAAACGGCCCAGACAGGTAACTAGGATCTCTTTCCATCACACTAGGGGACCCTGCTGTGAATCACAGAGGTGACTCACAGAATGGAACATATCCTCAATAATTCAGAATGCCCTCTAAGATTTCACATGCCAACTAATGGAGTTACAATGAATGGAAAATTAAATAAAATTTTATTTCACTTTCACATTTTAAAATATTTGCCATTTATAGCCTCACAAAGGAAAGGTATATGCACCATGCTTGTCATCTGTGCCCATCTAAAATTGGGAGCATGTTGTGTGCTTAAAGTACATTTTCCTCTCACTTTCTTAGAACAGCATTCTTCACCTCTCTTCTAAACTTAAACAATGGGAAAGATCAAACTCCACCTCTGAGACAAGCAAATTCCAGAGCCATGAGGGACAGTGTAAGAAGCATTTGGAATTCCATAAAATTTGGAATCAGAACACCTGAAACCCCAATCTACCACTTTATTAACACTTCTGCCCTTTAGTCTCCTTGTCTGTAAAATGAAAATGGCATTATATAACATGCATCAAAAAGTTTATGTGAACATCAACATACTCTGTAAATTATAAAGGAATATAAAACATAAAAACATAATTACAGGTATCACTTAACAATAATCACTTACTGTTTTTTAAATTGAAATAAAGAAGAAAAGCTGAGTAAATAACATACTGCCGCCAAATAATATGCCATATTAGTAAATGATTGTATCTAAAATCTAAATTTAGCTAACTTAAGAACATTACACATCTGACCACATTTAACTATGACCTCTCCACAAGCTCAGAGTTAAAATTTTCTTGCCAAAAGGTCTTAATTTTTGTGACACTGGTAAAAATTTTTAGTGTGTCTAAGAAAAATTATGCAAAAATAACGTACAAATATTTTAAATGAGGTCATTTATTTAAAAGGGATTTGCCAAGGATTTCACCTCAAAACATTTAATCATTTGTTCTCCCAACATCTACTGAGCCTTTATTATGTGCCAGGCACTGTGCTAGGTGCTGGGTATACAATGGTGAGGAAAAACAGAGCTGGGTCCACAAGTAAGTAGTTTATCTAAGGGCTTCAAAAATATGTATCAATTCATTAAAAAGTACATTATTTTTCAAGAAAGCATCTGTGTGTAAAGAAACATTTATAAACCTAAACGTAAATTATTTTCAATTTAATCCAACTTAGTGTTGATGGTTATGTAGTAACTACTGTTCTGCGTACCTGATAATGCTTAGCAGCGATTTTCAATCCTTCATCATTATCCAGGTTCTGTTCCGCTGCAATCTGGCTAGCTAAGGCTGCACAATTGAACAACACACAGCTCTTTTCATATCCTAGGCTTGCAAGAGCTGTAAAAAAGTTGAGAAGGAAAAATTTATCAGATTATTTTTGTTCTAAAGAAAACGAATGTTTCAAAGAGAAATACTATGACCTCTATCCCACTGGCTCGCACAAAAACAAGTTTCCAGACCTGTTTTCTGACGCATAATACCACTCCCATATTCCTAGCTGCCCTGCCAGGCATCTATTTCCACAACAATATTCTCATCACCTAAAACTCAAGGATCAATAAATTAATCTTTCCTTCCCTTTACATCCACACTGCTATTAGTCAGATTCAAAATGAAAAGTCATTCAAGTCATTTCAAATTCAATTAGAATAAATTCTTTCCATTTTTCCATCACCTCTCTCAAAATGATATCTTCCCATGACATTCAAACCAGTTCCTCACTACTACAAACCTATGCCAATGCAAGTACCTCCTAGGGTAAAGGAGATATGGAATGCCAGCTAATACATCTCTCAGAGGTAGAGAAGATTATATGGTTAAAATACAATTCTAACCAAGAATCTACACACCTCACATTCACTGGGATAGCTACTATCAAACAAAATGGAAAATAACAGTTGTTGGCAGGCATGTGGAGAAATTAGAACCACTGTGTACTGTTGGTGGGGATGTAAAATGTTGCACCCATGTAGAAAACAGTATGGAGGTCCCTCAAAAAATTAGAAATAAAATTACAAGATAATCCAACAATTCCACTTCTGGGCATAAACCCAAAAGAACTGAAAGCAGGGTCTCAGTCTCAGAGATATTTGTACACCCATGTTTGTAACAGAATTATTCATAATAGCCAAAAGGTGGAAGTAACTCAAGTGTCCACTGATTCATGAACAGAAACAAAATGTGATGTGCACTTATAATGGAATATTAGCCTTAAAAAGGAAGGAAATCGGGTCTCATGCTACAACATGGATGAACCTTGAGGACATTATACTAAGTGAAGCAAGCTAGTCACAAAAAGACAAACACTCTATGATCCCACCCATACGAGGTGTCTAAAGTAGGCAAACTCACAGAAACAGAAAGTAGAATGGTGGTTACCAAGTACTGGGGAAAGGGTGAAAAGGGGAGTTGTTGTTTAAAGGGTACAGAGTTTCAGATTTGCAAGATCAAAAAGTTCTGGAGATCTGTTTCACAACAATGTGAATATACTTAACACCTCTGAACTGTACACTTAATATTGGTTAAGACAGGGAATTCTCTGGTGGTCCAGTGATTAGGACTCGGCGCTTTCACTGCTGGGGCTCAGGTTCGATCCCTGGTTGGGGAACTAAGATCCCACAAGCCATGTGGTGCGGCCAAAAAAAAATAAAGAATTTTTAAAAATTGGTAAAGATAGTAAATTTTATGTTACGGGTTTTTTTTAACTACAAAAAAATTTTTAAAAAAGAACAAATTAAATCATAGTGACATTCAAAAGTCTTACATAATGTGCCAGGTATTGAACACCAAGCAAAATAATCAGAAGGCTTCTTACAAAAAATACCGAACAAACCATCTAGAAAAATCAGAACAACACTACAGCTGTGTGTTTGTGCCACACAATAGTGCCATAAAGTAAAACCCTCCTGGTTATGTAGCATGTTAGTAGTCTCCCTTGTAATTACGGTCAGCTTTTAGCTTGCCTCCAACCTAATTCTAGCCTCCTCACCATAAAGTAAAGCAGACATACACACCAGCTACTCTAACCTACTTTCTTAAATAAATGTATTAAAAATCTGGAATAACCAGGATATGAGTAGAACATGCAGCAAAATAAAGATCAAGGTGAACTAAAAATCTAAGCCCAGAGTAAACAATTCCAATAACAGAAAACATTTCAAAGATCCACATTAACATCCTTAAAGAGATTCAAAGATGGTACATCCATAAACAAGTACATGATGTTATTAAAAAAAGAACAATCCATGAATAAGAAAAAGCCCCTGGAAATTAAAAACTTGATTGCTAAAAGTTTTTCAAAAGAAAGGTTAGAAAATATCTAGGCAGCCCATAAAGAGAAAACAAAATGAAACGTGTAAAAGTTGTGAGTGAGTAGCTCAGAACAACTAATATCAGTTAATACAGCATTCTGAAAAGAGAGTAAAAAATGAAGAAATTATCAAAGAAATGTATGAAAATTTCCCAGGGCTGAAGGGAGATAATGAGTCTTCAAACTGAAAGGACCAACAATAAAATGCCATACCCCAAATGAAAGCCAATTAGATCTTTTGAGATTTCTAACCATGAAGTATAAAGAGAAAATTGTAAAAATCTTCCCAAGAAAAAAGGATCAGGTCACCTACAAAAGAATACTCAGCAGACTTTTCATCAGTAACACTGGATAGTAAAAGGCAAGGGAACAATGCCTTCAGGTTCTGAAGAAACATGATTCTAATTAATTCAACATATATTAAAGCCAGTATGGCTAAAAAAACGGGGAACAAGGGACTAATGGGAAGCAATGATGTCAGGGAGGTAAGAGAGCCAACTCTGCTGTAAAGCTTTAGCTTTTACTCTGAGTGAGGCAAGAAGTCAACAGAGTTTTGAACAGAGACACATTCAGCCCGCCTGGTGGACAACAGACTGTGGGGAAGCAGCACTGGTGGAGGCCAGAGATTAGGACAGGTAGCTGCTGCAATAGGCGCGAGGGGTGATGGTGGCTCTGACCACAACAGCACGAGCAGAGGTGCTGAGAAGTGACTGGATTTTTAATACCTTTAAAAAGAAAATCTGATAGGATTTGCTGATGAATTCACTGAATGTGGGGAATGAAGTGAAACAATGTCAAGAGTGCCTCCAAGGTTTCTGACCTAAGCAGAATTTCAAACCAAATTCAATGTGAGGGCAAAATACAGACATTTCCACAAAGAAGAGATTCAGAAATGTGACCTTTTCTGAGAAAGTTACTTAAGAGTATATTCCAGCAAAAGAGGAAGACACCGTAGCCAGAAAACAATGGCTCTAAACTAAGGGATAATAGTTATACAGCAGATTTAGATAGCAAACAGTCCAGATTCAAGCAAGAAAACAGTCGAGGCCAAAGGGAACAGAAGAGTCACTCAGGAAAAGGTGAGTCCAGAGAGATAAATAATAAGACCAAGAGTTTGCAAAGTCTTGAGAATATGATAAAAGCACAGAATGTGTGTGGTGGTGGAGCAATTAAAACTTCTAAAAACACACACACACGCACGCAGAGCCATACAAGAAAGTCACAGTCTAAATATAAAGCAACTCATCCAGTATATATGACAGAGAGTCAGTGGACTTAAAGAAGAATGAAATACATTCCAAGCAACAGATAAAAATAAACTTTTTATATATAAGATATATATGCCAGCCTATTATATTTCCTATGAACATTATCATCCCAGGCTGTTGTCTTTCATTTTATTTTGACAATTTCTCACGTATAAGAGATTTTGTGAAAACTTTTTCCTGTAATTAAATCTTTTTTCCTTTATGATTTCTTCTATCACATCTAAAGTTAAATCAGGGTTTCTTTAAAATAAATGTTCAACTCTCCTTTCTTCAAAGACCTCTTTTTTGTTAATATTGAACTTCATTCTTGTTTTTTTACCTGAGCTTTTCAAAATGACAACAGCTTGATTATAAATAAAAATAGTTGTTCTAAAATTCAAACAATTGTTTAAACATACACACACACACACACAAAAAAAAAGAAAATACATTAAAAATCACTCAATATCCTCCCAGAGTTACCCACTAATTTTTGGTGAATATCTTGACAAATAAGTACATACATGTTCACATACCTAATTTTTCACAAATAGTACACTATACCATATTCAGGGTGCCTGGAATGCACAACTCCAGGAAGCAGCAATCACCCTGGTTTCTATATAAAAGGTGTTCCAAAGAGACCAGCTCTGGGGCCCCGAGTTACATCAATTCAAGGCAACAGCTCTCACCTGTAACAGGTCTTTTATTGGATATTCAATGGACACAGATATATATGTCAATAAATATATATTTGCATTATCATTCTTAATATTCTAAATTATACAATATTCTAATGAATGGGCAGCCTGTGCTTTATTTAACCAAAACATTAGTGATGGACATTTAATTCCCAATATTTGCTACTAGAAATGCCTTGATGATCTACCTCCTGCTTTACTTACGCTCTCAATTTTTTGTGTGTCCCAATTCCTCTAGGACCTCAGTTCATCAACTTAACCTATCTCACTTAAATGTCTCCTGGTTCTCCTGCTACCTGCTCCTTATTCTCAGCCAAACAACTTGCTTGTCACAACAGCACTAGAAGTCCTTTTCTTGACTTTGCCTCCCTCTCAGCATAACGCTCCCTTTGTCCCCAACTCTTTACTGTATATTTTCTTAACTGAGCAACCCACACATGCTGCTTGTACTTCCTCACTTCCAGTCCACCCCTCGACGCAATCTGACTTCAGCATGCCCCTAGTGACACTTCTTTCTCTGCCAAATCCAGTGAATTCTACAACCTTCTATTTCTTGACCTCGGCCACAATGACTCTGTCAATGACATTTCGACATCAGAGTCACCTGAAGGTATTTTCAAAGGTATCAATTCCAGTGGCCCACCCTGAAATGTCCTCCTATCACATCTGGCATCCTGTATCTTTGTCTGTAAAGATATAATCTGTATTTCTAACATTCTCCCCAGATAACTGTAATATGCAGCCAGATTTGGGAACCACTGGACACAATCTCTGAAACTCTTCCGGCATTCAATCCCATTGTCTCTATTTTACCCTGGTTCCTCTGAGATTTGAAAGTCTTTTCTCAACCTCATTCCCAGGAACCTCTTCTTCTCATTCCCCTGAACGTTGTATTCCCTAGCTTGGCTTTCATATTTTTCCCAATCTACAATCTACCAGAGGAGATAAATTTATTATCATTTAATGAAAATTGTTCCCAAATCTACATCTCGAACTCTTTTGAGCTTTAAATATATTATTTCTAAATGCCAAAGAGAAACTTCTACCCAGATATAACACAGAAAAGTCAAACTCAACCTGTCTATTGAAAGGAATAATTAGCCACAGGTCAAACCAAGTTACAAACCTTAGAGTCAAACATCAACTCCTACTCTTTCTTCTGACAGCCAGCCAGCAGATCCATCAGTTTCACCTCTGAACCCTCTCTCAAACCCATCCCTGCCTTGACCCACATACACTACACCTAGTCAAATCTCTTCATCTCTCACCAGTCTAACTGGTCTGTTTCTCTCTAGTCTCTGGACTTAGGCTTTCTGGAGTTATATCTGGCTTCATTAAATCTTTGCCATATGATCTTGGAAAGTCACTTAATCTTTCTAAAGCAGTTTGTGCAACTGGTGATAACAGTGCCTTTCTTCATTGGGCTGAGAAGGAATTTACTAAGATAATATGTGTAAAGCCCCTTCCACAGTGCCCGGGTGGAATAAGCTATAAACATATAAGAGGGAAGAGCACAAATTCACAGTACACTTGCAGCTCTTCACAATCTACTCTCCAGTATCTTCACCCTCCATAATCCCCAATTCACCTAAGGTTTCAAGCCTTAACAATAATTATATCAATATGTATTACATATAGCAACACACTATATGACACTGTTATATAATATTATATAGCATATATTCTATGATGCATACACATTATATATATGTATTTCATATGTAATATAATACTCATATTATTGATTGTAGCTAATAGTTATTGAGCCTTGTTCTAAGGACTTTACACATATTCACTCATTTTATCCACAGAAGAACCCAATGAAATAAACAGTACTTCACAGTACTATTCCCCACTTCACAGAGGAGAAAGTTAACACATAGAAAGGTTAACATGATGAGCTGGTAGATCAAAAAACCTCTCGACTTTCAGTTATAATATTCTACATGTAATGTTATTTTCTACCTGGAAAAACCAAATTCATCCTTCAAGGCCTCACTCAAACATCACTTGCATTCAAACAGGCAGAATTAACCACTTCCTCATCTATGCTCCCGGAAGTTTGTTCACAGACTAATATACTCTCTACAATATTTTAGAATGATAGCTACCTTCCCAACCTGACTGAGTACAACTATCTTATTCATTTTTAAAACTATGACAGTGCCTGGCAAGGTGTAGGCTCTCTACAAATATTCGGAAATTTCATTAAAAGTTGAAGTTAGAAAGAAAATAAAACATAAAAATTTTTATTATTTACAAAGAGTCATAAGGAGAGCAATTTCAGAAACCTACAACAATACAAAGTATTTAGAACAAATTTCCTATCATTTTTTATTTAAAAATTACATACCCAATTTTACAGATCCTCCAAAAAGTGAACCTTTATCAAAAGCATCCTTCCAGGTAAATGTCAAGCAGATCTTGATAAAAAGAGGAAAAAAAGAAAAGAAATTCATGTTACCTTCCTGAATCTCATTAAATATTAAGTCTCTTTCAAAGAAAAATCCACAGTGAAGAAAAGGACAAAAGCTTCAACCCATCTAAAATGCTATCTTCTCTAACCAACCAATTCCTTTTCCTTTTTCTGGACCATAAAATTTTCTTTTTTGAAAGTAAGATACTGGCACTAGGATATTTCAAATGGTCATTCTGCCTCAGTAACTGAATACATATTGTCTTCTTCAGAAAACACAATCTTACTCATCTTTACAAACACACAATGGCTTGAACAGAACAGATACTTAATAAACGATCATCAAATAAGCCAAGAGAAGTAAAGGCAACGAAGTAAGCTCTACAGGTTTCCCAGAGGATAAAATTTAAAACTATTCCATGATGACAAAAGTAGGAGAATGATTACCTTTCCAGGATAAAATGAGACAATATTTTATTTCTTGATCTGGGTGGTGGTTATACATATATATTCACTTTCTGAAGATTCAAGCTATATACATGATACTGTTCACTTTTATGTATGTATACAAATAAAAGTTCACTTAATTAAAAACTGCATCTCACTCTACTCTAAAATATTCCACACATGAAGGTTAAAAAGAACTTGGCCTCTTTTAAATTATGTATTGCAATCCAATACAAAATTTTTCAATTCTAGATTAGAGAAATTTTCAATACACACAAAACTAGAGAGAATAACACAAGGAACTCCCATACATCCATCAGCAGTTTTAGCCTTTTGCCCTTCTTGGTTCATCTACCCTCACTTCCTGACCCCAACCCCACTACACACATACTTTTTCTTCTGGAATATTTTAAAGCAAATCTTACCATATTATTTGACTTGTAAAAACTTTAGTACAAGAATGTTTAAAGTATTTTGTATAAACTATTTTAAAATTTAGAAATGCCACACAAATTTAAAACTTTTAACAAGTCTCCCAAATAAAACTGTAAGAACTCATCAGCATTTTCAATATCTAGCCTTTAAGAGAAAGTAAGATTGACATTCTTATAGTGTAACATCTAATCATAGTATCTGCAAATTCATATGCAAATATAACATGTGCAAATAATTTTTAAAGCACATAAAATGAGACTAGTACTTCCTGAATCATACAGTTTTCTTTATTCTGTAAAAATCAAAGGAAAGGGCACCACAGATTATATTAGTCAAAAGATCCTATTGATTAAAAACTGCAAGAAAAAAAATGCAGTCCAATGCACTAAATGAGCCCAGAAGTGACTGAGGAATGGCATGAACAGAATTTCCAAGAGACTCTTTACAATGGGCTTAAAAGTTTCTAATTTGTATTTTTAAAGTCTCATAAAAACCTAGGGATAGTGAAGAGGCACCATTTATTTTAATAAAATACCATGGGTAGGAGGAAATGAGTGATTTACCATTATCATATAAGTTTAAAACAAATTAAAATTAATGACTTACCTGGTTTTCAGAAAATGGGAATTTGGGTTCAATGGAACAGATCTGATCATAGTATCTAAAAAACAGAGCAAATTTGTTTATTTTTCTTTTTGTTTCCCTTGACTGAGGAGACATATTCAAAAAAATATTATGAAGACTCATGTCAAACAGCGTACTATGTTTTCTTGTAGAAGTTTTATGGTTTCAAGCCTTACATTTAAAAGTCTTTAATCCATTTTGAATTTATTTTTGTGCATGGTGTGAGAAAGTAGTCCTGTTTTCCCAACACCATTTATTGAAGAGGCTGTCTTTTCCCTACTGCATAGGAGATTAAGAGGTATAAATGTCCTGTTGCAAAATAAATGAGTTACGAATATGGAATGTACAATATGGAGAATATGGTCAATAATTATGTAATATCTTTGTACGGTGACAGATGGCATCTAGACTTGTGGTGATTATTTTGAAATGTACCAAAATATCAAATCACTATGTTGTGTGACAAAAACTTACATAGTGTTGTAGGTCAATTATATTCCAAAAACAAACATAGAAACAGAGATCAGATGTGTGGTTACCAGAGGTGGGGGGCTGAGGGGAGTGGGAACTAGATGAAGGCAGTCAAAAGGTACAAACTTCCAGTTACAAGATAAATAAGTACTAGGGATTGTCAAGTACCACATGATAAATATAATGAACACTGCTGTGTGTTCTATATGAAAGTTAAGAGAGTAAATCCTAAGAGTTCTCATCACAAGGAAAAGAAAACTTTTTTCTACTTCTTTAATATTGTATCTATATGAGATGACGGATACTCACTAAACTTATTGTGGTCATCATTTCATGATGCATATAAGTCAAACCATTATGCTGTACACCTTAAACTTATACAGTGCTATGTGTCAATTATATCTCAATAAAACAGGAAGAAAAAAAGAACCTTAAAAATAATTTATTAATTAATTAAATATAAAAACCGGTCAAAATTTAAAATTACCAAAGCTAAATATTACACACATTTATGTAAATATAACTGGAGTACACAAAAATTATACGTGTTAACTTTGAGTGGACCACGAATCAGATTTCAATCAGCCATTTTAAAGTTAATTAACGTAGTCTTTTTTTTTTTTTTTTTTGGTTGCACCGGGTCTTAGCTGTGACATGCATGTGGGATCTAGTTCCCTGACCAGAGATCGAACCCAGGCCTGCTGCATTGGGAGCACAGTACCTTATCCACTGCACCACCAGGGAAGACCCACACAGTCTTTTAATGTGTAAACCTGTATCTAAAATGCATGCAATGAAAAAACTGTCAAAAAAAAACTCTTACCACCAAAGAAAAATACTTATCAACTATTATTGGCTAAAAGCAAACTAATATCTGCCTAGGTAACCAATGTATACCTTAAAATACTATTTCTTATTAAGATAACTTTATATCCATTGGGCAGATTAACACCTCTGGTAAACTACTGATTAAAATCAGGTTTACCAACTTTCCCATATGATTTGGGTATGTCCTCTCCTGTCCATCTCCACCACTGCTACACAGTCAACAATTCCACTCTCCCTTGAATGTAAACTAATCCAAAAGTTCCCTAGCCAGTCGCCCTGTCTCCTCTTCTCCTTTCTCATTCTCTTCAATGTGTTCTTCATACAGCAGCCAGAATGATTATCAAACATGAGGCAGTCTTCCCCTATCAGGCTGACCTCTGAGCTAGCCAGGGGGTTGGGGGGTGTCCAAGGCCAAGCTTTCTAACTGGCCTGTAATCTTTCTTCCTTCCCTTATCACCTCCCTGCTCCTGCACCCCCATCACCATGGCTCTTTGCAATTGTTATTTCTGAGGCCAAGTTTTCCAGAGGGGTGGGAGCAACATGTCAGAGATCAAGTTTGGGGCTGCCATGGCCACAACTTTGGTTACACAGAGGAAGAATTGAGCAATTAGGTAAATACAATGAAGATAATGGGAGTCAGGCTTCTAACTACCAGAGAAAGGAGTTACAAACATGGGAATGTGGACAGCTAGAAGAAACGCTGGCTTTGGATTGGAATGGGAGGTAACAGTGTGAACTCATTTTTTAATACAATGTAATACAGATACAAAAGAGGTATAAATGTGTGTGTGTATGTATTTCCTAAGTGTATATGCTGAGAGGTCCTAGAAGCAATAATACCTAAGTAGCAATAAGCACACCTAGAGGCCAGATAAATAGTACTATGCATTAAACGGAGCCAGCCAGTCCTTAGAGAAATTGCTGGCTCCATGACTGCAACTGAGAAAATTCAAGCAGCAAGGCTAAAACATCTAGCTATGCTAGGAAGTTAAGGACTCAAAAAATGATGAGGATATGTCAGAAGAACACAGGAACTAGCTTTAAGCAGCTCCTACTAGCCAAGTCCAGAATAATTCAAATAAATAACAAATCATAACCCACTAAGGAAAATAAGAACACTGTTCTAAAGTAAACAAAACAAACAGGTGAATAGGGAAAGCTCTACCCTACTGTACAATGCCAACTAATAAATCTAGAAGAAACAATGAAGTGAGAAATGTCACCATCTGGCATCTTTCATAATATATATCTGATTCAGGTAAAATCATGAATGGAAGCTAAAACACGAAAGTTTGATGGAAACAGGATATTACAAAGTCGCAAACTACCTCCCCACAAAATACTAATTAGTATAACTTATTAATTGTAAGGCCAAAAAATCTGGCAGACAGCATCTTAACAAAGTGATAAAAGTTAAACATTATCAGCAATGGGACAAATCAACCTCATGTTTTTCCCAACATGCACTAAAAAGAACACAGCATCACTTGGGTGGTACGAGAGCCCCAAAATGTGTAAAACACAAGAAAATATGAGGCAAGCCCTTACTGAGGGACATTCTACCAAGTAAGTAGCCAGTACTCTTCAAAAATGCCAACATGGTGAACGACAAGGGAAAACGGAGAAACTATTCCAGATTGAAGGAGACTAAAAAGGCAATTAAATGCAATGCAAGATCTGGGATTAGATCCTGGACCTGTAAACAACATTATTGGGAAAATCAGCAAAATCTGAATGAGTTTTGTAGATTAAATGGTAATATTCAATCAATGTTAATTTCCTGATTTTGAAAGCTGTACTTTGGTTATGTAGGAGAGTATTTTTGCATTCCCATTATACTTATAATTACATCCAAAACTTTTGACATCATTCAACTCTCCAGCCTCAACTCAATATTCACTACACATTCTAGGCACTAAAATTCTATGCTCTCTCCTGGCTCAGGGCCTTCACCCATTTTGTTCCCCCATATCTGGAAATTTTCCCATCACAATTTCCCATTTTTCTTGTCCTCATTCATTCACTCATTCAACAAACATATACTACAAGTTTACTATGCACCAAACACAGTTCTAGGACATAGGAATTCAGCAGAACATAAGCATTTAAAAATTTGCACCCTTGTAAAGCTTACTTTCTGAGTGGGAGACAAAACAAGATAAAGTAAAAATGTAGTAAAGTAGATAGTGCTAAGTGCAATGGCACTTAAAGAAGTGAGAGAAATAAGGTACGTGTATGGGGTGAGGTGAGAAGGCTGTAGTTTTTTCAGATAACATGGTCATTTGACTACATAAAAGTAAAAAGTAAAAAATTTTGAAACATCCTGGGGGCTTCCCTGGTGGTGCAGTGGTTAAGAATCCGCCTGCCAATGCAGGGGACACGGGTTCAAGCCCTGGTCCGGAAAGATCCCACATGCCGCGGAGCAACTAAGCCCATGTACCACAACTACTGAGCCTGCACTCTGGAGCCCACGAGCCACAACTACTGAGCCCATGTGCCACAACTACTGAGCACATGTGCCACAACTACTGAAGCCCGTGTGCCTAGAGCCCGCGCTCCACAACAAGACAAGCCACCACAATGAGAAGCCCGCTCACTGCAACAAAGAGTAGCCCCCGCTTGCCACAACTGGAGAAAGCCCATGCGCAGCAACGAAGACCCAAGGCAGCCAAAAGTAAATAAATAAAAAATTTTTTAACAATCATGAATAATAGAAAGGGCATGAAGGAAGTCATGGGATGTGAGGGAAAAGCATTACCAGTCAAGGGAAGAGCAAGTGCCAAAAAGCTGAGACCAGAGTATGCCTGAAAAGATCTCTGCCATGATAAGGAGGCATATGGCCAGAGAGTGAACACTGGAGAAAATAGTGGGAGATTAAATCAAGGAAGTAATGATGCCTTGAGTGCAACTTGTAAGACTTTTGGCTTCTACTATAGAGTAAGAGGAGGAACCATCCAGAGGGTTTGGACAAGAGTAACACGAGCTAATCCATTTTCAGAGTCACCCTGGTTGCTATGTAGAAAACTGACTTGCAGGTGTGCCAGGGTATAAGTACAGACAAGTCAGAAAGCTATTGCAGTAATCCAGTAAACAGATGATCCACGGTGGTGGCAGAAATGATAGAGGCACTCAATCTCACTCCTTTTCTAAATTAGTTCCCCTCTCCATTTATAATCTTAGGCCCCTGAATTTTTCCTTCACAGAACTTACCACAGTTGGTAATATATTTATTTGCGGGACTTTGTTTAATGTCTTTTCTCTCAAAGGATTGTAACAGAAACTGGGTCTATTTGCTCAGTTTCATTGCTAGCTCCAAACAAATGAATCAGTAAAATGCAAAGTTTTTAAAAGGCAACTTTTTTTAATCTCTGAAAAGTAAAACCTGAGATTCTCTGTTTTGGTAATAAACAGGAGCTACCAAAGAATGTGTCCATAAGGAGAGACTAGCAAGTACCAAGACCCTGAGGCAACAATGTGCAAGGAGGCCGACAGGGCTATAGCGCGGGGACTGGCACACTTTTTCTGAAAAGGGCTATTCTAGGCTTTGCCAAAAAAGAGGCAAAATCAAGGATAAAATGTAGGTACTTGTTATAACAAGAAAGAAAACTCCTGCCCTGCCCTGGGCGCTTTTTACCTGGGTTGGGCCATCTCAGATGGTGGGTACACTAAGTACACAGCTATCTAATTGCCATTAGCTGGAGACTTCTCTGAGGGAAGAGGATCCAGTCTGGTGTTAAGAAGCCCAGGGGAGGGAGGTGAGTAGTGGCTAATACAGTCTGTTTCACTCTCTGCCCCAGTGACACTCAAATATCGGCACGCCCTTCTCTCCTGCCAGAGAGTCCAGCCATCTCAAACTTGGGCGGCTGGTACAGCTGGCAGGAGAGAGGGCAATTTGCTGAGTCACCAAGTTCCGGTATGAGATTATACCATTCACTGCCAAGCAACTGCCAAGCAGAAAACCCAACGTGTAGGGCACCTGAGCAAGCCCTGGGCAGCAGTGAGGCACGGCTACTGGCCAGAGAAGCAAACACTTGGAATAAAGGGGAGGATGGGGCAGAGGGGAGCACCCCAGCTAGCTCTCCAAGGCTCACAACGCTAGAGTGATACCCTGGACCATACAAAAACAGGCAGCTGGGCAGGCCTCTGCTCTACAGACAGCAAGGAAGGAAGTAGGAGGAGATGAAGCTACTTGCTCTGCAAGTGAATCAGGAAAAAAAAGAAAGGCTAAAGAGAATGTACTAAAATTTTATACCTACCCTATTTACTCCAAAGCTTTTGGGGTCAACTCTGAAAACTTACATGGGGTAACAGTGCATGTATATCCTACATTTAAATGACTAGGAAGATACGCGATGGAATCTTCAAAGTAAAATAGCTGTCTTAAGACAGGTTATATAATATGAAATATAAGTATGAAAAAATGAAATATAAGTACTGTACAACAGTCATTGGAAATCAATAATATCTGACTTCCTATGGAGTAAACTCCAACAAAGAGACCAACTAATGCTTTTCAAAAGAAAATAGCCATTGCTAACTGCAGGTACCACAGGGAAAATGCTGTTCCTACAGTACGAAGTACAGTAAGCTATCCTTTCAATATAATTCCACCACATACGACCCCTCATAGTTCAGCCTAATTCTCAGCTATCAAAGCTCTCTAGAGAGGGAACAAGAGCAGAACAAGAGAATCTACCACACCCCTCTCTTTATCATTTAAATATGCTTTACTCAATCAGCAGATTCTATCCCAGGGTATACCTCTAACAAATTAGACCGAGGCTGCAAGTTTTCCACAAGTGGGGAGAGAGAAAGCCAGTATGCTACACCAGAGTACTGGTGTAGCAAAGAAAAAAAAAAAAAAAAAAAAAGAATCTGTACCGTTAAAGATTTTATTTTAAAAATAAGTAAAAAAAAAAAAAATTAACTATAAAATCCTAAACATAAAAAGGTAAGTCAGACAACCCTGAGTTTGAATCCCAACTCCACCAACTCTTAGCTGTGTGACTGCATGCAAGTTACTCCTCAACCTCTCTAAAGTGAGGGCAAAACCTCATTTAATTTAAGCATGAGGGACAAATGATACAATATATACTCAAAGCTTAAAATATTGCCTGGACACACTGCACATGTTGGAAAAACGGTAGCTACAGATTCTTATTTTACAACTATTCGTAAGTGTTTTACATGTTCTCCAGTATTTCATAAAACTTAAATCACTTTAGAGCACATATCTAAGAACTCAACGTTTAAAATCTCATGGGGAAATAAAAAGGAAATGAATATATTTCTTTTAATATACCAGTGATAGGTACAGGACAAATTCCAATTAGAAATTCTAGTTTTAAAGTTTTTCTTAGGGGGAAGGTGTGAAGACCGAGAACAACCAATCTACGTTAGGCAAAGTGATACTGCAACGCAAATTCACGTAACCCATCCAGCTCCAGCCAGTACTGAGGGCTGGGCAACTCCCAGCCCACCAACCAGAGACAGAAACAAGAGAGCTGGGCCAGATATTGATCAGAGTTAACAGATGCCTCCTGAACCTTATTTTCACACTTCTTTCTTTGCCCGATTTACCTCATGAAGAATCACTAATGAAGCACTACTGCAGCAGAGTATGGCAGAAAGTAAATAGTCAGGGAGTCAAGAAGTCAAGATCTTAGTCTAACTCTACCACAAAGCTAGCTGCGTGGCTTAAACCTCCCGTGTGCAGAAGACTCTGAGAGAAGATTCTCTCTAGGGTTACAAAGAATGAAGAAAATCCTGACAAGCTATTTTATTTATTAAACATTAGAAAAGTCAGAACACAGAAAAGCAGAGATTTTAAATTTTCCTTTAAATTTTCAAGTTTATTCATTTATGCACAATAAAATTACTGAGCCAATTTAAGGTCTGGCTACTACAGATACTCCTTGAGACCAAGGGTCAGGTATTATATATCTTTATATTCCCCACACTGTTTTATTAACAAATTGTAGCAACGTCATTAGGACTAATATTATCTCAATATCTTAAGCAACAATCAGAATGTAAGCAACAGCTTGAGAAGTAAAATGGAACAGCAATATTTTCTTTCTTGATCTGTAAAACACTAGTGCTGGGATAAAATTTCAGAAATTATGAAACTAATTCCATCACCTTTATTTTACAAATGAAAAAGATACTACCATAATGCAGCAAACTAAGTATTAACCCACAAAAAAGTGACACACAAATCTATTTAGAAATTTTACAAAATCTATATAAAGGACTCTTGAGTTAAAGAAAACTAAAATTACAAACTATTAAAAAACGTCAACAAGAATACTATATACCGGGGACTTCCCTGGTGGCACAGTGGTTAAGAATACACCTGCCAATGCAGGGTACCACAGGTTCGAGCCCTGCTCTGGGAAGATACCACATGCCGTGAAGCAACTAAGTCCGTGCACCACAACTACTGAGCCTATGATCTAGAGCCCACAAGCCACAACTACTGAAGCCTGCATGCCACAACTACTGGGCCCGTGTGCCTAGAGCCCGTGCTCTGCAACAAGAGAAGCTGCCACAATGAGAAGTCCACGCACTGCAACAAAGAGTAGTCCTGCTTGCCTCAACTAGAGAAAGCCCGGGGACAGCAACAAAGGCCCAACGCAGCAAAAAATAAAATAACTAAATTTATTTAAAAAAAAAAAAAAAAAAGACACATGCACCCCAATGTTCATTGCAGCACTATTTACAATAGCCAGGACATGGAAGCAACCTAAATATCCATCAACAGAAGAATGGATAAAGAAGATGTGGTTATATATATATATATATATATACACACACATATACACACACAATGGAATACTACTCAGCCATAAAAAGGAACGAAACTGGGTCATTTGTAGAGACGTGGGTGGACCTAGAGATAGTCATACAGAGTGAAGTAAGTCGGAAAGAGAAAAACAAATATTGTATATTAATGCATATATGTGCAATCTAAAAAAATGGTATAGATGATCTTATTTGCAAAGCAGAAATAGAGACACAGACATAGAGAACAAACATATGGATACGGGGAGGGGGATGAATTGGGAGATGGGGACTGACATATATACACTACTGATACTATGTATAAAATAGATAACTAATGAGAACCTACTGTATAGCACAGGGAACTCTACTCAATGCTCTGCGGTGACCTAAATGGGAAGGAAATCCAAAAAAGAGGGGATATATGTATACATATAGCTGATTCGCTTTGTTGTACAGTAGAAACTAACACAACGCTGTAAAGTGACTATACTCTGATAAAAATTTTTTTAAAAATTCCTTTACCTATCCTACTCTTCTATTAGATGTGGACACACATAATGGCCAATAACATATGAGCAGGGTATTCCGGGGCAGTTTCCAGGAAACATCGTGGAGGCTGAGCCCTCTGCCTTCTTTCTCCCTCCCTCCATCCTCCTAAAACTTGGGTATGACTGCTATCTGGACCTTGAGAGCAAGGACTCTAGGTTTTACAGAGCAGCTCACTGGAGGAGCCAGAGCCTGAGCCTGATGAACTTCACAGAACCACTACACCATCCCTAGGCTACCAGAACTACCCATCCACCAACTTTTCACACAGAGTAAAATCATAATTTTTTTTCAATTTATTTTTTGGCTGCGTTGGGTCTTCATTGCTGCACGCAGGCTTTCTCTAGTTGCAACGAGTGGGGGCTACTCTTCGTTGTGGTGCATGGGCTTCTCATTGCAGTGGCTTCTCTTGCTGCGGAGCACTGGGCTCTATGCATGCAGGCTTCAGTAGTTGCAGCACGGGGGCTCAGTAATTGAGGCACATGGGCCCTAGAGCACACGGGCTTCACTAGTTGCAGCGTGCGGGCTCAGTAGTTGTGGTGCATGGGCTTAGTTGCTCCACAGCATGTGGGATCTTCCCAGACCAGGGATCGAACCCATGTCCCCTGCACTGCCAGGCAGATTCTTAACCACTGAGCCACGAGGGAAGTCCTAAAATCATAATTTAACTCACTGACAGTTTGAGATCTACCACACGCAGATGACTTCACCCCTAACACAGCAACATAAATAATATAAAACTAAAACAGATAATATAGAAAACTGCATACATGACTGCTGAGATCCTCAACCTCCATTCCCCCTGACCAAATTTCAGAAAGCTGACAACCAGGCTTTTTCATGGAAGGAGACTGGAAGCTTTCTCTCTAAAGAAACTAATCACAACAAAAGACATGGAAGGTGGTATCTGGAGCTTCCCCCTCCCCCCCAAAAAACCCAGCAGGGTTCCCATCTGATCACCTAGTGTAAAATTCACTGTTTACCAAGGCTCTCCTAATCAATTTGTAGTTAAAGTCACTTTACAAAGGATGACATTCATTCTTAATATTATAACTCATAAATGTGTATTTTAGGAAATGTTAATAGGTCATCTAGAAGTTAGTAACAATAAAAAAGGCAAGTCACTGAAACTATATGTAGAGCTGTGTATCATTACCAAGCTAGCTTCTCTTCTTTAGGAATTAGATTAAGCCCTCTTTTTTTAAAATTTTATTTAAAAGTTCATTAAGTTTAAAATATGTAAATTAATGTTCAGTTTACACAATTATCCAAATATAATTATTAAAAGTAAGACAATCTGCTTGATTGGATGAACACCCAACAATTGTTTCATTTTTACAGTATGTATACCAAAGGTACTTTTGTACACACCTCCATTTAACAGACTGTACTAATAGCTATTAGTTTACCCTAACTCTCCTATAACAGCAAGAAGTGAAAAAAGCGTAGTTGTTGAACGACTGTGTTAATATGAGGATAATACAGACAACTAAAGAAACACAGTTTCAAAGACACTATCTCCTCAACAGCCCTAAACCTAGGAACAGTTCTCACATTTACACCTTGGAAAAGACTAAAGGAATGAACAAATGAACAAAGTTTTAAACTTCACAGAACCACTACTCACTATTCTCTCATCTTCTAGTCTCTGAAGACTACACACTCCTTAAGGGCTGAGACCAAACCTAATGTATTCATATGTACATTATACACAACCCATGCTTTTTTAATACTACTAATGAAAAATCGTCACTGAATGCCCCTCATGTCTACATAAGAATTGTACTGGAGATTTTTTTAAAGTATGTTAATTCTAAAGAATGGCTAAGTGTTCATAGGTTAATTTTTTTTTATATTTGTTTCTTTTTTAAATATTTTTAAATTTTATTTATTTTTGGCTGTGTTGGGTCTTTGTTGCTGCGCACGGGCTTTCTCTAGTTGCGGCGAGCGGGGGGCTACTCTTCGAGTGGGCGCTACTCTTTGCTGCGGTGCACGGGCTTCTTATTGCAGTGGTTTCTCTTGCTGCGGAGCATGGGCTCTAGGTGCATGGGCTTCAGTAGTTGTGGCACGCAGGCTCAGTAGTTGTGGCTCATGGGCTCTAGAGCACAGGCTCTGTAGTTGTGGCGCTTAGGTGCTCCGTGGCATGTGGGATCTTCCCGGATCAGGGCTCGAACCCGTGTCCCCTGCACTGGCAGGCGGATTCTTAACCACTGAACCACCAGGGAAGCCCTAACTTTTTAAAAAGCTTATACTAAGTATCAAGTTAGTGATCTTTGCAACCCAACAGTCTTATCTTTAAAACTGACACCAAGGGGTCATCATCCCTCTAAGCAATCTATTCAGTATCCTCCTTCTGGAGGACCAGCTCTTCCCCAGTCCATACTAATATTACTTTAATCCATGCTGCATGGAGAAATTAAACCAGCAGAGTGACTCAGACAAGGGCAATTAAATTAGGCCATTTCCCACCATCATACATGGGCACAAGCCAACCCAATCAGAGGCCTCCATAGACTTTCGCCAGGGTGTAGGAGAAAAGTACTCTTACCTAAGATCCTGAGTGTTAAGACCACTGTAATTACAGGAGAGCCAAGATCCTGAGTGCTAAGACCACTGTAATTACAGGAGAGCCAGTGGCCATCTCTCCCAATAGAGAAACAAAGCTCTCCTAAGAGGTAATCATCATAGAGGCAGGATGATCTCCTGGAATGCCTAAAGATAAGGAAGCAATATTCCTTGACTTTGCAGTTACTAAGCTAGTTTAACCTGAGCTGCTCCTACCTGCATCCTAATACAGCTGTGTTTTTCCCGTGAAACAAGGAGAATATGTTACACATAGGAAATGAGATCATTAACAAGATGGGCGAAATAATTTTTTTTAACTATAAAGTGCTATGAAAATGTTCTGCCATCCTAACTAGAAAGAACTACAAAAGGAACTCTCCTTAAATACAGCCTGAGCTCAATAAACATTTGCTAAGATAACAAATTTACTCCAATATCTGCATACCTGTTTGTGAACAAACTGATTAAAAGCAACCTATCTTGAACGTTAATGTCACTCAAGTTTAACTTCAAATAATGGCAGCTCCTAACCTATGGAATTCTCCATTTGTCGTTCGGTTACGATGAAGCTAGGAAGATGGCTCATTCCGAAGTGGACAGGGTAGTACGTAATAAACATGGGTTCCAGTGTTCCAATTCTGCCACTTCCCTGAAGCAACTACGATTACGAAATCCAAACCTGGCCAAGAAAGTTTTGCAGTGATGCAAAAACTGGGGAAGAGAGGAGTCTCAGAGACCCCCTCCCCCCACCAAAAAGTGAAGAAAACCAGTTCTGGGTAAATGTGGCAAAAGAGATCAGTACGTGGCAGACCGTTCCTCCCAGGTGGCCGACGGCCCGAGCCTCGGTGGACCAAGGGCTAGGGCGGGCAGCTAGGGGAAGCGGGTCGGGTCCCCGGGGACTTCGAGGCCGCTCCTGCTCAGCAGGAAGGAATGCAGACCACACCTACGCGCCCGGCCAACAGGGGCAGGACGGCCGGCCCGGGCAGTAGGTGTGAAGGAGGGAGGCAGGAAGAGAGAAGGAAGCAAGGGGAGCGGCAGGCCGCCGACGGCCTCCCCCCGCCCGGCCCCAGGCCCACCTCAGCAGCGTCTCGAGCGCGCTCTCGTGCTTGTCCAGCGGGCGGCCGAGCGCGGCGCGGCGCAGCTTGCTGAGCTCCTCCGCCGCGCGGCAGTACTGGGCCTGCTCCTCCCCGCCGCTCGGGTACGTCTGCTGGATGAACTTCACCAGCGGCTTGGCCAGGTCCACCTCCGAGGTCTTCTTCAGCTGCACTGAGACGAACGTCGCCATGGCGAGCGCCTCGGCCGCCCTTCGGGCCAAAGACCGCGGGACGACGACGAAGGCCGAGGCGCGCGGGGTACCGTACAGGCGGACTGACGAGCTGACAGAGGTCCGCTCGGCCTGCGCTTCGGGTCTGGCCACTTCCGGGAGCTATCGCGCAGGCGCAGTCGGCGCGCCGCCTCCGGTCACGTGAGGGAGACCGGGCGCCGGCGCTGCTCACCTGGGCCCCCACTCTTCCTGCGCCCAGCCTTACGGCGCCGGCTTTCTCCACAGGCGGAATTTTCTCATTCCTCCGTACTTCCTCGGCAGGTGGGCAGAGTGCTTTCACGTAAAGATAATTCTTCCTCCGCTCTAACAATTTCCCGGGGAAGTGCTACAGTTACTGCCACGGGCGCGAGTTTGCAGCCACCTGTCCAAGACCTGGCAGCCTCAGGGTTATTGTGACCTATGGTAATTCATTCAGCGGGCTGCTGTGTATGAATACTGTGTGCACAGTGAGCCGAGTAGGCAAGGTCCTGGCTATTGTGCAGCTTAATGTCAGGTAAGGACACAGATATTAAGGTGGACCAAAAAAGTATCTTGGTACAAAAAGCAGGGTGCTTGGCATGTAAGGGTATGAGGGTCCCTCGAAAGAACCTAGTTTAAACAATAATAATTATTAAATAATTATTTAAGAGAAGGTTTTTCTGAGGAGGTGAACTTTAAAAGACCTGCAGTTTGAGAAGATGCTTGACATTAGGAGAAGGGAAGAGTGGCCGGGAGAGTAGTGGCTGGGGAGAGCCTCCCAGACCAAGGGGCAACGGCCCTAGGAGGCAAGCACTTCCCATGTTCAGGGTGTGGAAGCAAACAGTGTGGCAAAAACTTAATAAACAAGTAGAGAATGGGATGAAATAAAGTTGGAAGAGTAAACAGGCATCAAATCGTTCAGAACCTTGTAAGCCAAGTTAAAGAATTTGTATTGTAGAAGAAATGGAAAGGAAGCTATAAATGCCATTTAAGAAACGGTGACATGATACAATTTATCGACACATTTTTAAAAGGCCACTGTGTGCATCAATCTGATGAGATGTCATATGAAGTATACAATATCGTCATCTATGATCTATTCCAGGCAAAAATGTTTAACTTGAATCTGTCAATTCTTTGCATCTAACACACAATTTATAAAGAAGTACAGGGGATAGAAGAGCAAACTAAATGATACCATGAAAAGTAACCAGACAAATGCAGAAGGTGGAACATTAGGCAGAATAACTGATCCCATCTCTTTAAAAAATTATAGTTATAAAAAAGCCACTGCTCTGTAAAAGAAATTTGAGGGACATAGAATCTGGATTGAATCCTGATTTGAACAGACCAGCTATGAAATGCGTTTTCAGGACAATTGAAGAAATTTGAACATAGATGGACTGAATATGAGATGAAAATGTATTGCCATGGAAAGGTGGAGATCATTAACTGAAAAGAGCAAGTCACAAAACAGTATGTATGTTACAATATCTCATTTTGATTATAAAATGCACATATGTGTATTTATGTACTATGAAAAAAGATCTAGAAGGATTATACCCTAAGGAATTAGCAGTTGTAATCTTTAGAAGTGGAAATGTCTTATTTTCTTTATTTGTTGCCTATCTTTTTTGTGTAATTTTTTACAGAATATATACTACTTTTGTTACAAAAGTTTATTTGGCCACAGTTTTTTTTAATTTTTAAAAGTTTATTTTTCCAGGTTAAAATAAATAAAGTAGCCACTCTGGGTGCTATGTAGAGAATGTATTAGAGGAAGGCAAGGTAGAAGCATGGAGCCAAATCCTGAAACCATTTCAGAAATCCAGGCAAGGGATCATGAAAGCTAGCATTAGCAGTACTAAGCCAGACTCCCAGATTTGGGGCCTGAACATCTGAGCTGTCAGTGGAATCATTTACTGACATATTAAAAAAATATAAAATAAAAAAAACTGATGGATAATCCACTGATGGGCCCAGAGGATGGGAAGTGTTTATACCAAGCATTGAAGTGGAGTCATTAAATTGACAATTGGGTATATGAGATTAGAGCTCCAAGAAGAGATCTTGTTTGGGAATCAACAGTCGGCATACAAATTAATTTTAAGCCTCTGGGCCTAGAAAGGAACACAAAGAAATAGAAATAGATCAGAAGCTTTCAGGAAATAGAATATCAGATTATGTGTTTTTTTTAAGACAGAAGATAGTATTTTGTAGGTTGGCTGACAGGACTGATCCACTGGGGAGGGAATGAAGATTCAGAAGAGCTGAGGATAACCAAAGGAGCCAAGTGCATGAAAAGAGGAGAGGAAAGGGTAACCAGAGTAGGGAGGGTACAAGAGAAGGGATTAACTGTCAGAAAGATGAGGGATGTGTCATTTGTTGAGGCAGATGGAGGGAAAAAGGAAATGAATATAGATGTGTTTAAGTGTGGCATTGATCAAGGAAAGATTAAGGTGATCTTATCTGATAAAACGTGATCTGTCTCTGCATGTCTCTCAGACTTTATGTTTTGCCACTTGTTCCTCATGTATTACTGCCCAGTCATGTTGGTCTTACTTCAGTTTCTCAAACTCTCACTAAGATCTTTCTTTCCTCATATGACCTGAAATAATTTACCCCTTTCTTCATATCTTGGAAGAAATGTCTCCTCCCCATAACACCGTCTAAAATAGATTCCCCCCTTGTTAGTGTCTAACTCAGCCATTGTTTATTTGCTTCATAACACTTATCCTAACTAGCAAGTTTTTTGTTACCTGATTAATTTTTTTCTGACTTTCTCACTAGAATGTAAACTCCTTAAGGACAAAAACTGTGTTTGTTTTGTATACTGTTAAGTCTCTAGCACTTGGCACTTAGTAGGCAACTCAGTAAATATTTTTGAAAGAGTCAATGAGTTTCACTGCTTGCAAAAAAATAAAAAGGTTTCTACTATCAAAATAACACAGCTTTCCCCTCAATACCCTCATTAAATAGGCATTAGGCCAGTGGCCAAAGAAGGAGGGTATATAAGGGTAGGCTAGCTCATATTCTGATAATAAACAATTTCAAAATCTCAGCATCTTAACATAATAAACATTTGTTCCTTGCTCATGCAAAGTCTTCTGTGGGACAAGCAACTGTCCAGGGTCGCTGTCCTCCAAGCAGTGTCTCAGTCATTCAGACGAGTTTGATCTTGTAGCTTAACTGTCTTAACTTGAGACTCCAATTTCAAATGGGAAGAGGGAATCTGTAGCATCATATAGCAACTGTTCACTGCCTCTGCCCTCTCACTTTCATTACCTTTCACTGTCTAGAACTTCTCACATAGCTCCGTCAGACTGGAATGGGATCAGGAAGGGTGGTCTTCTGTATGCCCAGGAGGGAAGGGAGAACTGGATGCTTAGGGAGCCCTAGTGATGCTTTCCAAAGATACGTTTCACTGTTTCCAAACTCGCTTATGGTAACATTGATTTTCCATCTGTGTAATGAAACTTCATAAAATGTGTTCTTAGAGTGTATCCGCAGTGTAACGTTTCAGGGAATATTAAATCTATAGGTTTTTTCCTCCCTGATAATCCCTGGTTCCGGTGAGCCCATCATTACCCCCACTGATTGAACCAATGGAAATAAACCTCTCTGGATGGACAGAACCCTGCTGAAAACAGCTTTGAGTTTCAAAATAGAGCTTTCAAGTCCATGTTGAGACAGTAGCCTGAAAGTAAGCACTTGTGATTTTGGGGAGGAGCGAAGCCTTGTTGAGGAGAAAAGAAGTTTATCAAAGCCAAGCCCAGAGGACTGTAACAAAGAGTTTTTACAGTAAATGAGAGGGTAAATAGTACAAGGATTTGATGTAAGGGAAGTCCCTGCAATGCAAGAAAGAGAAAGCCCTTTTGGGTGCTAAGAGGAAGAGTCTAAGAGAGAGAAAGTGAAAGGCAAAAGGTAAATGAGGTGTCTTCACTCCCCTACTCCACTCTCTCGGGGTAAACTTAAGGATGTTGGGGGGTCATGGGGGAGGACCTACAGGAAAGGAGGCATGGAGTAGAAGAGTTCAAATAGACTTGCTGAAACCAATAACATTAGGATGGAGAGGACTTCCTTGGCGGTCCAGTGCTTCCACTGCAGGGGGCGAAGGGTTCGATCTCTGGTTGGGGAACTAAGATCCCACTGCCACATGTCACCTGGGAGACACATCATGTGTATGGAATAGAAAGGGGAATGGTGTGGGGCAGGGCACTCAGTTTTTTGCAACATATAACATGCTTGAGAACTATTTGTCTCCTTAATCTATTTGCATATTTCTAAAAAATTAAAAATGCAAGAAGAGAAAATTACCCACTTTCCACTTATGGGTGTGTAAATTTTGAGGTCCACATGGCCTCAAATTTTTTTAAGAGAAATAGGAAACTATTAACCTTTTTATGTAGAATTATTCCCTGTGCAAGCCCATTCTCATCCCATATACGAATGATCATATTTCCACCAGCTGCCAGTTCTCTAATACCATTCACAGCTATTTAAATAACCTGCCCTTTGCCACCAGTGTCTCTTAGACAGGAGTTGTTTTACTTGTTTTACTCAGAAGATAACTTCTGAGAATGAATATCAGCATTATTTTGAAAGAATTGCTTTACAGAGTAGAAATAATTCTGGACAGCTGTGTGTATTATCTTGTGTGTATCTCGACGTTTGAGGGCAGGTTTCTCCTGTTTTCACCAAAATCCAGTATGTGTTTTAGTATCCAAAGTTGAAGAGGAGCTCCCTCACCGTCTCTCCCTTGCTTTTGTTAATTTGCTTTTAGAGTTATATGCAGTTTCTTTAGTCTGTTCCCTCAGGCATACACTAGCTCTCTGTTTCAGATTCAGGGAGCAGTAAGTAAATGGTTATTGGTATTCCTTCATATTAAACATACTTGAGTTTCCTTGTAAGAAAATTATGCATGTACACAGACATGTGTGATTTCATTTATCTTTACTTATTTAATATTTATGATCATATATTAAAAACCAAGGGCTTCCCTGGTGGCACAGTGGTTGAGAGTCCGCCTGCCGATGCAGGGGACACGGGTTTGTGCCCCCGGTCCGGGAAGATCCCACGTGCCACGGAGCGGTTAGGCCCGTGAGCCATCGCCACTGAGCCTGCGCGTCCGGAGCCTGTGCTTCGCAACGGGAGAGGGCACAACAGTGAGAGGCCCGTGTACCGCCAAAAAAAAAAAAAAAAAAAAACCAAACCCTCCCCGTAAGCTTCATGGTACAAAGGAAAGTATCAATAACATGTGGATGGCCAAACTAAGTTATTCAGCAAGTATCTGTTCAGGTTCCACTGTGTGCCAAGCAAAATTTAAATCAGGAGAATTCTGTAACCAATATGTCAATCTATTGTATATATTTACAAAGTTCTTGGTTCCACACTCATAGAAGATAGTTCAGGAGATGGTTTATAGGATGGGGTCTAGGACAGGAGGTAAGCCCTACAATGGTAGCTGTGCAGCAGAGTAGCCAGACCAGATTAAAACAGGAAAATGAAGGGCTGCAGAAGGAAGGTCCCATAGAGAAAAAAAGAAAGATTAGAGAGGGACTTCCCTGGCGGTCCAGTGGTTAAGACTCCACGCTTCCACTGCAGGGGGCACAGGTTCGATCCCTGGTCGGGGAACTAAAATACTGCATGCCACGTGGCATGGCCAAAAAAATAAAAAAAGAAAGGGGGATTAGATAGAATACCTGATGTGATGGAGCTTTCAGAAAAAACTAAGAGTTATTACAAAGAAGAACAAAAGACTGTGACACTAAGAAAAGCAAAGGAAATAAAATCATTGTGCATCTCTTGGTGTTTACAGTCATAATAAACACTAATTGTTTAAGGTTGTGTCTACCAGGTTTCTTTCTAGAAAACCTCCTATTTTAAAAAATTTTTTATTGAAGTATAGTTGCTTTACAATATTTTATTAGTTTCAGGTGTACAACAAAGTAATTCGGATAGCTAGATAGATAGATAGATAGATATTTTTTTCAATTCTTTTCCATTATACAAGACATTGAATACAGTTATTACAAGACATTGAATATAGGTCCCTGTACTATATAGTAAATCCTTGTTGTTTGAAAAATTACTATTTTCTCTTTGTAATTAATAAATAATTTGGGGAAATATACTTTGAGACTATATTAATGTGTTGTTCCTCATTAAACTTTTTTTTACTAGTTTTAGCATCCTTTGATGATTCTCACCTGACACTATTATTGCTATGATAGTGGCAAAATGGTGATTTTCTAATCCATCATTTCTCCTATGTTTATTAGTAGGCATTATTCTATAAGGAAAACTTTTCCTTTCTCTCCAATTTATTAATTTATTCAGTTACATATTTATTTATATCAGCACAGACTCATGGATTTTTATTCAGTAGATTATAATCCACTGCTATCATTATTTATTTTGATACTCTACCTTGTCCAGGAGTTGGCCAATGGAAGCACCTTTAGGCAGGCTCCTATGTTCTTTTTCTCCCAACGTTTTAATTTTGTAAATTTCAAACACAGCATAGAATTTTACAGTGAACACACCTACATCCCACCCACTTAGCTTCTAACATTAACATTTTACTATCACACATATCTATCTTTATCACACCTCTCTCTATCTAATCATCCCTCTATCCATCCATCCATTAATCTGCCTTACTTTTTTGGATCCATTTCACAGTACATTGCAAACATCAGACAGGAAAAGTAAAATAAGTAACTTGATTGGTGAATATGTAATAGATGGGAGTCAAAAGATATTATCTGGGGCTTCCCTGGTGGCGCAGTGGTTGATAGTCCGCCTGCCGATGCAGGGGACACGGGTTCGTGCCCTGGTCCGGGAGGATCCCACATGCCGCGGAGCGGCTGAGCCCGTGGGCCATGGCCGCTGAGCCTGCGCGTCCGGAGCCTGTGCTCGGCAACGGGAGAGGCCACGACAGTGAGAGGCCGGCGTACCGCAAAAAAAAAAAAAAAAAAAAAAAAGATATTATCTAAATTATATCAACAAATATCATTTAAAGCTGACAAATCAAATAGTATAAGGAAGTAAAGAAAAAGGGGACCAAATAATTTTCTAAAAGGCATTATTATAAAGATAACCATTGAAACAAAAATATAAACTTTCCTAAAACCAAAAGAAAATTTAAAGGAGCAAACAGGCCACACAGGCAAAAACATAATAAAAATAGCAACACAATAAATACAGCACAGAATGATATAACAAATTGAGATCAAACCTAACAGTCATGTAATAAATGTAATTGGGTTTAAATTAACATTGAAAGAAAAAAGACTTTTAGACTGAATCAAAAAGGAAAACCCAAATATGATAGATTGTAAAATTGGCTACAAATTCTTCTCCCTTCATCTATGACTTTGCATTGTGATGTTGTAGATCCTCTCATCAAGAACTGGAGTCTGTTTGACCACCCTTAAGTCTGGGTTGTTGATGTAAATTGCTTCGGCCAATGGGGCATTAGCAATCGTGATGCAAGCCGACACTTCAGCCATCAGAGCTTGTTCCTTCTTGCTGCACTTGAAACCCTGTGATCTCTCTGCAGAGACCAGCCTGCTGGATTATGAAAGATGGCCCAGTCATCCCCCTATCCTCAGCCAATAGTCTACTAATTGACAGACAAGAGAATTAGGCTATTGTAGATCTTTCAGCCACCAGCCAACCCCCAGCTGATGTTAGTTACATGAGTAAGCCCATCAGAGTTTTGCTGAGCCAGCCTAGACCACAAATGCCCAACCAACCCACAGAATCATGAGCTAAATAAATGGCTCTTGTTTTAAGCCACTAAGTTTTGTCACAGTTTGTTATGCAGCAAAAGCTAACTGATACCCCAACATGGCACATATAAGCAGTACACCTAAACAAAGTGATTCAGAAAGGATAAATAGAAATAGAGATATGCCAGGCACATAGAAACAATAAGAATGCAGAGGTTATCATCTTGATATCAGACAGTTCAAGCCAAGAGGATATAAATAGGAATAAGAACACTTCATAATGCTAAAGGATAAAATTGTCCAGAAAAAAAGTGTAACTAAAGCTACAGTTACAGGTTTTTAATATGTATGTGTTGGGTAACCCCAAAAATCTATGTATCAACACAGCAACCACCATCACAAAAGAGAAACTACAAGATTAAATTTTGAACTAATAATTTCAAATCTTTTGGCCAAATGTTTGAGTAGCTAAGAGAATTAAAAGGAATATCACTCAGGGGTGATGCAAAGAGGATACATCTGGAGGCAAGAGAGATGAATAATGTCCTCTCTGAATAATGTGTAGTACCTCATTATGAGAGATGTGGCCATGCAAATTATAGGGCAGTTGAGAAAGTATAAATTTTCCACTTTGCAGTTAGGCTGTATTCTCTATGAAAAATAATATTTGTTTTTTGGAGATGGTGATTCAACAGCCACCTGCAACACCTTTCGTAGAAACAAAAAGAATCTCATCTACAACTCCCAGTAGCAGTGAGTTTGTTCACCCACCTTGTACTTTGTAGGATCTGAATAGTCGAAGTTCCCCACTCTAACTTGGGAGTATGAGAGGACTCCACTGCCCTTACCCACCACACTCCCCCCCAGGGTATTCATCTAGCCCTGTGGTTCCAACTTCAGGTAATTTTGCCCCCCAGGAGACATTTAGCAATGTCTGGAGACATTTTTGTTTGTCACAACTTGGGGGTTGGGGGGTTGCTACTGGTGTATAGTGGGTAAAGGCCAGGGATGTTACCTACAATACACAAGACAGTCCTACACAACAAAACTGCATCCTGCCCAAAATGTCAGTTGTACTGAGGGTGAGAGTCACTCTTGAGAATCATGCAGTCATGCAGTCAGCCCTCTGTATCTGCGTATTCCCCATCTATGGATTCAACCAATAGTAGACTGAAAATATTTGGAAAAGAACTTCCAGAAAATTCCCAAAAGCAAAACTTGAATTTACCGTGATGGTAACTATTTACGTAGCATTTACATTGTATTAGGTATTATAAATAATCTAGAGATGATTTAAGGTATATGATAGGATGTGCATAGGATATATATAAATACTACACCATTGTATATAAGGGACTTGAGCATCTGTGGATTTTGATATCCATGGGAGTCCTGCAACCAATCTTCCATGGATACCGAGGGACCACTGTACTCTGTCCAGTAGACTTTGAGGTCTTCCTACCTTCCATATACCTTCACCCATCCACCCTTCTCTAAGTATCCTAATCCTCATCTGGGTATCCTTACCTCTCTGTCCTTTTTTTTTCTTTGTCCTTTTTCTTAAACCTTAACAGATAAGGATGTGGCTCAGGCCTTAGATCATTAGTATAATCGCATCCTCAAGCCTCAGTAATTTAAAAAAAAAAAATGACCCAATTCTAGCTATTGAGGTATGAAAGAGGTTTGCCAGAGGTCTAAGAGAAGGGAATTTCATTGCTATTTTGAGAGAATTTCTGAAAGTGACCTTTCTTTCCCTAGATGTGGATGAGGAAACATGTTTCTGTACGTCAGAGTTCTTTCTTGTGCGCAATAGAAATGAACTGTGGATGGTTTAAGCAGCAAGAGAATTTATTAAAGGATATCAGGGACTTCACAGAATCTCTGGGAAAGCCAGAGAATTATAGGACACATGGCAGAATATATCCTGTTGCTCCGGGGAAAACACCACTGCTTCCCACTGAGCGCGACTACCCCGCTAGCAGATAATGTTGGGCCCTTGGGGGGCCTGAACCGCCACCACTGCTGCTTCTGAAGGTAGTACTGTCACCTCTGCCAGGGAGTCTCTGCATGGTTTTTGCAACTTTTTGACACCAAGAACCATTTGAACATACTGGCAGAGCTACAGGAGAGTCTGGGAAACAATTTCTGAATTCCACATTGGTTAAGTAAGGACTCATAAGATGGAGAACTTCCCCGTAACCCCAGGAAAGGTTTCAAAGCTGCCTTGCAGCCATTAAGCATGCATATATCCACTATACCTTGGAAGTTGTTGACAACCATCTTATGACCTTGATGGAGAATTAGGCTTCGGATGAAATTGACTTGGCAGAAGTCAGAGAGGAGAGCTAGAAAGAAACTGGGTCAACAAAGATATCACTGAGATGCTGAATCAAACCACAGCTAAGCCCACCTTGTGTCTGGGATCTATGTCCAGGGCCTAGTAAACCCCCATTGTTGTTTAAATTGGATTTTCTGTTACTTACAAATAAATGCATCCAAAGCGATATGTAAACAAAAAATAATTGGAAAATATTCCTGAATTCTTAACAATGGAATTACTAGATTACAGGGTATGTGCATTTTAAATGTGGGTATATGTTAGTCAATTACCTTCCAAAATTTTACATTAATGTTTATTTCCACTAGCAGTTTGTGAGAGTTTCTTCACACCATTACTAACACTACACTTTATCCTACTTTTAAATATTTATTAACCTGTTAGATGAAAAGTAGCATCTCATTATGCTTTTAGTCTTAATATTTAATAAGTAAAATTAAAACTCTTTAAGTGTTTTTTTTCTTCTGTTAGATACTTATTTTTATCCTTTGTCCATTTTTCTATTGGATTACTCATCTTTATTGACTTAAACGTATTCTTTATTAATAAAATCATTCTTTTGTCATATATTTTGCATTACCATTTTGTCATTTCTCTTTTGGTATACATATCTGTTTTTAACATTGAAATTAAACTGGTGTGTCTATGACCATACCACACTGAATGCACCTGATCTCAGAAGCTAAGCAAGGTTGGACCTGGTTAGTTCATGGGTGGGAATATCTGGTGCTGTAGGCTTTAATAATATACATGAAGAACAGGTGTACACAGTACATTATGTGTACTGTATGTTTGTGTCCTTCCATAGTAGACTTCTCTTTGGAAGAGAGTCCAAAGTCTTAATCTTGCTTATAACTGGCTTTAATAATGAAAGATGGATGAATTCAGTAAAGTTACAAAATACAAAATCAATATATAAAAATCATTTGCATTCCTATACACTAACAATGAACTATGGGCTAAGAAAACAATCCCATTTTACAATAGAATCAAAAACAAATACTTAGGAAATAAATTTAATGAAGGAGATGAAAGCTCTGTACACTAAAATATCAAACATTGATAAAAGAAAGTTAGGAACACACAAATAAATGGAAAGATAACTCAGTGTTCATGGGTTAGAAGAATGAATATTGTTAAAATGTCCATACTGCCCAAGGTGAGCTATGGATTCAATGCAATTCCTATCAAAATTCCAATGGCATTTTTCACAGAAATAGAAAATAGAAATAGAAAATCCTAAAATTTGTATGGAACCACAAAAGACCCTGAATAGCTAAGCAGTCTTGAGAAAGAAGAACAAAGCTGGAGGTATAACACACTTCCTGATTTCAAACTATATTGCAAAGCTATAGTAATCAAAATATTATGGTATTGGCATAAAAACATACACATAGATCAGTGGAACAGAATAGAGCCCAGAAATAAGCCCATGCATATATGGTCAATTAATCTGTGACAAAGGAGATGAGAATATACAATAGGGAAAGAATAGTCTTTTCAATAAGTGGTATTGGGAAAACTATATCCACATGCAAAAGAACAAAACTGAATCCATGTTTTACACTGTACACAAACATCAACTCAAAAATGGATTAAAGTCTTGCGTGTAAGACATAAAACTATAAAACTCCTAGAATAAAACATAGGGAGTAAACTCCTTAACCTTGGTCTTGACAGTGATTTTTTTTTGAAATTGACACCTAAAGCAAAGGCAACAAAAACAAAAGTAAACAAGTAGCGCTACATTATACTAAAAACTTCCTCACAGGAAAGGAAACCATCAACCAAACGAAGCGGCAACCTATGGAGTGGGAGAAAATATTCGCAAACCACTCATCCAATAAGGGATTAATATCCAAAGTATATAAGAAACTCAAACATAAAAACAACCCAATTTTAAAATGGGCAAAGGACCTCAATAGACATTTTTTCCAAAGAAAACACAAATGGCCAACAGGTGTCTGGAAATATGCTCACTAATCATCAGGAAAATGCAAATCAAAACGACAATGAGATATCACCTCACACTTGTTACAATGGCCATTGTAAAAAAGACAAGAGATAACAAAAGCTGGCAAGAATGTGGAGACAAGAAAACCTTTGTACACTGTTGATGGGAATGTAAACTGGTGCAGCCGTTTAGGAAAACAATATGGAGGTTCCTCAAGAAATTAAAAATGGAACTACCATCTGGTCCAGCAATCCTACTTCTGGATATATGTATTCAAAGTAAATGAGATCATCATCTCAAAGAGATATCTGTACTCCCATGTTCATTGCAACATTATTCACAAGAGTCAAGGTATGGAAACAAGCTAAGTTTCTGCTGATGGATGAATGGATAAAGAAAATATTATGTATAATATATAAGAATAATATTCCATTTTATATATAATATAACATATATGTGTGTGTATACTAAGAAAGAAGGTAATTCCACCATTTGCTACAACATGAATGAATCTAGAAGGCATTTTGCTAAGTGAAATAAGCCAGACAAAAACAAATACTGCATGGTACCACTTACATGTGGAATCAAAAAACAATTTTAACAAGAGTTGACCTCATAGAAACAGAGAGTAGAATGGTGGTTGCCAGGAGAGATGGGAACAATAAGGAGAGGTTGGTAAAGGGTACAAACTTTCAGTTATAAGGTGAATAATGCCTAAGGATCTAATGTGCAGCACGGTGACTGTAGTTAATAATACAGTATTGTACGATTGTAATAGGCCAAGAGAGTAGAACTTAGGTGTTCACCCCCCCCCAAAAAAAGGATGACTGTGTTCATTAACTTGATGGTGAGAAACTTTTCACAGTGTGTAGGTACACTTGAAAAATACTACAATTTTATTTGTAATTATATTTCAATAAGGCTGGGAAAAAGTGAAAAAAGGAGAGATGAAAAATGAAAGACTAAAAGATGGAAAACTGCTGCAGTTCACACAGACCCCAGTCTCTCCTACCTCTGCCCCACAATGTGTCACTATTGAAACACGGAAGATTTGCTATATCAGGACTGTTCACGAGATGGAGCTATTGAAACTTGAGTGCTCTGATCGTCTGAGGTTACAAACTTGAAGGACTCTTTTCCCTAGGGCACACCTGTGGTGCTAGAAGGAAATTTATAAGGGCTGAGCTAGAAACCTGTTCTCACAATCAGCAATGTTAAGCACAGGTAAGCAGCCCAGGCTTCCCTCTCCTTCGTGGTGAATTTTTCCTGGGTAAGCCTTGGTGTCTTTTGCTGCCATCTCAGGTCAGGCATGCTTCAGTGCATCAGAGGTGATGTATTAACACTGATCCTCCCAAAGAAAGTGGTCAGGATCTCAATAACTTCCTTCCCAGGAGATTCCTTAGGCTTTGGGAAAATTTGCTGACCCTCTCCTGTCAACCTTCAAACTCCTGTACTAAAGGACATGTCGTGAAGAGCAGCATTTAGATTCCACATATAAGTGGTACCATGTAGTATTTGTCTTTCTCAGTCTAATTTATTTCACTTAGCATAATGCCCTCAAGGTCCACCCATGTTGTCACAAATGATGGTGAAGTCACAATGTCCAGATAACAACTGCACAACTGTCCTGACTGGGGCAATGTGACAGGCAGATCAACTGTGGTCCTCACCATGGTTCTGCCATTGTAACTTACCTTTTTTTAAAAAAAATTTATTTTATTTTATATATTTTATTTTTGGCTGTGTTGGGTCTGTTGCTTTGCATGGGCTTTTCTCTAGTTGCGGCGAGCAGGGACTACTCTTCATTGTGGTGTGCGGGCTTCTCATTGCGGTGGCTTCTTTTGTTGCAGAGCACGGTCTCTAGGCACACGGGCTTCAGTAGTTGTGGCAGGCAAGCTCAGTAGTTGCGGTTTGCGGGCTCTAGAGCACAGGCTCAGTAATTGTGGCACACGGGCTTAGTTGCTCCACAGCATGTGGGATCTTCCTGGACCAGGGTTCAAACCCATGTCCCCTGCATTGGCATGCAGTTTCTTAGCCACTGTGCCACCAGGGAAGCCCTGTAACTTACTTTTAACCTGATGAAACTTCTAGAGGATCTGCTTCACCAAACAGGGAATAAATCTAAATATAAAATACAGATCAAGGACCCAGAGAATCTAGCCCAGAAGAAAAACAGAGGGAATTCCAAGACTGACATCAGAAGAAAGTCCTAGGATTATGGTTGTACAGAACATCTAGAGAGCAACCAACAGAGACAAGAAAAGGAGATTTACAGAGGAAACATTTCCCAAAAGATTGGAATACATTTCAAGGCAATTAACATATCCAAGAAAAAAAACTGAGAAAGGAAACTAAATAAAGACTTAAGTGTCTGTTAATAGCAGAACCGGTTTATTCAGATCAACCCTACCACCAAAGACAAATAAAACATCTGCATAGAATATTTAAATTAAACTTCTTAAGGCACTAATGAGCTAACAACATTCTGAGGTGGTGTTACCCAACTAAATGTGGGTCCGCTTGCCCTGGCGCAGTAAAGCCAATCTACTGACACAGGGCTGTGGTGAAGGAGAGCGTAGCCTTTATTGCAGGGCACCAAGCAAGGAGTCCAGGGCAGCTAGTGCTTAAAAGACCTGAACTCCCGAAGGCTTTCAGGGGAAGGTTTTTAAAGACAGGGTGGAGTGGGGGATGGGGGGTGTATGATCAGCTCATGGACGTTCTTCTGATTGGTTGGTGGTGAGGTCGCCGGGGGTCAACATCATCAACCTTCTGGTTCCAACAGGTCTGAGGTCTCTGTGCCTGTGGGCAGCATACAGTTCACTTCTTCCACCCGGTCAGGATTTCAGTGTCTGCAAAACAGCTCAAAGGACATGGTTCAGAATATTCTCTATAGGCCCTGAGGAGGAACTAGAAGTGCTTGACTTTGTTTAACGGCTAAACTGTTATTATTTCGTCTTGTTTGACTGTTTCCCTTTCTTTCTGCATTTTCTCACTTCTCTGATTACATTTATTCTTTGGCTAAAGTTTTTTTTACAGACAAAAGGCAGGCGGAAGACATGGTGGGGGTGGGGTCCTGTCCTGGGAAGGCCCCATAGGGTCCTGCTCGGTTACAGTAGGATGCAGGAGAGGATGGAATCTGAAAGGTGAACATAGTATTCAGGTCGCTTACATCCTGGAAATTTACCAGTCTAAAGGGGTGGCTGAGTTGTGATACTTTTAAAAGCTTCCCGGAACTAAAGGATACCAATCAGAGTTCAGAGCCCACTGAGGGTGGGGTACCCTGGTAAATAGTCTCCTGCTTTGGATTAGGATCTCAAAGTACTGCACCCTAGAAGTCAGAGTAAATTGACAGTAAACCAGCCTTCACACAGATTGTCACCAGCTTTGAATGATGAGGTGGGCCCCAAATCTAAGACTTTGAAATCAGATTAAAGTGATCCTAGATTACTAGCGGTCCCAGGAGCCTGGCAGAAACAAATAGAAATCCTCTCTGGAGAGAGATAACATCATCCTGAGTCTTAACTTATTTCTATAACTAATTTTTGAAATACATTGTTCAACACACAATCAAATATAACTAGACATGTGAGGAGCCAAGATAAAATGAACAAGAACCAGCAGAAATAACTGACATCAGACACAGCCCTGGATGCCTCCAAATCTTGGAATTATCAAACACAAATAGTAAAACAAGGGCACTTCCTTTGCTAAAGGATGCACAAGCCATGTTGGAAAATTTCAACAGGAAACTGGAAGCTATAAATAGTGACATACCACACTTATAAAAGAACCAAATAGAATTTGACAAGGGAAAAATACTATAACCAAATTTGTTAAGTGAATGAGTTTACGAGCAGATAAACTGGAAGATATGTTAAAAACCGAATCATAAAGCACTACAACAGTCTGGTGAGAGTTACATTTGCATATATATAATAATATAAACACTGCATGTTGATTTGACCAACTATTATAACGATATTCAGAAAATGAATACCACTAAGGATCCTACAGTTATTAAAAAGAAAACAGTTTATTTTAAACTTATGATAAATTTCAATTTTAGATAAAATAGAAAACTTCCTTGAAAAACACAACTTACCAAAACACACAAGAAATAGGACATTTGAATAGTATTATATGTATTAAAGAAATTGAATTTGCAGTTAAAAACTCCCCCCCACACACATACAAAACTCCAGCCCCAGATGACAGTGAATTTTTGAAAACATTTAAGGAAGAAATAGCACCAACGTCACACAAACTCTTTCAAAGAATAGAAAATGGGAGAATGTTTACCAATTCACTATATGCTATCAAAATAACACATAAAAAAAATCTGACAAGGACTGTTAGACCTGCGCGGTCTCCTAGGAGTTTCGACTCGCCCAGGAAACAACAAGAGTCGGAAGTCGATGCAAAACGCAAGAGGTTTATTGAAGGCCGGTGCACCGGGGTTCCTTGGTCCTCACGCAGGAGGTCGAAGAAGGAACCCTTTTGGGCGTGAATATGTCAGTTTTACAGGTTCCCACTTCCCCGTATGTAAATTATAGATTTGGTTGTGTTCTCCTGCTGATTGGTCCCGGCTTAGGCTCGGACCAGAGAGGGAACTTGTCCCCAGCTGCCTGATTGGTCTTTGACAGACACCTTTTTTACATTTTGTTATCTCCCTCCTTCTCCCCAGCTGCCTGATTGGTCTTTGACAGACACCTTTTTTACATTTTGTTATCTCCCTCCTTCTCGGAAGGGGGCCGGACATCCTGGAAATTCACCCATTGTCTAAGAAGCCCCTATTGTCTGGAGAGTTCTTAATCATTAGCTGGAACAATGTCCCTCGAGTCCCACATTCCCCCCTTTTTCTTGTGACTATTGATTCCAATCATGGAATCTCAACCTTCTGTTCGTAAACTTTGGTACTGTTGTCATAACATTAGAACTTGTACAGTACTGATACATTCTCTAATAAATGCTATCAAGCGATTTAGAACACATGGTCCAAAAGTTAAAATCAACAATAAAACAATAAGAGGTCCCAACAGAGTAGAGATTAAGGTGGTAAACCAGGGGGACTTATCAAACCATGATTGAAACCATCCTTTTTCGTTCTCTCTCTCCCTTTGCCTTTTATCTAAGCGTTCCCTTAGTTTATCCATGGTTTTGGTAATGGTTCCTGAATGATCAATATAAAAGCAACATTCTTCTTTTAGAGCGGCGCATAATCCCCCTTCCTTAAGAAACAGCAAATCTAGGCTGCAACACCATTTCTGAAAGTGAGGTGAGTGATTCCTTTAGTTGAGTTATGGAACTTTCTAATGCTCGAAGGTCGATGTCTACAGCCTGTCTTAAACTTGCATAATACTGGGGTTGTTGTATGAGGGCTGTGGTTCCTGTTCCTATCCCGGCAGATATTCCTAGTCAGTCAGTAAAGGCAGTAAAACCAAAATTATAAGTCTTAGGTTCGTAGAAGCTTGAGTTTGAGCGGGTTGTCGGTTCTTTGGGCCCGCCATCCTGATGATGCCGTCACTGGTGCAGCCTTCACATGTGAAGCATGGATCCAGGCAGCGATGCCGTCCACTTTTATGGCCGTTGGGGTGGTGAGGAGGACGGTGTATGGTCCTTTCCATCGAGGTTCCAACATCTGGGTTCGATGCCGACGGACGTATACGGAGTCTCCGACTTGGAAAGGATGAGTTTCTCCCGGTGTTCCCGGTTGGTAGGCCTTGGCGAGTTGGGACCATATTTCTTTCTGGACCAATTGGAGTCCCAGTAGCCTAGCATATAAGTCAGTGTTATTTTGACAATCAGGTTTTATTTCTTTTCCTAAAGTGAGGAGGGGAGGCGGGGCACCATATAATATTTCAAAAGGAGTAAGATGGTATCGGGAAGGTGTATTTCTAACCCGGAATAGGGCCAAAGGAAGGAGCACCGTCCAATCGGTACCGCCAGTCTCCAAGGACAATTTAGTTAGGGTCTCTTTTAGAGTCCTATTCATTCTTTCTACCTGACCTAAACTTTGGGGTCTATAGGCACAATGTAATTTCCAATCAGTCCCCAAATATCTGGCCACATCCTGACTTACCTGGGCGACGAAGGCTGGACCATTATCAGACCCTATTACCTTTGATACTCCAAATCGAGGAAAAATTTCTTCTAAAATCTTCTTGGCTACTACAGCAGCTGTTTCTTTCTTTGTTGGGAAAGCCTCTATCCATCCTGAAAAAGTGTCTACAAAAACTAAAAGGTATTTATTACCGTACCTTCCAGGACACACTTCGGTAAAGTCCACTTCCCAGTAAGTTCCTGGGCGGTCCCCCCTGAGTCTCTTTCCAGTTTCAAGTTTCCCTTTGTGAGTATTTACCTGTTGACATGGGACGCATTCCTGCACAATTTGTTCAGCTAATTTTGTCATTCCAGGGGTTTCGTACCCGGCTTTTTGTAACAAGGCTACCATCTTTTTAGTCCCCAAATGTGTCCATCTGTGCATCTGTTGTAACATGGATTCTGCTTGCTGAGGGGACAAAGTTCCTTTTGTTGTGGCCGGGATGATTTCTTCATCGCGGCCTGGTTTTTCAGGAACTTTATCTGACAGTCCTAAAATGACTTCTCCCGATGCTATTTCTCGGGCCACTTGGTCAGCCATATTATTTCCCCTAATTATTGGGGTATTTCCTTTTTGATGTCCAGGGCAGTGGATGATACTGACTTTAGTAGGAAGCATGAGTGCAGTCAACAAAGCCACGATTTCGTCTTTGTTTTTAATTTCTTTGCCACCTGAAGTTAGTAGCCCTCTCTGTTGGTAAATGGCACCGTGGATATGAGCGGTAGCAAACGCATATCTACTGTCTGTGTAGATGTTTACTTTTTTATTCTCTGCCATCTCTAATGCCCTCATCAGGGCAATTAATTCAGCTCGTTGGGCTGAGGTCCCTTGTGGTAGCGCCGCTGCCCATATGACTTGATTTCCGTCTACCACGGCTGCCCCAGTTCGACGCTTACCTTCCTCCAGGAAACTGCTCCCATCCGTGAACCAGGTGAAATCAGCATCAGGGAGGGGCAGGTCCATCAGATCTGGCCTACTGCCGTGTGCTGCGGCTAGTACTTCCTGACAATCATGTATGATGGTGGAGCCTTCCAAGTCAGGATCAGGTAGCAAGGTGGCTGGATTGAGTCCTGTGGCTGGAGCAAACTTGATGCGATCTGAGTTTAGCAACAGGGTTTGGTAATGGGTCATCCTGGCATTAGTTAGCCACCTATCCGGTGGTTGACGGACTACATTTTCCAGGGCATGAGGAGCTGTTATCGTTAGATTTTGTCCTAAAGTTAGTTTGTCAGCATCTTTGACTAGAACGGCCACTGCAGCGATTATCTTTAAACAGGTGGGCCATCCTGATGCCACAGGGTCCAATTTTTTTGACAAATAAGCAACTGGGCGATTCCAGGGACCCAATTTCTGAGTCAATACTCCTTTTGCAATGCCCTTATTTTCGGCCACATATAAATGAAAAGGTTTGGTTACATCTGGCAGTCCTAGGGCTGGAGCTGAAAGTAAAGCTCGTTTGATTTGGTCAAAAGCCCGTTGTTCCTTATCGCCCCAAACGAAAGGAGTGCTGTTTTTGGTTAGGGGGTACAATGGGGCTGCCAGCTCAGCAAACCCTGGAATCCATAGTCTACAGAATCCGGCCGTCCCCAAAAATTCTCTAACCTGCCTGGCGTTTTTGGGAGCCGGAATTTGGGCCACCGTATCCTTTCTGCTCTCCGTGAGCCATCTTTGCCCCCCTTTTAATAGATACCCCAGGTAACTGACCTGTTGTTGGCATATTTGTGCTTTCTTGGCTGAGGCTCTATATCCCAGGGTTCCAAGTTCCGTTAACAGTTTTTCAGTACCCTTGATACAATCTTCTTGGGTCTCAGCAGCTAATAAAATATCATCAACGTATTGGAGTAATGTTACCTGGGGATTTGATTCTCTATATAATGCCAAATCCTGATGGAGGGCTTCATCAAAGATGGTCGGGGAGTTCTTAAATCCCTGAGGTAGCCGTGTCCATGTCAGCTGACCAGACATTCCCGATGTTGGATCTTTCCATTCGAAGGCAAAGTAGGGTTGGCTCAGGGGAGAGAGTCTTAAACAGAAAAAAACATCTTTAAGGTCCAAAACAGTATACCACGTATGTTGAGGTGGAAGAGTGCTCAGGAGGTTGTAAGGGTTTGGAACTGTGGGGTGGAGGTCTGCCACCCGTTTGTTTACCTCTCGTAGATCCTGCACCGGCCGATAATCATTTGTTCCTGGTTTCTTTACCGGCAGGAGAGGGGTGTTCCATGCTGATTGACATCTTATTAAGATGCCCAAGTCTAGTAGCCTCTGTATATGGGGACGGATACCGTCTTTGGCTTCTCTACTCATGGGGTATTGACGGACTGTTATTGGGGTGGCAGTTGCCTTGAGTTCCACTAGCACCGGGGGCCGATTTTTGGCCATCCCTATTCCGGCAGTTTCTGCCCAGGCTTGAGGGAACCGAGTTACCCAATTAGTAACATTAACTCGTGAGGATGAAGGCTGCTCGTATAATTTATATTCATCTTCTAATTTCATAGTCAATATTTGAAGTAACCTTCCCTTATTATCAGTTATGGTGGGACCTTCTGGCTGAAAGTGGATTTGAGCCCCTACTTTGGAGAGTAAATCTCTTCCCAGCAAAGGATAGGGGCATTCCGGAATAATCAAAAATGAATGGGTTACTCGTCCAATCCCAAGATCTACTGTCCTTCGTGTGGTCCATGAATATTGTTTATTCCCAATGGCTCCTTGTACCCATGACCTTTTAGCTGAGATAGGACCTTTTGAGTGGAGGACGGAGTGCTGGGCTCCGGTATCTACCAAAAATTGAACAGGTTCCCCCTCCACTTTAAGAGTTACCCGGGGCTCGGGGAGAGGGTTCGAGCCCTGACTTTCCTAGTCTTCTTCTTTCAATGTTAAGATTTTGTTTTTGGTTGGCCTTCCTCCATTCTTTTTCTTAGGGCATTCTCTCGCCCAATGTCCTTTTTCTTTACAGTAGGCACATTGGTCCTTGTCTAATGGCTGCCTTCTGTCTGCCGTTCGCCCTTCCTGCCTATTTCTATCCCCTATATTTCTTCCTCCAACCACAGTGGCCAGTATCTTACTTAAATTCCTCTCCTGTCTCTTATCCTGTCTTATTTCACGGGCTTCCTGCTCTTTCTGCTTTCTTTCTTCCTTCTCTTCCTCTGTTTCTCTTTTGTTATATACTTTATCTGCCTCTTTTACTAACTCCTGAAGCGAAAATCCCTGCAAGCCATCTAGCCTCTGTAATTTCTTCTTAATATCAGGGGCCGCTTGATCTATGAAAGCCATTGCTATAGTAGCCCTATGTCCCTCCGAAGTTGGATCATAAGGGGTAAAGCGTCTAAAGGCTTCCATTAAACGTTCCAGGAACACAGTTGGCGATTCCTGGGGCCCCTGAGTTACTTCCCTTACCTTAGCCAAATTAGTGGGCCGTCTGGCCGCTCCATGGAGACCCGCCACCAGAGCCTGGCGATACATTTTCAGGCGCTCCCTACCTTCCGGGGCATTGAAATCCCAGTTTGGCCTGACGAGTGGGAAACCAGCATCAATCTCGTTAGGCAGCTGGGTAGGTTGCCCATTGGCGCCTAATACATTTTTTCTGGCTTCCAAAAGAACCCGTTGCCTCTCCTCAGTCGTTAGGAGAGTCTGGAGCAGCTGCTGACAATCATCCTATGTGGGCTGGTGGGAGAAAACAAGAGATTCTATTAAAGCGGTAAGGGCCTGTGGATTTTCGGAAAAAGTTGGGTTATGCATTTTCCAATTATAAAGATCTGCAGAGGAAAAGGGCCAATATTGGAGAGGTCTATTCCCTTGGCCATCGGGGGGGCCATATTCTCTAAGAGGTAGGGCAGTGGAGTCCGGGGAGATAGCCCTCCGGCTCCTAGTGCCCACTGAGGGACCCCTTTCTTCTTCCATCATGGATGGTTCCCTTGGTGCCGAGGGCAGTGGAGCTGGGGGTCCTCTAGGTGGTAGGGGATTCGGGGCCGGAGGATAAGGGGGTGGGGAATCCAAAAGAAGCAAATCGGACTGCGGGTCAGGATAAATCGCCTTCGGTAGATCCGGGGCGTCGGGTAGCTTCTCCGTGTTGGGGTTTTTCTTTAAGGCTAATATCTCCCACGCTGCTGATGTATGCGCGGACGTACCTGTTGAGGAAACAAAGGGCCGGACCCACGGAGGTGGGGAGAGAATTAAATCTTCCCAGACCAAGACATATGGTACTTGGTCTGGATGTCCGTGGGCATCTATATTAAATATCTTAGACTTCAGCAGCTTAATCTTGTCTAATAAAAAGGATCCTTCGGGGGGCCATCCTATCTGAAATGTTGGCCATTCAGAGGCACACAAAGTCTGCCACTTTCCTTTCTTTACCTCTACCGAAAAATTATGGGCTCTGGCCCGAACTTCGGTCCAATAGCTTAGGGTAAGGGAAAGAGGAGTCGTCATAGTTTGTCCCATTGTCGTCCGTCAGAGAAGAAGAATAGACCACAATACAGAAACAGTTAAAACTCCACGAAACACATATACGTATGGGCCACCGCGAGCTCGCTTCAAAACCGAAACTTCTTCAGATGGCAGTTACCACCAAGGGAACTGCCGAAACCGAGTGAAGGGGAGACAGAGTTTGCCTCTCCTTCCAGATGAGCCACCAGGGCGTCCCCTAGGGCTCATGGACGCCGGCTATTAGCACGTCTGCCTAGCCAGAGGTCCGATACAGATTCCATAATAAGCCGATTCTTACGGCTTTCCTCCGATAATGGCCCACAAAGAACAAGGGACAAACAGACAATCAAGCTCGAGCTTACCTGGTACCTCCAACTCCCGATGTTCTTGTGGTCCGGGGCGAGTGGAATCCCGGACGAGCCCCCAAATGTTAGACCTGCGCGGTCTCCTAGGAGTTTCGACTCGCCCAGGAAACAACAAGAGTCGGAAGTCGATGCAAAACGCAAGAGGTTTATTGAAGGCCGGTGCACCGGGGTTCCTTGGTCCTCACGCAGGAGGTCGAAGAAGGAACCCTTTTGGGCGTGAATATGTCAGTTTTACAGGTTCCCACTTCCCCGTATGTAAATTATAGATTTGGTTGTGTTCTCCTGCTGATTGGTCCCGGCTTAGGCTCGGACCAGAGAGGGAACTTGTCCCCAGCTGCCTGATTGGTCTTTGACAGACACCTTTTTTACATTTTGTTATCTCCCTCCTTCTCCCCAGCTGCCTGATTGGTCTTTGACAGACACCTTTTTTACATTTTGTTATCTCCCTCCTTCTCGGAAGGGGGCCGGACATCCTGGAAATTCACCCATTGTCTAAGAAGCCCCTATTGTCTGGAGAGTTCTTAATCATTAGCTGGAACAATGTCCCTCGAGTCCCACAGGACGTTATAAGAAAGAAAAATTACATGTCAATACCTCTGATGCAAATAAATTTTAAAATTCTTTTAAGATATTTTAAAATTGAATGCAGTGATATATAAAATGGATAATCATCATGGCCAGGTTGGGTTTATTCCAAGAATTCAAAGGTAAAATGATAGTCAAAAAAGTATTCAATTAATATATCAAAATTTTGATAGCTCAGTTTTAAGAGTACGGTCTTTTTCAATGATTGATTTAACATTTTTTCCAAATACTTTAAACTTATTGAATATTGGCTCCATGCTAATAATAAAAATTAACTTTTTGCAATAAATGAACAAACCAAACAAAAGCAAACATGCAGATAAAGAGAACAAAATAGTGGTTGCCAGAGGGGGAGGGGTTGGAGAGCAGGCAAAATGGGTAAAGGGGATCAATGGTCTGGTGAAGGATGGAAACTAAATTTTAGGTGGTGAGCGTGCTGTAGGGTATACAGAAGCAGAGATAGATTGTTGTACACATGAAACATACAATGTTATAAATCAATATTACCTCAATAAAAAGATAATAAAATAAAATTTTTTGTAAAGAAATAAAAAAGAATATGAAGGATAGTAGGAGAGGAAATGGCACTGTGAGAGAATAAATTTGCATCTACCATAATATGAAGTTGGTAGATAACGTCTAAAGTAGCATGTGCATGTTATTTACAAATAGGTAGAGATGTAAATGCCAGAGGAGACAGCTAAAGGAGTAAAAATTAGTTGCTTCCAGAGAAGAGGAATGAAGAAACTAGGGAGGGATGGAAAAAGGGAAATGCTGTAGTTTGTCATAAGCCTTTGTAGTCCTGAAAAGGAAAAACTCAGTTGTTGTTGTCTTTCCTATGTAGGGAAAAACCCAGTTCTTCCCTACTGTGTCTTTCTTCCCTGTGTGTCGCCTTTACCTTCACAGAGAATACTTCACTTCTGACACTTGTGGTCACCAGATGTTTGAGTTTTTTTCCCCACAACAGCAAGCTAGTCTCCAGCACCAGCTGGATGTCCTACAACTTAAGTCTAGCACTATCTACCTGGAGGTAGTGTCAGATCCCACAGATTAAGGGCTCAGTCCCATAAGACTGTTCTTACCCACCACACTTCAGACACCAGGGGCAAGCCCAGGTTGTCACCTGTGCTTCGGACCAACTGGCTGTAGATTAGAGACTCCTTGGGTTCGATTAATTTGGTAGAGCAACTCACAGAACTCAGGGAAACACTTTTACCAGTTTATTAAAGGATATGATAAAAGATACAGATGAACAGCCAGATGAAGAGATATATAGGGCGAGGTCTGGGAGGGTCCGGATCGCAGGGGCTTCTGTCCCCATGGAATTGGGGTATGTCACCCTTGAGGTGCACATGAGTTCGCCAACCTGGAAGCTCTCCGAATCCCATACTATCGGGATTTTATGGAGGCTTCCTCATGTAGGCATAATCAATTATACACTCTGTTTTTAGCTGTGTTCTCCTCTCTGGGGGATGAGGGGTGTGGCTGGAAATTCCAAGCTTCTAATCCTGGTGACCAGCCCCCATTCAGTAGCCAGCCAGGAGCTCACTCAGAGCCACCTCAATAGAACAAAAGATGCTTCTAGGGCTCTTATCACTTAGGAATTTGCAAGGGTTTTAGGAGCCCTGTGTCAGGACAGGATCAAAGACAAATAGTAAAACAAGAGATGCTCCTAGTGTTCTTATCACTTAGGAAATTACAACAGTTTTAGGAGCTGTGTGTCAGGAAATGGGGGCAGAGGCCAATATATATATTTTCCATTATCTCACAAGTACTATTTGACTTTTCTAAATATGTACATATTACTTCAATAAAACAAAAATTAATGTAAAAATGAAAAAACCAGGACTGGATGAGATCATGAGGTAGACAGAGAACAGAAGAACTCTAATACCTGAGCCAGGGCCTTTGCAATGTTTAGAGCTCAGGAAGATGATGAAGAGGGACCAGCCAAGTAGACAGAGGGAGCAGCCAGAATCACAGGAGGACTTAAGAGAGTGGTGCCCTGGAAACCAAGTGAAGGAAATATTTCAAAAAGAAGGGAATGGTCAAGCATGCCAAGTGCGATTAGTAAGACTGAAAATTGATGAAACAGAATATAAATATATATTCAAATATATAGTTATATATTATTAATATATATTATATTATTTAATATATTATAATTATAATAATTATTGTATATAATTATCATTATAATATAATTAATATATAATAATTATTGTATTGTAATTGTAACATAATTGTAATTATATATATTATATTATTAATATATGTTATATTAATGTATTATTCAAATATATATATATGAATCACTTTGCTGTACACCTGAAAGTAACACAACATTGTAAATCAACTGTACTTCATACTTCAATTAAAAAGAAAAGAATGAAAATTGATCATTGAATTTGATACCATCAAGTGTAATCTTCAAGAGCAATTTTGGTGGAGTGAAAGCCTCATCTAAGTGAGTTCTACAGAGTATAGTGGGGATGACAAGTAAAAACGGCAAGAACAGCGACTCACTGGTAAGGAAAAGAGGATGGGTATTTGTATGTCAACAGGGAGCTTTGTGCATCTAAGTGTGAGTCTGTGTGTATGGTTTCAAATGAAAATATTTGAATGTTGATGGGAATGACCTATTATGTTATAGGACAGGTACGTGATTTATATACATATATGCCTAAAATAAACTCAAGTTAGACAGCATTAATCATTTAAAATGATCCTGGATTTAATTTGTTAAATTTTAAGATTTTTGCATCTATGTATAGTATAGCTTTGGAAGAATAAGCTAGTTTTCCTAAGAAAATTAGAAAGATATTTATTGTTTTCTGTGTTCAAAAGACACACAAAGATATTAAGTTATTCATTAGATTGGCTGGACCAAGTGAAGAAATACAGGTAAGAGAATCCAACAAACTTGAGTCCTACTCCAGCTCTTTCACAGTAAGTGAAATACATAAAGCTGTTTAACACTGGGCAACATTACTTCTTTGAACCTCAATTTCCTTTTCTGTAAAATGGTATTAATATCTAACTCATATTGTTACTGAGGATTAAATAAGATAATTTATATTGTGTTCAGCATGGCACTTAAATATAGCTAAATGTTTCACGACCATTAAATGTAGTTACTATCATTAATAATCATCAGTTATTTTTTTCTTTAATGGTTTTTTCAATTTCTTCTATTAGTTATTGACCTACAAATGTTTTCTACTTCTTCTTGAGTTAGTTTTTGTAGAGAGGTCTTTGGTTTTGTTATCAGGCTGGGAATTTTGAGCTCAATTATAAGCAGCAGTCCAAAAGCTAGCAGAGAGGGATAGAATGAGGCCAAGGAATGAAAGGGGTAATTGATGAACCAAAGTCCACAGGGAGATGGGAGAGGTGAGGCCAAGCACACAGATTTATGCGTCAAACAAAAACGCACATCTACTGAGGCTGGCAGTAAGGGATGGATCGGTGTAATGGATGGTGTTAAATATGGAGGGAGGGAGGAAAAGGAGTTTCATGTTAAGTGAACATTCTAATTATTCAACAAAAAGCCTTTAACTTACATCTTATGGTCACAAACACTGTGAAACTGTATTTATTTCTCTAAACTATATTAATGTCACAGCATAGTATTGTACTTCAAAGTACTTACTTGTGATTGATGTAAAAAAACTAAAATGTGGGCCCTTCCTAGAGAAAGCAGTGTGGAAAAATATATAGAAGACTGTACAACACACTGAGAGAAAGTAAAAGCCAAATTCATGAGCAAAAACCAAAGCATTTCAGCAAAGCACATCATCTTCAGGGTGTTCTCATCATACAGAAACAACAGAAGTTCTCTGTAGAAACAGGATCATGAAATATATACCATGGTTATACTATATTTATTGAATAGACAATTTTACTTACAAAAATACTTACAGAATAGACATTGATTGTTTTATTATATTCAGAGTAGTAAAACTAAACAGGCAAAAGAAAGTTTGTTAATTCATATGAGTATATCATGGTTAACGTGGCCACTTCTGAGGTTTCCTTGTGCATAGATTACCAAGCATCAAAATATCACATCTGCTACCAAAAAAAAAAAAAAAAAAAAAAAAAAAAAGGCAGATAATAAGAGTGTAGCAACTAAATGTTAGCTGGGGAATAATTTCTTGTTATGTGTAAATTATGTTATAGGTCATATATTATACATGTTATATAAGAGTATCTTTATCAACTAAATGTTAATTGAGGGTAAGTACTCTCTACGTAAGCTTAAGTTCTTATCAGTTTTACAGTTGTATGTGGTAAACAAGAAGATGAGCAATTAACCAGTGGAAGGAATGGATAAAAGATGAAGACATTTTGAATAATTGAGAAGAACAACCCCTTTCTTTGCACTTAACAGTAGGACTTTTTTTTAAACCCAGATTATAAGTATTTGATAAGTCTACTCATTTTCCATGTGTAGTGGTAGACTAAATGACATTCAACGCATGTCAAACCTTAGAGCTAATTTTAGAAAAGTGTCCTGTTATAATGGAAAAAGTATAGGATAAGGAGACAGGCAAAACTGGGTTCAAATTCTAGCTCAATTACCTACTATCTGGGTGACTTTAAACCGGTTATTTAAGTTGTCCAAGCCTGTTTCCTTAGCTAAAATTTGGGCATCATAATACTTTCCTCACAAGGCTATTTTAAGGACTTAATAAAAATGATAGCTCTTGTTAAGAGAAGAAAACCGATTTTTAAATTTTGAAAAATTGAAAATCAATTTTCTTTTTTGATATTCTTTCATATTTACTATTAACTGCTTTAAAAATTTTTTTAAGTCCACTAAACCAGGCTCCATTTATTACAATTTCTAAAATCATCAGGTAATTTTTCCTATAAAGTTGGCATATATAACTTCATTATGTACTTCCTATATGTTGATTATTATAGGAAAAAAGTCATTTTTTTCATGGTATCTTTAGCAATAAAAGATAAGTTACTTATTCAAAACTATATAGCTTGCTAAACTACTTTTGTTATAAGCAGTTATCAACTTGTTATTTCTACTGTGGCAAATCATTTTGACCCACTAAATCCCATTTTAAAGCTTCAAATGGATTAATTCTGGCCTCACACACCATACTGAGGTAACTATTACCGCATGACAAGTTACCCCAAAATTTAGTGGCTTAAAACAATGAACATTGATTATGTTATAGTTCATATGGGTGGCCAGGCCGAGCCACAATTTTTTTTATGGCTGAGCCTTGGAAATTCACCTACCATCACTTCTGCCATATTCACAGACCAGACCTGATGCACTATGGGAAGGGGCTACACAAAGGTGGGAATACCTGGAGGTGAACATCACTGGAAGGCCATCTTGGATTCTTGCTGTTGCCCCACATACAGGAGTAAATGTTCTGAAGAGGTACTTTTAACAGTGAAACTGTTACTAAAGGCAGAGTATTTTGCCTTATATATAAAAATGCTCAACAGTTTATTGAACAGATAAAGATTCACTCTTACAACCTAAAGAGAAAACAATTAAGCAAATAAATCCATTGCCTTTTTTTTTTTTTTTTTTGTCTGAGCTTGGAGGCTGATTGGTTATTTTGTACAGTTTGGCCATCTATGTCTTTTAGATGGAGGTCAGCAGAAGTGAGGAAGATGGTTATACAACCAGGCACCTACGACAATGATGACACAATTGATCACTACAGGTTTCCACACTAAGGAGAGACAGAAAGAGGATATGGCAGGAAGTCTCCAAAGCACCTGGTAGCTTGGGTCTTGGGGTACAGTAATCAAGGAAAATGGTCTTTGGAGGACACCAGGGACATCACAGTAAGAGATAATGCTTGAAAATATACAACAACCAGCATATCATTTCTTCCTTATGAATGTCTTTCTAGTGGTGATATATGCATGGTCAGCATATTTTCAAGATTTCATCAGAAACACCCCCTCTTCCTTTTTACTACCATATACTCATTTGCAGGAAGCTGAGGGGACCCACCCCAAATCTCAGACCTGCGGAGATAACAGTTATTTCAAAGAGCATCTCAAACTAAAGCCAGTCAGCCTGTGGAGGTACCAGAAATGAAATGATCAATTTCCCAAAAGCCTCCATCTTGGGAATGATGCTGATAGCTCTCATCCATCCACAAATGGTGCTTAATAGATATTTTTGGATGAATAAATAGAAGAACGAATGAAAGTTCCCACATGTGAATTGAAGTTTTTAAACTATTTGATGGGAGACTGAGTCAACTAAAGATACGTAATACGGACTTATTCAGTGCAGCTGCATAATGCCACTTCGTTCAGACCCAAGCTTCCTGCTGCTGTGCCCTCACTGTATGATGGAGATGGATACCTTGGGGAAAAGCACCAAGTTCCTCTGGAAAGCTGAAGAGGCTGGCACGACGCTCTTTCTTTTGAATTCTAGCCCCCAAACCACGAAGTTTACTAATAGATGTATACTCACTATGAAATGGTGTCTCCTAAATGATTTATTATCTATTAACTCCAGTAGCAATAAAGAATAATTGCTGAACACCTGAAAGAAAGAGCTATCTTGCTTGTCTCAACCCCTGCTGGCACACAGCAGACACTCAGCAAACATTGCTTGAATGAATAAATGTTATGCCAACTGTTTTATCTGTTCTGCCAGTACAGTCTTCGTAACTAGTTAACCAGAATTTAAACTGGACTATAAAGCTCTTAAATCTTTTGAAAGAGATAAGTGTTGCTTATGTGAAAAGGAGACAAAAACATAAACCAAACTAGACATGTAGATTTGATAAGAAGCTTTAAGAACTTTAAGAAGAAGAATTGAATTAGCTATGACAAGCCACATTGTAATTATGAATGCAGTTTATAACCAAAGACATTATACAGTCAGGACAGAGAAGAAGTGGTTCAACCAGTTACAGGAGCTTTGAAGTAAACCATTTCGACCTGGCCCCAGGTAAAACTATGAAACTGGTTTGGTCTGTGTGGTCCCCAAGCTTCTCTTTCCTTCAACCCTTTTCCAGGCTAACAATACCTTCAGGTTTTCTCCACTCTCCCACTAGCTTTTTTTTAACATTACAAGGAAAGTGCAATGGTGATAGGTTGAAATTAGCTCCAAAAATACCCCTAATCCATGTATTGCAGTGGCCTCAGGGCAAATTTCCCAGGCTATAGACAGTGAAGGCATCACCGATGAGTTGAAATAAAATCCAGTATTTTTCCTAGAAGAAAGAGCTGGGATTTCTGGCCTTTATTTCCTACTTTTTTTCCAGAAGTGTGCTTGTTGAAAGCCCAGCTCCCTCCTCAAGTAGTGCAGTTAGAACTTGACTTGGATTGGTTAGGGGAGGCAGTGCAGAGAAGGATATCCTCTTTTAAAATAAATTTATTTATTTTGGTTGTGTTGGGTCTTCACTGTTGCGCACGGGCTTTTCTCTAGTTACGGCGAGCAGGGGCTACTCTTCGTTGTGGTGAGCAGGCTTCTCATTGAGGTGGCTTCTCTTGTTGTGGAGCACGGGCTCTAGGCACGTGGGCTTCAGTAGTTGTGGCTCGCGGGCTCTAGAGCTCAGGCTCAGTAGTTGTGGTGCATGGGCTTAGTTGCTCTGCGGCATGTGGGATCTTCCCAGACCAGGGCTTGAACCCGTGTCCCCTGCACTGGCAGGCGGACTGTTAACCACTGCGCAACCAGGGAAGCCCTAGCCTTTTAAAATGTTCAGTGATTACAAAAGTTCTGGGGTTCAGAGACTATTCAATGTGTAATCAACAGCTCCTAAAAAAACATTTACTTAGATAAGAAGATAATTCAATGCAAACAGAATTGGGTATTTCTTTGGGCAATTTATTTAGAATCTTTTGTCCTTTCATGATTCAACCTGCCCTTTGTAAAACTATGAGTCACCATGATTCTCATTCTGACCAATGTTTTTCTGCTTCACTGCTTGGGGGGAAATGAGTACTGCATTTTGAATTCAGCACATTTTATCTACTGTATCTAGTCTTAACTATTGAAAGAAATTGTGAAGACTTGATAAATTGCTATGCTACAGCATGACACAAGATAGCCTCCTAATACTGTGTGTATGGATTTGGCCTCTGGAACTGCTGCAGCCATCTTGTGACCATGAGGAAAGTGATAAAAGAAACTTTTGCTGAATCTTGAATATATGCATTCAGACTTGCTTACTGCATGACCCTGAGCTTGTAATATGGCAAAGAATCAGAGCAACTGCTTCCACAGAAGAAGGAACCAGAGCAACTCGTTTTCAGAAAACTAGTCAGTCAGTAGAAAAGCGACCTGATGGGGAATTTGTGACTGTACTATCTAGACTCAACAAACTGACCTGGGGCATAGCAGTCAGCTGTGCCAAGCTCCACTATCACCAATCAACTTTGAACTGGCAATCAAAGTAGTTGTTGAAACCACGTAATCATTATTCTTTGTGAAACTTGTGACTTCTGCCTTTATAGGTCCCCTCCTTGCCCTTGATCAGAGACACCATCTCAGAAGGCTGTATTCTCTCTTATATACCTATAAATGAGTAAATCCCGAAGACTTCACACTAAATTTGTCTCCAAAGTATTCTTTGCAGTTTAACACTTACTCTGCCTCGGAATCTTTGTTTCTTTTGTTGGCAGGTCAAAGCTGATACACCAAGAATGGCAAAGCAGGAAGACAGAAAAAACCTGGTTCCTTGATGATATCTGTATTTTACTAACTATGGAGCCTTCCTACCTCTGGACTTTTTGTTTTGTGATAAAATAAATTGCCTTTTTTGCTTAAGCCACATTGAGTTGGGTTTTCTGTTTACTTGTACCAAAAGTAAAATAAGTGATACACCTTTCATTGCTCTTTTAAAAATAGTGCTCCCACCCCAGAACACACTGCCCCCTCATCCTCCTTATTATATAGTTATTTCTTTGTTTACTTGTTTATTGTCAATGTCTGCCACTAAAGTGTAAGCTCTACAAGACAGGGAACTTGGTCTGTTCAGATGCCTGTCTAGAAAGTGCTAGCACATTACGGATGCCCAATAATATTTGTTTAATAAATATTTGTTTAATTCATAGAATTGTATATCATCTTTGATTGGGTTTCCTAGAAGCAAAGCCTGAGACAGGGATGCACAAGCATGTGATTTATTGGAGGAGTGCTCTTTGGAGAAAGGTAGTTCAAGGAGCAGGGTAAGGCAGGGAGAGGAACTCAGGAGGGATGTGGTCTCAGCTGAAGTTTATACTCAGCCTGATCCCTAGAGAGCTCTAGACTATGAATTGCACCACAGAGTTGGTTCCATTTTGAAACAAGGGGGCAAGCTTTTATTTTTCACCCAAATTAATTAGTTATTAGTCATTAGCTACTGACTACGAGCTGCTTGGTTACGGTGGAGGGAAATGTTATCTCCTAGGCAACTCAACTCCCATCCAACCAAAGGCAATTCTCCAGAGAAGGGGCTAACTGTGAGTAGTTAGTAGTCAACATTCACAGCAGCTGGGGGACGGATGTATTGGGCTTGTAAAGGGAGTCTGGGTGGGACACCAACAGTGTTTACAATATATATCTAGAAAATAAAAACCCTAGAGAATTACTAAAAACTATTAGAAGCAATCATAGAATTCATCAAAATGGAAGGTTATACATTGAGTATATAAAAATCAGCAACATATCCCTAATTAATAACTATGAAAAAATTTAGTGGAAGAAGATATTTTATTTTAAAAACTATAAACTGATCAAATATCTAAGCATTCACAGACAAAAAATATATAGAATTTAAATGAAGAAAACTTCAAAATTCTATTTGGGGACATAAAAGAAGATAAGTAAATTGAAAGACATAACATTTCTTGGATCAAGAGACTAAATATGTTAAGTATATAAATTCTTCCTCAGTTGTCATATAAATTCAATCCAATCCCAATTAAAATACAAAGGATTTTTTTATCTTGAAAAACAGTTCTATAATTCATGGTAGCCAGGAAAATTCAAAACAAGGTATGGATGGTCCTACTACAAATTGATGCTGTAATAACTGAAGTACTTTAGAACTTGTAAAGAAATAGGTAGATCCATGGAATAGAATAAAGGGTCCAAAATAGATCCAAATATATATGGAGAGTTAGTTTGTGATAAAGGTGTCATGTCAAATTGATGAGGAATGAGAGATTATTAGGTACATGGTATCAAAACAACTATATTATTATATATATGGGGAGGAGGACAAAAATACTGAATCCCTATCTCATTCTTTAAACCAAAGTAAATTCCAGAGGGAGCAAAGATGTTATGTAACTAATGAAAAACAGAAACTTCTAGAAGAAAGCATGGGAACATATATTTGCTACTGTAGAAGAAGGAGCTTTACTAAGTAGTATCTAAAGTCCAAAAACCATAAATCATAAACAAAGTCAAGGGTCAAATGACTGAGAAAAATATTAACATGTCCATACTTTACAAAGAGCTCTTGTAAGGACAGATAGTTCAGAGAAAAAGAAATACTAATGATCAATAAACTCATAAAGAGAGGCTTAACTTCATCCACAGTTTAAAAAAAATGCAGATCCAAAGAATGGAAGATATTTAACACCTTTTGGATTGGCAAAATTGAGAAGTTTAATGGTATCTAGTTCTAACAAATGTGTGGGAAGATGGGGAAACTCGCATAGGATTGGTGGTATTGTAACTAGTGGGACTTTTGTGAAGGTGATCTGGCAGTCACTACCAATGTAGAAAGCACATACCCTTGGCCTATCAAGCTCACTGCTAGAAATATGCCATAAGGCTATACCTGCAAAAGTTCATTAAGATAGGATGTATACAGATGTTCAATGAAGCATCATTTGTAACAACCACACAAAAAAAACCTGGAATCAATCAAATTGCAATTAATAGGGTATTGTTTTAATAACTAGTAGAGAGGTCATTCCCTGGTGGTCCTGTGGTTAGAACTCTGCACTTTCACTGCTGAGGGGCAGGGTTGGATCCCTGGTTGGGGAACTAAGATCCGGCAAGGCACATGGCAAAAAAAAAAAAAAAAAGAGAGAGAATATTCTGCAGTCTTTTTTTTTTTTTAAATTTAAAGTAGGAAGTAGTTTAGTTTGTGCTGATACGGAAATTATATGCAAGTGGGATACTTGGTTTAATTAATTAGTCCCCTTATTACATTCACCACTCACAGATTAGAATATCAGTTAAATGACTGTGTGATATTAAACTCCCTAAATATATCCTTTCAGTTCATTGCCTCAGCATTGTCATTTAAGTATCAGAGTACTGGCAAAGCAAAAGCCATCCCAGACTTGTATCTGGGGACAGAATACAACAGTGATTGAGAATACAGGATGTGTTAGTAATCTATTGCGACATAACAAATTACCCCAAAATATAGCGACTTCAACAATGAATATTTATTATCTCACAATTTCAGTGGATCCGAAATCTAGGAGCGGTTTAGCTGGATGGTCCTGGTTCAGGGTCTCTCATGAGGATACAGTCAAACAGTCAGCTCCGGCTGCGGTCATTTCAAGGCTCAAATAGGGCTGAAGGATCTGCCTCCGAGTTCTCTGCTGTGGTTGTTGGCAAACCTAAGCTCCTCGCGGGCTGTTGGCTGGACGCCTGCATTCTTCACCATGCGGGACCCCGCCATGGGGCTGCGGGACATGGCAGTTGGACGTGGGTGTCTCCCAAAAAAGGGAGAGGCACCCAAGTCCAATCTCAGAAGTGACATAGCATCTCGTATAGATACCACGAGGCCGGGGGCGGGGGCCATCTTGGAGTCCGGCCATCAGACTCCAGGGTTTGAATCACTCAATAACCTTTGCCTCAGTTTATACATATGTAAAATGGGAATAATAATAGTATCTGCTTTTGACGACTAAAATAGCTAATATATTTTAAAAGTTAAGAATGTATTTAAGATATTTATGAGTGAATTATAGGACATGTGACATTTGCTTTAAATACTCCAGAAAAAAAAATTGAGGGAGGAGAATGATGGTGGTAAATAAAACATATATGGCAAAATGTTGATGATAATGATTTTTTTTTTTTTTTTTGCGGTACGTGGGCCTCTCACTGTCATGGCCTCTCCCGTTGCGGAGCACAGGCTCCGGACATGCAGGCCCAGCATCCATGGCTCACAGGCCCAGCCGCTCCGCGGCATGTGGGATCTTCCCGGCCCGGGGCACGAACCCGTGTCCCCTGCATCGGCAGGCGGACTCTCAACCACTGCGCCACCAGAGAAACCCCGATAATGATTTAAAGTGGGCGATGCACAGGGAGATCACCTCGGTGCTTTGTGACCACCTAGAGGGGTGGGAGGGAGATGCAAGAGGGAGGGGATATGGGGATATATGTATACATATAGCTGATTCACTTTGCTGTACAGCAGAAACTAACACAACATTGTAAAGCAATTACACTCCAATAAAGATGTTAAAAATAAATAAATAAATAAAGTGGGCAATGCATACATAAAGGTTTTTAATGATCTTTAATTTTTAAAAAAATTTATTGATCTATGGTTGATTTGCAATGTTGTGTTTATTTCTGCTGTACAGCAAAGTGACTCAGTTATAGATATATATATTCTTTTTCAGATTCTTTTCCATTATGGTTTATCACAGGATATTGAATATAGTTCCCTGTACTATACAGGAGGATCTTGTTGTTTATTCATAATGATCTTTATTTCTTAAGTTTAAAATTTCCCATAATAAAAAGTTACATAATTTTGTACATAAAATGTTTATAGCAGTACCTGGAACATAGTAAACAGTCAATAAATGCTGGTTATTATTTTTGGAAGGATGAATAAGCCAGATTTTTCTTTATTCGAGTGGTTTAATTTCTTACATACAGGGTCTTTATACATGTATAATTCTGGATGAAATAAGTTAACTTAGGTCTTTACAATGTTTCCTTAAAAATTATTGATCTATTCAGCTATAATCATTTCTCTATCAGGGCCCAAGTAATCTTTGCAGCTGCAAAAATGAAGATATAGTTTCTTGTATATATATCTTGTATGTCATAGTCCTATCCTATGAACCACAACAGGGAGCCCATGTCCAGAAACAAACTGAAAGTAACAAACTTCAAATTATCATTGACAAGAACAATCACCTGCTTAAAATGCACTTAATCACTAGGGAAAGAAGTCTATTCTCCATTAACCTGGGGCTGTTTATCAGGTTATCCAGGAAAGGCGATAGGAAAAGAGTGCATCACAGGTCATATGAAGAGTGCAGTTCTGGGAAGATAACTGGGTGGGCAAACTAGAGGAGCCCAAGGGAGACACTACCTATTTCAGACTGCCCCAGAGTGAGCATGAAAAATCAAACTAAGACACTGCTTATAATAATTCATTAAAAACTGAGATTTGCCTCATTTTTATAATCTAGAACTCAATTGCATTAATTTTCAGCTTTCTAACCCATTTTTGGTGGAAGCTTTGTGACATATGCCCAAGCTTGGCTATTTTGAGACAAACAAATTTTACACTTTTTTCATGTCTCCTGATCACTAAAACTTTTTTCTCTTATCTAAATCCTGCTTTTAATTACAGAATTATGGACTTTGGTCTCTTCTGTAGGATGCAATTTTCTTCTTAATAAATAGAAATTTTGTCAGTCTGTTTACAGATTTGGATCTGACTTGGTTACAGTAGAGCCCTTTTTGCAAACATTCAGCATATCAAGATCCAACTGTGGTGCACAACTGAATATGTAAAATACATCTTAAGTCTCTGTGCAATGTTACCTCCATTTATATTTAATAGACATTCACTGAAAGTAAACAGTGGGGGTACCACAATGTATAAGAACAGTGATGACTTGCACACAATTCTTGCACAAATGGCATTTCTGAGTCTGATCTATCTGCTCCCTACTATTCCCCCTTCTTTTTTTTCTTTTCTGTTTTTTTTTTTTTCTTTCTGGGAGGAGGGACAGCTATGACTAATACAGCTATGTCAAACTTGGGAATATCCTATCCTTTTACATTTTATAAATCATGCTTAAGTTTACAGAACAAAATCATAGGGATAGGATTTTCTCTTCCTGGGAGTAGCCAGGTGAAATGAACTTTTTATCCAGGTGACCAAATGCATTTAATATGTGGTTTCAGTATACCTGGTACTTACCAGGATGGAAATAGAGTTGTCTGCTCTTACAGCCCCCCAACCCCCAAATGAAGCCAACACTGTTATTAAAGGCTCTTTGAAGGAAGCTTATGCAGGATTCCCCTGGAGAGAGAACAGGAGGGATGGGATGGACCAGTTTAGTAGAGAGTGATGTAGGGGGATGCAGAGAGTCCCCAAGGCTGAGGGAGGCATAGGATTTGATGAGGTCAGTGGGATTACCTGTGTTTAGCTTCTTAAAGCTCCTGAGAGGGTGTCACCCACACTTAATTGTGAAACACTGCAGCAACCTTCTACTGAAGAACCCTGAATGGGGCAGCTGGCTAATTGACCCTGGAATTGGCCATCGTTGCCCTTGTCTGGTGTGACCTTTGGCCTGATCTTGGCATCTCTTAAGATGTCATGGAGGAGGGAGATACTACTTTACCTTCCTTGAAGGGTAGTGTAGTGGGGAAGCTCAGAGAAGTCCCAGAATATAAATGCTGTCTAGTAGTTAAAGAGGTTAAGGCAAAGAAAGGCATCTTTTTCTTCAGATAGCAATTAGTTTACTGATTTAGAATTGTAAATGTAACACATGCTCATTGCAAAAATTAAGAAAATAATAGAAAAGTATAAACTCTGTGTAGCATTTTAATGGGATTAATTGACAAATACTGATTGATAACCTGCTTTTTTCATCATAATATATTCTGGACATCTTTTCATGATAATGAATATCAATCTATGGCCACATAGTATTTCCTTTTGTAAATATGTCAAACTTAACTTAATGCCTATTGATAGAAATGTAGATTGCTTGCAGAGACTTTTTGTATAGAACAGTGATACAATGAACATTGAACATTGCACACTAATTCAATTATTTTCTTAGGATATATTTCTAAAATTGGAATTGTTGGGTCAAAGATTACAGAAATTTTTAAAATCTTAATGCTTACTACCAAGTTGTTCTCCAGAAGTTTAGTACCAATTTATATTTGAGCAACAAAGTATTAACAGTGTCTATTTTTTCCACATCCTAATTAATTCTGGGTATTATCATTTTTTAAATTAACAAATTCATTTCTTACTCAAAATGTTAAGAATCTTCCCAGTCCCAGATACCAGTGATACTTTTTAAAAAATGGATAAATATATACTTACATATATGTAACGGAATCACTTTGCTGTACAACTGAAACTAACACAACTTTGTAAGTCAACTATACTTCAATTTTAAAAAAAAGAACTAAAAAGTGTATAAAATAGTAATAGTTGCTCAAACATTCAGCAAGGTAAGTTTCAATAGATGCAATTCTCAGGCAATAAGCTTTAGTTAAGGAAAAAGTAACAAGTTAAAATTTTATTTGCATAACCTCTCATACAAAGCAGGGTATGGTATTATTCTGTAATGTTAGCTGTAAAGTAACTATGACAATACTTGGAATTCAAGAGCAATTTGGTATTGAGCCACTCTATATTGATCTTCTTTGTCCTAAATACAAAAGAACTTTGTCAAAATGTGGACCCAGGAAAGGACTCCAAAAACAGAAGTAACTATAATTTGTTCTTTCTTTTTGGTAGTTTATATATGTAAAAAAGTAAGTAGAGAGACTTCCCTGGTGGCGCAGTGGTTAAGAATCTGCCTGCCAATGCAGGGGACACGGGTTAGATCCCTGGTCCAGGAAGATTCCACATGCCATGGAGCAACTAAGCCCACCACAACTACTGAGCCCACATGCCACGGCTACCGAAGCCCACACGCCTCTGCAACAAGAGAAGCCACTACAATGAGAAGCCCGTGCACTGCAACGAAGAGTAACCCCCGCTCACCGCAACTAGAGAAAGCAATGAAGACCTAACGCAGCCAAAAATAAATAATAAATAAAAAAAATTTTAAACACTTAAAAAAAAAGTAAGTATTTAGGCCAAATGATTAAATCTGAAAATTATAACTATTAACACCCACTTTAATGTCCAGTAAATGCTTTTTCAAAACTGTCTCAGATTGATGTAATTACATTAATTAAAACCACGTGCCTAGAATGGTGGTTGGGTTTCTTATTCTTCCCATAAGTAAGCACCGTCATTTAAAGAATTCAGACAGACACCTTCAAGATGGCGGAGGAGTAAGACGTGGAGATCACTTTCCTCCCCACAAATACATCAGAAATACATCTACATGTGGAACAACTCCTACAGAACACCTACTGAACGCTGGCAGAAGACCTCAGACTTCCCAAAAGGCAAGAAATTCCCCACGTACCTGGGTAGGGCAAAAGAAAAATGGAAAAACAGAGACAAAAGAATAGGGACGGGACCTGCACCAGTGGGAGGGAGCTGTGAAGGAGGGAAAGTTTCCACACACTAGGAAGCCCCTTCGCAGGCGGAGACGGAGCGAGGAGGTGGGCGGGGGGAAAGCTTTGGTGCCGCAGAGGAGAGCACAGCAACAGGGGTGCAGAGGGCAAAGCGGAGAGATTCCTGCACAGAGGATCGGTGCCGACCAGCACTCACCAGCCCGAGAGGCTTGTCTGCTCACACGCCGGGGTGGGCGGGGGCTGGGAGCCGAGGCTCCGGCTTCAGTCGGATCTCTGGGAGAGGACTGGGGTTGGCGGCGAGAACACAGCCTGAAGGGGGCTAGTGCGCCACAGCTAGCCGGGAGGGAGTCCGGGAAAAGTCTGGAGCTGCCGAAGAGACAAGAGACTTTTTCTTCCCTCTTTGTTTCCTGGTGCGTGAGGAGAGTGCTGCTTAAAGGAGCTCCAGAGACGGGCGCAAGCCGCGGCTAACAGCGCGGACCCCAGAGACGGGCATGAGACGCTAAGGCTGCTGCTGCCACCACCAAGAATCCTGTGTGCGAGCACAGGTCACTATCCACACCTCCCCTCCCGGGAGCCTGTGCAGCCCGCCACTGCCAGAGTCTCGTGATCCAGGGATGACTTCCCTGGGAGAACACACGGCGTGCCTTAGGCTGTTGCAACGTCACACAGCCCTCTGACGCTGCAGGCTTGCCCAGCATTCCGCACCCCTCCCTCCCCCCAGCCTGAGTGAACCAGAGCCCCCTAAACAGCTGCTACTTTAACTCCCTCTGGTGTGAGCGAAAAACAGACGCCCTCAGGTGACCTACACACAGAGGTGCGGCCAAATCGAAAGCTGAACCCCAGGAGCTGTGAGAACAAAGAAGAGAAAGGGAAATCTCTCCCAGCAGCCTCAGGAACAGCAGATTATAACTCCAAAATCAACTTGATGTACCCTGCATCTCTGGAATATCTGAATAGATGACAAATCATCCCAAAATTAAGGTGGTACAGCTTGGGAGCAACTGTAGACTTGGGGTTTGCTTTCTACGTCTAATTTGTTCCTGGCTTTATGTTTATCTTAGTTTAGTATTTAGAGTTTATTATCATTGGTAGGTTTGTTTATTGATTTGGTTGCTCTCTTCTTCCTTTTTTTTATATATATATAGATATATTTTTTTTTCCTTTTTCTCTTTTTGTGAGTGTGTATGCTACTTAGTGTGATTTTGTCTGTATAGCTTTGCTTTTACCATTTGTCCTACGGTTCTGTCTGTCTTTATTTTTAAGTACAATTTTTAATGTTTCTTATTGTTGGTGAATTTGTTTTTTGGTTTGGTTGCTCTCTTCTTTCTTTAATTACTTTTTAATTTTTTTAATTTTTAATAATTATTTTTCATTTCTTATTTTAAAAACTTTATTTTTTTCTTTCTTTCATTCTTTTTTTATCCCTTTTCTTCTGAGCCATGGGGCTAACAGGGTCTTGGTGCTCCAGCTGGGTGTCAGGTCTGTGCCTCTGATGTGGGAGAGCCGAATTCAGGACATTGGTCCACCAGAAACCTCCCAGCTCCACGAAATATCAAACAGAGAAAGCTCTCCCAGGCATCTCCATCTCAATGCTAAGACCCAGCTCCACTCAATGACCAGCAAGCTACAGTGCTGGACACCCTATGCCAAACAACTGGCAAGATAGGAACACAACCCCACCCATTAGCAGAGAGGCTCCTTCAAATCATAATAAGGTCACAGACACCCCAAAACACACCACCGCACGTGGTCCTGCCCACCAGAAAGACAAGATCCAACCTCATCCACCAAAACACAGGCACTAGTCTCCTCTACCAGGAAGCCTACACAACCCACTGAACCAACCTTAGCCACTGGGGGCAGACTCCAAAAACAATGGGAACTACGAACCTGCAGCCTGCAAAAAGGAGACCCCAAACACAATAAGTTAAGCAAAATGAGAAGACAGGGAAACACACAACAGTTGAAGAGGCAAGGTAAAACCCCACCAGACCAAACAAATGAAGAGGAAATAGGCAGTCTACCTGAAAAAGAATTAGGAATAATGATAGTAAAGATGATCCAAAATCTTGGAAATAGAATGGAAAAAATACAAGAAACATTTAACAAGGATCTAGAAGAACTAAAGAGCAAACAAACAATGATGAAGAACACAATAAATGAAATTAAAAATTCTCTAGAAGGAATCAATAACAGAATAACTGAGGCAGAGAAACGGATAATTGACCTGGAAGATAAAATACTGGAAATAACTCCTGCAGAGCAGTAAAGATAAAAGAATGAAGAGAATGGAGGACAGTCTTAGAGACCTCTGGAACAACATTGAACGCACCAACATTTGAACTATAGGGGTCCCAGAAGAAGAAGAGGAAAAGAAAGGGACTGAGAAAATATTTGAAGAGATTAGAGTTGAAAACTTCCCTAACATGGGAAAGGAAATAGTCAATCAAGTCCAGGAAGCACAGAGAGTCCCATGCAGGATAAATCCAAGGAGAAACACACCAAGACACATATCGATCAAACTGTCAAAAATTAAATACAAAGAAAAAATATTAAAAGCAGCAAGGGAAAAACAACAAATAACATACAAGGGAATCCCCATAAGGTTAACAGCTGGTCTTTCAGCAGAAACTCTGCAAGCCAGAAGGGAGTGGCAGGAAACAGCTAAAGTGATGAAAGGGAAAAACCTACAACCAAGATAACTCTACCCAGCAAGGATCTCATTCAGATTTGAGGAAGAAATTAAAATCTTTACAGACAAGCAAAAGCTAGGAGAAGTCAGCACCACCAAACCAGCTTTACAACAAATGCTAAAGGAACTTCTCTAGGCAGGAAACACAAGAGAAGGAAAAGACCTACAATAACAAACCCAAAACAATTAAGAAAATGGTAATAGGAGCATACATATCAATAATTACCTTAAAGGTAAATGGATTAAATGCTCCAACCAAAAGACATAGACTGGCTGAATGGATACAAAAACAAGACCAGTATATATGCTATCTACAAAAGACCCACTTCACACCTAGGGACACATACAGACTGAAAGTGAGGGGATGGAAAATGATATTACATGCAAATGGAGATCAAAGGAAAGCTGGAGTAGCAATTCTCAGACAAAATAGACTTTAAAATAAAGACTATTAGAAGAGACAAAGAAGGACACTACATAATGATCAAGGGATCAATCCAAGAAGAACATGTAACAATTGTAAATATTTATGCACCAACATAGGAGGACCTCAATTCATAAGGCAAATGCTAACACCCATAAAAGAGGAAATTGACAGTAATACAAACATAGTAGGGGACTTTGACACCCCACTTTCACCAGTGGACAGATCATTCAAAATGAAAATAAATATGGAAACACAAGCTTTAAATGATTCATTAAACAAGATGGACTTAATTGATATTTATAGGACATTCCATCCAACAGAATACACTTTCTTCTCAGGGGCTCATGGAACATTCTCCAGGATAGATCATATCTTGGGTCACAAATCAAGCCTTGGTAAATTTAAGAAAACTGAAATTGTATCAAGTATCTTTTCTGACCACAATGCTATGAGACTAGATATCAATTACAGGAAAAAATCTGTAAAAAATACAAACACATGGAGGCTAAACAATACACTACTTAACAACCAAGAGATCACTGAAGAAATCAAAGAGGAAATCAAAAAATACCTAGAAACAAATGACCGTGAAAACACTATGACCCAAAACCTATAGGATGCAGCAAAAGCAGTTCTAAGAGGGAAGTTTATAGCAATACAGTCCTACCTCAAGAAATAAAAAAATCTCAAATAAACAACCTAACCTTACACCTAAAGCAATTGAGAAAGAAGAATTAAAAAACCCAAAGTAGCAGAAGGAAAGAAATCATAAAGATCATATCAGAAATAAATGAAGAAGAAATGAAGGAAACAATAGCAAAGATCAATAAAACTAAAATCTGGTTCTTTGAGAAGATAAACGACAGTGATAAACCATTCGCCAGACTCATCAAGAAAAAAAGAGAGAAACCTCAAATCAACAGAATTAGAAATGAAAAAGGAGAAGTAGCAACCAACACTGCAGAAATACAAAGGATCATGAGAGATTACTAGAAGCAACTCTATGCCAATAAAATGGACAACCTGGAAGTAATGGACAAATTCTTAGAAAAGCATGACCTTACAAGACTGAACAAGGAAGAACTAGAAAATATAAACAGACCAATCACAAGCACTGAAATTGAATCTGTGATTTAAAATCTAACAACAAAGAAAAGCCCAGGACCAGATGGCTTCACAGGCAAATTCTAGCAAACACTTAGAGAATAGCTAACACCTATCCTTCTCAAACTCTTCCAAAATAGAGCAGAGGGAGGAGCACTCCCAAACTCATTCTATGAGGCCACCATCACCCTGATACCAAAACCAGAGAAGGATATCACAAAAAAATAAAACTACAGGTCAATATCACTGATGAACATAGATGCAAAAATCTTCAACAAAATACTAGCAAACAGAATCCAACAGCACATTAAAAAGATCATACACCATGGTCAAGTGGGGTTTATCCCAGGAATGCAAGGATTCTACAATATACACAAATCAATCAATGTGATACACCATATTAACAAATTGAAGGATAAAAACCATACGATCATCTCAATAGAAACAGAAAAAGCTTTTGACAAAATTCAACACCCATTTATGATAAAAACTCTCCAGAAAGTAGGCATAGAGGGAACCTACCTCAACATAATAAAGGCCATATATGACAAACCCACAGCCAACATCGTTCTCAATGGTGAAAAACTGAAACCATTTCCTCTCAGATCAGGAACAAGGCAAGGTTGCCCACCCTCACCACTCTTATTCAACATAGTTTTGGAGGTTTTTAACACAGCAATCAGAGAAGAAAAAGAAATAAAAGGAATCCAAATCGGAAAAGAAGTAAAACTGTCACTGTTTGCAGATGACATGATACTATACTTAGAGAATCCTAAAGATGCCACCAGAAATCTACTAGAGCTAATCAATGAATTTGGTAGAGTAGCAGGATACAAAATTAATACACAGGAATCTCTTGCATTCCTATACACTAATGATGAAAAATCTGAAAGAGAAATTAAGGAAATACTCACATTTGCCATTGCAACAAAAAGAATAAAATACCTAGGAATAAACCTACCTAAGGAGACAAAAGACTGGTATGCAGAAAACTATTAGACACTGATGAAAGAAATTAAAGATGATAAAAACAGATGGAGAGATATACTATGTTCTTGGATTGGTGGAATCGTCATTGTGAAAATGACTGTACTACCCAAAGCAATCTACTATCTGATTCAATGCAATCCCTATCAAACTATCAATGGCATTTTTCACAGAACTAGAACAAAAATTTCACAATTTGTATGGAAACACAAAAGACCCCAAATAGCCAATGCAATCTTGAGAAAGAAAAATGGAGCTGGAGGAATCAGGCTCCCAGACTTCAAACTATACTACAAAGCTACAGTAATCAAGACAGTATGGTATTGGCACAAAAACAGAACTATAGATCAATGGAACAGGATAGAAAGCCCAGAGATAAACCTACGCACATATGGTCACCTTATTTTTGATAAAGGAGGCAAGAATATACAATGGATCAAAGACAGCCTCTTCAATAAGTGGTTCTGGGAAAACTGGGCAGCTACATGTAAAAGAACAAAATTGCAACACTCCCTAACACCATACACAAAAATAAATTCAAAATGATTAAAGACCTAAATGTAAGGGCAGACACTATAAAACTCTTAGAGGAAAACATAAGCAGAACACTCTATAACATAAATCACAGCAAGGTCCTTTTTGACCCACCTCCTAGAGAAATGGAAATAAAAACAAAAATAAACAAATGAGACCTAATGAAACTTCAAAGGTTTTGCACAGCAAAGGAAACCATAAACAAGATGAAAAGACAACCTTCAGAATGGGAGAAAATATTTGCAAATGAAGCAACTGACAAAGGATTAACCTCCAAAATTTACAAGAAGCTCATGCAACTCAATATCAAAAAAACAAACAACCCAATCCAAAAATGGGCAGAAGACCTAAATAGACGTTTCTCCAAAGAAGATATACAGATTGCCAACAAACACATGAAAGAATCCTCAACCTCACTAATCATTAGAGGAATGCAAATCAAAACTACCGTGAGGTATCACCTCACACCAGTCATAATGGCCATCATCAAAAATCTAGAAATAATAAGTGCTGGAGAGGGTGTGGAGAAAAGGAAACTCTCTTGCACTGTTGGTGGGAATGTAAATTGATACAGCCACTATGGAGAACCATATGGATGTTCCTTAAAAAACTAAAAAGTAGAACTACCATGTTACCCAGTAATCCCACTACTGGGTATATACTCTGAGAAAACCATAATTCAAAGAGTCATGTACCGCCATGTTCATGGCAACTCTATTTACAATAGCCAGGGCATGGAAGCAACCTAAGTGTCCATTGCAGATGAATGGATAAAGAAGATGTGGCACATATATATAATGGAATATTATTCAGCCATAAAAAGAAATGAAATTGAGTTATTTGTAGTGAGGTGAATGGATCTAGAGTCTGTCATACAGAGTGAAGTAAGTCAGAAACAGAAAAATACCATATGCTAACACATATATATTGGATCTTAAAAAAAAAAAAAGCGTTCTGAAGAACCTAGGGGCAGGACAGGAATAAAGACGCAGACATAGAGAACAGACTTGAGGACACGGGGTGGGGGGAAGGGTAAGCTTGGACGAAGTAAGAGAGTGGCATGGACTTACAAATATTACTAAATGTAAAATAGATAGCTAGTGGGAAGCAGCCGCGTGGCACAGGGAGATCAGCTCAGTGCTTTGTGACCACGTACAGAGGTGGGATCGGGAGGGTGGGAGGGAGATGCAAGGGGGAGGAGATATGGGGATATATGTATATGTATAGCTGATTCACTTTGTTATAAAGCAGAACCTAACACACCATTATAAAGCAATTATACTCCAATAAAGATGTTAACAAAAAAGAATGTATAGTGATGCAAATTATAATCTGTTTAAGTCAGAAAGTTAGAAAACTAGAGTGATTTACTTAAAATTTTTGAGATTTGTTTCATTTTAATGAATGAATCAATTACTCAATAGCTCACCTTAAATAGAAGTATATGAATCATTAGTCTTTCTGTGTCACAAACAAAACAAGCTACAATTTTTTTATTAAGATAAAATTCCTATGACATAAAATTCATTATATGAAAGTGTACAATTCAGTGGTGTTGTGTATATTCACGTATTGTGCAACCATCCCCACTGTCTAATTCCAGAACATTTAAATCATCCCCAAAAGAAACTCCATGCCTTTTAACAGTTAATCCTGGTTCCCTCTTCCCTTGGTCCCTGGCAACCACTAATCTTGTTTCTATCTCTATATATTTGCCTATCTGGACATTTCATATACATGGAATCATACAATATATGACCTTTTAAAGATAACAACTTTACTGGTACATAATTGAAATACCATACAATTCACATATTTAAAGTGTGGAATTTAATAGTTTTTAGTATATTTACAGATATATGTAACCATCATAAAGGTTAATCTTAGAATATTTTCATCACCCCCAGAAGAGATTCTGTACCTTTTAGCTGTGATCCTCCTATCCAGCTATTCCTCCCAGCCCAAACAATCAATAATCTATCTTCTGTCCCTGTAGATTTGCCTATCCTGGACATTTCATATAAATGGCATCATACAATATGTGATCTTTTGTGACTATTTTCTGTCACCTACATGTTATTATCTGACTTTTTTTTATTATAGCCATCCTAGTGGTTTTGATTTCCATTTCCCTGATGACTAATTATGTTGAGTATCTTTTCATGTGCTTATTGGCCATTTGAATATCTTCTTTGGATGTCTATTCAGACTCATTGCCGTTTTTAAAAATGGGTTTTATGTCTTTATTATTGAGTTTTAAGAGTTCTTTGTATATTCTAGATATAAATCCCTAATTAGACATATGATTTGCAAGTGTATGCTCCCATTCTGTGGGTTGTCTTTTCACTTTCTTGGTAGTGTCACTTGAAGCATGACACTAGAAGTTTTCAATTTTGATAAAATCTATCTTTTCTTTTGTTCCTCATGCTTTTTGTGTCATATCTAAGAATCCATTGCTAAATCTGAGGTTATGAAAATTTACTACTATGTTTTCTAAGAACATTGTAGTTAACAGCTCTTACATTTAGGTCTTTGATCCATTTTGAGTTAATTTTTGTAACTAATGTGAGATAGGGATCCAACTTCATTCTTTTGCATGTGGATGTCCAGGTGTCTCAGCACCAGTTGTCGAAAACACTTTTGTTTCTCCCATTGAATAGTCTTGGCATGCTTGTCAAATTTCAATCAACCAATGATGTATATGTTTATTTCTGGGTCTCAATTCTATTCCATTGTTCTCTATGTCTGTCCTTATGCCAATACCATACTGTCTTGGCTACGGTTTTTAAATTGGGAAATGTGAATCCTCCAACTTTGTTCTTCTTTTTCAAGATTCTTTTGTGTATTCTGGGTCCCTTGAAATTTTATATGAATTTTAGAATCAGCTTGTCCATTTCTGCAAAAAAAGAAAAACAGAATTTTGATAGGGATTGCATTGAATCTGTAGATCAATTTGGGGAATACAAAACAAAATTTTAAAATACTTTACTCTAGCTTACTAGGTCATGGCAGACTGTTTGCAAAGATAGCCACAGTTATACTCTTTCCTATACCTATGGATAGATGCTATGATATTTTAGTTCCTCCCATCAAATGGTGGAATCTATTTCCCACCACTTGAATTCAGGCTGGCCTTTTGACTTTGACCAAAAAGAATGAGGTAAGAGTGACATTGTGCTAGGCTTAAAGATACCTTGTACAGTTCTTATTCTACTACCATGTGAACAAGCCCAGGCTAGCCTGATGGAGGATGAGAAAGCACATGGAGCAGAAACAGACCACCCAGATGAGGCTGCCCCAGACCAGCCAGCTCCAAGCCAACCTAGAAGGTATCGCAGATATGATAGGCAAGCCAGCTGAGATCACTGAAGCCTAGCCCAAATCAGCAGAACGGCCCAGTCTATCCAAAGACTCAAGAGCAATTGTTTTTAAGTTATTATTTTAATACACTTAATTATGGTGTGATTTTTGTATATAGCAATAAATAACTGTTTATAGTAAGTCCCCTGCATACGAACGAATTCCGTTCCAAGAGCACATTCATAAGTCCAATATGTTCGTAAGTCCAACAAAGTTCACCTAGGTACCCAATTAACACAATTGGCTATGTAGTACTGTATTGTAATTGATTTATAATGCTTTTTAGAAAAATAATACATAAAAAATACACAAAAAAAATAAAGAAAACATTTTAAATCTTACAGTCCAGTACCTGGAAAAGTACGATGGTACAGTACAACAGCTGGCATACAGGAACTGGCATCAGGTGAACAGGCAAGAAGAGTTATTGACTGGAGGAGGGAGAGGAGGTGGGAGATGGTAGAGCTGAGGGATCGTCAGCAATAGGAGGAGGGCAAGCTGCAATTTCACTCACGCCTGACGTTGATGGCACAGGTTCTGGTTCCTTGCTGGATTCAATTCTATCTACCCTCTTGAAAAATGATCCAGTGATGTCTGGGTAGTAGTTCCTTTTTTCTCGTCATAGATGACATGGTAACACTGGATTGCATTCTGAACTGCTGCTGCAACCTTCATGTACCATTCTACTTTCGGGTCCTGTGCCTCAAAAACTAACAGTGCCTCCTCAAATAAAGAAAATCCCCTTGCCATTTCCTGCATCGTGAATCTCTCTGGTTCTTCAGTTACGTCTTCTTCCTCTTGTCTCTCTTCGTCCTTTCTCTGGGCCTCCAATTCCTGGCGCTTCCTAGCTGTACCAGCTTCATCACCACTGCTTCTACACTTGCTTCCAGACATCCTGGGCTTGAAATAAAGATACTGTACTACTGTATTCTATACAGTACTGTACAGTGAAGTACACAAAAGCACAACCACTTGTAGAGGATGCACGCATGTGTCAATGTACACCAGACACGAGAACTAATTTATGTGATTGGACATACGAACACATGTTCGCATCTCTGAAAGTTCGTAACTTGAAAGATTGTACGTAGGAGACTTACTGTATAGGCAAATTGAAAAAATGAAATGTCCACAAAAATATGTCCTCTTTATGGATAAACAAAATGCGGTGTACACACACACACACACACACACACACACACACACACAAATGGAATGTCATTCAGCCTTAAAAAGGAATGAAATTCTAATACATGCTACAACATGGATAAAACTTGAAAATGTTATGCTTAGTGAGATAAACCAGACACAAAAGAACAAACGTTGTATGATTCCTCTTATATGAGCTACCTAGAATAGGCAAATTCATAGAGACAGAAAGTATAATAGAGGTTACCAGGGGTTAGGGAATTATTGTTTATGAGTAGAGAGTTTCTATCTGGGAAGGTGAAAGCATTCTGGAAATAGTGTTGGTGGTTGTGCAACACTGTCAATGTACTTATTGCTACTGAGTTGTACACTTAAGAATGGTTGGCATCATATAAATTTTATGTTATGTACATTTTACCACAATTTTAAAAATATGTCCTCTTTGAGTCTTAATTTTTAAAATATGTGTAGTCAACTCACTCATCTGGATGGACTCTCCAGAGTCCTTGAGCAGTAAAAACCCACTTTAAACACATTAACCTTCAAAGCAGCTTTGTCAGTTCCCCTTACTGGCCCCATTCCTGGCTCTAGCTGTTTGCCCTATTACAGTGCCACCCAGCTTCTGACCCAAGGCTTCAACTTTCACTCCTTGGAATTGACAACAGGATTCCACTTGCTGGGTTTGGCTTTTGGGATTCCCTAGCACAGGACTCAAACTCTGCCTATGATGCTTTGCATTTCTGGCACTACTGGAAACCACTTACCTGCTTCCTACAACCCCTGTACTTTGAGATGCTCCAGGTAGGCTCTTCACAGAAAATACTTACAATATTTGGGACATATTTAAAAATTACTAAATGTTTATCTGAAGTTCGAATTTAACTAGACGTCTTGTATTTGTATTTGCTAAATTTGGCAACCCTAGCTCCAGGGTTCTGCCAAGGAGATTTGGGGGGGAAATGCATCAGGAAAAAATATATGAATATTTTTTATTTTTATTCTCTTTCCTGGTGAAGCCATTTTCCAAAGCACTACCTATATCAGTATGTTAAGTATTTCAGCAGCCAGGTTAACAGTCACAAACCCAGATTTAAACACAAATACAATCCTGCCCTCAAGAGAGAAGATAATGTAAAATGAATCTGGTAGCATTTTATTCCACAGGGATTCACTATCACTCGATGTATTATTTTATAGCAAGCTACATTGTATGTGCATTTAACCATATAATTTTACACTATATTAATTTACACTGAAAAAGCATATTTTCTCAAATTATTTAAAAAGCATGATCCTCATATAAATAGTGAGCACATGTCAAAGTTTTATTTAACTCACTAATGAAGGAACCAGAAGACAGAGAAAATAGTTGGATAAGGATATGAGAACCCGGGGTGTAAATGTCAGTGGGAAAAGGAATGCTGAGATCAGATTGCTGAGTTAGATATGAAGCTGGTTTATCTCCTACGAAGCAATAAAACCAAAGCCTTTGGATTCTCTTCTCTACCAGATGGGGGCAAAAAGCATATCTTACCAGTTTTTGCAAGCTAACATCTAACCTTACAGAGTTGTGAGACATCTAGGCCCTAATCAATTGCTAGCCAAAAAAGTTACACTTTCTGAGAGACATGATCTCACATGAGTCTATTAGAAAATGCTCTAACGTGATATTAAAAGGTCGCTTAATTGTCTTTTTGCCTTTTGTCCAATTTCTGGATAATTTTTTTCTGTGCAACATCTACTACATTCATAATTATATTTGGTATGGAAAAATAAAGGATAGAGACAAATGATATGCTTGGTCCCCCTACCGTACGTCCTGGGGTGAGCCTGGGAAAGGAGATAAAAATCTACCCTTCACTCAGTTCCTCTTTGTATGCTGGCAACTCTGGTCAATGAATATGAGTCCAGTGTTTAAAGTTGTGGGGTTTTCAAACAGAAGGTCACCTAAATGCAAGCCAACTATTTCATGTGGTGCTCATCCAGAAAAACAGTTTGTTCCAATACTGGTGGGAAAATTGACTAACATGTTGTCTGAAATTGGAGACTTGCTAAGGATTTCTAAGGCTAACTATTACTGTTTAAATTTTGGCATTCATGCTGGATTTAGAATCTAGAGAAACCACAATAAGAGATCCTTCTGTAATATTGATTTTTTAATTGATTTTTTTTTTCTTGAGGAGGTAAATACATACTCTACAGATCTGAGGCAGTACAATGAGTTTGTAGTAGACACCTATTGGGCCTAGATCCCTTTTTCTTGTCTAGTTCCTTGGCCCATCTAAAGATTGATTGTGAATTGCTTAGAGCCGCCCTTTTTCTGGAGAATTGCCTTCGGAGCCACTTCTCCTGAGAGGATATTTCCGCCTCCTGAAGGCAGCTCACAACAAGTGACTGACTGATAAGGATACAAAAGCCTGTACCCTCTGTCTCAAGGCACAGTTAACACTCCAGAGCTCCTCAAGGTGTCAGGCAGAAGCTAGACTCCAGGTAAGACACATTCTTGCTTAGCTTTTGATCCTTGCCCTATCTTGCTTCCTGCACACCCTTTTTCCTGAAAGCACATACTCAAGAATCCCTATCTCTGCATCTAGGGAACCTGACATAAGACAAGAGGATAGAGTGAATAGTAAGCTTCTTTCCTGCATCTTCCCTTCAGGCACCCAGTTCACTCATAAGAAGTAACCAGGGTTGCCAGTGTCTTGGGTAAACTAACAGAAATATTTATATATATATATATATAATATGTAAATATAAAGTAGATATATGAAATATGCATGTTTGTGGGTTTATTTTTGTTTTATATAAACAAATGGTATCATCCACTATCACTGTTTTGCCTTTTTATTTGATAATGTATCTTGGAGGTAGTTCCTAACCAGTATACACAGTGCTGTTCCATTTGTGAAAGCTGTTCAGTATTCTGTTGTATGTATCTACTGTAATTAGGAAATTGGTCTCCTATTTATGGACATGTTGGTTGTTTCCAAAGTTTAGCTATTAAATGAATATATACAGCAATGCTACAGTGAGTCCTTGTTTGTGTGAAATATCATAAATTACGAATATTTTTGTAGGATAATTTCCTATTAGTGGAATTTCTGGGTCAAAGGGTACATGCATTTGTATTTTGGCAGATATTGCGGAAGTGCTTCCCACCGAAGTTAAATCAGTTTTCGCTACCACTGAAAATATATGGGAATGGCTGTTTCTCCAACCCTCACCAACATGATGTAGAGCTATATGTTTTATATTTGCCAATCTGACGTGTAAAAAATGGTATCTTTTATAATGAATGAGATTATGCATATATTTATACATTTAAGAGCCATTTGTATTTCCTTTTCTGTGCACCATTTATGTTCTTTTCCATTTTTATATTGGATTTTGCTGTTTAATTTATAGGCACTCTATATTTAAGTAAAATTAACTCTGTGACATAAATATTTTTTCCAAGTTTATTATTTATCCTTTACTTTTGTTTATGAAGTTTCAGTGCTATGCAGAATTCTTTGTTGTTTTTAGGTACTTGAATATATAAACCTGTTGTTTCATGGTTCTTGATTTTTGTGTTACTGGGCAAGTTCTTCCCTGGTTCAAATGATTTTGGAAATTCTCCCACATTTTCTTCTAATTCTTTTATGAATTTTCTTTTTTTTTTCATTTTAATCTAATGCATCTGTAATTTGTTTTGGTTTAATCTGAGAAGAAAATATCCATTTCTCTTTTTTTCAGATGAATAGCCAGTAATCTCAATATAATTTATTAAATAATCCACCTTGTTATTCCTATCTTATTAATAGCAATTATAAAAAATGAATGTCGTATTTCATCAAACGCTTTTCAGCACTTGTGGAAATGATATGATTTTCCCACTTTTTCTGTAGTGAATGGTGAGTTATTGAACAGTCTTCAAATTCCTGGAGTAGATACCACTCAGTGAAGCTGTGTTATTCTTTTAATGTACTCCTTGTTTGCTAATATGCAGTTTTGAATTTTTATATAAATATTCATAAGTGATATTGAGCTATAGTTTTATTTTTTGGTATTATCTTTGGGTTATATTCACTTCATTAAAAATTTAGAAGTCTTTTCCTTCCATACTTTAGAACATAGCAGCACAGAGTCATTATTTCTTAAAGGTTTGGTAGAAGTTCAGTGAAAATATTTGTGCCAGGGTGGTTTTGGGGGAATAGCTCTTTAATATTTCCCCCCATTTTTTCTATGGTAATCAGTCTATTTATATTTTCTATCCCTTCTAAGGTCAGTTTTGGCAATCCCTCATTTGAACCAGGTTCTCAAATTTCTTTTCTAGTGATATACAAGGTAGTCTCTCCTGAATCTATTAAGTTCTCCTGTATCTATGTTTAATTCCCTCATATAAATTCTTATTTTATGTACTTATGATTTCACTCTTTTAACCTCAATTAAATTAAAAAACAGTTCATTAATCTTGCTTTACTTTTTGAAGAATTCAGTTTTGGATTTATTTCTCAGATCTGACACTTTTTAAAAAGTTATTAATTTTGCTTTTATCTTTAATTCATTAATTTTTATAACACTAGGATTGTTTTCTTGTGTTTTTCTAATTTCTTTTTTTTTTCCACACACACACTGTATTTTACTTTTACAAGAGATAAACTGACACCAAGCATTGTAAATGGATGACAACAACAAAAGCAACAATGATTGCAATTACCAAACATGAGACACACTCATACTATGTCATAATATTGACATTCAGTCCAGTAATCCTCCACTGTAACAGCTCCTTTACTTTGCAGTGAAAATTGATTTCTATATTTTTTCCCTCTGAGTCCTTGTGGGATATTTTTTTCTATTCAAACAGAAAGTCACAAAAATTATAATCATCCTCATCAGTTCACTCAGTCCCATGTAATTAATTTTTTTTCATCTTGATCTTTTGTTAGCACTTTTATGAGTTCATCAGATTTCCAATAGAGTTCTGAAAATGCTTATTCATTCAGTTCAGCAGTATAGTCAGTTACCAGAAACCTGTACTTGTCAGTCATTTCCATGAATTCCTTGAAGATGAAACACTTTTATAGGAACATATTTGCAAAAGCATCAAATATGTATGTGTACATCAAATATGTACACACAGAACTGTCTGTAAATGACAAAAGACCATGGTTAAAGATTTGATAAAAGTTCATAATAATGCAATTGACAAGGAAATTTAGTTATTTCTGAGATATACATTTTAACCTAATAACTAGAATTATGACTTATAACATTATACCAGAACATATAAGATTTTTAGAAATTTCATGTAATGTCTGAAACATTTATATTAACATATTTCCATACAAATAACCCAAAGAAAGTTTAGTATTGGTTGTTTTTGTTTGTTTGTTTGTTTATACTGCAGGTTCTTATTAGTCATCAATTTTATACACATCAGTGTATACATGTCAATCCCAATCACCCAATTCAGCACACCACCATCCCCACCCCACCATGGTTTTCCCCTCTTGGTGTCCATACGTTTGTTCTCTACATCTGTGTCTCAACTTCTGCCCTGCAAACCGGTTCATCTGTAGCATTTTTCTAGGTTCCACATACATGCGTTAATATACGATATTTGTTTTTCTCTTTCTGAATTACTTCACTCTGTATGACAGTCTCCAGATCCATCCACGTCTCAACAAATGACCAAATTTCGTTGCTGTGCTCCACAACGGGAGAGGCCAAAACAGTGAGAGGCCCGTGTACCGCAAAAAAAAAAAAAAAAAAAATCTTGCTGTGATTTATATCAAAGAGTGTTCTTCCTATTTTTCCTCTAAGTTTTATAGTGTCCAGTATTACATTTAGGTCTCGAATCCATTTTGAGTTTATTTTTGTGTATGGTGTTAGGGAGTGTTTTAATTTCATTTTTTACATGTAGCTGTCCAGTTTTCCCAGCACCACTTACTGAAGAGACTGTATTTTCTCCATATTATATCTTTGCCTCCTTTGTCATAGATTAGCTGACCATAGGTGTGTGGATTTATCTCTGGGCTTTCTAACTTGTTCCATTGATCTATATTTCTGTTTTTGTGCCAGTACCACATTGTCTTGATTACTGTAGCTTTGTAGTATAGTCTGAAGCCAGGGAGTCTGATTCCTCCAGCTCTGTTTTTTTCCCTCAAGACTGCTTTGGCTATTCGGGGTCATTTGTGTCTCCATACAAATTTTAAGATTTTTTTGTTCTAGTTCCGTAAAAAATGCCATTGGTAATTTGATAGGGATTGCACTGAATCTATAGATTGCTTTGGGTATTATAGTCATTTTCACAATATTAATTCTTCCAATCCAAGAACATGGTATATCTCTCCATCTGTTGGTATCATCTTTAATTTCTTTCATCAGTGTCTTATAGTTTTCTGCATACAGGTCTTTTGTCTCCCTAGGTAGGTTTATTCCTAGGTATTTTATTCTTTTTGTTGCAATGGTAAATGGGAGTGTTTCCATAATTTCTCTTTCAGATTTTTCATCATTAGTGTATAGGAATGCAAGAGGTTTCTGTGCATTAATTTTGTATCCTGCAACTTTACCAAATTCATTGATTAGCTCTAGTAGTTTTCTGGTGGCATCTTTAGGATTCTCTATGTATAGTATCATGTCATCTACAAACAGTGACAGTTTTACTTCTTCTTTTCCACTTTGTATTCCTTTTATTTCTTTTTCTTCTCTGATTGCCGCGGCTAGGACTTCCAAAATTATGTTGAGTAATAGTGGTGAGAGGGGACATCATTGTCTTGTTCCTGATCTTAGTGGAAATGCTTTCAGTTTTGCACCATTGAGAATGATGTTTGCTGTGGGCTTGTCATATATGGCCTTTATTATGTTGAAGTACGTTCTCTCTATGCCACTTTCTGGAGAGTTTTTATCGTAAATAGGTGTTGAATTTTGTCAAAAGCGTTTTCTGCATCTATTGAGATGATCATATGGTTTTTATTCTTCAGTTTGTTAATATGGTGTATCACACTGACTGATTTGCATCTAATTTCTTGATTTGAACAATTAATTCTTTTATTGTCAGTTTTGCTTTTTTAAAAAATTAATGTAAGTATTAGGACTTTGCATTTTGTATGTATCTCAGATGTTTTCCTATGTGAAATTCAGTTTCAATTTCCTCTTTGATCCAATAAATGTTTATGATTTACTGGTATAGTCTTGTTAATAATTTCTAATTTAATTGCATTAGGCACAAAATAATATGGTCTAAAACAAATGTTGCCTATATCATTCCTATTTTTTGAAATTTATTAACCTTTTAAAATCACATTTTGTGAATATTTCCTGGACACATAAAAAGAAGATGTATCTTTGGAGAGTATAGAGTTATATAAATTAGAGCTACCTAATTATGCCTTAAGATGTTTCAATCCCTTGTGGAAAGACACAGGACATAAATATTTTTAAAAGATAGTTTTAATACTCCTTTGTTGTTAGGAGTATTGTAGGAACACTGTTCCTAGTGTTTTAGGGATAAGAGAAAATATTGTTTTAAAAATTACAGCTGTAATGTTTGCCTTTTGCTTTATTGGTTGTAAGAGCTGTAAAGAGCCTTTAGTTGATACAAAATTACCAAGATTTTGTAGCATGGCTGATTTAGGAGTAGTAATGATTGATATACAGTTTTAAAATTCCATTTTCTCTGTACTAATACTCATTTATGTTAAAACTTTTGGTAAGCCTGATATATGAGGTGTTTGGGGGTAAACTAAGGAGAGACCTCTGTGAACACTTGAGGCAGTGGAGAGCTGCAACTACCTGGAGCAGTTACGATATGGGCAATAGTGACCTGCAGAAAAAGGCCTGACCTTGATACTGAGGATTGAGACCTTAAGGTGCAATGCAATAGAGAGATTGGGTTCAAGTGTAGGTTAATTAAGGTGACATACATTCTCCTGGAATGTATCAGATAGCACAAAACATTGAGAAGAGAAGCTACAGCCTCCTAACCCATGGGTTGGGACAATCTATCCAGCATATATTTATTTTATGCCATTGTAAGTAATGAAAGCTTAGTGCTCTATTGAGCACTTGCTATGTGCCAGCCATTGGCCCTGGGCTGATTATATATATATATATATATATATATATATATATATATATGTAAAATTTTCATTTAATCCCTCACTACAATCCCATGAGGCAAATGCTAATATAATCCTCATTTTAGAGAGTGGGAACAGAGACTTAAAGAATCATCCAAGCCTGATTGGTTCAAGATGGCAGAGTAGAAGGACGTGCTCTCACTCCCTCTTTTGAGAACATAGGAATCACAACTAACTGCTGAACAATCATCGACAGGAAGACACTGAAACTCACCAAAAAAGATACCCCACATCGAAAGACAAAGGAGAAGCCACAGTGAGACAGTAGGAAGGGCTCAATCACAATAAAATCAAATCCCATAACCGGTGGGTGGGTGACTCACAAACTGGAGAACACTTATACCACAGTAGTCCACCCACTGGAGCAAATCTTCTGAGCCCCACGTCAGGCTTCCAAACCTGGGGGTCTGGCAATGGGAGGAGGAATTCCTAGAGAATCAGACTTTGAAGGCTAGTGGGATTTGATTGCAGGACTTCGACAGGACTGGGGGAAACAGAGATTCCACTCTTGGAGAGCACACACAAAGTAGTGTGCGCATTGGGACCCAGGGGAAGGAGCAGTGACCCCATAGGAGACTGAACCAGACCTACCTGCTAGTGTTGGAGGGTCTCCTACAGAGGCGGGTGGTGGTGGTGCCTCACCGTGAGGACAAGGACACTGGCAGCAGAAGCTCTGGGAAATACTCCTTGGCGTGAGCCCTCCCAGAGTCTGCCATTAGCCCCACCGAAGAGCCTGGGTAGGCTCAAGTGTTAGGTTGCCTCAGGCCAAAGAAACAACAGGGAGGGAACCCAGCCCCACCCATCAGCAGACAAGAGGATTAAAGTTTTACAGAGCTCTGCCCACCAGAGCAACAGCCAGCTCTACCAACCACCAGTCCCTCCCACGAGGAAACTTCCACAAGACTCTTAGATAGCTTCATCCACCAGAGGGCAGACAGCAGAAGCAAGAACTACAATCCTGTAGCCTCTGGAACGAAAACAACATTCACAGAAAGGTAAACAAAATGAAAAGGCAGAGAACTATGAACCAGATGAAGGAACAAGATAAAACCCCAGAAAAAAAACTAAATGAAGTGGAGATAGGCAATCTTCCAGAAAAAGAACTCAGAATAATGATAGTGAAGATGATCCAGGACCTCAGAAAAAGAATGAAAGCAAAGATCAAGAAGATGAAAGAAATGTTTAACAAAGACCTAGAAGAACTAAAGAACAAACAAACAGAGATGAACAATACAATAACTGAAATGAAAAATACACTAGAAGGAATCAATACCAGAATAATTGAGGCAGAAGAATGGATAAGTGACCTGGAAGACAGAATGGTGGAATTCACTGTTGCAGAACAGAATTTAAAAAAAAGAATGAAAACAAATGAAGACAGCCTAAGAGACCTCTGGGACAACATTTGCATTACAGGGGTCCCAGAAAGAGAAGAGAGAGAGAAAGGACCTGAGAAAATACTTGAAGAGATTATAGTTGAAAACATCCCTAACATGGGTAAGGAAATAGCCACCCAAGTCCAAGAAGCACAGAGAGTCCCATACAGGATAAACCCGAAGAGAAAACACGCTGAGACACATAATAATCAAATTGGCAAAAATTAAACACAAAGAAAAATTATTGAAAGCAGCAAGGGAAAAATGACAAATAACATACAAGGGAATCCCCATAAGGTTAACAGCTGATTTCTCAGCAGAAACTGTACAAGCCAGAAGGGAGTGGCATGATATACTTAAAGTGATGAAAGGGAAGAACTTACAACCAAGATTACTCTACCCAGAAATGATCTCATTCAGATTTGATGGAGAAATCAAAAGTTTTACAGACAAGCAAAAGCTAAGAGAATGCAGCATCACCAAAACAGCTCTACAACAAATGCTAAAGGATCTTCTCTAAGTGGGAAACACAAGAGAAGAAAAGAGCCTATGAAAACAAACACAAAACAATTAAGAAAATGGTAATATGAACATACATATCGATAATTACCTTAAATGTAAATGGATTAAATGCTCCTACCAAAAGACATAGACTGGCTGAATGGATACAAAAACAAGACCCGTATATATGCTGTCTACAAGAGACCTACTTCAGAACTAGGGACATATACAAACTGAAAGCGGGGATGGAAAAAGATGTTCCATGCAAACGGAAATCAAAAAAAACTGGAGTAGCAATATTCATACCAGATAAAATAGACTTTAAAGTAAAGAATGTTGGGCTTCCCTGGTGGCGCAGTGGTTGAGAGTCCGCCTGCCGATGCAGGGGACACGGGTTCGTGTCCCGGGTCCGGGAAGATCCCACATGCCGCGGGGCGGCTAGGACCATGAGCCATGGCCACTGGGCCTGTGCGTCCGGAGCCTGTGCTCCGCAACAGGAGAGGCCACAACAGTGAGAGGCCCGCGTACCGCCAAAAAATAAATAAATAAAGAAAGAAAGAAAGAATGTTACCAGAGACAAGGAAGGACACTACATAATGACCAAGGGATCAATCCAAGAAGAAGATATAACAATTATAAATATATATGCACCCAACATAGGAGCACCTCAATACATAAGGCAACTGTTAACAGCTATAAAAGAGGAAATCAACACTAACACAGTAATAGTGGGGGACTTTAACACCTCACTTACACCAATGGACAGATCATCCAAACAGAAAATTAATAAGGAAACACAAGCTTTAAAAAATACAATAGACCAGATAGACTTAATTGATATTTATAGGCCATTCCATCCAAAAACAGCAGATTACACTTCTCAAGTGCGCACAGAACATTCTCCAGGATAGATCACATCCTGGGTCACAAATCAAGCCTTGGTAAATTTAAGAAAATTGAAATCTTATCAAACATCTTTTCTGACCACAACGCTATGAGATTAGAAATCAATTACAGGGGAAAAAACGTAAAAAACGCAAACACATGGAGGCTAAACAATACGTTACTAAATAACCGAGAGATCACTGAAGAAATCAATGAGGAAATTAAAAGTACGTAGAGACAATTGACAATGAAAACATGACAATCCAAAACCTATGGGATGCAGCAAAAGCAGTTCTAAGAGGGAAGTTTATAGCTATACAAGCATACCTTAAAAAACAAGAAAAATCTCAAATAAACAATCTAACCTTACACCTAAAGGAACTATAGAAAGAACAAACAAAACCCAAAGTTAGCAGAAGGAAAGAAATAAAGATCAGAGCAGAAATAAATGAAATAGAAACAAAGAAAACAATTACAAAGATCAATAAATCCAAAAGCTGGTTCTTTGAGAAGATAAACAAAATTGACAAACCATTAGCCAGACTCACCAAGAAAAAAAGGGAGAGGACTCAAAGCAGTAAAATTAGAAATGAAAAAGGAGAAGTTACAAAGGACACCGCAGAAATACAAAGCATCCTAAGAGACTACTACAAGCAACTCCATAACAATAAAATGGACAACCTGGAAGAAATGGACAAATTCTTAAAAAGGTATAACCTTCCAAGACTGAACAAGGAAGAAATAGAAAATGTGAATATACCAATCACAAGAAATGAAATTGAAACTGTCATTAAAAATCTTCCAACAAACAAAAGTCCAGGACCAGATGGCTTCACAGGTGAATTCCATCAAACATTTAAAGAAGAGCTAACACTCATCCTTCTCAAACTCTTCCAAAAAATTGCAGAGGAAGGAAAACTCCTAAACTCATTCTATGAGGCCACCATCACCCTGATACAAAAACCAGACAAAGATACTACAAAAAAGGAAAATTACAGACCAATATCACTGATGAATATAGAGGCAAAAATCCTCAACAAAATACTAGCAAACAGAATCTTACAACACATTAAAAGGATCATACACCACGATCAAGTGGGATTTATCCCAGAGATGCAAGGATTCTTCAATATACAAAAAACAATCAATGTGATACACCATACTAACAAATTGAAGGATAAAAACCGGATAATCATCTCAATAGATGCAGAAAAAGCTTTTGACAAAATTCAACACCCATTTATGATAAAAACTCTCCAGAAAGCAGGCATAGAGGGAACCTACTTCAACATAATAAAGGCCATATACAACAAACCCACAGCAAACATCATTCTCAATGGTGCAAAACTGAAAGCATTTCCTCTAAGATCAGGAACAAGACAAGGATATCCACTCTCACCACTATTATTCAACATAGTTTTGGAAGTGCTAGCCACAGCAATCAGAGAAGAAAAAAAAAAAATAAAAGGAACACAAATTGGAAAAGACGAAGTAAAACTGTCACTGTCTGCAGATGACATGATACTATACATAGAGAATCCTAAAGATGCCACCAGAAAACTACAAGAGCTAATCAATGAATTTGGTAAAGTTGCAGGAATCAAAATTAATGCACAGAAATCTCTTGCATTCCTATACACTAATGATGAAAAATCTGAAAGAGAAATTAAGGAAACACTCCCGTTTACCATTGCAACAAAAAGAATGAAATATCTAGGAATAAACCTACCTAGGGAGACAAAGGACCTGTATGCAGAAAACTATAAGACACTGATGAAAGAAATTAAATATGATACCAACAGATGGAGAGATATACCATGTTCTTGGATTGGAAGAATCAATATTGTGAAAATGACTATTCTACACAAAGCAATCTACAGAGTCAATGCAATCCCTATCAAATTACCAATGAAATTTTTTACAGAACTAGAACAAAAAAATCTTAAAATTTGTATGGAGAAACAAATGACCCCGAATAGCCAAAGCAGTCTTGAGGGAAAAAACGGAGCTGGAGGAATCAGACTCCCTGACTTCATACTGTACCACAAAGCTACAGTAATCAAGACAATATGGTACTGGTACAAAAACAGAAATATAGATCAATGGGACAGGATAGAAAGTTCAGAGATAAACCCACACACCTATGGTCAACTTACCTATGTCAAAGGAGGCAAGGATATACAATGGTGAAAAGACAGTCTCTTCAATAAGTGGTGCTGGGAAAACTGGATAGCTACATGTAAAAGAATAAAATTAGAACACTCCTTAACACCATACACAAAAATAAACTCAAAATGGATTCGAGACCTAAATGTAAGACCAGACACTACAAAACTCTTAGAGGAAAACATAGGAAGAACACTCTTTGACATAAATCACAGCAAGATCTTTTTTGATCCACCTCCTAGAGTAATGGAAATAAAAGCAAAAATAAACAAATGGGACCTAATGAAGCTTCAAAGGTTTTGCGCAGCAAAGGAAACCATAAACAAGACGAAAAGACAACCCTCAGAATGGGAGAAGATATTTGCAAATGAATCATCGGACAAGGGATTAATCTCCAAAATATATAAACAGCTCACGCAGCTCAATATTAAAAAGACAATCCAATCCAAAAATGGGCAGAAGACCTAAATAGACATTTCTCCAAAGAAGGCTTACAGATGGCCAAGAAGCACATGAAAAGCTTCTCAACGTCACTAATTATTAGAGAGATGCAAATCAAAACTACAATGAGATATCACCTCATACCAGTTATTATGGGCATCATCAGAAAATCTGCAAACAACAAAGCTGCAGAGGGCGTGGAGAAAAGGGAACACTCTTGCACTGTTGGTGGGAATGTAAATTGATACAGGCACTTTGGAGAATAGTATGGATGTTCCTTAAGAGACTAAAAATAGAATTACCATATGATCCAGCAATCCCACTACTGGGCATACACCCAGAGAAAACCATAATTCAAAAAGACACATACACCCCAATGTTCACTGCAGCACTATTTACAATAGCCAGGTCATGGAAGCAACCTAAGTGCCCATCGACAGACAAATGGATAAAGAAGAAGTGGTACATATATACAATGGAATATTATTCAGCCATAAAAAGGAATGAAATTGGGTCATTTGTTGAGATGTGGATGGATCTAGAGACTGTCATATAGAGTGAAGTAAGTCAGAAAGAGAAAAACAAATATCATATATTAACACATGTATGTGGAACCTAGAAAAATGGTACAGAGGAACCGGTTTGTAGGGCAGAAGTTGAGACACAGATGTAGAGAACAAACGTATGGATACCAAGAGGGGAAAGGGGCAGGGGTTGGGGGTGGTGGTGTGATGAATTGAGAGATTGGGATTGACATGTATATACTGATGTGTATAAAATGGATGACTAATGAGAGCCTGCTGTATAAAAAAATAAATTAAATTAAATTTAAAATTTAAAAATAAATTAATTAAATGACAAAAAAGAAATTAACATTGCTACAATACTATTAACTAATTTACAGACTATATTTGGGATTCACCTTTGTTTCTACCAGTGTTTTTTATATAATCCAGGGTCTAATCTAGGATACCACATTGCATGATTAATTTAAGTCAGAAAAATTTTTACTTGAGCCACATGCCTGTCCTTCAGCAATATATACCATACATATGTTTATATTTCTGAATTTTCTCCCTTTCAGATGTTCTTTTATGTAAATAAATAATTATTCCTCTCTGCTTATAACTCACTGATTCTGAACATAAGCTTTGGCTGGGCATTCTCAAAATGAGTTTTGTAACATTGAGAGGAACCTTTTTTTTTTTTTTTTTTGCGGTACGCGGGCCTCTCACCGCTGCGGCCCCTCCCGTCGCGGAGCACACGCTCCGGACGCACAGGCCCAGCGGCCACGGCCTACGGGCCCAGCCGCTGCGCGGCACGCGGGACCCTCCCGGACCGGGGCACGAACCCGCGCCCCCTGCATCAGCAGGCGGACTCCCAACCACTGCACCACCAGGGAAGCCCGAGAGGAACCTTATTTTAAAAATTCCAATTAAAACAATTAAAAAAAAAAAAAAAGAATCATCCAAGATGGCATAGCTGGGATTTAAATACAAGTGATAAGATTCCCATCCTGGCCTTTTAGGTATGAAAATTAAACTAAAGAGACTTCTGGTTGTGGGAAAAATGGAATAGGCACACTTCTCCTTATTGCTTCCACTAAGTACAACTAAAAACCCTGGACGTTATATTTAAAACAAATAAAGATGGCTTTGAAAGGTGGAACAAAGAAAACAGAACGGCTAGGGACCTCAGGACTCAAGGATTGACATGCATTGAGTTCCCTAGGTTTTCTTTTTCCCTCATATTCTCAGCTCGGTCCTGGAGAAGCTAAAACCTAGAAATGCCAACAGATGTAGAGTAAAAAAGAAAAAAGTCCAAGAAAAATCCATTCTTCCTAGCCAAAGGACAGGAAAGAGGCAGTCTGGCAAGACTGAAAACTTTTAGACAATAATGGCCCTACTGCAGGCAAATGCCTCATGAAAAACTGAGGCCCCACCTCCACCCTTGTCAACAGAGGTTGAGTGGAGAGCCTAGACTTCCATCCTCACCCTGCTGGAATGAGGCCTGCTCCTCCATGCCTCTCCCCACCACTGGAGTGGTGTCAGAGAAGGCCGAGTGAGGAGCCAGGACTTTCACACTAGTCATCCAGGTAAAAAGCCCTCCATCCTCCAAAGCTTCCGTGGAGATGACGTGGAGAGCTTGGCTTCCACTCCCACATGGCGGTGAAAGGCAGCATCACCCTTCCTCCACTGGTGTGGTGTCCGAGGAGACCTGCTAAAACTGAAGATTTAAATAAGACGGATCTCGAAACATAATAACCAGGATGTCTGGAACTAATTTAAAAAAGAAATCCTTTTCTCACAAATCAGGAGAATCTCCACTAGAATGAGAAAAGACAGTCAAACAGATGACAAGACCAAGATAACACAGACATTGGAACTATCCGACAGGGATTTTAAAGAGACCATCATAAAGAATGGTTCAATGAGAAATTTTGAACATGCTTGAGACAAATGAAAAAATAGAAAATTTCAGCCAAGAAATTTCACCTGTGGGGGAGCGAACACTTAGAATCTCACCAGATCCACATGATAGGACTTCCCCACAGGAAAGAGGTGGTCTGGTATCAGAGTAAGAGGAGTGGAATGCAAATGACACCCCAAAGGATAGATGCACAACAGATGTCTACCTATTACTCTTGGCACTATGAGTACAGAGGTAATAAAACACGGACACTACCTTCAAAGGGCTCATTCTCCCCAATTTTCTTTCTTTTCCTTCTTTTAACAACTTAGTAAATTGCTTTACCTGATTTGTAAGGTACTAGTCCAGACTGGAGCCTTCTGATTTCTATTTTAAGGATCTTTGAGATCTGGGAGTTTCTGTTTCTGAATTATATACAAGAAAAATTCCCTATCATTTTGGGACTTTCCCTTTCAACTGTGAGAACAAAAACATCTAAAATGAAAACCATTATTTGTCTACTGGGGTTGTAAGGAAAATATAACTGTAAAACCAGATGCTCCCTTTATTAAAAAGAAGTAATGCATGATTAAAGCAGTTGTGAGGAAAAGAATTCCAATCTAGATTCACCAATCATGGTATAGGCATGCCTCTGACATGCCCACACATGTCCTGGGCATACCATACATGTGTACATCATTCATGCTCACTCCACCCATCCCAGGAACCTGTAGAGTCGAGGTATTTTTCTGATACTATTAAGACTTGAATAAGAGTTGGACAAAGGGGTGAGGAGGGAGGTGGCACGTTATGAAACTGCAAATGCTAAGACACGCTATCTAATTTACTTGCCTCCTTCATTGTCGAGAGTAACCATTTATAACATGACTACTCAATGCATTTATTGAAAAGAAAAGAACTTGAAACATTGCTTGGTCTATTCTCTTGCTTCAGGGACAGATTTGTGCTTGATTTAACTCAGGCAATAACATTCCAGGCACCTTCGGTAATTCATTGCATTGGAGCCCATCCCTAGTACCCAACCCAGAACTTGGTTGGGTTGGGAACAAGATGAGGCATAAATGAATGGGAGTATTAATGAATAATAGAGAGAAATACAGCAAGCAAACATTTTTTTGGTATGTTCTTGAAATGAGAATGGGATTCTTTAAAAAGTTATGTGATTGGATTTTCAGTTAAACATGGTGGATGAAGCACATCTCTTTCTCTGCTGCATCCAGAAACCTCACCAAAATGACTGGAGTTGAGTCTTTTTTTTTATTGCAGCACTTTTAAAAAAATTGAGGTATTGTTAATTTACAATGTTGTGTTAGCTTCAAGTGCACAGCAAAGTGATTCAGTTATTCTTTTTCAGATTCTTTTCCATTATAGGTTATTACAAAATATTGAGTAGAGTTCCCTGTGCTGTACAGTAGGTCCTTGTTGTTTATCTATTTCATATATAGTAGTGTGTATCTGCTAATCCCAAAGTCCTAATTTATCCCTGCCTCCACCCTTTCCCCTTTGGTAACCACAAGTTTGTTTTCTATGTCTGTGGGTCTATTTCTGTTTTGTAAATAAGTTCATTTGTATTATTATTTTAGATTCCACATACAAGTGATATCATATGATATTTATCTTTCTCTGAGCTGAATTTTTAACAGCTTTATTGAGGTACATTTGACATACAATTAACTACAGTTGGCTTTCTGTATCCATGGGTTCTGTATCCACGGGTTCCACATCCACAGACTTGACCAATCTCAAAGTATTCAGAAAAAAACATTTTCTTTTCCAGAAAGTTCCAAAAAGCAAAGCTTACCTGATTACATTGGCTAGCATCTCCTATACAATGCTGAGTAAAAGTGGTGAGAGTAAACATACTTGTTTTGTTCCTGATCTTAGGGGGAAAGCATTCAATCTTTTGCCATTAAGTATATTATATACTTATTATATACCTTTGCCATTGTGTATAATTAAATATTACATTAGCTGTAGGTTTTATCAAGTTGAACAAGTTCTATTTCTGCTTAGCTGGCAACTAGATCCTCTAAAAAGTTATATGGTTGGATTTCCAGCTAAACATGCTTGATTGAGCACATCCATTTCTATGCTCCTTCCTGAATCCTCACCGAAATAATCATAGATGATTTTTTTTTAAGATATAGACTCATAAGAATAAAAAATAAACCCCAAAATATTGACAACCAAAAAAGCAGACCTAACAGCACTGAAAAAGCTGAAAGCCTACTTACCCTTCAACTGTGGGGGGAGCAGTTTAGAACAAACTTAGTCGAAGGGCAAAAACCTCAGAAAAGACTTGAACTCAGAAGGACCAAGTACTTCCGAAGGTAGGATGAGAATGTGGGAGGATTGGCTGATTATATGTATAAAGAGCAGTTAAAACACCAGTTTAGAATAAAAGGTGACTTCCCCCACCCTGTACCAACAGAAGGCTATCCTTCCTCCACTGTAGCATAACAGTGGAGGCTTAGATACTGGAAAAATTGAGAGAAAGAGGATCTGAGGCAGAGCTGAGGGCAGGGGAAAAGTGCCATAGTGAGAAGGGAGGAATAAATAAAAGTCTAGATACTGAATGGGATCAACCTCTAGCATCCTTTCCCTGCTGATTCCTGAAAACCAGGCTTATGCATCTGTATTAGTTTCCTAGGGCTGTTGTAGCAAAGTACTACAAATTAGGTGGTTTAAACATGTATTGTCCAACAGTTTAGGAGCTAGAAGTTCGAAATCAAGGTGTTGGCAGGGCCATGCTCTCTCCAAAGCTTCTAGGATCCTTCTTTGTCTCTTCCAGCTTCTGGTAACCCAAGGTATTCCTTGGTGCAGATGCATCACTCCAACCTCCGTCTCCAGCCTCACATGGTGTCTCTCTCCTGTCTGTGTGTCGCTGTGTCTCATCTTATTATAGGGACATCATCATATTGGATTAAAGCCTCACCCTACTCCAGTATGATTTCATCTAAATGAATTACATCTGCAACAACCCTATTTCCAGATAAGGTCACCTTCTGAGGTACTGGAGTTGAGGATTGCAACATATTTTTGGGGGAACACAGTTCAACCCATAACCTCATTCTAAGCAGGATGTTGAAGGATTACTCTCTGGGAAAACTGACTTAGTCAAAAGGAAAAAAACCTACAGATCCTGACATTTGGTGAAGTGCCAATCAAACATCTATTTCTTGCCTGATCACCCCCTAGTTATTTGACTCACACATACAAAGCTTCCAATAGATTTTTGTTATACTCCTTAAATAAACATTTAAGGAAACATCCTATAATGAAAGACAGATTAAAAAAAAGAAAGTTAAGGTAAATAGGATATGCAGGGAACAGGAAAAAATCTGTAAGAACCTTCAGGGAGATAACAGAAGAAGTTACATCTATGACACAAGAGGAGATTTCTTAAAAGTACAGTAAGAGAATTAGAAAGAGTTCTTAGAAATAAAAATATAACAACCAATTTTTAAAATTCAATAGATAGTTTGGAAAATAAGATAGAAAAAATTCTCCTAGAGAGTAGAACAAAAATCAAAGATATTGGAAATAGAAGGAAAAAAAAGATATGAAAATTATTGAGTGCAACTAATCCAGGAAGTCTAATGTCTAACAAATAGTTCTGGACAGAAAAAACAGAGCAATATAAATGAGAAATTTTTCAAAGAAATAAGTTTTATCTTATCTGGACCTCAGTTTCCAGATTGCAGCAGAGTGCTCAGCAAAACATGTTACAAAGAACCATTTCAAGACACATCCACCTGAAATTTCCCTGCAATTGAAATAAATAAAGCATTATAAAGCTTCTCAACGAAAAGAATGGACTCCAGAAGATCTTCGAGCAATGCCTTCCAAAATGTAAGAGAAAATTAATTACGACATAGAATTCTATAACTGAACCACCAAAGTATGAGGGTAGAATAAATACACAATCAGAGATGCCAGGTCTCAAATAATTTATCCTTCAGTGGAGGATGTGCTTACAAGGCAAGTGTGTAAACCAAGAAAGGGAAAATCTTGGAAACATGACACCAGGGACAGAAGAAGGGAATTCCTTAACTTATGGTGAAATGAAGTCTCATGGCTGCTGTGTAACCCACCTAGAAATGCACCACCCTAGACTAGAACAGGACAGAGGGCTCCAGGAAGGATGCCTTTAAAGAAAACAGTTGAATTGATAAACTACCAAGTGTTTATGGTCATTGGGAGGAGTTTTACCACTCTGACAAAGATTTTGAGGATGAATTAATGATCAGTGTAGAAAATATTAAACAATCAAACAAAAAAACTGAGGCAGTTATATATTCATAGATTGAATGAACAAAAAGTTACACAAGAAAGGAAATACAATCACAGTTTTCTATGTGGCTCAATAGTAAACAGAAGTTATGTAGTCCATAATAAAATAAACCATAGATATTCAGCTAACCACAAATCGTGATGTAATTATAACTGGAAAATGAGATGAGAGGAAGCGGAGATGAGGAGAGGAAGATGGGAGTGTAAGAAAAATGTCTTCAATTTCCATTTTGAAAAGATGGTAGCTAATGTTTAGTTTTGAAAAACAAAGAAATAACCTCATAAACTGGTAATTAGAAATATGGCAATAAATACTAAAAAACCAGCTAAGTGAGAGGTTACTCCTGGGAAGTGGAAAGCAAGAATAGGAAAAGGGGTAGGAGGTAGCTGATTGCTGCTTCTTGCTATCAGGTTTACTGACCTATTTGACTTTTTACATTACTTATCGGTATAATTTTTTTAAATTTTTATTGTACTATAATATGTATACAGAACTACGCACATTTTACATGGAAAAGTTTGGTTTTTAAAAATCAAATTTAAAAAAGTCAAAGGAGCCATACAGGCACTACAGGTGTGGTGTTAGGTATAATTCACTGTTGATGGAAACAATGAACCATTGCAAGTGTTTCTGAAGTTGAGATACCAAGAGCACTGGTCTGTGATTCTCAAGCACTTTGAGGTTTCTGAGGAAAAGTAATGTCACGTTATTCATAATTTTAAGATAAAGGATTAACTGTGACTTTCTCAAAAAGCTGGTTCTTCAAAATCACTAACAGTCTTTAAGATGGCTTTTATTTGGGCTTCCCTGGTGGCGCAGTGGTTGAGAGTCCGCCTGCCGATGCAGGGGACACGGGTTCGTGCCCCGGTCCGTGAAGATCCCACATGCCGTGGAGCTCCTGGGCCCGTGAGCCACAGCTGCTGAGCCTGCACATCCGAAGCCTGTGCTCCGTGACGGGAGAGGCCACAACAGTGAGAGGCTCACGTACTGCAAAACACACACACACACACACACACACACACACACACACAAAGATGGCTTTTATTTATTTTTTTTATGTATTTTTTTCTTTATTGGCCTCTCCGCACAGCTATGGGATCTTAGTTCCCCGACCAGAGATGGAACCCGAGCCCTCAGCAGTGAAAGCACAGAGTCCTAACCACTGGACCACCAGGGAATTCCCAAAGATAGCTTTTAGATAGTTTTTAAAGGACAACTCATTTTGGCTAAAGTTCAATTAACCAGATTAGTTTATCTCAGCCATGGTGTTTTGAGTTCTTTCTATGTGGTTGTTTACTTTTGTGAAACTTAAGAGCTTTGATGCTCTCTGTTGTGTGTTCTGTATCCCCAAGCCATCTATTATATCAATCATGGAGATATGGTTCTCGGAAGCTTACAATTAGTAATGAAAATAGTAACCTAAACACAGCCACTAAGAATAACTTAGCTGTTCTAGGCCCTTGCGAATATCACTCATCTGGGCTAGGCATAAATTTAAGCTTTTAAAAATGAGCAGTAAGTGGAAATTTCGGAGCACCAAGGGACTAATAAACTAGTCAGATATTCTGCTACTCCTTTTTCTCCACGGCAGTGCGTCTCAACCTTGTCTGCACATTAGAATCACTAGTGAAGCTTTTAAAATTCCAAACCCCAGCCATACCTCAGGCCAAGTAAATCAGAATCTCTTGAAGTGAGACCCAGGCATTCATATTGTTAAAACTCCCTGGGTGATTCCAATGTGCTGTGAAGTTTGGGAACTACTGCTCTATAAAAAACCATAATGTACAACATTCAGGCACTACCGCATTGGTTTCAGCCCTTTTCTTAAATAATCTCAGCCTTCTGCTTGTGAGATGTCCAAGCAAGATTTGATCCCCCACATTTTTTGGGAAAGGGAGATTTCCCACCTGCTTCATCTTCAAAGAAGATGGTTGCTCCAACCCCGTATAAAACCTGTCTTTAGGGTAGTAAAGATTGGCAGGGATAATATCCAATCATAATTCCTTTACCCATGTGAGCTATGTTTCATAAGCAAGTCTCTCTCTGTTCTTTAACTGCAATATTAGACAAAAAGTTGGCACTTTTTTTTGAAAGAACAGTTTTATTGAGATATAATTTACATACCATAAAAGTCACCCACTTAAAGTGTACAATTCAGTGGTTTGGGGTATATTTGCAGAGGTGTCACCACGACTATCTAATTTCAGAACAATGTAGCTAATAGATCTTGTTACAAACACAGGGAAAGAGAGCAAAACTAGAAAAACATCATTCAAAGTTTCATTCTGAGTAACAAAATAGGAGTAAATTAAATTATCATCAAAAATCTTAGCTATCCACCCAACAAATGACAAACATTAGGCCTGGAGAGCTAGCAAAATGAACTATTGGCAACATTTATTTATTAAATGACACTGTGGTACATAGAAAATAAATGGCCATAATGTATGCATTCTCATAGATATTTAGCCCTTTATTTGGTCAAAACTATTTATGCAGAGCAGGAGTCAGCTCTTGGCATGTACAAGGGAAAAGTGCTCAATGACTTCTCGTTCTGTTTATCATCTCAAACCCACATTCCAGGAGAACATTTTGTGTTTTAAGTTTGACGCATCTCACTTTCATCTACATCCTCCTCTGGAGCGGGGAGGAGTGGCTGGCTCCTCTCACGTGCATATCAAAAGCAATCCTTAAAATCTGTGAGAAGAGAGAGATTGGTGTCTCCATTTCCAGGTGTTTTCCATGCAGTAGCACTGGGAAGCAAGACAGGCGAGGCCATGTGGATCCAGAGATCCTTGGTTGATTTTCACAGGTTGTAGCTATGCCAGTGGGAGAAATGATAGGTATGTGCAGTGGCAGGATACCTAGCACATTACTGACCAGAGACATAATTAATACGGGTTTTGTTGCCCTCACATTATTGACCAGAGATGTATCAATACATTTTTAGAGAGTGATACAATTAACATCGCCCTGCGAAGTTGTTAGAGCTTAAAATTGATCAAGCGTTCATTAGACAAGTCATGATTGTCATTATCATTCGCATTTTGGTCTCTTAGGTTTTTGTTCCAACCTTGTGTATATTGTAAACACAAGTTTATTACTGTAAAATTTTCAAAAATGAAGCACCGTGAAATTTTGAGTGAAGAAGAATTTTTTGGTGAAAATTATGCAGATACTTTCTCTGACTGTCCGAGCGACATATATGCTAGTGTCTCAGAAGATGATAGTTCTTCAGAATATAGTTCTGATTCGAACGTTGTGAATATTTGACCAAGCAAAAAGACAAAAAACCTTAGTGATTGATTCTGATACGGAAACTGAAAATGAAACTCACGATGCTGGAGAATGCTCCTTTACTTCTACAGAAGAATGGATTGAAGACAACATTTCACGAAAATTAGAAGACTTTACAGGTGTGTCAGGTGTAACTATTGAATGTAATAACCCGCAAAGTGTTAGTGAAATAACAGAATTAATTTTTGGTAATGACTTTCTCGAGTTGGTTGCTTCTCAAACAAACTTGTATCACCAACAGAATGAAAAATCATATAAAAACTATGATAAGACTTTAAAATGGACTGATGTAACCAATAGTGACATGAAGTTTCTTGGATTAATAATTTTTTTAGGAGAATTTTTTTTAATGGCTTGAGATGAGGTTAAATTCAGTGGAGAATGTTGAATATTTGTACACCCAAGTCTTGTGGAATTTTATAACCAATGGATTAATAATTTTGATGAGACAAGTAAGAAAGTCACACTGGAAAGAATATTGGTTGACTGATCCCTTACTTGAAACACCTATCTTTCCGAAGATTATGATGAGAAGAGGTTTCGAACAAATAATGACATTTCTTCACTTTAACGATAACTTGGAAACTCCACTTCCTGCAGGCAGAATTTTAAAAGTTAAACCTCTTCTGGATTATTTTCTACCAAAATTTCAATCGATCTGTATACTCAAACAAGAGCTATCACTTGAAGAGACAATGATAAAGTGGAGAGGATGACTCAGATTCAAAATCTATAATCCCAGAAAACTTACAAAATATGGAATTTTGGTCAGGATGGTTAGCAAAAATGAAACTGGATATATATGCAACCGTGAGATTTACATGGGTGAAGGAAAGAAATGCAAGAAACAATATCATCAGTCCTACAACCTTTACTTGGTTCGTGGCACCATATTTACCACGACAATTATTACAACAGTGTGTCCACATCTGAAGCACTGTTGAAAAATAAAACCAGAGTTTATGGGACTATAAGAGAGAATCGTGGTCTACCAAACCAAATTAAAGGAGAAATCTAAAAATCTACAGAGGAGAGAAATGACATTCTTTTTTTTTTTTCTTTTTTTTTTTTGGCTGTGTTGGGTCTTCGTTGCTGTGCGTGGGCTTCCTCTAGTTGCGACGAGTGGGGGCTACTTTTCGTTGCGGTGTGCGGGCTTCTCATTGTGGTGGCTTCTCTTGATGCACAGGCTCTAGGCACGTGGGCTTCAGTAGTTGCAGCATGCAGGCTCAGTAGTTGTGGCTCACGGGCTCTAGAGCACAGGCTCAGTAGTTGTGGGGCACAGGCTTAGTTGCTCCACGGCATGTGGGATCTTCCCAGGCCAGGGCTTGAACCTGTGTCCCGTGCATTGGCAGGCAGATTCTTAACAACTTTGCCACGAGGGAAGTCCCAGAAATGACATTCTTATGGAAGGGAGAAGTGATTCTTCTTATATGGAAAAACTAGAGGCTAGTCCACATGGTGACAACTACTCATGACACCTCCATAGCATCTACAGGCAAGGAAGACAGGAGGACTGGCCATCAGATAACTAAGCCCACTTGTATATTAGAGTATAATAAATATATGAAAGAAGTTGGCTGATCTGATCAATATCTGGCAAACTTCAGTATCCTCCGGAAAACGCGAAAATCGTGTAAGAAAGTGGGCTTCTATTTGAGTAATTGCAATTTATTCAATGTGTTTAAAATTTATTGTAGCCTTAATGCACAGAATAAAATGACTTACAAACAATTTTTGTTGGCAGTAGCTAGAGAATGGGTAACTGACCATCCTGGTGAATGTAGTGGTAGTCCTGCACCTGGTCCTTTTTGTGGCATTTCTAAAAGAGCCCCCAGCAAAGATCCACCTTGTCGACTATCAGGTAAAATAAAAGAACATATTCTAGAGGAAATAATACCCACAGGAGTTAAAAAAAAATGCTGCCAGAAAGTATAGAGTCTGCTCTTCCAGGGGAAAGCGAAGTGAAACACAGTATATTTGTAATAGATGTTCTGTTCCCCTGCCTAGGGATGCCTGCTATACTGCCTATCACACTCTAACGAAATATTAGAATGCTTTAGTAAGACATGTACAAAGTTTCAAATAAACACATTAAGTGCAAAAAAAGTTGTTGATATTTACTCAAACGTGGGTGTTTCAATATTCACTTACATAACAAATCGCCGGCCACAGGCATTAGTTTCTGCAAAAATCCCCTGGTCAATAATGTGCTGGGAACTCACAGGTACAGTGTATCCCTTTTACCTAAAATCTATGCCCACAGAGGAATCGTAGTTCTCCCTGAAAGCGAGGGTCTTTCTGATTCCCCAAGAAGTCAAGTGTCTCTAAAAGGTTCTGCAATTTGTACTTTAGTACTAAGGAGTACTCGGGAGACATTAATAGTAACTCCTCTCCCTTTGTTGATTTCTCTGCTCCTTGCCCTGCTCTCTGGCTTCTTACCTGCTACCGGAACTGGAGCTTCTGAGCTATTTCTGTGCTCCTGAATGTCCTAGGGTCATTAGAATTCCTCGCCTAAAAGTCTCCAAGGTCTCATTTTGAGGATAAAGTAAGGGGGGCTCACAGAGTGGATGAAATTGCCCCAAAGACACCGCCAAATTTTAACTTTACCTGAGCTCCTGGGAAACAGGGAGAGTTAGGAAAATCACTCCCACCCGCACCCACCCCGTCTGACACACACACACACACACACACACACGTTTTTGCATTCTGGGAAACAGGCTTACTGGAAAGAATTTCTTTTCTCTATATGACTTAGGTATGACTGATGAAATACAGTTTAAAAAAATAAAATAAAATCCATGCCTTTCCCTCAGATGATTTAATTGCTTTATCTTTTCCTGAAACTCCTTCTAAATGTCATGCCCAATAGTCCTTACAAGTGTCCCATTGGCTCTTGTATACAACTTATGTTATTTTCACGTGGTTTTGCTCGTTATAATGTAATTAGCATACGCAGAGGTGCTTCGTGTGCACTCATAAGGTTATGCAATCTGTTCTCAGTCAAGGCCTCCATTCCCCTTGGTACAATCTCAGTTCTTGTCTCACTTCACTTTTTGACTAAAAGAGTGCAGAAACTGAACTACTTCTTCCTCATTATCAATGCCTGTGCCCTTAAGTATCATGGTGATCAAAACATATTTATCTAATTCTACTGATTCAATGCATTATTTTTTTCACTAAATTATTCACAAAAAATTTTCACTAAGCATACATCACCGTATGAATGTATGTCTTCCTTTCAAATCCTCTGATAACTACAAGTTACACAACTTCTTAGCTACCCCATTTGTGATATACTAAATATCCTAAATCCAACCAAATAAATTCCCCTTCTAATTAATGTTACCTAATATTTATAATAATATTGAGAGTCTGGAAAGTGTTCTTTCATATCAGTAAGGGTGACATACCAGCTGTATAGGAAGCAAGAAAGGATATGCAAATAAAAAGGTCAGACTGAATGTCAGTCCACACACTGCTTTAATCACTGTCCTTGTGGAGAAGAATGTGCTCCCTGACCTTGATTTTATACTGAAGGAAATCATGAAAATAAAAACTGTAATCACAGAGACCGGGGTTGGGGAAGAGGTCACAGTGCTTCTTGCCAGCCAGGCTTCAGGCAACCGTTGCAAGGATCAGCGGGCTCAGCTGCTCAGGATCTACGAGCAAACAGAAAGCCTCAGTCTAGTCTCCTGTTTTTGAAGCAAACTAGGTTTTGTTTTGTTTTGTTTTCAGAGCTTCAACTAAACAGCATATATTTTTTTAATGGGTCTGTTGGTGCTACTCGCCTGCCTAACTGTATATACGGCCAGAAGACCCTAGCCAGTCTGACCAGTCCCAACTGAGTTTCTCAGGGTAGTGACGTCCTAGCTTGAGTCAGGCTTACTGGCAGGTAGTCACAGGGCTGGAGACGCAGGCTGCAGAAATATGCATTGCCAACTGGGGTGGATCCAGACATATGCCCATGTGGACAGCTGCCTCAGAAAGCAGATCTTGTGATCTGGAATTTGTTCTGGCACTAGAGAGGAAGGGCTGTGAGGAGGACCGTCTGATAACTCATAATATATGTTCAGGGACTTTTTCTGTAATCTTGTATTTCATAATAATTTCAAACTTACAGAAAAGTTGCAGCCAAAAAAAAAAAAAGAGAGAGAGAGAGAAAGCGATACAAAGAACTCCCATACACTCTTCATCTCAATCTACCATTTGTTAACCTTAAGCCACTTTTACTTTATTAATTAACCTCCCTCTCTCTCATTTGTCATTTTCTGAACCATTTGAGAGTAAGTTGCTGATGATACGCCCCTTTACCTCTAAACACTTCCCATTTCTCATGAAGACAGAGACATATCATCTTCTCCCAGGTCTCTTTCATTGAAGAAAAAAATCTACTTACACTATCATCTTTCCATCAGAGTTAACTTCAGGAATACTGAAACAAAAGATTATAAGAATCTAAGATGAAGTCTTTCTTTCTCTTCAATTTTATATTTTCTATCTAGCAGCCATGTTTTAACAGAAGATTAGTAGTATTTTAAACTGTTTTCCCCTTATGTTTACATCCTTAGGCCAAATAGTCTATTGAATGGGCTGAAAAAAGTCTGAATTATTAGAATGAAGTCAGGAAAATATGTCAAATACATGATTTTTAAACTTTTTGGACTTAAAGCTTTTTTTTTTGGTTTGGTGACTTTTAATTTTGTTATGATTTCTAACTTACAGAAAAGTTTCGGGATGAGTACAAAGATTGTTCATATACTCTTTACCCAGTTTGTTTACACTTTCCTGTATTAACTTTCTCGTTATCTCCCTCTATATAAAAATGTATGTGTACATTTTTATACGTATACATGTACAGCATGGTGACTATAGTTTTAAAAAAAGGAAAGAAAAAAAAATTTTAAAAAAAGGAAAGAAAATTGAAAGCATCATGCCCTCCGCTTCTAAATATTTCAGTGTCTATTTCCAAAGTACTAGGACATTCTCCTATATAGGCATAGTACAATGATCAAAATCAGGAAATGAAACATTGATGCAATACTATCATCTAACCCGTATTAAAATTCATGCATTGTCCCAATTTTGACCTTTATAGCTGTTCTTCCCGCAGTCCAGGGTCCAATCCAGGATCATGCATTGCATTTAATTGTCATGTCTCTTTAGTCTCCTTTAATTCGGAACAGTTCAACAACACTTCTCTGTATTTTTGTACTTCTTGACCTTGACACTGAAAAAAATTATTTCACCTAATATGCTAGCTTCACAAAAGAGATTCAAAGTTGTGACTAGCTTTAAGTGTCAATGTTAGTATAATTTGTGCTGGTCATTGAGCTATATTCTTACTGGGGATGAGCAATATCCAAAGAATTCTTTCTTCCATGTCAGTATTGATCAAAAGTTGTTATCATTTGTAGCTATTTTTCACCACTTAGTTAATGTTTATTGGAAACTTTCTGAAATGGACCAATAGCTTGGTTGTGTTTTACTGTATAATATAAATATAGTCATAAAAATAAGGGAATAGCTGGAAAAAATTTAAATATGATAAACTTGCAACTAGTATGTATATGTTTTCATATACGTACTTTAAAAATATCAGCAACAAGATATATATGAGGAAAATTACAAAACTCTGATAAAAGAATCCAAAAAAGAACTAAACAAATGTAGAGATATTCCATGTTTATCAATAGGAAGATTCAATATTGTCAAGACGTTAGTTCAGCCCAACTTAATCTGTAGATTCAACACAATCTCAGTAAAAATTCCAGCAAATTATATTGTAGATATCAACAAACTGATTCTAAAGTTTATATGAAGACAACCTTCAGAATCAGAGAAAATATTTGCAAACGAAGCGACTGACAAAGGATTAATCTCCAAAATATACAAGCAGCTCATGCAACTCAATATCAAAAAAACAAACAACTCAATCCAAAAATGGACAGAAGACCTAAACAGACATTTCTCCAAAGAAAATATACAGACTGCCAACAAACACATGAAAGGATGCTCAACATCACTAATCATTAGAGAAATGCAAATCAAAACTACCATGAGGTATCACCTCACACTTGTCAGAATGGCCATCATAAAAATTCTACAAATAATAAATGCTGGAGAGGGTGTGGAGAATAGGGAACCCTCTTGCACTGTTGGTGGGAATGTAAGTTGATACAGCCACTATGGAGAACAGTATGGAGGTTCCTCAAAAAACTAAAAATAGAACTACCATACAACCCAGCAATCCCACTGTTGGGCATATACCCTGAGGAAACCATAATTCAAAGAGTCATGTACCACCATGTTCATGGCAGCTCTATTTACAATAGCCAGGACATGGAAGCAACCTAAGTGTCCATTGACAGATGAATGGATAAAGAAGGTGCGGCACATATATACAATGGAATATCACTCAGCCATAAAAAGAAACGAAATTGAGTTATTTGTAGTGAGGTGGATGGACCTAGAGACTGTCATACAGAGTGAAGTAAGTCAGAAAGAGAAAAACAAATACCATATGCTAACACATATATATGGAATCTAAAAAAAAAAAAAGGTTCTGAAGAACTTAGGGGCAGGACAGGAATAAAGACACAGACGTAGAGAATGGACTTGAGGACACATGGAGGGGGGAGGGTAAGCTGGGATGAAGTGAGAGAGTGGCATAGACATATATACACTAACAAATGTAAAATAGATAGCTAGCAGGAAGCAGCCACATAGCACAGGAAGATCAGCTCGGTGATTTGTATCCACCTAGAGGGGTGGGATAAGGAGGATGGGAGGGAGACACAAGAGGGAGGGGATATGGGGATATATGTATATTTATAGCTGATTCACTTTGTTATACAGCAGAAACTAACACACCATTGTAAAGCAATTATACTCCAATAAAGGTGTTAAAAAATAAAGTTTATATGGAGAAGCAAAAGACTCAAAATGGCCAACAAAGTATTAAAGGAAAAGGACAGTCAGGGGACTGACACTATGAAAGAATAGATCAATGGATCAATAGATCAATGAAGTGTAATAGAGAGCCCAGAAATAGACCCACATAAATAGAGTCAGCTGATCTTTGACAAAAGAGCAAAGACAATACAATGGAGAAAAGATAATCTTTTTCAACAAATGATGACAAGCAACTGAGTGTTCATATGCAAAAAAAAAAAAAAAAAAAAAAAAAAAATCCAGGCACAGAACTTAGAACCATCACAAAAAAATAAGTCAAAATGGATCATAAAAATAAATGTAGAACTATAATACTCCTAGAAGGTAACCAAGGAGAAAATCTGGATGACCTTGGGCATGGTGATAACATTTTTAGAAGCAACACCAAAGGCACAATCTATGAAAGAAATAATTGATAAATTGGGCCTCATTAAAATTAAAAACTGCTCTGTGGAAGAAACTGTCAAGAGAATAAGAAGACAAGCCACAGAGTGGGAGAAAAGACTTGCAAAACACATGTCTGATAAAGGACTGTTTTCCAAAATATACAAATTCTTAAAACTCAACAATAAGAAAACAACCTGATTTTAAAATGAGCAAAAGATTTGAATAGAAAGCTCACCAGATACCTCACAGATGGCAAATAAAGGTATAAAAAGATGGTCCACATTGTATGTCATTAGGGAAATGCAAATTAAAACAACTGTGAGGGCTTCCCTGGTGGCGCAGTGGTTGAGAGTCCGCCTGCCGATGCAGGGGACGCGGGTTCGCGCCCCGGTCCGGGAAGATCCCACATGCCGCGGAGCGGCTGGGCACGTGAACCATGGCCGCTGAGCCTGTGCGTCCGGAGCCTGTGCTCCGCGACGGGAGAGGCCATAACAGTGAGAGGCCCACGTACCGCAAATAAATAAATAAATAAATAAAAATATATAAAAAAAAAAACAACTGTGAGATAACACTACACACTAAAACCCAAAACACTGACAACACCAAATGTTAGCGAGGATGTGGAGCAACAGGAATTATCATTCATTGCTAAGAATGCAAAATGGTACAGACACTTTGGAAGACAGTCTGATGGTTTCTTATAAAACTGAATACATCCTTACCATATGATCCAGCCATTATACTACTTGGTATTTACCCAAATGGACTGAAAACTTATGTGAACACAAAAACCTGCACACAGATCCTTATAGCAGCTTTATTCATAATTGCCCAAACTTGGAAACAACCAAGATGTCTTTCATTAGGTGAATGAATAATAAACTATGGTACATCCAGACAATGGACAACGTTCAGCACTAAAAAGAAATGAGCTATAAAGACATGGAGGAAACTTAAACACGTATTACCACAAGAAAGAAGCCAGTTTGAAAAGGCTACGTACTGTATGATTCCCAGAAACAATGGAGACAGTAAAAAGATCAGTGGTTGCCAGGAGTTGAGGCAAGGGAGGGATGATAGAGCACACAGGATTTTTAGGGCAGTGAAGCTTCTGTACCATACTATAATGGTGGATACATATCATTATACATTTGTCCAAACCCATAGAATGTTCAACACCAAGAGTAACCCCCAGCATAAACTACGGTGATAATGAGGTGTCAATGTAGATTCATGGATGGTAACAAAAGTACAGCTCTGGTGGGGGATGTTGATAGTAGGCAAGCCTGTGTGTATGGGGAGGCCAGGAGTATATGGGAAATCTCTACACCTTCTACTCAATTTTGCTGTGAATCTAAAACTGCTCTAAAAATTGTTCATTTAAAAGGAAACAAAAGGGAATTTCTTAGTTGTCCAGTGGTTAGGACACGGTACTCTCACTGCCGGGGGCCCCGGGTTCGATCCCTGGTCGGGGAACAAAGATCCTGTAAGTTGCATGGTGCTGCCAAAAAATAAGAGGAAAAAAAAGCAGCAAATATAACTGAGTTTCCCTACTGAAGCATCTTTACTGTTGAGGGGAGAAGTGTTCACATCGGTCTTTTTAATGAAGGATCACCTGAACACATTTCTGCATGCCATTTTTAATGCCAGCTTTCAAGTGGCTTGCTCGAGTGGCACACCTCAGGGATATATTTACTCTCTTCACTAGGCTTTCACACAGCCAATGTATTACAATCTTTAGTATTGAGGATGCAATTTCTCAGGAAAATCAAACTGAGATCAATCTCTGAGCATTCAGTACTTTCTCAGCAATGGATGACTTTCTGTGCACAACACAGACATATAAATAGATGGCATACCATGGGGCACATTTATAAACCACACCTAAACATTGTACCTGAACATGAAGAAATCCAAGGCAAAAAGCAACCAAAGAGTAGATTAGGAATCCTGTTTTTTTTTTTTTTTTTTGGCTTGCAGGATCTTAATTCCCCGTGACCAGGGATAAAACCTGGGCCCTGGCTGTGAAAGCATCGAGTCCTAACCACTGGACCGCCAGGGAAGTCCCAGGAATCCATCTTTTTCTTTCTTCTTCTTCTTTTTTTTAATATTTATTTATTTGGCTGCGCCGGGTCTTAGTTGCCGTATGGGGGATCTTCGTTGTCGCTTGCGGGATCTTTAGTTGCGGCATGTGGGATCTAGTTCCCTGAACAGGGATCGAACCCAGGCCCCCTGCGTTGGGAGCACAGAGTCTTAGCCACTGGGCCACCAGGGAAGTCCTAAGAATCCATTGTTTTCTGTTTTCCAAGTTGAAATATCTTCCTTTCCAGTTTTGTGTATATGTTCATTGACTTTGTGGAAGGCTGGAAATGGTATCAGTTAGAAATTGCTCCAATTTCAGGGTTCACCCTTGATCATAATATCTAGCAGTAGCTGACAGTGACACCTGAAACATGGTGCCAGTCCTGGTGATCTGGAGCAGAGTTTTGGTCATTTCCTTTAGCAGAGATAACATCAGAAAATAAACCAAAACATAAAAATGAAAACCTGACTGTATATAAAACCTGATCTGCAGCTCAAGCTGTATAGAAATTCCTTTGTATGTCATCTGCTTGATGGATAACAACCTTTATAACTATTCATTATGAACATTATAAAATTCACAGTTGAATGAAGCTGAGAATCTGTTAAGAAAAAACCATTAGATTGCTTTAGAAAAAAAAGACAACTAATGCCAAATAAATTATCATTTTCCCAAAGAATGAGAGGTGGCTATAACTCATTTAACAAATTAGTTAACGAACATGGCAGAGTGAACATGATAATTGTATTATTAAATTGGTTCCTGGGAATTTTCTAAGCATTTTACATACATGTCTTTTGTCATTTAATTCTCATGAAAACAGTATAAGTTTCGATTATTATCACCATGCTTCTATAGGTGAATAAACTGAAGCACAGATAATAAAAGTCACATAACTGATCAATAAGCCAGGGAAAGGACATTCAAAACTCTCACTGTCCCTACTTACAGACAGTTCTATAAGTTCAGGTCCTGAATTTCTCTCCCTGATGGTTTTCCCTGGCAATGAGGGCATGCTGTGGAGTTAAGACCCCAAGAACAACCTTCAACCAAAGAGATTCAGGAATTGGTCAATAAATACCCCAACTTCCTTGCCTCTCTGTGAGACAATTCTAAGTATTCTGCACAGTCCCCAGAGGAACTGAGCTCTGGTTACTCTCTGTAGTAACTTACTCATTAATGTCCCCTTTCTGGGCTTTCTTTCCTTCCATGTCTCATTTTCCAACTCACTCATCACCCTTCCAGGGATCACTTCATGCATCAATGCCCCCTCCCCCAACCCCAACCTCTGCATAGCTATGCACTCTTAAGAGCTGGTTGTCACCATAGCCCCCTGGTAGGGTACACACTCATTTTACTGCTTTGGACAAAACATGAAATTTGTTATGGTGACTATATATTTCTCTTATTCCCCAAGTTTCCTGCTTTTCAGGCATGTATGACACAGCGGGGATTTAAAGGAACCCATTTTTGAGACTCCCTGTTTCACTGTTAAGGTTTTCAGAGAAGCACCAGGTGCAATCAGTAACTCTGCTCATGCCATTGCAAACTGCTGCTGGGAAGAAAAATATATAACAGAAGCCTGGACTGGGAACATCTTGGGTTCTGGTTCTGCCTTTGTCTCTTCCTTATTTTGTGCTTTCACCCAATTTACTTCTCCCATACTATGATCGCATATTATTTTATAAAAGCACCTCATAAATGTACTTTGAAGTGCTTTTAGCTTCCTCAGTGCAGTTCAGTTATCAGAAGGATCTAGAGAAGATTGGCTAGGTCATATTCCATGCCTTGGGGAAAAAGCAACCCAGTGCCTCTGTCAAGGCCGCTGTGAATTCCCTGCGGAGTTCCCGTCTCACGGCCCGGGCTGGCGCTAGCTACCGCCCCTGAACGCTTGTTCTCCATTGTGCAACTTGGGGCTGTTCCTTCATCTCTACTTTTCAACCCATTCGTTAGTTTTTGTACCAAAAGCAGCTCCTATTTACCCAAGGTTTGGAGTATGTAGCTGTCTACAATGACTGTTCAGGGAGCCATACAAGCATCTTAAAAATCAGACGTCAGACACTCTGGTTCTCAGGAGTCTTTTGGCTACATCTGTTGTTTCTGTACTCACTCCTCTCTCCTCTGCGTTTGCCCTCTCAGAAGAAAAAAGAAAACATAAAAAATTCTTTCCATTTCCTCTGTAGAGCAATGCGACCTTCTCAAACCCCTGCTTCCCAAAGCAGCTCTGAGCCTTCGTCCTGGACGTTTATGGTTTCCTTTTTTAGACATAAATCTTTAGACTATCTGGTATTTGGTTTTGTTTAAGAATATTAAAAAATTTTTTTTTATTGTTTTGTATAAACAAACACAAGGAGGTAGGATATAGATTAGCAAAGGGACCAGAAAAGAAAAAAATCAACAAACTAAAAAAACAAAGATTAACAGGAACATCTTGTTCAAAGTGAATCAAAGATGCCCTAAAAGACTGTGGTTCGGGGAACACATAGGTACCCTGGGTTCGGGGAACACATAGGTTCGGGGAACACATAGGTACCAGGTTTGGGGAACACATAGGTACGCTGCTCAGAACCCCAGGTTCGGGGAACACATAGGTACCTTGCTCAGAACCCCCCAGAATCTCCTCAGGTTACACCAGCAATCTTCTTCAAAGGATTGCCCCTGTACTAGTAGAGCCACCTCCAGTTGGAAGCTTAGAGATGCCTGGGAGTGCCCATCCCCCAAGGTGGCTGGTAGCCAACCACTGACTCGTAAACAAAGCCCAGCTCCCTAGCCTCAAGACTGCAGGAACTCAAGGTATAATTTATGCTCCAGAGCTCCCTACAGCATCAGACCAAGTCCAGCAATTCACCAAAAATTGTACCCTTTTCTCATCTGCCTCTCCTTCCTTGTCCTTCCCTCATTCCCTTACTAGTCTGCCCTGAGAGCACTTTTGCTTGAATCTGTGGCTCAGTCTGCTTCTGGAAGAACCCAATCTAAGACACTAGGTATTCTATTTTGTTGCATAGACACCCTGGAAACTCATTCTTTCATATATATATATATATATATATATGTATATATGTGTGTGTGTGTGTGTATACATACACTGAATACCTCTTATGTATTTGATACTATTAAGAAACAATCATGAGGGACTTCCTGATGGTCCAGTGATTAATTCTCTGAGCTTCCACTGTAGGAAGCACGGGTTTGATCCCTGGTTGGGGAACTAAGATCCCACATGCCGCGCGGTGCAGCCAAAAAAAAGAAAAAGAAATGATCATGAAAGTGAAATAAATCAGACAGAGAAAGACAAATACTGTACGATGTCACCTATACGTGGAATCTAAAAAATACAGCAAACTAGTGAATACAACAAAAAAGCAGACTCATATAGATATAGAGAACAAACTAGTGGTTACCAGTGGGGAGAGGGAAGGGGGGGCTGTATAAGGGTGGTGGATTAAGAAGTACAAACTATTATGTATAAAATAAGCTACAATAATATACTATACAGGGAATATAGCCAATATTTTACAATAACTATAAATGGAGCATAACCCTTAAAAATTGTGAATCACTATATGGTGCTTATATATAATTATATAATATAATTATATAATATAATATACTTATATAATATAACTTATATAATATTGTACATCAACTGTAACTTATATAATATTGTAACTTATATAATATTGTACATCAACTGTACTTCAATAAAAATATAAATAAAATAAAGAGAATAATTAAAAAAATAATCATGATGATGTGTATAATACAGTCCATACCCTCAAAAAAGTACAAACTAGTTAGTGAGATGAGACATGGAGAGACAGTAGTATAATATGAGGCCAAGTGTTATTTTTTTTAAATTTATTTTTGGCTGCGTTGTGTCTTCGTTGCTGGGCACAGGCTTCTCACTGCGGTGACTTCTCTTGTTGCAGAGCACGGGCTCTAGGCGCGCAGGCTTCAGTAGTTGTGGCGCACGGGCTTAGTTGCTCCACAGCATGTGGGATCTTCCCGGACCAGGTATCAAACCCATGTCCCCTGCATTGGCAAGCAGATTCTTAAACACTGCTCCACCAGGGAAGTCCAGGCCGAATATTTATTTTATTCAAGCAGAAAATATTGAATATGGAATCTCAAAGAGATTGGGAAGGAGTGCTCACAGCTTCATAGTTTTAAATGCTGGGTTTTGGAGGACACATAAGATTTCCGAACAAAAAGTTGGAAGTAGAGCACATATTAACTGGGGAGAAACAGTATGGGAAGTTGAGCATGTGAGGTTGAGAAGATAAAGGAAGCCATGGTGTTAAGAAAGCTCTTAAGAGGATCCTTTGTCTTCTGAAAGACTGAATCCCTGCCATGTAACTTCATTCCTTCATTGTGCCACTCATATCCCATGGGCATATGATAGCATGCAGGTCAGTGACACTCTGTGCTTGTGTAATGGGTACAAATCTTAAGGAACATGTTCAGATATGCAAAAGACACTACATTCTTTTCTTTTTTTTTTTCCTGTATAATTTCCTGCATAATTGTTCTTGTAAGCCTCCATTCCACTGGAGTGGTAGAAATTTAATCTTGGTCAAATTGTGTGTTCCCCTACTGCCGCTTTTCCCTTAAGTTGCATCTAAATCCCTGCCTTTTGGGGAATTTGGTAGGACCCCTGATGGAGACATCGTTAGGCATCTGATACCTAGTTTATCAGGCATGAACTGTTCACTGCTGAGTTGTCCCTCATTCCTACCCTCAAGACACCTTTAGGGCCCACTGTTCTTTCTGCTCCTCCCATGCTACACTGGAACATTGTGGGTCTGAGAAGTGGGTCTCCAGGATCTGCCCAGGGGCGAGCAAGGTGCAAGGTCTCATCTCTGTTTAAACTTCCATCATTTCCCTGTATCCCTTCCCTCTCTCCTTTCCCCTCTACTTGTAAAATCATATTTAGTAAGAAGAGAGGAGTTGGCGCTTACATTATTACATTTTTTTTCCCTCCCAAACATTGTCTTTATTTTGAGCCATTTTCATTCCTTAAGGATTTTGAAACTACCAAGTGAGAAACAGACATCCTGTTCTCTTTCTGCTTCCATAGCTTGAAATGGGTGGGGGAGAGGTAGGGGTGGAAGTGAGGATATATTGTGATTTGTAAATTTCCTTCCCCCATTCATAAATATTCATTAGCTATGCGGTCTTTCATTAACCAAGCTGTCTTTTGTTCTCTGGAAACCTCAGAATTCTCACTCCTGCCACATATAGAAAAACAACTAAAATACCTTTCACTTCACCTCTCCCTAAATGCCAAAGCAAAACTCGAAAAATGTATCCGTATTTTTCCAACCACGATATAGATTTCTAGAGATATTTTGCAAACGTTTAACTGAAGTTTGCCTTGATAAACACATGTTCTTACATTTTCATTTTATTTATTTATTTTTGCCTAAGCATCGACAAGGTGGAACTAATATTAAAACCTCAAAGAATGTTTTGCTAAAAAAAAATGTTTTGCTGTGCTTACCAATTTTTTTGCACATGGGTCGAATTCTCTTCCACAAATCCATCTATGAGTTCTGAATGATTCAGGGCTATATATCATCTCTTTGCTCACTTGTTTACAATTTCACTCTCAAAATAATGCCTTAAATAGTATATCTTGAGGATTAGCTCTCAAATTATGTTTCCCTCCCAAAATGAGCATAGCACTGCAGTTAAGACTAAGGGATTTGGGGTCAGATTATCTGGATTCAAATTTTGGCTTTGCTATTTATTAGCTGGGTAAACACGAGCAAGTTACTTAATCTCTCTTTGCCTCTGTATCCCCATCTGTACAATGGGGATACTAATAGGATCTACGTCATAAATTTGTAATGAGAACTAAATGAGCTAATATTTGTAAAGCGCTTAGAATAGTGTCTGACTCTTGATGAATGTTGTCTGGGAGTTTGCTAAATGAAGCACTTTATACATGTTGACTGTTTAGTATTTAGTATGTACTTTCCCTTTTATGGTTGGTGCTTTGCGTGGGTCAGGTGGAAACCAAAGCAGAAACTCATTTATCTTTCCTGAGACTGTCATTATTCCTTGTCTAGACAATTGCACTGAACCCCTAAGGGGTCTTATCTCTAACCTCCTCTTTTTCCAGACCATCTTACTTATTGCTGTTAGTAGCTCTGGTCACATCTCTGTATTTTTTTAAAAAATTTTAATGGGTCTCTATTTCCATTGTGAGACCTTGCTAAGTTTTGTACAGAAATACCTTTCCTAAATATTCAGGAAAATGAACATGTGCCCTGGGATATATAAAATAAAGCAACCAGGCACAAGTAAGAAATGTCTTTGAATTCCAGGCTCTTAAAGTTTTATGTCAGCTTTATATTCTAATCCGTAACATGACCATGCTTATTTTAACTGAAGAAACATTTCACACTTCTTGCTATCAGGAAAGTTTTCAAAGGATTTTTCCTACTTGGTCCTTGGTTAGTTGATGAGAGCTACTGCATCAATTTTGGATAATTAGACTGAATAACAGAGACCTGACAGCTCATACTAGGCAATTTCTTTTTGCTGCTGACATCACAATATTTCTCGAATCCAGACAGTTAAATGTATGGATATACTTTTTGTACCTGCTTTAAGAGCTATGTGGGATAACCATTAAGTAGAGATGCACTGAATACCGACAAAGAGGTAGAATAGTACATTTTCAGACTCCTGTTGATTAAAATTTTAATAAATATGTCTTCATGCTGACATGCTGTAGGATTTTTATGGTTGCAAGCAATAGAAAATCAACTCAGGCACAACTAGGGCACCTACCAGGCACCAGTGGGGGATGATGGACACTTAAGGGGATGGGAGGAACCCCCAGTGACCAGCTTGTGGGATCTTAGTTCCCAGGCTGGAGGTTGGGTCCAAGCTCCTGTGGTGGGAACTCCAAGTCCAAACTGCTGCACTAACAGAGAACCTCAGACCCCAGGGAATATTAATCAGAGTGAGGCCTCCCAGAGGTCCTCATCTCAGCACCAAGACCCGGCTCTATCCAACTGCCTGCAAACTCCAGTGCTGGCAGTCTCAGGCCAAGCAACCAGTAAGACAGGAATACAGCCCTACACATCAAAAAAAAAAAAAGTGAAACAACAAAAAAATGTATTACAGACGAAGGAGCAAGGTAAAACCCTACAAGACCAAATAAATGAAGACAAAATAGGCAACTTACCTGAAAAAGAATTCAGACTAATGAGAGTAAAAATGATCCCAAATCTTGGAAACAGAATGGAGAAAATACAAGAAACATTTAAAAAGGATCTAGAAGAACTAAAGAGCAAACAAACAGTGATGAACAACACAATAACTGAAGTTAAAAATAGTCTAGAAGGAAACAATAGCAGAATAACTGAGGCAGAAGAACAGATAAGTGAGCTGGAAGATAAAATGGTGGAAATAACTGCCAGGGAGTAGAATAAAGAAAAAAGAATGAAAAGAATTGAGGCCAGTCTCAGAGACCCCTGGGACACCATTAAATGCACCAACATGCAATTATAGGGGTCCCAGAAGAAGAAGAGAAAAAAAAACGGTCTGAGAAAATATTTGAGGAGATTATAGTTGAAAATTCCCTAACATAGGAAAGGAAATAGTCAATCAAGTCCAGGAAGCACAGAGAGTCCCATACAGGATAAAGACAAAGAGAAACACGCTGAGATACATATTAATCAAACTATCAAAAATTAAATACAAAGAAAAAATATTAAAAGCAGCAAGGGAAAAGCAACAAATAACATACAAGGGAATCCCCATAAGGTTAACAGCTGATCTTTCAGAAGAAACTCTGCAAGCCAGAAGGGAGTGGCAGGACATATTTAAAGTGATGAAAGGGAAAAACCTACAAGCAAGATTACTTTACCCAGCAAGGATCTCATTCATATTTGATGGAGAAATTAAACCATTACAGAAAAGCAAAAATTAAGAGAATTCAGCACCACGAAACCAGCTTTACAACAAATGCTAAAGGAACCTCTCTAGGCAGGAAACACAAGAGAAGGAAAAGACCTACAATAACAAACCCAAAACAATTAAGAAAATGGTAATAGGAGCATACATATGAATAATTACCTTAAAGGTAAATGGATTACATGCCCCAACCAAAAGACATAGACTGGCTGAATGGATACAAAAACAAGACCTGTATACATGCTGCCTACAAGAGACCCACTTCAGACCTAGGGACACATACAGACTGAAAGTGAGGGGATGGAAAAAGGTATTCCATGCAAATGGAAATTGAAAGAAAGCTGGAGTAGCAATTCCCATATCAGACTAAATAGACTTTAAAATAAAGACTATTACAAGAAACAAAGAAGGGCACTACATAATGATTGAGGGATCAATCAAAGAAGAAGATATACCAGTGGTAAATATTTATGCACCCAACATAGGAGCACCTCAATACATAAGGCAAATGCTAACAGCCATAAAAGGGGAAATCAACAGTAACACAATAATAGTAGGGGACTTTAACACCCCACTTTCACCAATGGACAGGTCATCCAAAAAGAAAATAAATAAGTAAACACAAGCTTTAAATGACACATTAACCAAGATGGACTTAATTGATATTTATAGGACACTCCATCTAAAAAGGACAGAATACACTTTCTTCTCAAGTGCTCATGGAACATTCTCCAGGATAGATCATATCTTGGGTCACAAATCAAGCCTTGGTAAATTTAAGAAAATTGAAATGGTATCAAGTATCTTTTCTGACAACAATGCTATGAGACTAGATATCAATTACAGGAGGAAAAGCTGTAAAAAATACAAACACATGTAGGCGAAACAATATGCTATTAAATAACCAAGAGATCACTGAAGAAATCAATGAGGAAATTTAAAAATACCTAGAAACAAATGACAATGAAAACACCACGACCCAAAACCTATGGGATGCAGCAAAAGCAGTTCTAAGAGGGAAGTTTATAGCAATACAAGCCTACCTCAAGAAACAAGAAAAATCTAAAATAAACAATCTAACCTTACACCTAAAGGAACTAGAGAAAGAAGAACAAACAAAATCCAAAGTTAGTAGAAGGAAAAAAATCATAAAGATGAGAGCAGAAATAAATGATATAGAAACAAAGAAAACAATAGCAAAGATCAATAAAACTAAAGGCTGGTTCTTTGAGAAGATAAACAAAATTGATAAACCATTAGCCAGACTCATCAAGAAAAAAAGTGAGAAGACTCAAATTGACAGGATTAGAAATGAAAAAGGAGAAGTAACAACCAACACTGCAGAAATACAAAGGATCATGAGAAATTACTACAAGCAACTATATGCCACTAAGATGGACAACCTGGAAGAAATGGACAAATTCTTAGAAAAGCACAACCTTCAGGGACTGAACCAGGAAGAAATAGAAAATATAAACCGACCAATCACAAACACTGAAATTGAAACTGTGATTAGAAATCTTCCAACAGACAAAAGCCAAGGACCAGATGGCTTCACAGGTAAATCCTATCAAACATTTTGAGAAGAACTAACACCTATCTTTCTCAAACTCTTCCAAAATATAGCAGAGGGAGGAACACTCTCAAACTCATTCTATGAGGCCACCATCACCTTGATACCAAAAGCAAAGAAAGATGTCACAAAAAAAGAAAACTACAGGCCAATATCACTGATGAACAAGATGCAAAAGTCCTCAACAAAATACTAGCACACAGAATCCAACAGCACATTAAAAGGATCATACACCATGATCAAGGAGGGTTTATCCCAGGAATACAAAGATTCTTCAGTATACGCAAATCAATCAATGTGATACACCATATTAACAAATTGAATGATAAAAACCATACGATCATCTCAATAGATGCAGAAAAAGCTTTTGACAAAATTCAACGCCCATTTATGATAAAAACTCTCCAGAAAGTAGGCATAGGGGGAACCTACCTCAACATAATAGGGGCCATATATGACAAACCCACAGCCAACATCATTCTCAATGGTGAAAAACTGAAACCATTTCCTCTCAGATCAGGAACAAGGCAAGGTTCCCCACTCTCACCACTATTATTCAACATAGTTTTGGAAGTTTTATCCACAGCAATCAGAGAAGAAAAAGAAATAAAAGGAATCCAAATCAGAAAAGAAGAAGTAAAACTGGCACTGTTTGCATATGACATGATACTATACGTAGAGAATCCTAAAGATGCTACCAGAAAACTACTAGAGCTAATCAATGAATTTGGTAGAGTAGCAGGATACAAAATTAATGCACAGAAATCTCTTGCATTCCTATACACTAATGATGCAAAATATGAAAGGGAAACTAAGGTAACACTCCCATTTACCACTGCAACAAAAAGAATAAAATACCTAGGAATAGACCTACCTAAGGTGACAAAAGACCTGTATGCAGAAAACTATTAGACACTGATGAAAGAAATTAAAGATGTTACAAACAGATGGAAAGATATAGCATGTTCTTGGATTGGAAGATTCAACACTGTGAAAATGACTATACTACCCAAAGCAGCCTACAGATTCAATGCAATCCCTATGACACTACAAATGGCATTTTTCACAGAACAAGAACAAAAATTTTCACAATTTGTATGGAAACACAAAAGACCCCGAATAGCCAAAGCAATCTTGAGAAAAAACAGTGGAGCTGGAAGAATCAGGCTCCCTGACTTTAGACTATACTACAAAGCTACAGTAATCAAGACATTATGGCATTGGCACAAAAACAGAACTATAGATCAATGGAACAGGATAGAAAGCTCAGAGATAAACCCATGCACACAAAGATAAGGTGATATGGTTACCTTATCTTTGATAAAGGAGGCAAGAGTATACAATGGAGAAAAGACAACCTCTTTAATAAGTGGTGCTGGGAAAACTGGACAGCTACATATAAAAGAATGAAATTAGAACACTCCCTAACACCATACACAAAAATAAACTCAAAATGGATTAAAGACCTAAATGTAGGGCTTCCCTGGTGGCGCAGTGGTTGAGAGTCCGCCTGCCGATGCAGGGGACACGGGTTCGTGCCCCGGTCTGGGAAGAACCCACATGCCGCGGAGCAGCTGGGCCCGTGAGCCATGGCTGCTGAGCCTGTGCGTCCGGAGCCTGTGCTCGGCAACGGGAGAGGCCACAACAGTGAGAGGCCCGCGTACCAAAAAAAAAAAAAAAAAAAAAAAAGACCTAAATGTAAGGCCAGACACTATCAAACTCTTAGAGGAAAACATAGGCAGAACACTCTATGACATAAATCGCAGCAAGATCCTTTTTGACCCACCTCCTACAGAAATGGAAATAAAAACAAAAATAAACAAATCGGACCTAATGAAACTTCAAAGCTTTTGCACAGCAAAGGAAACCATAAACAGGACAAAAAGACAACCCTCCGAATGGGAGAAAATATTTGCAAATGAAGCAACTGACAAAGGATTAATTTCCAAAATATACAAGCAGCTCATGCAGCTCAATATAAAAAAAAAATCACAACCCAATCCAAAAATGGGCAGAAGACCTAAATAGAAATTTCTCCGAAGAAGATATACAGATTGCCAACAAACACATGAAAAGATGCTCAACATCACTAATCATTAGAGAAATGCAAATCAAAACTGCAATGAGGTATCACCTCGTACCAGTCAGAATGGCCATCATAAAAATTTTACAAACAATAAATGCTGGAGAGGGTGAGGAGAAAAGGGAACCCTCTTGCACTGTTGGTGGGAAAGTAAATTGATACAGCCACAATGGAGAACAGTATGGAGCTTCCTTAAAAAACTAAAATTAGAACTACCATATGACCCAGCAATCTCACTACTGGGCATATATCCTGAGAAAACCATAATTCAAAAAGAGTCATGTACCACAATGTTCATTGCAGCACCACTTATAATAGCCAGGACATGGAAGCAACCTAAGTGTCCATCGACGGATGAATGAAGAAGATGTTGAACATATATACAATGGAATATTACTCAGCCATAAAAAGAAACAAAATTGAGTTATTTGTAGTGAGGTGAATGGGCCTAGAGTCTGTCATACAGAGTGAAGTAAGTCAGAAAGAGAAAAACAAATACCGTATGCTAACACATATATATGGAATCTAAAAAAAATGGTTCTGATGAACCTAGGGGCACGACAGGAATAAAGACACAGACATAGAGGACTTGAGGATACAGGGAGAGGGAAGGGTAAGTTGGGACGAAATGAGAGAGTAGCACTGACGTATATACACTATCAAATGTAAGATAAGTAGCTAGTGGGAAGCAGCTGCATAGCACAGGGAGATCATCTTGGTGCTTTGTGACCACCTAGAAGGGTGTGATAGGGAGGGTGGGAGGGAGACACAAGAGGGAGGAGATATGGAGATATATGTATAGCTGATTCACTTTGTTATACAGCAGAAACTAACACAACATTGTAAAGCAATTATACTCCAGTAAAGATGTTAAAAAAAAAAGAAAAGAAAATCAACTCAAAGCAGCTGAAGCCGAGAAGGGAATTTATAGTTTAGTAAGGTTAAAGTCCAGGGTTGCAGCTGGCTTCATCTGTGGCTGTTTCCAGGGGTCAAATGATCACACGCTCCACTTCTAGGGAGTTCGTGCCGCAGTCCGGGAAGATCCCACGTGCCGCGGAGCGGCTGGGCCTGTGAGCCATGGCCTCTGAGCCTGCGCGTCCAGAGCCTGTGCTCCACAATGGGAGAGGCCACAACAGTGAGAGGTCCACGTACCGCAAAAAAAATAATAAAATAAATAAAAATAAAAGAAGAAATGATCAAACCACTATTTTTTTTAAAGCAACGTTTACTTCTTTACTAGCCCTTGAAAAAATACAAAAACAGATTATTTCAAAAACGTGTTCTTGTAGCAGGAGACTTGATGTGGGTTACCACTTCTGGAGTTCCGTCCATAATATATTTGGCTTCATCTCTGCATATTCCCATACCTTTATTTCCAGAAAATGCTGTGTGGTATTTGGTTGAAAATATTTTCATCAGTTATTTTATCAACACACATCTTCACAGACATCACCATTACAAATATAGTAAACAATTTCCTAATTAATAACAACCGTGCATTCACTCAACTATAGGAAAAAGAACTGGATTACATATGACTAAAAAAATCATACTCAGGTGTGTTTATTAACTGTGCTATTTTTACAAGAACACATTCTCCAGATTGGCAACCTCTTTTGACCTAAACAGATTTGGAAATATCTACCATGTAGCATGTCACTAATTTTTCATATTTTTTAAATAAACATCAGTTTCCAAGGTAATTAAAAAGTCTGGGCGCTTTATGAAATTTTTAATTGATGTGTGAATTTTATTGTAATGCTGTAGCCAGGGCTTCTTTCTTTATGGTTAAAAAAAGTTTGCAAGTTTGATTTTTAAATGTCACTTCAAATATAATGGTTCCAGGCAATTAATACTCAGTTTTCTCAAAAACCATATACAAACCTTTAGTCTCATTCACACATCCACAATAATAGAAATTTGTATTAAACATCTGATTATATCTATCTACATTTTAGATGGATTTTGGCTTGTTAAAATGATGATTGGAATACATCACTGTCAAAATAAGCACAGGGAAATTTGGGTAGTTGTGAGCTGTCAGTAACTTCGATAATTTCAGGTTTTTCTGAATTTCTCCTGTTCTCACTGTTTCAAACTTACTATTAAAACTTACTCCTTTTCACTATTGATTCCTGTTCCCATTTGAAAATACAATTATCAATATTTTAAAAGTATTACAATTAAAGATAGTGTGGTATCAGCTTCCAGAATAATCCCCATTCTTGCCTTCAGTTTTCATGCCCTCGTATTGTCCCCTCCCACATCTCTGTAAATAATAAGACTATTGGAGAAATGATGGCGTGTGACTTCTGAGATGAGGCCATAAAAGACATTGTCACTTTCTCCGTCGTCTTGGATCTCTGACTTTGGAAAAATTCAGCTGCCATGTCATGAAGACAATCAAGCAGCCCTATGGAGAAATTAATGCAGTGAGGAGCTGAGGCCTCCTGCCCACAACTATGGACATGAGCCACCTAGAAGGGAGATTCTCCAACCCTGTCAAGCCTTCAGATGACAGCAGCCCTGGCTGACATCTTAAATGCAGGTTCCTGAAAGAGCCTGAGCAAAGACATCCAGCTAAGCTGCTCTCAAATTCCTGGCCACCAGAATCTGTGAGATTATGAATATATATTGTTGTTTTCAACCATTAAATTGAGGTAATTTGTTACTCAGTAATTAATAACTAGTAATAACTAGTAAAGACAATCAGGCAGAAACCAGAGTTTCAGAACAGAAACTTTTTGGTGCTTTTTTTCTTAGAAAACTCACTGCTAAATGAAATGAAAAAGTGCCACTTGTAACAAAATATCCCGTCAGAAGCAACTGGGCAGGAATTGATTTTATGGGAGTTAGTAGATCTTCTTTCTTTATCACACAAAAAAATTAAAAACAGTTTTATAAGGTGGGAAATTTATTTTTGAAAATAATGGCTGGGTGTATCCTTGTGGACTGGGCAAGAAGTCTCACATTAATGCAATGTCTCCCAGTGATATTTTCAGGGCTTTCTTACCACAGGCTAACTCACATTTGACATATTGGATGGGAAAACATCACTGAACACCCTGATAATATCAAACCACCAAAATTTCCTATCATTCACTACACATAAAATTTTACATTTTTCCAGGCTTTTATGAAAATAAGATTGGCTGCCATGAAAGAGTGGGATATTGTTTATTTTCCTTACTGAATGTATGTGACAAAACCTTTTTAGGGCTTAAAAATTCTGACAAGAACTCCTCCATATAGGTCCCAGGAACCAGCCAAACTGGCCCGGCCATGATTGCTGAGCTCAGCCTGGCATTTCCTGCCTCTACATCCAGATTCCTTCTTGCCCCTGGGATCCCTTCTCTGCTTCTCCTTGCTGAAATCACATCCATACTCCCACTCACCTCATTTGCTCCTATCTAAAAAAGTGTCTCTTAAATCTGCCATGTGAGAATAATATTTCCCACCTTGGACCATACACATTTATGACTATTCCCACATTTACCATCGTAACATATATATTTTTGGAGTTGAAAGTTTGGAGTTAGATTCTTCTCCCCAAGAAGCATTTAAGTTCCTTCTGGATTTGAGTTATCCCTTAGAGAACTTAACTCAAATTCTTAAAAATGGTAGGAAAACCAAAGGTATTTCCCATTTGAAGTATTACATAAATAAGTCCTTCTGTACCCCAGGGTCATAGTGGGAAGTTAGGAGAATTGAAGCCATTGGTGGTACAGTTGGGTAGAGCCTTCCCAATAGGCAGGGTGATGGAAACTCTGTAACTCTCAATTCATCTTGAAACTTATCCCCATTTTAACTCTTAGCCCCTTTCTTCAACAAAGCATTCTGCTCATTGGGAATCCACTTTTGACTTTCTTATATTGGAAATGTATGAGAAAATATTTACTCATAGAAATAATTTTACAACAAATATTGCTGGGACAGGTAGGTCTATTTCATCATTAATTTCCAGAGCAACCTGTGAAGTTTTGTCTGATCTTTTTAGCTGGACTTCCTTAATACTTGTGTTTCATTTGTCTAGGGGTTAATTGTATGCCACCTAATGTTGTTTTTCAAATATTTACTACATTGATGGAATCTTTTTTTAAAAAATTTTTACTGTAGTTGATTTACAATGTTGTGTTAATTTCTGCCGTACAGCAAAGTGATTCAGTTATACATATATATATTCTTTTTCATATATTTTCTTTTTGTATCCACTTCTCAATGGATTTCATTTGATTTTTACCAAAAAATGAAAAAAAAGTCTTTGTGGTGGGTGATGGCCCTTGGTTTTACCTTACTTACAAGCTAATAACTTGGCCTTTTGCTGTTTCATAGATGCTAACAGAAGATGCAAGACTTCTGGGTCAGAGACAAAGGCCTTTTCTACTCATGGCAAAATACTCAGTGCAAGCTTCATGTTTGCAACGGTTCCCCTTTGCCTCCCAAATTTCATGGGGTTGTGTTACAGGAGAGAAACAGAAGCTGGAGAATCCTCCATTTTAGAGTAAGCACTAAGTAAACCTGTTTTTTGTCTTGGAGGGAGACATTATTTCATCCCTCAAGGTTGCTCACTGAAAACATACCAGGTAAAGAGAGGCCACAAGACAAGCTGGGACCTGGGACCTGGGACCTGGGACCTGGGACCCTTTACTGCAGTGCTTACACCTGGACAAATATCTCCTTGAGCAACAAAATACAGAGAAACTGTGAGGGACTAAAAATAACTGTGCCCATGTGCAACTGGGGCAAATTATAGACAATAAGATACAATAAGACCAAAAAACGCAACTGCCACTTCTGAAGAGCCAGGAGCAAAAACAGTGTGTCGGGAGCAAAAGCAGGGTACTGCACATGCCCCCTGCACACACCACCACCAAAGGGGTGGGCAGACCACCTAAGCCAACACTCCAGCCCAATCCATGACATACCCCTACCCTCACCCCATATAAGGAACCCGCTCGCCCCCCTGGAGGAGTGAGCAAGGGCACCTCTTATTTGTTTTTGCTCCCCCATGCTGCAGCAGGGGCCCCAATAAAGCCTTGCCTGATTTCTTGTATGGCCTCTTATCAATTTCTGTTGATTAAGGAAGGCCAAGAACCCTGGTTGGTAACAGTTAAGGCCTTGCTTTCTTGGCATACCCAACAAGACATATGTGAGACTTACGTAGGAGCCTCTCGCCCTACAGTCATTACTGATTTCCTTTATTTATTTATTTATGACTGCAGCACGTGGCTTGCGGGATCTTAGTTCCCTGACCAGGGATTGAACCCAAGCCCTGGCAATGAAAGCACCGAGTCCTAACCACTGGGCCACCAGGGAATTCCCCCTAATTTCCTTTATTTTGACTGAAACACTGGAACTCAGAGAAGTTAACAGATAACTTAAGTTTACACAGCTAGTAATATCAGAACTTGAGTTTTCTAATTCTAAATTGGTGCTATTTTCAATAGACCTGCAATGTCTAATATATAAAACATTTTAATAACAATTTTCATTTTGATCACAGTTCTAAATAACATTTGAATATTAATAAAATATTAAATATAATAAATAAAATTATTAAATATACAATGTAAGAAAACATCAGCTATAACTTTATTCAATCTTGTTTTAAAACATCATTAAATAAAATATAATCTATATATTACTAAACATAACTTCACTTATTTCTTTTTACTTTTCAAACTGCGGCTACTAGAAAAAAATTAATTACATATATTAATATTTTATGGTCACATATGTATTATATTTCTATTGGATAGTCCTGCAATAGACTATAACTCTTTTATCCCTTATTTTCCTTTTAATTCTTTAGCCTTAACTTTTTTCCCCTACTTTTTATTAGTTTTAACATACATATAATAAACACACCATGTACTAGTCTTAAGTGCACAACTTGTTGAATTGATACCTATGCATATACTGCAATGATCACTACTCAGGTCAAGATATAGAACATGTCCATCACTGCAGAAAGTTCTCTCAGGCCCTAGTCAATTTCCTAGTCAATACCCACCGACTCCCATTCTTTGTGATAATACCTCTTCTAATTTTTATCACCATCAATAAGTTTTCCCTGTATTAGAACTTTACGTAAACAGAATCACAGAGTATATATTCTTTTGGGTCTGATTTCTTGTGCCCAACATGGTGTTTTTGAGATTCATCCTCATTGTTGAGTGTATCAGTAGTTTGTTTTTTATTGCCTTGTAGAATTCCATTGTATGACTATATACCACAGTCATCTATTTTCCAGTTGGTGGATGTTTGGGATGTTTCCAGTTTGGGCTATTATGAATAAAGCTGCTCTGAACACTCGTGTACATAACCCTCTTAACCTTTGGGAGAGATTGTGATCTATCTTTGGTGAGCCACCCAATGCCCCCACTGCCACTGTAGTACCTAACACAATGCCCTTCTTGATGGGTATTTATTGGAAGTATGGTTTCAAACTAGCAGTGTCGTGATTTGTCTGTCAGTCTCCATGTGGAAAATAAAGTCCAGTGTCAGAAGAAAGTCGACTCAAAGTTTCCACTATTATCATAAATAATGAACAAATAGGTCAGGAAGTCGGTCTCCTGTATTTAAATGATCTATTTCAGTCTAGCTGCCAGTTAAAAATAGACTTGTGCTCCCAGATACATTTAGTGACTGATTACGAAAGAGTGTAGATGTTTCTTATGCTGTTTTTTCCCCTAATATTTCTACCCATTTTCTGTGCCTGCTTGCTCTTCTCTTTTTAACAGCAGTTCAGAGAAAAGCAAGTTCTCGGTGGAAATACTGTATGGATATTCAAAGAAAGACTGTGTTATATTGATACAAGGAGTGTTATTATTTTGGTAGTAAATTCCAAACTTTTCTGTTTGTTTGTTTTCTTTTCTTTGAAATTATCTATTTGGGAGAAGCCAGACATCCTGTGTTTAAATCATGAATCTGAAATCATGAGTGAGGCTGGAGACTTAATCTCTGAGCCTTAGTTTTCTCATCTTTAAAATGGGGATGTAATACCTTCCACATAGGGTTGCTTGGAGGATTAAAAGACCTAACATGTGTCAAGCTGAGCTCTTCAGGCAATGGCGTTTGTGAAGCCCAGTTCTCATTGGACCCACGCTTTCTTCCTTCATGAGCTGCTATTTTCATTTCCTGTTCTCTTGGTCTCTCTGATAACTTGGGCATCGTCAGATATCTGTCTGCCAAGGTTCCTAAATTGTGTGCTCAAGTACCCCAGGGTGCTGCCATAAACTCAACAAGAGCCTTCCAGGATAGCTTGAATTTTAAAAGGAAACAGTGATATTTGGCATCTGTCCGTCATGGAGTGAACTACTAACTCCAAGGAGTTAGAAGTTTCAACATTAGATTGTGGTACATTTCTTTCATTGATGCCATTTTTGCAAGGCTGTGTTTTCTGTGGTTGCTATGATAAAAAGCCAGTGCTACATGAGAAGCAATGTACCACAGGCAGTGTCCAGTCTGATTCCCAGGTTTGAGAAATTGTGCAGTGTACCAACAGGTGCAGATATCTCATAAGTAAGTGTGCTTATTTAAGAACGAAATGAAAATGCACTTTTTTTTTCAAATGCCTACTAAGATGTTAGGATGTGAATACTTATTGTTTGGCTCTTACTATTCAGTAGATGTATTTCTTAGGTGTTTCTTTTGGTCTAAGGTTCTGTGAAAAATCACTGATACTAAAGTGCCGTGAACTAGAAGGCTTGAGAACTTTCTGTTCTAACAATATTTAACTGAGGACAGACAACAGTGCTATAGAGAAATAAGTAGATTTTGTAGTAGTTATGTAATGATAATAACAATGTTAAATTTAAATAGTCAAGACCACATCTTGTAGATAAACATGTTATTCCTCAAAAAAACACTTTAAAAAATTTTATTGAAGTATAGTTGATTTACAATGTTGTGTTTAATTTCTGCTATACAGCAAAGTGACTCAGTTATACATATATATATTCTTTTTCATATTCTTTTCCATTATGGGTTATCACAGAATGTTGAATCATGTGCTATTAGAGTAGGACCGTGTTGTTTATCCATTCTATATATAATAGTTTCCATCTGCTAATTCCAAACTCCCAGTCCTTCCCTCCTCCACCCTCCGCTCCCCCTTGGCAACCACAAGTCTGTTCTCTATATCTGTAAGTCTGTTTTTGTTTCGTAGATATGTTCATTTGTGTCTTATTTTAGATTCCACATATAAGTGATATCATGTGGTATTTCTCTTTCTCTTTCTGGCTTACTTTGCTTAGTATGATCATCTCTAGGTCCATCCATGTTGCTGCAAAGGGCATTATTTCATTCTTTTTAATGGGTGCATAATATTCCATTGTATATACATATGTACCACATCTTCTTTATCCATTCATCCGTCAATGGACATTTAGGTTGTTTCCACATCTTGGCTGTTGTAAATAGTGCTGCTATGTACATAGGGGTGCATGTATCTTTTCTAATTATAGTTTTGTCTGGGTATATGCCCAGGAGTGGGATTGCTGGAGCATATGAAAAAAATCACTTCTTTAATTAGCTAATTCCTATATGTTCTCAAAACTCAATTTATACATAAACCTCTCCAGGAAGCCTTCCCTGGTTTACACCTCTCCCACCCCCATTCTCAGTGCCATCTAGATAAGAAGCCTCTCATATAGGCTTCCAAATACCTTCTGCTTACCCCATCCTCGCATCCTGGGAATGTTGATTTTCTTGTCTGTACTTAGGTTTGTTGTGGGTAGAGACCAGATCTAAATGAACTTTGTATCTGTGGACCCTGGCACAGTGTGTAGCACATAACGAGCTTTCAGAAGATATTTGTCGATGAATTAATGAAACACACAGAGGGTATGCATAGGTAATAGTAACCAGTGTTACTAAACATTTCATAGGTACTTCCAACGTTACTCAAATGCCATAATATTATTTTATAACGTGAAGACTATTTAGTTATCAACTTAAAGACCTTGAGTTACACAAGTTCAGAAAGGTGAATGGAGACAACAGAGGGCTTAGGGCCGCAGTAACTTTTGGTCACAGGGACAGGTAGGGCTGAACCTAGAATCCAGAGCCTCCTACATTTTTGTTTTTTCCTATACCACATACTGCACCTGGTCCCTGGCAATTAGAAAACAAACTTCTTTGGATTGGACCCTTTTTTTATATTCTTCTGTAACCCCTATGAACAGAACCTTTAGACACTCAAGGAACAGTTACTACAGTTTACTTGATTGAGGCCTAACTGCAGGGAGATTACAGTCAATTAAAGATGGAAGAGACTTTACATTACAATACAAAGAGAAACAGAGAAATATAGAAAAAACCTCAGAGTAAACACAGAAGAGAGGTTTCTTTGAATCTGGAGAGTGTATTATTATTGTTTTTGTTGTTATTATTTTGTTACTGTGAACATCTCAAGCATTTCATTACATTCATTCACTTGTTCAACTTAAATTGACTGAGCACCCATTATTTGCCAAACACCATCCAAGGGAAAACACAAATGATCTTGGAGCTTTCTGTGTAATAGAGGAGACAGATACATAAAATAATTATTAAATTGTGGTTGGAAATAATTGGCAGGAAGCTAAACACAATGTGCATTTATTTTTTTAATTTTTATTTATTTATTTATTTTAGGCCACACCGCAGGGCATGCAGGATCTTAGTTCCCTAAGGATCAAACCAGCACCTCCTGCAGTGGAAGCGTGGAGTCTTAACCACTGGACTGCCAGAGAAGTCCCAATGTGCATTTAGAATGTATTATAGACCAGTTTACACACACTAAAATGGCTAAAACTAATTACTCCAACCATACCAAATATTGTGGAGGATGTGGAACAACTGGAACTTCCGAATACTTCTGGTGGGAGTGTCATATGGTCCAGCCACTTTGGAAAACAGCTTGGCAGTTTCTTCTAAAGTTAAACATACACTTCTCATACGACCTAGTAATTCCAGTCCTTGGTATTTACCCAAGAGAAATGAAAGCCTGTCTCTGCACAATGACTTGTACACTAATGGTTATGGCTGGTTACAGCTGGAAAACTGAAAAATGAAACAACTCAACTGTCTATAAACAGGTGACTGGGTCACGAACTGTGGTTCTTCCATATATGGAATACTACTCAGCAATAAAAAGGGATTACTGACACACCAACAGCACTGGATCAGCCTTAAAACGTATGCTAAAGAAAGAAAGAAGCCCAAGTCAGTAAGAGTACAAACTGTATGAAGTCACATGAAATTAAAGAACAGGGAAACCTATGCTACAGTGATAGAAATCCGATTAGAAATGCTTGGCAAGGCAGTGGTTATTGACTGGGATGTTCCTCGAACTTCCTAGGGTGATGAAAATGTGCTCCAACTTCTTTAGGATGGTAGCTCTTCACACTGGTGAATACATTTGCCAAAGCACATGGACTGAACACTTAAAATCTGTGCATTTTACTCTGCAAATTAAACCTTAGTTAAAAAAAAAAAAAGCATCACATGGTGACCCAACCAGAAGCAGGAGTCATGGTGTTTGTTTTTTGTTTTTTAAATAAGGAAGTGTATTTTACAAAGTAAAACAACAACAACCACTACAACAACAAAACAAACCCAAAAACCCGGGAGTGGGGCTGGGAAAGTGGAATTCCAAGTACCAGAAACTTTCCAAAGTATTGGTTTCAAGTGGAGGAAAACCTGGAAGTGTTCTCGATTTTACAGGGCGAGGGCAGGCTGCTGAGATGGCGGGTTGCAGAGAACCGTCGGCTTCCCGGGGGTGCCAACACGGTCCGACCCCAATTCCCCGCAGGGGTCCCACTGTCCCCAATGGTTCCCACCCCTGCCTCCGCCTCCGCCCCCGCCTCCTCCGCGAAGCTAGAGTCCGGACAGGCGGGCGGGCGCTCGCCCGCCGGCGTCGCGCTGACGTCAAGCGCGCGCTGACGTTGCCGGCGGCCGCGGCCTCTGAAGCGGGTTGGGGCGCGGGGGGCGCCGAGTTTGACTCGTTTGGGGGACGATCCGCGCCTGACGCTGCACCCGCCGCGCCCCACGAGCCGCGCCTCGGCCGAACCCGCGAGCGCGTCCCTCCCGTTCCCGTGGGGCCCCGCGCTGGCGGCTGGGCGGCGCTGGGCGAAAGTTGGTCCTTCACGGGCGGGCGAGCGGTCGCGGCCATGGAACCCCGCTGCATGGAGTACTTCAGCGCCCAGGTGCAGCAGAAGGACGTAGGCGGCCGCCTGCAGGTCGGCCAGGAGCTGCTGCTCTACCTCGGCGTCCCCGGCGCCATCCCAGACCTGGAGGAGGACCTGGGCTGTCTGGGCAAGACGGTCGACGCTCTCACCGGCTGGGTGGGTTCGAGCAACTACCGGGTAAGCGGCAGCGGCGCGGCCTGGCCGGGCACGCCCTCCCCCGTCGGCCCTTTAATCAAGGATGTACGAGGTCGGCCGGGCGAGCCCTCGGGGGGGCGTCGGTCACCTCGGAACCGCCTCGCGAACTCGGGGTCCCCCGACGATCCCCCACCGGGGAGCCTGCCTCTCCGAACTCGAGCCGGAGACCGACTTCCCACCACGACCAACTTTTTCCACAATTGTGAACAGTGACAAATTCAGCGATTCCGTGACACCGCACCGTGCGGAGTTCCTTGTCAGTGGGATATAATGTTTCATCACGTATTTTAAAAAATCAGTGATCATTTACATGCATAAAAGATTCGAAGACGTTTTACATTTCTACGTACCTATGTAAACACTACCCAGACCAAGACGTAGGACATGAGGATACAAATTTTAAGTTGAAAGATGTCAAGTTAATCCCTGTTCATTAGTGATTTTTTCTTTTTTCATTAGTGATTTTTATCCTACTTAATCGCCTGTTTCTTTTTTTCTTATATAGTTTGTGTGTGTGTGTGTGTGTCTGGAAGATTGTGCTTTTCGTGTCTAAGGCATCTTTAGAGCTTAATAGCATGCCTGATTAAGTTTACTGTTAAATCTAATGAAAAGATGCTGACCTCATGGCATTATTTATTTGCTTTTCGTTATGGCCGACGGAAGGCAGTTGAATGCTGTCATTTTGTTTTGCCGCAGTTGAGGACTGACTCGTATTTGAAACCGTGCCGTAGAAGGTTAGCTGATGCTGACAAAAAAAGAAAAGGATGAGGTACAAGAAGGAATGAGTGTTTCTGAAGAGCCGGTAGTAGGCAGGTTGTAATGTAGCCAAGTTGGGAGACCAGGTAAATATTCTGTAATCAGCCTGAACTGTGGTTTTTGGCAGTAACTTTTCTTTCTAGTCTTCTGGTGGCAGTGTTGCTTTAAAATGTTGGCCCAAACGTCCTGTGGATGAAGTGATTCTTAGTAATAGATTCTTATAACCCAGCGAATAGGCTGTACTTTGAAAGCATTATCATCATGGAGAAGAAAAGCAAACTCTAAAATTATTATGCAGATTTAATGGTGAAACTTATATGAGTTTTGGAAGGATTTGACGTTTTACAAGAATAATAGTTTGAGAATTAACCACTTCAGTGCTCCATTATATACTATCTCTTTATTATTTTTAAAAACTTTGGGAGTTAATATTTAAGAATATGTCATTACTGTTTAGGGGATTAGTTTTATTTCTTTGGAAGAAACAAGCTAAATTTACTTACACTGTAAGAAGAGCATACACACTCAAGATAGGTGATTTTGTGTTACAGCCTAGGCTGCTGTAGAAAGTCGGCTCTTTGGTAATGCTTGCTATCCTTCCCAAGTGAAGGTTGATGTGTCACCTCTATGCTGGCTGTGGTTGAATTGGCTTTGGGCCATTTCACTCCTCAGATGTACCATCAGTGAATGGCAGTTAAGTAGTCCCATCTCTTGAAACATATTTTTGGCTTCTGTGATACCACAGTATCCTGTTTTTTCTTGTCTCTAAGCACTACTTCTACTCAGTGTTATGTTTTTCCTTTAACTGATCCTTAAGAGTTAGAATCCTTCAGGGATCTGACTCAAGTTCTTATCTCTTTACTACACATTCTCTCCATGGTCCTCAGTAGATACTATAGCCTGAGACAATTTCAGAAATCCGAAGAGAACTCCCACATCCTCACCTACATACTTCCTTGTAGCTGTGCCCATATAACTCTGTCTTCTCTGTTATAGTGAACAAATTATCTGTCTTTCCCACTAGTACCAATCCCCCCACATGGGTATGAAGGCATGTGTATCCCATGCCCTCTTGCCTTCTCAAGGACATTAATTCATTAATTCTGATCTCTCCTTGAATCATTAGTTCTCTCCTTTCTACTGAATTCTGTAGTATAAGAGCTTTTCTGACATTGTTAGGGAGAGGGCATTCTAATTAGTTTATTTGGGATTTATAAACTAAGTTACCAAGCTAGGTCATCATTTTTTATTCAAGATACAATGAATATTTAAATCTTTTGAAAAAAGTGTATCATGGAATTTTTTGAACATACATACAAATAGAAATGTACTTAAATTTCAAGTTATGCTGAACAAAATACAGTTTTTCTTTGGATCTGATAGTACTACAGAATTTGAGTTTCTTAATAACAGTGAATTTGAGTGACTATACTTATATGCTGGGTATTATTCCAGATATTGAAGACCCACCTGTGAACAAGACTAGAAAGGCTTATTCATTCAGCTTCATTTGGATATTAATTGAGGACTTACTATGTGCAGACAATCTTCTGGGCACTTGGGATACAATAGTGAAAAACAGACAGAAATCCTTGCTTAGATTCTCGTGGGGGCAGAGGAATAAACAAGATAAAATAACTAAAATCTGTAGTATGTTAGATGGTGGTAAATGCTTTGGAGAAAAGCAGTGAAGGGAATAGGAATGTTGGGCAGGATGCAGATGTTGGAATTTTAAATAGTTGGTCATCGAAGACCTCACTGAGAGAGTGATTTAAAGGAGGGAAGAGTGAGATCACTGCTGTCTTGGAGACAGATAGGTATAAAAATTGAATAGTTTCAAGTAACAAGTGTTTGTAAATCAACTGATGTGAAAGAATGAGGAGAAGATGAGACTATTTTGGAAGTAAAGGAAGTGAGGTGAAATTTGAGTACAGACAGGAAAGAAATACAGGAATGAAGAATGCCTTTAGGGAGAGGAAACTGCAAATGCAGAGAACCTAGTTCTGTGGAGGAACATAAAGAAGGCCAGCATGGCTAGAGTTTACAAATGAGTGAGGTGTTCAGAAAGGTGAAGTTGAGGAGGCAGGTAGAAAGAGCTTCGTAGGATTTTATTCTAAATTGGCAGAGGTTTTTATGCAGAGGGTTGGCTGCTTTGTGGGCAGTGGACAGTAAAGCAGCAAAAGCAGAAGGAGAGCGATGGTGGCTAAGGCTTGTTTGGTAGCAGTGGCAGTACTGAGAAGTGGAAGATTTGCTATGTGACTTGGTGGTAAAGCCAATAGCACCTCCTCTTGCATTGAATATGAGCATTGAGAGAGAGCAGTTAGGGGTAGTTGCGTTGCTTGAGCACCAATAGAGGGTAGTATTTACTGAAATGGGGAAGGCTGAGAAAACAAGTTGGGTGAAGGAAGTAAAAAGTTAGGTTTGAGAAGGTCGTTTGACATCCAAGTTGAGATGTTAAATGGACGGTTGGGGTCTTCATCCCAGTGGAGAAATCATAATTGAAGATTAAAAATGTGGGAATAGGTATGTATATTATATAAAATATATATGCTCTGGTGTTTGACTTTGGTAAGGATAGTCCTGTGATTTCATGAGTTCCCAAATTTTAAAATGGTACAACAGCAATAAAGTGTCCCTTATAAAATGCAGTTAAATATGATACCCACCATTTTAAAAGTCCTTAGTGAGTATCAGGCATTGTCTCAAGTGCTTTATTTCCATTATCTCATTTTAATCTTTAAGGTGGCCTTAGAAAGTCAGTATTATTTCCTCATTTTGTAGAAAAGAAGATAAAAGTATCTTGGCGTAGGTCCTAGACCTGGTATATTGGTGGAGTACTTAAACCAAGGGAGATCAGGATTTTCCTTTCTTTTTCTGTACTTTTGTAAACCTCTTCAATATCCTATCATTTGTCAGCTCTACTCTCACTTTTTAATTTTATCTATCTGCAACTATAACAAGTTGACCCTAAAAATGGAGAAAACAGTAAGTACCATTTATATTATAACTAGTGCTGGGCTAGTAATGTGCTAGGATTTCAAGTGTTATAATCCAAAATCACAGCCCTTTTGCCACTTGAAGGATGATACTTTTCAATGTTAGCATCACCTTGATTGTATATCTTATAAACCATCAATTTCTTACAATATACTATTTTTTAGTTTGAAGTCTATCTGTATATATGGATGTTGTCTCTTCCTTTTACCTGCCATATAGGAAGAACATCCAGGTTGTTTTTAACTTTTTCCTGTTCGCATTGTCCTTTTGCATTGTCACCTTGTACATGTGCATGGGAGTTTCTGTAGGGTGGTGATTCTGAACCCTGTCAGATTCAGTGCCTTCTTTTAATGCCCCCTTTACAATCCTGAAATAAAATTTATAGATAATACTCAGTACACATCATTTTAAAAAATCCCAGTAATGACCTAACTGTACTATAAAGGAAAATTACACATACTTTATAATGAGATAAAATGTTTCAATATGTAAATGTGCCAGCCTGACTACCCAGGAAGACATAATGCTAGTCAGATGGCTGCATCAGTACATATTGCTATAAATGCCGATTCAGACCACTACAGGTATGTGGTTGCTCATTATTCAGACTTCACCAGCGGCATTACTGTTGGTGGTTGTGATATTCTGTGACTATAAATTCTGAACCTTATTTCTTTGACTATACCATCTTAAAGAGATTGACCACCCCATGTGACATCCAATTCATTTAAGTTTTAACTGTCCCATTATCCCTCTTGTCTGAGTTTAAATATCCTAGTCAGTCAATCACACCCTTACATTCATTTTTAATTCTCTTCTCCCTCCTCACTTTTCCTTTGTGGTTCTCATTTGATAAAATGTAATCCTAGTTAATCGAACTCTACCTACCCTGCATCTGCACCAGTGCAACTGAAGGTGGATGGAGAAAAACACAAAACCTCTAACTGATTTCATTTTATTTATTTATTTTTTTGCGGTGCGCGGGCCTCTCACTGTTGTGGCCTGTTCCGCTGCGGAGCACAGGCTCCAGACGCGCAGGCTCAGCAGCCATGGCTCACGGGCCCTGCTGCTCCGCGGAATGTGGGATCTTCCCGGACTGGGGCACGAACCCGTGTCCCCTGCATGGCGGACTCTCAACCACTGCGCCACCAGGGAAGCCTCTGCTTTCCTTTTAAATTCCTGACCTTCAAGTGGGTCCTCTTTGGAGCCTGGCAATCTTCCTATGTTTTCTTGGTTCATTCTTTCATCTGTTCCTCTCCCCTCAGACCTATCAATAGTTCTGCTTCCATCATCAGTTTCAGCTGATGGCCTTGCTTCCTACTTCACTGAGAAAATTGAAGGAACTAGAATTTATTAAGATTCCCACTGCTGTATGTACCCACCTTCCAGCATTTGTACCCATGGCAGGCTCTCAGTATTTGTAGAATCAGTGAAAGTGTGTGAAAGCACATTTGATTTATCTGCTGGCTGCATTCCTGGAAACCTCATATAGTAAAACTGTGTACACACACACAAAAGTGTTAGCCTCTGATAACTTCAAACAGGGCTTTTATTTACTTAAATGACTGGCAGCAGGGCTACCAAGTATGGCCATATACCTTTGGGCTGCAGAGCTGCAGGGAAGAATACTGTGTGTCTCCAATAATTGTTCTTGGTTATGTGTCTAGCAGTGGAAATATTGGGTTATACTTCCTGTCTTGTCCCCCTTGCCCTACCTAGAATTTATCAGTATCTTTAAGTTACTTATTTCCCTCCTTTTTTGAGGGAAATAGTTTTTTAATATATTTATATAAAACCCTGATATTTCTGTTCAGGTTTTCAAAATTTGTAAGCCATCATGTTTTACTTATTTGATCTGTGCATACATGTTCACTTGCCAATTATTCTATCCCATTCTTTTACTCATTTTCTTAGATGCTGAGTTAATTTGTGTGGGGAAAAAAAGTCCTGTACACCTACAGTATTTCCTGATGAGAGAAGGAGCATTACAGAAGTATGCTTGTTATGAATAACACATGTCTTTCCTCTGTTGCACCTATGGTGGAAAAAATCTATGACTCTGAATTAAGCTTATGTCCTACCTAGATTTCAAGAACTCTTGTTGTCAGGCTTTCTGACTTTTACATGGAAAGTTGTGATTTTTTTTTTTTTTTTTTTTGGCCGTACTGCGTGGCATTCAGGATCTTAGTTCTCCCACCACGGATCAAACCCTTGCCCCCTGCAGTGGAAGCGCGGATTCTTAACCACTGGACCGCCAAGGAAGTCCCAGTTGTGATTCTTAAATTGGGGGTAATTACTGTCGCGTGCAATTACTTAGCTCTATTGTTGGTTGACAACATTTCTGATTTAAATCATTTTGAAGATTAAACATTATATTGAATTAAAACTCTGTCACCAAGATGACAACCTGTGTGTGAGTTTATTGATGTCAGATTACTCAAAGATGTTCAACCACTTGTAATTCAGAGGTAAAAAGGGAGTGAGAGAGAGAAAGAAAGAATAGGAAAATGACCCCAAAGGTTCTGGGACTTCTTGGGGTTAATAAAATTTCATAATTTTTTTTTTTTGGCCATGCCATGCCACTTGCAGGATCTTAGTTCCCTGACCAGGGATTGAATCCAGGCCTTGGCAGTGAAAGTCCCAAGTCCTAATCACTGGACCACCAGGGAATTCCCCATACATTTTTAAAAATTTTCAGTTTTGTGGCTTAAAAACACCGTAAAATTTAAGCTTGGTTGTAGCCCAAAGTTTGCTTTTTGGGGTTTCTGTTTTTCTACCTGTTAAAAGGTATGTTATTTGTGCTTTTATGTCTCTCTCTCTCTCTCTCTCTTTCTATATATATATATATATACACACACATACACACATACACATATATACACAATCATACATATATATAAAATTTGGCTGAGCCACGAGGCTTACAGGATCTTAGTTCCCCCACCAGGGATCAAACCTGGGCCCTGGCACTGAAAGTGCCGAGTCCTAACCCCTGCACCACCAGGGAATTCCCATATATTATATATTTTACATATTTTATTGTTGTATATTTTATATTATATGTTTTATATTTTTATTTTATATTTTATATATACATGTTAGAAAGTACATTATTTTTGCTCTTTTTTTTAAAGGATCTGAATGGAGGCATTTGAGTTCCTAAGAAATTGGTGAGGAGCAAATTGGAATACTGCTCTAGTTGTTTTTTCTTCTTTTTTCAGGGTTTTAGTATTCTACTGAAAGGATCCTTAGCCAAGATGCAGGCTAAGTTGAAAGATGTCTAAATGGAAATTCAAGAAAGTTATTTGTAGCTCCGTGGTAAATCTTGATGTTTGCTGTGTCATATTCACTCACCAGATTCTTTAGGAATGTGTTGGCTATTATTGGGTCTTTATTTACTATCCCATGCGAATTTTAGAACCAGCTAGTCAAGTTGCACCAAAAAATTGTGGCTTTTTATTGGGATTACATTGGATGTCATCTTTTGGGGGGAAGATTTGATATCTTTATAATATTGAATTTATCATAAATTGCAAATATATTGTTTCATCAGTTAAGTCTTTCTATTAATGTCTCAAAGATATCAATAAGTGCTCTTTAAAAAAATAGCATAACCTCAATACTATTATACATAAAAAATTCCTTGATATAAAATATGTTGGGTTTAAATTTCTAGTTTTTAAAAATGTAGTACAAATTTTTAAATTAGTTGTTTTAAGAAAAATCAGGATCTGAATAAGGTTCACATGTTGTGATTCATTAATATATTTGTTTTCTATTGCTGCTGTAACAAGTTACCACACACTTTGTATCTTAAAACAAAGTACATTTATTTTCTTACAGTCCTGGAGGTCAGAAGTCAGAAATGGGTTTTATTGGTATAAAATCAAGGTTTCAGCAGGATTGTATTCCTTCTGGAGACCTTAGAGAATTTTCCAGCTTCTAGAAACTGCCTACATTTCTTGGCTTATGGTCTTTTCTTCCATCTTCAAAGCCCTCAGTATCTCATCCTCCCGATCTTTCTTTCTGACCACTGCTTCTGTCATCACATCTCCTCTGACTGACTGATTCTCCACCCTGTCTCTTATAAGGACTCTTGGGCCCAGGATAATCCCAGGGTAATTTCCCCATCTTAAGATCCTTAACCACATCTTTAAAGTTTTTTTTACCATGTAGTTAATCTTTTCTCTGGGGATTAGGATGTGAACACATTGGGAGGCCATTTTTCTGCTTACCTCAGTTAACATGTTTATTTGTTTATTTATTTAGGCTGGGTTGGGTCTTTGTTGCTGCACGTGGGCTTTCTCTAGTTGCAGCGAGCAGGAGCTACTCTTCGTTGCAGTGTGCAGGCTTCTCACTGTGGTGACTTCTCTTGTTGTGGAGCATGGGCTGTAGGTGCGCGGGCTTCAGTAGCCGTGGCATGTGGACTCAGTAGTTATAGCTCATGGGCTTAGTTGCTCTGCGGCATGTGGACTCTTCCTAGACCAGGGATCAAATCTGTGTCCCCTGCATTGGCAGGTGGGTTCTTAACCACTGCACCATCAGGGAAGTCCTAACATGTTTATTAAGTCTCTTAATCTGTTTCTCCCTCAGTGCCTTTTAAAAAAATTCTTGGCTTTTGTTTGTGGTACAGTTTCCCACAGTCTGGATTTTGCTGATTTCATTCCTATGATGTTTTCTCTGTATTTCCTATAAATTGGTAGTTGGATCTAAAGTTTGATCAGAATCAGTCTTTTTTTTTTTTTGGCAAGACTACTTCATAAGTAGTGCTCTTCTTCCACCAGCTGGCATGTAACATTAGGAAGGCACGTAAGGTCTTGTTCAGTGACGGTAGCAGCCATTAATGTTCAGTGTTTAGATCTCTTATTCATTAGGGTTTGCAAAATGATATTCTAATTATGTCATTCCTTCATTCATTAGCTGGAATACTTTTATAAAGAGAAACTTCCACTGTTTACTAGTATTTGGTTACCCAGTGGTATAGTTTATATATAAACTATAGTTTATAGTTCGTATGATTCTTTATTTACTAATTGTCAAAATAATGAGGTAAAAATAACTAGTATCCTCCAGTGTTGACCAGATAGTTTTTGTTATCATTATGAACTCTTGCATTTAACTATATGTAATGCATTTCAAGACAATACAGTTATTATCCCCCCCCCCGTTTTTTTTTAATGTTCAGGCTGGTTTCTTTGGTGTTCTTTTGTTTTGTTTTGTTTTGGGCCACGCTGCATAGCATGTGGGATCTTAGTTCCCCAACCAGGGATCGAACTCGAACCCATGCCCCCTGTAGTGGAAGGGCAGGGTCTTAACCACTGGACTGCCAGAGAAGTCCCCAGTTATTATCCTTATTAATATCCAAGCTGTTCTGTCACATGACCCTAATAATCTTTGATAGAGTCTTTGGTATCTGGTATAATGAGATCATATTTTCTGCTCCTGCCCTGGAATCAACCACTTCTCCAAGAAGCTTTGGTTCCTTTTTGTGGGAAATGGTATGTGGAAACTACAGTGTGGGTACTAATGGAACTTATTGTTACTCATCTGATCATTGTTTCCAGATTTTTTTCAATGCATAGGGTTAGGTTTAATTTAAAGAAAAATATATCATGAGTTCATACTGATATTCTAATTCAGATTCAGGACTGCAGTTTTTACTATTATATATCTTCTATCTGTATCTCCTTCTATCAACAGAATTTCTCAAAACATTGACAGTTTCTTTTTTGCAGAGTTTCATTTTTGTCCTTAGGGTATATCCCACTGGAGAGATAATAGTCAAATTGCTGTATTTTAAAGTCACTTGGAATAGTCTTCTGTGTGGTTATGCTACTAATTGAGTATACATTTAGATTTACTTATTTTATTTGATTTTCAATGAAATTAGTTATTGCTACAAAGAAGGTATATTCAAAATAGTGTGGTTTCTTTCTCTGTTCCTTATAGCCTATTGCCAACCATAAATTTTTTTTTCTGATTATCTTTCCATTGTTGCTATATTTTAAATAAACATTTATAACTAAATCTATTTGTAGTCCCCTTTTTAAAATATACACATGCATTTCTCCAACTTGCTTTTTTCACTTAATATATCTTGGAGAGCATTGCATAACAGAAGTAGGGTAGCCCTCATTTTTATTTTTAAAGTGTCATAGTACTCTCTAGTGTGGATGTACCATAATTTTTTGAATCTGTCCCATACCACTGATGAATGATTGGATAGTTTCCAGTCTCTTGCAATAAGCTTTGTGTGTCTTCTCATAATTTTGCTGGTATATCTCCGGGGTAGATTCCTAAGTCAGATCTTACTAAGAGTTCATGTTTTTCCTGTTGATTTGAGATACTGCTTTTATCATCTATTAAATTTTGTGTATGAGTGTGTCTATTGGTGCACTTTCAGTTAATTTTTTAAATAGCTTTATTGATATAATTCACATATTGTACAGTTCACTCATTTGAAGTGTACAGGCCATTTTTTTGTAGTATATTTGTAGGTATGCATGACAGTCAGCACAGTCAATTTTAGAACATTTTCATCACCTCAAAAAGAACCCTGATGGCATTTTTCACAGAACTAGAACAAAAAATTTCACAATTTGTATGGAAACACAAAAGACCCCGAATAGCCAAAGCAATCTTGAGAAAGAACAGTGGAGCTGGAGGAATCAGGCTCCCGGACTTCAGACGGTATTACAAAGCCACAGTAATCAAGACAGTATGGTACTGGCACAAAAACAGAACTATAGATGGATGGAACAGGATAGAAAGCCCAGAGATAAACCCACACACATATGGTCACCTTATCTTTGATAAAGGAGGCAAGAATATACAATGGAGAAAAGACAGCCTCTTCAATAAGTGGTGCTGGGAAAACTGGACAGCTACATGTAAAAGAATGAAATTAGAACATCTCCTAACACCATACACAGAAATAAACTCAAAATGGATTAAAGACCTAAATGTAAGGCCAGACTCTATAAAACTCTTAGAGGAAAATATAGGCAGAACACTCTATGACATGTGTCACATCAGAATCCTTTTTGACCCACCTCCTATAGAAATGGAAATAAAAACAAAAATAAACAAATGGGACCTAATGAAACTTAAAAGCTTTTGCACAGCAAAGGAAACCACAAACAGGACAAAAAGACAACCCTCTGAATGGGAGAAAATATTTGCAAATGAAGCAACTGACAAAGGATTAATTTCCAAAATATACAAGCAGCTCATGCAGCTCAATATCAAAAGGCAAACAACCCAATCCAAAAATGGACAGAAGACCTAAATAGACATTTCTCCAAAGAAGATATACAGATTGCCAAAAAACACATGAAAAGATGCTGAACATCATTAATCATTAGAGAAAGGCAAATCAAAACTACAATGAGGTATCACCTCACACCAGTCATAATGGCCATCATAAAAATTCTACAAACAAATGCTGGAGAGGGTGTGGAGAAAAGGGAACCCTCTTGCACTGTTGGTGGGAAAGTAAACTGATACAGTCACTGTGGAGAACAGTATGGAGGTTCCTTAAAAAACTAAAAATAGAACTACCATACGACCCAGCAATCCCACTGTTGGGCATATACCCTGAGAAAACCGTAATTCAAAAAGAGTCATGTACCACAATGTTCATTGCAGCTCTATTTACAGTAGCCAGGACATGGAAGCAACCTAAGTGTCCATCAACAGATGAATGGATAAAGAAGATGTGGCACATACATACAGTGGAATATTACTCAGCCATAAAAGGAAAGGAAATTGAGTTATTTGTAGTGAGGTGGATGGACCTAGAGTCTGTCATACAGAGTGAAGTAAGTCAGAAAGAGAAAAACAAATATCGTATGCTAACACATATATATGGAATCTAAAAAACAAACAAAAAAATGGTCATGAAGATCCTAGGGGCAAGACAGGAATAAAGACACAGACCTACTAGAGAATGGACTTGAGGATACCGGGAGGGGGAAGGGTAAGATGGGACAAAGTGAGAGTGGCATGGACATATATACACTACCAAATGTAAAATAGATAGCTAGTGGGAAGCAGCCGCATAGCACAGGGAGATCAGCTCGGTACTTTGTGACCACCTAGAGGAGTGGGAGGGAGGGAGACGCAAGAGGGAAGAGATGGGGATATATGTATATGTGTAACTGATTTACTTTGTTATAAAGCAGAAATTAACACACCATTGTAAAGCAGTTATACTCCAATAAAGACATTTAAAAAAAATTGGTTCTGAAGAACCTAGAGGCAGGACAGGAATAAAGACGCAGACGTGGAGAATGGACTTGAGGACCCGGGGAGGGGGAAGGGTAAGCTGGGACGAAGTGAGAGAGTGGCATGGACATATATACACTACCAAATGTTAAATAGATAGCTAATGGGAAGCAGCACAGGGAGATTGGCTTGGTGCTTTGTGACCACCTAGATGGGTGGGATAGGGAGGGTGGGAGGGAGACACAAGAGAGAGGAGATTTGGGAATATATATATATGTATAGCTGATTCACTTTGTTATAAAGCAGAAACTAACACACTATTGTAAAGCAGTTATACGCCAATAAAGATGTTTAAAAAGAAAAAAAGAACCTAGTAGCTTTAGCTGTTACCTTCCTATCCCCCACATACGCTGGTCCTAAGTACCGCTAATCTACTTTCTATCTATGGATTTGCTTATTCTGGACATTCTTATAAATTGAATCACAGAACATGTAGCCATTTGTGTCTGGCTTTTTCACTTATAATGTTTTAAGGTTTATCCATGTTGTAGATGTGTCAGTCATTACTATTTATAGCCAAATCATATTTGATTGAATGCATATACCACATTTTGTTTATTCATTCATCAGTTGATGGACATTTGGGCTTTTCCACCTTCGGGCTGTAATGAATGATGCGTAATGAACATTGGCATGCAAGCATCTGTTTGCGTCCTGCTTTAATTCCTTTGGGTATATACCTAGGAGTGGAATTATTGGGTCCTCAATGTTTCTGTGCCACCCCCCACACTTTAGGCCTTCTTTTTTCTCATGATTCATAGAGGGGTTTTCTTCTTCCCCAGTGGTAGACTGCCGTTGCTTCTTATTCTGTTCTTGCTGGCTGGTTTATGGGTAGTGGGGCTGGTCCAGCTGTTTTCCTGGTCCAGCTTCAGTCTTAGGAACCCTCTGTCCCTGAATCTTGGGGGCAAGGCTTTATCAGAAATCCTGCCCCTCCTCAGCTGGAACCTTTAATCATCGGAGCCCAGCATGGTTTTTTGCTTCTACCCTTGAAGTAGAAGCCTTTTTTTTTTTTCCTTTTCTCTTTACTTAATAGGTATGAGTTTTTACCTCTGTCTAGAGGGTAACAGCGTTGTCTTTCCCTCAGTAGCTTCAAACTGTCGTTTCTTGTAGGACAAGGAAACGGGAAAGGTTTGTGCTTTTCCTGCAGAGGCAGCTGCTCCCTTCCTACGAGACCTGTAACCACCAAGAGACTTTCTCTTATCTCCTGCCCTGTCCTCAGTCTTAATTATGAGTGTCCAGTGGAGGTTTGTGGAGAAAGAGCCGACAAGTGGTTGTGAACTCTCCTTGTGTCTGCAGCTAATAGGGATTCTGTATTTTCATGCTAACCCACACTCAGCTATTAACAGTGAGTTGAATATAGCTGAATTCTTTTTACGCACTTGCATCTCAGCTTCATTTTCCATCTGTCCTCTGCCACATGTGACCTACTGCTTATGTCCCATTCTCCTTGGCACCTGTCTTTCCTAAAGATTTCAACCTAGATGATTTTTCTACAACCTTAGCTTTCTGATGAATTCAAGAATAGTTATGGTTTTGTAGATTATTTGGCTTTTTCTTGTTTATGGTGGGAGTGATGGTTTTTTTTTCCAGTTTCTTCAGGCCAGACAGAAGCTAGAATTCCTCTGTAATTAAATGTGCTGTTTTGTTTAATTGTTTCATTTAAGAAACATTTCAACATTACAGGAAAGTGACAGGTATAGTCAGTGAACTCCTGTGTACCCTTCACCTAATTTACCAGTTATTAATATTTTGCCAAATATGCTATATCACTATCTTCCTGCATTTGCACGTCATCATCATTATTATTATTATTGAACCATTTGAGAATAGGGTGCTAAGCTTACCCTCATGACTGTTCACCCTGAATATTTCAATCTCCTTATTTTTTAAAAAACTTGTTAATATATGAAGATCTTATGTCAGCAGTTACATACTGATATTAAAATATGCATCAGTGGGCTTCCCTGGTGGCGCAGTGGTTGAGAGTCCGCCTGCCAATGCAGGGGACACGGGTTCATGCCCTGGTCCGGGAAGATCCCACATGCCGCGGAGCGGCTGGGCCCATGAGCCATGGCCGCTGAGTCTGTGCATCCGGAGCCTGTGCTCCACAACGGGAGAGGCCCCAACAGTGAGAGGCCCGTGTACGGCAAAAAATAAAAAATAAAATAAAATATGCATCAATAATTTGTATTCATTAAAATTTCTTTCAATCTGTAGGTGTCATTAATGGGACTGGAAATTTTAAGTGCCTTCGTGGACAGATTATCAACACGATTTAAGTCCTATGTAGCAATGGGTAAGTTAACTTTATTTAAAAATTATTGTAGGGTTTGACATACTTTTTTCTCATAATTTTTAACAGAATTAGTTCTTTGTAAATGCGAAAATGTAATTTTATACAACCCAGAGATCTGCCACTTAGCATTTTAATTTGCCGAACATAAAAGATTTTAAGCCTATTTAAATAAATATGTTCCTTTTAAGACAAAAACAAAGGCAAAAAACTTACCGAATATACTGCTAATAGATTTTTACTTTGTATTTTCAAATTTTTAACTTATCTTTTACTTTCTTGTGACATATTAATAATTTATAATATAATTCGCAGCACCACTTTTCACTTATCTATGGTGAAGGACCAATTTTTTCATTGCTAGTCTACTGCAGACCAATATTTTGTAAAATACAATACAAATAAATTACAGCAAAACAAAATGAAAAAAATACAAGGCTCAGTTTTTTATTGGTAGATTCAACAAATGTATAATTTACTTTGGTCAGATTGTTTCCAAACCTTGTTTTAGAAAAACTTACAATTTCTTTACCACAAGTAGTTTGTAGACTGGTCCTGGGCTGCTGGCTGTACTTTGAGCAGCACTTACTTACAGTGTGTTTGCAGTCCAGAACGATGTGCTAGTATAAAGCTCTTTGTATAGTAGTTAGATTGCAAAGTTGGCTTTGACTTATCTTTTAAACCTAAGTGACCTTTGTGTGCCTTTTGGAGTGCTTCAGTGAGTGGATTTGGTCCTATTATATAGAAATATATTTAAGGGTAACCTCAGATGTTTGTGATTTCTTTTATGGATTAAGTTAATGCCTCATAATGTATCATCACCCTTATTTTCAAATTATCTTTGGTCAGCTTCATGTTCGGTATGCCACTAAATTCTGCCAATTTCTTCTTTTATTTTTATTGTCTATCCTTTCAGCAGAAGCATCTTAGTGACTTTCTCTATCTCTGTTATTTCCTTTTTAATCAATACCTGGTTCCAATTCAATCTTTGTATGAATATCTTCTGAAAAGATGATTTTTAAGCTGTCAGTCTCCTGCTTAAAATCCTATGATAGATGTTAAAAACTGTGCTTTGCAAACATGTGTTACTTGCTTATGTATTCTCTTAATGTATTTTGAATCATTGTTAGTAAAAATTCATATTTGTAGCTTGTCTTGAAAAATTGGCCAGTGTGGCAACCCTGCTCTTCCATTTCCACGTGTAAATAAAGGGAGAAGCTCTGTCGTAGCTTCCTTTTTGTCTGGGTCATGAGCTTTCCAATCCATAAGTCCCTCCCATCTCCTCTTGTTTCCTCATAACTGAGAATTTCAGTTATAATACACAGAGGTTGGAATACTGCAGTTCTTAGGTCTGGTTCATTTTTGGCATTTCTGGTACCTCCCTGACTGTAGGCACCTCTGTTTGTCACCCCTGCCCTGTAGTAGCTCCCTATTATTAGTTGTTACAGACAATATTTTAGACTTGAGAGTAATTCTAGGTATCACGTATCTCACTTATTTTTCAGACACAAGGAGGACCAGGTGGGGTTTGATATACCTACTGACTGCTCATATTGAGGCAGTAGGAGTATTAGGACTAGAACCCTAGTTTGCTGCCTCCCAGGACTGTCCTGTTTTCAAAACTTATTTCTGTTTTTCTGTCCTTGGTGTTTCAGTTCTCTCAGCGTGTATGGCTCTTCTCCACTTCAGCAGCCTTATTTATTTGTGATTGTCAGTAAATACTCTCCACTGTTGTTAATCAAAAACTTGCTCACTCTTGTTAGTTCTGGCTTAGCTTGTTTATGCCTCTGCTGTGCTGTTATTTCTTTCTGAAATCCTCTCTTCTTCTCCATGGTCCTTCCTTTCTGGGGTTTTTTTGGATTTTTTTTTTTTTTTTTTTTTTTTTTTTTTTATGGCTGTGTTGTGTCTTCTTTGCTGTGTGCAGGCTTTCTCTAGTTGTGGCAAGTGGAGGCTACTCTTCGTTGCGGTGCACTGGCTTCTCATTGCGGTGGCTTCTCTTGTTGCAGAACACAGGCTCTAGGCGCGCGGGCTCAGTAGTTGTGGCTCGTGGGCTCTAGAGCGTAGGCTCAGTAGTTGTGGTGCATGGGTTTAGTTGCTCCGCAGCATGTGGGATCTTCCCAAACCAGGCCTTGAACCCATGTCCCCTGCATTAGCAGGCGGATTCTCAACCACTGCACCACCAGGGAAGCCCCCTTCCTTTCTGTTTTAACGATTTACTTCTGATTTCAATATCTGGGAGGTTTGCAGGTTAATCTTACCAAATACTGAATTTTTTTTTTACTTCATGATTCTTATACCTGTAAATATTAATAAATTGCATTAAGTTGTTTTTGTTGGTTAGTGTTTTCTGTATGTTTCCCACATATCTACATATTCTCATATGTATAACTTTATCTTTTAATCTCCTAACTCTTTCTGGTTATCTGTGTGCATTTACTGTTAGTATTGTTTTCATTTTGAACCCTAAGTGTTCATTATTTTTCTTAGTGAAACCTGAACTTGTTACTACTTGAGAGTCAGTGTGATATAATAGGAAAATTTCATCCCAGTTTTGCTACCATTTATTGAATGCCCACTTTTTATCCATTTACTGGGCTTCTCTACTTTACATATATGAAAGATTATCCTCAAATAATTATTTCTAATTTGTATGACAGCTCTACAAGAGAGGCTACAGTATATCTGTGTGCTCTTAAAGAGATATAGTACTAGACTAAGAATCCCGGAGTTAGCTTTCTTGTTTTACTCCATCATAGATCTTAGCCAAACCATTTTAGGAGCCTTTCCGTAAAAGGAGGGAATTGAATTAAGTTATGTGCTGAAGGGTTTTTTTGATAATGTAACCTTAGATATATGTAACTTGATGTGGTGATATTGTTTTCCTTTTGGTACACTTAGGTTATTAACTATCATTACAGATATTTTTTATCTTTTTACATTAAAAGTGAAGTTTTAGGAAAATTGAGGTTCATGTTCAGTTTTAGACAAAGTACCAAAAAAAGTATGGACTCTATTAATGTAATTCTTTAATATATTTAAATTTTCTCTTGTGACTACATGTACTGTGGAAAAATTTAATGTTCAAACCAAAAAAAAAAAATACAATTTACATTTAACACTGATCACCAACCAAGTTTTTTTTTTTTTTTTTTTTTGCCGTACCATGCAGCTTGAGGGATCTTAGTTCCCTGACCAGGGATTAAACCTGCGCCCTAGGCAGTGAAAGCATAGAGTCCTAACCACTGGACCACCAACCCTGGTTTTATGATTCCCCCAAGCCTGGTTTTATGACAACAGTAAAGGATTTCATATTTTACAAATCTTAAACAGATAGTTTTAGTCCAAAATGGTTTTGTAGAAAGGGTATTAGAACAGTCAGGATGCCTGGTCATCAGCTTTGCATCTTGTACAATGGTTTGCATCTTGTACAATGCTAAGAGAATAAAATATGCTAACACCTATGCTTCAGATTTCTTCCGTGTTTTCACTGTCCAAATTCCAGTCTATGATAGATGTATTTGTTTGTTTAACAAGTTCTTTTTGAGAGTTTACAGAGTGAAAAGCTCTGTTTTGTATTCCCAATAATTATTGATTGCATGTTCATTATCTACAGATCTTTAAGGAATAGTGCTAACACTTCTGAATGGTTGTTATGGGCTTGGCCACAGGTGCTTTTTACCAGTTTTACTTATTCTCTCACTAGCTGTGTGAGGTATAGACCCGAATCCCTCCTTATTTTACAGACAAAGAAACTTTGAAGTTAAGAGAAGTTTACTATCTTGCATAATTAAATAACCAGTAGAGCTAGAAATAAATCTTGTTCTGTTTGACTCCAAGAGTTTATATGTTAAAAAGGAAAAGAATTATGAATTTTTTTGTTTAATTTAATAGCTGTAAATCTTAAGTTTATGTAGTATGAGGTTTTTTGTTTTAGTTGTTTATGTTTTACAAATTTTAGTTTTTAAATTGAAGTGAGCCCCGTTTGGGCCAAAAAAAATTTTTTTTTTTTTTTGGCTGTGCCGCACGGCATGCGGGATCTGAGTTCCCCAACCATGAATTGAACCCGTGCCCCCTGCAGTGGAAGCACGGAGTCTTAACCACTGGACCACCAGAGAAGTCCCTTTATTTTGTTTTGGAGTTAAACTCTACCTCTCAGGAATGAAGTGTCTGTTTTTTTTTCATTATTGTTATGTGGTTGTTAATACACACACACACACACACACACACAAAACACCTCAGTCACAAATAAATGGAAGTAGTTATAACTGTAGCCTAACACTGTGTAGATTACTTAAATCCTGATTTCACTATTTGCTACTTGTGTGACCTTGGTCAAAGTATTTAATTGCTCTGGGCCTTCTCTATCAAACGGGCCTACTCTGTTTCATAGGATTGTTATGAGGATTAAGTGAGATAATTCAGTGCTTAGTACATAATAATATCTAACATTTACTAGTGTTTAGTATTGTCTTCTGTCTGTCAGAAGCTATCAGAATGAGTCCCACAATAGCCAATCCTGTAGATATAGGTGAATTTCTCTAGTGTTAACAATGCATCTAAGCAAAATGAGAAGGATTTATATTGTTTCAACTGACAGATACTTCAGTTGCCTCATGATTAGGCTTATGATTTTTATGACAAGGACTTTGTTTTCTTACACAATCATTTCCTTGATTAAGCTTAGATTTTTGGATGATCTTTCCATTTTGTATGGTTGGCTTCTCACTTGAATCATTTTCTTCCAGAAGGATGTGTTCCTTCTTTCCTTAAATGTTGTTGATTATTATATCAGTTCTGGTTGTTATGTTATAGACAATGTTAACATTGCAGCATACATTTGCATTACATTACATACACATTTAATTATATGTGTCTATAAATAAACTAGAGACACATTGAATGCTTACCCAGTGTCCTTCACTCTCTGAGTTGTTTACGTATATTTCAGTAATCTTCTGAGGTGAGTACTGCTGCACATATTTATGGGTTGAGGAGATAAAGACAAAAAGATTAAATAGTTTGGTCACACACCTAGTAATACTACACTGAGTGGTAGTGGTAATTTAAGGGATTACAAAAAGATAATTTTGACTATGAGATGTTTTTGCCCTATGGGCTGACTTTAGAAACTATAACCTCAGTTCTAGCCCCCCTCCCGTTTCCTTCCCCCCACACCTAACAGATGTGATTTCTTTGTGGAGCTTTGTTGATTTATAGTTACAGCAACCTGTTTCATGAAAACTCTCTAAGAATGGACTCTAACCTGCCTTTCCTGCCTCCTTTCATGGAATAGTGTGAAAGTCTTGGACATAATAGAGAAAGACCTCAGTCCCATGGACCCGTGCTTTGTTTTTGTCATTTGAGTAATATGTTGTACATATAGAATAATACGTATCAAGCATGTACAATTTAAAGAATAACTATAAAACCAACACCTGCCTGTGCCCAGGTCAGAGAACTAGAGCTCTGCCAGTTCCTTATATGCTCCCTCTGCATTTCCTGATGACACCTCCCACCCTCTACCAGAGATGACTGCTGTCATGACCTTTGGGATAATCACTCCCTTGTTGGTCTGTAGAGCTTAACTGTCTATATGTATCTCTAAACAGAATAATATTAAATTTTGCCTGTTTTTTGAACATTATTATTATAAGTGGGTGTCATACTGTATGTATTCTTTTGAAACTTGCTTCTCATTTATTTTTGATTGTACTCATGAGTAAAGAACTTGAAACAGTTTGCTTACCTCATAACTTTTCATTTATGGAAATAATTGATGTTTGTAATTTTGTAAAATACAGTTTATAATGGAGATGAATTATAAATATTTATTCTTTTCCCCCTTAATTTCTCTAGTTATTGTAGCTTTAATAGACAGAATGGGAGATGCCAAAGACAAGGTTCGAGATGAAGCTCAGACTCTGATACTGAAGTTAATGGATCAAGTAGCACCACCTATGGTAGGCCTACATTTTAGAATTCAGATTTTGCTAATTAATGATTAAATAACAGTAAAGATAGATGGTAATCACTGCAAGTCAGTAAAACCCCAGGGACATAAAAGCTAAAATTTTAAACAGTAAATTATTGCTAATGCTTTAAAGAAGTTGAAATTTAAGATAAAGTGTCAATATTTAACTTTTTGATTTTTTGCTTTCCTTTTTCTTACTTTTCTTTTAATGCTTTTTCAAAAAGCTAACTCATAGATTTAAGTGATTTGACAATGTACTGATTATACTATTTGTTAGGATTTTCTGGTTTTTGCTACCTACCAATAATACAATGTTCAGTGAGAAAGCTTATTTTGAGAACTACTGAATGTTATATGAATTTCGGCAACTCTTACTGAAACAAGGAGAAAATTTCTTATTTTAACAGATGGTTACTAATTATATAAGGCATATATTAGATGACGGTGACCTGTGTTTTATGAATATGGTAGAAAAAAATTGCCCTTACGGATGTATTTTGAAAGAGGAGTAACAATAAATTGACACGTAAACAAAGATTTAAAGAGTAGCTCATGCCGGGGGCTTCCCTGGTGGCGCAGTGGTTGAGAATCCGCCTGCCAAGGCAGGGGACACGGGTTCGAGCCCTGGTCCAGGAAGATCCCACATGCCGCGAAACACCTAAGCCCATGCGCCACAACTACTGAGCCCATGTGCCACAACTACTGAAGCCCGCATGCCTAGAGCCCGTGCTCTGCAACAAGAGAAACCACCGCAGTGAGAAGCCTGTGCACCACAACAAAGAGTAGCCCCTGCTCGCCACAACTAGAGAAAGCCCTTGTGCAGCAATGAAGACCCAATGAAGCCAAAAATAAATAAATAAATTTATTAAAAAAAATAAAAGAGTAGCTCATGTTAAGTGGGAAAAAAACCAGAATTTACAAAATGTAGTGATACTAATTGTTATCATTTAAAATACAGTTTAAGAATTGTATTACGTATGTTTTATAAAAAATCCAAATAGTAGTGAAAGTAAACTTCCTCAGAGTTTTTATACCATAGAGTATAAAGATATATATATAATCCTTATAATTTGATGGGTATCCTTTGACACTTGCTTAGCAGTTCAAATTTTAACTTGTTTTTGACATGCTGTTATTATGAGTGCTGTAAAGAGCATCCTTGTACATGTGTCTTTGGACATAAATGTAATTATAGAACAGAGTTACAGAGACAGTGTTGCTGGATCAGGTTATTCACATTTAAGACTTTTTTGGTAAACTTCCAAGTTACCCTCCACAAAGTTTGGCAGAGGGAAATAATATTAGTAGAACTGAATATAGAGTCCAGGGAGAATAGAGTTCAGGAGTAGGGATTTGTGTGTATGTGTGAGAGTATGTGTGTATGTGTGTATGTACACATTAATTTAGTAAATGGTAAGGGTGGTGTTTCTTAAATGTGGAGAAAGGATTGATTGGGACAATTGGCTATACGTTTAGAAAAACAAAGTTGAATTCCTTCTTATAACAAACCCATATAATTGTTTTAGATTGTTTGTATAGGTTTATCTATGCTTTTTCAAAAAAAAAAGATTATAGTGGGTAGCAATAGAATGATTATGTTTCTGTATTTGGATCCAGTGTTAAAAGGAAAAAACCCCTGAATTATAAAATGCTGAAAAAGCCTGTTCCATGTGACAGTCTGTACTAGTTGCTAGGCAACATTGGACCTTTTAAATGCTTACAATACTACTAGGCTTATAATGGTAACATTGTTATTGAAGGTTTCTAAAGTTTAGAAGAAATTATATGTCCTTGGAAATTTTAAGGTTTTTAAATGTTGGACACAGTTTTTCTGAGAATAATTGAAATCTAAAGTGAAAGATATAAAATAAAAATTGAAAATGTGATTAAGATATTTAAAAATGGGTGAGAGGGCTTCCCTGGTGGCGCAGTGGTTGAAAGTCCGCCTGCCGATGCAGGGGACACGGGTTCGTGCCCCGGTCCGGGAAGATCCCACATGCCGTGGAGCAGCTGGGCCCGTGAGCCATGGCCGCTGAGCCTGTGCGTCCGGAACCTGTGCTCTGCAACGGGAGAGGCCACAACAGTGAGAGGCCTGTGTACCGCCAAAAAAAAAAAAAAAAAAGGGTGAGAGCAGCATCAGTGCAAATTTGGCTTAGAAAAACTTGTAGAGAAATCTGTGGGAAAATTTAGCTACCAATAAGGTTGGTAGTAAAGTTGGGAATAGATAAAAGATTATAACATGAGTAATTTAATTTTTTGTTATACATGTTTACTTTTCTTTCAAATAGTACATTTGGGAACAGTTGGCTTCTGGTTTTAAGCACAAGAATTTTCGATCTCGAGAAGGCGTGTGTCTGTGTCTTATTGAAACATTAAACATGTAAGTTTTATGATTACTGGAGTATATTTTTCATTTTTCTAAAAAATAAAAAGCAAAATCTGTTTCACAAAGCTGAAGGAAAGCTATGGAAATAACAAATTTTAAATAGTTATTAATTTATCTCTGGCACCAGAGTTTTTCTATTTGATAGCTTTATCTGTTAATTTTTTTTTGTATGTATGTTGTTATCTTTCATGTTGTTAATTTAAAATTATTAGTCATTGATAAGAAGAGTTTCTTTTTTTCTCTTTAGTATGTTAATAGTTGCCAACCAAGTAGATGATCATATAACAAATACGCTGATACAACTTAGGATCTACCTCTGTTCTGGACCCAGTTTGGAATTTTTTTAAACTCAGTGGTATTTCAACAATTATAGCCATTTTCCCCAGCCTGCTTTTGCCAATTGGCCCTAGGTTTTCTAGAGCAGTGCAGGTGGTTACCAAAGTCATAGACTGAATAAGACTCCCCCAGGTAACCAGACAGTGAAGCTGACAGCAGTGTGCAGAGCTCTGACAGCATAAATGCCACAGAGCTCAGAACTCCAGCCTGAAGAAATTGTAAACTAGGGCTTTTGTTCTCTTTCTGGATGATTTTTTCAAGTTCTCTGCAACAAGATAGGTAATATATAGTAGCTTTCAACTTTTTTGTAGTGTTACTTCCTTTTCTCTAACTATACCTTCATTTTATTTTCTTTTACTCCTCTATGGTCCTTTCTGCCATCTAGAGCTTGTAAGTGCATTCAGCCTGCACAACTTTCATGGTTTTTGGCTGTCTTGTCATTTGCTTTCAACCAATGACCTCATCAAAATATTAATAAGCATAAATAAAGATCTTTTAATTTACTTATTGTACTGGAATGCAAATTTGTTTGAGACCCAGAGTCTAAAAAACCAGTATTTTAATGCAAAAGCTCAAATTTTCTAAGTGATTGATAGGTTGCTAGGTTTAAGAGTGCCATTGGTTGAACATTTTGCTCTGTTGGATCATGTGTTGACAGTTTTCATTGTCAGTCATGATTATTCAATTTTACATATCTCACATTGTTTAGAATTAGGTTTTGCTTGTGTCTCATATCCTTCATGTTTTAATGATGTGTGCCCGTGCTCTCCACCGTATTTGTCTTATCGAGACAGTAAAAGTATAAGGATATTTTGTTTACTGTTTGATTAAAACCAAATTCTCTTTATTTTTTTTTTCAAATTATATTTAGTTTTGGGGCTCAGCCACTAGTCCTCAGCAAGTTGGTACCACATTTGTGTATCCTATTTGGAGATTCCAACAGTCAGGTAAAATTTTATCTACATTTAAGCACTGACTAATTTTTTAGCCACCTCTTGTTTTCTAATGCTCTTGTTCCATTTTTAAAAAGAAGAGAGAGGGTGGAGGGGGGTGGTAAAATCAAGATTGCACTTCATTTTTTTCTTTTAAAGTCTACCACATTTAGTTTTTAAGAATACATTATATTCACAAACGTAGCTTAAGTTTGTTAGCTGTTTGGCTAGTATTAAGGATAGATGGGACTTAAAGGATAGTTCTTGAGTTTGGAAGATTGAGTAACAAAGAACCTGAATTTCCTTCTCTAGTCCTCCTATAAGCTAGTTGTGAGGGCAGATTGTCAGCTTCCTTTTCATTCCTGCATAACAACTTTTGCAACAGTTATAACCCTGTTTGTGCCAGTGGTATATCACTTGTTGGAAATTTCATTCCCTGAGCTTCAAATACTATAGGCATAAACAAGGGTGTGTTCTGGATCTTGTCCTTTGTGGTGGAGTTGAATCTTGGCTGTAACCCTTTTGGCACAGCTTGGGCATTTGGAATGACCCTGGATATTTCCTTGCTTTTAGGCCCTAGCTGCGCCTCTAGAGGTTTGTAGAGAGTTCTACTGTCTCTTCATTTGCCCTTCGACAGTGAGCTATGCAAAGGAACTAAAAGCTGTCTTCCACATTCCCGTCTTTAGGCCACATTTATTTTTTCTTTTAATTGTGGTAAAATATTCACAATATAAAATATACCATTTCAGCCTTTCTTAAGTGTACAGTTCATTGGCAGTAAGTACACTGACATTGTTGTGCAGCCGTCACCACCACCCATCTCCAGAACTTTTTCATCTTCCCAAGCTGAAGCTGTCTACCCATTAAACAATAACTCCTCATTTCCCCCAGTCCTTCAGCTCTTGGTGGCCACGTTTTACTTTCTCTCCAAATGAATTTGACTACTCATAAACGTGGAACCATACAATATTTGTCCTTTTGTATCTGGCATATTTCACTTAGCATAATGTCTTCACAGTTCATCCATGTTGTAGCATGTGTCAGAATTTCCTTCCATTCCTGTTTAAGGCTGAATAATATACCATTGTATGTATATACCACATCTTGTTTATCCATTCATCCATGGATAGACATTTGGGTTGTTTCCACCTTTTGGCTATTGTGAATAATGATGCTGTGAACATTGGTGTATAATTATCTGTTTGCGTTCAGGCCACATTCTTGAAAGGCAGTTTTATTCTACGAAAATATGTTAACCACGATAATGATTTGTAGTCATATAGTTATTATCAGTTCTTTATACAATATTATTACAAATAGAAGATTTTTTAAAAGCCACATTTATTTGCATGTTTCTTAGATTTCTGTAAAACTTTTACAAGGTTTCTTGGCAGGTCGTCTTGGTTTTTGTTAATGACCTGCCATAATCTCCCAGGGGTTTAGAGACATTAAAACCAACTTTGAGCTTCAAGTTGGTCTGTGAATTTAATGTTACCTTGAGGTGAAGTATTTTATTGTGTCATGTAAGTTTTTAAAGTTCTGAATTATTTGGCAGGTTAGAGATGCTGCAATATTGGCTGTGGTGGAGATTTATAGACATGTGGGAGAGAAAGTGAGAGTGGACCTTTATAAGAGAGGAATTCCCCTTGCTAGGTAAGTCTTGCTAAATTTATTATTTTGCCAATGGTTTTAAAGGTTTTAATTTCATGTGCTTATTTAAAATAGGTTCAATTTTCTGGAATGCTTTAATATTCAAAAGATATAAAAGGACATATAGGTTATTACTGTTTAAAAAATTCTTAAGATTCTATACTGTTCTAGACAGGATAGTATAATGAACCTCATGTACCTATTATCCATCTTCAATAACTAACTTGTGGACAGTTTTGTTTGTTACACCCTTACCTACTTACTCTTGTCCTGTATTATTTTCAAGCAAATCCAACTCATAACATTTCATCTGTAATTATTCAATATATTTTTTATTTTATTTTTTAATTTTTTTTTCACTGAAGTATTAGTTGATTTACAGTGTTTCAGGTTTACAGCAAAGTGATTTAGTTTATATGCATATATATACATATATATAATCTTTTTCAGATTCTGTGCCATTATAGGTTATTACAAGATATTGAATATAATTCCCTGTGCTATACAGTAGGTCCTTTTTGTTATTCAACGTATTTCTAAAGGGAAAAAAATTTTTTTTTCCAATCACAACCACAATGCAATCATCACACCTTACATTTTTTTGCAAATAATTCTGTAATATCAAATATCCAGTTAGGGTTCAAATTTTCATAAATGTCATAATGTTTTATAAATGTTGTATATATATGTTTTAACAGTTTGTTTGAATCAGTATACAAATAAAGTCCAACAATTAGTTGTTATGTATTACAAGGCTGTTTAAATCTTTGTGTACCTCCAAGTACTTTTTTCCTTGTGTTTTATTTGTTGAATAAGTTGGGTAGTTTGCCCTGAAAAGTTTCCCATATCCTGGATATTACTAATTCTTTTCCTGTGGTGTGGTTTAATGTGTTCTTCTGTCTTTATTGGTAGTTGGATTGGTAAATTGGTAGTTGGATCTATAGGCTTGATCAGATTTTCGGTGGGGGGTGGCAGGAGGAGCAAGACTACTTCATAGGTGGTGGTGTGTTCTGTTTACATAAGTCTCATCGGATCTTGCTGCCTCTCTTACCATGTAGATTATTTCCAGTATGAATTATTTTTTAGGTAATAAGTTTGTCTAAAAAATCTGCATTTTGTTTACTTATTTATTCATTTGCTTTCTACTTCCAGGGTTAACAAAAATTTTATTTGAATACTGTATCATTTTATGAAAGAAATGGTATTAACATATTGACATATTTTGTGTGAGTGTATGTATATATGTTACATTATATATTTTTAAATTTATATTGAGATTATGTTTTTTTTAAGTATTTAGAATTTTTATTCAATTTTGACATTCATACAGAATAGTGCATAAATTGTAAGTATGCAGCTCTGTAAGTTATCACAAAGTGAATACACACATGTATCTCCCACACAGGTGAAGAAGTAGAACATTACAACATTCCAGAATCCTCCCCAAATCTTTCTTAATCCTTGTCTTTTCTGTCCTTCCCAGAAGTAACCATAATCCTGACTCTATCACCATACGTTAGTTTTGCCTCTGTTTGAATTTTATATAAATGGAATCATATAGTGTATACTTTTTGTGTCTTTCTTCTTTCAGTTAACATTATCTCTTTAAGATTCATTTGGGTTGTTGGATCCAGCTATAGTTGTTCATTTTCATTGCCTTATAGTTCTCCTTTGTATGAGTAGGTCATACTTTATGAATCCATACTGTTGACGGACTTCTGAGTTGTTTTCATTTTGTAGTATTTATGAATTAATGTTGTTAGAAACATTCTTATGCATGTCTTTTGGTATACTTATGTATTTGTTCTCTTGGAATATATTTGAATGGAAGTGCTGGGCCATAGGGTATGTTTACCTTTAGTTGATATTCACAGACAGTTTTCCAGAGTGGCTGGAATATTGGATGATTTCATTTATATGAAATGGCCAGATATGGCAAATCTATAGAAAAGAAGTTAGATTAATGGTTGTGTAGGACTGAGGAAATTGGGAGGAATGGGGAGTGACTGCTAATGGGTACAGGGTTGTTTTTTGGGATGATGATGACATTCTGAAATTGATTGTGTATATCTCTGGCTTTATATTAAAAACCATTGAATTCTGCACTTTAAAGGGGTGAATTATATGGTATGAGTTTTATCTCAATAATTGGCTGTTATAAAGAAAGATAAGTTCTGAGATACCTAATTACCTCTTTCATATTGTACTTGCGATTTATTATTATGACTCTAAACTTAAATATGTACTTTGGATAGAGTTGCTTTTCCAATTTTATCCTAGTGCTTTACTGTTCTCTATCCTTATCCTGAATCAGAACCTTCCAGAACTTTACAGGCCTCTATTGTTTGGCCTCCTGAGTTGTGTTTTGGATATTCCAGCCTCTGTTGTATTTGCCTTCTGTTGAATTTCCTAAATTCTTTTTCTTCCTGAATTACTTAAAAGATCCCAGTCTCTTCTTTCTACTCTTACATTGTTCCTTTCCTCCTTTTCCATCAGATTATATGTGTAATGATCCTCCATTATGAATAAGCTTGTTTTTCTAAATAGCTGTATTATTATTTTATAATAGCTTTTTATTTCTTTTTCCTTTCTTTCTCCCTGTTACTGTTATATTTGCCTGATCTTTCAGTTGACCCCTCTTGCCATTAAAGCTGCCTGTATCTACATTCCTTGCTGTATATTTTATCTGTCCCACCTCAATTCCTTACCAACCCTCTTTTCTCTCAGAGCTTCCAGCCCTGAGTTTCCTACTCCCTTTTTGCTACTTAATAGCTGAGTGTTAATTTCATGCTTCGTAACATCTTGTTCTGCCTTTTTTCCCAGAGAGCTTTCCTAAATCCTCTCCTTTCTGTTTCTGGGCTGTCTGGTCTTCATTCTGAAGTCCCATCTTCCAATTCCAGTTTTCCCTCCCCTGTCTCATCTTGTCCATCTAGTCTCTGGGCAGCCTGTCTAGTGTCTGCTCAATTCTCTGGAAGGTAACTACTTTGTAGGATGAAGGGACCTGTGTCTTTTGACTGCAGTGCTTTCAGATGTGTGAATATTTGTTGAATTTAATGGGGGTAAGAGCTGAAGTTAAGGTTTAGAAATCCCATTATAATGAATTCCTAGAAGGTTTTCAACTAAAAAAAATTTTTTTAGACCAAACAGTATTTTCAACCTCAATTTACAAGTAAAAAATGACAGGATGTGGACCAAGGCTTAACTAAGGTTTTAGAAGTGAAATCATGACAGAACCATTGATGTCAGAAAAACATTTGGCAATTAAAGACTTAACCCAAATCTCTAAGTCATAATTTAAGAATCATAGTGGGACTTACCTGGTGGCACAGTGGTTAAGGATCCACCTGCCACTGCAGGGGACACAGGTTCGAGCCCTGGTCCAGGAAGATCCCACATGCCACGGAGCAATTAATCCCATGTGCCACAACTACTGAGCCTGCGCTCTAGAGCCCACGTGCCACAACTGCTGAAGCCCACGTGCCTAGAGCCCATGCTCCACAACAAGAGAAGCCACTGCAGTGAGAAGCCTGTGCACCGCAACGAAGAGTAGCCCCAGCTCGCCGCACCTAGAGAAAGCCCGCGTGCAGCAACAAAGACCTAATGCAGCCATAAATAAATAAATAAATTTAAGAAAAAGGAATAAATCATAGCATGATATAATATTGGAAAGTAAAAATTAGTGCTGTCAGCATGATCCCATGATCATGGTCTGAAAAAAATTTATATATAAATATAAAACATCGGAAAGCATGCAGTTAAATAAGTTCTCTGGATTGTGGGATTGTGGTTTTTTTCTTTGTTCCTATTTATATTTCCTAATTTTCTTCTATAATGAGTATACATTGCTTTTGTAATAAGAAACACTTTTTTTAAAGAAGTGATAGAAGTGTATTATTCTGAATATAAAATCAGAAGTGCTAATAGAATTGCTGTTGAATTAAAATAGGTTAACAGGAAAAACATCAGATTATCAGTCATATCAGCATCACTTTAATTTCTGACATATTTTATTGTTTTTATGTTTGCCTTAAGTTTCCTTAGCATGATTTTTATGTAATTTTTAAAAATGTCTTGGTTACTGAGTATATTCATTATAAGGTTGGAACTAAAGTATTGGGTTGGCCAAAAAGTGCCTTCGGTTTTTAAGTAAAAATAAAAGACACATTTTTCATTTTCACCAAGAACTTTATTGAACAGCGTACTCACCCTTTTGTTCCACTATCTTCTGCCATTTTTCAGGCAACTTCATAATTCCATCTTGCCAAAACTTTTTATCTTTTTGAGCAAAGAACTGTTCCAGGTGCCTTTTACAGTCTTCCAGGGAGTGGAAATTTTTTCCATTAAGAGAATTTTGTAAAGACCTAAATAAATGGAAATCCAAAGGTGCAATGTCTGGTGAATACAGCAGATGAATCAGAACTTCCCAGCCAAGCTGTAACAGTTTCTGCCTAGTCGTCAAAGAAACATGTGGTCTTGTGTTATCCTGATGGAAGATCATGCGTTTTCTTTTGTCACTTTTCGTTGAGTGCTGCTTTCAGTTGGCCTAATTGGGAGCAGTACTTGTTGGAATTAATCGTTTGGTTTTCTGGAAGGAGCTCATAATAGAAGACTCCCTTCCAGTCCCATCATATACACAGCATCACCTTCTTTGGATGAAGACCGGCCTTTGGTGTGGTTGGTGGTGGTTCATTTTACTTGTCCACGATCTCTTCCATTCCACATTATTGTACAGTATCCACTTGCCATCATCCATCACAATTGTTTTAAAAATGGAACGTTTTCATTACGTTCAAGTAGAGAATCGCATGCAGAAATACGGTCAAGAAGGTTTTTTTCGCTTAACTCATGTGAAAGGCAGACATCAAAGTGATTAACATAATCAAACTGGTGCAAATGAATTTCAGTGCTTAATTTGGATATTTTCAGTATGTCGGCTATCTCCTGTGTTGAGAACAATGTTTATTGGTCTCAATTAATGTCTCAATTTGATCGCTGTCAACCTCAACTGGTCTGCCTGACTATGGAGCATAGTTCAGCAAGAAATCTCCCACATGAAACTTCACAAACCACTTTTGACACGTTCGATCAGTCACAGCACCTTCTCCATACACTGCCCAAACCTTTTTTTTGCATTTCAGCTGCGTTTTTACCTTACTTGAAATAATAAAGCACAATATGCCAAAAATGTTGCTTTTTTTTTTTTGCGGTACGCGGGCCTCTCACTGCTGTGGCCTCTCCCGTTGTGGAGCCCAGGCTCCGGACGAGCAGGCCCAGTGGACATGGCTCACGGGCCTAGCCGCCCGGTGGCATGTGGGATCCTCCCAGACCAGGGCACAAACCCGCGTTCCCTGCATTGGCAGGCGGACTCCCAGCCACTGTGCCACCAGGGAAGCCCCTTGATGTCTTTTTTTAAATGCATGCTGGTACGACAGCTGTCACATACAGTCTAACAAAATTGTTTCAAATGAAGTTAAAGACAACTAAGTGCTACTAGAGCCATCGTATGGAAAATACCGAATGAACCTTTTGGCCAACCCAATATTTTTGATGGGTTTGGGGAAATAATTTTATGATGAAAATATGAAACTGCTTTGTGTGAAAGTTATCTTTTTTTAAAAATTGAGGTATAGTTGATGGTACAATATTATATAAGTTTTGGGGGTACAACATAGTGATTCACGATTTTTAAAGGTTATATTCCATTTATGGTCATTATAAAATATTGGCTATATTCCCTGTGTTGTACTGTCTTCTTGTAGCTTATTTATTTTATACATCGTAAACCCCTACCCTTGAAGGTTACCTTTTCACAAATATACCTGCGAGTGTGTAGAGTGCTACCTGTATTTGACTGCTTTGCTCTACTGAAGAGATGCATTTTGTGTCTGCTTTCAGTGAGTTAATTGTAAAATAGAGTTGTATAGAGCTAACTGAATCCTTGGAATTGTTTTTTCTCAGGGAGATGGTGAAGGAAATTGTTTCTAATTAAAACTGTATGTAAAACAAACAAAATTTATTCTTTATTCACAGATTAGAAATGATACTTGGCAAATTTGATGAAGTGCAAAATTCAGGTGGTGTGATTTTGAGTGCCTGCAAAGGTAAGAATAATTAAATTATTCCAGTTCTCAAACATTTCTAAGATTATTTAGCAAAGTTTTAGACACTAAAATATGTCTTCTAGTCAACTATTATATCACTGATTCAGCAGATTTGACTTTGTGGCTTAAAACTTGTTTAGGATAACAAAGTCTTTACATCCTGCTGATCATTACCTATCCTCTGATTCTTTTGGAGTAAGTGAAAATTTAATAATGGGTTAATTGTGTAAAATGATACTACTCTTTTGCCTTATATTTGGTACCTTCTGAGTTGAAGATATGATGACCCTCTTGCCTTCTATGTTCTGTGCACAAAATGTGTTTTTTACTCCCAGAGTAATTGTGTTTTTTAAAAATTAATTAATTATTATTATTATTTTTTTTGCGGTACGTGGGCCTCTCACTGTTGTGGCCTCTCCCGTTGCGGAGCACAGGCTCAGCGGCCATGGCTCACGGGCCCAGCCGCTCTGCGGCATGTGGGATCTCCCCGGACCGGGGCATGAACCCATGTCCCCTGCATCGGCAGGCGGACTCTCAACCACTGCGCCACCAGGGAAGCCCAATTTATTTTTTTAATTGAAGTATAGTTGATTTACAGTGTTGCGTTAATTTTTGCTGTATAGCACAGTGACTCAGTATATATATATGCTTTTTGTTTTTTTGGCTGCATTGGGTCTTTGTTGCTGCGCATGGGCTTTCTCTAATTGCCTTGAGCGGGGGCTGCTCTTCACTGTGGTTCACGGGCTTCTTATTGCGGTGGCTTCTCTTGTTGCGGAGCACAGGCTCTAGGCGCGCGGGCTTCAGTAGTTGTGGCACGTGAGCTCAGTTGTGGCTCGCGGGCTCTAGAGCACAGGCTCAGTAGTTGTGGTGCACGGGCTTAGTTGCTCCGCGGAATGTGGGATCTTCCCGGACCAGGGCTCAAACCCGTGTCCCCTGCATTGGCAGGCAGATTCTTAACCACTGAACTACCAGGGAAGTCCTCTACATTCTTTCTTATTTTCTTTTCCATGATGGTTTATCCCAGGATATTGAATATAGTTCCCTGTGCTATACAGTAGGACCTTGTTGTTTATTCATTCTATGTGTAATAGTTTTCATCTACTAACCCCAAATTCCCAATCCATCCCTTCCCCACCTCCCCTCCCCCTTTGTAACCACAAGTCTGTTCTCTCTGTCTGTGAGTCTGTTTCTGTTTCATAGATAGGTTCATTTGTGCCATATTTTAGATTCCATTTATAAGTGATGTCATGTGTTTGTCTTTCTCTTTCTGACTTCACTTAGTATGATAATCTATAGTTGCATCCATGTTGCTGCAAATGGCATTATTTTGTTCTTTTTTATGGCTGAGTAGTATTCCATTGTATATATGTACCACATCTTCTTTATCCATTCACCTGTCAATGAACATTTAGGTTGTTTTCATTGTAGACTTTTTAATGATGGCCATTCTGACTGTTGTGAGGTGGTACCTCATTGTAGTTTTGATTTGCATTTATTTAATAATTAGTGATGCTGAGCATCTTTTCATGTGCCTCTTGGCCATCTGTATTGTGTGTCTTCTTTAGAGAAATATCTGTTTAGGTCTTCTGCCCATTTTTCGATTGTTTTTTTTTGTTTTTGTTGAGTTATATGAACTGTTTGTATATTTTGGAAATTAAGCCCTTGTTGGTTGCATCGTTTGCAATTATTTTTTCCCATTCCATATGTTGTCTTTTTCTCTGTGTGTGTGTGTGTGTGTGTTTTTTTAGTGGTTTCCTTTGCTGTGCCAAAGCTTGTAAGTTTGATTAGGTCCCATTTGTTTATTTTTGTTTTTATTTCTATTGCCTTGGGAGACTGCTAAGAAAACAATGGTACGGTTTATGTCAGAGAATGTTTTGCCTATGATCCCAGAGTAGTTGTTTTAGTTAGATGCTTTTAGTAGAAATTGTAGGGTTGATTACTCTGTTACACCTATGTGTAGAATATCAGTGATCATACTAGTGAAGAGACACAGCCATAGGAACTTCACCAGTGTAATAATTTTTGGCTTCTTAATTAGAATGAGATCAAATTGGAACTCAAGGAGGTTTGGAGTTGGTATCTGGCATTTATTTGATTTTGTGGTTGCTCTTCTTTTTGTAAGGTTGCTAAATTGTGTTTGGTCTTATTGGGTAGCATTTACCTTCAGTCCTTAAATATTAATTAACCATACATGTGAAGAATATATTCTATTTCCAAAGATAGTATAGGTGGTTTTTCTACCTGGGAAAGTAGGTTCATATTAAAGATAGTATGCTTAGCTTAGTAATGTGCATGATGTTGGAGAAAAAATTTGGTGTATGAGTTGTTATAGTCAAATAATAAGAAAGCTAGTTACTAATATAATTTGGTTCTCTTTTGCTGGATAAACCAAGACCAAGCCTTGTTGTATTGCAGGAAGGCAGATGGAGTGAGAGAATTTAGTGTTAAAAAGATTGTGTCTACCTTAATCTAAACTTAGTTACAGAAGCATAAATTAACTTCAGCACTACCAGTCCTCACCCTGATTGCCAGCTGTTTCTCACTCCTCTTCTCTAAATAGAAGGTGTTTTAAGTACCTTGTCCTTATTTTTCCAGCCATTACCACTGTCCATTTCCATAGAAACCAGAAACAGCAAGAAGATGGAGAATTGTTGAAATTCCTTGAATTAAGATTGTGTGTTTTCATATCATTTACACTACATACTCATTTATGTATTCCAGACTCTGTAGTTACAGCCCTATGAAGAAAAGTATAATGCGTACTATAAATTTAAGATATTTATTATTTGGATATGGTTTATTTTGAAAGTATTGTCCTTGTATTTTGTGAGGTTATTTCTGTTACCTTCAAAATAGAAGATTTTTTTGTTTCCTATTCTTTTAACTCCCATTTCTTTTTCTTTTCATTATCTCTCCACAAACAGGGATGTTTAGGGTTAGTATCTGGCATTTATTTCTCTTGGAGAGAGTTTTCAGAAAACTTTCTGTTTTGGAGATTATAATCTGAATATTGCAAGTATAGTCAAATGTGAACGTTAAAGTCTATACTACTTATTGGTGTGTAAAAATTGGTCATGATGATTTTGATGACAGTATTAAGCTGTCATTGAAAAATACTTTAATGGCTCTGTTAATAAGGGATGAGACTAGAAGAGGAAAGCCCATTTATCATGTTGGTAGGTCCCAGGGCCCAAGCCTCTTTTTCCCCTTGTCTTTATTCTCTTTCAGGGATTTAATCCAGACCAAAAGCTTCGAATGATAACTATTTGCTGATGACTCCTAAATATGTAGTTCTAGCCCTCATTTATCTCTCTGTGCTCTAGATCTGGGAGCCTGTGGCCTCGATGACATTTCCATTTGGATGTCTAAGAGACATCTCAGGCTTAACAGGTCCAAAAGTTAAAGCCTGTTGTCTCTTCCTTTCCCTCAAAACTGTTCTTCCCCCAGTTTACCCATTTCAGTCAGCGGCACCACCATCAGCTCAGGCTAGGAAATTTCCTGATTAGAATTAGTTAGCATTGATCTCCCATTCTAACTAGTCATTTTTGCCTCTGAAATTCTAATATATGCCAAATTTGCTTATTTTTTTCCATCTCCACTGCTAAAACCCTACTCTAAGTCTCCTTTAGCTTTTTTTTTTTTTTTCTTTCCTTTTTTTTGCGGTACGCGGGCCTCTCACTGTTGTGGCCTCTCCCGTTGCGGAGCACAGGCTCCGGACGCGCAGACTCAGCGGCCATGGCCCACGGGCCCAGCCGCTCCGCGGCATGTGGGATCTTCCCGGACCGGGCACGAACCCGTGTCCCCTGCATTGGCAGGCGGACTCTCAACCACTGCGCCACCAGGGAAGCCCTCCTTTAGCTTTTACCTGCATCACTGCAATAGATTTCTGTTTTATGTTTGACCCCTGGAATCTATTTTCTTCCCAGAAGTGAGAGTGGTCTTCTTAAAATATAGACGGATTATGTCACAACAGTGAAGAAGACAGTTAAAGTTTTTGCCTCGAGGAGCCTACATTCTAGTGAGAGAGATAGATCATAAACAAGTAAACAAATAGATATCCAGAGTGATTACAGTTGGTAATGAAAGAAATACAACTACTCTTTGTTTAATGAATTTAATGAAATTAACTTAAATTATTCCTTAAAATCCTTGCTGCTAAGTGAAAAGCCATTAAATGAAAAAGTTATTTCTTAATTTTTCCTAACTAACATTATGTTATGTTTCATCCCAACCCAAGATGCTTGAATAATTTTCACAGGTAGAAAAATATATCAATTGAGCACTGAAAACAAATTTTTATAACTAGCAATTTGAAGGCAAATAAATAGTTTATACCTAAAATAATGTAATGAAGGTTTATTCAACTCCTTTTTTATTTCTGCACAATTTTTCCCCACATAATTTTCAGTCCCTGTTAGCTCATTGTTATTGTGCACTCAAACTAAAACTTGAAAGTAAAGTTATAGACCAGGAAAACATCTAGGACAAAATAAAGGCTCATCATGGAAACTTGTGGAAATAGTTCATGCACACAACAGATTGAAGAGCTATTAAAGATACCACCTCTTTTCTCTCTCACTTGGTGTACATATGCAAAGCAAATTATTGTGAGTTCACCCAAACATGGCGTTCTATTCGGATTTGTTTCATCTGATATTCTGTGACTAGAAACTATTATGGTAAGTAAAAATTTTTAATGTGTCTTTGCCTGAAACCATAATAATAAAATATCACACTTCTTATATTCATTGAGGGTGTTTGGGGATGAAAAAATCATTTTACTAAATGCAGACAAAAACAGACAAACAAAAACCCAGAGGATTTGTTGTAAAGGTGGTATAACTTTTTAAGAGCCACTGCAGTTAAAAGTTATCATCTACACAGTCATTAAGTGAAGTAAATAGGGTATGGAGATGTGAAGTAACTCAGTGATGCCACTTTAGATAGAATAGTGGGGCAAGCGTCTCTCAGAGTTGACATATTTGAATTGAGACTTGATAAAGGAAAATGAGCTATTCATTGGATACATGGTAGGAAAAATGCTTTGGGCAGAGAAAATGTGACCATAAAGGCCGAGAGGTGGAAAAGGTCTTAGTGTATTTGAAGAAAGGAAGGAAGGCCAGGGCTGACTGGAGCCTAGTGAGGCTAGGGCTCTGTTGGAAGGGAGACTGTGTATGAGAAAAATTGGAAAAGTAAGCAGGAACCATTATATGAGGGTCTTGTAGGCCTTGGGAAAAGTTTGGTAGACTTCTGGGAGTAGGAAGGGTTTTAGGCTGGAGAGGCATGTGGTAAGTGAGAGTGACATGGCCCAACACTATCTTACATACATTTATTGTTTGGAGAAATTGTCTGTTTCTTTATTTCGTCTTCCTTCTGCCTCTTCTCCCCTTATACATGTCTTGATACATAACTTTACATCTCATGCTTTTGTCTCTGATTTCTTTCATTATTGCCATATCTACGCTTTTAAGTTTTGATTGAACTCTTTGACTTGATTTTCTAGAGCATTAGTTCAGCACACTCAAGAACACAAAGTAAATTCTATTATCAGAGATTTGAGCATGTCGTTTAATTTGGGAATAGTGAGAAATGCATGGCATTTTTTTTTTTTTTTGTCGAGGGTTTTTCAAGCCTGACTTTAATTCTTGTATTACAGAGTAAGTTAGGCAGAATCCTTAAGTGCAGTGGAATTAGCTCTGCTATTAGAAGGAAACTGGATTTAAAATTAATCAAATCATGGCTGAAAGAAGGCAACACCAGCCCTGTAGGAAGGAAAAGACTGAAAGTTGCAGGCCCCCCTGTGATTATGGCAGGGTCTGGTGTTTTCTAGACAGGCTCCTATGCTAACTGAGATACAAGCACAGACGTGTTGGTGGCTGTGACTGCAAGTCTTTTTCTTTTTCACTGAAAAAACTATGTGTAATTCTGATTTGTCAAGTGTGTACAGGACCTAATGCAGTCTTGGCATGTAATCATTGTAAAATATTTCCCAGCTTCTCTCTTTGAAAACAGTTGCTAGGAAAAGCATTGTTTTAGGAGGCTGGCAATAAACTAAACCACAGAAATTAGGCTTTGAAATTACCTTGATACTTGGCAAAAGAGGTAATGAGGTAACTTGCAGTCTAGTTTATAACATACCCTTTGGTGAAAAGCAAAGTAGCCTTTTTCTTAGGTTGATTTAAAAATGTATCTGTTTGTGACCATGAGCTCCAGGGCCTTCTTGGAGCTTGACAATGTGCTGATGGTTGTGCAGCTTGGATGGAGGGTGCTCGGTGTCCCTGCAGCTGCGCACTGGCCAGGTTCTGTCTCCTCCACCAGAAGCAAGCTTTGTTCCGTGTGGCCCTGCCGTCTGCATACAGAGCAGCCTTTGATGGGCTGCCTTTGACGTGATTTGTTTACGGCAGCCAGAAATGCTTCTTGCATAATGAGAGCAGTTAATCATGGAAACTGAGCTCTTCCTGTTTGTGCACTTCTAGCAGTCTTCTGTTGTAAATATTAAAAGGTAACGGCAAAAGGATGAAAACCTTTTAAAAAGGCACAAATCAGTTAATTCATCAGATCATGTGATTGCTACTGATTACATGGATATCTTTAGGGAAGCAGAAAATGATTGCTGAACACATGCCTTGTGTTTTGATGATTGCATTAAAAGTCCCCCAGTGGGATGGCATTTATTGGCTCTTAGAGCTTTTCTGACATTAAATTTCAGGCAGCCAGCACAAGGAGAAACACCGTAACGTATATCTAACCTCATATGTGCAGTTAAAGAATAATCTTGATCAAGCTCTGCTAGGCTTTGCTAAATAGACGAGGGCTTTCAGCAAGACCCCAGACTTTTATTTTGAAGTGGAGTAGCAGCTGTTGGCTATTGCGGTGCAGAGCTGCAGCGGCCTGGGTCACACAGAGCTCCGGGTGTCTGCAGGGTGTCTGCAGGCTGCAGGCCGAGCCCAGTGGCGCAGGCACCGAGCTGCATTTATTTGCTGTGCTGTTTGACCTGTTGGTTTGAGAGAGCTCCCTGGACCATCTGAATGGCTATGGGAGATGGTGAGTAAGATTTATTTTTCTTTTTTTTGCTTGTGCTATACACTTCCTTTTAAAGTGACAGTCATCTGCTGTATAAGAAATATATTTCTCCCTAAAGAACGAAGGACACTTTGTGTGTGTATGTGTGTGTGTGTATATACACACACACACTCGTATGTTCATGTGTGCACGTGTGTGCGTACTTGTCATTTGGTATCTTTTTCTACTTGATATGTCTGTATGGGATCTGGCAAATACAAGATGACAGTTTATCCTGCAACCCAAGCAAACCCTCTGTCTTTGGTGGTGGATATAAAGGGATGTTGGAAGAAACATGGAATAATATAAAAGCTTTGAAGAGAGAACATGGCCTTTGGAAGAATGACAGATTTGGCAGGAAGGTTTAGTTAGCTAGCTTGTTATCTTTCCTGTTGTATTTGACAACAAGTAGAATTCTGTGGTGATAAAGTATATAAAGAAGCAAAATGGCTTGCCATGGGCACTGTTTCAATTGATATGCTTGTGATTTGTCAGTGTCCCTAGTAAATAGTTCTCTAGAAAATATTTAGTCTTTTACAAATTCTGTACTGGTGTAATTTGATCAAAAATTGATTTTGCCAGTGTTTTATTGTGATAAGAATAATTTTAAAAACATATATAGTGCTGTATAGTTTTCCAAAGCACTTGAGTATACTTATTGTACATTAACTCCTAAGGTACAAATAACTGTGAAGTGTACAGAGTATTTGGGTATTTCCATTTCACAGATTGGAAAACTAAGGCTTGTTGAGATTATAAGTCCCAGATCCAGGCACAAAGCAAACCAAAATCAAATCTGGAGCCTCAAATGTGCATTCAGTATTGTGCTTCATAACACTTAATACTTGAGCTTTTTTTTCATTATTAAACATTTTGTTAAGATGCTTAGAGGTATACTTTATAATTACATCAACACCAGAGATGTGTAAGAAGGGGAATTTGAGGTTACTTCAAAAATGTTTTGTGTATTTTTCACTATGTTCTTTAGGAAGACTGGTCTGTATTTGGGAGTTTTAACTCTAACAGTTTCAGCCTCCTTTATGACTGTATAATGACTTCTCTCTAAGGAGTCTGTCCCCTTGGGACGATGAGGAATAGGGTGCAAACTTACCAAAAGGATGATATTGGTAAACAGTCATTTAAACTTTTATACACATGTTAATGGAAATATGATACTAAATCTGGTTTTGCATATTGTTATAGTTTATCCCAAGAATTTACATAAATGTTTTATATGTCCTTATAGAAATAAATAACAATATAAACTTCTAATTTTTAAGGCAAAAGCCATCAAAGTTAACAAATTAAATTCTTATATACTTACTGGCATTGCCAAGTTTGTTTGATTGTTATTTCTAAACCTTAATTTACAAGCAACTCTAAATATTGCATTTGATTTGGGTTGTATCCAGATTTTATTTCTTTTTTAAGCATTATAAGTTCAATGGCTGTCAATGTATATTTATTTAATTTTTCTTTTTTCAAGTAATACTGAATACATTCAGACTGTATAGGAATGCACTGATTTTTAAAAAATCAAAGTAACAACCTCATAAAGCTCAGAGGGTAACCTTCTTGCATATTCTCGTCTTTAAAATGGAAATACTTTTATTGGATTTTTATCGATAAAGTAATGTATCTTTATTAAAAAATTAAACACCTAAACAGTAGTAACAGGTTATCTTGGGATTTATAGTTCTTAACAGTTTCATATATACTTCTCTGTATATTAGTCTCTCTCACATAATACACATACATCATACTAGTATCATGTGAACACATACAACAAATGGATTATGTTATTCCTAACCTATTTTGTTTCTTATTCTTTAATACACAAATATCTTCTCTTTTTAAAAATTCAAACAATGCAGATAAAGCAAAAATCCTCTCAGAACTGCCTCCAAGCCTTTTTATACCTTTTACTCTGCCTTACATATATATTAAGTATCAAAATGAATTATTTTGTTTTTGACCATGTTTACATAAATGGCATCATTCTTAACATATTTTTGCCATTTACTATGTCTACTCAATATTGCATAGTGATCTTTCTTTATGCCATCATGTGTAACTGTTTTATTTGTTTGAACTGTTGCACAGTATTCCATAGTATGGATATATCATAACCATTTCTTTGTGGAATTTCAGATTGCTTAATCACATATAACTTTTCTAAATGATTCTGAAATAAACATCTTTGTACAAATCATGTGTGTGTGCACATATATATTTTTTTAAATAATTGGAAGTTGAATTTCTGGATCAAAGTTTTTATTCATTTCAAATTGTGTTAGCTATCTCTAATTTCCTCCCAAAGAGGCTTTACCACTTACATTCCCACCAATAGTGCCTTCTATCTTGCATTCTTTTGAGTTCTCATTATTATTAATCTTTTTAAAATTTGCCTATCAGATGGGTGAAAAATATCTCACCCTTTTAAAAAACATCTCTTCTTTCTAATAAGGTTGATCAACTTCATACGTTTGGTTGTTTGTATTTTCTTTTTTGTGGATTGCTTTCTGGCATCTTTAGCCAACTTTCTGGTTTTGACTTTGTTGTTTACTTATAGTTGCTCTGTATGTTCTGGCTATTAATCTGTTATCTATTAAATATATTATATAAGCTTAACTTCAAGGCCATATGAAAGATTTTATTTATTAACAGTTTTATTTCTGGACAAATTCAGATTTGTGAAGTACTGTAATGACTAACGATTGAAGAGTTGTCAGGGGTGACTTTCAGGTGCCTTTCTGTTTAGTTGTCTTTATCCTCACCTAAGAATATAAAACCAGGCAGTCAGATGATTGTGAAGTAGCTCTGGGCAGTCAAACCAGATAGAGTTAAAAACCTGTAGGATTATTATGTGGCTCTGAGCCCTGAAATCTGCCTCAAAAGCTCACGAGAGGAATTTGGCCTTTTGTTGTTATGCTGCAGAGTGGCTGGAAAGAAATAAGGTTTTGTTGCAAATAGACTGTTTCTAAACTTTAAACATTTCAACACAATCTATCATTCCAAACGCTGAATCTCTTAAAAAATCCATACAAGCGATGACATAACCTTGGCGTTCTATAGGTAAGCCTTTTGGGACCACTCCAAACTGACATATAACTACTGGTTTGGGGGATAGGGAACAATAGCAAGAAATTAATGTTGAATAGATCTCTATTCTTTGAAACCCTTGAATATTCTATGTGATACACTAGGATTGGATAATTTAAGTCACTGAAAGAAAGCAACCCTTTAACTTACTGGCCAAAAGGCCAAGCTTTTCTTCTAGGAGCAGTAAGGGAAAAAAAGAGTCTATGAGGAGAAAAAGTAAATTACAAAGGAGAAAAAAAATGGGCATTCAGCAGCAATAAAGGCAGATAAGTAGTGGGAACTAAGATTGAAAATCTTCTTGATACAGACCCATTTACCCATCTGGGTGCAAAGTGTTGGACATCAGTAGCAAGTTATCCTCAAACATGATGTTCCTAATGAACCTGAATCTTCAAGAAAAGATTTACATCTTTTCTTTGTATATATATAGGATGTATAGTAGATGTTCTTTTTTTTTTTTTTTTGTGGTACGCGGGCCTCTCACTGTTGTGGCCTCTCCCGTTGCGGAGCACAGGCTCCGGATGCACAGACTCAGCGGCCATGGCTCACGGGCCCAGCCGCTCTGCGGCATGTGGGATCTTCCCAGACCGGGGCACAAACCCGTGTCCCCTGCATCGGCAGGCGGACTCTCAACCATTGCGCCACCAGGGAAGCCCTAGTAGATGTTCTTGACAGCTGTTATAACCAAGCTGTAGCTGTCATGAAATTTTAACTACCTGAAATGACTACATTTTGTAAAGTTCTAAATAAGCCTTATTATGAGGCTCATTTATTGTTTAGTTTGATATCATGGTTATCATGAAATATGTTATTTACTTTTATTAATACCAAATAACGGTTTAAATTGTGTTTAGCTTTTTACTTCACTGAACTATTGAAGGTCTTAAATTTTTAAAGACTCCTTTAAAGAGGAAGGTAAAAGTCTTCAAATATTTTTTAACTAGTGAGTTAATATCTACCTAGAAATTTTAAGAGAGTTTATCAAATTTCTTGGCCTCTCTTAAACTTTGTATGGAATAAACTTTATTTTTAATAAATAAAATAGTTAACTATTTAAGATTAACTGTGCTGTTGAACACAGTATCTTCATGTGAATATTAAAATCTGGTGATTAGGGACTTCCCTGGTGGCGCAGTGGTTAAGAATCTGCCTGCCAATGCAGGGGACACGGGTTCAATCCCTGGTCTGGGAAGATCCCACATGCCGCAGAGCAACTAAGCCTGTGCGCCACAACTCCTGAGCCTGTGCCCTAGAGCCCGTGAGCCACAACTACTGAGCCTGCGTGCCACAACTACTGAAGCCCATGCGCCTAGAGCCCGTGCTCCATAGCAAGAGAAGCCACCGCGATGAGAAGCCCATGCACCACAACGAAGAGTAGCCCCAGCTCGCCGCACTAAAGAAACCCCATGCGTAGCAACGAAGACCCAATGCAGCCAAATAACTAACTAACTAAATAAATAAAAAAATTTATATTTTTAAAATCTGGTGATTATTTTATTTTGAAGCACTTTGATTTTCAGTTTCTAATCACTTAACTGAAAATTTTCATTTTAGTTTAAATTGAAGACATTCTTAGTTTTTACTATTTGATTATTTTACTTCTGAAAGCTTGTGATTCTCTTTAGCCCTGGGAAATCTTTTTTTTTTTTTGATAAGTTTCTCCCCTTCATTAGTTTTAGTCTCTCCTTATAGAATTATTATTCGTCAGATATTGAACCTTCTAGGTTGATTCACTGTGTCTTTTATGTTTTGTATTCTCTCTTCCATTTATGCTTTTCTCTTTTATTCTGTGTTCTGGGAGATTTCCTTGACTTTCTTCTCCAGTTCTTCTATTAAATTTTAATTTTGGCAAACAAAAGTTTAAATGGTTCTAAAAACTGTCTTTCCTTTTCTGGTGGTTCCATTTTTACAGAATGCACGTGCACACCTGTGTGTAAAATACGGAGCTCCCTGAGTTGGGGGTGGGAAGAGCTTAATGATGAAATCATTCCATAGGTTTTCAGTTGTTCCTTGCTAATCAGCTCTGTACTTGCTGGCTTAGAAACTGTCACTTCTGTCATTCTACAAGGTAGATCAGTTCTCTCTGCTGTTTGATTCTGCTTCTGAGAATTCTAAGTTGCAGCTTTGCTATGGTATTCTTCAAAAGCCTTCCATCCTTTTAATTTGCATCTTATAAGAAATTGTTGCTATCTTTAGGTGCTGATTTCACGTACTCTCTGCCTTGCTTCATTTTCTTTGCTCTTATGATGTTGCTTATCATTTTTTTGTGTTCCATTGAGGGTTCTGGGCAAGAGAGTAAACACACTTTCAAGTGTTCTGGGCAAGTGTTCAAATTACCATACATTTTTAAGGAAAAACTTCAAACATACCCCAAAATAGAGAATATATTATGACAGACCTTCCTTACCACCCATTATCCAGCTTCAAGAAATTATCAATACATAGCCAATCTTTATTCATCTGTATCCCTACCTATCTGCCCGAGCCCTACTATCCTGCTGGAGTGGGATGTGTTTGTGTGTACATACGCACATGCACTCCTACTCATATATAAAATAAAGTAAAACATCTTTTTAAGAGACACTTACAGTACCATTTTCACATCTAAAAAAATTAACCCATAGTATCAAATGTTCAGTGTTCACATTTCCTTGATTGTTTCATAAATATCTTTTGACAGTGAATTAGGATTCAAACAAGGCTTACCATTGCAGTTAGTTGATATATCTCTTAACCCTCTGTTCATCTCTTTTTTCTCCACTTGCCATTTATTTGTTGAAGAAAAAAACATTTGAGAGTTGCCAGCATATATAGAAGATATTTAAAACTGTTGAGAATGGATGAAGCCATTTAGAAAGTGTGTTTAGAGAGAAGGAGGATGTTCAACATTTAGTGGTTGAGTAAAGGAGGAAGATACTGAGCTACAGGGACTTGTGAGGTCAGAGGAAAGCCAAGGAGAGTATCCTATTGTAAAAGCAGAGTGGAGAGTGGACAACTAAAATGTTTTTGAGTTTTCCGAGACACGTATGGTACAATAGCTTACAGGGATTATTGTTTCCTAGTCTCAGTTGCTAATTTAGCTATGACCATGGTCATTGCTGGATATGTGAGTGTATAAAACAGTTTAGAAATCCAAAGCCCTTTTACTCAATTGTTTTAATTAGAATAAGGAAGGATATAGCTTCAAGTGAAAAGCGGAACTTTGGTATAAGAAACTACTTAATATGAAAGAGTATATTTTTTGCATGAAAATCTGTGACATGGGTTCTTACTGAACTGGTTGGTTCACTGAAGAAAATACCAAATGAATTCTCTTTTTCTTGAGAAATGGTATAAAGTTTTGGCTTGCTCTTTTGTTTGCCATGTAAGATGGAGCAGTTTTTCATATTTTGTATGAATTCAGAAGCAGAAATTTCAGGTTTTCACATACATGTACCCATAAAAGTGAAGTGGAATGTTTAAATATATGGCTTTCATTTGAAGGGAAAAAGAAAAAAGGTAAGGGACTTGATTATGGTAATATGAATTTACTATTTTATATCGGAAACCGTGGGGACCAGTTGTGTTTTGGAATTCAGAATATGTCAGATTTTAGAAAACTAATATGGCCATACACCATATATTGTATAACAACTCCAGCTGGGTCTGAGGCTATACCTTGTAATCAAACATATTAATATTTTTGCAGTTAAATGTATACAAATTCACAATGAGTAAAATACACATAATAAATAGTCTCTTGTCAGTTCACATCATGTTTTGCTATAAACTGAGTTCAAATCAGTTCAGATTTTGCCACCAAATGAATTTAAAAAGACAAAACAAGTAAAGGTGGACTTTAAGAGCTTTTTGGCTTTCAGGTATGTAGGTATGGGATTGTGGGCCTGTAATAGCTCAGTGTTTGCTGAGGGCAGTTTCCAAGTGTTATATGAAGGGAACAAAAGGTAAAGCCTTATACTACTTGGGCTTCTTTTTTTTCCCCCCCCCTCAATTTTTGCCTGTCCCTCCCCCCCCTTTTCTTATCCCCTTCCTCCTTTCTCTTACTCCATTTCTTCATCCTCTATTTCCATCTCTTCCTTCTCCTCCTCCTTTATTTCTGCCTCTTCCTTCCATCACCATCTCTTCTTCCCAGTCTTATCCTCCTCCTCCATCTTCATCTCTTTCTCCTACTCTTATCAACTCCTCTCCTCCTTTTTCTCTCTTTCTCTTCCGTCATACACATAACCACTGCAGCCTGCTCACTTTATTAGTTTATGTCCTCTAGTACTTGTTAATATGTTCATCCTTTTCAGTTTCTGCACCAAACCATAGTATTGTCATTTTGAAACATTGGAGTGAGAAGAGAAGTGTCAACATAATCATGATTTATAGGTTACTTTTTGTATTTGATCCTTTTTTTTTTTTTGGGGCACGCCACGTGGCATGTGGGATCTTAGTTCCCTGACCAGGGATCAAACCTGCACCTCCTGCATTGGAAGTCTGGAGTCTTAACCGCTGGACCGCCAGGGAAGTCCCTTGATCTTTTGTTTTTGTTTATTCAATTAATATTGAAGCACCTACTATAGGTATCCTGGGTGATTTTTTTTCTGATTTATCTTCTGGTTCACTAATGATCCCTTGAGCTGTGTCTAAAATCTACTGTTATGCCTGCCTACTGCATTTAAATTTCAGTTATTGTATTTTTATTTTTAGAAGTTCTGTTTGGTTGTTTTAAAAAAAAATCTATGTCACTTTGAAAATAACTTTCTTATCCCTGAGTTATTTTCAGCTTGCCTAGTAAAAGCTGCCAAGTACAGGTGTTTTATAGCCTGTGCTTAATAATTCTAAAATTTGAATTTGAAATTCTAGGACCTTGATAATTCTAGGATCTGTTCCTATTGTCTATTTCTTTTTGTTTATTCTTGCTCATGGTGTCTTGTTTCCTGTCATGCCAAGTGATCTTTGGAAAATTATTTGTGCAAATAATGTGAGGCCAGAGAATTTCTTCCAGGAAAAGTTTGCATTTGCTTTTGCTATTGCTTGGGAGTACTACCAGTGTGAGCCTACTGAGTTTTTTTTTTTTTTTTTTTTTTTTTTTTTTTTTTTTGCGGTACGCGGGCCTCTCACCGCTGTGGCCTCTCCCGCTGCGGAGCAACAGGCTCCGGACGTGCAGGCCCAGCGGCCATGGCTCACGGGCGCAGCCGCTCCGCGGCATGTGGGATCCTCCCAGACCGGGGCACGAACCCTTGTCCCCTGCATCAGCAGGCGGACTCTCAACCACTGCACCACCAGGGAAGCCCTTTTTTTTTTTTTAGACATCTTAATTGTAGTATAATTGCTTTACAATGGTGTGTTAGTTTCTGCTGTATAACAAAGTGAATCAGTTATACATATACATGTGTCCCCATATCTCTTCCCTCTTGCATCTCCCTCCCTCCAACCCTCTCTATCCCACCCCTCTAAGTGGTCACAAAGCACCGAGCTGATCTCCCTGTGCTATGCGGCTGCTTCCCACCAGCTATCTATTTTACGTTTGGTAGTGTATATATGTCCATGCCACTCACTCACTTTGTCCCAGCTTACCCTTTTCCCTCCCCATATCCTCAAGTCCATTCTCTAGTAGGTCTGTGTCTTTATTCCCGTCTTGCCCCTAGGTTCTTCATGACCATTTTTTTAGATTCCATATATATTTGTTAGCATACGGTATTTGTCTTTCTCTTTCTGACTTACTTCACTCTGTATGACAGACTCTAGGTCCATCCATCTCATTACAAATAGCTCAATTTCGTTTCTTTTTATGGCTGAGTAATATTCCATTGTATATATGTGCCACATCTTCTTTATCCATTCATCTGTTGATGGACACTTAGGTTGCTTCCATGTCCTGGCTATTGAGAGCTGCAATGAACATTGTGGTACATGACTCTTTGAATTACGGTTTTCTCAGGGTATATGCCCAGCAGTGGGATTGCTGGGTCGTATGGTAGTTCTATTTTTAGTTTTTTAAGGAACTCCATTCTGTTCTCCATAGTGGCTGTATCAATTTACATTCTCACCAACAGTGCAAGAGGGTTCCCTTTTCTTCACACCCTCTCCAGCATTTATTGTTTGTAGATTTTTTGATGATGGCCATTCTGACCGGTGTGAGGTGTTACCTCATTGTAGTTTTGATTTGCATTTCTCTAATGATTAGTGATGTTGAGCATCTTTTCATGTGTTTTTTGGCAATCTGTATATCTTCTTTGGGGAAATGTCTATTTAGGTCCAGGTTTTTAAGAAGACTTTTGTAAATGTACATTTTATCCAGTGTTTATAGTTGTTTGTCTTTGGTGTTTCATTTCAAATAACCTAGTAACACTTTTATTGGAGACAGAATGTCTCTGTACTATGAAAAATGCATTCTGAGTGCTGTTCTACATGTTGGAGATATGGTAGTCTGCAAAATAGACCAAAGTTCTCACTCTAATAGATAATGCATTTCCTTGGGAGGAGGCAGGTAATGAAATAAGTAAAATATGTAAATGGTAAGTGCTAGAGAGAGAAATAAAGCAGGGAGGTAGGGATAGATCAGTAGCATCAGGATGGTGGAAAATTTATAATCTTAGTATCCAGAGCGGACCTAATTGAGAAAATGATAGATGAATAAACACATGAAGGAGGTGAGTAAGCAGTGTGGCTATGGAGGGGAGGAGCATTCTTGGCAGACAGGTGCAGAGCCCCTGATATGAGTCACAGCAAGAAGACTGATGGGACTGGTTGGAGAGAAAGGTGGAGAGTGAATAGGAGATGATGTTAGAGAGACCTACATGGTATCTAAGGTCTCACAGATCTTGGAGTCCTGGTAGGCCTTTTTATGGAGTCATAGGAGGATTTTGAGCAGCAGTGTGATGTAACTTTGTTCAACTCAGGACATTATGTTGAGAATAAACTCTAGGGGGACAGAGGTGGGGAGCAGGAGGAAGAGTTAGCTATGACAGTTATCCCAGGATTGTTCTAGGTACTGGTGTTACAGTATAAACAAGACAAAGTTCCTGCTGACTTCCAGTCCACGTTGTAGTTCACTCAGAAGAAACTATTATTTCAGGAAGTGGTAGGTGCTATGAAGAAATATAGGATTTGTTCTGATATTTTATAATTATTAAGAAAATCTTTTTAAGCCTGTAATATTTATAACCTAAATATAAACTAAACTACAGAACATTTTAAATTTGGGGGCTTGTGATAATGAATTAGTTTTATGAACTCTTTTATTTTTTTTTTAATTTATATTTAGTTTTGGCTGTGTTGGGTCTTCGTTGCTGCATGCAAGCTTCCTCTAGTTGGGACGAGTGGGGGCTACTCTTCATCGCAGTGCACGGGCTTCTCATTGCGGTGGCTTCTCTTGTTTGCGGAGCACGGGCTCTAGGCGCGTGGGCTTCAGTAGTTGTGGCTCGTGGGCTCTAGAGCTCAGTCTCAGTAGTTGTGATGCACAGGTTTAGTAGCTCCACGGCATGTGGAATCTTCCCAGAGCAGGGCTAAAACCTGTGTCCCCTGCATTGGCAGGCGGATTCTTAACCACTGCGCCACCAAGGAAGCCCCTAATTTTATGAATTCTTTTATCTAGCTTATGGTCAAGAAAGGTATAACCTTATGGGAAGTGGGTAAAAATCTATTTCCGTCTGTATTTGTAGATTTGTCTGTTTTTCCTTTTAGTTCTTCTTTTTGCTTTATATATTTGAAGACGAGTTATGGGTGCGTAAAAATGTAGAGTTAATTTTTTTCCCCCTATTGGATTGGGCTCCTAAATCATTATTAAAAAGTCTCTCTTTATCTCTAGTAATGCTTCTTCAAGGTGCTTTGTTTGAAATTAGTATACCTATGGCAACTTTCTTTTAGTTGGTGTTTGCCATGGTCTGTCTCTCTCATCATTTTACTTTTTAAATTTTATGTGATCCTTATATGTAAAGTATATCTCATTTAAGCAACCTGTTTTTAAAAATTCAGTCTTGGTCTTTTACTTGGAATATTTAGTTCATTTACTTTTAAGGCACTTACTGATGTATTTGATTTTATTTTTGCCACTTTATCTTTTATTTCTTTTTTTTTTTCTTAACCTGAGTTTTGGCACCTCAGGTTAAGTTTTTTATTTATTTATTTATTTTTAATTTTGGCTGTGTTGGGTCTTCGTTTCTGTGCGAGGGCTTTCTCTAGTTGCGGCAAGGGGGGCCACTCTTCATCGCGGTGTGCAGTCTCTCTTGTTGCGGAGCTCAGGCTCCAGACGTGCAGGCTCAGTAGTTGTGGCTCACGGGCCTGGTTGCTCCGTGGCATGTGGGATCCTCCCAGACCAGGGCTCGAACCCGTGTCCCCTTCATTGGCAGGCAAATTCTCAACCACTGTGCCACCAGGGAAGCCCTTTATTTCTATTTTTATCCACTTCTTTTATCTTTCTGTCTCTTTCTGAATCTTTTCAATTAATCAAATCCTTTTTATTATTTTATTTTTCTTCTAGTTGTTTATTTATGTATATATTTACTCTTACTTTAGTGGTTTGGCAAACTGTTGCTTGCAGGCCAAATCCAGCTGCCCTTCTGTTTTTGTACATAAAATTTTATTGAAACACAGCCACACCCATTTGTTTACATGTCGTGGTATCATTGCTTTAACACTACAGTAGCATAATTGAGTAGTTGTGCAGAGAGACTACATATATGTATGGTTTGCATAGCCTAAAATATTTACTATATGGCCCTTTATAGAAAAAGTTGGTGTATTCCTACCGTAGGGCTATGGCTCTGAAAATTGAGCATGCATCATAATCACTAGGAGGACTTGTTAATACACAGATTGCAGGGTCCCCATCTCCAGAATTTCTGATTCAGTAGATTTGAGTTGGGGCCTGATAATTTGCATTTCTAACAAATTGCCAGATGATGATCTGGGACCACATTTTGAGTACCACTGCCCTAGAAGTTACAATACGCATCTTTGACTTTATACAGCCTAAAATAAATTACTGTGTTTACTACTTCCATATTAATACTAAAAGCCTTAGAACCCTTTAACTTTGTTTGCTTACCTCTTTGGAGCACTATTTTATAATAATCTCAGACTGGCCACAGCTCATATGTCCATCAACAGTAGAATGGATATTAATAACTTGTGGCACATTCATGCACTATAAAACTATAAGCAATGAAAATGCATCTTCCAAATATTATATTGAGTGAAAAGTAGCTAGGTACTAGAGTACCTATTATATGATTCCTTTTATATAAAGATCAAAAATGGGCAAAACCGACTGTGGTGTTACAAGTCAAGACTAGTTAGCTTTGGTAGGAAATAGTGACTTTTGCGGGGGTCAGTGAGGGTGCTTACAGGATGCTGATAGTGATCTGTTGGTCTGGAGACTGGTTACACTGGCATATTCCTTTTGTGAAAATTAATTGAGCTGCGTACTTTAATTTATATACTTTTCTCTACCTTGTTTTGATAAAAAGGTAAAAATTAATTTCCTAAGAGTTTAAGAATGTTGAGTTATTTTTAAGCAGTAGAGATATTTACTCATTTTAATTCTTGTGTGTGTGTGTGGGAACAGAGAACACTGTTTCCATGGGAACTTCTGGCTACTCAAGTTTTAGTACCTCTCTCTCTCTGTAGATTTGTGTATATACTCTGTCCCTCTTAGCTACATTTTTTTGTTTCAATATGGTAGTGGCAAATAAAAGCTTATTTGGGATTGTATTAGTTTTTTTAACAGAGCAGTCTCTATAGAGCATAGGTTTTAATTGATCCAAACTGGCTCCCCAATAGCATTATGCTAAAAAATATATATATATATATTTTTTTTTTTAACTAGAAGATACTTTTTTCCTACAAGTTGTGCTATTTAAGAAAAACACTTGCTGAAATGGAATGTGGTTTATGGGTGTCTACTGAATAGTAAATTTAATGGGTATCTATTTGATTCTTTTTTCCAATAAATAAAACAGTCTTACTTGTCTGGTATATATATTTTAAAATATATTCAATAGTTGGACTTGCAGTCCTTTGTAGGGATGATTTTATTCTGCTGGATTTGGGTGTTTGCATAGGTAAGGGATGCAGACTGAAAGGAAGAGATTCTGGCACGTTGTTGTGAAGCCTGTTGTAAAGCTCCTTCTCTGCCTCGCCCATCTTGTTTGTCGTGGTTGGTTTGTGCAGGGTCCTAGAGAAAACCATCTTCTTGGACGAGTAAAATGCATACATCTTGTGATTTGGAGGGTGGGGTGGGGGTGGGTGGGTTCATTTTATATAAGGAGATTATACTTGTGTGGTTATTCATAAATATTCCAAAAGGAGCTTTGTAGAGTATTTTAGAATCATTTATGAGAACAAATTGTTCAGTTTGGTTTCTGTGGCCTAAATAAACAGCAAATTGTAAGATTACATAGTTAATTATGCCAGTAATGAGCACTGTGATACTCCGTATTTTTACTGATGCAATAATAAGCACTCCAGCAGATTGAATATTGCAGAAAACATTTTCTATTTGTATAAATTTTCATGTGAATTAAATAGGAGAAAACAAATGTAGGTTTATAAACCTTTAGTATTGAATGCCCTTGAAATTTTGATATAGACTAAGGATTGCAACTACATGGAGGATTTTTTAAAAGACATGGAGAATTTTTACCTTTCATCTGGCAGTAGCTGCCATAAGATGATGTCACCTTGTAGCTGATTGGCTGTTACAGCACCTAGGGCAGGGAAGAGAAAGAAAAATGCCGGCACAAACCTCAGTGGTGGTTCTGTGGTTGTTGCTGTCTGTTTTTGATAGAATCTTTGATTAGTATCAAATCTATTGTATTTGGCCATGTGAACTATTCAGAGCATCCTAGGGTGAGGAAAATTAAGAGCTTTCAGAGGAATGAGGCGACTGATTTGCAAACGGATCTGTGATTGTAAGTTGCAGAATCTGGGTATAAGGAATAAGGCAGGGTGTGCTGGAAGATGCAGTATGGGAGGAGCTGGCGGAAAATGCTTATATGAGTAGCAGAGAAATGAAAAATGCTTTTTACTGTTCTTAGAGTTAATGTATTCGGTTTTATGTTTTGACTTAATATATATAGGTAGGAAATATAATATTGCAGACTGATTTTAAATTATACTGGGTTATTTTATATAGTGTTAGTCAATATATAAATGCTTATTCAAAGGAGCTTTATTTTATATTATATATCATAGAAATTAATGGCTTTATATATAGCTTTATTTGATTTTGAGTCTTATGGAAAATTGAGCAAAGCTTAGTTCTCTTAAAATACATTTTTCTAATGATTTGTGCAGATAAAAGCTTTGATGATGAAGAATCAGTGGATGGAAATAGGCCATCATCAGCTGCTTCAGCCTTCAAGGTTCCTGCACCTAAAACATCCGGAAATCCTGTCAACAGTGCAAGGAAGCCTGGTTCAGCAGGTGGCCCTAAGGTTGGAGGTAATGTAAATCCATTTCAAATCTGATGTGCATGCCTCATGCCCTTGATATGGCCACACATACTTAGAACTTTAGAGGCATATGTTTATTCATGACTGCAGCAGGATTGCAGGTCTGGAGAGTCTGTTGCAACACACAGAAGAATGTGCTGCCTTTTTGAAAATGTTTAAAATATTGTATTTTGATATTTCCTGTCAGAACATATATGAGTTTGTGTTTTCTTGAGAGTATTTATTTTTCAGAAGCCATGAAAAGATATTTAAGGGAATTTTTTGGGTTTGGGTTTTGTTTTGTTTTTTGTTTTTAAGGAGAAAGGTTTTACAGAATTTGGCTATTTTCAGATGCTTTAGTTGTTAAAGAAATATTGATATATGTAATGTTATATATTCATCTAGGGCATGAGTCTTAAATACTCTAACATTGGAAAAATGTTTGAAGATACTGGGTATTGAATAGTTTGTCACAATAGGAAATGGGTGGTGGTCAAGTAAAATTGCCTCAAAAATATTTTCTGGATTAGATAATAATAAATAGGAAAAAACAGGTTTTATGCAGTTATACAGAAAATAGTACATTCTTTGATCATTTTAAAACTATTTCTAGCATATTGTCTAATCTTTGAATTTTTAATGAGTATTTTTTCGTATACTAATTAGAAAGTTGTGAGTCCTTTTCAGGTGCTAGTTTTGCCAAGTTTTTATGGTAAAATGAATCCTATAAGAAAAAGGGTAAATATTTAATACTAACAAGACAGTAGTTCCTTTCTTTCTCTTTTTTGTTAATAAATTTGTGTGTTAGTTATAATTTGGGAAAACAGATTTTTCCTTGTTTATGATAGCTGGTGGGAAAGTCATGGTCTTCAGGATTTTGTTTTTTCTCTGTCTGTAGTTCTTTTAGTAAAAGCAAAAAGGAAAGAAAAATAAACTATATTTTGACCAGGTTCTCTAAGTTGTGTGCTCTTGATCTTTTTATACAACCAAACGTTATTTTCTATGTTATATGATATTCTAAATATAGGAAAACTATTATAAATATTTCATCTTAAATATCTTTAACTAATATGTCATGTAACCAACAAGAAAGATGGTATGGTATAGGTATACACACACACATATTTGCATGCATATAAATAAATAGATAAATAAAATACTGTTTAATAGAAATGTCTTATTGATTTCTCTGGATATTTCGGGTAATTTATACTTTAGTATTTTAATTATTTTATTTTTGTTTTGCAATTATAGGAGTGTATTCTCATTCAGATGTTAGTTATTATATCCTATTACATGATGTCTATTATGCATTCTTACTTATTTCTGGTAAAAAGTAAATGACATTCTTTGCTTTCTTACTTTTGTAACAAATGACTACCTTCACTTACTACAAGGAATATTTTTTTATTTTGAGATATAGGTTTCCAATCTATGATACTATGATAATTATTTTATGAAATTGTCTTATTTGACTTAAAATGGATTAATATTTGAAATTCATGGTGAAAATATTTAACATTTTTGTGAATCTGAGCCAGTAGTTTATAATTAGCTCTGATTTTCATGTTTTACTTTCTTTTCTTAGATGAAAATTGAAGATTGTAGTTTACCTACCAAAGGTCACTTAATTCTGATGTTAATCAAATTGATAAAATCAGATTTCTTTTTAAAGAAACAGTAGACTTTCTTAATGCCATTCCCCCCTTCTCTGATTTGTAGTCCTACCAGATATGAGAATGTAGGTAGCTTTCATGATTGTAGTCATTAATCACTCATACAGATTATATTATCCATCCTGGCAGTGGCCCTTTTGATAAAAATAAGGGAGAGACCTTCGTTCTTTTTTCATTCTCCTCTTCCTCCACTTCTTCCTCCTCAGTCTTTTGGCAGTTGCGTATTCATTCTGCAATTTTTAGTTTATTTCTTTTGTTTGCCATAGCTCATTTAGGTTCATTCATTACCCATTTTTGTAAGAAAAAAGCTATTAGAGGATACTGATATTGCTTCAGAAATTGTTATTCTTGGCTATCAGCCCTTCTTTGAAAATTTAACTTTAGATCTTTTTGTTCTTGGCAGAAGCTTATTGATTTTTAAATCAGTTGTAGAATGTTTTCTTAGAGTTGTAGAATCTTTGAGTTAGAAGGGACCTTGGGAGTCATATAGTTAAATTTACTATTCAAGTATAGCAATCCCTTTCAAAATATTCTGATAGATGATTATTCAGCATCTGATGAAATATGTGCTCATGGATTAAAATTTGGGACAAAAACCATCTGCAGTACCACTACGTATAGACATAATCAACTGATAAATTATGATGTACTTTGTTCCAGTTATTTTTATAATAACTTTTCTAACTATTTTTACACATAGAAATATTTTCTCAGGAGGAGGACAGAATTGGCACCCTTCCTTTTGTAGTTTTGTATACCTTTTGTCTCATTAATATTTTACCCTGATCATTTCCTCATTGGTCTAAAATTATTAATTTAAAACTATTCATGGTTAGTATTCATATCTAGGCTGCTTTCATGTTTTCTGCAGTTATAAACGGTGCCATCATTCTTTTAAGTATATATTTTATTAGCATATCTCCAATCATTTCCTTGGAATAAATTTTTAAAGTTTACTTAATCAAAAGTTACAGAGATTTCTTGTGTTCTTTCAGTTTGGCGTAGTATCCTCCAGAAAAGTTATAAGCCATTTCAATTCTGGATAAATTTAATTATTTTTTTATATTGCATTAAAATCTGCCTCCTTGTAACTTAGGCAGGGAAGATGAATTATCTGTTAACATAATACTTTCAAATTCTTGAAGGTTGTCCTGTCTCTCTTTATATAACTATTGTGTTTTCTAGACTACAGTTTCTTTCTCATAACTTTACATGGAATAATGGTGATTTAGTCCAGGCATTTTATTTGCTACTCCTTGGTATATAATAAACAGGTATGATTAGTTCCTAATTAAAGGAGTATGGTAGACAGAGGTATACAATAGTGGTATAAGCCAGTCACAGTCCACTGAGTTTAACAAATTTCTTTTCAGAAGGATTACCAAAATAATAAAGTGAGCTTCTTTGGAATCCTGATTGAATCTGCTCTGAAGTTTTGGAGTTTAATTTACTTCACTTCTCCCAGAGATATATGTCAAGATTAAAGAGATGTATGCTATTTTTAGCAAAGTATCCTAGCCAGTTAAAGCCAGTAGGACCTGTGTTTAATCTTTACTGTGTGTTAGTTTTGTTTTGTTCTTTGCCTCGGTGTGCCAACCTTTTCTACTCATATTGTAATTGTGGGGCTTTTAAACCAAGGAGAATTAAAAAAGAAAAGGTTATGGGTTGCTCCCATAACCTTTTCCAAATATATCATGGCTATAAAAATCCATATTATGTGGATGTCAAAAGTGTTACCTTTGTGCTTTGCTAATTAGAATAAGGATAAATTGAATTCCCTTAAATAGTCCATTTTCTGAATAACATTTGTGGCTTCATAATAGGAATTTAGATAAACATATTTTCCCTCCTTTTGGCTTTATGGCTTTAATACAATTGCTGATTATACCAGATTATTTGTAATACTTACATCTCTATAGTATTTTAGGTAATAGTTTTTTAAAATTGGGGGATGTTTTTACTTATGTTCTCTCATTTAAACCTCAGAACTCTTTGAGTTAGATACTTTATCTCAGTTTTACTGATGAGCAAACTAAAGTTCAGAGAATTTAAGCAACTTGAACAGGTCATGCATCTAATAAGTAGATGAGGCACAAAAATCACGTTGCTATACTGCCACCAACACTAATCTCACTGGGTAAATAAGAACTCTTCTAGATCCTAAAGCTCTGAGGTTATAATCTACAGGAATGATCACTACTTTCAGGGTCCACAAATCAGTCATTTTAAACCTCAACTAGTATGATTCCCAGCAAAATAGAATATTTGGAAGTAAGCAAACTGGTAATTTTTTCATTATAAATGGAAATACTTTTTAGAGTTTTCTTTTTGAAATTGCCTTTTTAAAGCTTACTGAGTTATAATGTCCTTATTCCTGTACCAATTATTTTGGCTGCTATTCTTTTCTAAAAATAAAAATTGAATTAGATGATGATATAATTGTTTTTGTTTATCATTAGTACCAGATTCTGACGTTAGTGATTTGTCACTGAGGCTTGTATGTAATCATTGAAACACATCATTAACCAAATCATCAATTGTCAAAGTTCTGTTGTTCTCTCTCACTTGCCCATTCATTCAAGCAGACAGAGTATTTTCTCTCAATTGTTTCCATCTAATATCAAAGGCTACTTTGAAATGGCTTTAACTTTGAATTCTTACAATTGCTTAATTACTGTCTTTTCAAATTCAGTAGTACTTACTTGTCTTTAGGGTATTTTATATTAGTTTTACTTTATGTCTTACCTGAGGTTTTATTAAGAATGTCTAAGTATCTGTTTTCCACAAATTATGCTAATCATTCCCATTTTTTCCTGTGATGCAAACAACAAAGATGTTTTTCCTTTTAAACAAATAAAGATCATGAAAATCAATATGTATTTAATAAAACAAATCTCACAGAATTTGTTGTTTAATCTTGAAATCTAAGTTTTTAATTCGTAAACCTAAATTTCTTGTTTTTGAACTTATGTAAAACCAAATAACTTTTCTGTTTGTGTATTTTGTTTTGCTCATTTTCTTCCTCCTTTCTTCCCCTTAATGACAGGGAATGATACTAAACCCAAAAGATTTTAGCCTTGAAGGGATCTTAAAAGATGATCTGACCACAGTTCAGATGAAGAGACTAAGCCTCAGAAAGCTAAATGATGTATCCAAGATCAGTTAGTTATTAGCAGAGATGAAACAAGGGCCCAGTGTTTGGCCCACCGTCAAGGGCTTTTTGGATTATCTCTGGGTCATCTCCTCACTAATACCGCATATAATACATATTTCGTATTTTTATCCCATATAGCAAAACACTATTAATGACATTTGGAATTTAAGGATTGGCCAGTCACCATTCTGTCTTAAATTTCTGTGAATCCCATGTCATTCATCATAAGATGCCCTGGTGCTGTCTCTCTTAACTGTGGTTTTAAGGTAAATAAGATTTGAATAATTAACCAATAAGTTATTATAAATATAAATCAATAAACTGCCCAATGGCCTACTGTGTCTAAGAATATGTGTGTTTTGCTGTAGTTATTTTCTTTGTCCTCAGTTTTGTTTTACCTCTTGTGCAAGACTTAAAGTCAAAGAAATTTCATTGTGCAAGGTTTATTTTCTGAAGCATTCAGAATGTTTGAGAAGGGAGGAAATTAATATAAACAGCCAAATTATTGTGATTAAAATTAGTAGATATATTGAAGACCCAGTCTCTTCACAGATGAGTTATTGTCTTTATCTACATGTGTATGTAGAGCTTACTGTGTGCAAGGCTTCATGTTAGGCACTGAAGAGACCATAGGAATGCTCAAGAAAGAAAGCAGAAAAGAAATTGGAAAAGAAATTACAATATCTGTCCATGCTCATTATCCCACCAACCAGTGTTAGTGGTTTTTAGTGTTTTGGCCTTTCCATACTTCATTTGCCTATACTTTTTGACTGAGATTTAAGTGTTAGAAAATTATAGTGTCATATAGGTAGGCAAATTGATTTCAAGGTTTGCCTCAGAAAAGAGTGAAATATTAATATAGATCACACATGTGAGGGATTTTCCATTAGTTAGATTTGTTATACTTGATCCATATAAAGTAGAAGTTTGTAATAACTTACAATTCCAACTTATATTTATTACATTATATTACTGAATTGGTAAGAAGCATTATTTCTGTGACGGGCATGCTGTAAATTTAATTTTTTCCATTAACTTGGCATTTTTCTTTTTTAGAACCAATTTATGTGTTTCTTACTAATAAATTGAATGGCATAATTTGATTTTTTAAATATAAAATGTATACCCACTGTTAACAAGTCTAACATTAGAGAAATGTTTAGGAAAAAAAACTTTCATACCATCTTGCTTTTCTAATCTCATTGCCCAGTGTTATGTATGATATCCTTCCACATCTTACTCCATTTTTATTTGTGTAGGTATTTAGATTAGATTTTATTTTTGCCCCCATTAAACATACTAGTAAACACTTTGCAACTTGCTTTTTTTTCACAAAACATCCTTCTGTCCTTCAGCATCAAGAATGAGAGCTATCACATTCTTTTAATAGCTATACAGTGTTCCACATTATTGATGTACCATGATTTAATAAACTATTTCTCTGTCAGTGTCATTCAGGTTGTTCGCAACTTTATGCCATTACAAAGAATGCAGGTCTCCATGTACTTATGTATTTGGTCATTCTGGTGCTTCTGATCTGTAGAATAGACTCCTCTAAATGAGGTTGCTTGGTCAAGGTTGTGTGCGCTTTTAATTTTTTTTTTAACATCTTTATTGGAGTATAATTGCTTTACAATGGTGTGTTAGTTTCTGCTTTATAACAGAGTGAATCATGTGCTTTTAATTTTAATAAAGACATTATTTTACCTTCTCCGGCCTTGAATATAACAGGTTCATTGTGATGGTGAAAAATGGTACTTCTTTTTCTTAATCCTCATCCGTCTATCCAGCCAGCCAGCAGCTAGCAGATGTTTACTGGAAGCTTTTAGTATGCTGCTGTTCTCGTAATCTCTGGGAAATATCAGTGAACAAGAACAAACGCCCTGTCCTCCCAGAGTTTATATTCCAGTGAGATTCAGAATATTTAAATTCATTAATAGGGATTAGCATATCCTCTTGTGTGAGTTGTAATTTGTTATTATTTGCCCATTTTTTAATTGGGCTGTTTTGTCTTCTCAGTTTGTTACAGTTTTTAAAATATTAGGCCTTTTATGCTTTTATTAAAAGTTACAAATATTTCTTCAGTTCCTCCTTTGTCTATGGCATTTTTATGTCAAAATTAAAAAATTTTTGCTTTGGTAGGTAAAATATCTATCCTTTTTTTTTTTTTTTAACTTCCCAATTTCCTGTCTTGAATAAGAAGGACTATTGTCTAGTCCCCAAAGTTTATACAAATAGTCTAATTTATTCTAAAACATAAATTATTTTACATTTAGTTTGTTAAGTGTATCTGGAATTTTTTTTTGTATAAAGTGACAGTATATTCATTTTAATTTCTTTTCTTCCTTATGTATGGGCAAGTTAATGTCGATGCAATTGGATAAAGCATTCTTTACTCCATTGAATTGAGATACTACTAACTGGATATATTTTGGTTACTGATGTTCCTGATGTTTATCTTTACTTATTCTAACTTTTTAGTGAGTGGTTTCCCAAACTTTTTATTATGAAAATTTTTAAGCATATAGAAAAGTTGGCATGCAGTAAACACTCATCACCTAGATTTAATAACTAGCATTTTGTCATATTTGTTTTAACCATCTCCATATAGATATATTCCCACACGTATTCTTTTTTTTTCCAAAACTCAACAGTTGGAAAGCAAATTGTAGACATCATGACATTTCAGCCATAAATATTTAATATACACCTCCTAAGACTTAAAGGTGTGCTTCATTATAACCATAATACAATTATCATATGCCAGAAAATTCCATAATATTATGTATAAAAAAATCCCTTCACCAATTTTTATACCATGACATTGACTTTTTTTTAAAAGAGTCTATGCTAGTTGTCTTTTAGATTGTCCCATGCTGTGGATTTGTCTGATTTCTTTGTGGTGATATTTAACTTGTTCCTTTAAGCCCTTTTATTTTCTGTAAGTTTATTCTAACTATATACCTCCTTTTAAGCACTTCCATTCTGTATTCAAATTTCCTCAAATGTCCTAAAAATATTTTTTAATAAGTGATTCTGTGGGGCCAGAAAGAAAAATTTACTGTTTGTTAGTTCAGGAATGCCCTCTTCTGTTGGTATAGTGAAATGCAACTTCTTTTCTAAATGATACATGGAAGGCTTTCTATTCAGTGCTTCTGATTCTGTGATACCATCTCATTTCAGTAGAACTGTTATCTTTTTCTTCCTTTCCTTTATCCGCCAAGCTTTGAAGGAATACCTCCACCTTCTAAGTGCTACTTACCTCTTGTTCCGAGGGGAACCATATTTGATGTCTTCGTACTCCACTGCCAAGATCCTCCTCTTCCATACAAATTCCTCGGATTTTTCTCTCCAGTGAGGACTCTGTAATTGACATTGCTGGTTTTGGTTGTTTATATTTCCCCATTTAGCTGTAAATTGAAGTTTGAAGTGAGAACTTGTATTACAAGTATGTGCTGTGGACAGTTTTTCTTTTTGATCTCTGGTTTTTGGAGTATTTAGTAAAACATTTGATTTGAATTTGGATGACTACCATTTTCCCATGGGAATCAGAATGTCTACTGTAAGTTTTAAAATTGGGTAAGGAAATAACCTTTTTTTTTAAACTAGATAATCCATTATCTCAGCATTTTGTTGAATTTTAGGCATTATTATTGAATTACTTTCCTTGTTGATCTGAATCACTTCTTTGTCGTGTATCAAATTTTTGTACATTTGTGGGTCTGTTTCGAAGTTTGTGTTTTGTTCATTTGATTAGTTGGCCTATCCCTGCACTAAAACCTGTCATCATTATCTTAGGTTTGTAAGTTTTCATTTCTGTTAGGGCAAGTACTTCCTCCCTTTTCTTATAAGGATTATCTCAACAGTTCTTGGCCCATTGCCCTTCCAAACTTTAGAATCAGCTTGACAACTTCCACAAGAAATCCTGTTGGAGGCTTGATTATGGCAGTACTTTGGGAAGACTGGACATCTTTATGATACTGAGTCTTCCTGTCCATGAACACAGAATATCTACCCATTTATTTTAGTGTTCTTTAATGTCTCATTAAAATTTATTCTTTTTTCCACCTCAAGGATTTTCACTTTTTTTGTTTTGTTTTTGTTTGTTTGGTTTGTTTTATTTCTAGATACCTCAGAATATTTTTATTTTATGTTAAAAAACGTAGTTTTTTTTTGGCTGCGTTGGGTCTTCACTGCTGTGTGCGGGCTTTCTCTAGTTGCGGCGAGAGGGGGCTACTCTTCGTTGCAGTGCGTGGGCTTCTCATTGCGGTGGCTTCTGTTGGTGCAGAGCATGGGCTCTGGAGTGCAGGCTCAGTAGTTGTGGCGCAGGGGCTTAGTTGCTCCGCAGCATGTGGGATCTTCCCGGACCAGGGCTCAAACACATGTCCTCTGCATTGACAGGTGGATTCTTAACCACTGTGCCACCAGGGAAGTCCCAAGAAGCATAGTAATTTTTTTAATTGTAAAACTTCATTGAAAGAAATTTTAAAAGTCATAAATAAATGGACATACTGCATTCCTGGATAGGAAAACAGTGTTACAAAGATGTGAGTTCTCCCCAAATTCATCTATAGAGTCAACGCATTTTCTTTTTTTTTTAAAATTGAGGTATCGTTGACATGCAACGTTATATCAATTTCAGTTGTACAATATAATGATTCAATATTTTTATATATTGCAAAATGATCACCACAATAAGTCTAGTTAACATCCGTCACCATACACAGTTACAGAGCTTTTTTTCCCTTGTGATGAGAACTTTTGAGATTAACTCCCTTAGCAACTTTCAAATATGCGGTACAGTGTCAACTCTAGTCACCATGCTGTACTTTACATCCCATAGCTTATTTATTTTATAACTGGAAGTCTGTACCTTTTGACTCCCTTCACCTATTTCATCCACCCCTTGCCTCTGGCAACCACCAATCTGTTCTCTGTATCTGTGTGCTTGTTTTTTTGTTTGTTTGTTTTTTAGATTTCACATATAAGCGAGATCATACTATATTTGTCTTTCTCTGTCTGATTTATTTCACTCAGCATGATGTCCTCAAGGTTCCTGGACATAGTATTTTCTTAATTTAAAATTTCTAACTTTGTTGCTGATGCATAGAAATGAAATCAATTATTATATTTTGATTTTATATCTAGTCACCTAGCTAAAGTTTAATTTTTAATGATTTTACTGTATATTATTTTGGGTTTTCTATCTACACCAGGATTTGGCAAATTACAGCCAGCAGGCCAAATGTGTCCTTGCTATCTGGTTTTAGAAATAAAGGTTTATTGGAATGTCAGGGAACTAAGGTCCTGCAGGCCCTGCGGCCAAAAATAGTTAGATAGATGGACAGATAGATAGCTAGATAGCTAGACAAAGTGTACAGCTCAGTGTTTTTAAAAAAAAAAAAAACTGTTTAAGTGGACCTGCATAGTTCAAACCTGTTTTGTTCAAGGATCAAATGTATTTAAACTTAGATTGTGAGCTCGTTGCTTGAACTTAATTAGTGGAAGTCCTTTAGGTCCAAATTGGGGATTCTAGAAGCTTTCCTCTGAGAAGTTTTTTTTCTGCTGGACACTGGGGAATAACCAATCAGGGACCCCTTCAGCCTCTCCTAGGTCTTGTCTCAACCAGAATTCTCAGTTACTCTTCTCCACCTCTTTACTGGGAACTCCACTTTTCAATAGGGAAATCTGCAAAGTCACATTGTAAAAGGAGCAATTGTCAAGAATGAGAGCAATTGTTGCTGCTACCCTTGCAGCCAGCCTACTGCAGCTTGCCCTCTGACCACGATAATTTACATGCCTCCTACACACAAAATGCATTCATGGACATTTCCCCAAGGTCTCATCCTAATTATACCATCAGGCTCAAAGTCTGTGATCCTTTGATCTGCATCAGGTCCAGATGCATGAGGTTTCTATCCTCTGGTGTGGCTCCTCTCCATGCAGAGGCCTCTGAACTAAAAAGACATCTACTTGCACCCCACATACTCAACATACAGGACAGAAAAACCATAATAGACACTCCCATTAAAAAAAGGGGAGGGGCTTCCCTGGTGGCGCAGTGGTTGAGAGTCCGCCTGCCAATGCAGGGGACACGGGTTCGTGCCCCAGTCCGGGAAGATCCCACATGCTGCGGAGCAGCTAGACCCGTGAGCCATGGCCGCTGAACCTGCGCGTCCGGAGCCTGTGCTCCGCAACGGGAGAGGCCCGCGTACCGCAAAAAAAAAAAAAAAAAAAAAGGAAGGAGGGCTTCCCTGGTGGCGCAGTCGTTAAGAATCCACCTGCCCGGTGCAGGGTATGTGGGTTTGAGCCCTGGTCCGGGAAGATCCCACATGCCGTGGAGCAAATAAGCCCGTGCACCACAGCTACTGAGCCTGTGCTCTGAAGCCCGTGAACCACAACTACTGAAGCCCGTGTGCCTAGAACCTGTGCTCTGCAACAAGAGAAGCCACCGCCATGAGAAGCCTGTGCACCGCAACGAAGAGTAGCCCCAGCTCACCGCAACTGGAGAAAGCCTGCGCACGGCAACAAGGACCCAATGCAGCCAAAAATTTTTTTTAAATAAATTAAATAAATAAGTTTCTTTAAAAAGGTTGGGGGAAGGAACGGGAACTTCATAGTAGTCACTGATTTATAGCAATTTTGAAATCCAACAGGAACCTGCTGTTAGTTCCCTTATTACAGGGGTCATGAATGTTCCATCATGAAGGTTTCATTCTCTCTTTGGGTGTGCTTCTCTAAATCAGTGTTTTCTTCTGTTCTTGGTTTCGCCCTGGACTCTGGGCTCTGCCCCCGAAATCTTTTCTTCTTTTGTATCAAAATGTCCTGTGTTTTCAGCTGATTGTCGTTTTCAACCTACTTCCCTTAGAAAGTTGGGGATCCAGAAAGCTTTTCTGTCTTTTCATAGCACTCTTCAAAAGCACTGATAGTGCTTTCATTAGTGTAACTCTCTTTGAAAATTATAAATTTTGTATGAATTTCATCAAGGTTCCTGCCATATTTCCCTCCATGTTGTTTTTCCAGCATTTATCTTTCTCTTCAGTGCTAGTCGCTTCACTGTAGCTTGAGAAGAATCTGCCTCTTTCCATCTCTAAAACTTTGCTCTCCTTGCTCCTGTATCTGTACTTTACCCTTTGTTTCATTCACCATTGTATCCAGCACTTCACCTTATTAGTAGTTAAGGACTAAGTAGAATGGAGTTTTCTCTTTATACTTGAACCTTTTAAAGTAGTATTTGAGGATTTCTGAGAATGCCTCGTCTAGGCAGTCTGGCACACTAGAAACCATGGTATCTCCTGAATGACAGTACCCTCTAATCCCACTTCCCCTCCCTCTGCTTCCCAACCAAGTGATTACCAGCTTAGAGTGGATTCTAGAGCAGGGATCAGCAAACTATAGTGCACAGGCCAAATCCAGCCAACTGTCTGTTTTTGTTTCACCCATGAGCTAGGAATATTTTTTACATCTTTAAATGATTAAAAATAGTCAAAAGAAGGATAATATTGCATGACGTGTGAAAACCATATGAAATTCAAATTTCAGTGTCCACAACTAGAGCTTTATTGGAATACAACCTTGTTCATTGTATATTGTCTGTGGCTGCTTTCGGGCTACAATGGCAGAGTTGAGAAATGGCAACAGGAACCATATGGCCCATAAAGTCTAAAATATTTGCTCTCTTGTCTTTTACAGAAAAAAATTACTGACCTCTGTTTTAGAGTGGTTAGACAGCTGGGCAAAGCTCTTCTGTTCTGTTTCAGCCCATTAATATTTTCTGGTATGATTGTTAACACAGTTATATTTGAAAGAGCTTTAGTAGAATTGGAAGCCAGCTTCGCTTGTCCCTTCAGCCCAACCTCTACTTGTGCTGCTGCTCTCAAACGTAATTTATCTAAACACATCTCCTCTTGGTGTGCACACTCATTCTCCTTTTCTTGGAGTAATATTTGACATGAAAGCCCATTACTCTTTTTGACTGTCTTCCTATGTAATTCATTCTCCTTGCTGGTGCTAAAGGGATTTTATAGTATTTTTGGGTGAACTTTTTAAAGCTGTATCAGGAAATGGAGTGATGATTGCAAGATAAAACAGTTCATTCAACAGTTTATTCGTGGCCCATTACTCTTTTTGACTGTATTCTTATGTAATTCATTCTCCTTGCTGGCGCTAAAGGGATTTTATAGTATTTTTGGGTGAACTTTTTAAAGCTGTATCAGAAAATGGAGTGATGATTGTGAGATAAAACAGTTCATTCAACAGTTTATTCCCTATGCAGGCATCCTTTTCCTACTTTGTAGGCCAGACAGTCAAAACCAAGGTGAGGGGAAACATTAGGCAAACATGGATTGTAAAAAGGTTTACTTGTAATACATGCAAGGTATAAGCAAGGTTAGAATGGGGAGCTCAGAATGTCCTCTGTCTTTACACTATTCGTATATCCCAAACACTCCCATTAGCAGCCCCTCTGCTTAAACAAAGTGATTCTCCAAGGTAAGAGTGAGGTAGATTAGGGTTAACTATTCAGACCATGCAATTTCTTACCAAATTTGGTAATGCCCATGTCCAGGTTTAGAGACCTAACTGTCACATCTGAGATAGTCACAAGGCTGCATTTATTTGTCTCTGCATCTTCTGTGGGACTTTTAAAAGCCATTATATTCTACTCCCCCACCACTCCCTACTAGCTTATTTGGCCCTAGTCATAAGAAATTACTGCATAATAAAGAAATTATGATTAGAGTAAATTGTGACTTTCAAAGTTAGACTTTCCTATGTATGTCCTTAGTCATTGGCACATTTTTCTGGCCTTATCTGGGATCTGTTCAGATGCTCTGCATCCCCTTGAAGGATTTTGACATTGTGTTATGGCTGGCGGGTTAATGTATCGACGTTAGCATTCTGTTGTATGTATGATACCTTAGTAAACTGCATATACACTGTAGTAATCCTTCATACTGATCTCCCCTTCACTTCTCCATTCCTCTGTAAAACTTTCTGTCTTCCACACTTTAGTACACTAAGGTTGTTAACTGGCTCTGCTCTGGTACATCTGCACAGGTCTCCTCTACCACTTGAGATGTATACTTTCTAGGCGTCAGTTGTTTGTTCTCAAACTTGCCTAATGGTTGCTCTTATTATTGTAACAAAGTAATTTGCAAGAAGTGGTAATATAAAGGAATAAAATATATTAATGAATGTGGAAAGAACTTTGTTTTTATGAAAACTGTGTTGAATGTTTAGGAACTGCTTGGTAAGGACCAGTCCCTAAGGAAATTTCTGTTCAGTGGCTTAGACAAAGACAACTGTGAAAGATTGGGAAGAAATTGTAAAAATCTAGGCATATGCACTCCTATCAGAGGACCCACTGTCGAAAGCAATAAACCCTGCCATATTAAGAGATTGTAAATGAATGTAGTATCTTATAAGATGTTAAGATAATATGGTTAGCTATCTTTTTGTTTCTTTGCTTTAGCTGATTATTTTCAGGTAATCAGTTAGTTACTAGTACTGATTATGGGCATGGGGTTGGGAGTTTTATGATTTTATTGGATTTTTTAATATCTAGGGAGTAACTATAATTTATTTACTCTTCTAATTGAATTTCCTATAGCAAGCATACATCCATTCCTCTTTTAGTTTATGAAATTGTCATTGCTTTTAATTTGCAGTTTTATATTGCCTTAAACTTTATGCTGTTCTGTGGTCCATCTCTTATTGCTGTTAAAACGCATATACAAAGACCTTCTGAGGTTTTTGTTTGTTTTTAAGATAAGGAGCTTTTTATACACCTTTGGAAATCCTGAGTATTTTTTATTTTTTAGGATGACTTTTTTAAGTCCAGTTTTGCAGTATTAATATTTCCTTTGGTAGATGATAAACTTAATTGAAGAGATATTTTCTGTTTAATTTTTTAACCAGAGAGATTTTTTAAGTGAATTGTCCATTGGAATGTACATCTTAGGTATTTGAAAACCATTTCATGTGTTGGATTTTTACCACGAAGAAAATAAATAATAGAGTTATCAGCCAGATTTCAGTTAGAAGACAGAATCCACAAGTCATTTTTGCAGAGAGAATTTAATATAATTTGTTAAATGGGTATTGATGAATTAAGAATGCAAGAAGAGAACACTAAAGTATCATGGAAGAAGCCGAGGAGGCGAGAAGATTACTGACCCTTCTGCCGGCTTCACAGTCCATCAGTGCAGAGCCTTCCTGGCTTTATTCTCCTTCCCCCCCAAACAGGTGTCTCCTCCCCAGCTACCTATACCACAGTACTCTCAGCAGCTGTGTTAAGATTCCTTAGTTGAGCTTTGTGACGACAGTTCTCCATGAAACCAAGTTACCTCTGTTGATTCTGGTTTCTCCACTGTCATTAAGAGCAAAGACACTATTTTAGTGTCTTCTGCACAACAATTACATATAGCAGCTGACTACCCGGGAAATAATATTTATAATTCATACTACTTCTGTTAAACAACTCCCCTCCCCATTTAAATACTGGTTAATTTGAAAAAAATAAAAATAAAAAATAAAGTATCATGGATGTAGCAATCACAGTAAATAGCTCCTACCCCTAAAGCTGGAAGAACAAAATGAGTTTAAAATTATTGAAACATAGAGGCTTAGAGGAGAGGCCCTGCAGAGCTGTGACTTGACCTCTGTGGAGCAGGTACTAGCTATCTGGTGTCTCTGTCAGGCATAGTGAGCTGGTTTCAGTGAATGTTAGAAAAACTGCAGTCTGGAACTGCTACTGAAATGAGCAACCTGCCAGAGTTGCTAGGGTTTTACTGACAAGAAGAGGAAGTAGTTAGGAAGGAGCAGGTCCCTTCTTCCTTCAGCTTTCATTCTTTCCAGCATCCTTATTGACACAGTTTAACAGGAAACCATTAGAATCAGCAGAAAAATGGTTTGCTCAGTCCTAGGCCCAGCATCACAATATAAAATAGTGTATTTGGAGCTGAAAGACAATAGCTAATTATTGGCTGTTAAACAACTACTGCCTATTAAGTTTACTTTTTTATTGTGTATGTGCAATAAAAAAATCATTTGTGTATTTAACGTTAATTTCAAGACCCTCATTTCTTTCACATTTGCTTTCCTGACCACTGCAGCACATGTGGATCCTCTGCCTCACTTATTTGGCATCATTATTGACATTTAGGGTCATATAAACTGACTGCTCAGCTTTTTAAATGTTTATCCTTTCACCTGTATTTCTTGTGTCCTTGGTCTTGCATTGAATGAGGGATGAGAGGGCTGTGTTCTTATAGTTTGGATTCTACTACCAGCCTCATCTAGTACCTTATAGAGAGTTAATCAACTACTGCTAAGTACCTTCTCTTTTCTGAAAAGTTGGAGATTTTTTTAATACCTTCTTATAAAATGGAATGTCTCAAAATTATGCCTTTTTCATATCAAAAGAGTTAATATTTTTCATGGTGTTCTCAGTGCTAAAATGCTTAAAAGTAAACTTTAAAAAATAAATTTATTTTTAATTATCAGGTGCTTCTAAGGAAGGAGGTGCCGGAGCAGTTGATGAAGATGATTTTATAAAGGCTTTTACAGATGTCCCTTCTATACAGGTAAGGATGCCAGTGAAGTGGCATTCCCCATGAATATTGCCTATGTGCCTGTTCGTAATATTATTTATTTTTGTCCCTGTTTTCCAAATTCTTTTCTTCCTGAATTGACTTAACAAATTATTATTTGTTGGTACAATTAGACTTCCAAGTGATTTTTTCAGTGAGGCTGAAATAAAATTGAATCCATATCATTGAATCATATTACATTGCAGTGTCCAACTACATCCACTTTTTTTTTTAAAGGTGCCTGTGATACAATGTTCTTCCATTTTTTTTCCTCCTACTTTTCTGTCCACTTCATCTCTTTCTCCTTTAAAGCCACATCCTTCTTTACTTGACTGTTGAATACTGAGATTTCTTAAGGGTTGGTTCTGGGCCTCTCTTCTCGCTCTCCATTTCCTTCCTTCCTTCAAATCCATGGCTTTACTTCCTGCCTTTACATAGGTAATGCACAGGTTTTTATCGCTCAGCCAGAACTCTCTTTAGTGCGAAACTAATTTTTCCACTGATTGTTTGACATCTCCTTTTAGATGTCTCAGAGGCATCTCAAATTCAACGTGCCCACAACTGGACTCATGATCTTCCCCTTTCAAACCTACTCTTCCAGTGTTTTATATGTGGAAACCTAATCAGTTATACAAGTTAGAAACCTAGGAATTATTTTATTGCAGCCAATTCCTAACTTAGTGGTATTCAAACTTCTCTCTGTATGCCCTCTAAAAGAATGTTTAAAAAATTATGTACCCCCTCACTGAAGTAAATTTTTGAGTCGGCCCTTTTTTCCCTTGTTAGGGAAGGGGGAGCCTGGCATTGTATTCCAGAGCAAAGCATCATAATAAGATTAGGAGTGGGAGAGGAACCTGCCTTTCTTTTTAAATATGGCAGAAGGACTTTTGTGAAGGGAAAGAGGGAGGCAGGAAAGGCTCAGAAGCCTCCAGTAATCACTCTGTAACAAATGTTTATCTGGTTCCCCTCCTGTCTCTTCAGCCTTGTCTCATGCCTTGCTCCCCTTTGTACTCTTGTTTTTGGCAAGTTTTTGTTTTAAGTAAAAGGGGAATTTAATGGCCGTTGAAAGTGGAAAATATAAATAGGGCCTATTTGTTGGCAGTATCTGTTTGTACTACTCAGATGGTATCTAGGACCCCATTCTTTCTTATGTCTCATTTCTGGATTCTTCTGCATCGTCTTCCCTCATGGTCAGCAACATGGCTGCAGCTGTCCGAGCCTCACTCCCTTAGTACCCTCTGCCTCTTCCGCAGTTGACCATGTAAAACTTTGAAATTCACTCTAACTGAACTAATTTAGGTCATTTGCCCCCTCTGAACCTTGACTGTGATGTAGAGAAATACTGTGCACTGACTGACTTAGGCCTTGGGTCACTGTCTCTTCCCCTGATCCCCTTTGCACTCTTTACTACTGTACTTGGCCTTCTTTCAGTTTCTTTCAGTCACAGAGCCTTTGCACGTGCTGTTCACTGCAGGGAAGGCTGATCTTTCTCTATTTTGTCTAATGATGTCTGCCTCATGCTTTAGCTCTCAATTCAAGCTTGACTTTCCTAACTAGTTCAAACCCCCTATTGTATGTATACTTTCATGGCAGTACGTGCTTCTCCTTGGTGATACTTTCTATTTGCAATTTCATATTTTATATCATTTGATTAATTTTTTTCTTTCCCTGACTAGATTATAAGTTCCATAAGGCAAAGACCATGCCTATTTTTTGCTCACCATAGTGTCCTTAGTGCCTAGAATGTTACATCCCTGTTATGTGAATATTTGTTAAGTGAATGAAAGGATAGTGGTGTTTGGCAGACAGTTAGCTCCAGAGGGAATAAAGCATGTAGCTCTCCTGGCTACAGTCTATTGAGAGGGTCGGAGGAGGGACTAACCTAAAACATGTCCTTTTGCAATATTGTATAATAAATATACAGATGCAATAGATATGTTATATACCTGAAGTCATTTTGAGAACTCAGTCCTGTTTTTACTAATCTGTAGGATATTTGCATTTTGTTTTTTAAATGACAAAGTACTTTAAAAGTATATTTGAAGTTACTCATGAGTGGAGAAATACCCTTACCTGGGTAACAGGTAAGGAAGACAAAGCATTTTATTTTATTATTATCTATAATGTATTTTCATTCTCCATTTAAAAATGGTGCTAGAATGGGAAATAATACTATTACTGGAAAGATTATTTGAACATGAGGGTATAATTTTGCTGTGGCAAGAAATATTAATGTTATAATTTTGCATCTTTTCTTTAAGATCTATTCTAGTCGAGAACTTGAAGAAACATTAAATAAAATCAGGGAAATTTTGTCAGATGACAAACATGACTGGGATCAGCGTGCCAATGCAGTAAGTTTTTTATTTTTTATTTTCTTATCCCTCTCCTTGTTTTTTCAATGTTCTTTTTCAAAAACTTGGAAATTCAATAGTAGTACTACCTGGTATTTATTTGCTTATGAAGTAGAGAGTCTGATAGGTAACATTTCTTTCTGGAAAACACATTGAGATAATAGGCCTTTTCTTAGTTAGGGTCCATTTTTTTCTGTTTTGCTAATCAGGTGGAGCCTATCTCACCCATTTGTTAGTGTCTCCCCATGTGCTACTTTTTGAACTTCATTGATGCCCAGGGACCATGACTCTCCTTAGGGTTACATGGTTGTGGAGTAAAGGGAACCCTCCTGCACTGTTGGTGGGAATGTAAATTCATAGGGATGGCTTTAAATCTGTAGATTACTTTGGGCAGTATGGCCATTTAACAGTATTAATTCTTCCAATCCAAGAGCATGGGATGATTTCTTTGAATCATCTTTAGTTTCCTTTATCAACGTGTTATGGTTCTCAGCATATAAGTCTTTCATCTCCTTGTTCAGGTTTATTCCTAGGTTTGTTTTTTTTTTTTTTATGTGATTTATAAAGGGATTCTTTTTTTTTACTTTTTCTTTTTGATAGTTTATTGTTAATGTAAAGAAATGCAACAGATTTCTGTATGCTAATTTTGTATCCTGGTACCTTGCTGAATTCGTTTATCAGTTCTAATAGTTTTTGTGTGGGGTCTTTAGGGTTTTCTATATGAATTATCATGTCATCTGCATATAGTGACAATTTTCCTCTTCCCTTCCAGTTTGGATACCTTTAATTTCTTTTTTTGTCTGATTTCTGTGGCTAAGACTTCTAAGTTGAATAGAAGTGGTAGAGAGGCCATCCTTGTCTTGTTCCAGATTTTAGTGGGAAGGCTTTCAGCTTTTCACCATTGAGTATTGGGTGTGAGTTTGGCATAAACCATTGGCTGTGGGTTTAGCAAAAATAGCTTCTACTATGTTGAGATATGTTCCTTTTATACCCAGTTTGATAAGAGTTTTTATCATGAATGGATGTTGAATTTTATTAAATGTTTTTTCTGCATCTGTTGAGATGATCATATGGTTTTTGACCACATTGACTTGTGTATGTTGAACCATCCTGTGACCCTGGGATGAATCCAACCTGACCATGGTGTATGATCCTTTTTATGTGTTGTTGGATTCAGTTTGCTAATATTTGTTGAGGATTTTTGCATCTATATTCATGAAAGATATTGACCTATAATTTTCTTTTTTGGTAGCGTCTTTGTCTGATTTTGGTATCAGGGCGATGGTGGCTTCATAGAATGATTTTGGGAGTATTCCTTCCTCTTCAGTCTTTTGAAAGAGTTTGAGAAGGATTGGTATAAGTTCTTTTTTGTACATTTGGTAGAACTCCCCAGTGAAGCCATCCAGTCCTGGACTTTGTTTGCAGGGAGTTTTTTTTATTGCAGATTCTATTTCACTCCTAGCAATTGGACTGTTCAAATTATCTATTTATTCTTGATTCAGTTTTGGTGGGCTGTATGTTTCTAGAAACTTGGATGGACTTGTTTTTATATTTTGTGCTGTTTTAACAATATTGCAATAAACATCCTTGCACATATTTATAACAATGGTGTTTTTATTTTTGTAGGTTAAATTTTTAAAAGTGGATTGGTGGGTAAAGAGTAGATGCAATTTTATTTTAGTAGACATTGCCAAAATATTTTGAACAAAGGCATTAGGCATCCATGATCTTAACAGTAAGAGCTATTACTGGGTGCTATCGAGTCTTTTTAACTTTTGCCAATCTAATGAAGGCAAATGATGTGTCTTTGTTGTAATTCGCATTTGCTTATCACTAGTATGGTTGAACACATTTTCTTATATTTATTTTGCCCAATTTAATATTTGGTTATTTGTCTTTTTCTTATTTTACTGTCATTCCTTGTGTATTGTACTTATATATTGCAGATAATTTTTTCCTACCATATTGTAATTTTTTTTAGTTGTTTAGATGCCTTCTGATTTCTCTTCTGCTTATGATAGTTTGCCTACCTTATATACCCTAAGATTGTATAACTATTCTTTCAGATGTTTTTCTAATATCCACAGTATTTTATTTTTATGTTTTCCATCCTTAATTCATCTTTAACTTTAAAGATATCTTTAAAAATTTAGAAAACCACAGAATTTAATATGAAATTATACATAATAATGGGTATGATAGGTAAACTTTTAGCTTGTATGTGTGAGCACAGATGTGTACCTGAGTGTATCTCAATTGACTGATTAATTTTATTAGGTATGTATGATGTTTATATGGAAAACATTTGGCAATCCTATTCTTAAAGGTTTAGAAATAGGGAGAAAGAGCTATTTGTGTCACAAAGTAAGTGTGATAATGTTAAAATATTGGAGATGGTGATGACTTAATGGTTGATCCTTTTGATTTTTTACTTTTGCTTATGGATGAATATAGTTTACAAATTTGGTTCTTTTAAAAATAGGCTTCTTAGTAGATAGTGGTGATGGTTGCACAACATTTTGAATGTACTTATTGCCACTGAGTTGTATACTTTAAAATGGTTAAAATGGTAAACTTTATTTTAATGTGTATTTTGTGACAATTTTGAAAAGACTCCCTTAAAACTTTAAAATTTACTTACCTACTCATACATTACATGTCTATTATGCATATAATTAAATCTATAATGTTCTTTTCCAGAAAGCTTTTTTGTTTGTTTGCATGTTTATTTAATAAAGATACATTTAATGCTGTTAAAATGTCTGAATATATAATGAAATATAATGAAAAAATTTTTAATTTTGTTCCAGTAGTGAAGTTTAGGTAGTTTTTTTTTTTGCACTGCCACTTTTTAATGTCAGTAATGAAAATTCTCTTTATTTCAGCTTAAGAAAATTCGATCATTGCTTGTTGCTGGAGCTGCACAATATGATTGCTTTTTCCAACATTTACGCTTGTTGGATGGAGCACTTAAACTTTCAGCTAAGGATCTTAGATCCCAGGTGGTTAGAGAAGCTTGCATTACTGTGGCGTAAGTATATTCTTTTTTGTGATAAGTATTTTTTATGAATGAATTTTGTACTCATTGATTTAGTGATTATTCAGTAAAGCATTAGCAGGATAACCCCAAAAAAGCATATATATATTCCAAAAATCATATATATAAGGATTAAATTTGTGTGGTTTAAAAAAAAATCTTTCTTAATAGCACTTTATACCAACCTTAAAATATGTTTATATGTCTAAAATCTACTGGTGGATTTTTGGTCACTAACTCTGTGAGTATAAGAATAAAGTGGGGCTTCCCTGGTGGCGCAGTGGTTGAGAGTCCGCCTGTCGATGCAGGGGACATGGGTTTGTGCCCCGGTCCGGGAAGATCCCACATGCCGCGAAGCAGCTGGGCCCGTGAGCCATGGCCGCTGAGCCTGCGCGTCCGGAGCCTGTGCTCCACAACGAGAGAGGCCACAACAGTGAGAGGCCCGTGTACCACAAAAAAAAAAAAAAAAAAAAAAAATAAAAAAGTGAATGGGTCTGAGAACTGGCTATATGTAACTTTATCTTTGCTAATTTGGATATTAAGCTTTTTATTTCTGATATTTTAGCAGTTGTCTTGGAATTATAACATGCATCATTAACTTATCAAAGTCTAAACCTATTCTGTATGTTTATATTTTTCTAAAATTTAAGCATGGTAGAACACTTAAACTCCTTTTACCACTTCTCCCGACCAGAATACTTTGTTGTATATGTTGTTGTATTCCTTTGAAGAGAGCGGACACAAAGATGCCTACTATTAATATTCATAATCTGGATTGTACTAGATGTCCTAGTCAGAACAGAATAAACAAACAAATAAAAAACCCCTCAGGAAATAAAAACTATGAGGATTGCAAGAAAAGGAACAAAACTGCCCTTATTAACAAATGATATAACTATCCATGCAGAAAATGATAAGAATTGATAGATAAATTATTATAATTAAGGGAATATATAGCAAGATTGCTAGATACAAGTCAATATACTAAAATAATTGAATATCTCTTGATAGAAAAACAAAACAAAAATCCACAAATTGTAACCTTCAAAAATAGTCCGTGATGAGAATTCTGCTTCTTGCCATGATGCAACAACTGGTACAGGATTAGCCCCCTTGCAGAAAACTGGAGAAAATATGTTAAGACAACTGTGTACAGATGATGGACAGCAGGCAGAGCAGGAGTGTAATTCTTGAAACAAACAAGTCAGTTGAACAGTATGATCAGCACAGTTTTGACCTGGATGCATTTTCTGGACCGTGGAGAGGAAGGGAGAATGCAGGCAGAGCAAGGGAGTCTTACTGAGTTGAAGAAGAAGCAGATTGGAGGTTCCGAAAGCTGAAGTGGCTAAAATTTGCAGTGCAGAACACTGGAGAGGAGAGACATACAGAAAAAGAGCTATAGAAATCTGCATAGGGGATCCCATGAGTCTAGTTGAATACTAATCTGTGCATGTGAAAGGTACAACTCCCTGAGGACTGGAAAGAACTACTGGAAGCTATAAGATAAACAGCAATTCCCAGAGTTCACCTGGGCCGGGAGAGGTTCAAGTTCTGATGAGCCAGACTGGAGAAACGTTGTTGAACACCCAGGGCATTCAGTAGAGATCCCAGAAAGGCTGTTGTATAGGAATAGGACTGTTCAGGCTACTCTGGAGACTGAGTACTCTGCAGTATTCTCAGGCCACCCCTCCCAGTAAGCTTATAAGGATCAAGCTGATTCCAAAGTACATCACTGGCCTACCAGAACAAAACTCTTAAACTCTTTAAAGGAAGACAGCAACATCTGGGCACAGGTGGCACCTCTCTGCTTCTGATTTGAGTTTCACATGGGAAAACTGAAGGTATAACTGAACACTAGTAAGTCAGTCTGAGTCTGAGTACCTCTTTGAACCAGGAACCTGAAATTCTGGAACTAACTCTACCCCAACCATGTATTTTAAATAAGATATAAGTATATAGAAATTAAATAATTCCACAAACATTGTCAGAACTGTAATTACAGCATTCTTCCTAAGTGTTTTACCCAAAATCATATTAAATTAATTAGCCTGGATTAGTTGTTTAACTACAAATTTGGAAAGAGAAGACAGATGTCCTTAGAGTCACCCAACTAATCAATGTATGGTAGAGTTCTGTTTTCAATCAAAAATTCTGAAATCCTACACCAAAGATGTCAGGGAGTATTTGTGACCGAAATATTAATATTTCTCATTAATAGAAATAGAGAAATACTGGGACTTCCCTAGTGGCGCAGTGGTTAAAAATCCGCCTGCGAATGCAGGGGACATGGGTTTGATCACTGGTCCGGGTAGATCCCACATGCCACAGAGCAGCTAAGCCCATGCACCACAACTACTGAGCCTGTGCTCTAGAGCCCGCGAGCCACAACTACTGAGCCTGCACGCTACAACTGCTGAAGCCCATGCGCCTAGAGCCCATGCTCCACAACAAAAGAAGCCACCGCAATGAGAAGCCCACACATGCAATGAAGAGTAGTCCCTGCTCACCACAACTAGAGAAAGCCCGCATGCAGCAATGAAGACCCAACACAGCCAAAAATAAAATTAAAAGAAAAAAAAGAAAGAAATAGAGGAGTACTGATTTGGGAAAGATTTTACTTATTTGTAAAATATGTTGAATTTAAGATTGATATTGGGGCATCAGAATGGAAATATCCGATGGTTAAAGACTAAAGTTCAGGACAGTCAGAGCTGAGTGTTTTACATGTCATGTTAATGGTTAAATTCTGAGATCAGATGACTTCTGCATTGCAAAGAGATGGTTAAAATGCCAAATTTCAACTTTGCACTAGACAGTAAAAGGACGGGGAAAAGAAGGAAATAGGTAATATCTGCACTTGCCTTTCTCTCTTTTGTTTTTCTGCCATTGGAACTGGTTAAAATAAAAATTTTGTTAATTCAGTAAAAGAATATTTTAAAATTGTATGGTCCTACCTATATTTAATGTTAAACTATTTTTTTAGAAAACATTTTTCTGTCTTCCTTTATAGCCATCTTTCAACAGTTTTGGGAAACAAGTTTGATCATGGCGCTGAAGCCATTGTACCTACACTTTTTAATCTCGTCCCCAATAGTGCAAAAGTCATGGCAACTTCTGGATGTGCAGCAATCAGATTCATAATTCGGGTAGGTTCTTTTCTTTTCCTTTCTTTTCTTTTCTTTTCTTCTCTTTTTTCTATCTTTCTCTCTGTGTGTTTGTCCACCTCTCTGTCTGTATGTCTCTCTCTCAGTGTACTTAAATAAATCATTAGTATTTTTTTAAACCCCAAAGGAAAATTACATTTGAATTATTTTTCTGATAATAAAAGTAATACACAGTTATTATTGAACATTTAAATAGTACAGAGGATTACAAAGTAAACATGCTTGCATACAGAATATAATAGACATAATATGCATGTACATGTGTGAGTGTGTGTGTGTGTGTGTGTGTGTGTGTGTGTGTATAACCATGTTATAGGTGATAGCAGGCAAATGTAAAACAATAAAAAAGTTACAGGCAGTGGTAAAAGATGACAGACAAATTCTTAATATTTCTCATCATCCACATCTTGAAGGTGCCCAAAAGAACAGAGTTAAAAAGAATAAATCTTCCACACTTGAATTCTGCTCTTCTGCAACTAACCACACTAGCCATTCAGTATGTACTTTTCCAAACTTCTGTTCTTGCCTATACAAACTGTATTTACTACAAAATGTAAATGTAGCATTTATATTTTACATATATGTAAAAATAATGTTTTTTTACACTTGCTTTTTAAACTTCATGTACTTGGGCAGCTTCCCTTGTCCATACATATAATTCTTTTTAATGTCTAAATCAGTTCTCTATTAAAGAACATAATATTAAATTGTCCTCACCATTCTTCTCCCTGAGGTTTATGAAGTTCTTTCTCTCCACCCTTTACCAACATTGAGCATTATTAGTATCTTAAAGGTTTTAAAAATTTAATAATTGAAATATTATTTCATATTCTACTCTGCATTTCTTGCATTATTAGAGACATTAGGTATTTCTTTTCCTTTAATAGTTTTTCTTTGGATTGCCAGTTTATACTTTGTGCATTTTTTTCCTCACTTATTTCTAAGGCCTTTTTTATATGTTTTAAGAACAGTCAGCCCTCCTTATCCATGGGTTCTGCATCTGTGGGTTCAACCAACCTCAGATCAAAAATATTTGGGGGAAAAAAATCCCAGAGAGTTCCAAAAAGCAAAACTTGAATTTGCCTCCTGCCGGCATCTATTTATAGAACATTTACAGTAATTACAACTATTTACTTATCATTTACATTGTATTAACTATAATAAGTAATCTAGAGATGACTTAAAGTATACAGGAGGATGTGTGTAGGTTTTATGCAAATACTGCACCATTTTATATAAGGGACTTGAGCATCCACAGATTTTGGAACCACCCCTGTGGACACTGAAGGATGATTGTAAATTAATTCTATGTTGTAAATATTTTCTACCAGTTTGTCAATTCTTCAAATATCGTTTAAGTTATCGTTCGTTATATATAGAACTTTGAAATTTTTTTGCTTTGAGACAATGCTCCTTTTGTGGTTTTTGTTATAGTTAAAACAACCTTCCCCATTTCTCAATTATAAAAATATTCAATTGTTTAAAACTTTCATGATTTTGTTTCTTAGGTTTAGGTCTAACTCAGTTTTATTTCTGTGTGAAATACAGGTATCTAACTTCATTTTCCCCCAAATACAAAGCCATTTGACCCAGTGGCACGTAGTGAATTACAGTTCAGTCTTTTCTTAAAATATCACTGTTTTCATGTAGTAAATTTCCCTAAATATATGGGTCTGTTTTTTAAATGCCTTTTCAGTTTCTGTGATCAGTTTGTCCTCTCCTGTTAAGTGATGTTTTTTTCTAATACTGCTGTACCAGAAGGTTTTTTTCAGCAATTAAATCCAGTGCCTATGAAGAAATCTATGAATCTATCTATGGAAATGTTCATTTCTTTCTGTTTTAATATTTTTGTAAGCTTCACTAAATCTGGCTCCTTCATAACAGTGTTCAAAAATAGTGGAAATTATTGAAATCTTTGTTTTATCCCTGTGTTTAATGGGAGTGCTTTAAATATGATGTCTGGGATAACTTTCTCGATACTTTACATTAGGTTATGAGAATTTCCTCCTATTTCTATTTTGCTAAATTTTAGTCAGCAATAGATGTGGAATCTTGTCATATATCCCTTTAATATCTTTAGAAATGGTTGTCTCTTTTCATTTATCCATTGTACATTCATGAGCTAAATTCTGCTTGATCATTGTACCATATGATGCTGCTAGATGCAGTTGGCTAATTAAGATTTTGGTATTTACTTAATATGAGTCTTTTGTAGAATTTTCTGTAATTTTTCTGTTGTTTAACATATTTTGTTATTAGGGTTTGCTGACTCAAAGTTATCCGATAACATTTCTAGTGGTTTAGACTGGGCGTTCTTGCATCTCTTTTTGAAGTATTCTTGGTTATTTGTGTTTTCTCAGAATATCTATTTCATATAGATTTTAAGACTCTTTGGCATGAGGTTTTATACTGTTAATTTTAAAAAAAGTTTCTTCCACTGTGGTTATATTGCCATTTTTTTCTTATTATATTATTATATGTTCTTTTAAAAAAAAAACACTTGCTAGAGGTATTGTTATGGATTTTTTATAAGCTTCAAGTTTGTTTTATTGGTACCAATGGGGTTCTTTAATTTTTTCTAGTTCTTTAGTTTCTACATTTGTGTTTCTTAATTCCTTTCTTTGACTTGCTGTGGCTTACCTCTTTTTTTTCCCCTAGATTTTTGTGGTATATCCTTAGGTAATTTGTCATAGTTTTTGTTGTTTAATATTATAACGCTTTCTTATTATAATGTTTTCTTCTGAGTTTGGCATTAGCAGCATCCAGTGATTTAGATTTATCACATTCTCTTTATTTTATAATTCTCAATCATTTGTAATTTCCATTTCAACTTTCTCTTTGAATTACATAAGGATATTGTTTGCATTTTCAGATGGTTCTTTTGTTGTTCTTATCATCTTGTAATCTCATGATATTCTGATCATACAATTTCTTCTTCATTGAATAACCTGAATTTTGTTAGTATCCTAATACATCATAAATTTAGATAGTCTTTTAGTATTTGCAAAGTATGAAATTCATTTATAGGGTACTTTATTCATTACTAAATCTAGTTTGTTTATTATTCAAATTCTTCATGGTCTCATTTTTTTAAAAAACTGCTTTATCTGGCAAATTCTGATTCTAGTTTTTATCAACTTTATTTTCCTAACAATTCTTGCTTCATGTACTTTATGGGTGAAAGTTTTTGACTACTACCATCTTGAAATAGTATTTTTTCTTTCCTGTCTTTTCTGTTTTATGTTCATTGTATTTGCTCCTTACCTGTTTCATTATTTTCTTAGAAGTTTCTTACTCATTGTCAGTGTCAGGAATAAAACCTCTGTTTTACTTCTCCAGCCTTTTAAAAAGTATATATTTTATCTTATTCATGTCATTTTTTTTCCCTTAACCATTAAATTAAATTGAGCCAAAGACATTTTCATTTTCAGCAATTGAAATTAATTGCTTTTTTTTTTTTTTTGCTGCCTTTATTCCTGCCCAATCTTTATTAGGAAACTCTTCCCATTTAAAATTTTTGTTTGATTTTAGTGTGTTCTCAATTTTCATATATATTTATCTTTGCATATTTCAAAATGCTTTTCTTTGCCCTTTTACAAGAACTCACAAATTGGACTTTAGGTTCACATTTCTTTTCCCTCAGAATTATGTCCTTTTCACTCAATTGTTTTCTTAACTTTTTATTGTTTCTATAATAAGTTAGATATCATTTGATTTTTTAATTTAAAACAAAACACCACCTTAGGAGGCTTTATAGAAGAGTCTCTGTGTCAGGAGTTCCCTCACGGCAGGCCTTGGAGTAGATCATCTTTCATTAGTGCTTTCTTTACATAGTGGAGCCAGATTTCTGACTAAAATGAAGTTTCCTTAAATTTATGTTAGTTTTCATGGATCATTTATTTATTGCTTCTGTTTGTCATTTATCATTTCCTAAATATTTTTTTGTTTTCTGTCTTACAGCTGTATATGTTCTCAGGAAAAATTCCTTTAAATTCTACTTACTATCTTATGATCTCACTGAAAATACAAATCGGGTGTTATGTTGTTGTTTTTTTACATTATTTCCTGTTTTCTATATTTTGTTTCCCAGGTTCTGACTTGGTGTTTGATTGAATGTGTCATCTGTAAGGGTGTCATCTGTGTGTCATCTGTAAGACAATGTGTCATCTGTAAGACCCATTGTGAGGGTCACTTTTTATTTTCCTTTGGTATAGCTCCCCCGAATATGGTGTAGCAATAGTTAGGTTAGTCTTTTGCCCCATCGCTGCCACTGTGTTGGATGTGGGTTAATCAGTCAGCAGTAGGGTTTTGAGGAGGTTATGAGAGAGGAGGAAGAAGGTAGGTGAGACCTCCTATGTAGTATGTTGTGGCTAGGGAGTCTCCTTGGGCTTTAACACCACAGTAATGTTTGAGGATGGGTTCTTCTGGATGCTCTAAGGGAGCCGGGTCCACAGAGCCCTTCCACGCTGAATGTAACAGTTGAATAATATTCAGGTCAGCACTGTGTTGCATTATCCTCATTTGAACAACTTCAGGTCTGTGGGTGGTTTCCCTCTGTAGGAACTGAAAAAAGTTTTCCCTCTAATTTTGGTTGAGTTAGTTGTGGCACACACTGATGTGCCATTCACGTTCTCCTTCACTGAAAGACTTGTTTCCCCAGGACTGGAAGCAATGTGGGCAGACAGTCTTCAGCTGCCAGCCTCTTCAAGGATTGCCTCAGCTTGCAGAGAGCTGCTTTTCCCAAGGTCTTGCCTCTTCCTGGTTATGGCCCACATCTAATAACTGATTGATGTGGAAGTATAGTGCTGTGGCTATCTTAGACCAATTTGAGACTACTCTGAAGGACCATTTTAGCTCCAGAGCTTCCCAAAGCTTCAGCTTTGGGCAAAGATGTCCTCGGGCCATATCACAGATTGATTTCTTCTTCTGCTCACTCCTGCTTTCTTCTCCTCACTTCCACTGGTGTTGATCCCAAGAGCACTTCTTAATATCCTGAATGCTAAACTCCATCTCAGAGCCTGCCTCCTAGAGAACCCAACCTGTACCATTAGCTCAGAAGAAAAATAGGAGATTTAAAACATCAAATACGTATGCTTAAGTTACTATTTTATTCTTGTGTCAATTATGAACTTTTCAGTGTTTGCTTCACTAAAGAAGAACATAAGAATTACTAATAGAAACCAGAAGATTGTATATACTGACCCTTACCTGAATTCTAGAGAGCTGTGGTTCAGCCAGGATGAAAGTTCAATTAAAATCACCATTTCAAAGTACATTCACAGTAGTTATGTACATTCACAGAGTTATTCACTCTGATAACCTGCTTTGATGACATAGCAGTTACTGTCTTCTCCAGCAGTAGCAGTACGTCAGAAAATAAGACCAGTACATGCCTGGTCCCTCTTAGTGCTCCATCCCCTCAAAGTACACTATCCTAACAGTTATCTGTATTTATACAGTTAACTTGTCTTTATTATTTAATATTACAATCACATCTGCCCTTGTGAAACTATATCATTACTATTACTTTAATTTGGGGAAACTTTTTGACTGGTCTTAATTTCTTTCAAAATCTGATTTTATGGTATTTTTGTTCTGTTCTAATACAGCTAAATACTTGAATGCAAGGCAAATAGAAGAAGAGATTATGTAAAGTACACAGTATTTTTCAACCTCTTCTAAAATATCTTTTTCAGCATACTCATGTACCCAGACTTATACCTTTAATAACAAGCAATTGCACATCAAAATCAGTTCCTGTAAGGAGGTAAGTTTTGAAAAAACTTACTATAGCTTTATGTTGGATATTGCATTATGTTTAGTTCTTAGTTGGGTGCAAAAATTAGTTGTCATCAATTTCTTGCCTTCTAGAAACCTTATTAAAATTTTTTAATCATTTAACATAAATTTAACATAATTTTTGTGTTATATAAGGGAAAAAGGAACGAAGTGCTTATTATGGCTATGCACACTTCTCAGTTTTATCCTATTAAGGTTTGGTTTATTTGGGCCACTAGTTGTTTGGTATTCAGAGAGTATGGAGTCTAGAGTCAGCCCTTACCTAGAGTCCTACAACTGTGACTGATTGTCCTACTGCAGGCAGTTATTTTAACTGCCCTGAACCTCAGTGTTTTCGTATATTAGTGGGGCTAATAATGTGGACCCCATGGAGTTGTGAGGGTTAAATGAGAAACACAATGGTAGAATTGAACATAGTGTTTGGCACAGAGTATGCAGCCATAACACATCAGTCTGTCAGTATCTCTCTCTCTCCTTATGGTTTCTACAATCTTTAATATCATCACTATCTCCACAAATAATAAAGACAGCAAAAACAAGATTTGTGCATTGGATATTTAAGAAAATTGTAAAGAACTCTTTCCCCTTTTTTGTTTGATAAATATGTTTATTTAAGTACTTTGAATGTTAGGAAAAATAAGACATCATTATTACCTGTAAGTGATTCGGAGTTTTGGGACAGTTGTTTAATTACCTCTCTCTTATGTCGGGGTCGGCAAACAACAGCCCACTGGTCGAATCTGTCCAACAGTCTAGTTTTCTATGGCCCACAAGCTAAGACTGTTTTTTACGTTTTTGAAGGGTAGTTAAAAAGGGGTAAAGAAAAATATATAAAATAGAGACTATGTATGTGCTTCTCAAAGTTTAAAATATTTACTGCCTAAAATATTTACTATCTGGCCCTTTACAGAAAAGGTTTACCAGTCTCTGTCTTACACTGAAGAAAATGGTAATTGGAGAAATAGGAATGTGACAGAGAAGAGGAAGTCAGGAAATGCATCAGAAAATTACCTTGAAAATGGGGAGCAATTCAATACCTGTAAGGGAAGAGAGTGGGGTATAATGTACACAGAGATGGAAAGCTATGCTTTGTGCTGCAGAGCCATTGGACAGACCACTGAGGCCAGAACACATGATAAATGGGAGGATTCAGTAGGAAAAGAGACTGACTGAGGGGAAGAAGGGGATAGGTTGAAGTCAAAGTATAGAAGGCTTTGAATGTCAGGAAGAGAAATTTTGATATTGTTCCATTAGCAGTTTTTGGTGAGGAGGTAATGTCATCCATCCTAGTTTTTATTTCAGCTATGAACAGCAATTAAAAAGGGACAATGAGGGCTTCCCTGGTGGCGCAGTGGTTGAGAGCCCGCCTGCCGATGCGGGGGACACGGGTTCGTGCCCCGGTCCGGGAAGATCCCACATGCCGCCGAGCGGCTAGGACCGTGAGCCATGGCCGCTGAGCCTGAGCGTCTGGAGCCTGTACTCTGCAACGGGAGAGGCCACAAAGTGAGAGGCCCGCGTACCGCCAAAAAAAAAAAAAAAAAGGGACAATGAGAAGCATTGGTTTAATTAAGTAGGACTTCTTACAGCTCATGTAAGAGAGGCAGGGTCCGAACTAGAGCTGTATTTATGATAATTGATTGAAGGAGGTTTTATTCAATAAATTCAGGAGATTTCAGATATAGAAATGAGTCTTGATAATTGGATATGGATGAGGAAGGTGATGTCAAGTGCTTCAGACTGTGATCTCTAGAGTCAGAATGCCAGGGTTTAAGGCCGTGCTCTATCCTTTGGGCAAATTAATTTAACCTCCATGTTTCTCTTTTTTCTAATCTGTATCATATGGGCTCGAAGAGTAGAATTGAGAGGGTAAGAATTAAATTTGTTGTTCTGTATCAGTATGTAGTGTTTGAGTTGACACTCACTGCCTGTGTAGAGATGTCTGTGAGCTGGTTGACACTCTGACTTAATGGCTGAATTGAAGAACCAGTGCTGGAGATAAAGGACTAGGTGTGAGAAGTACAGCTGATAGAGCTAAGGGTACAGGTGATACTGCCCAAGAAAAGACAATAAAAGGGAAGAGGGCTGAGATCAGCACCAACCAGGTGGGCACCTATGTAAGGGTAGGTGGAGGGAAAGTGTTAATAAAGGAAGAAAAACAGGGCAGAGCTGTGTCATCAGATGCCAAGAAAGAACAAAAGCTCAAGAACGAGACAGTTGAAGAAGTTAAGAACCAGAAGGCTAAGGAGAAAACACCAAATACTTGATTAAGAATCATTTGCATATATATTTAAGGGAACAAATGTAGAAATGGAAGATCCATCCCAGCTTTCTTGGTCACCATTGTATGTCTTCAGTTTATAGTACGCAGTAGGTGTTCGGTAAATATCTTTTAAATTAAGTTAAATTGTATATTTGACAAACATTTTAAGTTAAAATTATGGGGAACCCTTAAGGTCTTTTTGAACTATTAAGCATAGGAATAGTTGGAGCCTTAAATAAGTTAAGTGGGACTTCCCTGGTGGCACAGTGGTTAAGAATCTGCCTGCCAATGCAGGGGACACGGGTTCGAGCCCTGGTCCGGGAAGATCCCACATGCCACGGAGCAACTAAGCCCGTGCACCACAACTACTGAACCTGCACTCTAGAACCCGTGAGCCACAACTACTGAGCCCGTGAGCCACAGCTCTGGAAGCCTGCGTGCCTAGAGCCTGTGCTCCGCAACAAGAGAAGACACTGCAATGAGAAGCCCGTGCACTGCAACGAAGAGTAGCCCCCACTTGCCACAACTAGAGAAAGACCGCACCCAGCAACGAAGACCCAATGCAGCCAAAGCTAAATAAAAAAGAAATTTATTTTTTAAATTAATTAATTATTTGACAGTAAAGATATCTAAAAACATGTCTTATGCTTTAATTTAGGGGGCAAAGTGGAATATTATAGAAGAAAGTGTTAACATTTAGTTATAAATTAATATAACTTAATATAATGTTATGACATTTAGTTATAATTAACTTTTATTTTTCAGGCGTTCATTTGAATTTTTAGATTTGTTGTTGCAGGAGTGGCAGACTCATTCATTGGAAAGGTATGCATTGACTATTCCTGTCCCACCACCCTCCCCTCCCCATTGTCACCGGTTCTTTAGAAATTGATGTGACTGGTTTTGCATTATTTCTCATTTTGCTTTAACAGTTATTAGCACTGATTTTCCCTTAAAGCTGTGGTGCTTCTCTTATTCATTACAGCTATGATTTTCTTCTTTGTGGGTGAGTGAGGGTCTCTTAGTAAATGGGTTATATAAGGTATTCCAGGTTAAATTAGGCAAATATTTTAAAATGTATTTCTAGTCACATGAGATAGGTTTCCTGAGGTGCAGTTAACCAAGTAATGAATTATTTAAGATAGAAGAAAGGCACTTCCTTTCAGAGGAAAGAGATTAAAAAAGTGAAAGAGGAATTTTCTGGTGGTCCAGTGGTTAGGACTTGGCGCTTTCACTGCCAGTGCCCGGGTTCGATCCCTGGTCAGGGAACTAAGATCCTGCAAGCCTTGCTGCGCGGCCATTAAAAAAAAAGGTGAGAGAGATTTGTTGGAAAGTTTTTCCACACCAGTTGTCAGTTGTCATTGGTCAAGTATACACTGGGCAGCATCTAATGAAGCTCTGAGGTGAACAAGAGGAAAATGTTGGTCACTGGCTATTTGCATGGCTGTATTTCTCATTAATTTCAAGTTTGAAGCTTGGGATATACATGCATTTATGTTGAACACGTTGCTGATTTTCCATTCTCATGGAAATCATTAAATCCATTCATAACCCATTTCTAAAAAATAGAATTTGTTGTTTACTGCAGGCATGACATAATTCCAAATTTTCTTTAAGTTCCTTTGTGGCAGCTGCTATTCAGTTTGGTTAGATTATAACTGATCGTACTATTAGCAAATAATTTTATACATTGGTAGATTAGTGAGGAACCACACAAAAGGTTTTTTTTAATTCATAAAAAATTTGAGATTTGAGTGCTATATGTCTGGACTCCATCTGAAAATAATTATGTCCAGGTTTATAATGTTTGACTTGTCAGAAGGAAACGATACATGAATGAAATGCATGGGATGGGTTATTAGGAAATCTTGCAATCTTAGATTTATTATTGTGTACTAATTATCTTTTTATCTCCCTTGCCCCTTTGTGATTGATGCATAATGTATAGGCAGTATCATTTATGGTGAAATACATAGTTTTACACATGAATCTAAAGGTGTTTTATTTTATAGACATGCAGCCGTCTTGGTTGAAACTATTAAGAAGGGAATTCATGATGCTGATGCAGAGGCCAGAGTGGAGGCAAGAAAGTAAGTCTATAATGTAGTTTTTGACAGTTTAAACATACTTTGGTCTTTTCTTTGACAGGAATTATATTGGGAGAATGAAAATATCATTCAAATGTCCCAAGTATTCTATTTGATTAGCTCTTTAGTAAAATGGAGGTTGATTTGTCTCCATTAAATCTGTACTGGGTGTCTTAACAGTTCACTTAGCATTGTCATTTGTACATTCAACAGTATTCCCGTTCCATCATAACATACTCACTTTTGCTGTGAATAAAAATAACTAATTTATTGAACATTTAACATGTACCTGATACTGTTTAGGGCAGTAGGTATATGTTATTTTCTAATCCTTAAAATGATCCCACAAAGGTGCTGTCTCCTTATGTTGGCAACTGACTTTTGGAGATTTGGGAGTTTACCCAAGGCCACACAGACCCTAAGGATTACAGCCAGCTTTTGAACTGAGATCTCCTTTTCTCAAAAGCTTGCCGTCTTTCTACCAAAACTTGTTAAATATAGAAAGTATTCTACTTGGCACATTGTGGGTGTATTAAAAACCTATGGGGGACTTCCTTGGTGGCACAGTGGTTAAGAATCCACCTGCCAACGCAGGGGACACAGGTTCGATCCCTGGTCCAGGAAGATCCCACATTGCTGAGGAGCAACTAAGCCCGTGTGCCACAACTACTGAGCCTGAGCTCTAGAGCCCACAAGCCACAACTACTGACGCCCACGCGCCTAGAGCCCACGCTCTGCAACAAGAGAAGCCACTGCGAGGAGAAGCCTGTGCACCGCAACGAAGAGTAGCTCCCGCTTGCCGCAACTAGAGAAAGCCTGCGTGCAGCAACGAAGACCCAACGCAGCCAAAAATAAATTTAAAAACTAAAAAAAAAAACCTATGGGCTTAAAAACCTTTGTTCTTCTTGAACGTACACATTTTACGGTTAATGTCTAATAATGCAAAGTTATTACTTTTTGTTGTTTGTTCATTTGTTTTACAGGACTTACATGGGTCTTAGAAACCACTTTCCTGGTGAAGCTGAAACACTGTATAATTCCCTTGAGCCATCTTATCAGAAGAGTCTTCAAACTTACTTAAAGAGTTCTGGCAGTGTAGCATCTCTTCCACAATCAGACAGGTCCTCATCTAGCTCACAAGAAAGTCTCAAGTAAGGTCATATAAATGATAATTACTGATTTCTTTGTCTCTCCAGCTCCACAAAGTTCCTTATGTTGGATGGTTGAATATCTGATTGCTTTCACTTGAAGCCTTTTTGAAAGATGATGACTGATTGTGCTTATTTTCTTTGGCCTGTTTTCTCAGGGGTTGGATTACATACTTGTATAACTTCTCGTTAGGTAAAGAGTATAGGGATTCAAATTTTGTTTGAATATGTTCGTGTCTGTGAAAAAGATTGGAAAGCATTAATTTGTATACTTTTCTTAATACCTGGAAGATAGTCAATATAGTAAATAGCCCATTTCTAGGGCACTGTAGTGGAAGAACTGTAACGGAGATTCAGAAGTCATCTTCAGAACTCTTACACAGCAGTGTAACTGGTAAAAACTCCACTGCTTTCTTTCCTCACCTCTTGCACGGTTTAAGATTTCAGCAAATCCCTCAAGGGGGCAAAATTATCTAGTATCTGACTCACTTCTCTGTAACTCCACTCATCATTATGTTGGCTACCTCAAACCCTTGCTTCCTTGGCTTACCCCTATTTTCTGTTTCTGTAGCCCTATGAGACTGCTAAGATACCTAGCAGTGGCCACAACTATCTGAAGATTTCCCCAGGGAAGAGCAGCTCACAGAATGTCAGTTTACCTCCCTGTAATTCCTATCTCTTTAGGACCTTAACCCCACAATGATTGCTGTTTGCCTTTGCAGCTCTCTGGTACAGAACTGGGACTGGGAGGCACCTAGGGCACAAAATTCAAGGAAGCACTCACAGGGTCTTGTGAGTACTGTACTAAATAAAAGTTCAGTGACTTACATGTTTTCGAAGTAAAAGCAGATATGATTTGATTTTAAAAAACAATTCTTGTAGGAATAATTACCTATTTAAACTTCTCTTTAAATTTGTGATAAATCCTTCACCTCAAATGAGGTTTGTTGCTTCTTTTCCCTTTACTTTAATTTACTATACTCAAACTTTAAAGTGTATATGAATCACCTGAAGATCATGTTAAAATGCAGAAGCTGATTCAGTAAATCTGGGATGGGACCTGAGATTTTGCATTTTTTACATACTCCTGGGTGATGTCAATGCTTTTTGTCTATGGACCAGACTTTGAATAGCAAGGATCTAAACAAGATATTTTCTTACTCTCGTAGAACATCTTTAAACATAAACAAACAACTTTAAAATCTGTGGACTTGAAGTGGTCTGCCTCAACCTATTAGAGGAACAATTTTAGGGGACAGTTATAAAAATAATATAATACTGGGTTTAATAACCAACTACCAAATTTACCATTTGATAATAATAACTTAAAGAATGTTTTTCAACACTCTGTCATTAACCTCTCTTCCTCTTACCTTTAAAATTTGTAGACAGGGAATTCCCTGGCGGGCCAGTGGTCAGGACTCCATGCTCTCACTGCCGAGGGACTGGGTTCAATCCCCTGTCAGGGAACTAAAACTCCCACAAGCCACACAGCGTGGCAGATAGATAGATAGATACATACATACATAGATATACTTTCCAGACTCTCTCACATACTTAGATATTTATTTATGGGCTTCAGAGTACCATAGTAATTAAAGATAAATAATCAAAAAAGATATTAAAGGAGGCAGTGGATTCTTTGAATTGATTCTAGGTGTTTTCCTTTCTAATCATACATGTTATCCTCAGCAGTAGTCCTTAGCTTTGTTTCTGTTGCCCCATGCAGTAATACTTAATAGAACTGCTATAGACCATGTTATACCTACAGGGTAACTGCACGAGTTTACCAATGGCCACAACCATATGACTTCGGTGAGACAGGCCTTGGTTACACTGAATTCCCTGTGTACTAGCAATACTACTACCTTTCTCTAAGTAAAATATCTCAGACTAGAAGTGTTGGAGAGTGCTATTATTGAGTTCCCTGTGGTAGTGTGTGCTGAGGACCAGAGTGAACAACAGCAACCTGGTCCCTGTTTCTGTAGAGCTTACAGTCTTTATTCAATGCTAGTTATTTCATTTTTGCTTCACAGCTAACTTAGATACCACTGATATATGACAACAACTGTTCTAAAGTGATTTGTAAAAGGAAAGTTGAAATCAGAAATACTTCTCAACTCTTCGGAAAACTCAATGTTATTTCATTAATTTTTGTCAGAGGAGTGATAAATTATGTCGTCTTACTAAAAGTATTTCTTTTTACCTTGCAGCCGCCCTTTTTCTTCCAAATGGTCTACAGCAAACCCATCAACTGTTGCTGGAAGAGGTAAATTGCCTTTTTAACTAAGAGTCATAGCATATTTTACTTAATAGAGTAAAAGTGACTTTATAAATAAATTAAAAGTTACTATGTAAAAAGATATTCTCACTCTGGGTCACATGAAGAGTTGAAAAGTTTAAAACACAGAGTTACACTTTAAAAGTTTTAAAAGCGCATTAGAACAGTTTTAAAGCTAAACAGTTTAAAGCAGTAGCTTTTAAACTGTTTTAATATGACCCACAGTGAGAAAATCATTTTACATAGTAAATACCACACTTATATACTGTACCTGTGTTTGTATACCATATACATATACTACATGTCATATATATAATATAGTGTATATAATTATATACATACAATATACATAGGCTGTGTAGTATATTGTATATAAGTATACATATATAGTATAATCCAAAGTTCCAGGAAGCCTACTTACCCTTACTTGTGATGCATTCTCTTTTCTACTGTGTTTCATTTCTTTAAAGTGCTGTCATGACCCACTTAGTTGATTTCACAGCCTATTAATGGGTCATAACTCAGAGTTTATAAAACTCCTCATTAAAACTGAAAAACTAAAGACCAGAGATTTAATGACTTAATTGGCATTACCTAAGAGTGGCAGAACCTGCATTATTTTCTGAATTATTCTATTCCCAGGCTAGTTCTACTTGCATTATTCTTATAGTTAAAAAATAGCCCCGCTGTCATCTATTTATCTTGTAACAGTGCTTCATTTTCATGAATCAATCATAAACATCATCCTTTCATCTATAAAACAGTCCTATGAACTTTACAAAGTATAGTTATTTTTCCCATGTTATGAAAGGGGAAAATGAGGCAGAGAAATATTGAGAAAATTGTCCAAGAAGAATTAGTTATGACAGCATTGAAACTGAGGCATTCTGATTTTAAAATATACTAAAGTACTTTCTAGTATCCATTTGGCCACTACTTCCTTTTTGACCATTTGTCATCATAGATTAATCTCATGGTGATTTCAAGTTTATATAATTTTTGTGCCGTTTGCAGTAACTGAAATAATAGGTTACCTTTGCTTTGTTTTTCATAGTATCAGCAGGCAGCAGCAAAGCCAGTTCCCTTCCAGGAAGCCTACAGCGTTCACGAAGTGATATTGATGTGAATGCCGCTGCTGGTGCCAAGGCACATCATGCTGCTGGGCAGTCTGTACGAAGTGGGCGGTTAGGTGCAGGTGCCCTGAATCCAGGTTCCTATGCATCACTAGGTAAGACAACTAACTATGGGAAAGTACAACATTTTCTCCCTGGTCTCAGGGAAGCAGTGAATCATCATCAATTTCAGTGATTGATGATGGTGATATATTTATCATTTCTATTTCATTCTTGCTAGTTAAGTATAGTCCATATGTTTTATATGATTCTGTCCTTGCAATGTAGTTCTGAGGTATCTGAAATACCTTGTTTCTCTTTTCCCCCTGTTGTGCTCCTAACCATCTTAATCAAAGGAACAATTCTTTATTCCATGATTTGCATATAGAATTTTCAAAGTTCTGCACTACAGCCACATCCAGCTGCTGGATACTAAGGGAGTTTGGTGTTGTACCCAGCTTCTCTATCCTCTTTCTCCTACTTCAGTTCCCTTACCAAGAAGTTAAAGCCTTTTGGAAATCTGGGAAAACTGCAAAGGTGAATCATAATCAAAGCTTAAAAATAAATAAAATACCTAGGAATAAACCCACCTAAGGAGACAAAAGACCTGTATGCAGAAAACTATTAGACACTGATGAAAGAAATTAAAGATGATACAAACAGATGGAGAGATATACCATGTTCTTGGATTGGAAGAATCAACATTGTGAAAATGACTGTACTACCCAAAGCAATCTACAGATTCAGTGCAATCCCTATCAAACTACCAATGGAATTTTCCACAGAACTAGAACAAAAAATTTCACAATTTGCATGGAAACACAAAGGACCCCGAATAGCCAAAGCAATCTTGAGAAAGAAAAATGGAGCTGGAGGAATCAGGCTCCTGGACTTCAGAGTACACTACAAAGCTACAGTAATCAAGACAGTATGGTCCTGGCACAAAAACAGAAACATAGATCAGTGGAACAGGATAAAAAGCCCAGCGATAAACCCATGCACATATGGTCACCTTATTTTTATATAAAGGAGGCAAGAATATACAATGGAGAAAAGACAGCCTCTTCAATAAGTGGTGCTGGGAAAACTGGACAGCTACATGTAAAAGAACGAAATTGGAACCCTCCCTAACACCATACACAAAAATAAACTCAAAATGGATTAAAGACCTAAATGTAGGCCAGACACTATAAAACTCTTAGAGGAAAACATAGGCAGAACACTCTATGACATCCATCATAGCAAGATCCTTTTTGACCCACCTCCTAGAGAAATGGAAATAAAAACAAAAATAAACAAATCAGACCTAATGAAACTTAAATGCTTTTGCACAGCAAAGGAAGCCATAAAAAAGATGAAAAGACAATCCTCAGAATGGGAGAAAGGATTTGCAAATGAAGCAGCTGACAAAGGAATTATCTCCAAAATATACAAGCAGCTCTTGCAGCTCAATATCAAAAAAACAATCCAGTCGGGCTTCCCTGGTGGTGCAGTGGTTGAGAGTCTGCCTGCCGATGCAGGGGACACAGGTTCATGTCCTGGTCCGGGAAGATCCCACATGCCGTGGAGCGGCTGGGCCCGTGAGCCATGGCCACTGAGCCTGCGCGTCCGGAGCCTGTTGCTCCGCAACGGGAGAGGCCACAACAGTGAGAGGCCTGCGTACCGCAAAAAAAACAAAAAACAAAAAACAACCCAATCCAAAAATGGGCAGAAGACCTAAATAGACATTTCTCCAAAGAAGATATACAGATTGCCAACAAACACATGAAAAGGTGCTCAACATCACTAATCATTAGAGAAATGCAAATCAAAACTACCATGAGGTAATACCTCACACCGGTCAGAATGGCCATCATCAAAAAATCTACAAACAATAAATGCTGGAGAGGGTGTGGAGAAAAGGGAACCCTCTTGCACTGTTGGTGGGAATGTATATTGATACAGCCACTATGGAGAACAGTATGGAGGTTCCTTAAAAATCTAAAAATAGAACTATCATACGACCCAGCAATCCCACTGTTGGGCATATACCCTGAGAAAACCATAATTCAAAAAGAGTCATGTACCACAGTGTTCATTGCAGCACTGTTTACAATAGCCAGGACATGGAAGCAACCTAAGTGTCCATCAACAGATGAATGGTTAAAGAAGATGTGGCACATATATACAATGGAATATTACTCAGCCATAAAAAGAAACAAAATTGAGTTATTTGTAGTGAGGTGGATGGACCTAGAGTCTGTCATACACAGTGAAGTAAGTCAGGAAGAGAAAAGCAAATACCGTACGCTAACACATATATATGTATGGAATCTTAAAAAAAAAATGGTCCTGGTGAACCTAGGGGCAGGACCGGAATAAAGACACAGACGTAGAGAATGGGCTTGAGGACACAGGGAGAGGGAAGGGTAAGCTGGGACGAAGTAAGAGAATAACATTGACATATATACACTACCAAATGTAAAACAGATAGCTAGTGGGAAGCAGCCGTGTAGCACAGGGAGATCAGCTCGGTGCTTTGCTACCACCTAGAGGGGTGGGACAAGGAGGGTGAGAGGGAGACGCAGGAGTGAGGGGATATGGGGATGTACGTATGCGTATAGCTGATTCACTTTGTTATACAGTAGAAAGTAACACACCATTGTAAAGCAATTATACTCCAATAAAGATGTTTAAAAAAAAAAACTTAAACATATATTCCCAAAGCTATTCAGGGTTTGTTTTTTATATCCATCAACCTTAAAAGTTTGAGATTGGTTATCCATATTATTTATCTCTGTTTTGTGCTTCATTTTTCTTTCTCTTGGGTAGTACTCAGGGAACACTAGGCAGGCAGATCATTGGAACACAATAGGAAGTGTAGAGATTCTAGGTGTGAATGTGGTACATGATAAAGGTGGCATAACTGCATTCAATGAGGAAAGCATAAATTTACAGTAAATGGTGTTTAGACATATGGCTTTCAGTTTGGTACAAAATTAAGTTAGAACCATGTTTCATACCATATAAAAATTTATTCCAGATAACTAAGAAGTTGAACAAAAATATAAAGCATCTTGACAAAAACATAGTAGTTGAGTATTCAGCTAATCTCAGATTGGAGAAGAAATTTTAAGCATAAAGAGCCAGAAAACCATGAGGGAAAATCCCTTAGGATCGAAATCTTAAGTGTGAAAATATAAAATCAAGTGACTGAAAATTAAAAGGGAAAAAAATTTTGCCAATACTACAAAAAAAGCTGAAATGTCAACAAGTTTTATAAGTCAATGAGAAACAGATGAGCTTATTTTTATAGAAAAAAATTTTACATATATCAAGAAAAGCATATTTCAAAATTACCCCCAAACAGATGTTGGACCTCCACTGTAATCAAACAAATGCAAACTGAAAGACCGGTAAATGCAGCAAGAAAGTTAAGGTTCGTGCCTACTATTCATAAAGAATGTGTTTAAAAGTGCTGATGTGAAGTAATCATGGAATACTTTATCTGAGTGGCATTTTAATAATACCCATGAAGCTTTTTAAAATGTTGAAAGTTTTGAGCCAGTAATTCAATGTTTATAGATAATTATGCCAAGAAATAAAAGGAATATTCATTATGTTTCTAAAAATAGATGTATTAGTTTCAACCTTGATGTGTAACAAAGAGGGAGTGATTAAGTTATGGTATATCCTTACAGATACTATGCAGCCATTAACAAGTCATATTTTTTTTAATTTTAAAAAAAATTTTATTTATTTTTGGCTGCATTGGGTCTTTGCTGCTGCACGTGGGCTCAGTAGCTGTGGCACACTGGCCCTAGAGCATTCGGGCTTCAGTAGTTGTGGCGCGTGGGCTCAGTAGTTGTGGCTTGAGGGTTCTAGAGCTCAGGCTCAGTAGTTGTGGTGCACGGGCTTAGTTGCTCCATGGCATGTAGGATCTTCCTGGACCAGGGGTCGAACCCATGTCTCCTGCATTGACAGGTGGATTCTTAACCACTGCGCCACCAGGGAAGCCCCAACAAGTCATATTTTTAGCAAAGATCAAATGATACGGCCTACCAAGCAATGTGTGATACTTTCATTATTTTGTATAAAATTATACATAGATGAAAAACTGGACAAGAATGGGTTTGTTTGTTTGTTTTTTTGTTAAGATTCATCTATGTTGTTGCATGTAGCTAAAGTTCATTTATTTATATTTCTATGTACAATATTCTATGGTATGAATATATCACAATTTAGTTTTCTGTTCTGTTAGTGGGCATCCTGGTTGTTTCCTGTTTTTTTATTATTATGACTAATACTCATGAACATTCTTATATATAGGACTGGACAGAGATGTTTACAAAGATGTCAACAATGGGTTGATTAGTGCTTTTAAATTTTCATAAAACTTTTCTGTGGTAGAAACATTACCTTCCTGGAAATGCATTATTATTTCAATATATGAAAACTAATCAATATAATATACCATATAGTAAAATAAAGGACAAAAATCACATGATCATCTTAGTAGATGCAGAACAGGCATTTGACAAATTTCAACACCCTTTCATGATAAAAATACTCAACAAACTAGTATAGAAGGGAACTTTCTGAACCTGATAAAGAACATCTGTGAAAAATCCACGTATATACAGGTAGTATATACGTCATGATGAAGGACTGGATGCTTCCCCCAAAATCAGGAACAAGATAAGGATTTCCACTCTTGCCCTTCCTAACAGCATTATCATGGAAGTTCTAGCCAGGTCAGTTAGGCCAGAAAAAGAAATAAAAGGTATCCATATTGGAAAAGAACTGAAGCTATTTGTAGAAAACATGGTCTTATATATAGAAAATCCTAGGAAATTCACAAAAAAACGATTAGAGCTTATTAATAGTTCAGCAGAGTTACCAAAGATAAGATCAATATACAAAAATCAGTTGTATTTCTAAATGCTAGCAATGAGGGACTGCCCTAGTAGTCCAGTGGTATAGAATCCGCCTTACAACACCGGGGACACCGGTTCAATCCCTCGTCAGGGAACTAAGATCCCACATGCCGTGGGGCAACTAAGCCCGCGTGCCACAACTACAGAGCCCACTCACCCTGGAGCCTGCGCACCACAACTAGAGAAGAGAAAACCTGCACGCCACAACTAGAGAGAAGCCGGCACACCACAATGAAAGATCCCACATGCCTCAATGAAGATCCCATGTGGCACAACTAGAGAGATGCCCGCACACCACAATGAAAGATCCCACATGTCTCAGTGAAGATCCCATATGCCACAACTAAGACCCGACGCAGCCAAAAATAAATAAACAGAAGATGGTGGAGTAGAAGGACGTGTGCTCACTCCCTCTTGTGAGAGCACCGGAATCACAAATAACTGCTGAACAGTCATCAACAGGAAGACACTGGAACTCACCAAAAATGATACCCCACATCCAAAGACAAAGGAGAAGCTGCAATGAGATGGTAGGAGGGGCGCAATCACAATAAAATCAAATCTCATAACCACTTGGTGGTTGACTCACGAACTGGAGAACAATTATACCACAGAAGTCCATCCACTGGAGTGAAGGTTCTCAACCCCAAGTCAGCCTTCCCAACCTGGGGGTCCGGCAAAGGGAGGAGGAATTCCCAGAGAAACAGACTTTGAAAACTAGTGGGATTTGATTGCAGGACTTTGACAGGACTGGGGGAAACAGAGACTCCACTCTTGGAGGGCACACACAAAGTAGTGTGTGCATCAGGATCCGGGGGAAGGAGCAGTGACCACATAGGAGACTTAACCAGACCTACCTGCTAGTGTTGTGGGGTCTCCTGCAGAGGCGGGGGGTGGCTGTGGCTCACTGCAGGGACAAGGACACTGGAAGCAGAAGTTCTGGGAAGTACTCTTCGGCATGAACCCTCCTGAAGTCCACCATTAGCCCCACCAAAGAGCCTTTAACCTCCAGTGCTGGGTCATCTCAGGCCAAACAACCAACAGGGAGGGAACTCAGCCCCACCCATCAGCAGACAAGCAGATTAAAGTTTTACTGAGCTCTGCCCACCAGAGCAACACCCAGCTCTACCCACCACCAGTCCCTCCCATCAGGAAGCTTGCACAAGCCTCTTAGATAGCCTTATCCACCAGTGGGCCAACAGCAGAAGCAAGAAGAACTACAATCCTGCAGCCTGTGGAATGAAAACCACATTCACAGAAAGAGAAACAAAATGAAAAGGCAGAGGACTATGAACCAGATGAAGGAACAAGATAAAACCCCAGAAAAACAATTAAATGAAGTGGAGATAGGCAACCTTCCAGAAAAAGAATTCAGAATAATGATAGTGAAGATGATCCAGGACCTCTGAAAGGAAAAAGAATGGAGGCAAAGATCAAGAAGATGCAAGAAATGTTTAACAAAGACCTAGAAGAATTAAAAAACAAACACCTAGAAGAATTAAAGAACAAACAAACAGAGATAAACAATACAATAACTGAAATGAAAAATACACTAGAAGGAATCAATAGCAGAATAACTGAGGCAGAAGAATGGATAAGTGACCTGTAAGGCAGAATGGTGGAATTTACTGCCACGGACCAGAATAAGAAAAAAGAATCAAAAAAAATGAAGACAGCCTAAGAGACTGGGACAACATTTAATGCACCAACATTCACATTTTAGGGGTCACAGAAGGAGAAGAGAGAAAAAAGGGACCTGAGAAAATGTTTGAAGAGATTATAGTCGAAAACTTCCCTAACATGGGAAAGGAAATAACCACCCAAGTCTAGGAAGTGCAGAGAGTCTCAGGCAGGAGAAACTCAAGGGGAAACACGCCAAGAAACATAGTAATCAAATTGACAAAAATTAAAAACAAAGAAAAATTATTAAAGGCAACCAGGGAAAAACAACAATTAACATACAAGGGAACTCTCATAAGGTTAACAGCTGATTCCTCAGCAGAAACTCTACAAGCCAGAAGGGAGTGACACGATATATTTAAAGTGATGAAAGGGAAGAACCTACAACCAAGATTACTCTACCTGACAAGGATCTCATTCAGATTTGATGGAGAAATCAAAAGTTTTACAGACAAGCAAAAGCTAAGAGGATTCAGCGCCACCATACCAGCTCTACAGCAAATGCTAAAGGAGCTTCTCAAAGTGAGAAACACAAGAGAAGAAAAGGACCTACAAAAACAAACCCAAAACAATTAAGAAAATGGAAATAGGAACATACATATTGATAATTACCTTAAATGTGAATGGATTAAATGCTCCAACCAAAAGACATGGATACAAAAACAAGAACCATATATATGCTTTCTAAAAGAGACCCACTTCAGACCTCGGGACACATACAGACTGAAAGTGAGGGGATGAAGAAAGATATTCCATGCAAATGGTAAACAAAAGAATGCTGGAGTAGTAATACTCATATCAGATAAAATAGACTTTAAAATAAAGACTGTTACAAGAGACAAGGAAGGACACTACATAATGATCAAGGGATCAATCCAAGAAGAAGATATAACAATTATATACGCACCCAACATAGGCACATCTCAATATATAAGGCAAAAGCTAACAGCTATAAAAGAGGAAATCGACAGTAACACAATAATAGTGGGGGACTTTTAACACCTCACTTACACCAATGGACAGATCATCCAAACAGAAAATTAATAAGGAAACACAAGCTTTAAATGACACAATAGACCAGATAGATTTAATAGATATTTATAGGACATTCCATCTGAAAACAGCAGATTACACTTTCTTCTCAAGTGCACACAGGACATTCTCCAGGATAGATCACATCTTGGGTTACAAATCAAGCCTCGGTAAATTTAAGAAAATTGAGATCATATCAAGCATCTCTTCCAACCACAATGCTATGAGAGAAGAAATAAATTACAGTTAAAAAAACGTAAAAAACACAAAACACATGGAGGCTAAACAATACTAAATAACCAAGAGATCCCTGAAGAAATCGAAGAGGAAATCAAAAAATACCTAGAGACAAGTGACAATGAAAACATGACGATCCAAAACTTATTGGCTGTTTATAGCAATACAGTCCTACCTCAAGAAACAAGAAAAATCTCAAATAAACAATCTAACCTTACCACCTAAAGGAACTAGAGAAAGAAGAACAAACAAAATACAAAGTTATTAGAAGGAAAGAAATTAAGATCAGAGCAGAAATAAATGAAATAAAAACAAAGAAAACAACAACAAAGATCAATAAAACTAAAAGCTGGTTCTTTGAGAAGATAAACAGCACTGATAAACCTTTAGCCAGACTCATCAAGAAGAAGAGGGAGAGGACTCAAATCAATAATATTAGAAATGAAAAAGGAGACGATACAGCAGACACTGGAGGAATACAAAGCATCATGAGAGACTGCTACAAGCAACTCTATGCCAATCAAATGCAACTCTATGCCAATCAAATGCACAACCTGGAAGAAATAGACAAATTCTTAGAAAGGCATAACCTTCCAAGACTGAACAAGGAAGAAACAGAAAATATGAACAGACCAATCACAAGTAATGAAATTGAAATAAAATTGTAATAAAATCTTCCAACAAACAAAAGTCCAGGCTTCACAGGTGAATTCTGTGAAATATTTAGAGGAGAGGTAACACCCATCCTTCTCAAACTCTTCCCAAAAATTGCAGAGGAAGAAACACTCCCAAACTCATTCTACGAGGCCACCATCACCCTGATACCAAAACCAGAGAAAGATGTCACAAAAAAAGAAAACTACAGGCCAATATCACTGATGAATACAGATTCAAAAGTCCGCAACAAAATTCTCACAAACAGAATCCAACAACACATTAAAAGGATCATACACCATGATCAAGTGGGATTTATCCCAGGGATGCAAGGATTCTTCAATGTATGCAACTCAATCAATGTGATACACCATATTAACAAATTGAAGAATAGAAACTATATGATCATCTCAATAGATGCAGAAAAAGCTTTTGACAAAGTTTAACACCCATTTATGATAAAAGCTCTCCAGAAAGAGGGCATAGAGGGAACCTACCTCAACATAATAAAGGCCATATACGACAAACCCACAACAAACATCATTTTCAATGGTGAAAAACTGAAAGCATTTCCTCTAAGATCAGGAGCAAGACAAGGATGTCCAGTCTCACCACTCTTATTCAGCATAGTTTTGGAAGTCCTAGCCACGGCAATCAGAGAATAAAAAGTAATAAAAGGAATACAAATTGGAAAAGGAGAAGTAAAACTGTCACTGTTTGCAGATGACATGACATGATACTATACATAGAGAATCCTGAAGGTGCCACCAGAAAACTACTAGAGCTAATCAATGAATTTCGTAAAGTTGCCGGATACAAAATTAACGCACAGAAATCTCTTGCATTCCTATACTCTAACAACGAAAATCAAAAGAGAAATTAAGGAAACAATCACATTCACCACTGCAACAAAAAGAATAAAATACCTAGGAATAAACTTACCTAAGGAGGTAAAAGACCTGTACCTAGAAAACTATAAGACACTGATGAAAGATATCAAAAATGACGCAAACACATGGAGAGATATACCATGTTCTTGGGTTGGAAGAATCAATATTGTGAAAATGACTGTACTACCCAAAGCAGTGTGTAGATTCAGTGCAATCCCTATCAAATTACCAATGGCATATTTTACAGAACTAGAACAAAAAATCTTAAAATTTGTATGGAGACACAAAAGGCCCCAAATAGGCAAAACAATCTTGAGGGAAAAAAATGGAGCTAGAGGTATCAGACTCCCTGACTTCAGACTATACTACAAAGCTACAGTCGTCAAGACAATATGGTACTGGCACAAAAACAAATATAGATCAATGGAGCAGGATAGAAAGCCCAGAGATAAACCCATGCACCTATGGTCAACTAATCTATGACAAAGGAGGCAAGGATATACAGTGGAGAAAAGACAGTCTTTTCAGTAAGTGGTGCTGGGAAAACTGGATAGCTGCATATAAAAGAATGAAATTAGAACACTCCCTAACACCATACACAAAAATAAACTCAAAATGGATTAAAGACCTAAATGTAATACCAGAAGTATAAAACTCTTAGAGGAAAACATACGCAGAACACTCTATGACATAAATCACAGCAGGGTCCTTTTTGACCCACCTCCTAGAGAAATGGAAATAAAAAACAAAAATAGGGCTTCCCTGATGGCACAGTGGTTGAGAGTCCGCCTGCCGTTGCAGGGGACACGGGTTCGTGCCCCGGTCCGGGAAGATCCCACATGCCGCGGAGCGGCTGGGTCTTTGAGCCATGGCTGCTGAGCCTGCACGTCCGGAGCCTGTGCTCTGCAATGGGAGAGGCCACAACAGTGAGAGGCCCACGTACTGCAAAAAAAAACAAACAAACAAAAAAAACAAGACAAATGGGACCTAATGAAATTTAAAAGCTTTTGCACAGCAAAGGAAAGTATAAATAAGACGAAAAGACAACCCTCAAAATGGGAGAAAATATTTGCAAATAAATCAATGGACAAAGAATTCATCTCCAAAATATATAAACAGCTCATGCAGCTCAATATTACAAAAACAAACATCCCAATCAGAAAATGGGTAGAAGACCTAAATAGACATTTCTCCATACAAGACATGCAAATGGCCAAGAGGCACATGAAAAGCTGCTCAACATCACTAATCATTAGATAAAATGCAAATCAAAACTACAATGAGGTATCACCTCACAGTGGTTAGAATGGGCATCATCAGAAAATCTACAAACAGCAAATGCTGGAGAGGGTGTGGAGAAAAGGGAACCCTGTTGCACTGTTGGTGGGAATGTAAATTGATACAGCCACTATGGAGAACAGTATGGAGGTTCCTTAAAAAACTAAAAATAGAATTACCATATGACCCAGCAATCCCACTACTGGGCATATACCCTGAGAAAACCATAATTCAAAAAGACACATGCGCCCCAGTGTTCGCTGCAGCACTGTTTACAATAGCCAGATCATGGAAGCAACCTAAATGCCCATCGACAGACAAATGGATAAAAAAGATGTGGTCCATATATATGATGGAATATTACTCGGCCATAAAAAAGAACGAAATTGGGTCATTTGTAGAGACGTGGTTGGACCTAGAGACTTTCATACAGAGTGAAGTAAGTCAGAAAGAGAAAAACAAATATCGTATACAAACTCATATATGTGGAATCTAGAAAAATGGTACAAATGAACTGGTTTGCAAGGTAGAAATAGAGACACAGATGTAGAGAACAAACATATGGACACCAAGGGGGAAAGCAGGGGACGGTGGTCGTGGTGGTGATGGGATGAGTTGGGAGATTGGGATTGACATATATACACCAATATGTATAGGATAACTAATAAGAACTGACTGTATAAAAAAAATAAAATAAAGATAGTTGATGGAGTCAGAAAAAAAATAATAAACCTTTACAAAAAATGCTAGCAATGAACAATCTGAAAATAAAGTTAAAAAGCAATTCCAATTACAATAGCCTCAAAAAGAATAATACATTGTACATAGGAATCGATAGAACAAAAGAAGTGTAAGACTTCTCTAGGATGAACCACTCTTATGTTTCTCCTTTACTCTTACGTTTCTCCTTTACTCTTACACTCATAATATTGCTGACACCAGATGTGTGGGATTTTCACATCCAGCAATTCTTAGACAACACCTAGATGTCCTAAAATTCAATTCAGTTGTGGCCCTAACTATAGTTAACACAGACCTTACAGGTTAAGGGCTTAGCCTGTCACGACCCCCGCCCCCACTCACCCCCACCTCAGACATCAATTGCAAGTCCATGTTGTTACCGGTGCTTCTGACCAACTGGCTCTAAGTCACAGGTTCCCTTGCCCCCTCCTTGAGTTAAATTAATTTGCTAGAGTGGCTCACAGATCTTGCGAAAACAGTCTGCTTACTAGATTACTGGTTTATTACAAAGGATATTAAAGGGTATGAATGAGAAGCCAGATGAAGAGATACAGGGGGTGAGGTCTGGAAAGGTCTCAAGCCCAAGAGCTTCTTTCCCTGTGGAGTTGCAGTGTGCCACCCTCCCAGCATATGGGTGTGTTCACCAACCCAGAAACTTTCTGAGTCTTGTGCTTTTGCCATTTTTATGGAGGCTTCATCACATAGTCATAATTGATCATTAACTTAGTCTCCAACCTCACAACTCTTCCCAAGAGGATGGAGGATGGGGCTGAAAATTCCAAGCTTTTAATCATGGTTTCATCTTTCTGGTGACCATCCCCCATCCTGAGGCTGTCGAGGAGACCACCAGGAAATGCCTTATTAGAACAAAAGACACTCCTATCACCCAGGAAATTCCAAGGGATTTAGGAGCTCTGTCAGGTACCAGGGTCAAGGAGCAAATATTAGAGAAAAAGGTACACCAAGTGCTCTTACCACTTGAGAAATTACAAGGGTTTTAGGAGCTCTGTGCCAGGAATTGGGCTCATATGTATGTTTTATTTCACACTTATGCACTAAAAACTACAACACATTGTTAGAAGAATTTAAAGCTCTAAATAACTGGAAAGACACACAGGTTATTTAAAGACTTAATATTAAGATGGGAAATTGACATACAGATTCAATGCAATCCCTATCAAAAGTCCAGCTGCCTTTTTATAGAAATTGACAAACTGTTCCTAAAATCCAAATGACAAAGCAAAGTTTCCAGAATAGATGAAACGATCTTGAAAAAGAAGACCGAACTTGGGGTACTCACACTTCCCAATTTCAAAATTTACTTCAAAGCTACAGTAATCAAGTCTGTGTGGTACTGGCATAAAGATAGACATACACACCAATGTAATAGAATTGAGAGTCCAGAAATAATCCCGTATATCTGTGGTCAGTTGATTTCCAACAAGGGTGCCAAGACCATGCAGTAGGCAAGAATTCTTTTCAGCAAATGTTGCTGGAACAACTCAATAGCCAGGGGCCAAGGAATGAATTTGGACCCCTACCTCATATCATATCCAAAAAATTAACTCAAAATGGATTAAAAACCCAAATGTAGGGCTTTCCTGGTGGCACATTGGTTGAGAGTCCGCCTGCCGATGCAGGGGACATGGGTTCGTGCCCCGGTCCGGGAAGATCCCACATGCCATGGAGCGGCTGGGCCCGTGAGCCATGGCTGCTGAGCCTGTGCGTCTGGAGCCTGTGCTCCACAATGGGAGAGGCCACAGCAGTGAGAGGCCTGCGTACTGCAAAAAAAAAAAAAAAAAAAAACCCAAATGTAAGAGCTAAAACTATAAAATGCTTAGAAGAAAACACAGGTGTAAATCTTCATAACCTTGAACGATGCAATGTTTTCTTAGATACTACACCAAACACAAGCAACCAAAGAAAAGCTAGATAAATTGGACTTCATCAAAATTAAAAACATTGTGCTTCAGAGGGCACCGTCAAGAAAATGAAAAGACAACACACAAAATGAGAGAAAACATTTGCAAATCACATATCTGATTAGGGACTTAACATCTCAAGTATATAAAGAACTCATAACTCAGTAACAAAAAGGCAATTCTATTTATAAATAAGCAAAGGATTTGAATACATATTTCTTTAAAGATAATATACAAATTGCCAATAAAAGCACATGAAAAGATGCTCAACGTCCTTAGATATTAGGGAAGTGCAAATCAAAAGCACAATGAGATACCTCTTCACACCTGCTAGGCTGTTATCCAAAGAATGGACAATAACAAATGCTGGTGAGGATATGGAGAAATTGAAACCCTCATACACTGCTCCTGGAATGTAAGTGGAGCCACTATGTGAACAGTTTGGCAGTTTCTCAAAAAGTGAAACATAGAGTTAGCATGTGACCCAGTGGTTCCACTCCTAGCTGTATACCCAAGATATGTGAAACATATGTTCTCATTAAAACATGTACACAAATGAATGTTCATAGCAGCATTATTCATAACAGCCCAAAAGTGAAAACAACCCAGATGTCCATCAGCTGGTGAATGGTTAGGGAGGTATGTGCATACAATGAAGCAGAATATTACTCAGCCATAAAAAGGAGCACATTACATAAAAGTGAAATACTAACCCATGCTCTAAGAGGGGTGGAACTCGACAGCATTATAAAGTTAGACACAAACAGCCACATACTGTATGATTCCATTTACATGAAATACCTAGAATACGTGAACCCACAGAAACAGAAAGTAAATTAGTTGTTGCCAGGGGTTGGGAGTTGGGAAAATAGGGAATGACATCAATGGGTATAAGATTTCTTTTTGGGGTGATGAAAATGTTCTGGAATTAGATATTTATGAGGGTTGTTAAGTCTTGTGGATATATTAAAAACACTGAATTGTATACTATGAAAGAGTAAATTGTATGGTACATGACTTACACATTAATTTTTTTAAGTGGGGAAAATGGAAAACAGAAATACAACATTCATCCTGAGTCTTAAAAATAAAACATTATATTTAGTATCCATTATTTTTTAGTACCAGAAGAAAATACTGAATTTGAAATGTTTTAATATGAACTCGAAAGCCATTTGCAGCAATTCTTTTTTTTTAATTTTTGAACGCGCCACGCAGCTTGTGGGATCTTAGTTCCCCAACCAAAGATTGAACCCAAGCCCTCGGCTGAAAGCGCAGAGTCCTAACCACTGGACTGCCAGGAAACTCCCAGCAGCAATTTTTTTTTTTTCATAAGAAAGTCATAATAGTGCCATGAGATTGCTTAATTTGTTTCTTTTGGTTCTTTAAGGTTTGAATGGCATGTTTGCTTCTTTACAGAAGGGAAAGGTGTCCCTCTATCCTCTTTTCTTCATCTGGCCCAGGTTCACACTCAGGCACAATGAGATACTTGTCTGTGCCTCTCTCCAGGGCTTAGAGAATAGATTTTCTCATTCTTTCTATTTCTGTCTTTTTTTCTTTTTCTTCCCTCCCTCCCTCCCTCCATCCGCCCCTCCCCCCTTCCTTCCTTCCTCCCTTTTTCTTTCTAAACCCCCTTCCCCCCCTTCCTCAACTTTCTTATACAGATGTGACTTGTGTATTCTTTGTTTTCTTCTCTTTGAGCCTTGTTTATCATGGCTGAACATTTATGGATCCGGAGATATATGCCTCTATATTGAAAGAGTCTCTCAGTGTATTGGTAGGTTGCTAAAGGATGAGCAGCTAAAAGCTCGTTGAGTTTTATGCATTTTGAGTTTGAAATCCCTGAGACATCAAACTGGAAGTGTTCGGAGGCATAGTAGTATATGAAAGAATTACATACAGTGGTAGAGAACTCAGGAGAGAGATCTGTGCTTGAGATTAGATTTGGAAGTCATTAGAGGATTGTTCTTACTGTAATCTTCTGTAATTAAGGTACTGTAATCTTTCAATATTAAACTCAATACATTACTTAAAGCAGTTGCCACAGGATTTTTCGTCCACTGAAGTGCTGAATCCTTTGGCAACGGGGATATGATGAGTGTTTTGAGGTTTACCCTTGAAAACTTTATCCTGAAGAGTAAGCTTGGTATGATGGGAGACAGGAATTTCTGTTAAGGAAACCTTGATATATCTATGCATATTTATGAATATTTGTTCTCAACAACTAGGTCTGTGGGATTGCTTAAATGAAAAAGAAAATAAATGTTTTCAGTTGGAGTCATGTGGACAGAAGTCAGATTTCAGTTGATTGAGGAAGAAGTTGGAAGGAGAATCTGTATAAATTATTCCTAGGCTTAGTGGTTGAGAGGAGATGAAAGAAGATTGTAGGAATTATCCGTTGTTAAAGGTTAATGAACTTCTTGTTTTTTAAAATTGAGGGAGTTGAATATGTTTGCATACTAAGATGGTAGAGTCAGTAGAGAAGGAAAAGTAAAAAATGGAAGAATAAAAGGAAATTGTTTACGGTCAAAGTTCTTATGAGAGACATGAGGAATAGGATGTATAGAGAAGAGCTGGGGAGTTAGCCTTGGATGTGGAAGGGTCATCAGTTTCACTGAGGTAGAAGGGAAAGAAAGGAAGGAGGTAGATTCAGATATATTTTGGGCGGGTGTGCATTAAGAGCCATGTAATGGGGAGGTAGCTATGTCTTCATGTTTGAGGAATCAGAGTCAGGACACTGAGCTAATAGAAAGCAGGGTGTCTGAGAGGTGGCTTGAGGTTTGGAATAGCAGTTCAGGAGGCACAAGAGGAGGGGCTCTCTTCCGGGCTTCCTGCAACCACCCACACATTGAGAAACTCACCAGAGAACTCACTGGACTGTTAGCTGTACTCATGGCTGAGGTTTATTATAGCAAAAGGACACACAGCAGGATCAGCAAGGGAAAAAGACTCATCCGGTAGTCTGGAGTCCAGACACAGGCTTTCAGAGTTATCCTTCCCAGAGGCGAAAATGACAGGCTGCACAGAACATGCTCCTTCCTCCAGCAATGAGTGTAGAACATGTGCATAGTGTTTCTGTCCAGAGAAGCTTCCTTAAGACTCAGAGTCCAGGGTGAGGGTAAAAGGGCGGTCATTATGCAAGCACTCTGCTGCACAACCAGCCACAATTACCAGAATTCCGTACTCCGAAAAAGATAACAGGTATTCCCCATAAATCACATTGTCTGCAAAAACAATTCAGGCAAGTTGGTATAGCAGGAGTTCAATACCCCGTTCCCAACACTCAAACACACAAAACAACCTCATCATTGATAAAATTAGGATCCAAAACTAAATTCCCAAAGGCCAGCTAAGGGCTAGCCCTGTAACTAGGCTCTTCTTAAGAGTATCAGACCTGGTTTATTAACACTTTTCTGCACAGTCACTAAAGGCCAAGCCTGATAATTACCCCAGTTTCTAGTAGTGCCAGTATGCATGACTTCTTGGTTTTGTAATTTTCTCTATTGGGGACCTCAAAGTAGCGGGGTAGAGAAATTTAGTTGTTAGATTTATCCATATTTCAGGTCTTAAAGGGACTGAAAGTACTAAGAAAGGATGGGGTGAGGAAGCAGCAACGCAGTAGACAGAGGATAATGATGAGACAGCTAAATTTAGAGCAGAATTTGGGGGTGTGCTCTAGCCTATAGAGGAAAAGAGAAAGCAGGGCAAGGTGACTCTTAGATTACGAGAAACTCAACAGACCCAAGCAAATGGTTTGTCTGATGGTGCAGGGGTCCAAGGTTGGGACATGGGCTTCTCTAACTTATTTAGCTAGTGAAAATCAGACTTATTGTCCATTCAATTCTATATATATTTTTTGGGGGGGGGGGTATTTTTATCTCACAAAGAAACCTCGTCTTGTTTAATCTCCTAGTATGTTTTAGTTGAAAACAAGCTTCATATATACGTGTGTGCTATGAATTCTGTGTTCTTAAAAATAATGTTTTCCAGGGGTTATAAAATCCTTTTCTAATATACTAAGTTTTGTTCTGTTCTTTGCTTGCTCTTTCATCAGAGGATACTTCTGACAAGATGGATGGTAAGAACTTCCTTTTCTAATACACCTAAAAAATTTTATGGCTCTTGGATTCTACATGATACCTTTGTTCATTCTCTTAAGTTCTGAAAATAGGCTGCTTATTTGGCAGCACTCTTAATGTGAAAATGGCTACGTAATTCTCTGATTGAATTTTGGGTTAGACATATCCATTTTGGGTTTCTCAGTTTACTCAAGTACTAGGTTACTGTTTGTTATAAGTTAAATCAATTTTCTTGATTTTTTATACCTGAGCTCTTAGAATATTCTTGATTTCTTAAGTCTTTCTCTGAAATATTAGATTCAGAAGAAGGGAAAGGAATCTCATAAGTCACTTGATTCAGTTCTGTAGTTTAATAACTCTGATACAGAGAGAGACAAATGACATATTTTACAGATTCATATGGTTATTTATGAAAATGAAATGCAAGTCACAGATGCTGTCTTTCAGAGAGTGAGTTTTAAATTAACATTTAATCAAAATTGAACTTACTTTGAGCTATGCCTTTTTTTTTTTTTTTTTTGTGGTACGCGGGCCTCTCACTGTTGTGGCCTCTCCCGTTGCGGAGCACAGGCTCCGGACGCGCAGGCTCAGCGGCCATGGCTCACGGGCCCAGCCGCTCCGTGGCATGTGGGATCTTCCCGGACCGGGGCACGAACCCGTGTACCCTGCATCGGCAGGCGGACTCTCAACCACCGCACCACCAGGGAAGCCCTGAGCTATGCCTTTTTAATTTCAGTATTTAGTTTATCTTTAGTTGCTTGATCCAGTGTGGTAATTTTTATCTGTATGGTATTCTTGTCTAACACTAGACTGTGTATTATCCACACTTGCCCTTCACTTCATCAGATACCATAATGTTATCTAAGAACTTGAGCTTTTTTATAAGAACTTGTAAGAAGATCCTGAATCTGTAAGTCACAGTATGAGATCTAGGGAAAATGGAAAACTATGTTTTTCTGTCAATTATTACATAAACTCTGAAATTGGTATGTCTTCCATTCTGATGAAATGGAAGATTTATTTAATCTTGGGTTGGGTACATGAGTGTTACTTATAATTAGTCTCTGTGCTTCTGTGTGTGTTTAATGTATTTCATAAATTTAAAAAATTATTAAATGAAAGAAAACCTAACCAAGAGATAGTTTCTATATTTCAAACCATTCAATATCACTTCTAACACTGAGATTCTAGATCCTTTAAAAACAAATTATTCTCACATTCCAGATCAAAATGTTTTCTTTTTTGGGTCAGAAACATCAGCCTATTTGAGGAATCACCTATGTTATGTGATGTGTTACTCTCACTGATGTTTAATCCTGTTTTTTTAAAAAAAAATCTATATACACACACACGGAGAAACATCTGTTATTGCCCTATAGTAGTAGTGAGTTTTTTTTTTTTTGGCCATGCCGTGCAGCTTGTGGGATCTTAGTTCCCTGACCAGGGATTGAACCCGGGCCCTCAGCAGTGAAAGCGTGGAGTCCTAACCACTGGAGTGCCAGGGAATTCCATTTACTTGATCATTTTTGCTAGTTTTCATTGACATCTTAGGGAGTACAAGAATTTTTGAATAAATAGCTAATGGATTGATAGGTCTTTGTAATGCTTTGGTGAAAATACTGGGTTAATGAGACCTAGGTCATGGATTTGATTCCCATGTTTGTCAATTAGTTTTCTAGTTCTTTTATGGACTACCTTTTGAAAATGCACAGAAAGAATTCTTACATTGGAAAGATCTATAAAAATCTTCATTTTGGAGAGAGCAATGAAAGTTGCATCTTTCTTGAGTAATTAATTTCTCTAATTTTCTTCACCATTTAAAATTTTAAGTATGAAGTATAGCAGATAAACGTGTTTGTTACAGAATTTTGCTATTTTTAATTGTCTAGTTTTAACCTTTTTTGTGCTATGAGTCATTAGGTTACCTCAAATTTTCTTTTATCTCAAAATGAATCTTTTAAAAGCTAATTTAAGGCTATCAAACTAGAAATTTTTTCTTTTGCCCTTTTGTTTTCGTTGGGTGGGAGGCACGAGGAAGGTTTTAACATCAGCATTGGCAGACTTTGTTGAAATGTTATTGTTTTATTTCTCTTATTTAGGAACAGCATCTGAAGATGGTAAGAATTATACATTTTGTTAGTAACACAAATACCTCTACATTAATATTTTCATTGGTAGGAATTAAATATTAAAAACTAAAATAGGCTAATTTCTTTGCAAATCTATATAATTTGCGAGCTGTGGTAGCTTTTACATTTCATGTTTGGTTGTGTTAGTTATACATGTGGATTTTTTTTTAATCCTTCATCTTGGAGTTTTGCTTTGTATCTTGCATCACCTCATGCTAGAAAAACATAAATGCTTAACATGTTTAATAATACCTAATATAAAGTTACATAGTTTCATTTTTTTCTTGTAGTGACATTGATGCTTTTATTTTGTGTTTTTGGTTTTTAATTTATGCCAATTCATTTATACTTTGAGAGTGCACGTGCCATTGCTTTATCGTCTTTAAATATCCTCAGCATTTAAATGCATTTATTTTGTCAGCTTTTAAATGTATCTTTGATTTTGAATCAGTGACTGGAGAATTGCATATGAGTTGAATTTGGGATTACAAAAACCTTGCTAGGTATAATACTTTATTTTACTGAGCCAGTTTACCTTTTAAAAAATTATTTATTGCTTTTGAATTTGTAGAAAGGAAAAAATTCAGTTTTTATATTTATCCTGCCTGAAGGCTGTCTTATTAAGCCTCTGATATGAAACACATTTTTTTTTTCTAAATTTTACATGGATGACATTTTCTTGTGATACACAGTTAAGTAGATTTAACATTTTGGAGGCCTCATACTTACTCTGATATATTTGAAATATTTTCATATTTTCAGTTTTAAATTAGAGTACTAGTTTCTGGCACTGTGGCATTGTAATTTAGAATGGTAGTATCAAAATACTTAATTTATCCTAATTTCTTTGTTGTACTGGATACATTCTGCATTTCAAAAATAATAATTTTTTTCTATTTTACTTCTTAGTCAGGAGAACATTGTGTCCTATTCTAAACAGACTCTGTAAAAGGGTGAAAGTCCTGAATTATGGGCTTTTTAGGGGCCTCAAAGAAGTTGATAGAATGCTAGGATCTACCAACTGTACTTCTCCTTTTGCTTCATTTTATTCCTAGTTCCTAATTATTCTCTTATCTTCCCTCACTCATTTCTTAATTTTTCCTTACTCTTTACTGTATGTTTTCCTAATTAATATTGCCATATCAGGCTAGCCCCTATATTGTTGGGGTTTTTTAAAATTTATTTTGTTTATTTATTTTTGGCTGCTTGGGTCTTTGTTGCTGCGTGTGGGCAGAACTAGTTGTGGCGAGCGGGGGCTCCTCTTCGTTGCGGTGTGCAGGCTTCTCATTGAGGTGGCTTCTCTTGTTGTGGATCACGGGCTGTAGACACGCAGGCTTCAGTAGTTGTGGCACGTGGGCTCAGTAGTTGTGGCACACAGGCTTAGTTTCTCTGCAGCATGTGGGATCTTCCCGGACCAGGGCTTGAATCCGTGTCCCCTGCATTGGCAGGCAGATTCTTAACCACTGCACCACCAGGGAAGTCCCCAGCCTCTATATTGTGATTGCCCTAAAAGTTGTGACTTTTAACTAAAAAGTATTTTGAGTCCTTCTTTATGATCATGTTTGGTATTGGTTCTGATTTGGTAGTGATTGAGACTGTTGCTTGAGAATACCAAAGTACCTGCTAGTAATATATTTTTGTTTTTTCTAATGACAGTTTACTTAAGCACTTTGGTAAGCATTATCTCCTTTGGTTCAAGAGCTCTAGAAACATCTTGCGTCTTGGTTTTGTGGAGGGGGATGAGGCAGTAGTAAGAGAAGAAAGGAACGCAACTTGGAGGTAGAGAAGGAAATGTGTGTAGAAAAGTGCCATCTCTTTGAGGATTGGTATTTCCTCAAATAATTTTATAAATGAAATTGGTTAGTTGGAGGAAGAGAGGAGTAAACGTGTCCATGTACACCTGTAGTAATCTCATGTTTAGCACAGGATATAAAAAGATGAGATATTTTACCTAGTATTATATCTTCTTGCAGATCTCTTTAGAAGTACATTTTCAGTCCGAAAGATTGTTTGGGTTGTTGTTTCCACGATTAGCTTGTATATTAAACTACAGGGTGGATTTGAGAATAAATTAAATTTCATGGAAACGGAAATTTTAAAATTGGAACTACCAATTAAGAATAAGTGCATGCCTGTAGTAATTATCTTAATTATAACTCTACTTTACTGGACCAATAATATCAAACTGAGAATGGAGATCTTTAGTTTGATTTTATTCTTACACGTAAAGGAAAGTTAGCTTATGGTGCAACACGTAAAAAGCAGTATGTATTTTTAAAATTTTAAGAGAACTATAATCTTATAATCTGTAAGTGAAGGTTACATTATTACAGAATTTAACAATACTTGAAAAGCACACCCAATTAGAAAATTATAGTGAGATTTTTTTCCTAATTACTAAATATTATAGAAAAAAGTCTTTAATTATGTAAATAATTTTATTCCTTAGGCCGGGTGAGAGCAAAGCTTTCAGCACCACTTGCTGGTATGGGAAATGCCAAGACAGATTCCAGAGGAAGAAGTCGAACAAAAATGGTGTCTCAGTCACAGCGTACGTATTGCCTATTAGTTCTCCCATATTTCTAATATGTTAGGATAAGCGTATTCCTTGTATGTTACTGTGTGAAGAGATTGACCAGTGGAAAAAGACAAAACTAATTTCAAAAAAGACAAGCCACATACTGAGTTCTTGTTCTGTACTTTAGGTTCATCATCACCTGACAAAAATGAAGGTATTTTTTTTTTTTCAATGTTTTGGGTCAGTTGTTGTGCATGTTTTGGAATTTTTGGAGTGGGTGTTGTCTTGTCTTTGGTGTGTTATTAGGGCTGCATCATTGATATCTGCACTTAGTAAGAAAAACTTCATCTGCTATACAGACTTTTGCATGGAGATATTTTAAATAGCACAAATCTTTTAACATTAAGGTTTTCACAGTCTACTCAGAAACTTGTAAATGTGGAAAATTGTGCTTTTTAGAGGCAAAATAATTGCCATACGTTAGCATCAGATCTGGTTGCATCTAGCTAATGTTGTTCAAGGGCAGATATGTGGTATCTTTGTACTCTCCCTAAAATCTGTTAGAATGAAGTTAGCATTTTTGGCAGCTATATACTGATTCATAAAGAGGAAACAAATTGAAATGACCAGTTTTGTTATATTCCTTTTTAAATTTAAGATTTATGTTTTTGCTATTTCATTGGAAGCTGAGTTTCTCATAAGCACAATTATTAAAAAGCACAATTTTGAATTCTAGGTAAAATGAATGATCCATTCCTATATATTCCAGAATAGTAATATATACACTTAAGGCATAATTAATTTCAAAGAGTTCACATTCCTTCTTTATCAAGAGATTTTCCTTAGCACATACCTCTTAGAACAGGAATTTTTTCTAGGGAGGTAATTCTGGGGTTCTTCTATATACTTGGCCACTTTGGAAAGAAATAGATATAGCTATCTTCCACTGTTGTTTAGGTGACTCTTCCAGGATATAGATGCCCAATTTGTCTGTTTTTTTAACTTGATTCTTGAATCGTCGAATCAGGGAAAGGAGCTGGGCTTAGAGGGGGTCAGGGCAGTGATTAGACGAGTCCGGCCTAGCAGATTCTCCTCTTTCCAAAGTCAAAAAATCTAGACAGAGTAATGATGGGAGCACTCAACAGGAGTCCTAAAAATAAGCAGAAATCCTTAGTAAAATTGGTTTGCAAATTGAGGGTTATTTACAAATAGGAAGACATGGCAAATGCCCTCTGGGTGAGAGCTCTTCTCCCAACCAAATTAGGAATAGATCATACCACATTCTTCCCAGATCTTGTGTATTTTTAGGGTAACTGTTAAAGTAACTTAATCTTTAGCAGTATAGCATAGTAGTTTAGAGCCTTGCTATTCCAAATGGGGTGCCCAGACCAGCATCAGCATCACCTGGGAAATGTACAATCTCATGCCACCACAGATCTACTGAATTCAGTCTTTAACAAGATCATCAAGTGATTTGTGTTACAATCAAGTCTGAGAAGTATTGATTTAGATCATGGATTTGATCCATGGCTTTTCCAGGTTATTTAAAGTTGCTGTATTTCTATATACTTCTACTGTAACCAGTAAAATGAAGAGGATAATCTCACAGGATTGTTGTGAGAATTAAATTAGTATTTTGCCTGAGCACAAAGTATGTGCTATATATTTTAGCTGGTGAAATTGATGTCCTTGTTTTTCTTAACCTAATGTCAACTGAATTTTATACTCCTATTGTGCACTTCTTTGTTGTTATTTCTTATGGACTTCAGGAAGCAAAAATAACGGTGAAGTTAGGAAATTTAAAGCAGAAAGAAAAATAAAGGTAGCAACCAGAAACTGTCTGTATACAGCATCTTAATGATAAAACAATTTTATATGAGATATTTTACTGAGTTCTAAAGTAATACTAAGACTGAACTCATGGCAGAGATTCAAAGTGCTTTGTGTATGTTTTTTTAATATATTACTTAAGGAACTCCCTTTTAAGTGTATTATAACTACTGATCACTTCAAGAGAATATAGAATAATTTTTTTACATTTGGTTTTTCACTTTGAAACCCAATCCACAATACTTGAAATCCTCTCCTAGAGTGTGAGAACATAATGATAGATTTTTAGACCTAGTAGGATTTTAAGATCAGAAGACGTTCCCACCATAAAATCACTTAGATTTTAAATCATATTGGTGAGGTTTTTGTTTATCTGCCTGCTTATTTATTTGAATGACTGTTTTTTTCATTTCAGATTCTTTTGAAAAAAGATATTGTGGCCTTGTATAATTTGATGCAAGTTTCTTTACACATATTTGCACAGAAATATTGCTGTGCTCTCCATCTTCACTTTGCTTTTAAGTAATTCATTAGGGTTTGCATGGTCTTTTCCATATTTTTATATCACCATTTAGGAAAAAAAAAATCTCTTGGGTCAAAGCAGGTATGTTCTGATGGCTAACCAAAAATAAATAAAAACAGACCCAGTGGAGAGACTTCCAGACTTAAATGTTTACGTAAAGATTGTGTCTTTTGTTGTTGGTAGTGACTGATAACGTACAAATGATTGTACAGCCTGTCAGAAATTTTGTCTCTCCACCCCACCCCTCTACTGTTTGGTTTTTTTCCCCTGTGTGTCTTAAGAAAGATAAAACCTGTAGCTTTTTCATTTAATTTTTCTTCAGCTAGAAGATGTTGTTCTTCCTTACCTGTAGTTTTAAATTAAATGTTTAAATTATAAAAATTTAAACATTTAATTATTTAGATTTTAGACTATCAGTAGAAGAAAAGCTGAAGAATTTACATTTACTTTTGCACCTTCATTTCATCTGCTTTGTACATGAGTGTCTGATTTCAGTTTATCAGCTAAAAACTACTAAATGTTCTGCTTTTGTTACAGACATCAATGGTTTTGGGATTTTTTTTTAAAGTTTGCTTTTTTTCCTTTAGAATTTTTTATTTTCTAAGAACTGATTAAAGCCTTCTTATTTCCATCTGCCATTCATTTTAAATCTGCTTCTTCCCTCTTCATGGATTATAACCCTTACCCTAATTCTGCCTTTACACTTGTTCAGGATCACAATCTGCTAATACCATTGGTGGTAAGAATATATAGACTTTATGTGTGCATCTATTGTTTGATCACCTATTTTCATTATCAAGAATGGGTTCTATTCAGCAGAAATTCTTAACATTTAATATTATATCATTCTGTAGCCATTATTGGGGTAAAAATCACCAATTATGATTTTTCTTTGACCTGTCCTTATTTATTACCAAAACCCTGGGTTTTTAAAATTATCCATGTTGATGCCACAGATGTAAACATTCAAAAACGAAGGAACTTTAGTAATGCCTTGAAAACATCTCATAAAAAGTATAAAATGGTAATTTGAAAACTTTAGGCAGCACAAGAGAAATTAGATATCTAATTCCAAACTTCATAAATTAGAGTATTTTCTAGTAGCATGCTATTCCCTAGGTACATCATACTCTTTTTCATCAACTGTGTGGTTTTTCTAGAAGAAATAATTAGCCTTGGTAGTTCTTTTGCTGGGGAAAGAGCCTTGATATTTTCTTCTAAGTATAAATAATTCCAAAATGGGTTGTAGGCACTGTAATTAACACGCTGTTGGTTGGGGCCGGGGCGACCATTGGAGAAGAGCGGGTAATGATTAACACTGCCAATTTTATTTCCCAGGAGAGGGCATGAATGAATTTAAATATATAGAGAGTGAGCTTGCATAGTTTTGATAAAGTCAATAAATCTAGAATAGGTAGCGTGATTACTCTGCTTCTATACTATATGTTTCCTCTCTGCTGAATAGATCCACATTTCAAGGAATTCTCCAGACTCCTACCAACACTGTCACCCCCTAAACTTACATTAGTTTTAACAGAATAACGTGTTGTATGTGTTCAGTTCATAATTTATACTTTTTATATTGTTGCAAGTGTTCCCATAAAATATTCCATCAGCTTATCTTGCATTGTGAGTTTGTAGCATGTTGGGTGTTTGGGTGTTTTGGTGTGTATGTTTAGTTTAGATGCTGCATGGAGAAAATAGGTGCCTTGTGAGTATCTCTAAGGTTATAACTGAAAGAAACTTGATTTAAAGATTCTTCATCTGAAATATCATGAAACAATTCAAATGACTCATCATTTTAAAGTACACTTGTATAATTTCCCTGCAACAATTTAGAATTCCTTCTACACAGATAGTAAATTGCTAACGTCATCGTAAACATTGATTTGTTTTACAGTATTGCTATAACCAGCGGAAGATGAGTTTCATTTTGTGTGCTAATAAAGTTTAGGAATTAAGCATGAGTTTAAATTGTATTCAGGAAGACCATGCCAAGAAAACGGTAGCCAGGGTCACAGATCAGCAGCCCATGAACCACATTCAGCCTGCCTCTATTCGTGTATTATTTGGTCTACACAACATAATAAAAATCAGGACATGTCAAAGCTTTCATTTAAAAAACAAAAAAGTCCCAAAATGTAGCCAGTATTACCTCAAGACAGAGCTGGCTTGAACTAAAATGTCACCACTCCCTGCCTTACATTCAGCACTGCTCCCTGGTTGATGTTCCCTGCTTGTCCCCATTGGCTTTGACTCTTTAATCTTTGCTCTGTGCAAGTGAAGTGTCATTGGGTAAGATTATACCGGGTGAGCAGTGACTGTGGAGAAGTTCCCAGCAAAGAGGAAACGTTGCTTTCATGACGTTTTATTTAAGTGCAAGTTTAACTTTTATAATGCTACCATCCAGAATCTAGAGTTAAATTATACTTTGGAGTTATCTAGTTCATTTTCCTTTTCAATGCAGACAAAAAATATTTTGATTGACAAGGAGCTTATCCCCTTAAACACTAACGCGTGCAATTCTAGTTTAAAAGCATGTTTCTTAACTTTTTTTTTAACTCTTACCCCAATCTCTGAGATTTTGTCCAGCTCCCTTTCTCTGTCCCTGACCACGTATCCTTTGTCTTCCAAGACTGAAAATCACTAGTTTAGAAAGGGTCTGCCTTCTTTGACATTTATTTGCCCTTTAGTTGTGTTTTACCCTCAGTATACATCAACTTGGCAGACTGGCCACCCAAGACCCCTTCGCTATTTGAAGGCAAATAGCAAAATGCAAGTTTCTTTTTCAGCTGGCCTAACTTTGTAAACATTTAAAATTAAATCTTGTAAAAATTTTAAAATATACATAGTTGCAAGATAACCTTGTTATGCCCATTTAGAGGCATCTCAGCAGGAAGCACATTTTCATTACCATATTCTTAACAAAAATGATAGCAATAATAGAATTATTAATTTTTTCCTTTTAAATATATAGCTTTAATATATAGCATTTTAACATATAGCTTTAGCTGCATGAAATGTATTGTTAGATAAGTTTATTTCTTTGGAAATCTTTTCTACTATTTATGTTCTGAAAATCATAATAGTGTTGTCCTTATTAAACATAGCATCTTATACTCCCCAAACTGAAAATATATTTACATGATTTACCATTCAATCCTAGTATATATAGTATACCTTTTTATTCCAGGTTTTGAGTATATATAAACCTTCCTCAGTCTAACTCCTTTGAACTTAGAACTGCCATTCCATCACAGTTTTCTCAGGTGTACTTCTTGAATTTTTATCCTTTCAACAAGTTCTCTTGGAGTTCATATCTTAACATTTGTATGTGTGTTTGGTGTTTAGCTGGCAGCCGGTCTGGGTCTCCGGGAAGAGTTCTGACCACAACAGCCCTCTCCACTGTGAGCTCTGGTGTTCAAAGAGTCCTGGTCAATTCAGCCTCAGCACAGAAGAGAAGCAAGATACCACGAAGCCAGGGCTGTAGCAGAGAGGCTAGTCCATCTAGGCTCTCAGTGGGTAAGATTTTTGTGCAGAACTTGGGACCTTGTATTTCTTTAGTATTTCAGGCATTGAAGACTTCAATTTAGGCACTTTAAGTTAGAGAAAAACAACTTAAAATTCAAGGACAACTGAAATATAGGTTAAAAATGGAATTAGATATCTTATCTTGAAAGTATAATTCATTTATATTTTAAATCTTTTTATTTTAGAAAAATATCATTTTACTCTTCTAATCACATACAAACTAGAAGACTGTATTCAAGAATTTTAATTGTATTCCTGGTAATGCTTCATCAAGAAAAGTTTCTTCTCAACCTTAGAAAAAACTTATTAGTTTTTAAGAAAGAAAAGAATAGGGACTTATCTGCTGATCCAATGGTTGAGACTCTGCACTTCCACTGCAGGGGGCATGGTTTCGATCCCTGGTCGGGGAACTAAGATCCCGCATGCTGCATGGAGTGGCCAAAAAAAAAAAAAAGAAACAAAGAAAGAAAAGAATAAAACCAAAATATCAAAAATACAAACTCTATCTCCTGTTTACTCCCCTTCTGTGCTGCTGTTGCTTCATACCAGCCCGAAGCAGTCGTATTCCTCGACCAAGTGTGAGCCAAGGGTGCAGCCGGGAAGCCAGTCGGGAGAGCAGCAGGGATACGAGTCCTGTTCGCTCTTTTCAGCCCCTTGGTAAGTGTTTGGGCAGGTGTGAGGCATATTGCTTCACTGTTGTGTTCCTACCATCTGATAACCTCAACACACCCTGGATTTAGTTGATGATTTCTTCAACTGTATCTTTTCCTCTATCTCTTTTCTTTTTAAGGACAGTCAGAAGGAAATTATATGTTTGGGCAATTCCTTTGACATTTATCTGTCTTAAATGAGCAAGTTAGACATTGGATAAACAAATTGCCTTCATAATCAAGTAAATATCATACAGATTTAAACTACAGAATATTGAATTCAAGATTTTTCTTAACAAATCTCCCTATAAAATTTAAAGACAATATTTAAATATTTACTCTTAAGTGAAATATGGACTATTTAGTTTGATAAAAATAAAGACTTTTGTCCTTTTTAGCAGAAATATTAACATTTCACCTTAGATATTTCAGATACTAGAAAGAATGAACTTATTAAAATAGGAGGGATTAATATTTTTACAGTATTTTACAATTTAACAACATTTCCCATGCATTAGCTTCTATCATGTCATTGCTGTGAAACCTGTCTGTCCCTGATTATAGAGATTTTATTATACCCTTGATTATAATACTATATTTACCTCAATTATAAAAATATTAAATGATTTTTAAAAAACTAAATATTTTAGAGTAATTGGAGAGGCAGAATTTTTTACGTTGAAAATCTTTAGAATTTCTGTGTGGTCCTCAGCATTTTAACTAATACTTTGTTTATATGCACTTACTTATAGCCATTTCAGGTTTTTTCTTTTAATTCCATAAAATGTAGGTTACTGTAATACTTAAGAGAGTTGCACTTCAGACTTTGTGATACTTATGTAGAACATAGTTCCACTCATTATTTATTGGAATTATTATTTCCTTCAATAGACACGTTAGTATAGAATTTCTAGAGATTAATTTCTAGTTCTTTGGGCCATTTGGCTCAACCATATCACTACTAGACTATCCTGTACTGACCCTTTGAGCTAGGAACTCAGGCAGGGGTATCCTCAACCCTTGTTTGTGTTCCAGTCCCAGGTGCCAAAGAGTTTCCTTCTATACTCTGCCAGAGGTAGATTTAGTTCATGTACAATATACAGTAGGCTTAGTCTGTAGAGTATCCGTGTATGTGTGTGTATACATGCACACACACATACATATACATATATATATGGTACATCCTCATGCATATGTGTTTAAAAATGAAATAAATCTTACATTTGTATAAAGTAAGCATGCCACCTTGAAGAGTCAAAGGAAATAGAGTGGGTGTGTGATAGTTTAAGAGCATATGTTCTAGGGTCAGATGGCCTGGTTGATACCCCAGCTCTGTAGCTGTTTTATAGCTGGGTTTTTCCTTATCTGTAAAGCTAGAATAATAATAGCATGTAGTTCTTAGCATTGCTTTGAAGACACTGTAAAGGAGAGAATACATGAAAACTGTCCCTCAGAGCAGTGTTTACACACGGTGAGCACGTGGTTATCACGGTCATCGTCACTGCTGCAACTGCTCTTCCCAGTCTTCGCCCTGGAACAGTGCTTGCTTACCTACAGTTAGTTGTGTGACACATCAGTGGCAAGGATCTTAGGTTTTTTTAACAGTATAATACTTATATTTATATAATGTACAATTAGTAGAAAATGTGAGATATCGGGAAGAAACAAAAATAGGTTTCTGTACCATTTAAAAGTGTACAATAGTCAGAGATTAGAGGAAATTTATAACCAACTTCTAATTACTTAAAAAATAAACATGTTAATGTGCCTTTTTTTAAAAACATCTTTACTGGAGTATAATTGCTTTACAATGTTGTGTTAGTTTCTGCTTTATAACAAAGTAAGAACTTATACATATATCCCCCATCCCCTCCCTTTTGCTCCCTCCCACCCTCCCTATCCCACTCCTCTAGGTGGTCATGCCTAATTTTTAAAGAGATACGTTGTTTAGTCATTGATCTAGATTTATCTCAAAGCTGCCATTTGGCAATTTAAATCATTTAAATTTTATTATTAAAGGAGGCAGTTTTCCCAATTGTGATGAAACATCCTATTTGGTTTAAAGGTGGTTAAACCTTTTAATCATATAGTTTTAGAAGAATTGAATTTTGTAGCCCTTTATTTACATATGGATATTGCATAGTAAAGGTAGCAGATTAGTCCTGTTTATTACACAGAGATGAAGATAGCATTCCCAGAAATCAGATTGTCCTTTTCATTCCCATTTTCTGCCATATTTGCCTACATTTTTCTCTTTCTTTATTTGGTGAATCCTTTTGTCACCTCTGACTTGAATATGGCCATTCAGCAGATGAATCCCATAGCTTGCCATTTATTCAGTTGTAACACAAGGCCAGCATCAGGGTCCTAAAACACCAGAAATAAATCAGGGCTAAACAAAGATGAACTCTGGAACTCACACTCTTAGTTTCCATCTGTTTCTGGAACCCAGATTCAAAAAAAGGCTTACATTATTACAAGCACATGAGTGTTATCTTCAGCCACAGATAGCTATTGATTTCAAAAGGTTTTCAAAATTTTTTCATCTATTAAAGCATTTCCATATTGCTTCAACTCTTCCTTATCATTTTAGAAACTATTCTGTTGGGTAAAATTAAAACTATATATTAGTATGTTTTACTAATGATACCAATCACCTTTCAGGGTCTGTTAAACATTTTATGCAACATTCTCTCTTTAATCCTCTCTCTCAATCTTTTTGATCATTTTCTTACTCATTAAGGTCCTGTGGCAAAGGAAAGAGTAATTCATGTAATAAAAGTATTTTAACTGTTCTCATTAATATATCTGAAGCAGAGTAACTTTTAAAATGAGTAATATGTTTCATTAAATAATAAAATGATTTTTTCCTGGCTTATTTGTTTGTGTGTGTAAGAAAAAGACTGACTTTATGATGTTATGAAAATCAAGATTTTAAGATCTAAAATTTTAAATATCCTAAATTTAGATTTAGAGAGATGTCATAAATATAAGAAGTCACAAGTTTCTAGGTTTTTTGATTAAATTGTTAATACTCCCCTTTTTTGGTGCTCAAAATATGCTTTGATATTTAAATAATCTACTGAATGCAGAACTTATATACTGTGAACCATTATAGAAAACATTTATGTTAACATAAATGAGGTATGTTATCTTTTAAACAATGTAAAGATGGTATGTGTACTATTTAAGAGCAAAGGCCTTGAAAGACTACAAATACTGAGGTGTGGCCTTGATCAAATTAATTAACTTTTCTCTGTGCTTTAGTTTAGCTATTTGTAAAATTGAATAGTAACAACTGCCTCACTGGGTTCAGGATTAGAGGAGATGGGATTATTATTGGTTACTATTTACCATAGTGGTTTTTTTTTTGAAACTACAGTGTTCATTTTTTTGTCTCATGCTTGTACTTTTGACATTTCCTTCCATTTGAATACTTACTTTTTTGTCTCCTGTGAGCTTATGTCTGTCCCCTTAGGTGTAAGATCTGTTGTGTGTCAAGGAAGATATTGCAATGCAAGTGTTCAGTTGCCCTAGTCTAAGGCAATATTCTGATCCTTAACTATTAATAGTAATACCATTGTGAACTAACTCTCCTTGCCTGACTGTAGTGCTGCCACTATTCCTTGTTTCTGTAGTAATAGATGAGGTTTGTATGGTCCTGTTATTCCAGCCTCCAGACACCATTCCAGATCTACTGGTGCCCTCTACGCCCCCGATGTGTATGGGGCCTCAGGTGAAGGATGAGTACATTTTCACTATCATCTGTGCATTCATCTTAAGTTTTTTGTCCTTGTCAGTTTCCATTGAGTAATCATGTTTTAAAATTGATTTGTTTTATTTACATTTAATTTGTTGGAGAATAAGTCATTTGTGGGTTTTTAAAAAAATTTTCCCCCAAGTAACTTTTTTCCCTTTGGCAATCTTATTTGAACATTTTTCTCACTGGAGATGGGCATTTTTCTTTTGTATAACCTAAGTTATGTCATTTTAAAATATAAAAATTGTTTTATGTTCTCAGTTATGTACTTCATCTTTGTATATATGTTTAAAAAAAAAACCAAAATGGTGGATGAAGTGTTTTAATTGTAAATGATGATATGTTGTAGACAGTAGTTGAGAGGAAGAACCCATCTATGGTTTGTCTTTACATACCTCAGAGTGTCGGGCAATAGTAGGTCCTTGACAAATATCAAATGATACATCTTAGTTACAGAATGAATCAGCCTGTCTTGAAAGAGAAGAGATAATAATTGGAGGGGTTTTCCCTTGTAAATTCCTGGCGTGCCTTCCTTGAGCTCCCTAATCGTTACTGGTTTGAGAATTGATCTTTGTTCTGGGCTACTCTGTGGCTCAAGCAAACAGATGAGATTTGCCTGACTGATAGAGCTAGATTAATTACAGGGCTATAGACTTGCAAGCCCTTAGTTGGCCAGCCATGCTTTCTTCTATCTTCTGGTGAAAAGTATATCATAGCTACTATTCTTTAAATTTACTTCCCACACACTGTCAGTGATTTTAATTGCCTTTGCCCTTTTATTTGACTAAAAATAAATGTACCCAGAGAATACAGTATTGCTTTTAAAATGCTTTGCCCCATTGGTTTTTTTTTCCTCCTCTTAAGGATCTTAAAGTTTCCAACATGACCCTGTTACATTTATGGCCCTCTCAAAGCTATTTTCCTTCTTCTGATGAATTAGGTCCAGGGTATGGGATCAGCCAATCAAGCCGACTGTCATCCTCTGTCAGTGCCATGCGAGTCCTGAACACAGGTTCCGACGTGGAGGAGGCAGTAGCAGATGCCTTGGTACTTTTCTCCATTTCCTTATCTTTACAGATGTTCCAACTGTGAAACTAATGTATGAGTGAGCCAATCCACAAGTGTGGGAAAGGAGATGGGAAAATTCTTGGTATTAAATCTAGGAAGATCAAATGTGGGCAATGTAAAAAGCAAAACAGTATAATTAATTCTTGATCTTTATTAATTGCCAAATTTTTAAGCCAGGGCCCATAGTAATTGATGTGATGTCAGGAATATAAATATTGGTATTGTTAATATGGTGATGTTTTTTATGTACTGTAATACACTGAGAATAAAGGCAGATAGATTAGTATATAAATATGTACACTACAAGTATGTAATTTCAAGTTTAGCTTAACCTTGGGTATTTAGGGATTGTTTTAGTTTGGGGTACAGTTTTGTTTAGTCTTTATTTATTTGTATTTTCTGAGCTGAGAGAAAGTACACCTTCAAAACAACTTATATTTAAGATATCTTTCTGGCTCTTTGTACCTGACACATTAAACAGTGAGGCTTAAAAACATAATCCGTAGATCTATGATGGTTTGTCAGAAGAGTGCTGTTCAGATATCACTGTAGTTTTTCTCACTTAAAATTATGAAGGAAGTATTAGAAACAGTGATTATAATTGCTTTTTCCTTTTTTCCCAAGTCAATTCAACATGATAATTTCTCTTTCAAGTTATGATATTAATCCTATATTTGAGAAGTAAGCATTTACTCAGTTTTTTACACAGAACTTATAAAGATGTCATCTTTGTTTTGAAATTTAAAAATACATGATGCCTTTTAAAACCACATATCACCTCTTAACCAGTGTTGATACAATATTTGCCACATATATTTGAAAAACAAGTTTTTAAAAATATTCATTGATCATAGCTATAATATATTAAATGTAATCACGTGCAGTTCTGTTCTAACAGTCTGTATGTGCTGAATTTTTCTCTTTACCTTAGCCATCTGATTTTTCTAATCAATACAACTAAGTAGGAACTTTGTTCTCTTGAGCTTGGGACATATTGATCACATCTTCTTCTGGTGATATTAAATTAGTCATACGTTTTAAATTTACTATTCCTCATCAGTGTATTTCTCAAATTATGTTTTTTAGTTTCTTGTAAATGGATGATTTACTAGTTAAATTCTGCTCGCATAAATTTTATGAATTGAATGGATTATTCTTGAACTATTACTTGTTATAAGATGTTGTATTTGATTTATATGAGGAATGTTTAGCCACCAGGGCTAAAAGCTGAATCCCAATCATTTGATTGTGAATACTTCCATTATTTGCATAACATAGATATTCCAGTTATAACTATCAGTTTTTAGGAAAAGACTATCCAACTACTAAGTCTAATTGGACCTAGGGAAAATCATAGAAATAAAATTAACTTTGGAAACAACAAAAGGATCCAAATAGGAAGAAGACTTGAGTTTCTTTGGAAAACTGGTTATGGGAGTATTTCTGTAGCTTAGATTTTTTTCTTTGGACTAAAGGATATTGACAAGTTAAAGATATATTCTCCTAATAAGCAGTTCTTATGTATCTATATATTTTAAAAGTTAATGTTTCTAATTATGGGCATTGTTTATGCCTACTTCACTGTGCTGTTTAGCAAAATGTTTTTCATTATTTTCAATTTTTCTCTTTAAAAATCTGCTCTCAGCTCTTAGGAGACATACGGACTAAGGTATATACATTGCTGTTTTCTGACATCTTATGATACCATAACTTTTTTCTTTCCTTCATCAGTTTAACAGATGATAGTCTTCTATAAAAAATTCAAATGGAAGTAATAAAATCCTTAGATACACATCATTTTTCTGTATATATGATTATATGATTATCAGCAGGGAGATAGTGCTTAAACAGAGTGTCCTATGGGGGTTCTCATCCTTTAAGCCTGATTACTTTATACAAATGCGATGATGTCATCGACACTGATGTCTATAACAAAACTGGTCTTGAAGACCAACACAGGAAATACCACATTTTTGCCATTCTAAATTAAGTTGGTGCCTCTAAAATCAATTTAGTGATGGGAATGTCATTATAAAACTATTTTTAATTGAGTTCAAATTATATTTCTTTTAGATCTTAAACTTGGAGAATTTAAGTCACCTGGAGCTGTGTAAAATTATTGTGCTTAAATGTTTCTTAGAAATATCCACTGCTCACCAGCCTAAATTCAAATATCAGGTTCATAAAGATTTATAATTCTTCCAAAGAAATCTCAAATAAGCTATTTATTCTGTCTCATTTCACTTTCAATATTCAAAGTAAAATTAGCAGTTACATTTATTAAATAATAAGCTTCAGATGTAAAGAAATCAAAGGAATCTAAATATGCTTTCTCATAAATATTGAAATAGACAGTATAGACACATTGGGAAGAACATGGAGGACCCTCCAGGAGCTTGCCTCCTAAAAGGAAGAGTAAGCAAAACAGGCTCTCATCATTCTCTGTATTTTACTTCTCTAGGAAATGTCAGGGTTGCATACAAGAGAAGAAAGAGTGGCAAGACAAGTGATAGTAGAAGTGAAAGGAGAATAGAGGAAAGAGAAGGTTGAGAGACAGAAAAAAATAGAACTTTACATGGGGAAAAATGTTTTTCTGATCCATTGCCCATTTTCTGATCCATTCTCATCCTTTAAAAAGGTAGTAATTTCTTAACAACTCAGAATTTTAGTACAGAGTCCATTCGTTTATACTCTTGTAGCTCTTTTTGGTTTTCCTGAAAAAAGAAAAGGAAGAATCCCATGTTTTTAGTGCTCCCCACTTTACTTATCTGACTTCCATACAGTAGTCTTATTCTGCTTTTATCACTCGCCATAGTTAAAGAATATTTCATCATCTACTAACTCCTAAAACATGTTTTTTGAAGAAAAACTAAATATCAACATTTTATTATTACAATGATTAGCAGCATGCTTTACACTGATTTTTAAACAAAAACCAGTCTTTTTATGGTCAGTAGAAATTTGTGAAATACCAGCATATTATTTTAGCTACCACTAATGAGAGTCTTTATGTGTAACAGAAAAAACCTGCTCGAAGAAGATATGAATCATACGGGATGCATTCAGATGATGATGCCAACAGCGATGCATCCAGTGCTTGTTCAGAACGCTCCTATAGCTCTCGGAATGGTAGTATTCCTACATACATGAGGCAGACAGAAGATGTGGCAGAAGTCCTCAACAGATGTGCTAGCTCCAACTGGTCAGAAAGGAAAGAAGGCCTCCTGGGTCTGCAGAACTTACTAAAAAATCAGAGAACGCTAAGGTGAGTTATATTGTCTTTAAAATAATTGTCCTGCCTGGTTAGGACAGGACAATTGACTTGACTTGACTTTTTCATAACACTTTAAAGATACTGGTATGGGCTCATAACGTGTCCTGAATTCAGAAGGTGGCATCAAAATATTTTCCCAAGCCTTAATCCTTTAGGACCATCTATACTATTGTTACTTTTAAAAGTTTTAATTAACTTGCTCTATTTAAAGAAACTTTCTAAAAGGAAACTTTTTATTCACAAATAGATGTTAAATGAAAAATGTTATTAATTTTTTTAATGAAAATAAATAATAAAATATGCATAATATTAAAGCTGACTCATTATTAAAATTCATTCCTGATAAGTTTTTCAGTGAGATGAAAGAATATGCTCATTTGGAAATGAAGGTATATTCTTGATGTTTGTGTAATATTTGGATCTTGGTATAATATGAAATGGATTTGGCGTGAATTTCTCTAAGAACAGAAATTTAGGGACTTCCCTGGTGTGAGTTTGCACTGCTTGCACTGCAGTGGGTGTGAGTTTGATCCCTGGTCGGGTAACTAAGATCCCCCTTACTGTGTGGTGTGGCCAAAAAATAAATAAAGTTAAAAAAAAAAAAGTTTATATTGGTTTTTAGTTGGGTTTGATTCGGTTTCCTTTCCTAATGGCTTTTGCTTGCTTTTCCTCTCTAAATTCTTTATTTTTTTTAAATGTATTTTATTTATTTTATTTTCATCTGCGTTGGGTCTTCGTTGCTGTGTGTGGACTTTCTCTAGTTGTGGCAAGAGGGGGCTACTCTTTGTTGCGGTGTGCGGGCTTCTCATCGTGGTAGCTTCTCTTGTCATGGAGCACGGGCTCTAGGTGCGCAGGCTTCAGTAGTTGTGGCACGCGGGCTCAGTAGTTGTGGCTCACGGGCTTCGTTGCTCTGCGAAATGTGGGATCTTCCCGGGCCAGGACTTGAACCCGTGTCCCCTGCATTGGCAGGCGGATTCTTAACCACTGCGCCACCAGGGAAGCCCCTCTTTATTGTTTTTTATCTGTGTAATGTTTTAAATCTCTATGGTCTATCCCTTTAAGAGCATAGTTTTAGAAAATTCGTAAGTTTGATTTCAGGTATCAAGTCAGGAAGTGGCCCACTATTTTCCACCACACTCAGAGTTTGATTTACTAGCTGTTTATTTTAGGAAGTATTAGAACTATATAATTTAAAATAAGTGTTTATCTATAAACTTCCTAATATATTTTAATGCTTTCATGTCACAGTTCGTGAATCACTACAATAAAGCATCATACTGTTGTTCCCAACCCCATCAAGATTAGATTACTATTAGGTTCAGTATATCATTTTAAATGGCAAGGAAATAGTCATAGTTTAGAAAGATTTTAGCCCTCAGGTGGCAAAATTTAAGAAAACATCATAGCATTTAAAAGGATAAGATTCATGTGCTGGGAATGTCATCTGTATACTTTCCTCTGTTGTGCTTACATTAATGAAGTACAGTTGTATTTCTTTTCATATAACTTTCAACCTTTAAAATAGTGTCTGTTACTACAGAATTATTGTTGCATTTGATAAATTTGTATTTAGCCCTGACTAGTAAATCCCACTAATTTTTCATTTAGGAGGGATGATTTTTTTTAGCTTTTTTTTTTTTTTAAGAAGCCCAGTTATATGTAAGGTCACTTTTTTTTTTTTTTTTTAAGGCTGTGTTCGGTCTTCGTTGCTGCACACTGCTTTCTCTAGTTGTGGTGAGCGGGGGCTACCCTTAATTGTAGTGTGCGGGCTTCTCACTGGAGTGGCTTCTCTTGTTGCAGAGCACGGGCTCTAGACGAGCGGGCTTCAGTAGTTGTGGCTCTCAGGCTCTAGAGCGCAGGCTCAGTAGTTGTGGCGCACGGGCTTAGTTGCTCTGCGACATGTGGGATCTTCCCAGACCAGGGCTCAAACCCGTGTCCCCTACATTGGCAGGTGGATTCTTAACCACTGCGCCACCAGGGAAGTCCCTGTAAGGTCACTTTTAAACGACTTCTTCCTACAGCAAGATATTAATTCCACTTTATTATTTTGACAGTCGAGTTGAACTGAAAAGATTATGTGAAATTTTCACAAGAATGTTTGCTGATCCTCATGGCAAGGTATGTTTTAGTATTTAAGATTACTCCTATAAGGTGTCATTATTATATTGCCCCAAAAAAGAAGTGAATAATAACAAAAAACTATAAGCCATTTTTGCTTTGTTATTGCTCTAAAATGGCAATGATCTTTTCAAACATAATTGAAATTGAGTATTTGATATCATACTTAATTTAGAAATTGCTCTCTAGTAACTGTTTAAGCTTCTCCAAAGAGAGATTATCCAAGACTATAAACTGAAGAATATATAGTAACATGCAAAACTCTTATACACTTAGGGTGAGTATTTGTATTTCTAAAAACATTTTACTATTTGTAAAGGAAATAATTGGGGTAAGTTGAAAAAATTTGCCAACTTTTTATTCAGTTTCCTTCTCTATTAACATAAATATATTCTTAAAAGAGCAATTTTGTAGAAAAGAATTGCCATTAAATAACAAAAAGCACAAAATATGGCTTCACCCATAGTTTGTTAGTAATATAAAAGAAGCATTTCATATATTGAAATAGTTCATAAAAATCATCAGAACTTTGTTTAGTTTTTAATGTGGATTAAAATGTATTTAAGTACTTATGCATAGTCTGCATGTATACTGTGAAATTTTGCTTTAAAATGTAAAATTTTGTTGTAAAATGGACTCATTTATTCTGTTTTCAGCAGTATGTTTGACAATGGTGAAACTTTAATCTTCCTTTAGGACACCAGGTGTCTACATGAGAATTTCTAACCTAAGTGAGAGGGAGATGTGGAAGGGAAATCATAAGAAAGATATTAACAAATTTCACTTTATTGTTTTTTTTAATTGTCTTCACTTTATTGTTGCACATGTCATTTCCCCCTCATTTTTTTTTCTGTTTTCAATATTTTCATTACTTGTGACACTACTTAAAGACACTAAAATCCTACTCTATACATAAACTGAAATCCAGCTAAGAATTATAAATTGCTTGTACTTTAACTTCTAAAGATTATCCTTTTATCAGAAGGTATATTTATTTTATCCAAGAATGCAAGATCCCATTAAAGACAAAGATTAAAGTACACTAAGTTTATAACTTTCAAACTGAGCATGTAGATAACCATACCATTTTATACTGATATTGCTACCACTAATTACAGCTGTAGGAATTGCTTTAATGGAAAAATTTCTGTAAATCCTGAACAAATTAGCTGTTGACATTTTTTGTTAGCAGTATGAGCCAAAGGACAAGACAATTATGATCTGGGTGGACCTGTTTTATTAAATGATGTTTTAATTAATAATCTCTACAACTTTTAAAAATAGAGTTTTAAAACATCTTCAAAAGTAATATAATTCATCTCTGCTGGAAGGTATGAGACTGTAAGGCTAGATTATTTCTTGAAGTCACAGTTTTTAATTTTTTGTTAGGACAATAATGCAATTTAGTTGGATCCTAAGATTTGCACAGTAATAAAGAGAAACACTTTTTTAAAAAGTCTCTTAAAGAAAAAATTTTTTAAATAAAGTGAATGTCAAAATTTAAAAAAAAGTCTCTTGAAGATCAAGTAGGAAAACCAAGTTTGATGTTGGTGAAAGCACAGATGTTTGGCCTCCCTTAGTAGATGCAGAGAACCAGCCACAATCCTTCCGAGAGTTTTCGGGAAGGAGACTTTTTTTTTTCTGTGGGATTTTATAAGAACATACAGTTCTTATTGATCCATCGGCTTTGTTTGTTTGTTTTTGTTTTTGTTTTTTTGGTTAATTCAGTGAATACACATGTAAAGGGAAGATTATTTTTAATTCGTTTTTGTTTAGCTTTTGTTTGGTGATTGTCCATCAGGGACTCTACCAGTAATGTAATTCATTAAGAATAAACTGGATAGGGGCTTCCCTGGTGGCGCAGTGGTTGAGAGTCCGCCTGCCGATGCAGGGGACACGGGTTGGTGCCCCGGTCCGGGAAGACCCCACGTGCCGCGGAGCGGCTGGGCCCGTGAGCCATGGCCACTGAGCCTGCGCATCCGGAGCCTGTGCTCTGCAGCGGGAGAGGCCACAGCAGTGAGAGGCCCGCGTAACACACACAAAAAAAAAAAAAAGAATAAACTGGATATATCACCATACTGTGCTGAGTTAAAAATATCAGGGTTTGATTTGAGCTTTTGCATCATATCCTTATATTATTAAAATAGTAGATATCCCCCCCTTTTTAATTTTATAAAGTACTAACAGTCCAATCATTGGATCAAGCAGCTGTTCTTGATGCTTTCTTTTCTTTCCAAGTAAAATTTTGTTCTTTATCAAGAGTTGGCCTTTTTTGTTTGTTTGTTTTTCCCTATAAAGGGCCAGGTAGTAAATATTTGTAGCTTTGTGGGCCATAATGATCTCTGTCAGAACTACTGAACTCTGCCATTATAGCACAAAGGTACCTATAGACAATATCTAAACAAATGGCCATGGCTGGGTTGCCATAAACCTTTACTTATGAACATTGAAATTTTTATTTTCATAAAATTTTCTGTCACGAAATAGCCTTTTCTTTTGATTAAAAAAAAATTTTTTTAAAGGTAAAACCATTTTTAGCTCTGAGACCATAGTTTCCCGACCCCTGCTCTATACAGTCAACTCTGGTCATTGACACTAAAATAGAAATATGTTCAAGAACCTCTGCTCATGCTCATGCCACTGGTTGAAAGTTAAGACTGTTGAAGGGAAACAATGTACTGGCCCCTGCTGGGTGAAATCAGCCCTGTTACTCCTGTATATTGTGCCATTCTCCATTTCTGATCTGTGATTTTTGTCTAAAAGCCCAGTGCTGCCTTTCCTCTTCCTCTAGTTTTTTTCTTCTGTCCTCCACAGAGACTGTGTCAGATAGTCTTTCCTCAGAACTCCATCCCTGTTCACCTCTCCACCCATCTCATGCCCCAAGCATATGTCCTGGCCTCTTAGCTTACCAAGAAGATAGAAGCCATCCAGCAGAAACTCCCATTTCATGTCTCCAAACTGGCAAAGTTAACCGCACATAAGCCCATTCTTTCTACCTTTTCTTCTATGGAAATGGCAGGAGGTCTTACCGTGAAGCTGTTGGTAGCCACATAAACATGTACTCTGTTTTTTGCTAACATGATCTCATCTGCTTGGCCACCAGGAATTTTTCATAAATTTCAGTTTGCTGCTTGACATCCCTTTTTATTTTTCAACCTTGTTGTGAGTTTATCCAGCGTATCTTTTCTGACACTTTTAGGAAAGGGATTTGGGAGAGGTGGAAGAGGGGTGTTTTCTGTTGTGCCTGATCCAGTCTTCCTCACAGTAGACACCCTCTCTTTTCAGACACTTATCTCTCTGCTTGTTTTACTTACATTGGTGTTGCTTAGAGCATTGCCTTAGGCCCTCCTCTTTCACTTCTGTACCTTATCTGAAGCTTAAGTCACCCACTTTATCCTAATGACTCTCATATGGTACTTCCAGCCCACATTGTTCTCCTGCACTTACTTAGTTACATGCCTTTTGCTCATCTTAAACCTCAAAACTACTTTTCCTCCTGCATTGCTTTATCTCATTAGATGAAACCACTATCCTCTCATTGCTCAAGTGAAGAATTTGGGCATTATTCTAGAAATTTACTCAGTCCTAATTGATTCAACCTTCTAAACATTTCCATTCTCACTGCTAATTCAGGGCACAATCATCTTTGGCCAGCTGCACCTCCTCCCCACCTCCTATGCCTAAATTCTCTTCCACGCTGCATATTTGAATAACCTTTCTAAAAGGTAAATCTTCTCTACTAACTTAAAACCCTTCAGTGACTACTCATTACCCTCAAGAAAATATTCAAACAAAGCCTATCATTTTTGCTTGTCATTCCCTTCTCACTGTCACTCTCAATCCTGGAAACTACGTTCATTTCCCCAAATGTGCCACGTGCTTTTCCTCATAGCCTTGAAATAGGCCATCAAAGAGACTTCTCTTTTCTTCCTCAAGTGTGGGTTAGCTCTCCACTCTGAATTGGAATCACTTATCTGTAACCTTAACTATCCTGAAACTCACAGGGCAGAAATCATCTGAAGCCTTGACCCCAGAATGGGCCGTAGTGTTTAGGAGACACCTCATGCCTTGAGGTTGGTTGGGTGGGTTTTCCCATGTCCTTTTTTTTTTTTTTTTTTTTTTTTTTTTTTTTTTTTGCGGTACGCGGGCCTCTCATGTTGTGGCCTCTCCTGTTGCGGAGCGCAGGCTCAGCGGCCATGGCTCACGGGCCCAGCCGCTCCGCAGCATGTGGGATCTTCCCGGACCGGGGCACGAACCCGTGTCCCCTGCATCGGCAGGCGGACTCTCAACCACTGTGCCACCAGGGAAGCCCTCCCATGTCCTTTTAAGTTGAAGTCAACTTAAAGCTGTGTTAACAGCTTCTGAATAGTAGCTGGCTTCCATGTTAACTGGAAGCTGTCCTTACTTCTCCCCAACATGATTGAGACCACCTGCTGTCCCCAACAGGTTACTTAGAGAACCAGGGTGTGAGCAGCAGCCCCATCTCCTTTCATCTAGGATCACCTCCAACCCCCAGAATGTTTCTCTTATATGTGTTAGAGTAAGCATCTGAGTCCAGCTGAAATATCAGGTGAGCTCCAATACACATCCCAGAAAGGAAGGGCTAGAAAAGAGCTTCTATTTCAACTTCTGAATACAGTTGAAATAGATGCTGGGTTTTTTCCTGGGACAGGAGTAATGTGGTTGGTAAATAGTTCACAAGCTGAAATTATTTGATGTCCATAACTTGATAAATAAACTTTTTAAACTTTCAGATACTACGCATACAATCACAGTGTATGACTCTGTAAAACCTCTAAATATTTTTCTAAGAGAGGCAGTGCAATACAGTGATAACAACTATGGGTAGTGGAGCTAGATTGCTTGGGTTCAAATTCTGCCTCCATCACTTATTAGCAGTGTGTGCCTTGGTTTCTTAATCTGTAAAATAGAGTTAATAAGATTGCGATGATGAATAAATGAGTTAATATATGTAAAGCCCTTACAACACACCAAGCACTATATAAGTTTTTAAAAAATAAATAAGTTTGAAAAATTAAGGAATTCAGAGAAGATTTTTATTTTGATTGCTCTAGACCCATTTTTTCCTTCAAATGTAAGGAGTGTCAGATGCCAAAAGCTATCCCCTGTGATTCTGACATTTGACTCTGAAGGACCTACTTGAGAAGAGCCACCTTCACTAAAGTGCATGGTTTGATTTCACATTTTATGGTCTGTTTAGTCCTACCTCTTGAAGTCTTGAACATCTGGAGTAGGAATTCAATCAGTGGCTACTAAAATGCAACACAGTTGAGTGCCCTGCTTAGAAGGACATATCTGGTCTCCTGAAGAGTGTCTGCAGTCTTAGGATCAGGAGGCCAAAACATACATCTTACCTGGGGAAAATTAAAAGTTGTGGTATAGTTACTTTTTACCTCCAAACAATAGTAATTATTCCAAGCCTTCACAGAAATAATTTAACTTGTGAATGCATTGCTTCTGAAGAGGGAAAAAAAAAGATAAAAGAAAAATTCTAGATACTGTGCTTTAGAAGCAAATGTTTGCACTGTACAGAAATTTTGGCAGGTGTCTATTAGTCTTAGATTTTTTCCAGAAGTTGAGCCTCAACAATAGTATGGTCTGGAAAAGAAGAGAGTTTTTGTTTGTTTTTTGTTTTTAAATTTCCTTGGCAAGAAGATGAGAGAGAAGTATAGGAAAATCACATACTCTTATCCCATACTATTCATTTAACTCTTGTTTTAAAAACTATTTTGAGTTTATCGTAAAACTTTGAAAAACATTTGTCACTTTTATTTTCTAAGTGTTTTTATTCCATACAGGAACTTGGCATTGATGGCGACTAATTTGTGTGTTTTTCTTTTTTTTCTTTTTTTCCTTTTGCATGCTGTCCCCTGTGTTGGAACTCTCAATAGAGAGTAAGTTGGTTCAATATTTGTTGGAAACCTAACTTTACTGCATGACTGTGAAATTAACCCTTTTTCTCTGTTTTCTCTCCCGAAGAGTTCATGCAGTGTTGGACCCTTTGCAATCCACGAAATGCTATTTGCAGTTATGCAAACTGTCATTCTGTTTGGAGATGTGCTTTTTAATCTACTAATTAATCTAATTTGATTATGTTCTTCTGTTCTATATTGGATGACTGGCACACCTAAGATATAAGAGGTTAAGAAAAGGCTGCCTCAATTGTAATAGCTCAAATATTATAATTTTCCAATAAACTACAGTTATAAATAGATTCCATTGAAGGTTGGTTTCATTGAATTATTAAAAAAGTAATTCCCAAGTTTCACAATTAATTTTTTTAATTGAATTCCAACCTCCACGTATGAGCTTTCTAATAGTCTATTAATGGCATTCCACAAAAGCAAACAGGGCTGTTTAAGGAGCAGTGATTCTCAGCTTTCTGTTCTGAAATCAAATTTTTAGCCCTAGTACTATATTAATGTGTCCACTTTCCTCTTTCTCCTTTAATCATAGATAAGGAAATGGGAGAATATCAACATCTGACAGTGAACTCTCTGTGATAGGGCAGTCAAGTAAGAAATTTTATGCAAAATTTCCAATGTATATTTTGGATGGATATATATATATCTATGCATATATTTATCATTTAGTAAGTACCATTGATAAGATATAAGTATTTTGAAAAATATAGTATAATTCTATATATAGGGTACCATAAATAACATGTCTACATTTTTATTCAGTTATACTCACATTTTATCTAATCAAAAGAAATTTCTACTTTTGATTAGAGACTCAGAGAAGTCTTTTTTAAGAAAATAGCAATTCAGATCTTGACAGGAACATAAACTTTGGATTATGTCAGGATGAGAAGAAAGGGCCTTCCCGGCGTGACTAGCCTGAGTCCAGAGAAGTGGGAGATGTCAGAAAGACTATAGGAAAGAAAAAGAAAATCTTGGCTGCCATGAAAGGAAGGTCTTACATATCTTCCCTTGCATTGAGAAAAAGGGTTGGCCACCAATTGCAGGGTAAGGTTTATTTACTTATGAGGAAATTCTTACTCTTTAAGGAACTTTTCCTGCACATTCATTGAACAACATTTTTGTGTGTGTGTGTGTGTGGTACGCGGGCCTCTAACTGTTGTGGCCTCTCCCGTTGCGAAGCACAGGCTCCGGACGCGCAGGCTCAGCGGCCATGGCTGACGGGCCCAGCCGCTCGGCGGCATGTGGGATCCTCCCGGACCGGGGCATGAACCCGCGTCCCCTGCATCGGCAGGTGGACTCTCAACCACTGCGCCACCAGGGAAGCCCTGAACAACTTTTTAATTTGGTCCTCAGCCTCTGATAACTTTAGGCTTCGTTCTAATTGGTGATACAAGACTAAAAAATATATAGTCTTTTTTCTCAAATGTTATATATTCCAGATGGGAAGATGATATAAATTCAGAAAAAGTGAAATAGCACCATAAAGCTAGCCCCACTACAAGTTCCAAGTAGGGATGATCAGTGGCTATTATCTAAAGAGGTCCAAGAAGCTTTTTGGCTGGGTCTTGAGTGGTAAGCTTTGTAGGAAGTCATGCACTTTGTGTAAATAGGGGGATTAGGGAGTGTGGTAGAAAATGCAGAGTGTGTGTGAGATGTGTTCAGGGACAAAGAGTTTATGTTGCCAAAGGGTCCAGCATGAGTCTGGAGAGTTAGAACTTCGTCTAAGCCTTGGAGACATTATTCTATAGACAGTGAAGGGACATGAAAGGATTTCGTTTCTATCAAAAGAGTGATGTCACAATCTGATAATGAGAAAGAAGTATGAGTTGGCCAGCCGTCTGTTTTGTAAATAAAGTTTTATTGGAACACAGCTGTGCTCACTTGTTTGCATAATGTCTATGGCCGTGCTACGATGACAGAGCTGAGTAGTTGTGACACACTATATGGCCTGCAAAGCCTAGGATATTTACTTTCTGGCCTGTTACAGAAATCCAGACTTGAGGTCAGAAAGAATTGGTGCCTACGATGATGTTGTGATCAACAGATTTGAGGAAGGCCAAAAGTGAGAGCTATTCTAGAGGTTATTTTGGGGCCTAGTAGGCTAGGACAGAGAGGCCCTGTCAAGGAAGTCATACTTTCGGTGAAAAGAGAATCAGGATGAAGACTGGCTCTTACATCTCTCCTTATTTAGAATGCAAAAGGAAAATGCCTGGTAAAAAGAATGAAAGAAGGAAGGGAGATAATAAGAGGAAAAACAGTGTCAAGCTACAGAATGGCTAAGCATGCTAAGCTAATGAAAAAGCTATTATATATCACGATTAGAAGATAATTGATGGGTGCAATAGGATGGAAATTGAAGGAGAAATTCTTGAGACAGTGTCTTCTGCATCTGTAAACAAAGAATTTAGGTTGAGAATAAAAGAGTAAAGATAGAGGAGACCATACTTTAAAGAACAAGAATATAGAAAGCAAGATTAGTCTTAACAGAGGAATAAAATTGGCTCTTCCTTGGAGAAACGATTATGAGAAGGATAGCTGTAGAGGAAATCAAAGTGAGGGAAAAGTCAGTGGAGAATTTTATTATGAATGACAGTAAAGTAGATGAGGTAAGTTGTCTAGTAACAGAGCGGATGGAACACAACTAAAAACCAAGTGACTTAGCCATTGATTAGCTGTGGAAACCTTGGGAAGTCACTTAATTTTCTAGTTCTCAGTTTCCTGAGAACCAGATAAAATGGGAGGGTTGACTTGGGCATTCTAACGTCTATGATTTTCAAAATGGATTTTGGCATAGAGAAAGCTTAAAGTTGGACTCTTCAGGAAAATAGGCAAGAGTTGAAACAATAAGAGTGAAAGTGAACCAAAGAATTAGAGTGTTGTACTGGTAAACCATGTTTGAGAGGGGGCAGGAAGCCCTGATTTGTAATGTTTGTTATAAATTCTGAGGTGTAAATATTCCCACATGGCTGATTTCAAGCCACCAACCAGCTCACAATATTCCTGAATATTTAACATTTGACTTTCTAGGCAGGTACTGACTGACTCCAGGACATCACTTGACAGATTTGCCAGGTACCAATAAGAGTGATTACTAGATTAGACACATGGACTTGTCGCAGAGCAGGTCTAGTGAAGTTCCTCAGCAGCGTTCAAGCCCTGAGGAGGGAGCCAGAGACAATTTCAGTGAAGCTATGGGCCACGGGTTGTGGGTGGGGTTAGGACCGGAGTTAATGGTCTGCATTGTGAATAAGAACAGTGTTGAAGCAGGTACTTACTGCCTGGGGGTCAGAGGTAACAGAAAATTCAAAGTGGTCATAGTTTCTGCTTTTACAGACAGTATCTTGAGCAAGTAGCTAAAGTGTACTTTTTCTAACTCAGATTCAAATGTTGAAAAGCTTAGTTATAATTCTGATAGATAAAAATCCTTCATTTCTAACATAAGAAAAGAAAGGAGTTCATGTATAACTATATAAAGGAAATTCAAGAAATAAAATATATATTGAGAACAAAACTCTTTAATTTTCAAATTAGTGTAGTTACTTTGAGCTTAACTTTTGAAACCATAGTTTTTATAATCCATTGTGATTATAAATTATCTCATATAATACAACATGGCTGACATTGTCTTAAGAGCTTTTCCCTCTTTACCTAGAAATAAATTTTCCTGTATGATATTGAATTTATTGAGGAGATATAACCTTACCATAAGTCACTTTTCCTTAGTTTTGTTTTGTTTTATTTAATTTTTTGGCTGTGCCACACGGCATGTGGGATCTTAGTTCCCCAACCAGGGATCGAACCCCTGCCCCCTGCAGTAGAAGCGTGGAGTCTTAACCACTGGACCACCAGGAAAGTCCCCATAAGTTTTTGTTTTTTGTTTTTTGTGGTACGCGGGCCTCTCACTGTTGTGGCCTTTCCCGTTGCGGAGCACAGGCTCCGGACACGCAGGCTCAGCGGCCATGGCTCACAGGCCCAGCCGCTCCGCGGCATGTGGGATCCTCCCGGACCGGGGCACAAACCTGTGTCCCCTGCATCAGCAGGCGGACTCTCAACCACTGCGCCACCAGGGAAGCCTCCCCATAAGTATTTTTAATGAGATAAAGCACTTAAGAATTTTAGCTTCCCTTCCCTTAAATTTTTCCTGAATCTTCCAAAAAGTTTCAAACTTGTAGATTAATATTGGAAACAGTATAAAACCCGTCAATAGAAATGGAGACTAATAGCATGCCATCTAGGACTTTTTAGAAATCATTAAAATGTAGATGTAGATTTGTATCCTGATTTTATTTATTTTAGGTACAGTTATAGTTATCCCAGGTCATTTAAAATTACTTTTGGGGCAGTTTTAATAAATAATATGTCTTATACCAAAAAATTTTGTGACCACTGACATTTTGAGAACTAAGAAGTCTCCAATTAGCACGTTATACCAAAATCATCTTATGTGTTAAGGTAGCTGTCAGCATAGTCGACCTCTGATTAACTCACTGCCACTCTTCCAAAGAGCTGGGGGCTGATGAGACCATAGGTAGTTCCTTGCCCTGAATTTCAGATAAAATAGATTGCAGTTTAAGCTGTGGCATCATTGACGACCTTAGGTGTGCCAGCCATTATAGCCAAAGTTTCTTTACCAAGTGATGCTGCATGGAATAGCTAATTGTCGAACTTCAGCAGAAGTTGGATAACAGTTCAGATGTACTCTTGTATCACAGAGTCCAATGAAAAGCAAGAGAGGTTGTTTTTCCGCTTGGCTGCCAATCGCTGTGCCTCTGATTCCTGTATTCCTTTCTATTTCAGTTTTGAATTGATCATAGAGGTCAATATTTCCTCCTTTTTCTCCTCCCTCCCCCGTTTATCCACTGTAGGTGTTCAGCATGTTTTTGGAGACTTTAGTGGACTTCATACAAGTCCACAAAGATGATCTTCAAGATTGGTTGTTTGTACTGCTGACCCAACTACTAAAAAAAATGGGTGCTGATTTGCTTGGGTCTGTTCAAGCAAAAGTTCAGAAAGCCCTCGATGTTACAAGGTAAGATTTTCTTCATGTATTTCAAGTTTACCCGGTAGTAATCAAGAATATTTCGTTTCTTTGTTAAAAGTTCAGATTTCTGAGTCTTTTCAAACTATGTAGATTGCATGAGTTCCATTTGAAAATTATTGATGTTGCCCATTTACATGGTATATTTAATGCAACGTTGATCCTTAGTTCAAACACTGCATTTAATCTATTAAAAAATTTTATTAACATTGGTTGAGTAATTCAAGGTAGTGTTTTATTTTAATTAAGATGTAACTGCAAAGTAGAGTTGAAGATTTTATTCAGTCTAGTGTAAAGATAAAAATATTTTCTAAGTTTAAAAAGAATGTTTTATTATGCATTCTTTTTTCAGAAGATTTTGAACCAATGATATATTTCTACTTTCTTGTGTAGATTGTTGAAGTGACTTATTTCAAATATCCATTTACTAAGTTGAGGTGAGTCTAGAATTCAGATATTAGGTATGGAAACTTCTCTGATAATGTTGAACTTTAACATTACATTAAAGTTTAACATTACATTAAACTTTAACTAACATTTTTCTGATTAAATCTATAAATGAGGCAAGAGATCATTCTTTGCTATAGTGTTGCTTTTTAACCCCCTACAGGGGGTTAAATTTATACTTACAGGGTATAAATTCAGACGTTCAGATTCTTCTGGGAGTAGCTTTTATCGTATACTTTACCACATAGTCTATATACCACATACAGGTGCTACTTCATGCATGCTTTCTGAATGACATTGTGTTTTGTTTGGTATTAAACATAATCTTCTGTTAAGTTTGCTAAATGTTTACTTGCTGGCTTAATTTTTATTTTATTTTGTTCTTTCCTTATTTCAGAGAATCTTTTCCAAATGATCTTCAGTTCAATATTCTAATGAGATTTACAGTTGATCAGACCCAGACACCAAGCTTGAAGGTAAAAATTTGAGGCCTTTTGATGACATTTTAAGGAACTGAAGTATTTTATTCATAAAGTTATGCTAATATTTGTATTTCTGTCACACAAGAAGCTGTTCAATCAGTGGATTTTGTTTTTATAAACTTTCAGACAGTCAAGCCAGCACTTCGGGACCAGCTTCACTCTTTTTGGAGTTCCAAGGTTTTTTCTGGTTTTGTTTTAATCTGCATTATTTCTTTTCTTAACTCTCTTTACAAACTGCAGTGTTTCAGATAATGTTTGTATGCATCTATATATTCAACTACTAACCTTTATAAGCCTATAAAGCATGCATGGATTTGATTTTAAATGTTATTTGATACCAGATTATCTTTTGGAGAAGCTTACTGGGGATACATGTTTAGAAGGCAACACAAGTATGGCCGCTAACCCTAAGCTGTTATGCAAACTCGCTCTATAAAATCTTATCTAATTTTATGTTTGTGATTTCCCAATCCTTTTTTTTTTTTTAAGTTAGGCATTTGAAGAGTTATTCTGGGCAAAATGTCAGTTTTGCCTATGTATTTCAGTAAGCAGAACTTTTTAAGTTTGATGTCAATGCTATTCTCCAGTTCTTAACTGAAACAGTAACGTTTTTTTCTTTTTGCAATGTGATTTTCTAATGTGTGCACAAAATTTAGATTCAGGATTAACTTCCTTCATTGTTATTAGCACACATTTTCTAGTTATTTTAAGTGAAAACTAGGTAGATTCCAATTTTTGATTAAAAATAATTATTTAACATAAAAGAAAAGATAATATAAAAGATCTGCCCTGAATTCTTTACTAAAGATGTTTCTTAGTGAGTTTTCTTAAATTAAAAAGAGGTTAAAGTCAGGGAAATAACAAGCATATGAGCATTTATAAGCCTTGTATTTTCTGCTCTATTCTGCACGAAGTATGTTTCTATATGCATTATTGCCTTGGATTGATTTTCCTTTAAGTTTCTGAATATGATTTTACCTTAAAATCACAATTATGTTTCTTACCAGGGTTGACTTATACTCAACATAATGTTATTTTCTCAGAACTGCTTTGTGAAAAAGGATCCATCTGTTTTGATTTTAAAAAGTGACCTGCAGAAAGAGAATAATTTACTTGATATTATTGATAAATACTGTTTAAACTTATTTTTTTGTCTAAGCCTAGCATAGGAATATAAAACTTACAATTTCCTATCATTATTGTTTATAATACATGATAAACTGTAAATTATGATAAGAGTTATGATTTAGGTACTGGTGGTAGGTATTCAAGTGCTGTTGAAAACATATGTTTCATGGCCCAGTAGAAATGGAGGTCTAAACCATTAGCTTAAGCAATAAGGGTGATAGGTGAGTTGAAGGAGAGAATAAAGTTGCTGAAGTCCTGAAGAGAAAGACAGTGGAAAACATATAATTAAAACATCATACTATTGGGGCTTCCCTGGTGGCGCAGTGGTTAAGAATCCACCTGCCAATGCAGGGGACACGGGTTCGAGCCCTGGTCCGGGAAGATCCCACGTGCCGCGGAGCAAGTAAGCCCGTGCACCACAACTACTGAACCTGCGCTCTAGAGCCCGCGAGCCACAACTACTGAGCCCACAAGCCACAACTACTGAAGCCCGTGCTCCTAGAGCCCATGCTCCACAACAAGAGAAACCACCGCAATGAGAAGCCCGCGCACCACAATGAAGAGTAGCCCCCACTCGACACAACTAGAGAAAGCCCGTGCACAGAAATGAAGACCCAACGCGGCCAAAAATAAAAACAATAAATAAATTTATTTTTTTAAAAAAAGTCATACTGGAGACTAGAATCACAGACTGTTTCTCTAAAAGCCCTATATACATATACATATATATAATACATATACCTAGACTGTTTCTCTAAAAGCCATGTATACCTGTATGCATATATGTATATATGGCTTTTGTATATAGGACTTTTAGAGAAACAGTCTATGTATAATATATGTGTATTATTTATAAACCATAATATATAATACGAACATAGTATGTGCTTGGCTTTTATATATTATATATACACACATATGCACACACACGTAAAGCTGTAGGGGAAGATCACTCTTCAACTCATAAATTGATGTTTTAAGACAGCACGGAGACGTTCTATTAGAGCTACACCTTATGCTGAAAATAAAAGTAACTTTCAGATGGGTGACAGGATTAAGAATTAAAAACTTAACAGGTTGTAGAAAAACACAAATAACTTGAGTATGAGATGCATAAAAATTCTTTATTGAAGAAGTGCTGGATCTTTCAGATAAAATTTTACATCTCTCACAGAGTATCATGTGGGTAAATGTCAGAAAGGAAGCAATAAAATAGGGGGAAATCGCATACAGTGATTCTATTTGAGTAATATTTTTTAAAATAAATGGAATTTTGTTGACTTTTTTTTCTGAGTTTCATAAACAGGTTTAGAATTATACGCACCTTAGCGACTAGATTGTTTTTCCTCTCTGAAGAAGAATGCATGTTTATGTTATTCAGAGTACAGACCATGTATAGAACCTTGTGAAATATTCTACCAAAATGTAAATTTTCAAATGATTATATGTGTATCATGGTTATTTTGCCTTTGGTATAGTATACACACCTATTCTGTGAAACCCTTTAAAAACTTTACATACCTCCCTATAAATTGTCAAGACACGGAACTAACTGAATCTCACATAGTGCAAATAAATATATTCAAAAAAACAAAATACATTGATGTTCATTCTTTGATTTACTATAGTCACCTTTCAGCCAGTCACACTGAAAAAAGGTGACGTGGCTTCAAGAATTCAGAATGTTATGTGCTGCCATAATGTAGTTGGGCCTGCTGCTGCAAAAGTAACCATAAATCTCTTTCCCTCTCCCCTGTACAATTTACTCATGATGGCTGATAGGTTAATTCTTGTTTTTTTCAGTACATTTCTTAAAGTTATAGTTACTTCTTCTTAAAATTCATTTATTATGAAATGAAGAATGTAAGTTGATGCATTCTGTCTTTTTTTTTAAACTGGAAGCAGAAGGGGGAAAATGTACAAGAGTCAGAACTTTAACATATTACTTCCTATATATTAACTTGGCTTAGTACTTCCCAGAGACCTTATTTGGATTGAGTGAGAAAAATGACATCTTAAGATCAATAATAAGGGAAGGAGTATAGAAAACCTGATTACCTTAATCTTTGACAATATTTTTTCAAAGTCACTATTTTAATATATTTAAACCTTCCTTTTTCTAAGTCAGCAAATCAGCATTTAATATGTGTTTAGAATCTGCTGTGTACAAGGACTGTGCACTGTGCCAGGTGCCGTTTCTAAAGGGCACTGGTAAAGTCTTAGAGAACCATTACTTAGAAATCCTAGAATGTTAGATGTGACTTTAAAAACAGTGGTTCTCAAACTTTTTTTCTACCCCAACATGCCTGAGAAAGGGGAGATTATTTAACAATGGCTTACTCTAAGGATAAAGAAGGCTGCATCTAAGAGAGAAGCATGTGTGCTTTGCCCCACCTCCTGCTTACTTGGAAGCCTGCATCCTACCACACACCTACCCACCATGCCACCCATGCGTCAGGAATTCCTGGGAGAATAATAAGACTTTTTAAACTCGTATATGATAGTTCTTTTATACAGATAAGTATTGTCTCTTCTCCAGTGATACTTGTGTAAAACTTTTTTGTCACATTTATTTTGAGACGTAGTTCTAGCCGTTGATGGACCTATTAAGGAACCTGATCTCATTGTGTGAGTCTTACTGTATGTTTGCCAAAAACCTGTATTGCCCACCTTGATTACCCAGTTGATTTATAATAGCTTATTTCCAAAATTCTTTGATTTCCCCAAGAGGCAAATTGTACTTCAATTTATAAAGACTGGTTCCTAGGGAAATCTAGACAAGAGTCAGCTGTAATCTCTGAAGGCAGACTCAAGGAGAAGTGTCTGATCTTATCAAGAGAGTCTTTAGCAGTTCAAACACTGCTAAATGTTTGAATGGGGAATGAAACTTATAAGTTCTGCTGTGTGTGAAAAAAATCCACATTTTCATATACTTGTACCTCTGGTAGGTAGGTGATTGTATAACTTCTCTTTTGTTGTTGATGCTTATTCATTTTGTATTTGTCAAAAAAATAATCACCTAGGGACTTCCCTGGCCGTCGAGTGGTTAAGACTCTGCACTTTCACTGCAGGGGGCATGGGTTTGATCCCCCGTGGAGGAACTAAGATCCCACATGCCACATAGTGCAGCCAAAAAAAAAAAAAAGTCACCTAATTATTTCTGACGTGTTCTCATTGCCCCTCAATGACCAGCTGATTGTCCTCTCTCATTGTGCATCCCTCTGCAGGTGAAGGTTGCTATCCTTAAATACATAGAAACTCTGGCCAAACAGATGGATCCAGGAGATTTTATAAATTCCAGTGAAACTCGCCTGGCAGTGTCTCGGGTCATCACTTGGACAACAGAACCCAAAAGTTCTGATGTTCGGAAGGTATGTTTTAATTTAAGATTTAGAAGATAAATTAGAAAAGCAAGTCAGTCATTTTGGATTGCCAGTGAAGGAAGCTAATATTTTCAGGATGTTACCAGTTAGCATAGAGTTATTTACCTGGTAATATAAAGACCTTTTTTAAAAAATATCTTCTCTTTTAAATTTTATTTTAAATTTTATCCAATTAATATGAGTATAATTTTCAAACTTAGAATTAAAGATAACTGTCTTTGAAACAGTCCTCCCAACCTCTAATCTTATAGCCATTCAAAATATTTCAAATCTTTCCCCTCACATTTACCTATATATTTCAAATAAGAGCTTGCACTGTTTCTTGATTTATTAATTTTAGGCATTATTTATTGATCCATTGATAAATTTAGTCATTATATATGTCTGTCTACCTTTGTAGATTAAGACTTAACTTTCCCCTATCCTTTCCTATGTCTTTCCCCATAACCTTCAAAATACTTATGAATCAATTGTTGGTACTCAATAGAAAAGATTTAATTTTGACTGTGGAAGTATTCACCCCTACGCCAAGTGGTTTATTACAGCCTCCTTCCTTACAGAAGCTTTATTTGTCCTGGTGTTAATAATTTACCTTTTCATTTTCCTTTTTTTTTTCCCCCACATGTTTTTTAAGTACTTGTTGTTAGGTTCAACATCTCTGTCATATGCTCATGGCTAAGATTTTCCATATGCTCAAAAACATAGGTTATTTATTTTCTGGGGAGTTCCTTTCTAGACCCTCCTCTGTTCTCTTCACCTTCTTCCTGAGACTTCTCTTCAACCCTAATCATTCGTTTCTTGCATTCTGTATCTAGCTCTGTTGACAAAGCCAGAATAATCAAAACAGTATGGTACTGGCACAAAAACAGACACATAGATCAATGGAACAGAATAGAGAGCCCAGAAATAAAACCCATGCACACGTGGTCAATTAACCTATGATAAAGTAGCCAGGAATATACAATGGAGAAAAGATAATCTGTTCAGTAACTAGTGCTGGGAAAACTGGACAGCTACATGTAAAAGCATGAAATTAGAATATTCTCTATCACCATATATAAAAATAAACTCAAAATGGATTAAAGACCTAAATGTAAGACTGTAAAAATCCTAGAGGAAAACATAGGCAGAACACTTTCTGACATAAATCACAGCAATACTTTTTTGGATCCATCTCCTAAAGCAAAGGAAATAAAAATAAACAAATGGGACCTAATTAAACTTAAAAGCTTTTGCAGAGCAAAGGAAACCATAAACAAAACAAAAAGACAACCTATTGAATGGAAGAAAATATTTGCAAATGATATGACCAATATGGGATAAATATCCAACATTTATAAACAACTCATACAACTCAACATCAAAAAAATGAGCAACCCAGGGGCTTCCCTGGCGGCGCAGTGGTTGAGAGCCCGCCTGCCGATGCAGGGGACACAGGTTCATGCCCCGGTCTGGGAAGATCCCACATGCCGTGGAGTGGCTAGGCCCGTGAGCCATGGCCGCTGAGCCTGCGCGTCCGGAGCCTGTGCTCTGCAACGAGAGAGGCCACAGCAGTGAGAGGCCCGCGTACCGCAAAAAAAAAAAAAAAAAAAAAAAAAAAATGAGCAACCCAATTGAAAAATACGCAGAAGAACTGAATAGACATTTTTCCAAAGAGGAAATGGAGATGGCCAACAGGCACAGGAAAAGATGCTCAACATCGCTAATCATCAGGGAAATGCAAATCAAAACCACAGTGATATATCACCTCATACCGGTCAGAATGGCTATTATCAAAAAGAACACAGATAACAAATGTTGACGAGGATGTGGAAAAAAGGGAACCTTCTCATACACTGTTTTTGGGAATGTAAATTGGTTCAGCCACTGTGGAAAACACTATGGAGGTTTCTCAAAAAACTAAGAATAGGGACTTCCCTGGTGACGCAGTGGTTAAGTATCTGCCTGCCAATGCAGGGGACACGGGTTCAAGCCCTGGTCCGGGAAGATCCCACATGCTGTGGAGCAACTAAGTCTGTGTGCCACAACTACTGAGCCTGTGCTCTGGAGCCCACGAGCCACAACTACTGAGCCCGTGTGCCTAGAGCCCGTGCTCTGCAACAAGAGAAGCCACCCCAATGAGAAGCCTTTGCACCGCAACAAAGAGTAGCTCCTGCTCACCGCAACTAGAGAAAAGCCCACGCACAGCAACGAAGACCCAATGCAGCCAAAAATAAATTAATTAATTTAAAAAAAACATTATTTGAAATGTTTGAAATAATTTGAAAAGATACATGCACCCTAATGTTTATAGCAGCATTTTTTACAGTTGCCAGGATATGGATGGAAGCAACCTAAGTGTCCATCAGCAGATGAATGAAGGGACTTCCCTGGCAGTCCAGTGGTTAGGACTTCGCCTTCCAATGCAGGGGGTGTGGGTTTGATCCCTGCTTAGGGAGCTAAGATTTCACATGGCTCAGGGCCAAAAAACCAAGACATAAAACAGAAACAATATTGTAACAAATTCAATAAAGACTTTAAAAATTGTCCACATCAAAAAAAATAATAATCTTTAAAAAAAAAAACAGGTGAATGGATAAAGAAGATGTGATGTATATATATGCCATGGAATACTACTCTGCCATAAAAATGAATGGGATTTTGCCATTTGCAGCAGCATGGATGGACTTGGAGGGCATTATACTAAGTGAAATAAGTCAGACAGAGAAAGACAAATACTGTATGATATCACTTACATGGGGAATCTAAAAAATATAACAAACTAGTGAATATAACAAAAAAGAAGCATAGTCACAGATACAGAGAACAAACTAGTGGTTACCAGCAGGAGAGGGGCAATATGGGAGTGGGGAATTATGAGGTACCAACTATTAGGTATGAAATCAGTCACAAAGATATATTGTACAATGGGGAATATAGCCAATATTTTATAATAAGTATAAATGAAGTATAACCTTTAAAAATTGTGAATCACTATATTGTACACCTATAACGTATAATATTGTACAGCAGCTGTACTTCAATTTTTAAAACCAAGCCAAACAAGACAAAACACATAAAGATTAAGCAGAAATTAATAAAATAGAGAATAGAAAAACAATAGAGAAAATTAGTGAAACCAAAAGTTGTGTTTTTTAGAAAGATCAACAGTATTGATGAACTTTTAGCTAGATTGACAGAAAAAAAGAGAAGACTCAAATTACTAGAATTAGAAATGAAAGAGGGAATATTATTACTAACCTTACAGAAATAATAAGGATTATAAAGGAATGTTACAATATTGTATGCCAATAAGTAGTTAACTTAGATGAAAAGGACAAATCTCTAGAAAGACACAAACTACCAAAATTGACTCAAGAAGTCAATAGAACAAGTAAAGAGTTTGATTTAGTAATTAAAAAACCACCGACAGAGAGAAGCCCAGGCTCACATGGTTTAACTGGTGAGCTCTACCAAGCATTAATATCAGTTCTTCACAAACTCTTCCTTAAAAAACAGAAGAGGAAGGAACACTTTCCAACTCATTTTGTGAGGACAGTTTTATCTTGATAACAAACCCAAAGACATCACACACAAAAAGAAAACTACAGATCAATGTCTCTTACAAATATGGACCCTTTTAATCCTGGCAAACCAAATTCTACAACATATAAAAAGAGAATTATACACCAAGACCACATGTAAATTATCCCAGGAATGTAAGGTTAACATCTGAAAGTCTATTGTAGTACTCCACATCAATAGTAAAAAGACAAAAACCACATGATTATCTCAACAGAAAAGGCATCTGGCAAGATCTAACGTCTTTCATGATTAAAACAAAAACAAAAAATCGTAAACTAAACAAACTATCAAGGGAAGGGAACTTCTTAAACCCAATACAGGGCACCTCTACAGCTATTACTAATATCCACAGCTACTTAATGTGAAAGATTGGATGCTTTCTCCATAAAGTCAGGAACAAGAAATGGATGTCTTCTCTCACCATTTCTGTAAAACATTGTAGCAGGGTTCACTGGTTTCTAGCCAGGATAGTTAGGCCAGAAAAAAGAAAAAAAAAGAAAGAGAGAAAGGAAGAAAAGTAAAACTATTTCTGTTTGCAAATGATACAATTTTATTTATAGAAAATCCTTCAGAATCACTAAAAAAACATTAGAACTAATAAACACATTCAGCAGGGTTTCAGGATACAAAATCAATATATGAAAATCAATTGTATTTCTAAACACTTGAAATGAGCAATCCAAAAATGAAATTAAGAAAACAATTCCATTTACAGTAGCATTTAAAAGATTAAAATAGGGATAAATTTTTAAAAGGAAGTGCAAAATTTATAGTAGAAACTATGAAATAATATTGAAAGAAATTAAAGAAGATTTAGATAAATGGAAAATCATTTTCCATTGGATCTTGGATCAGAATACTTAATATTCTTAAGATGGCAATACTTCCCAAAGTGATCTACAAATTCAGTGTAATCCTTACCATATTCCCAGCCGGCTTTGCAAAAATTGACAAGCTGATTCCAAAATTCTTAATGGAATTCCAAGGAACCCCTAATAGCCAGAAGAGCCTTGGAAAAAAAAAAAGCAAAGTAGGAGGACTTTACACTTCCAGATTTCAAAACCTAATACAAAGTAATAGTAATCAAGACAGTGTGGTACTGACGTAAGGCTAGACATAAAGACCAGTGGAATAGAATTGAGAGTCCAGAAAAAAACCTGTGTTTATGGGCAACTGATTTCCAACAAGGGTGCAAAGACCATTCAATAAGGAAATCATAGTCTTTTCAACAAATTGTACTGGGACAACTAAATAGCCACATGCAAAAGAATGAAGTTGAACCCTTACCTCATACCATATACAAAAATTAATACAAAATGATCAAAGACTTAAATGTAAAAGCTAAACCTAGAAAACTCTTAAAAGAGGGATAGGGTTTCCCTGGTGGCGGAGTGGTTGAGAGTCCGCCGGCTGATGCAGGGGACGCAGGTTCGTGCCCTAGTCTGGGAAGATCCCACGTGATGCAGAGCGGCTGGGCCCATGAGCCATGGCCGCTGAGCCTGGGTGTCCGGAGCCTGTGCTCCGCAATGGGAGAGGCCACAACAGTGAGAGGCCCGCATACGGCAAAAAAAAAAAAAAAAAAAAAAAGGATAAATCTTCATGACCTTGGATTTGGCAGTGGATTCTAACCAAAAGTACAAAGGAAAAAATAGATCAGTTGGATTTCATCAAAATTAAGAATTGGGGATATTCCAAGACGAAGAATACTGATGGGACTGTAGAAACCATTGATTGACATGTTTTTTTGTTTGTTTTTTGTTTTTTTTTTTTTGTTGAGTCATGAGGAAAGGATACACTCATTGGTTTGGGAACAGTTGGATTATCTGTCTCTAGAGGGAAAATAAAGATGCATCTCATACACCAAAATAAAATCTAGGTGGAATAAAATATACCTTAACAATTACTAATTCATTTGCTCAAATTAACTTGAGATCCTTTCACTGTTTAGGTTCCAAAAAGACACAAGATCATAAAGTTTTGTTTCAAAATGCAAATAGCTTTATTTAAACACTATTAACATGTTAGAGTACACACCCACACAGTGTATACTTTGTTGTTGTTTTTAACAAAATGGGCTTATGTTACTGGTGTTTTATAATTTTTTTCTTCAGCAGTATGTAATAGTCCTCTCCCAGTCTCTTCATGTATAAAGCTACATCATCTTTCAAGGCTGTGTTGTGTAGTATGTCATCGTGCCAATGTAACTTAATTTCACCATTCCCCTCCTGTTGTTTATTAGATGTCATAAACATGGAACACTTAGGTTTTCATAGAGTGGGGTCAGAAACGGTCCAGAACAAGATGTGCACATTTACATACAAGTCATGATCGTGAACTATTTGGGTTTCTTTCTCCTCTCAATTAAGTTTCTGTGTAATCTGAATTTCACAGTGTGTCTTTTAATAACTCAATTGATTACTTTATAAGAAGAAAGGAAATTTATGTTTTCTTAACTGATCTGAGTAACATTTCTTTTGTTCCCATTTCCACAGAAACATTAGACTAGTTTTAACTTCGAATTGTAGATTTGTTAAGATTAGCTGCTTTGAGAGAAGACTAAATACAGCTAGTTAATTTAAGAATAATATAATGGGACTTCCCTGGTGGTCCAGTGGTTGAGAATCAGCTTTCCAATGCAGGGGACATGGGTTGATCACTGGTCAGGGAACTGGGGTTCCACATACCACAGGGCAACTGGGCCTGCGTGCCACAACTAGAGAGCCCACGTGCTGCAACTACAATGCCCATACACTCTGGAGCCTGCGCACCACAACTACAGAGCCTGCACACCGCAACTACTGAGCCCATGTGCTTTAGAGCCCACACGCCACAACGAAAGATCTTGTGTGCTGCAACTAAGACCCGATACAGCCAAAAAGAAATAAAGAAATAAATATGTTAAAAAAGAATCCTATATTGAGAAAATGAAAATTAAAGTGCTAAGTTGCTCTTGATGGGCTTTGTATAGTTTAGGGATGTAGTTCCTTATTTCCATCCATCTTTCTTCTTGTAATAATTTTTTTAGGAAAACTGAAGTAGGAGCATATATTGACAGAGTAATCCTAGAAACTGTCTGGTTGACTTTTGCCATTGATTGTTAGGTCGTATTTGTTATACTTTTTGTTATACATATTCCTGTCTTACGTTCAAAAAATAAATGGTAAGTCAAATAGTTTTTGATTTTATTCTTCCAGCAAAGAAATTTTAAAGCATATAAGAACATCTTTTTCCCTGGGAAAGATGGCCTTGCACTATTGAACAGAAATGTTGAGTGAAGAAAATGGTCTCCTTTGAGTAAACAAAATATATTCATATGCTTCTTGTATGTCTTTCTTTTCTAGGCAGCGCAGTCAGTCCTGATTTCCTTATTTGAACTCAATACCCCAGAGTTTACAATGTTATTAGGAGCTTTACCAAAAACTTTTCAGGATGGTGCTACCAAACTTCTTCATAATCACCTTCGAAACACTGGCAACGGAACCCAGGTATTTTTCAGTTATCTTCTTGGCCATTGTATAATGTGATGACTGGTTAACAATAATTGTTTTTGTTTTTTTTACATGAAGTAAACTTTGATCCTAATGTACAATTTTTGTATCTGCATTGGGCAGCATTTTCTGGGCAGAATTAAATATTTTCCTGGAAAGAATAGAGTTCTTAGGCCTATCATGTTTCTATTATAATTTGGTGTACATTAGGATGGCGGTGAACGGTGGCCAGGGTATGAACAAGGAAAGTGAAATGTAGCAGAACTTAGATGAGGGCATCAGCTTTGCAAGCCATGAGAATTAGGACATGCTCTTTAGATGAACCAGTCCTTATTTGAGGACCAGAAAGGATGACTTATTCCAGGAATAACAAATAAGGCCCGAGGAGGGTAGTGCTTTAAAGGATGTGTTCACATTTAATAATAACAGGCTTGTCAGCCCATAGGTGGTTGGATAACACAGGATTTTGTTTTGGAGAAGTAAGATCTGAGTAAATGAAACATGAGTGTTATATTTAAATGGTATCAAACCATTTACATAATATGCCTGAAGAATTGAACTTAAGTTTTAAAAAGACAAAGAGAGCGATACCTTTGCTATTGGATAAAGGAGAAAGTAGATGCACTTATGGCAGGATTGAGGTAATGTCTAAGGGGAGAACAATCTGAGAACAATTTCTTGGGACCAAAGTCAGTTTTTTTAAAAGAAGGGGGAATTCCCTGGTGGTCCAGTGTTGAGAACTTTTCACATCCACTGCTGAGGGCCTGGGTTCGATTCCTGGTCAGAGAACCAAGATCCCACAAGCTGTGCGGTATGGCCAAAAAATAAAAATTAAAAAATTTTTTAAAATAAAAGGAGAAAGTATTGTTTTGTTATATTTTAAGAGATAGGCAAATTACTAACATGACCAGATTCTATTCCTTTGGTGTCTTTGTAAAATTCATTTGTAAATCAAACTCAAGAGGGAACAGAATTTGAGCATTCATAATGGTTGGAGGAAGGAAAATTGACTCAGAGCAGGGAGCTAATTTAAAATTGTTAATTTGGGATCTTGTTTTATCTTTGAGGAAAAAGATATTGTGGTAATATTTGAGAGAAGGAAGTGTGTGAGGAGAACAATAAAAAGGCTTAAAGAGCTAGATTTCTGAATGGGAAGAAAGTTTTTTCCCACAGAAACTAGAGATAAGTACATGAATATTTAAAATAATGACCTATAAGTATGGCTCTCTCATGCTGTTCAACATCTTGATTGTATGGCTTCCTGAAGAGCCTTTTGGTTGAACTACCTGTCATATGTTAATGTTTATTTGACTCCGTCCATCAGGGTTCCATGGGGAGTCCTTTGACAAGACCAACACCACGGTCACCAGCCAACTGGTCCAGTCCTCTTACTTCTCCTACCAACACATCGCAGAATACTTTATCTCCAAGGTAATAAAAGGGTTATTTTCCATCATGGTTTGTATTTGCAGATTCCCCATTCTTAGAAAAACAGACATTAATATAATTCCAGTTGATTTCTACTCAACTTGAAAGGTCTTAGACACATAGAAACTTAGCAAATTCAAAAAATGTTGTTTATTCCAAAACTTAACCCTTTAGATGATAATAATCTATAGGATATGGAACTGTTTTTTGTAAGTGACAGGAAAACTTAGGGACACAGCTTTTGGAAATTACTGCTTGTTGCCTTAAATAGCATAGTTGTGTTTCTCAGATATGCTGTATAAATCCATTAATTACCAATTGTGTCTTTCAATTATAATACTCAATATAAGTGATGATGTCAAGTTATAATGATGACTATTTAGATCTAATATTGGCCAGCCACCTCTAAAAATAGAAGAAAAAATTAACCTTATAGACAAAAATGTAAAAATAAAGAAAAAAACTAGGGAAGGGTTAAATATAAAATGGCAATATGTATAGTTAGGAAAAGATGTGACTGTGAGATTGATCCTTAATAAGACATGTGAAATTTTCACACACTTGTGCAGTTCAAGCATGGGCTATATTTCAGATGACGTTCTTAACTCATTAATGGATTAACATTTTTCCCATCTCCTGGCCTTTTAAAAAATTTTGCCTAGGGAATTCCCTGGCGGTCCAGTACTTAGGACTGCACGCTTCTACTGCAGGGGGCACAGGTTCAATCCCTTGTGGGGAAACTAAGATATCCCACAAGCCTTGCAGCCAAAAAAAAGTAAAATAAAATAAAATAAAAATTTAAAAATTAAAACACTTTGTCTAGTGGGTCATATTTGTACTTACTAGCTTGATTTGTGTTATTAACCATATATCATAGCATATGCTTCATCATATTCATTACAATTATAAGATGCTTCATTATACTGCAGACCAATTGCAAACTTATCATGTAGCCTGTTTTTTTCCATGTTATACATATGTTACAATTTTGATGGCTAAATTCCATACTCAGTTGAATTTTAGAATCTGATTATAGAATTCAGATCAGTAACACTTACGTTCACTGTTAAAAATTCTCAGCCGGGCTTCCCTGGTGGCACAGTGGTTGGGAGTCTGCCTGCCGATGCAGGGGACATGGGTTCGTGCCCCAGTCCGGGAGGATCCCGTGTGCCGTGGCGCGGCTGGGCCCATGGGCCATGGCCGCTGGGCCTGCGCGTCCGGAGCCTGTGCTCCGCATGGGAGAGGCCACAGCAGTGAGAGACCCGCGTACCGCAAAACACAAACAAAAAAATTCTCAGCCTTCTTACAGATTTATATAAAATACATTTATCTCCTCTTTAAGCAGTACCATTATTGTGAGTTAACCACAGGGGTTAGCAAATTCTCTGTAAAGGGCCATATGGTAAATATTTTAGGCTTTGCAGGCAATGCAGTCTTTGTCACCTCTACTCAGCTCTGCTCCTGTAGTGTGAAAATAGCCATAGATAATAGCTAAACAAATCAGCATTGCTATGTTCCAAAATTTTATTTATGGACACTGAAATTTGGGTTTTATGTAATTTTCTTGTGTCATGAAATGTTATTGTTTTGATTTTTTTCTCAACTATTTAAAAATGTAAAAAAAAATTCTAAGATTTCAGGAGTCGTAATTTGCTGGCCTCTGGTTAGTCAGAACATTTTTGAAGGTGAAAAGACAAACCAGTTGTTAAGGGCTGTGCATTCTAGAGTCACTGTAAGCTGCCCTTGATGGGCAATCAGTGGGACATGCTGTTTAGCCATTTGTAGCTGTCAGGTTTCGTTTTGCTAATTATGCTTTAGAGCATATACATTCTCTAATCCTGTCTTTATAAATATCCGGTGTAATCTCCTCAAATATATTTGTATTTTAAAACTACAGATAAATAAAAATTAATTGTTGTCTTTTTCATAGTGCATTTGATTATGACACAGAAAATATGAATTCTGAAGATATTTATAGCTCTCTTAGAGGTGTCACTGAAGCAATTCAGAATTTCAGCTTCCGCAGTCAAGAAGATATGAATGAGCCATTGAAAAGGGATTCTAAAAAAGATGAAGGCGATTCAGTGAGTATTTGAACATTATTACATCGCACATCTTTTCATTAAGAGTTTTTGATTTTGTTTTATTTTTAAACTTTGCTTTCTGTCATTTTCAAAGATAATTTTCCAGGGGTCAGTTACTCAGTATTTACTGAGTATCTACCATGTGCCAGGCACTGTTCTGGGCAGAGTCGCTGCCCTCAAGTTCCTTGTATATTTTTGGGTAGAGATGAGTACTGTGGAGTTCTAGGTTAGAATGTAAAGTGAATCTATTTTAGATTAAGTTGTAAGGGAAGATGACATTTGCATTGAGACCTAAATAAAGCTGTACAAGATCTAGGAGAGAAGAATTCCATAAAAGAAGTAGCAAGTGCAAAGACATTTAGATGGGAGCAAGCTTTGTACAGTTGAGAACCAGGAGGAAAGCCAGTATAGGAACATGGGCCAGATCACGTGGCTCTTGTAGGACAAAATAAGGTGTTTAAACCTTTTTTATTCCTGTTCAGTGTAGTGATAGTGGTTGTTTCATCAGTTTCTGCGGTTCCAGTTAAGAATGTTATGACCCATCTTTCTGACATTTGTGAGTATTATTGCTCAGTTTGTTACCCCGCCGTTATACAAAAAAGTGGGGTTTTTTTACTCTGCTTCTTCTTAGACTTTTCTCTCACAGCTTAGACTTTTCTCAAAACAAGCTATCCCACCATTTCCTGTGGAATCTGTGGTTTCTCAGTGTTTACAAAATTATAGAACATTGCAATGCTTCAGCAAATCTCGACAGGGCTCCCTGCTCTGCTTCCTGACTTCCTTCCTGCTATTGTTTTTCTCCCCGTGCCTGTATGGCAGATGAGCCTAGTAAACTGGATGCCAAAAACCTGCTTACCACTCGTATTTGAGGTTCCCTACCCCAAAAGCTGCCTATGGTACCAGTAACAGGTTAGTAAGAGTCACTGCTTAATTGAGACTTTCTCCCAAGTGATAGCAGGGTACAGTGTCAGGAGGCCAAGTAGTGGATTCTGGCAGAAGTGAGTTTGGCATTTACTCACTAGTCAGATTATCACTTCTAAGCCTCCATGTCTTCCTAAGGAAAATAGGGATATTACTGCCTACCTTAAAAATTATTATGCATATAATAAATCATATGACTCCATCCAGCCCAGACCTCTCTCCTGATTTCCAGATTCACACATCCAGCTGCCTGTTTGAACTCCTGATCTTTCCCATCTCAGTTGATAGCAATGCTAGTTGCTCAGCCAAAAACCTTGGACAGAACAGTTGTCCTCGTCTCATCTCTTTTTCTCATCCTCCCTTCTCGGTCCAGCAGGAAATCTGTTGACTCCATCTTCAAAATATAAGCCACAGTCTATACAGTAGACTTTTTTCCCTTTTTACCTCTCTGGCTTCATCTCCTACTACTCTCCTCTGCTTTAGCTACATGCTTCCTTGCTGTTCCTTCAACTTACTGGGCATGGGTTTTTTTTTTGCTCTGTTGGGTCTTTGTTGCTGCATGCGGGCTTTCTCTAGTTGTGGCGAGCAGGGACTACTCTTGGTGTGGTGCACCGGCTTCTCACTGCAGTGGCTTCTCTTGTTGTGGAGCACGGGCTCTAGGCGTGTGGGCTTCAGTAGTTGCAGCATGCAGGCTTCAGTAGTTGCAGCACGTGGGCCCTAGAGCTCGTGGGCTTCAGTAGTTGTGGTGTGCGGGCTCAGTAGTTGTGGCTCACAGGCTCAGTAGTTGTGGCACATGGGCTTAGTTGCTCTGCAGCATGTGGTATCTTCCCGGACCAGGGATCGAACCCGTGTCCCCTGCAGTGGCAGGCAGATTCTTAACCACTGCGCTGGGCATGCTTTTGCCTCGGGGCCTTTGTCTTGGCTATTCCCTCTGCCTTAAACATTCTTCCTGCAGATAGCCATGGCCAGTTTCCTCACTTCCTCCAAGTCTTTGCTCCAGTAGCTTCTCAGTGACCACCCTATTTAATCTTCAGCCTCCTCTCTCCCACCTCGGCACTCATGATCCCTTTAATACTGTACTGCCTCCCATACACTAATTACCTCCTACTGTACCACATACTTTACTTATTCATTATGTTTTCTTAATGTCTCTGTCCCTCCAGTAGAATGTAAACTTCATGAGGATAGTCAGCATTCTCTCGTTTGTTCAAGAATATATCCCCAGTGCCAAGAATAATACCTAGCATGGAAAAGGCGCACAGCAAATATTTAAAGGATATTTGTGAAGCACCTAGCTAACGACTTGGCACAGAGTTGCTCAGTAGATGGTGGTAATGGTGATATTGATGATCACAATTGATATTTTGATAAGTATGTTGATGTGCCCGAACTCCATCAGGCATCCTTCCAAAAGTTATGCAGTCCTTTTGGGACGTTTTTATTTTTTCTTAAGTAGGCCTTTTTTTAATTTGGTTTTTTTATACTTTGTTGGACACACTGTCATTGTATAATTTACAACCTTAAGCTTTTAGTTCTGTGTTGCTAATGAAAGTCCTTTTGTATCTTTAACTGGCATAGAGAAACTGTTGCTAGTCACATTGTATATATTGCTTGATCAAGCCACTGGCAAGGAAACTATAGGAATCATTAGAGACAGGATTCTTTTTATTTTAACATTTTTATTGGAGTATAATTGCTTTACAATGGTGTGTTAGTTTCTGCCTTATAACAAAGTGAATCAGTTATACATATACATATATCCCCATATCTCTTCCCACCTGCGTCTCCCTCCCTCCCATCTTCCCTATCCCACCCCTCTAGCTGGTCACAAAGCACCGAGCTGATCTCCCTGTGCTATGTGACTGCTTCCCACTAGCTATCTATCTTACATTTGGTAGTGTATATATGTCCATATATACACTACCACTCTCTCACTTTGTCCCAGCTTACGCTTCCCCCTCCCCTGTCCTCAAGTCCATTCTCTAGGAGGAGAGACAGCATTCTTTTACAGTTCTTATTTGCCCTTATGGCTGTGGTTTCTTTACATCTCTTTATAAAAAACTGTGACTTTTTGCATGTAAGTTTTAACTCGTCATGTTGATTTCCATTACTTAATTTTTTTTTGGCTGGTTATTGTTACCTTTTTAAAATAGCCTTTGAAGCAGTAGGGAAATATCTTTTTAGAATTTCAAAGAGATTTAAAAAGGAGTTAATTTGCTCTGCCTTCCCCTTCCCATTAATAGACATGTGGCGGTCCTGGGATGTCTGACCCAAGAGCAGGAGGTGATGCTACTGACTCAAGCCAAACAGCCCTTGATAATAAAACTTCATTGCTCCATTCGATGCCTGCTCACTCCTCTCCACGCTCTCGAGACTATAATCCGTATAACTACTCAGATAGCATCAGTCCCTTCAATAAGTCTGCCCTCAAGGAAGCCATGTTTGATGATGATGCTGACCAGTTTCCTGATGGTATGTCCTGGGTCCTGCTGCTACTGTCTGTGTTTTGGAGGACTGATAATCAACGAAGCAAATGAAATATGCATGCTCTTTTATTGTAACTCCCTAAAAAGTAAGGATCTTTGGGGGTGGGAACGTTCTCTCCCATCTTCTAGGAGCTCATTTCTAGTGGTTTGGTGGTTTTCTGACCCTGAATAAGAGACAGATTAATCATCCTAATATCATCCTTGAAATCAAGAAAACCTCAGTGACCTCCCAGAAACAACTGAAACCAGTTGTAGCTTATAAATTTAGTCTATCTCTAGACACATTTCATTTAGTTATTAATTTTTATACCAGAATGACAAAACCCTTTGAAAGGATACCCATTCTTTACAATAGCCTTTTGAGTGTGAAGTCATAAACTCTTTAATAAGATACATTCAAGAACCAAATATGGGAAAAGCTACCATTAAGATTTGGAGTTGGCTTAGGTCTAAGCTCTGACACTATGCTGCATCACCTGGGAAGTTGGTTGACCTTCCTGAATCTCACTTGTCCCTAGGTTGGAGATGCTATGTTACCTGCCCTTCTGATCACAGTATGCAGTAAGGTTTGGATAAGGTGTATAAGAACTGACTAGAAAGTACAGAACACTGTAAATGTTTTACTTATTTTTAATAGTAAGGAGTTACATTCTTTTCCTCTACAAATTACATGATCCATTAATTCTTTTCTTAAGTAATGTATAGTAATATATAACTTTATGTAAATAAACTTGAAAGTCTCCCCCTCAACACTCTCATGATTTCATACTTAGGTAATTTCTGATTTTCCCTTTATTCCCTCAGTGTTGCTGTCAGTGAACATATTTCTGCATAAAATTTATGTACACATACAGGTAATTCTAAGAGATTTCTAGGGATAGAATTGCCCAATTAAGGGATATCTGTAAGTTTGTTTTGAGAGTTACTACCGATTACCAACTCAAAACACTTGGCCAGTTTAAGTAGTACTGATTTCCTCACCAACCCAAAACGTTTAAGTGTTTTTATTTTTTGTCATTGTGATGGATATAAAATAGGTCATCCTAATGAGCATTTCCTTAATTGTTAGGAAGACTGAGAAATTAGATATCAGATTATTTTTTAATTTTTCTAATTTTGATGAATAGAAAAATATCTTCACTTCTGAATTTCTTTGATTACTAATGAGGTCAATGAATCATATTTTGGCCAACATGTCATGTTAAGAGACTTTAATATATCACAAAGGCAAAATTATGACAACATACCAAACTGTCTAAATTACATAAGAATCTATAAAATTGCCACAATTATGCACTTTGGTGTATTTTAATCTATCATAAATAGTTGACTATGCTGTTGAGGTTTAGTCATGATAGCAGCATAACAGAAGTGTATGAATTGGACCTAGCAGCAAAGTGCCCTTGGAACCCTGCATAGTAGCAACAGCCTGGTGATTAAGACCTAGCTTTAGCAGCTTAATTTAATTTGGTTTTAAAGTATTTATGCGCAGAGGTCACAACTGACATTTCTTGCTTCGGCTCCGCTATATATATGTATATCTCACATATATATGCACTATATAGGTGTATATATATATGTAGGGTTTTTTTTTTAAGTATTATTTCAAAATAGTCAAAAGCTTAAAAGTTGGGAGTACAGTAGAAGGAAATTTTTCTTGAACCATCTGAGAGTAAGTTGCCAAACTGACGCTCCATCACTTCAGATACTTTAGGACATACTTTCTATAAACAAAGACAGTCTCCTGCATAATTACAATATATTCATCAAAGTCAGGGAATTACCAGTGCTACATTAATAACTATCCATCCTTAGAGTTTTTCCACTTGTCCCGATAATATCTTATAGTGGAGTATCCAGTTCAGAATGTCTGTTGCATTTAATCATCACGTCTCCTTCAGTGTTCAGTCTTTTCTTGGCTTTCATGACCGTGGCACTTTTGATGGTTAAAGACCAGTTATTTTGTAGCATTTCCCTCAATTTAGGTTTGTCTGATGTTTCTGATGATTGGATTCAGATTTTGTACTCTTGGCATCAGTATCACAGAAGTTTCAGTGCATCTTTCAACTAACACATGATTTCCCTTTGCCCCAAGATTGGTGATGTAATTTTGATCACTTGATTATGGTGCTGCTAACAGGCTTCTCCACTATGAAGTTACTCATTTTGTAATTAATAAGTGTTTTGTGGAGAGGTACTTTAAAACTGTAAATATCCTGTTCCTCATTAAACTTAAATTTTATTTATTTTAAAAAAATAAATATTTATAACTGTACAGACACATAGTTTCCTGTTGTATTCAATGGGCTATAATGTTTAACTGTTTTTATTTATTTTGATGCTCAAATTGTCCTTAATTTGACCATCAAGATCCCATTCAAGCTGGTTTTTGTGTCCTTTTAACATGTCCCCATTCTTACATTCTGACACAGCAAAATCTTAGACCGTCCTTGCTTCAGTCCTGGAATCAATCATTTCTCCAAGGATCGATCCTTGGTTTCTTTTAATAGAAAATGGTCTTTAAAGACTAAAGTCTGGGCACTAGGTGTACTCAATGCTGGTGGGACATCACTACTCCCCAGACCTCTTAAGTGACTAGAGCTAAGGAGTGTGTGTGTTTGTGTATGCACGTACGTGTGTATACACGCGTGCACGCTGATTTATATCTATTGCTGTATCTGTCAAAAGCTATGTGTTTATACCAATAACTCCAATTCTAGTCTAGCACCATAAGGTTAATTTTAGTTTCTCCTTTTCCATATTAATAACCCCCTGTAAGAAACCTGACTTCCGTTATCTTGAATATACTTACTTATTTGATCAATCCTCCTGTGTGCAGCCAGTTCTCCGTCTCTGCCACCACCTCCTCACCTGCGCGGATGCACTCCCCACCCTGCTGGGCTCTACCATTCCACCCTCAACTTCCTTGGCCTCAATGCCATTCTGCTTGGGCTCTGACACATCACACCTGGTTGCCACTACATGTGGATTCACTTCTTGTTCTAGCTGAGCTCTTGAAACCCTATCGTTCCCACTCTCACATGTGGAAACCCTCCGTACTCTGCCTGGGAATCTGTCCCCAGGCCTGTAATTTTGATAAACGGAAAAACATCTTCATTTTATGAGATTGAGGAATTGTGTTTTTACCAGTTTCTCATGTTGAGGCTTGATATATCACAAGTACCACAAAGCCAAAATTATGACAACTTAGCAAGGTCACCCCCTTATTGTCTAATTCTCTTCTCCTTTACTAAGGATCATATATTTCTCATTTGTTAAAGGAAAATATCTTTGGAAATTATATAACTGAAACCTAACTGGGTAGAATATTTTTGAACTTGAGAACGTTATTTCGTCACAGCATAATACTTGATTGGCTTCTGAAACATTTGAAGATAGATAAGCCTTCAGTTACACCAAAATAGTAGTTGTTCCAAGCTTCATATAGCAATTGTTTTCATTTACTGTCTATTTTCTTTTTTAAATTTGAGGTGGGGAAGACCTTATTTGACATTATTTTATTGTAAACATTGCTGACATTATCTTTTTTAACATATTGACCTCCATTTTGCTGTTTTAATTTTTCTTTTATGCCCTGCCCCCAAGTAAAATTTCTCCTTATTTTGTTTTTAAAATATAAAACTTTTGGCAGGAGATAATTATTTTGTTCAAGTAGGAATTTGTTTTAAAATTCTGAGACTTATTAAGTATCTCTCTTACTCAGATGTGTCTGTACATATTACAGACAGATACACACATTAGTGATACATTTATCAAAACTAACAAGTCAAACCCACTAATGGCCAGTTCTAATTATGACCTTTGTAAAGTTTACCAGGGACTATAATATTCCAGAATATGTACTACCTCTAGTGAGGGTGATACTGTTATTCAAGGGAGACTCATATTTCAGGCCCAGGTCCTCACCATGACCCTAGGAAGTGCGTGCTATTTTCCCATTTTACTGATAAGAAAACCCAGCCTCCACAATAATTGAGAGTGTGCTCCTATCACACAAAGGCTAAGGGGCAGAGGCTTGGTGAGACTCCAGAGCCTGTGTTCTTTTCACAGAACAACAACGCTTCTATGTGTCAGAAGAGGAAATACAGTTGATTATACTTTATCTTAATTAATTCAGTACGTTAGGTTTATCTCGTTTGTACGACATAAATAGTTCAGTTTTTAACAAATAATTTATGTGCTTTCTTTGGCAGAAGTTATTTTCCTGTCAGTCATCTGTCCAGACCATTATATGACAAGTCATTTCTAATTATCTTCTAGGGTAATTACAAAGCCTATATTCATGAAGAGGAGAACTGAGTTCCCTTGAAACAAAGCATTTTCTTGAGATTTCTCTTGATTCAGCTGAAATAAAATATACTCTTATCAGAATGATTTTATGACATCTTTGAAAGTCTGATAATGTAACTTCACAGGAGTGATTTTTGAGTGGTTTATAGAGATGTATTGATCCTGCTGCAGTAGTTCTTGTTAAGCCAGCAATATTGTTCTAATGTTGGTCTATACAAATGAAATTATTATAAGACAGTTTTTGTTCTCCAAGTTAAGATCTTTGAACTCAAATTTCTCATTTTTCATGGTTTTGCTCTGCATTTTGCAGAGGTTCTTCCTGATCTTCCAAAACCCTAATTTAGTTCTCCTCAGTGATCATTCTTTCCAGATTATCTCAAGTTTTTAAATTCAGTAATCACATTTTGTGCTCTGTGTATGAGTGTTTGGGGACCAGAAGTTCTTCGTGCTCTTATTATAGTTCCACAAAAGTTGTCCTAACAAACTTCCTTTTTTATAGGCAGTGAATATTATCATTACATTTTGGTTCAATTTCCCTTCCCTATCATCTGTTAGTTTTGTTCCAGTAGAAGTCATCTGTTCTAGTAGTTCAGCTTGATTTCCTTTCCTCAGTTTTCTGAATCCTCTTAAGTGAAATATAACTTTTCTTTCCCTACTTGTAGTTGTGGGTTCCCTGAGACCTATAATGTCAGGCCATTGGTATCTCTAGGTCAGTGGCTAACCAGCTGGCAGGATGAGGCACAGTAGCTTCTGTTTTTATGGACCAGTTGTGAACCATCTGGCAAACTACAACCTCAAAGTTCATTTTTGGGAAAAGTGCTCTTTCCTCTTGAGCATTTCCTTTTGTAGGCAGCAACCCTCTCCAAAAGGCCAGCATACTCATGCCAAGTGAAGCCACGGAGAACACAGCTCCACAGTGTTAGCTGTCTTTCCTGGAGACTTGGCAGAGGGAGTGACCCCAGGTGTACCTTCTAGGCTCAGGCACCATGTTCTGTGATTATTTTATTCCAGAGAATGAGTTAGAAGGGAAAAGAATCTATGGCACAAGCTCAAGCAAATGCCTGCCCAAGTCCCTCAAACCTGAATTGATCATGTATTTTATCATCAAAAGAATTTAGGAAGAACTCTGGTATTTTTTAATGTTCTAATGTGAGCTTTTGGATTTAACTGTCTTTCCTACGAAGATTTCTCAAAGCATTATCTGATGACTTCGAAAAATAAACAATGTGTCCTTTAACATTCATAAAATTCATGAGTTCATACTTATACTTTAAAAAAAGAAAGCAAAAACAAATGAAAACTCCTTGATAACCACTGGGCCCAACTCTTGACTTAGAAATTTAAAGGGAAATATATTAGGTATTCTGCCTTTTCTATCAAACTGCATTTCAGGGCAATCAAAATAGCTCTAGTTGATAAACTCACTCTCAAAGAATTCCAACCCATTTTTAACTCCTAATAAAATAATTGATTTAGCAACATCAGTGGGTGAAATCATTAGTTAAAAGGTTGAAGGGGAACTTTACAACGGTGGGATCAAGTTGTTACCAGTTAAATCCAGTGATCATTTATTAGTATCGCTGAAAATTGAGTACCCAGACACTGTGAGCCTCCTGGCATGACAACATAGAAGTGCATGCTGAAGTGTGTAAGGATGAAATGATACATTTGGGATTTGCTAAAAAATTTTCAGAAAAAAAGTTGGGGGGGGGTACAAAGATGATGTAAGAATGGTAAAATCTTAATAATTTTTAAATCTGGGTGATGGGCACATGGGGGTTCATTATACAATTCTCCTGTGAATTTTTATTATAAATGGTTTTAAACTAGCATTGAGGTTTTGGGGATGACAAATGGAAAAGAATATTACTTGGTCATTTTTCTTTGTTTTGGGGGTTTTTTTTACAAGCAACTTTCTGTTTGTGTTCATGATGTTATAACGTTGTCATCCCCATACTTGTGAAAGTTGACCTATAAAGTTACAGAATTAACATCATGTCCTTATGACAGATCTTTCCCTAGACCATTCTGACCTGGTTGCAGAGTTATTGAAGGAGTTGTCTAACCATAATGAACGTGTAGAAGAAAGAAAAATCGCCCTCTATGAACTCATGAAACTGACACAGGAAGAATCTTTCAGTGTTTGGGATGAACACTTCAAAACAATATTACTTTTATTGCTTGAAACCCTTGGGGATAAAGAGGTAAAACGGCAGAATATGTAAACAATAGCCTGTTTTTCCTGTCTTGGATTGCCTGTCATTGCCTATTAATCAAGTGCTACACAGATTTGGAAATTGGGAAAATGATCTTTTCTGCTGCTTCTTTCTGCCTGAAATTTTCACTGTAAAGTACTTTTTCTTCCCAACCAAGCAGCTCAGTGATTTTCAACAGTTGACAACAGGGAAAATGAAAGGTTGCTGACAAAATTTTTATAGGAGAGTACTTTTTTTTGCATATTTGAATTAGTTGTTCAAAAGTAAAACTTCCTTTTTAATAGAATGTAGTGGTTCTTGGTTTCTTTAAGGAGTATTAGTTTTCAACTAGAGATGTGAAAACTTAATTGTGTAATATACCGCATATTTTATGCAGTTGTCTACAATTCCCCCAACCCATATTAAGACCCTTAAGTTACAGAAATGGAAAATATAAAGATCGTCTACAACCCAAAATATTAAAAACATTAAAATATTTCTTCTTAGCCTACAATCAGGGCTTTGGCATTAAAGGTTTTAAGAGAAATCCTAAGGCATCAACCAGCAAGATTTAAAAACTATGCAGAACTGACTGTCATGAAAACACTGGAAGCACATAAAGATCCTCATAAGGAGGTAAGTGACCTGACAGTACTTCTGATATTATTGCATGAAACATACAAACGTTGTTTGAAAGTACTCTTAGCAAGCATTTTCTTAACGTTCAAGGTAGTATCTGATTGAGAAGCAAACATATAATCTTTTCTGTTTAACTAATTATATTGATACTATGGCCTTTTACCTAAAATAGGTGAGCTCTAGGATATAATTTATATGATTTCATTTTCTCCTATAATTCACTTTTAGATTTCCATTTAGAGTTCACCAATCTTAACTTCACTTTCCATTTACCAATAAGAATTTGTTTTTTTTAAATAACTAATGAAGATAAGAATCATTGTTATTTTAAAGTGGTAAATTGCCTATAGGAGCTAGATGTCTGTTAAAAGTTTACTCAGTAAAACAATGAGTACAGCTTTCCTGAAAGAGTCCTGTAAACCTGTCTTGTTACATTATAGTCAGGATATCCGCATCATGACCAATGACACTGATGAGATAATCAGTGAGATGAGATAATCATAAGGACTTTCATTAAAATAATTAGAAAAGCAAGTTTCAAATAGGGACTGCAACTCTAAGAGAAAGCATCAGAGCAATACATAAGCAAAAGACAAGTCAAAAAAAGAAAGTTAAAACAGCAGTGAGACAAAATAGATTAAAGTTAAGTATAAGATTTAAAACTGTAAAACTCTCAGAAGAAAGCATAGGTGTGAATCTTTGTTACCTTGGGTTAGGCAATAGTTTCTTAGATACAATACCAAAAGCAGAAATAATCAACAAGGAAAAAAAGAGTAAATTGAACTTTATCAAAATTAAAAACTCTTGTGCTTCAAAGGATGCTCTCAGGAAAGTGAAAAGACAACCCATAACATAGGAGAAAATTTTTGCAAATCATGTCTGATAAGGGACTAACCACCATAATATATAAAGAACTCTCATAACTCAACAATGAAAAGGTAAATAACTCAGTTTTTCAACGAGCAAAGGATCTGAGTTGACATTTCTTCAAAGAAGATATACAAATGGCCAATAAGCACATAAAAGGATTCTCACCCTCATTAGTCTTTAGGGAAATGCAGCTAAAAACACAATGAAATACCACACTTCACACACATGAAGAAATGTTGGTGAGGATATGAAAAAATCGAAACCCTCTGGGTAATTCACTTTTCAGAAGCTGTGACTGTGAATCTTACAGGAGAGTGAGCCGTAACTTTTAAATCTACCTGGATTTTTAATCCGATTTTTTAAAAAATCCACTTGGTGTTTAGTAGTGGTACATGTGTAACATCTTGCTGAAGGCTTAAAAAAGCTATGTAATATTTGTACTTTAGTTATCCACCTTCTGACCTAAATAAGGCCTTGTAGCATACCAGTTTTTACCAAAGATAAAATTGACATTCTTAAGCTGTTAGAGCTGAAATTAGCCCTAGGTCTTCTGACTTGCAGTGTATTTTCCACTATACCTTTCTAAGTACCTCTCACAGATTGAGAGCACAAATGAGATAATACCAAAGTAGCAGCAAAAGCAATAATTTTTACATGTTTTCAAGACCATCTTTAGAGATTACAGCTTCCAATAAAAATATAGATAACTGTTTCTTCTCTTCATTGCAGAACCAGTGTTTTACCCTCCCCAAGTCCAATATAGAAGGAAAGAAAATCATTATGAACAGTAGGGGAAATAGCCTGTTAACTTGATAACATATTAATGAAATGATTTTTATTTTATTTTGTTAATAACTTGATAAAAGGCACAAGCCCTCCTGGAGTTGAGGGTCCTAACAATGAGCAGGGTCTCAGCGTGGCTGATGCAGAGGACTCCAGTCACAGTGTAGTCTAGGTGGACAGAGCCTCCACTCCCCTGCAGAACTAGACCACAATATCATGTTAAAGTTGCTTTTAATCACTGAATCAAGCCAACATTAAGAGAACACAAATGAAGGAAGAATGATGTAAAAAAGCATCATGTTTCCATCTTCTAGCTTCAACAGTTATCAAACCTGTTTTATCTGTACCCTCACCTTTTATGTTTGTTTGTTTAGTGTTTTCAAAGAAAATCCCAGATATCACGTCCTAGGACTTATTTCATGAAATGTATACATCCAGGCCACAGTATACGTTTTACAAAATTACTTCCCTGCTAAATGTTGACCTCTTTGTTTTAGGTGGTGAGATCTGCTGAGGAAGCTGCGTCAGTGTTGGCCACTTCAATCAGTCCGGAGCAGTGCATCAAAGTGCTTTGTCCCATCATCCAAACTGCAGATTACCCAATTAATCTGGCTGCAATCAAAATGCAAACAAAAGTGATAGAGAGAGTTTCCAAGGAAACCCTTAACCTGCTTTTGCCAGAGATTATGCCAGGCCTAATACAGGTAAGCAGCAAAGCTTGGAGGAATAAGCTATGTGTGATACATTTGGGACTCAGTTATTTTAGGCACTTGCCAGGCAACACTAGTGGCATGACCAAGCCTTCCTGCTGTCTTAGGTGTTCGGAGCAAAGACTTTCTGTAATTAGCTGTGTGTGTGTGTGGTAGAATATACATAACATAAAACTTACCATTTAGCATGGTAACTTACCATTTAATGTGGTTTTTTTTCTATGCATACAAACCCATACATATAAATACTTCTAAAAAATGGGATCATATTTTGTGACATGCTTTGCTTAACTTAATCATAGATTGTGAACTTTTTCCATCCAATAAATAATATCCTATAATGTAATTTTAATGACTAATATTACATAGTATGTATATTAAGATCCCTCCTGAAGAGCGTTAATCATTCATTTCTTTGTGCTTCTATAGTATTACCTTTGTGACTGTTCTAAGCCGAATACTACTAAATTGTGAGGTCCTTGAAGATAAGATCCAAATCTTTTCCTTTCTTATCTGTGCTTTGGTGCTAAGAACAGAATATACATAATAGGTGTGTGTCATACATACAGTGGGTACTGAATAAATGTTTGTTGGATGAATAACTTAGAGTAATGGTAGGGATGGGCCAGATGTTAAGATTAATTCAGCCTGGATTACAGGAGTACCTTGACTGCCAGGCCAAGGAGTTTAGGTTTTATTCAATAGTGAGGAGCTGTTGAATTCACTACAGCTGAATGCTTTAGGAAGGTTAATTCAGAGACTTTGGCAGGGTGGATTGGCAGAGGGGCAGCCCCAGAGTCAGAGGATTGCAGCTTTCCAAGCTAAGTAAGAAAGAACCCGATAAGGAAGTCTGACAGTGGAGTGGGGATGCCGAAGGGGAGGTGGAGGAGGGAAGGGCACGTCTCTGCCTGAAAAGGTGAGAAATTAACTTTGTCCAGTCAGGAAAGCTCTGTCTCCTCAGCATACTTGGGATCTCTTCTTTGAGTTGCACGTCTGTCTCTGGAATGGTACTTTCCTCAGATCCTGCAGGAGTGCTAACAAGGACTTTTCTTCCCAGGGTTATGATAATTCGGAGAGCAGTGTTCGGAAAGCTTGTGTCTTCTGCCTGGTGGCTGTTCATGCGGTAATTGGTGATGAACTAAAACCACATCTCAGTCAGCTCACTGGCAGTAAAGTAAGTAGTGCTGCTCTGTTCTAAAGATGGTGGCTGTGGGTCCTTCTTCAAAATTTAGTTCTTTGAGTGTGTTAAAGAGTAAATTTGGGGGCTTCCCTGGTGGGGCAGTGGTTGAGAATCCGCCTGCCAATGCAGGGGACGTGGGTTTGAGCCCTGGTCCAGGAAGATCCCACATGCTGTGGAGCAGCTAAGCCCGTGTGCCACAACTGCTGGTCCTGCACTCTAGAGACCGCGAGCCACAACTACTGAAGCCCGCGTGCCTAGAGCCCATGCTCCACAACAAGAGAAGCCACCGCAATGACAAGGACTGGCCCCTTTTCGCCGCAACTAGAGGAGGCCTGCGCGCAGCAATGGGGACCCAGCACAGCCAAAAGTTAATTAATTAATTTAAATAAAAAGAGTAAATTTGTTATTCGGATTTTAATTAAGCTTTGCGAATCCAGCTTATTCCTCTTACCGTTTGCAGTTTAGCTGTTTGTACTTTCACATCTGTTACTCAGGTGAGGTCAGCGGTTTGGTAGGGTGGTTGGTAGACTGCTGTGAAAAAAATGCCTACAGCTTCTGGTTATTTATTGATCACCAACTGACTCTCCTCACTCCCACACCGAAATCCTTACCCCCAAGGGCTGTTTAATTAAGAATAAATAATAGTTATATATCCATGGATTTATATGTCCCCAAATATGGAAAAATTGAACATTAAAAAAATTTTCCTTTATGAACTATGATAATCAAGTATTTGTTTTTCCTCTTTCTGTTCTTATCATGATCACAATAAATGTTTAACTTTGATTTGTTATGTTAAAATAAATTTTCCAATTAGTCCTTAAGATGCAAAAAAACACAAAATCAGTCTTGCTTTCTTCATTTCTTTGATACTATCAAAACCTTGAAATTTGTTCTAAGGGGTGAGGATAAACTATGATTGTTGAATTACGGTTTATGAACCAGTTAACTGGCAAGACACTCACCTTCATATAAAAAGTTTCCCCAAATCCTAACAGTTGTCATTACTATCATCAAATTTATTTTTTAAGTAGCAAAGGGAAGAAAAAATACATAGAAAGAAAAAGAGCTCAGGTGTATACCTTACAATAAATACCTATACAAGTTATAGATAGATTAAAGCAGTGGTTCTAGGGACTTCCTGGAGGTCCAGTGGTTAACACTCTGTGCTTCCACTGCAGGGGGGCACAGGTTTGATCCCTGGTCAGGGAACTCAGATTCCACATGCTGTGTGGCGTGGCTGAAAGAAAGAAAGAAAGAGAAAGCTGTGGTTCTTAACCTTTTCTGTGTTACAGACCACTTTGAGCTTTAGCTATAATCTCATCCCAAGAAAAATAAATGCATACAGATAAATTTTACGCATAGTTTCATGGGTGCGGGGGGCGTTCAGTGAGCCTCTGAATCTTGTGGACACCAGGTTTAAAAACCCTTCGGTCAAAGACAATGTTAAAAAAGCAAACTTTGAACAACAAAGTGGTTTTCAGAGAAAAATGTATCCTGAGTTTTGTCATAAATTTAAGTTAGGTCCTGATAATCCAGAGTTGTCTGTAGAAGAATTAAAATTCAGCACTTTACCAGAATACTAGGCAGCCAGTAGTAATGTTGCATGTGAAGACAGTAAGTAGGAAAAATATCTGAGAATGACATTAGGTGAAAAAAAAGTAGAAAACAGAATTGGATGTGCTTTGGTTCCAAACTATAAAAATATGATCTCATACAATAACGACTGCAAAATGACACAGAGAAATCAAAAACATTCTTGTTAGGAGAGCAGTGACGTAGTTGTCTGAGATCTTGGGTGCTGGAGCCCAAGTGCCTAGTTGCCTCTCCTGGCCCACTTCTCTCTACCCCTGTGACCTTAGGCAGGGATGGCACATCCTGTATCTCGATTTCCTCATCTGTAAAATGTTGTGAAGATAAAAAGAGAGAATTTAAGGCAGTATATTGTATAGCACATACTGCTCAAATGTTTATCATTATTGTCTTGATGGTGACTTCTTTTTCTAAGTTTTGTATGTTATCACTATAACATTTTTTGAAAAGGCATGCTAGAATACTGTCCTGAACAAACTGAGACTTAAAATTTTTTTTTGAAATTCTTAATTATCAACAGTAACTAGGGCATTATAATAACCCCTCAGTCTAAAATATCTTTTGAAGCTCACATATGTATAATTTTTTTTAATGAGCATCTTACAATAATTTAGAGCAGCTTTCTCAAATGACATGTTTGGCTTGAATCTGCAGATGAAGCTACTGAATCTTTACATCAAACGCGCACAAACAGGTTCTGGAGGAGCTGATCCCACTACTGATGTTTCTGGACAAAGTTAGTGAAGCTGATGGAAGTGAACCAGGTCTCTCAAAGAAAGGACAGACAGACCACCCTCATCAATGAAAGGAAATTTTCAAATACATCTTTTGGAAGTTACCATTGTTTCCCAGTTTTAGTTTTTTGTTTTGTTTTGTATTTTCTGTAACAGAGGGCTATCCTCAGTCTGCATGTAACTTTTATGATAGTTATTCCAAATTCAAAAGAAGCAGTATTAACATCAGTTGGTCAATACAAAGTAATTTTTAATCTAATTCATCATTTCACATGTTTTACTTCTTTGTCCTCCCATTAACCTTTGCCAGTGTTATGACTGTATACATTTTTTAAAATGCTGGTTAAACAGGAATGCTTAAAGCTTTAAAAGTTTAACAGTCTAAAACATTTTTTGGCCTTTATTCAAATGCAGAATAATATTTTTATTGCTACTTTGAGTTTTGTTCCGTATCATGTCCTATGCTAGAAATATTGAAATGATGTGAAATAAAGCAGGACTAATCTGAACTACAGCTGGACTCTGTTGGTGTGATGGTGATACACGTCATTAATTAGTTGCAACTTCTTTGGGGTGATCTGTAGTTTAAAACTAAGACCTCAAAGAAATGTTACAGAATCAGCCAGTTCTGTAAGGCTGATATCCTTTGTTGGTTGTTGATCTTGCCATCTTTATTTAAAACCATGTCCCCTCTATGATCCCTTAAGAAAGCTGTACCAAATCATCAGCCTGTGTTTTTCCTGTTACTTATTGAAATAGAAGGTTTCATTGCAGGGTTTTTTGGTTTGTTTATCTTTGTTGTGAATGATGCTTTTTTTATTTATTAATATCAAATTCACTTATGAATAAACTTGATAATGGAAACATAAAAAAAAAATCAAGTGCATGTGTGTCCTTGACCGTCTTCTGTTTCTCATTTAATAAACAAACTAATTATTGAGACATGGGAGTCGACAGCACCTTTTCTTTAAATGGTGGAACCTGGTTTCCTTTTACCATGAAATTGTCTTACTTGAAAACATTGATCCTGATGAGAGAGAAGATGGTGCCAAGGTTATTATCTTTGTATAATGGGCTCAAATTCTCTACCTCTTCAGGGCTAATACTTTTAACTGAGCTGCTGCCTATAGTGTCTTTTGGAAAACTATTAAAAGGGTGATTTTCTGTTACTTTTTAACAAATTTTTTTAATCACCTTTTGCTACACCTCTTATTTTCATGTGCAACCAACTTTCAAAAATTACCAGTTTTGGTGGAAGGCAAATTTGGTAATTTGGAACCAGGATGCTAATGATTTCTCATCTTGACTTTTTAAAAAATCCTAACATAAAGTGAATTTGACTGGAAAGGCAAATACCTATTAGGGAGGCAATTTGCTTTTGTTACAGAGTTATCTGTACTTTCTTTGTTTAATCAAAAAAATGTAGAAATGTATGTAAAGAATTTAAGGCAAGAGTTCTGAATGGATGATTTGTGATAGGCTTTTACCTTCCTTCCTTTTTGTTCTAGCAGCAGGAAAATAGTTTCTCTATATCCCCCCCTTTATCTGTAACAATTTTGTTTTCTACTGTTAATTACATTGTGTATTTATAGTTCTATGCTTACTGTTGTGCATATACTGGCAATAAAACTGTACATAACATTACTTGAACAAATTAACAATGTATATCAGTTGTTTTTCCGTCTCACTGTGTGACAAGTCACTTATCTCATAACTAGGTTTTTTAAAATGTTTAGAAAGTCCTGTTTCCGTGGTATTCTCATGAATTTGTAAGTACATCCAAGGAGAAAAGATCTGTCAGGAGTAGCAGCCACAGTCCAATGTATATAGCTCTATATGCATGTATATATTATAGCTTATCGTTAAAAAGAAAAGGTATTTTAAACATTGAACTCGTCTCAGTAATGCTTTATGTTCCACGACCTTTAGTATGTTTTATAATCATTTTGGATCTAAACATTGATCTAATTTTGACCTCTTCTTTAAGGTCCTGCTCTAACTACTGTTGACAACTAAATAGAGTGGCTTAAGCTGAATAATAACTCTACTTGAAAACTTAGATCAAACACCTGGCATCTAAAGGCAGGCACTCAAGAAATGAATGAACTGAGTAACAGAAGAGTATGGTTTAATGTGACGAAGTGAAAGCTAAGTCATGTTTAAAATTCTGTTATTTCAGTTGATAAGACTATAAGAAAGTTATTGTTGACTATTCAGATTGCTATATATAATACCTTTAATTTGTTCATTCCAGAAACATATTAAGATGTCAGCTATTAAAGAGTGGTGATAAAAAGCTACTGGTTAAATTTTTTTCTTTCTGCTTTTCTCCCAAGTTAATCATCAGTGTCATTCATTTACCCACGCTGCTGAGAACCAATTAAAACATATAATTCCAGGTTTTAAAACATGTTTGTTTCTTGTGGGTTTTCAGAATCTGTAATAGACTTCTGACATTTTCAAGTAAGATATGATTTGAACCTGAGGTTTCATATTTGGAGTAAATTTGCTATATTTCTTCATATTTTATTATAAACTTCAGGTCAAAATGACTTTTCATCAAGTTATGTCTTACAGTAAAAAACTAAAATCTTCAGGCCAGATCTATTTGTAAATTCAAGTGTTTCTTATTATTGTTAATTTAGAAAAACATTTACAGTAAATAGAAATGAGGATTAATGTTATTCCATAATACATGAGGTTTTTTTTTTAATTTAACCTTTGACATCTTTGCTTCCTGTATTGTTCTAGTTCATTTTATTGCAGTTAATCAGTATAGTTTTATAGCCATGCAAATGAAAGGTCTAGAATTAAGCTTTAAAAAAACCTGTCAGTTAAAAAGTTATCCATCTCTATTGTGGAATATTTGGAAAATAATGAAAAACTGAAGGAAAAAAATTACCTCTCATAGCACCACTTTAGATGATCTGTGTTGTTATTTTGTGGCGTGCTAAGATAATCAATTTGATTTAATGCTGAAAACTGTAAGGGAACATTAAGTTTTGTTAACCAGAGAATGACAAGATTAGAATTAGCTAAGATTTTGAATGCTTCTGTTCTGTGCATGTATTTAACAATACATTTTGAGGGCTTCCCTGGTGGCGCAGTGGTTGAGAGTCCGCCGGCCGATGCAGGGGACACGGGTTCGTGCTCCGATCCGGGAAGATCCCACATGCCGCGCAGCGGCTGGGCCCGTGAGCCATGGCCGCTGAGCCTGCGCGTCCGGAGCCTGTGCTCCACAACGGGAGAGGCCCGCGTACCACAAAACAAAACAAAACAAAAACAATACATTTTGAATATATTCCTTCTTTGTTTTTCTATAGGATGACTTCTAACAGCAGCAAAATATTCATTGGTATGTATGCAGCATAATCCTGGGTTGTTGATCTTCACTGGATATTCCTATAACAAATAGCTACATCTTTGGCACATCTCCAATTATTTCGTACTTGGCAATTTTACAGACGCCTTTACTATGAAATTACTAAATACAGAAAAACAATCCTTATTTAAAGATATACTGATAAATAGCTGGGTTTAAAGTACTCTTATAATAGTAATCTAAAATAGAACAGGAAAATACAAGAAATCTTTAAATGTATCGGAATTTCAGTATTTCAAACTTACGTACATTCATCCATGCAGAAGATATGTGAGTAGTTGCCTTCAGGGAGACAGAGTAGAGCAAATAACCATGATACAGTGTGGTTAGTGCTATAGTAGAGAATAACACAGGGTGCTGATGGGAGCTAGAGAATGGGGGTGGGGGTACACATAAGGTGTAATCACAGAAGGCTTCTTAAGAGAAGAGGTGATGTTTAAATTTAGTCTGGAAACAAGGGGTCTGAGGCTCATTGGGGTGACAGGGTAAGGAGAGCAGAGGGAAGCCAAAGAGCAAGGCAGTGCTCTATGAAGTAAGAAGCATTACGTCATGTCACTGGAACTTTTTAAACCATGATTTGTTTTGGAAAATGTAAAAGAAATCTCATTTACTCTCTTAAAAGTCCCCATAAAATATCTTTCAAAAAGAAAAAAAAAATCTGTGCATTCTCACAATCAAGAAAGCTTGGCTATAGCTTTTCTTTCAGGGGTTTTAGTTCAAAAGTTTTCCTTTTCTTACAAAGTTATAATATTGAATTCGCTTTCCAGACTGTATCATTTATGTCTCCCCAGCTGGGCATCATTACACAGGTTGGTTTAGCTGGAACATGGGATGCCAGTGGAGAATGACCCCGGATTGAGTACTAGATACTCTGAGATATAATCTAGCTGAACTAAGGAGTTCACTGAAGACTTAAACTGAAGAACAGCATGGTTAGAATTAACATCACAAACAACTCAATTTTACGTACTCTGAAAACATCAGAAGTGAGTTCGTTTTTAGGTTACAATTTTTTTATGGATTGGTCTCTATGAATCTGGTTCTGATTACCCTTATTTACCTACTAAATATTTGAGCACCTGCCCTGCATCTGACACCTCTAAAATCTGTCTGCTGTAAATATGTAGCTGTGGATCTGGTAATAGGAGAGATGCATTAAGGTGCTTTCAGAAATGTGATCGGTACAGGAGGGACCGGCCTGTAACTCAAGGTAGAAGGTGGTGCTTCTTGCAAACCATCCTGACCAGATAGCCCTGCATGCAGCCCCGGTCCCCCAGTATTTTTTCCCTTAAGAAAGTGTGAATCTGTTATTTTTATTGGAAATGAGTGCAAAAAGGGATTGCTTGCTGGTTTTAGTCTAAAGCCAATTTGACAACATTAATTTTTACCTAAGTTCAGGTCTGAGTAAAGACTTAGAGTTGAATTTCTTCAACAAAGCAAGAAATGTGCCTTTTCTTCTCCATCCTCCTAAAGCCATGGTTTTCAACTAGGGGTGATTTTGCCCACTGGAAGACATTTGGCAATGTCTGGAGGTATTTGGGGTTGTCACAACTCGGTGGGGGAGTGCTACTGACATCTAGTGGGTACAGGCCAAAGGCGCTGCTAAGCATCTTACATAGACAGGACTGCCTTACCACCCACCCCACCACACGCAAAAAACAAGTATCCAGCCCCAAATGTCAGTAATGCCCAGGTTGAGAAAACTTGCACCAAAGCAAAGGAGTTTCCATGGATAGTTCCATGGGTAATACAGCCCAGTTTAAAAACACTGAATCAGTTTTTTACACTAATGTTGAACACAAAAGTGAACAATCCAGAACTCATTTCCAGCTGAATTTTAGGATAAATTTTCCCATTTTTTAATACGTATGGGCTCACATGCCAAACATTGAACACAAGTCATTGATCCCCAACTCAACCCAAACTATTTTCTACTTTTTCTCCTACAACTTACTCCATTCTAAAGTCTCAGTCCAATGCTAGGGTAGTCCTTCAAATTTTCCTCTAAGAGAAATGGTGATTTTTATTTCAAAGAACTGATTTCTAGCTCTTGAGGTCAGAGAATTTCTGTACAGTGAGGTTTCCTCCAGGTCTGCAGCAGTGTGGATGACCGAGGAGACTCAGAAGAATGGCCTTGAGGTTTGTTGGCCAGTATTAAGTCAATATTCAAATATTGTGTAATTCCACCTGTATGAGATACCTAGAGACAGAAAGTAGAATGGTGTTTGTCAGGGGCTGCAGGGAGGAGGGAATAGGGAGTTATTGTTTAATGGGCACAGAGTTACTGTTTGCAATGATGAAAAGAGTTCTGGAGAAGGATGGTGGTGACAGTTGCAAAACAATGTGAATATACTTAATACCACTGAACTAAACATTTTAAAATGATTAAGATCGTAAATTTATGTTATGTGTATTTTACCACAATTAAAAATAATTTAAAAAATAATGGTCATGGGCTTCCCTGGTGGTGCAGTGGTTAAGAATCCGCCTGCCAATGCAGGGGTCACGGGTTCAAGCCCTGGTCTGGGAAGATCCCACATGCCGAGGAGCAACTAAGCCCGTGCGCCACAACTACTGAGCCTGCGCTCTAGAGCCCACGAGCCACAACTACTGAGCCCACATGCCACAACTACTGAAGCCCACGCGCCTAGAGCCCGTGCTCTGCAACAAGAGAAGCCACTGCAATGAGAAGCCCGTGCACCACAACGAAGAGTAGACCCCGCTTGCCGCAACTAGAGAAAGCCTGTGTGCAGCAACGAAAACCCAACGCAGCCAAAAATAAATAAATAAATAAAATTTCTTTTTTAAAAAGTGCCTCAAAGATTTTTTTTTTTTTTTTTTTTGCGGTACGCAGGCCTCTCACTGTTGTGGCCTCTCACGTTGTGGAGCACAGGCTCTGGACGCGCAGGCTCAGCGGCCATGGCTCACAGGCCTAGCCGCTCCGCGGCATGTGGGATCTTTCTGGACCGGGGCACGAACCCGTGTCCCCTGCATGGGCAGGCGGACTCTCAACCACTGCGCCACCAGGGAAGCCCTCAAAGATTTTTTTTTAAATAAATAAATAATGGTCATTAAAATGAGGTCAAAATACAAAAGTAATTAAGAACTCTGTTCACCACCTGATTACTGTGAACAACTCTATGTAAAGATATTTGGGTAAATAATATATCAAATGATACCCATGGTGTATAATATATATATATATATATATATATATATATATATATATATATACTGAGTATATAAAAGAGCAGAGTAGGCAAATTGAAGCAACTCTTTATTTTGTTTTTAATTTTTTGGCTGTGTCGGGTCTAGTTGCGGCACGCGGTATCTTCATTGTGGCGCACGGACTCCTCTCTAGTTGTGGCATGCGGTTTTCTCTCTCTAGCAGTGGCGTGCAGGCTCAGTAGTTGTGGCGGGCAGGCTTAGTTGCTCTGCAGCATGTGGGATCTTAGAACTCCGACCAGGGATTGAACCCACGTCCCCTGCATTGGAAGGCGGATTCTTAACCACTGGACCACCGGGGAAGTCCCAAAGCAATTCTTTTAAAAGTTGCTGTGTTGTGTTGAGATGTGTTGCCCACAAAGATTGCAAAATTTCAATCATGGCTTCCTCTCCTGCACTCTGCTCATTTTGTTCATTCACTGATTTCAGTGATTCTGACTTCACCACTGATGGGTTTTTCTAAATTTGGCATATGGAATGAGACCCACTTTGACTAAGTCCTGCCTCCTTTAAGGCACCTTCTGCCTCCTGTCACCACCCTTGCCTTCTGCTGTTGTATCAACTAGTTGGCATCTGTCCTAGATTTCCTCACCTTCCCAAGAGAGGATAGTAGCAGAGAATGGATTATGCAGTGAAGCTGCTCAAGTGCAAAATCACTATTTCCACCACTTGGGCAAGTTAATCTCTCAAAGCTTCAATTCCTCATCTACAGAGCAGCAAAAACAATAGCACTTATCACATAAGAATATTATGGAACTAAATGAAATAATGCCTGTTTCTTGGTCATAGCCTGACACTCCACATGTGAGGGCCTTTAGAGCTGCAGTCTTAGACGGGGTGCAGCCATCCAGCTGACTCCCAGCGCTGCTGCTGTCTTCCTTTGTGCTCATTTATTTCACCAGCCTTGGACCTGAGCTGCTCCACCCAGCCATCATAGACCCAGCATTTCATTTGCTAATTGCGGGGCTTTAAAAAATTTTTTTCTGATTGTGATAAAAAACCATGTAACATTAAACTTAACCGCTGTAGCCATTTTTAAGTGTACAGTTCAATAGTGTTAAGCACATTCACACTGTTGTACAACAGACCTCTAGAACTTTCTCATCTTGCAAAACTGAAATTCTACTCCCATTAAACACTAATTACCCTTTCTCTAGCGCTTGGCACCCATCCGTCTACTTTTTGTTTTTATGATTCTAACTACTTTAGATACTTCATAGGAGTGGAATCATACAATATTTATCATTTTGTGACTGGCTTATTTCACTTAGCATAATGTCCTCAAGGTTCATCCATGTTGTGGCATGTGCCAGGATTGCCTCCTTTTTTAAGTCTGAATAATATTCCAGTGTGTGTATATACTACATTTCTTTATCCATTCATCTATTTTGGAAATTTGTGTTGCTTCCAAATCTTGGCTGCTGTAATGCTGCACAGGCCTTTTTTTTTTTAAACCATTTATGTGTTCTTAGCACTGTCCACAATACTTGAACATAGCAAGTCTTAATACTTGTTTTATAAATGAATACATGAATAAATTAATTCAGTGAGTCTTTAGAATATCCCAGTCTCCTAAAAACAATAAAATTGTTCTATGTGTCTTTACATTCTGACTTTTGTTGCTGCTTTATATTTTAGCATGAAAATATGTAATAAATACTGTATACTAATTGTTCTTTCCTGTGTGTCAGGTTTTGTGCCGAGTACTTTAGATGCATTAACTTTTCATTCTAATCCTACAAGGCAAGTATTATTATCATCATCATCTCCAGTTTACAGAAGAGAGACTAAGACTTAGAGAAGTTAATTGATTTGCCCAAGTCCTGTAGCTTATAAGCTGTGTTTTAAATCCAGACTGAGGCCAGAGATAGAAAACTTAATCTCTGTGCTATAAAGGCTCTAGTTATAGTACATGAACATTTTTTAGGTCCCCTCCCAACTTTGTGAATAGTGGTGCCTTTAAGATCTAAAAAAAAAAAAAAAAAAAAAAAAAACGCCACCACCTATGGCATTTCAAAACTGCTCTAGCTGCTGTATGAATAAATAAATAAATAAATAAATAAAATTCAAAAATTAAAAAGAAACTGCTCTTTAGGTATTTTGAAAATCTGGTGCATAAAAATAGTGAGTTTCTAAAAATGCACACATCTCACCTAGGGAAGTACAGAAGTACTCAGAATAGGTAAAAATAATACCCATAGTAGTTAAAGAAGAGGATGCAATTTCCATATCCTCTATTGTCCTGGAAGCACTGATAAAATGAGGCCTTATAATTCAACCCAAACATTTGTCTTGGAGATGCCTGATAACCCAAAGTGTGGCTAGGCAGGGCAGCTAAGCTCCAGCCCTGACATCTCGCTGAGACTAATACTTATTTCATCATCCTTTCTAACTGTCTTTCCTTCCTTTGCTTGCCTGTCTTCAAGCCTGGTTGGCAAGAGACGTCGCAGGAAGACACCATACAATAGCCCTAAGGAGGGGCAGTCAGCCCAGACTGGAATACAGGTATAGTAAGGGAATGTCTCCAAGAAGAGGGGAAAAGGGAAAAGAAAGAGGGGGATTCGTGATGAGCTAATATATTGAGAAGGGTTTTTCTCAGACTTTGGGAGTGAATGTAGGTAATTGGACAAGCAAATGAAAAGCAAAGTATGTATCATAATATATTATATCCTTATTTGTGAATATTTACACATAATGATGGTATTAATGAAAGTCGACTTCACCAAAAAGCTGCTTTAGCTCTGATTGGGTAGGAGGTATATAGATTACCGAATCCTTACCTTCCCTTGAAGAAAGTGAATAGATAGTGTCTAAAACCACATACAATATCAGGAGATATAGCTAAAGGTTGAGAGTGGCTGCTTTGGAAACTAGCAACGTCATGAGAAGGGAGGTTGGGGCAGGGGACCGTGCTTTGTTATTGATGGATGTTTTAAGCTATGTACTTTTACCACTTTGATTTTCTTAAAAAGTAAATGAATTACACCAGCACTTCCAGATGTGTATTGTTCATGGTGCAAAACAACAACCAAAAAAAAAAACTAACATGTACATGATATATGATTTTAAAGTTTGGGGGAAAAAAGGGTACATTCAAGATTGCAAATCTAGGATATAGAGACAGGAGGAACTGAGGAAGAGAGGGAAAAGACCATTTGAGATGTGGGGTATGACTTCATTTGTATGACTTCATATATATTTGTTTTATTAAAGTCTTATCCCTACAGAAATGTAACTGAGACTTCCGGTCTTTTCCTCTGCTTCCTTGGCCCAATCTGCCTTTTTTCCTGCCTCCGTATTCAAACCAGTATTTATACATTACAAACACCAGTCTTTGGTGTATGATGTTTGGTCAAAAAAAAAAAAAAAGTGATATCTCAGTTCAGAAAATCCCTTACCACATCAATGATGATTGGGGAAGATTGATGCTCGCTTTAGGTCCCCAGACCTTGGGTTTTTTTTATTTATTTATTTTTGGCTGCTTTGGGTCTTCGTTGCTGCATGCGGGACTTTCTCTAGTTGCGGCGAGCAGGGGCTACTCTTTGTTGCGGTGAGTGGGCTTCTCATTGCAATCGCTTCTCTTGTTGCTGAGCACGGGCTCTAGGCACATGGGCTTCAGTAGTTGTGGCATGCAGGCTCAGCAGTTGCGGCTCATGGGCTTTAGAGCACAGGCTCAGTGGTTGTGGTGCACGGGCTTAGTTGCTCGTCAGCATGTAGGCTCTTCCCAGACCAGGGCTCAAACCCATGTCCCCTGCATTGGCAGGTGGATTCTTAACCACTATGCCACCAGGGAAGTCCCCAGACCTTGGTTTTTAACACCTTTCCTGCAAAAGAAGTATTACCTTTGAAATTTCTGATTTTAATATCATGTAAGATTTTGCTATTCCATGGACCAGCAGTATCAGCATCACTCAGAAATTCATCAGTGCAGAATCCCAGGCCTCACCTCAGAATCTGCATTTTTTAACAAGCTCCCAGGTAATTCATATGCATGTTATGGTTTGTAGTTCATATGCATGCTAATGTATGAGAAGCAGTGATCTAGAGGTATTTATGATAAACAGCACTAATGTTATTTATATTGCATGGTTCTTTGATTTTAGAATCCTTTTATTTTAGCAATTGTCAAGCAGTTTATGGACTCCACTTTGAATCTTTCCAGTTAGCGGCTTTTTTTTTTTTTTTTTTACATTACACATTCTCATAGGAAATCTATGCACAAATTTATTAACTACACCCTGGGAATCCTAGTACTGCACCCTATGATCACACAGCCTCTAACAATGAAATGTACGTTGTATCATGGTGAAGTATCAAGTAGGCTGATTCAAGTTACCAATCAAATTTATTGTTTGAGCAATAAATACTACAAAACATATGTAATTCCATTCCATTTTTTAAAAAGTCATTTATTCGGGTTTCCCTGGTGGCGCAGTGGTTGAGAGTCCACCTGCCGATGCAGGGGACACGGGTTTGTGCCCCGGTCTGGGAAGATCCCACATGCCGTGAAGCGGCTAGGCCCGTGAGCCATGGCCGCTGAGCCTGTGCGTCCAGAGCCTGTGCGTCCAGAGCCTGTGCTCTGCAACGGGAAGAGGCCACAACAGTGAGAGGCCCACGTACTGCAAAAAAAAAAAAAAAAAAAGTCATTTATTCAACAAGTACTTGGGCACCTATTCAAATGTCAGGCATTGTTCTAGACATTAGGAATATCATACTGCAAAACTGGCAAAAATTTCTTCCCTCATGAAACTTATGTTCTAGTTGAAAAGATAAGTAAGAAAAATATAGCATACTTGAGATAGTGATGAAGACTAAGGAAAAAAATCAGGAAGGGGGGATGAAAAAATGTGAGGATGTGATAGAGTCTTAACAAAGACCGGCAGTGAAGACCTAACAGAGCAGAATACTGAGCAAAGAGATGAAGGAAGTGAAGTATGGAAGTGTCAGCGTAAAAATCGATGAAGAGCCACTCTAAGAAGGAAGTGGAAAGTTTAATTCGAGCCAAGCTGAGGATTATAACCCAGGAGACAGACTTTCAGAAAGCTCTGAGGACTGTTCCACCCCTAGAGGTCAAAGCACAGTTATATAAGATTTTGAGACAAAGGGTTGTACAGATAACATACTGACAGTTTACACAGTCCAACAAGACTAATAATCCACTAATAACAGTGGGTTATTGTTAGCCTTTACAGGATTGAGAAAGGAATATTGTCTCCTAAGGAGTTACCCTGCTGGCACCAGAAGGAAATAGCTTTTTTTTTGGTGGCATTTCTGTGTGTTTCAAGGGGATCTAGTTAATGTGTAATGCAGATGCACAATGCACACTGAAGGGGAGAGGGTAGTGGCTCAAATGGGCAGAGAGGGAATTTTATGTTCAAAATTTCTTGTCCCATCTTAAAACAATTTATTTTATCAGTAGCAGAATAATGGCTCCCAAGACGTCCATATCCTAGTTCTGGGAAACTGTGAATGTGTTACTTTACATGACAAAATGGACTTTGCAGATGTGATTAACTTAAAGATCTTGAAGTGGAGAGAGTAGCCTGGATTATCCAGGTGTACCCAATGTAATCATTATAAGTGAAAGAAGGAAGGAGAGTCAGAGTAAATGAAGACGTGATGGCGGGCAGCCTCCAGAAGCTGGAAAAGGCAAGGCATCAGACTCTCCCCTAGAACATCCAGAAGAAACACAGCCCTGCCAACACCTTAACTTTAGTCCAGTGATACTGATTGCAGATTTCTGACCTCCAGAGCTGTGAGATAATAAATTTGTGTTGTTTTAATCCACCCAGTAATTTGTTACAGTGCAATAGGAAACTAATAGAGGCAGCTAGACCTGTGGTTGTAGAGACAAGTTATCTGCTTGAGCAGACATCTCCAAAATTACAATGGCTTTATAAAACAAACGTTTATTTCACTTATGTACTGCACGTTGTCTAGGGGCTCTGCGGCACAGAAGCATTCAGGGATCTAGCTCCTGTGGCCCAGAGAGTGCCTCCACCATGCCCTAGGCCTCACAGTCCTCTGCTGACTTGATGATACAGGAAGAAAGAGCATAGATGATCACAAAGGCAAATTTAAATGACTGAGCATGGAGGAGGCAAAAGATACCTCCACCTGTGTGCCATTGGCCAGAACTTGGGTAATTACAAGGCCACCTCTAACATTCCAAGAGAGACTGGGAACTGTACTTTATGTGCCTAAACAAAAGGAAATTGGTTTAGTAACAAATCTGTTACAATCTACCTTTCACGTGACCAAGTGTCTGTGTATACCTTTATCCTGTACATAGAACATAGTCAACTCTTTCTGCAAGGGATGTAACCCCAAGCCCCAGTCAATTCACCCCACTCAAAGTCCAGATCTCCAGTGATGTGAAATTCTTTCCATCAGGTCTGGATGTTAAAGGAAACCAGAATATGCTACCCTAAACAGGAGAATGCAAAGAATCTCATAAGAGTTTTGAAATGGCCAAGGCTGGAAGTAACTCAGGTCACTCCTGCCCATATTCCACTGGTCAGAACTCAGTCACATGACCACACAAAACTAAGGCAGTAGCTATGCTCAAGAAGGGGAGACAAGCACTCCAAGTAAGGGGATGAGTAAGAACAAAGGGTGGTTCTAGTCTTTCGTTACCTATCATTCGGATAAAAGTTCTGTTTACTTTACCAAATGAATTTATTTTACTTGCAGTTCCGTAGCCATATTTACTTTTTCTGTTTAATTAATTAATTTATTTTTTATTTTTGGCTGCATTGGGTCTTTGTTCCTGCGCACGGGCTTTCTCTAGTTGCAGCAAGTAGCTTCTCTTGTTGCAGAGCACAAGCTCTAGGCGCGCAGGCTTCAGTAGTTGTGGCACGTGGGCTTCAGTAGTTGTGGCACAAGGGCCCAGTAGTTGTGGCTTGCGGGCTCTAGAGCACAGGCTCAGTAGTTGTGGCGAATGGGCTCGGTTGCTCCGCGGCATGTGGGATCTTCCTGGACCAGGGCTCGAATCCGTGTCCCCTGCATTGGTAGGCAGATTCTTTTTTTTTTTTTTTTTTTGCAGTACGCGGGCCTCTCATTGTTGTGGCCTCTCCTGTTGCGGAGCACAGGCTCCAGACGTGCAGGCTCAGCGGCCATGGCTCATGGGCCCAGCCGCTCCGCAGCATGTGGGATCTTCCTGGACCGGGGCACGAACCCATGTCCCCTGCAACGTCAGGCGGACTCTCAACCACTGCGCCACAAGGGGAGCCCTGGTAGGCGGATTCTTAACCACTGCACCACCAGGAAAGACCCTACTTTTTCTTTTTAATTTATTAATTAATTTGGCTGCGGAGGGTCTTAGTTGCGGCACACGGGATCTTCGATGCAGCACATGGGCTCCAGAGCGCACGGGCTCAGTAATTACAGCACATGCGCTTAGCTGCCCCGCAGCATGTGGGCTGTTAGTTCCCCGACCAGGGATTGAACCTGCATCCCCTGCATTGGAAGGTGGATTCTTAACCACTGGACCACTAGGGAAGTCCCCGTATTTACTTTTGTGGTTAGCACTTTATGTAAGGCAACTTATTTTGAGTATTTCATTTGTCCATGCTTTTCTGGAAAGAAAGCATACAGCACATATTAAAGAAAGTATTCATAGATACAGAAAAACATATACTAGTGAAATAGAATAATACAGTTTTTTAGCATTTAGATTCTTCTTCTCCTCTTTCTTCCCCAATATCTCTACTCCAGTTTTCATTGCAGTTTTTGTTTTAAATAGGAGAGAAGTTAGGATGAAAGTAGATGGAAGGACTTGCTGTTCCAAGGCAGGGAGCGTGGTCAGCACACAGTCCCCAGCTGTCAGCCCCTTTCTGGTCAGCACATGCCTTCGGCCATGCTGAGGTCCTGTGCATCCTGCTGTAGGAACAGGGAAATGCCTGGGTTTAGTGTATGGATGGTTCATCTTAGTGTGTGGTGCATATGGCACTCACTCAGGAGCGGCCTTGAAAGGTAGTAGTGAAAGGAAATCCTCCCTATGGGGGAGAGCTTCAGACTCATCCACTTTGTGGGGAAAGAAGTGGCCTGAGATTAGAATGAATATATATATATATATATATATATACACACACACACATATATATACACACACACACACATATATATGTATATACATATATATACACATATACACATGCACATTGTGTGTGTATGTGTATATGTTATATATAATTTTATATGCACACACACACTCATGGGTAGTGCTGCATTACCTATCTCTCTCATCAGGGTACTAGAAGCAAAAATATTACAATATAGCTGTGTTAATAATTATTGTCAATTAGCCTTTTTCTGATATCCACATCCTATGACATTGTAAAAAGCAAAAGCAAAACCAAAACAAACAAACTTAACTGACCCATCAAATTAATCTCAATTAATTATCCTAGCACAAAAAATCCATAAAGGTAATTTTCACGTGGCCAAGACAGCCCAATAGAGTGTTTTGGCTAAAAGGAAGAACAGAGAAGGAAAAATACCCCACATTCAAGACAGGCAGCACTACATTATTCAATATTTCTGGAAAATGGCCCTAGGTCATGATGACTCAAATTTAACTTGCCAGTTTATTAAAAGGCTACAATGTGATTAAAAATAGTGCAACAGCTTGCCTTCCCTCTATAAAATTCTTCTTTATTCCAAGAGAATCCCCCTTTAAGAATGTCCGCGAAGCCAGGGTTTTTTTCTGATTCCCTTGATATCAAATGCAAGATAAGATTATGACAAGTGCTCATAATCTAACCTGAGATTTTTCTTTCATATCTGTGCCTATCAGTGCCCAGCTACACAGTTCTGGGACACTTAAATACTGAGGTTCTGTTCTGCAATCCTTCTAACATAAAAGTATCTTTCCAAAAATATACCCCCAGTCCAAGGAGATGTATGGCAAATATCTCCACAGTGTGACTCTTTGTGAAACCCTGAGTTGAAAATAATTCTATCTTTGCTTGAAGATCTAATTGCCCATGAGCTGAGTTCATCATGGATTACCTGAGAAGCTGCAGCTTATACACTGCTTTCCAGAGCCGCAGTCTCTTGTAGATTACAAGAGTTGAGTGCTACTTAATCTAATAATACTGCACATTTAACCTGCTTTTTATGGATATTTATCAACCATGCTTTGCCAAACATTTGTCTACAAGGCATCTGCTTGCTGTTTTAACCAGGATGACTTCATCACTGTTGTAAATAAATGTAGACCTGTTGTATGATGGAGTGATCATAGTTCCTGCAAACTAAACAGGGACACTGAACCCGAGAGTTGATGTACCTCTAAGAAAAGTGGACATATAATGTTGTCCCTGCCAGATGAAAGCAAACTGCTTTTGGTATTCTGGTGAGTGGGAAACAGAAAGAGGAATTTGCAGGTCAGTAACTGCCTGTACAACTATGGTGGTATTGCTTTGCTTCAGCAAAGAGTCATCTGAAACAGGAGCTAAATTTAACCCAGGGACAATGATTTCAGACTTCTGGGCCCCAGAATTTAAGAGAATACATTTGTGTTTTTTTGTTTTGTTTTTTTGTGTTTTTTTTGCACTACGTGGGCCTCTCACTGTTGTGGCCTCTCCCGTTGCGGAGCACAGGCTCCGGACGCGCAGGCTCAGTGGCCATGGCTCATGGGCCCAGCCGCTCCGCGGCATGTGGGATCCTCCCGGACCGGGGCACGAACCCGTGTCCTCTGCATTGGCAGGTGGACTCTCAACCACTGCGCCACCAGGGAAGCCCCCATTTGTGTCATTTTAAGCCACCTGGTTTGTGGTAATTTGTCACAGCAGCTATGGGAATCTAATAGTAGCTATGTTGAGAGAAAAGGAATGTTGTTGTTCCCGAATATAATGAACAATTTTCCAAGGTCATCTTTCCTGCTTCAAAATGGGAGTCTTGAACTTCTTAAGAACCACTTTCATCAGCTCATCACTATAGTATCATGAGAGCCTCAAGTTTAAGGTTTTTGTAATCTGGAGCATGAATGTAAATAGATAAAGAAAGAGGATCTATACCTTCAGCTCTTACTTATTCACTCAGTGAGAACCTGGGGCTGCATCTAGTGACGCCCGTACCTGAAACATGCTGTCTGTGTTTAGTATATTACAAAGGCTGAGGCAAAGGAATACTGCTGTGACTTTATAGGTTTATGTATCCTTTTATGAGTAAGTGCTTTTCAATTCCCATTAGACTATTCACAATACTCGCAAATGAATCTTTTTTTTTCACTAATAAAAAAGAGAGAGAAGAATTTACAGATATAAAGAACACCTAAAGTCAAAAATTTTAAAACTCAGAAATACAAATAGATGTAAAACAGGAAGGTACGAAAAGCGTTGACAGAACATACAACAGAAATTTAATAAAAATTTCAAAGCAACTCAGAAAAGGAGACTAAATTAAAATTTCCAAGGAAGGAGATTTGACTGAAAAACATAATGAGAGATATTGAGGAGATAAATAAAGACAACCAAGAGAATGAACTGAAATAAGGACAGAGGTAAAAATGATCAGAGAAAAGGCCATAGTGATAGAAGATAGGCAAAGGTGATCTAACATCCATACAATTGGAGCTTCTAAAGAAGAAAACAAAACAAGCAAATAGAATAGAAAACCAAAACCCAAAAATATCTTCCAGAAAGAAAAAAAGATCTGTATCAACGTATTGAAAAGGCCCACCCTGTTCCTGGAAAAATTATTCTGAAATGATCAATTCTTAAACATGTCCTAGTAAAACTATTAGACTTTAAAAGTAGTGGGGGAGGACCTCCCTGGTGGTGCAGTGGTCATGTTGATACTGTAGACCCTTCATATATGTGATGAAGTGGCACTTTACCCCTGTGGTTTTCCTCTTCAAAACCTGTAACATTAGTCCAATCATGTGAAGAAAATCAGACAAATCCAATAAAGGGGCAGTCTAAAAAATACTTGACCAGTATTCCTCAAAACTGTGAAGGTCATCAAAAACAAGGATAGTCGAAGAACCTGTCACAACCCAGAAGAACCAAAAGAGATGTGAAAACTAAATGTAATGCAGCATCATGGATGGGATCCTGGCACAGAAAAAGACATTAGGTAAAAATTAAGGAAATCTGATCACACTATGAACTTTAATGAAAATGATAATAATAGTAATAAATCAATACCGGATCATTAATTGCAAATGGAACATACTAATAAAAAATGTTAATGAAAAGGAAACTGGGTGTAGGTTATATGAGAACTCTCTGTATTATCATCTCAATATTTCTATTAATCTAAAAAACAGTTATAAAAAATAAGTTTATTAAAGAAAAAAAGGACTTCCCTGGTGGCACAGTGGTTAAGAATCCGCCTGCCAATGCAGGGGACATGGGTTCAAGCCCTGGTCCAGGAAGATCCCACATGCTGCGGAGCAACTAAGCCCGTGTACCACAACTACTAAGCCTGCACTCTAGAGCCCACGAGCCACAACTACTGAGCCATCGTGCCACAACTACTGAAGCCCGTGCACCTAGAGCCCATGCTCCGCAACAAGAGAAGCCACTGCAATGAGAAGCCCATGCACTGCAACAAAGGGTAGCCCCTGCTGCCCACAACTAGAGAAGCCCATGCACTGCAACAAAGGGTAGCCCCTGCTGCCCACAAGCCTGCACGCAGCAACGAAGACCCAATGCAGCCAAAAATAAAATAAATAAATTTATTTTTTTAAAAAAAACATAGAGGCATAGACGTAGAGAACAAACATATGGACACCAACAGGGGAAAGGGGGGGTGGGAGGAATTGGGAGATTGGGATTGACATATATACACTACTATGTATAAGACAGATAACTAATGAGGACCTACTGTATAGCACAAGGAACTCTACTCAGTGCTCTGTGGTGACCTAAATGGGAAGGAAATCCAAAAGGAGGGGATATATGTATATGTATAGCTGATTCACTTTGCTGTACAGCAGAAACTAACACAACGTTGTGAAGCAACTATACGTCAATAAAAATTTAAAAACAACAAAACTCAGGTGGGCAGTGGCGAAAACTGCTTTGAAGGAGACTAAAGAGACTGAAAAAACAAATGTAATTGTGAGCCTTAATTGAATTCTGGATTAAAGAAAAAACTATAATAAACAATTTGGGAACAAATGGAAAGATTTGGAAATGAATGTTAATAGATATTATTTAATGATATATAATAATAGAAATTAAATAACTCAATTGAAGTTTAAAAGTTTTGGGATGTGATAATGATATTACAATTCTGTTGGAGAATTTCTTTGTCTTAGAATACATTTTGAAGTATTTACGTATGAAATACTGCAACTTAATTGTTATTGTCAAGAAATATGCAACTTAATTTCACATGGTTAAGCAAATAATAAATAAGTAGGTAAAGAGAGAAAAAAACAAATAAAATATTAACAAGAGTCAAATATATGACTAAAGAATATACAGGTGATCATTTTTCTGTTCTTTCAGTTTTTCTGTAAGTTTTTTAAATTTTAAAATACATAGTCGGAGAAAAAGTAAGAAAGGCTTGAGTTTTTGGAGAAGCATAATATTACATTAAATTTGCCTAGGAGAGAAAAAAATTACCTGTTCTGTTTTCCTCAAGATGAAGGGCATTTGGAAGCATATGAATTACCAGTTCCACAATTCTCCAGAGTAAAACTTTTTCAGTCAGTCATAACTGAGTAAAATATTCAAGCAACTGCCAAGTGGCTGGGGTGCCTCAGTGAAACGATGATAAGCTGAAGACTGTTCACATTCACATATGGTCAAATAGCATTTCATCCTTTGTTGGTTTTTACAACACAGTCAAAGACACCATGAGCGATGTCTATGCTGAGTTGCCTTCTTATCCAGGCTATAGTAGTCAGGTCATTCTTGTTGATGGGATAGGTCCAAGACTAAAAGCTCTTCAGAGATTACTGGGAACCGGGCAGAGTTTCAAGCTCAATCAATGTATTAGTTTATTTAATCCTCATAACAACTCCATGAAGGAGATATACTATTATATCCATCTTACAGATGAGGAAGCTGAGGTAAAGAGAGGTTATGTAACTAGCCCTAGATCACACAGTAATAGTTGGCAGAGCTGGAATTCAAATCCAAAGCTAGCTACGGAGTCCAACCAGTGTCTCACATTCAAAAGAGTACCTGGCCCTTACTTGTGGTTAGGTATTCCACATGATGTTCATATTCTTTGTGACATAGTCCCCAGTTCTCAAAATATGGTTGAAGGGCATTCTTCCTATGCGCATACAGAACCAGGAAGGTACATTCTCATTTTAAAGGCAAAGGGACTTTGATCAAATCCCACCTAATGATATTGTTATCCATCAACCTCAGAATGAGCATATTTGTTAACTGTTCCAGGAACAAATTTTGCTAGTTTTATATCCAGCTGACTTGCAGTATTTCAAACATTTTCCTACCTAACTGGTTGTGGCATGTTTTTTACAAAAATGGCCACAATTTCCCAATCCCGCCCCTATTTCTCTTAACAGAGAATCTGAAAAAACATGCATTTTATTATGGTGAAGCATTTTAAGAACCAGCAGACAAAAATCATCTTTGCTCCCTGTCAGCATTTATAACCTCATAATTGTTGTGATTTTGCGTCTCCTCATGTTAAGAGGCAGAGTCTGTTTCCCCATCCCTTGGACGTGGGCTGGTCTTATGACTTGCTTTGGACAAGAGATTTCAGCACAAGTGATGGTGTTCCCGTTCTGGGCCGATGAAGGCCTTACACTGTCCTGTTGTCTCTTGTAACCCATTCAACTGCCATGAGCATAAGGCAGGGCTAGTCTGCAGAAGGATGGGAGGCCATGCCATGCAGGCAAACCCCAGATGTTGGCGAGAGCCGGCCAAGATCAGCAAGGCCATCCCACAGCTCATTGCTGCAACATGAGGAAGCCTCACTGAGCTCACAATAGCAGCCCAACTGAGCCCAGCTAAATTTCTGACCCACAGAAGCATGAGCTAAGTAAATGCTGGTTGTTTTAAGTCACTAAATTCTGAAATGGCTGGTTGCACAGCAAAACCTAACTGACACTCCAGCTCACTGGGTACTTAGCACTGGCTTTTCCAAAACCTCAATATGTCCCAAAGGTACACCCAGCACCCCACTGTCTTAATCTCTTCAGGCTGCTATAACAAAATACCACAGACAGGGTGGCTTATAAACAACAGTATTTATTTCTCACAATTCTGGAGGCTGGAAGTCTGAGATCAGCGGGCCAGCATAGACAGGAGAGGGCTCTCTTCTGGGCTGCAGACTTCTCATTGTGTCCTCACATGGCACAAGGGGCTAGAGAACTCTGTGGAGTCTCTTTTTATAGCACTTATCCCATTCACCAGGGCTCTGCCCTCATGATCACCTCCCATCACCTTGAATTTTGAGGGAACACAACAGACACTAGCACCATGAACCTCTTAACAAAGAATCTGAAAGGATGCATATTTTGAAATGGTTAAGCAAAGCCCAAGGACCATCACACAGAAAGTGTCTTTGCTAACTTGCCAGCATTTGAAAATCATACTATTTATCATTGATTTTTCTCAAGGACTTCTTGCTGTGCAGAAGTCCAAGGAGGTAGCACTTTTTAATCTGGCGCTCAAATGTGAACATCTCTCAGACCCCATTTTCTCCATCAGGAGCTCGTCCTTCCTGTTTACCAGCTGTCTTCCTGGTCATTAGCTGTTACTAAGTACTGATTGGATGAAGGCTCTGTAAGAAGAACAGTCGTTCATTGGCTGATCTCCAGGGTCACATCTGAGAGGAAACGGTAGGTATGGGATCACTGACCATGGCAATAGCAGCTTTTCTGTTGAGAGCTGTAAGAGCTGCTCTCGCAGTTTTGCAAAACAGCAAGAACAGAGTGTTCTTCAGATGCGGCTCATCTTTACCATTACTGGCAACATAACATTCTAGTGGTGAGGTTTCAGGTTGTCCTGCAAGAGGTAGCCCCTCAATTTAGTTGCTCTTTTCAATGAAATTTTCTGTGTGGGTATATCTCAAAGATGTGCTCCAATTTGTGTATTTTTTGGAGTTGCAGTGTACAAACGCCGTTTTCACTGTACTTTGTTTAATCTATTTATAGGAACTTTATATATTAGGGAAATAAAACTTTGGTCCATGATCTAAGTTCTAAACAGTTTTTTTCTGTTCTCTTTTCATTTTGCTTATGGTGGTGTTTACTAAGAAGAAAAGTACAATTTTTATGTTTTCAAATGTTATCAGCCTCTTAAGATTTCTAGATTTTGTGTCATAATTAAAAAAGCCTTTTCATCTCTGAAGGAAATTATGTTCCTCCTCTAAAATTATGTTCTCATATTTTCTTTAGTGTTTTACGATTTTGCTTCTATCCTTTCAAACCTTCTTGGAAAAACAAAAAACTTCAAGTCACTTGGAGTTTATTCTGATATGTCTTTCAGATAGTTAATGTTGATTCCCAAATCACTTATTGAATATCCCATTTTCCTCCACGATTTGAGATGCCACTTTTTACTGCATAAATTTCCATATTCATATTGATTTTTCATTCTCTTCCCTTGCTCATCTGTCTATTCATTTACCAATGCACACTTTTTACATATTTAGGTTTTACAATGTCCTAATATCTTTTGACTTTTTCAAATTTTTTGGATTGTTTTTGCTCATTTATTTTTCCATATTAATCTTAGAATCAGCTTGTCCAGTTAAAAAATTCTGTTACTATTTTTTACTGGAATCATATTAAATGTATTGGTTAGCTTAAGGAGAACTACCATTATAAAACTGAATGTAGTAATTTTTTTTTGGCTGCATTGGGTCTTTGTTGCTGCGCACAGGCTTTCTCTAGTTGTGGCAGTGATCAGGGGCTACTCTTCATTGTGGTGTGCAGGCTTCTCACTGCGGTGGCTTCTCTTGTTGCGGAGCACGGGCTCTAGGTGCGAGGGCTTCAGTAGCTGCGGCGTGTGGGCTCAGTAGTTGCTGCACACAGGCTCTAGGGCATGAAGTCTTCAGTAGTTGTGGCCCATGGGCTTAGCAGTCATGGCTCGTAGGCTCTATAGCGCAGGCTCAGTAGTTGCAGTGCACAGGTTTAGTTGCTCCACGGCATGTGGGATCTTCCCGGACCAGAGATCGAACCCATGTCCCCTGCACTGGCAGGTGGATTCTTAACCACTGCACCACTAGGGAAGTCCCTGGATGTAGTATTTTTTGTTTTCAATGTACAGTTGTGTTTATTTTGAGAATTAAAAAATTTTGCTCACATAGTTCTTTACAATTATTAGGTTAGTTCCTAGGTATTTTACCTTTTAAAATTACATTGTAGGGACTTCCCTGGCAGTCCAGTGGTAAGACTCTGCACTTCCAATGCAGGTGCATGGCTTCGATTCCTGGTTGGGGAACTAAGATCCCACATGCCATGCAGCATGGCCAAAAAAAAAGGAAAAAAAAGAAAAGATTAAAATTATACTGTAAATTGATCCTTTCCTTCTATTATATTTTCAAACTTGTTTGTTTATATAAAGCTATTGATTTATGAATATTCATGGCATATGCCACTGTGTTATTAAATTTTTACTTGTTTCCCATGAGATTCCCACGTATATGAGCATATAGTCTACAAACAGTGATAATCTTAACCTCCTTCTTTCCATTTCTATACCTCAAATTTTTTTTTCTGATCTAATTCTGCTGTTTTAGTGCCTTCAAAAACCTATTAAGTGGAAATTCCCTAGCGGTCCAGTGGGTAGGACTCCATGCTTCCACTGCAGAGGGCACAGGTTCAATCCCTGGTCAGGGAACTAAGATCCCACAAGCCATGTGGTGCAGCCAAAAAAAAAAACAAAAAACAACCAAAAAACCTATTAAGTGATAATGATGAATGTGGCTGTTCTGGTTAAAAATATGTTCACAAGTTCCTTGACATTCATCCCTTCAAAAGATGGACTCATCTTTTTGAATGAAGGCTGGCTTGAATGACTTACTTCTATGGAACAGAAATAAAGTGAAAGGGATGGTGTGTGACTTTGGAGACCAGGTCATAAAAGGGACTGCAGCTTCCTTCCTCTTTCATGGTTTACTTACTCTGTGCCAGTGCCATGGTTTGTTTTGTTTTTTTTGGCTATGTTGGGTCTTTAGTTGCGGTGAGCAGGGGCTACTCTTCATTGCGGTGCGCGGGCTTCTCACTGCGGTAGCTTCTCTTATTGCAGAGCACGGGCTCTAGGGGAGCAGGCTCAGTAGCTGTGGCTCGCAGGCTCTAGAGCACAGGCTCAGTAGTTGTGGCGCACGGGCTTAGTTGCTCTGTGGCACGTGGGATCTTCCTGGACCGAGGCTCGAACCCGTGTCCCCTGTATTGGCAGGCAGATTCTTAACCTCTGTGCCACCAGGGAAGTCCCCAGTGCCAAGTTCTGAGGACACTCAAGCAGGCTTGTGGTCCCAAATGTTGAGGCACTGAGGCTTCTGGCCAACAGTCATGCAAGTGAGCTTGGAAGTGGATCCTCCTGCCCGGATTAAGCCTTCACAACTGAAGCCTCAGCTGATATCATGACTGTGACTTTATGAGAAACTCTGAACCAGAAGAATACAGTTAAGCTGCACCCCCCCTCTTGTGTGTTGGTGAAGTTTTTGCTTATTGGACTAGATTATAAATTGATTCACATGACACACAAAGTTTAAAAATGATTTGTATCAGCTTGGACTGAAAGGGACAGTGACAGTACAACGTGAAGAGAGGTCTTTAGACCCCTTCACAACTATAGACAGGAAGCAGCTGAGAAAATGATTTAACTGTAAACATGGGTACCTTTTATGGAGATGGAAGGATAACTCAGAGGGTGGAGCCAAGAGCCCAGTGGATGGAGAAAAGAGCCACTGAGTACTCTCAGGAAGTTGACAGAGTCCTAATCAAGGAACCGGCAACATTTACCCAGTTAGATTTCAGAACTTCTGTGGACTAGTGACTACTATGTGCCTTTCATTGCTCTCCTCTTTGAAGGGAAATGCCTATAGAGACACAGTTTCCCATGCCTCTCTCATTGCATGTGATGTATGTGGTAGTGGTTAGTGCAGATCTCCTGTCTTTTTAATTCACAGACCTTCATATGGAGAGGAACGACTTGAGTTACACCCAAGGAACTGCATCCAAGAGCTCATTTGCTCCAGGACCTCACAAGATTCCGGACCTTAATGCTGTATTGGAATGAGAACTTTACAGGGGTCTGGGGAGGGGATGAGTGTATGCTGCATGTAAAAAGAATGTAAAACAGTTGTGGCCAGAGGGTGGATTCTGGAAGTTTTAAAACATGGGCCCCAAATTATTTAACTCTCCTCCCATCAATCTGATTCTGTGGCTGCTTGACTAATAGAATACAGTGCAGAATAAAGATTCTGTATCAGTTTCTGGTCCCAGGCCTTACGTGTTTAAAAAAAAAAAAAAGATAGTTGTTAAAGATGGTAAGCAGATTTTATTCAGGACGGTGACTGGTACAGGGATGGCTGCAATGGGATTTTGCAGTGGGGGAGACTGGGCTCAACCTCAAATACAGCATGGTAATTGGGAATTTAGAGCCAAAGAGCAGTGTGGGGGTTAGCAGATGGAAATTCACTAAGAGGAAACATCAAAGGTAAGGGGGTTTCTGGTTAAACCTATCTAACAGGATTCTTGTTGAAGGTAGTCCAGGGTGATCAGATATTACCTAGGTCAGCGGTCCACAACTGACCAGGGCACCAGGGACCGGTTTCGTGGAAGACAATTTTTCCACGGCCCGGGGGTGGTTCAGGCAGTAATGCAAGCGATGGGTGGGTGTGTGTGTCGGGGGGAAGTTCAGGCGGTAATACAAGCGATGAGGAGCGGCAGATGAAGCTTTGCTTGCTTGCCTGCTGCTAACCTCCTGCTGTGCGGCCTGGTTCCTAAGAGGTACCGCTCTGCGGCCCACAGGTTGGGGACCTCTGACCTAGGTGATGATGGAGGCTAAGAAACCTAATCAGTTACGGAACTAGAGGGTTCCTAGAATGACCTAGTGGGGTTCTTGCTAAACCTGAATTTTACAGATGGGACAGGAGGTCAGCAGATTGACTAAAGTTTGATCAAGCAAAGAATCTTTGTCCTAAAACACCAGCAACTGCTACTTCCTGTCTTTTGGGACACTAGCTTTTGGAACCCGTATGCCACGCTGTGAGGAAATCAAGACCACATGGAAAGGCCACGTGTAGGCATTCCAGCAGGCCCAACTGAGGTCCCGGTCCACAGCCAGTATCAAGCATCAGACATGAGTATGGGAGCCCTTGACATGATTTTAGCTGCACTCATAGGAGAGGCCCTGGATGGGAATCCCCTAAGCCCAGTGAACCCCAGAAGCAAGAACAATAACAACAGCGTAATTGCCATCTGTTCCTGCGACCCAACCCCTCCTTTAGTTCAAGCTCGCCAAACCACTCACGGGAATTAGCAGTTGAGGGAACTTTCCGGAGCCCTTCCTCGGGAGTGATGATTGGCTTGCACTCACGTCAATCAAGACTTTCTGCCCAATGGACCTTTCAGCCTCCAGACAGGGTGTGAGCCTATTGGCTAGCACAACCGCGCTCTCCATCTGTAGTGTGGGCAAAACCCAGAAAGTACCCACAAAGACCACACAGGATAAAAACACCTCCAGAAGTGGCGTTTAGGGCGGCTTCCTACAGTGCGGTCCAATGAACTCTTTCTTTTGGCAGCAACTTCAGTCCTCGAGCCCGCCCAAAAGGAAGAAGATCTTGACTGGTTGTTTAGCACAGGGGCACAGAGACTCACGGGAGCCTCGACGAAGCGCTTGCCGTTATTGTTCAGATCGCCTGTCAATCAGCGCGACTTTCTGGATGGGCGGAAACTGGGGGCCCTTTGGCACCGCCTCTTCCTAGGCTGGTGTGTAAGGAGGTCGCCAGGCCGCAGCGGCTGGGAACCTGCCGCGTGGGCGGGGCCGCGCTGCACGGCCCTACAGTTGCTTCAACGTGAAGCGTCGGGAGTGCAGCGAACCTCGGGGCCGTGAGAGGGGGGCTTGGCCCGGTGCGAGCGCGGGGGCGGGGCCGCGGCCGGGGCGGGGCTGGAGGAGGCGGAAGCGGCGAGCGAGCTGGAGCCGGAGCCGTAGCGAAGCCAGCGTCCGGGCCGGCGGGACGGCGTCGGCTGGGTTGGCCGGGGCGGCGGGGCGCTAGAGCCGGGGCGGGCGGGCAGCGGGCCGGGGGTCGAGGCCGGGGGTCGGGTGACGGGCGGGCTGAGCTCCCGCCCCCCGCGCGGTCCCGGGGAGGATGCGGCCGGGGGCCTCGGGGCGGGGCGGGCGGTGGCGGCGGCAGCGCTAGCGGCGCAGGGGGTGGGCGGCGGCGGCATGAGGCGCGGGGCCGGCGTCCGCGGGAGGGAGGCGCTGCCCGCGGCCCGGCCGCTCCCGCTGCAGCTGCTCGCCGGGTTCGCCGTGCCCTGCCCGCGGGGCCCTGGCTGTTCTCATCCCGGCCGCCGCCCGGGCTGCCGCTGGTGACGACTCGCCGCGCCGCCGGAGGCTTCACCCGCGCCCTCCCCCAGGACGCGCCCGTGGAGCTCCGGCCTCTTCGCCCCGCTCGCGGAGGCCGCGCTGCGCGCCGGGCGGCGGCGAAGCCGGAAGATGGCCTGGGTGCTCAAGATGGACGAGGTGATCGAGTCCGGGCTGGTGCACGACTTCGACGCCAGTCTCTCGGGCATCGGGCAGGAGCTGGGCGCCGGCGCCTACAGCATGAGGTACCAGTGCCCGGGCGCGGGCGGGCGGGCGGGCGGGCGGGCTGGCGGAAGCCTCTGTCTCCTTGGGAAAGGCCTGCACGACCCTGGGCCTCTGACCGCGCCATGGAGCCCTGCGGGCCTCTGCCCACGGCGGGGGCCGGCGACGGAGGGCGGCCCCGCAAGCTTTGGCCCGGGGACCGCCCCTGAGGGCTGCATTTTTGCTGTAAAATACGCCCCGCTGTTAGGATGGCTTGAGTTGGGGGAAGGGACTTCCTTGCCTTGCAAGTGATTTACAAGTCACTTAGAGCTGGAATACAGTGTACGAAATGCTAGGACTCGTGTTGGGAGAACACTCTCCAGGGTTTTGGCATTAGTTCCTATTCTGTTCTACATTGTAGTCTTTATTGGTTGCAAATTTTAATCACTTGATATTCCAATAGTAATTATCATAAGTGAAAGTAGCCACAGGGGGGAAAAGCACATTAACTTGGGTTTTTTAATTGTCTCAAAGTGAAGTTTTTCACTGGGGGGACTACCCTCTGAGGCTGTTTCCTTTTGAAGAAGGCTTTAAGATGCACTGATTGCACCACAAACAAGAGTTTGTTTAGTCTCAGCTGTCTGAGACTAAAGCAGCCATTCATTTTGTTTAATTTTGATAGGTTGAAACAGATCTGAACTTAGTCTCTCGCCTTTATCCTGAAGAACACTGGGTTTTTCCTATCAGTTTGGCAGCTCTGTATTTTTATTTTTTTAGCAGTTTTATGGAAATATAGTTTACTTAGTATACGTTCACCCGATTAAAGTGTAAAATTCAGTGGTTTGGCAATTTTTCGTAAATGCGAATTAAATGAGATTTTGCGAAGAGACTCTTTAAAGTAATGACTGATGTCTTTGACGAGCTGTCCAGTTTCCCAGTAGCTTTCATACCTCTCACTGCAGCTCTGGGGGAGGACAGGGAGCATTAAAGTCTTGAAGAAGAACGACTTCTGGGTCAGAGCAGGCCTTGGATGGTAGGGGCTGCTCCCTGAAATAATTTGGCTTTTAAATCTTAAACAGAACTCTGAGCTGAAAAGTGGAGATGTTTCTTAGGGTGTGGAAGCACATGGATGAAAGCTTCAGGTCGCCGGTCTCTGACCCTGATTGGGTCTGTGCTGGTCTGCCTGAACTTGGCACTTCCTCTCTCTGCAGCTGTGCAACTTGAGGGCTCTGGATGAGGTGGCTTATTTTCTAGAACAACTGTCTTAGTGTTGAGGAAATTGAGCTACTGAAAGTCATAAGGTCACCCCAGTCGGCAGTACAAGAGGCACTGATTCACAGTGAAAACGTGTGGGCCTCAAGGGCCATGCTGCTCCTTGAGACCCTGGACTTGCAGTGAAGGCAGAAGAGGGCAGGTGAGGCAGATTCAGTGTTTCTTCTCAATTATGGTTAAGTGAAGGTTTGCTGCTGAGAGCTTTGCTTACTGAGGGTTATTTTGAGCTTTTACTTTTTTTTCTCGAGTTCTGTGTGTTTCAGTGATTCAGCCAACTAGTGAACTTTTGTTTATGGTCTAGAAGGAAAATCTTGATATTAAACCTTTTCATTACCTTGTCCTTAAAGGTATTTTCTGACATCTTTGTAATTCTGTGTCTTTTTACAACACTTTCCATGGGGACTTTTTCCATTGATTGTTTTTGGTTATTGGTTATATGGTATGTGTCATTTAATCTGAATTTTCTAGTATCTTTGAAGGCAAATACCATTTTTAAGGAGCTTATTTAGTTTTCTGTACTTAATTGGGTCCTCAAGAGGAGCCAGGAGAGTACTTGCCTCTTGCAAATTCAAGGCCCATTATTTCAAATACAAATTTAGGAAAACTCCAAGATTGCTTTGATCTGAAGAAGGTCTGAAGAAGGCTGTTGCAGTCCTCCTTTGATGGCTCTTAGGCTTCCCACGCCCAGCCCTGGAGCTGGGGAGTGCCCAGCCTCCTCTCTGCAAGGGCAATGGCCTCCTTTCCTCAGGCATCGGGGAAGCGGGACATTCCCGAGCTCCAGGGAAGTAAGGCTCATGATTCTTGTCTGTTTCATTTGTTCTCTCAAATTCAAGAAATAAACTTTAGGCGCTAAATTTGAAATTATTGGAAAAGTGACGTCTTGATAAAAATTTGCTCTGGAGGCAGCTTTGCATTTTTCTTTCAAAGTGAAGTATGCTTGAGGGACTTCCCTGGAGGTCCAGTGGTTAAGACTCTGCGCCGGAGTGGTAGGGGAACTAAGATCCCACCCGCCACGCAGTGTGACCAAAAAAAAAAAAAAACCCAAATTGAAGTACGCTTACTGTGTTTGCTTTTTGTATGGCTTAAACCAAGAGGTATTTCTAAAGACTTCTTTAGGAAATGATTTCTTCAGCTTTGAAGGAAGATAGCATGAAAGAAACATGTGGTTTCTCTCACTAGTCTAACAATTTAGAAATATATATTTGCATTGAATGATGTAGGCTGATAGTATTGGGATATGATGAGGCTAATTTCTGGTAAAATCTTTGCTTCCCTTATTTTTTCTACACTCGTTCTCATTGTCTGTGTTCTTCTGTGTGTACTCTGGTACCCCATTTGTATGTGAGGCATAGGCTGCTGCAGATTCTGTTTGAAATGAGGCAGGTCATAAATGCTTTTTAAAATCTTAGTTACAATATCAGGAGTCTAGAGATGGTTGAAGAGACCCTAGAAAGCTAATAGACCAATCCTTTTCTTGTAAGTGTTTAAACCAAAGTTTGTAGTTGTTAAAGCGATTGTCAGTGGCACCACCAGTCCAAGTGAGGACTGAGTTTCCCCTCACTAAATGAAGGCCGAAACCCATTGTAACTTGAAATCTGGGTCATTCATGTTTTGTGAAGTAAGGAGCAGATAACCAAAGGACTTGAAAAAGTAAAACTCATTAGAACTCTCCTAGGAGGGTCTTTTGGGCCACCTGGTAATTTTATTTCCATCTTAAGTGTTCACATGAAATGTATAATCTATAATAAGTTAACTTTCAGGATTTAACGAGTAATTTGAAAAATAAAAGTAATGTGAATTCTTTATGCATAAAAACTTTTTTAATATTAAATTATTACTTTACAAAGGGCATTGGTCTGAGCCCTCTTAAACTTCACTATGGTATACATCTGTTTTGAAACAAAAGGTATACTTCACATATTCTTAAGTGAGAGGTACATTCATAGTTTACAAATAATTTGCTAAATCAAAACTGGTTTGGGGTGAAGACAGATTTCCTATGTTGATTGAAAGATTAAAATGTCAGTTTATAGACCCTTTGAGGTAATGGGAAAATTTTAACTTTGATCAGTGTTAAGTTAGTAAAAGATTACAAAGGATATGGTTTATTATGTAGCTATTAATAGCTTATAATTTTCTTTGGGTCTCATGCTAAAGCAGAATGTCCTTGAGTAGGTGACATTTCTTGGAAGTATAGAAAATTTTCAGGATCAGTGAGATTTGAACAATTTATTAGGGTGGTACCTGAGACTGCTTCCAGAATCGGCAATAATTTCTATAAAATTTCTCATTTCAAATTTTAAAAACTTTTTCTGGGTTTAATCTTGAAAGACTTTAATAAATTGTTGATAAAAAAAGATACTCACTTCAGAGTATAGTATCCGTATTTGTTATTACCTTAAAGCAGGGATTGGCAAATCTTTTCTATAAAAGGCCAGATAGCAAATATTTAAGGCTTTGTAGGCCAGAGGGTCTCTGTCACTCTGTTTTGTTTGTTTACAACCCTTTAAAAAAATGTAAAAACCATTCTTAGGTCCTGATTGTACAAAAACAGGCCAGCTGGGTTTGGCCTTTGGGCTGTAGATTGCTGACCCCTGCTGTAAAGGCTAGATTCTAATAATATACTTTGATTGCCTTGGAAAAACATTTGCTGAGTATTGAAACCTTATATTCAAAAAATAATTTTTATGTAGACTAAGAACTCAGCTAATTTATGTACCTCCTATTGTTTGTCCATAGATTTTATTGTGTTCAATTTTTAAAATCAGGTGTTCTCTCCCCGCACTAAGTAAGATTCAGTACAGTTTATGCCCTTCAATCAGGGCTATTTGAAACTTGGTAGTTTATTGATACGGTCTCATAAATGTGATGTTTCATCGGAGTGACACTTATTAGTTTGCTAGGACAACTTGAACATTTACTTTTGGTGGAAATACTGTCTGATGGTTCATCTTATTTTGCTGTAATTTCTGTGACTGAATTTAAAAGAAGTTCTGTAATATTTATTTTGCTTGCTTTGGGACATATCTGATACATGGTTGTGAAATTCTTCTGCATTGAACCTTGGTAGTAGAGTCTTTTTGTTTTAAACTTTCTGAGTTTGAGTTAGGAGTTTATGTTTACAAGTTAAAAAGGTTGTGTAGATAGTTGACATATACCCTTTACCCAGCTTCTACTTCCATAACTGGAATACAGTCTTCAAAACTGCCTTGGTGCAGAACTGTTACCTAAAGTGCAAAATTCATTTGAATTTCACAGGTTTTTCTTCTCTATTGCCCTTTTTCTAGTCCAGGTTCCAATCTAGGATCCCATATTGCATTTAGTCTTTACCTCCTTCAACAACAATTCCTTAGTCTTTCCTTCTCTTTTATGACTCCGACACTTCTGCTATGTAATAGTCAGAACCGTTGTTTTTAAACACATAAAACTTTTTTGGAAGCAACAATAGGATACCTGTGAATACTATTTAGCTTTTAAAGGATCTCTGTCATTTTAGCAGAATGATTGTTTTTAAAGGCTCATTTTTATTTTATTTTATTTTTTAATTTTATGGCTATGCTGTGCAGCATGTGGGATCCTAGTTCCCTGACCAAGGATTGAACCCACGCCCCCTGCATTGGAAGTGCAGAGTCTTAACCACTGGACCTCCAGGGAAGTCCCAGCAGAACGATTTTGAGTAGAGTAGGACCACTGTTGATGTCATTCATTTATAGATTACTTTGTCTCAGTCTACCTGAATAGAATGGTATGCTGTGTCCTTTGTAGTCTCTTCATAAGCAAGAACTTTTAAATTTTATTAATTCATTTGAAATAACAATTACAAACCATTATATATTACCACAAATATATTTTATTAAAAAACTTTTTTCAGAAACAAAACACTGTGAGAAGAGTAGTATTGTCTTACACTTACAAATTTCTTTTTTTTTTTAACATCTTTATTGGAGTATAATTGCTTTACAATGGTGTGTTAGTTTCTGCTTTATAACAAAGTGAATCAGCTATACATACACATATATCCCCATATCTCTTCCCTCTTGGCGTCTGTCTCCCATCCTCCCTATCCCACCCCTCTAGGTGGTCACAAAGCACCGAGCTGATCACCCTGTGTTATGCTGCTGCTTCCCACTAGCTATCTGTTTTATATTTGGTAGTGTATATATGTCCATGCCACTCTCTCACTTTGTCCCAGCTTACCCTTCCCCCTCCCTGTGTCCTCAAGTCCATTCTCTAGTAGGTCTGCATCTTTATTCCCATCCTGCCCCTAGGTTCTTCATAACCATTTTTTTTTAGATTCCATATATATGTGTTAGCATACGGTATTTGTCTTTCTCTTTCTGACTTACTTCACTCTGTATGACAGACCCTGGGTCCATCCACCTCACTACACATAACTCAATTTCCTTTCCTTTTATGGCTGAGTAATATTCCACTGTATGTATGTGCCACATCTTCTTTATCCATTCATCTGTTGATGGACACTTAGGTTGCTTCCATGACCTGGCTGTTGTAAATAGAGCTGCAATGAACATTGTGGTACATGACTCTTTTGAATTATGGTTTTCTCAGGGTATATGCCCAGTAGTGGGATTGCTGGGTCATATGGTAGTTCCATTTTTAGTTTTTTTAAGGAACCTCCATACTGTTCTCCATAGTGGCTGTATCAATTTACATTCCCACCAACAGTGCAAGAGTGTTCCCTTTTCTCCACACCCCCTCCAACATTTATTGTTTGTAGATTTTTTGTTGATGGCCATTCTGACTGGTGTGAGGTGATTCCTCATGGTAGTTTTGATTTGCATTTCTCTAATGATTGATGTTGAACATTCTTTCATGTGTTTGTTGGCAGTCTGTATTATCTTCTTTGGAGAAATGTCTGTTTATGTCTTCTGCCCATTTTTGGATTGGGTTGTTTGTTTTTTTTTTAATATTGAGCTGCATAAACTGCTTGTAAGTTTTGGAGATACATCCTTTGTCAGTTGCTTCATTTGCAAATATTTTCTCCCATTCTGAGGGTTGTCGTTTCGTCTTGTGTATGGTTTCCTTTGCTGTGCAAAAGCTTTTAAGTTTCATTAGGTCCGATTTTTTTTTTTAATTTCTATTTCTCTAGGAGGTGGGTCAAAAAGGATCTTGCTGTGATTTGTCATTGAGTGTTCTGCCTATGTTTTCCTCTAAGCAAACTTCTTTAATATTTGGTGTAGAAAAGCAGATGGATTCTCTTATCTGCTATCGGAATATATTGTTTTGGTTGACATATGTGAAGAAAATCCAGCCTCACGTAGATATGTGTTTGGAAAAGGGGAGATTATTTTAATAGCCCTTTCAGATCATTTTGGAAAGTCGTCTGATAATATACCAGCACTTGAAAAGTGGTAGTTTCTTAAAGTTACAATGTGGACTCTGAAACTGTATCAATGTACTTTTTGTACTGTTACATTAGAATCAATTTGTCTGTTTTGAACTTTGATTGGGTCTCTTACCCTGAGTAATTTTGAAATATGCATGCATTGGTCATTTGGAAAATAATGATTTCTTGAGTTATGCAGATCTTCTAAATGTTGACATTTTTCTCTATGCAGTATCAAAAAATCATATTCCTTAGTATCACCACTGTCCCATCAGAGAAAGTACATGGTGGAGGGTGCAGATTTTATCATTGGTAGCAAATGCTATCACAGTTGTTTTACTCGAAATGATAGGCTCGTTTTATTCATTTTTGAGGAAATTTCTGTCAGATACTCAGGTATGAATAATCATAGTTTGTCAATATTTATTTCAAGTAAAAATGATATTCTGTGAGAGAAGCTGCTAGATCAGCTCACAGATCATAATTTCGTAAAAAACTTTTCCTTGAGACAACCATTGCACTTAGATGTGCAGCAGAAATACCTTATACCTACCCAAGGACCAATATTTAATAAAATTAATACTTTTTATACAATGACTGCTAGTGTAGCTTGGTGCCACTGCCTTGATTCATGCCAAGGCACCTGCAGTTTTAACCACCATCGGTTTTGTGCAAATGTCAACTGAGTGAGAAAGGCAAATAATGGTTCAGTGTTATCCTGAGAATAGGTTTGACCTCCTGAACCCTTGAAAATCTCAGGGTCCCCAGGATTCCATGGACGACACTTTGAGAATCTCTGGTCTAATGTGTGCCTAGAGTTTGGATACTTAAAATATTTTCTATTAAATTAAAAACAAACTAGAGTTCAGAGAGTCCTGGTGTCACTCAACAAAGGGCAGAGCTGGGATTTGAAGCTCCAGAGTTGGGATCTGACCTCCACTTCTTTCCATTGCACCCTTTGCTGCCCACCAATGAATAACTGAGAAGTCTTCTCAAAGTAGAAGAAAATAATCTTTCTGGATAGGAGAAAAATCAGTTGGGAATGCCATATAGATAGATAGATAGATAGATAGATAGATATAAAATTTATTTTTTTTTCTTGTTGTAGCTTTTTTTATTCTCTTTTTCTTCTCTTCAGGACCTTGCTGAACTTATTAGTTCTAATAATTTGTAGGATCTCAGACTTCCTAGTTGATATCTTTAAATAATTATAGATTTATTTCTTCCTGTGTAATCTTTTTTTTTTTTAACATTTAGTTTTTGGCTGCTTCGGGTCTTAGTTGTGGTGCACGGGCTCTTCTTTGCAGTGAGTGGGCTTCTCTCTAGCTGTGGTATGTGGGCTCTGTAGTTGCGGCATGTGGGCTTAGTAATTGCAGTGAACAGGCTTAGTTGCGCTGTGGCCTGTGGGATCTTAGTTCCCCGGCCAGGGATCGAACCAGCGTCCCCTGTGTTGCAAGATGGATTCTTAACCACTGGACCATCAGGGAAGTCCCACTTCCTGTGTAATCTTCACATTTCATTTTCTTGCCTTAGTGTGTGGTCTAGCCTTCACTGCAGTGTTGTTTAGAAGCACTAAGAACTTGAATCTTCAGTCTTCTTACTGATTAGAGAATGCTTCCAAAATTTCATAAATAGGTTGTCTCTGTTTATAGCTGAGATTGGTCCTCAATTTTCTTTTCTTTTCTTTTTTTTGGTTCTCCTGTCCTTTTAAAAAAACATTAAGGCTGTATCAGCTTCAAGTGAGCAGGAGAGCGTTCCCTTTATGACCTAAACTTTTTTTTTTTTTTTGCGGTACACGGTCCTCTCACTGCTGTGGCTTCTCCCGTTGTGGAGCACAGGCTTGGGACGCGCAGGCCCAGCGGCCATGGCTCACGGGCCCAGCCGCTCCGCGGCTCGTGGGATCCTACCGGACCGCATGAACCCACGTCCCCTGCATCGGCAGGCAGATTCTCAACCACTGCGCCACCAGGGAAGCCCTGAGCTAAACATTTTTGTGTGAGGTGGGACTTAACTGTTTCTTCAAGGTTTTGTAAAGCTCACCTGGAATACAGCATTTGGTGATTTTAATTTTTTTTTTTTTTTTGCATGTGTAGATGTTTGACTGCCTGTGTAATTTATTTAATGGGCATAGGAAATATACAATTTATCTGTCTTACCCAGCTGTGGGAATTTTTTTCCAGATTTTTTTTTTAACTGATCTCCATGATGTTTGTGATTACTCTTTCTTTCACTCCATGTATTGCTTGTGTCTTTTCCTTCTTCTGTGACCTATTGCAGAGGTTTGTCTATATCTAGTGTTTTGTAAGAAATCAAATTTTAGTTTTGTTTTTCTCCTCTATTGCATTTTCTCTTTTATTTTTGTCGTCTTCCTTCTTGTCTTGATTATGCTTGTTATTTTCCACCTTCTTTAGTTAGGTGCTTTGTCCTTGGTTTTTGGTGTGTGTTTTCTAATAGATGCATTTACAGCTACATATTTATCTGTAAGTCTGTCTCCCAAGGTTTTGTGGGGTTTTTTGTTTTTTTGGCTGCATTGGGTCTTCATTGCTGCGCACGGGCTTTCTCTAGTTGTGACAAGTGGGGGCTAGTCTTCGTTGCAGTGCATGGGCTTCTCATTGCAGTGGCTTCTCTTGTTGTGTAGCATGGGCTCTAGGCACACAGGCTTCCGCAGTTGTGGCACGCAGGCTCTAAAGCGCGGGCTCAGTAGTTGTGGCGCACAGGCTTAGTTGCTCTACAGCATGTGGGATCCTCCTGGAGCAGGGATTGTACCCGTGTCCCCAGCATTGGCAGGCGGATTCTTAACCACTGCGCCACCAGGGAAGTCCCTCTCTCCCAAGTTTTGAAGGCAGTACCTTTGTTTTCATTCAGTTCTTTTGTTTTCTTTATCTTCTTGTAGTTTTTTATATATTCTGGATACTAGCCTTTGATTATGCATATATGTCACAGATACTTTCTTCTACTCCTTGGCTTGCCTTTCCATTCCCTTTATGTTGGCTTTTGAACAGAAGTACTTGATTTGGATATGGTCAGATTGACCAGCCTTTTCATTTATAGTTAGTCTTTCCCTGCTCTGAGGGTATAAAGATATTCTTATAGTCGTCTCTGAAGATTTATTACTTTACATATTCCATCTAAGTTTATAATCTCTCTAGAGTTTTGTTTTTTCTCTTCTTCTGTTTTTGGTGTAGCATGAGAGGAGGCCAGTTAATTGCAGTTATCCTTGTATGAATATGCAGTTTACCTAATATAACTGAAAAGACTGTTTACTTCTTAACTCTTTATATTGCCATTCTGTTATAAATCCAGTGCCCATCAAGTTCTAAATGTGGTGTTCTGTTTCCAGATTATGGATTCTGTCCTTGTGTTCCTGGGGATACCCAACTAGATCATGTTTTGTCATGGTTTGTCATTATCTCTTGGATTTGACTTGTTAATACTCAATTTAGGAGTTTTGCATCTATATTTATAGTTGAAATGAACCTTTCATTTTCTTTTCTAGTTTTGCTTGTACTTAGTTTTGATTTCAAAATTACCTAAGTCTTCATAAAATGATTTCGGAAGTATTTCCTCTGCTTCTGTTCCGTTGAAGGGTTTGTGTAAGAGCTGCCATTGAAAGTTCGCTAGAACTCGCCTGTGAAAGTTTACTCTGGAGGAATATTAACCACAATATCAGTCTCTGTAGGATTATTTTTTAAAGCTTTTTATGTGTTTTTTTTTTGGCTGCTTTGGGTCTGCGTTGCTGCACGCTGGCTTTCTCTAGTTGCTGTGAGCGGGAGATACTCTTCATTGTGGTGCGCGGGCTTCTCATTGTGGTGGCTTCTCTTGTTGCAGAGCACGGGCTCTAGGCACGTGGGCTTCAGTAGCTGCGGCACGCGGGCTCAGTAGTTGTGGCATGTGGGCTCTAGAGCACAGGGTCAGTAGTTGGGGCATGCGGGCTTAGTTGCTTCACGGCATGTAGGATCTTCCAGGGCCAGAGATAGAACCCGTGTCCCCTGCATTGGCAGGTGGATTCTTAACCACTGAGCCACCAGGGAAGTCCTGCTTTTTATGTCTTGAAGAAAGCTTTGGTGTTTTTTCCTAGGGAGTTGTTCATCTTATCCATATTTTCAAATATGTTGGCATAAAGTTGTTAATATTCTCATCTTATTAGTTTTTATATTGTTAGTTATATCTTTTTTACTCATACTGATCAGTGCCTTCTCTTTTTGATCAGTCTCTCCTAAACTTGTATCTCATTTTTTAGGGCACACTGGACCAGTCCTTTTGTGCACTTGATTCTTGTTTGTCAGGAGTAGGAGAAGTTCCAGATTTTTAAAAAATTTATTATTTTATTTTTGGCTGCACTGGGTCTTTATTGCTGTGCATGGGTTTTCTCTAGTTGCGGCGAGCAGAGGGCTACTCTTCATTGCAGTGTGCTGGCCTCTCATTGCAGTGGCTTCTCTTGTTGCGGAGCACGGGCCCTAGGCACGTGGGCTTCAGTAGTTGTGGCTCATGGGCTCAGTAGCTGTGGCTCGTGAGCTCTAGAGTGCAGGCTCAGTAGTTGTGGCACGCTGGCTTAGTTGCTCCGTGGCATGTGGGATCTTCCCGGACCAGGGCTTGAACCCCTGTCCCCTGTATTGGCAGGTGGATTCCCAACCACTGCACTACCAAGGAAGCCCCACTACTACTGTCTTAATTCTTGGTGGTTTCAAAAGATATTTAAATGGGACTTCCAGTAACGTGACACTTCTGTTCCTTGATTATCTTTCTTATAATGACATGATCTCAGCTACTCAATCGTATGGTCATAGGTTAGACCTTGGCAGTACCAGTCATGCAGCCGACCTGTAATCTCAAATTCGGAGTTCATCTGCTGCCCCCTGCCCTTCACTCGCTACCTCATTACCCTCCTCCTGCCATCACTGAACCCATTAAGATCTACAGTCACTGATGCTGCTCTCAGTTCACTGCTCCTTACCCTCTTGAACTCCTGTTTTCTTCCCCAGCCAGTTTAAGTTTCCCTGGTCAATCATTGTAATTACATTTTGCATATACCTTTGTCTCCCTTGCCCCCCTCTTGCTTTATTCTCCTCTCCTATTTTTTTTTTTTTTTTTGCAGTACGCGGGCCTCTCACTGTTGTGGCCTCTCCCGTTGCGGAGCACAGGCTCCGGATGCGCAGGCCCAGCGGCCATGGCTCACGGGCCTAGCCGCTCCGTGGCATGTGGGATCTTCCCGGACCGGGGCACGAATCCGTGTCCCCTGCATCGGCAGGCGGACTCTCAACCACTGCGCCACCAGGGAAGCCCCTCTCCTATTTTTTATTTTAATAAAACTATAACCCTGATTAAATCTGATTCTTCACCTCTTAGGTGGCTGAATGTGGCTCTAGGAAAGCACTGATTGGGCCTCACTGGAAGTGCATGACCTCAGCTCTCAAGTGCATCCTTTTGCTGCTCAGTGGTCTCACCTCAGTGCCCTTGTCCAGTCCCTCTCCAGTCCAGTTCCTTTCCAGCTCTCCGTAAGGATGGGGTGGTTCCATCTCAGACCCACAACTCTTCCTCCTAGGGCCTACTTTCAGTTGATTTCCGTACTTGGTACTTTACTGAGAAAATTGAACTTCCACATGACTGTACTGGCTTATAAGTTTTTCTTGGTGTATTTAGGTGTGGTTTTTAAAATTATTTATGTTTCTTTGGTTATTTGGGGTTCTTGAATCAGTGAATTAGTGTATTTCATCAATTCTGGAATTCGCTTATTAGCCTTTATCTCAAATATTGCCTCTACCCCATTCTTTTCTGAGACTTCAATGTAAAAACTTCTCACTTTGTCTTTTCTTTCTTAACATCTCTTCTGCATTTTCTATCATTTTGCTCTCCATGCTGCCTTCTGGATAACTTCTTTTACCTATATTCCAGATTCCTTATATATCTTCATTTGTGTGAGCTGTTATTAAATGTGGGTTCTTAATTTTAGCAATTTTATCTTCCGGTTCTCAAAATTCTATTTGTTCCTTTACAGGTTTGCTGTCCCTTGAAATTTCCTGTTCCTTGCAGATCTTTTCAGGCTTATCTTTTATTTCTTTCAACAGAGTAAGCTTAATTTTATCATACGGGTACAGTAATTCTGGCATCTTGAAGTCTTCAGTGGGTATTGGTCTATGTCCAATCAGGAAAAGAGAGAACACTGAGATGTTTCAAGCAGAGAAGGATTTAGTGAAGTATTTGATTGCAAAGGTGCTAGAAGGGTTCAAGGAGGAGAGTTGGCTGCGGGAGGCATGGCTGCTGATGCCCTGAGCTCTCCTGCAGCTATGTTTGCCTCTTCTGCTCTTTCCCACTCCCTTTTAATTTCCCACCAGTGCTTCTTCCCTTTGGAGCAACCTAGGAAGATTCCAGCTGGCAAGAAGTCTTGTATATGTAGTTTTCAGGCCTCTAACTCTCTGCAACAAAGGTAGAAAAGAACTGAATACCAACAGACAGAGTCTTCTCTTGGTTCTTGCTCCTAAAGTCGTGTTTGTCTTTGTGTGCCTGGTTATTTTTGGATACTTGCATTTCAGAATTACTTGGAATAATTCAAAGCCTTGAGTCTTTTCATCTGCTTGTCAGATCCCTGGGCGGCCTACCTGTCTGGGATATGAGATGACAAAATCAGGTGAATACCAGAAATTTCTTATGGTTCAGCCTGGTAGAAATTATGACAAATTATCTGGAGACCTAGTTTTTCATTTTAGTAATAATTGATTACCAGTGCTACAATTCATTCATCAATTTAACAGATATTTGAGCTCCTTCTTTGTGCTAGATGCTGGATTTAGTCAGTAAAGAGAAACCAATTTGGAGGGTGGTTATATACTTATGGAGGTTACAAATTTAAGTCCCGTATACTGTTGGAAAATGAAATGCTTTGTGGATAGAGCAGGAAAGGGGAAACTGGGAGTACAGATGGGAAGATTACAGTTGTCACTGGAAAGGTGACATTTGAATGAAATGAGCCAGTAGGACATCAAGCAGAAGAGGGGCCAATGCAGAGAGGCCCTGGAAAAGGCGGGGAAGGAGACTGGCTGAGGCAGAGAGACGGAGGGTGGGTAGGTGAAAAGGAAAGAAGAGCAGATTGAGTAGGGCCTTGTTGGACCTTGTAGGGACCCTGGTTTTGAAAGTGAGCTGATGGGGAGAGTTCAAAGTAATGAAATGATCTGAATTCTGTTTGAAGAGGCTTTCTCTGGCTGCTGTGTTGGTTGGAATGCATTTTCTTTCTAATTAAGTAAAAAATTAATTGGGATTTCATTAACAAATGATCTCTATGTGTTTATATGTTAAGTTTATTCAGGAGTCTTTTAGCACCTACCATGAGCATAGTAGCCTATAACCAAGTGAATAAAATGGTGGTTGCCTTATAGAATCTGAAGCAAATAAAATTTTATTTACTATGTGTAACAGTTTACTTACAAATAGCCATTCTTATGCAGTCTGATGTCTTATTTTGATGACGTGTATGTAATGATCAACCCAAGCAGTTAGTGTTAAGATCTTAAAATTATTCTCCATGTCACTTTTTAGTATAATTAACTAAATGCATCTGAGTTATAGCTCTCATCTCATTTTTTATTTCTTTCTCACCAAGAGAAATTTTTTTTTTTTTGGCTGCACCATGTCGCTTGTGGGCTTTTAGTTCCCCGACCAGGGATTGAACCCAGGCCCTCAGCAGTGAGAGCATGGAGTCCTAACCACAGGACCGCCAGGGAATTCTCTCACGAAGAGAACTTGAAACGCTTACATATACATGACATAGAATATGTATGTATTTTCATCTACCATGGAGCCACTTTGACTGCTATGGTTGTTTTTAATAAAGAGAGCTGCTCTGAATCTTAAAGTACCATTTGTAAGTTTCCTGAAAAGTTTTTATATCTGCTCCAAGGTTTTTATCCCTGTCCTGGAGGAAGGCTGGGGACCATTCCTGACTATGTGTTCCTCACTTATACTTTTGACTTAGGAGTGTTTTGACAGTTCCTAGGTATAAATAAAGGAGAAGGAGAATTAGTGGGTAATTCAGTCCCTGACTAATCAGTCTGGTGCTTTAATAGAAATGTATGTGAGAGGAGGGAATGCAGGGCTTCCCTTTCATTTCATTTATTTCCACATTTTGCTTTTAAATTGAATTTAATTAAAATGGGGTAGCCAGATATCTGAGTCAGTTAACAGCTTGTAAGAAGAAATAAACAATTCAGACAAGCCTTTGCTGTTCTTATTGTTATAGTAGTTATTCATTTGGATATTTTGCTGTTTTACCTTTCATTGAGGAATGGACGTAGAAAAGCCATCGAGATATAAATGTACAGCTCAGTGAATTATCTCAAAAAAAGAAATACCCACCCTTCATATGTTAATGGTGGGAATGTAAAATGGCGCAGTCACTTTGTAAAACAGTTTGGCAGTTTCTCAAAAAGGTAAAGAGTTACCATATGACCCAACAATTCTACTTCTAGGTATATATCCAAGGGAATTAAACATGTCTACACAAAAATACATGCAAGTGTTCATAGCAGCATTATTCATAATCAAAAAAATGGAAACAAGCCAAAGGTCCACCTCCAATGATGGATAAACAGAATGTGGTATATTCATACAATGGAATATCATTCAGCCTTAAAAAGGAATGAAGTACTGATACATGCTACAACATGAATGGACTTGAAAACATACTAAAAGAAGCAAGTCACAAAAGGCCACATGATTCTTTTTGCGTTAAATATCCAGAATAGGCAAATCCATAGAGACAAAGCAAATCAGTGGTTGCCAGGGTTGGGGGATAGGGAGTGACTGCTAAGGGTATGAGATTTCTTTCTGAGGTGCTGGAAATGTTCTGGAATTAGATAGTGGTGAAGACTGTACAACTCTGTGAATATATTTTAAAAAACACTGAATTATACACTTTAAAAGGGTGAATTTTGTGGTATGTAAATTATACCTCAGCTCCTTTTTTTTTTTTTAAAGGCAAACCAGACACATCCATGTGTGTTTAACCACCAAAGTTAACAGAATATAGACAGTACCCCAGAAGACCTCCCCATCCCCCTCCCGATCAATGACCCAAGTTATTCTTGGAGGGAAAAATAGCAGCTGTTTCTACTGCTACTGTTTGCTTCTCAGAAGAAGCCATTGTTGTAGACTAAGTATGAAGCTTTATGCTCTCAGCGTTTAGCTAGGACCAGCAGGGAACTTTTTGTAAAATACCATTTAATCAAATGCTTCTTTGTGATTTCATGGTGCCAGTGTGACCTACCTTTCAAAACAGGTGGCTGTGTACTCTTGCTTTTATTTATTTTTTAATAGAAATGAGTTTAAAGTTTTTGACTAATTTTTTTCACATAACTTTTTTTTTTTTTTTGTACCACATGTATTATTAGCCTGATCTCTTTGTCAGTAGTTTGGACTTAACTATTAAATATTTCTTATTTTAATGCTCTGCCTAATCGTAGGCACCCCCCCCCCCCAACTCACACTAGAGGTATGGTTTATTAAAACTATCTTTTGGGGGAGCCAGATTAGCATTAATAGTTCTTTTATTCTACATATCATATCTGATCTTAAATTTTAAAAGAAACTACCACTAAATATTTTTATGTTTTTAAATGTTTTAAACCCAGAATAAGGTCAGTGTTGATTTTTTTTTTTGCTTTTCAGCGATGTCTTGGCATTGCCAATTTTCAAGCAGGAAGATTCCAGCCTTCCATTGGATGACGAAACCAAACACCCGCCCTTCCAGTATGTGATGTGTGCAGCAACGTCACCAGCTGTGAAGCTGCACGATGAAACGCTCACGTACTTGAACCAAGGTTGGTACGGCTGCATCACACTTTAAGAGTTCACAAAAATCTGAAATAGGGTTTTGGCATTGCAGCCTAGAATAATGGTAATAATTGAAAATTAGATTCTTTTTCTCAGTTTTTACAACTTTAGTTGTAAAATTGTAGGAATTTTAGTGTGAGCCAACAAAGCAATTGTTTGTGGAAACTTATTTGCACAAAAAGGGTCTGTGGAACAAGATTTATTACAGGATTTCTTTAGACAAAATCCAAAGGAGGAGCAGGTAATAAAGGATGTCAGTTATTTTTAGGAACATGGTTTCAGTGTGGAACTTGAGAATGAATCAGAAGTCCAGCTAGCAAGGGACTTGGTCTCAGGAACGAAGCAGGTTTGTGCTGGTAATAGAGTCCAGCAAGGTGGAGTCTGTGGCTAAAGTAAACTGCGTCAAATCTTGTCTACACTTAATGAGAATACTATGTTTCGGTGATATGAAAGCGAGAGTGGGCAGAACGGAAAACGGAGATGTGAGGGTAGGATATACAGTTGGAGAGAGGAAAGGATTTTTTTTGAGGTGCTCTCAGCCGTTTGGGCACTGGCCAATGTGACTTACCAATGTAAACAAAAGTACTTAGTTATGCAGGAATTCATTTGTTGGAGACCTATACTGAAAGCATGTTGGACTCTTATTTTTAAAAAGAATTGAACGTTTTTATTGTTATAAAAATAGTACATACTTCGTAGAAAAATTGGGGAATATGTCAAGGGATAAAGCTGAAAATGGACTTCAGTTACATCCCCCTCAGGAGAACCAGTTAACATCCTAGGTGTGTTTCCTTGTCTGTATATTTATTTTATTTCAACAAAATGGGAATTAACATCTGTTCACTTAAGAGTATATTCTGATTATTTTTCTGTCATTAAATAGACTCTTTAATTTCTCAAACTTTTGGAAGGAACTATAGATTTTAGACTACTTACTAGTGATTATTTCAAAATGTGGAAGAATAGCTTCTAACTTTTCGTTTAACATATTAATTTAGAATTTATGAGGTTTTACTTCAGGTAATTCTAATTTGTAGCCTATGGCAACACTGATTTTGTTGTTAATACTATTTTAGGATTTGTTTGGGTAGGCATTCAGTTTGAGACTTAAGGTTCTTTCAAATCTGAAACTTAAGAGTCTCTATGGTAATCTGTTTTAGCTATAAAAGTATGAGAAGAAGCACTGTAGAGGTAAGGCTACAATATTCAGTGTAGCTTTATTTCTAATGACAAAAAAAGGAAATAACCAGAATTTCTCTTACTTAGGGAATAGTTGAATAAGTTACATGTATACCATGGGATGAATGAGCATGTGCACATACACCCCTCTGTTTAAAGAACATTGGATATGTCTGTCTGTTGGCCTGGGAGAATATCCATAACTTATCACTGTTATTGTTAAACTGGATAAAGACATCTCACATTGATAAAAATTGCAGTCCACCATCTATAGTGATAATGTATTAGACCTGCATTCACAGAGTGCTGACTGTGTATGAAGCAGTGTACTAAATACTATACGTATGTTGTCTCACTTCCCACAATAACCTGAGGAGAAGTGTTATTGATCCATTACAGATTTTAAAAACGGAAACTTAGAGCAGTTGATAGACTTGCTCAATGTCAGTTTGGTCAAGCTTAAATTTTAAAAAATAGTTACTGAATATCTACAGTAGTGTGCACAAGTCTTTTTTTTTTTTTTTTCCACACCGCCTGGCATGTGGACTCTTTAGTTCCCCAACCAGGAATCTAACCTGAGGCTCCTGCAGTGGAAACATGGATCCCTAACCTCTGGACCACCAGGGAATTCCCCACAAGTCTTAAGTGTACAGCTCAATGAATTTTTACACAGATCATTCCCTTGAAAATACTACCTATGTCCAGTATTTCCAGTACCCTGGCAGGCTCCCTTGTATCCCCCTGCCAGCTGACACCCACGTTCATGGTGATCAGTATAATAAGTGCAAGTGATTTTCTGGCATGTGACTATGCTCCCTGCAGTATTAATGATGAGTATGTTCTTGGTTGTAGAATTGTGTTAATTTACCTCTTAATTTCTCCCAGACTTTTAAGGAAAAAAAAGTGGAAAAGTGAACTGCATATACAGGCTGCATTTTTGAAAACATATATTTGAATAATCATTAAAAATACATTTGAGTAACCATAAAGACATTCTACTTTTATACACTTTTTAAAAAGAAATTATAATACTTTAAACTTACATGAATATCAGACAGTTCTTTCACAGGTTTCTCTCCTAGCATTTATCTCCTAACATTATATTTTGACAAAAGGTTCTGAACCCAAGATTTTTTGTGAATCCCCTAAATCATTTTCAAATTTTTAATGAATGTATATTTTTCTAAAGAGAGGATCCATAGCTTTTCCAAGATTCAGGCTAAGTTTGAACCTGATTGAGATGTTGCTCGAGTGTCTTTCACCCCACCTCTTTTATTTTTTTATTTTTATTTTTTTGTGGTACGCAGGCCTCTCACTGTTGTGGCCTCTCGCGTTGCGGAGCACAGGCTCCGGACGCGCAGGCTCAGCGGCCATGGCTCACGGGCCCAGCCGCTCAGTGGCATGTGGGATCTTCCCGGACCGGGGCACGAACCCGTGTCCCTTGCATCGGCAGGCGGACTCTCAACCACTGCACCACCAGGGAAGTCCCACCCCACCTCTTTTAAACTGATAAGTTAACAAAGGTCCGGACTTAGCAAAGTGTCTTTTTTTTTTTTTTTTAATTGAAGTATAGTTGATTTACAATATTGTGCCAGTCTCTGCTGTACAGCAAAGTGACTCAGTTATACACATATATACATTCTTTTATCATACTCTTTTCCATTATGATTTATCCCAAGAGATTGGATATAGTTCTCTGTGCTATACAGTAGGACCTTCTTGTTTATCCATTCTAAATGTAATAGTTTGCATCTACCAACCCCAGACTCCAAATCCATCCCTCTCCCTTCCCCTCTCCCCCCTTGGCAACCACAAATCTGATCTCTGTGTCTGTGAATCTGTTTCTGTTTTGTAGATAAGTTCATTTGTGCCATATTTTAGATTCCACATATAAGTGATACATTTGTCTTTCTCTTTCTGACGTACTTCACTTAGTATGATAATCTCTAGTTGCATCCATGTAGCTGCCAGTGGCATTATTTTGTTCTTTTTTATGGCTGAGTAGTATTCCATTTTATATATTTACCACGTCTTCTTTATCCATTCATCTGTTGGTGGACATTTAGGTTGTTTCCATGTCTTGGCTATTATGAATAGTGCTGCTATGAACATAGGGGTGCCTTATCTTTTGAATTATAGTTTTGTCTGGATATATGCCCAGGAGTGTGATTGCTGGATCACATGGTAATTCTATTTTTAGTTTTCTGATGAACCTCCATACTGTTTTCCATAGTGGCTGCACCAGCTTACATTCCCACCAAGAGTGTAGGAGGGTTTCCTTTTCTTCACACTCTCTCCAGCATTTGTTGTTTGTAGACTTTTTAATGATGGCCATTCTGACCTGTGTGAGGTGACACCTGATGGAAGTTTTGATTTGCATTTCTCTAATAATTAGTGACATTGAGCATATTTTCATGTGCCTACTGGTCATCTGTATGTCTTCCTTGGAGAAATGTCTATTAAGGGTCTTATGCCCATTTTTCGTTTGGGTTGTTTGTTTTTTTGTTGTAGCATTGTATGAGCTGTTTGTGTATTTTGGAGATTCAGCCCTTGTGGCATCACATCATTTGCAAATATTTCTCCTGTTCCATAGATTATGGTTTTTTTTTTTGTTTTTCTAATAGTTTCCTTTGCTATGAAAAGTCCTGTAAGCTTGATTAGATCCCATTTTTTAATTTTTGTTTTTATTTCTATTGCCTTGGGAGACTGACCTAAGAAAATATTGGTACAATTTATGTCAGAGAATGTTTTGAATATGCTCTCTCCTAGGAGTTTTATGGTGTCATATGTTTAAGTCTTTAAACCATTTTGAGTTTATTTTTGTGCATGATGTATGGGTGTTTTCTAACTTCATTGATTTACATGCAGCTGTCCAACTTGCCCAGCACCACTTGCTGAAGAGACTGTCTTTTTCCCATTTTATATTCCTGCCTCCTTTGTCAAAGGTTAATTGGCCATAGGTGTGTGGATTTATTTCTGGGCTCTCTATTCTGTTCCATTGATCCGTATGTCTGTTTTTGTACCAATTCCACATTGTTTTGATTACTGTAGCTTTGTAGTATTCTGAAGTCTGGGAGAGTTATGCCTCCTGCTTTTTTTTTTTTTTTCCTCAGGATTGCTTTGGCAATTCTGGGTCTTTTATGGTTCCATACAGATTTTTGGATTATTTGTTCTAGTTCTGTGAAAGATGTCATGGGTAATTTGATAGGGATTACATTAAATCTGTAGATTGCTTTGGGTAGTATGGTCATTTTAACAGTATTAATTCTTCCAATCCAAGACCATGGGATATAATTTCCTTTATTACTGTTTTATAGTTCTCAGTGTATAAGTCTTTCACCTCCTTGGTCAAATTTATTCCTAGTTTTTTTTTTTTTTGGTGCAATTTTAAAAGGTACTGTTTTTTTACATTCCTTTCTGGTATTTCATTGTTAGTGTAAAGAAATGTAACCGATTTCTGAATGTTACTCTTGTATCCAGCTACTTTGCTGGATTCATTTGTTAGGTCTGGTAGTTTTTGTGTGGAGTCCTTAGGGTTCTCTGCATAGTATCATGTCATCTGCATATAGTGACAATTTTACCTCTTCCCTTCCAATTTGGATACCTTTTATTTTGTTTTCTTGTCTGAATCCTGTGGCCAGGACTTCCAATACTATGTTGAATAGAAGAGGTGAGAGTGAGTATCCTTGAGTGTTTTTTTTTAATTTTTAAAAATTTTTAATGTTTTTGGCCACGCTGTGTGGTATGTGAGATCTTTGTTCCGCAACCAGCGATCGAACCCACACCCCCTGCTTTGGAAGCGCAGAGTCTTAACCACTGGACAGCCAGGCAAGTCCCGGGGTATCCTTGTCTTGTTGCAGATTTTCACAGGAAGTCTTACAGCTTTTCACCACTGAGTACTGTATTGGCTGTGGGTTTGTCATAAATGGCTTTTATTGTGTTGAGATATGTTCATTTTATACCCACTTTGGTAAGAGTTTTTTATCATGAATGGATGTTGAATTTTGTCAAATGCTCTTTCGGCATCTTTTGAGATGATCACGTAGTTTTTGACTTTTCTTTTGTTAATGTGCTGTATTACACTGTTTCATTTGCATAAGTTGGACCATTCTTGTGAACTTGGGATGAATCCCACTTCATCGTGGTGTATGATCTTTTTTATGTGTTGTTGGATTCGGTTTGCTAATGTTTTGTTGAGAATTTTTGCATCTATATTCATCAGAGATATTGGCCTGTAATTTTCTTTTTGGTGGTATCTTTGTCTGGTTTTGGTATCAGAGTGATGGTGGCTTCATAAAATGTCTTTGGGAGTGTTCCCTCCTCTTCAGTCTTAGGAAGAGTTTGAGAAGAATCAGTATAAGTTCTTTTTTGTATGTTTGGTAGAATTCACCTGTGAAGCCAACTGGTCCTGGACTTTTGTTTGTAGGAAGTTTTTTTATTACAGTTTCTGTTTCACTTCTAGTGATCAGTGTGTTCACATTATCTGTTTCTTCTTGATTCAGTTTTCATGGGCTGTATGTTTCTAGAAGGTTGTCCATTTCTTCTAGGTTGTCAAATTTTTTGGCATATAATTGTTCATAGTATTCTCTTATTCTTTTTGTATTTCTGTGGTATCAGTTGAGATTACTCCTTTTTCATTTGTTATTTTGTTTATTTGGGTTCTCTTTTCTTCTTGTTGAGCCTGGCCAAAGGTTTGTCAATTCTGTTTACCCTTTCAAGGAACCATCTTTGGTTTTAGTGATTTTTTTTTTCTTTTCTATTTTTTAGTCTCTGTTTAATTTATTTCCTCACTGATCTTGATTATTTGCTTCCTTCTGCTGACTTCAGGTTTTGTTTGTTCTTCTTTTTTTCTAATTCTTTTAGGTAGTAGGTTAGGTTGTTTATTTGAGATTTTTCTTGTTTCTTGAGGAAGGCCTGTATTGCTGTGAACTTCCCTCTAGAACTGCTTTTGCTGCATCCCATAGATTTTATATGGTTGTGTTTTCATTGTTGTTTGTCTCAAGGTATCTTTTTAATTTCCTCATTGACCCATTGTTTTTTTTAGTAGCATGTTGTTTAGTCTCCATTTAATCTTTTCTTTCTCATTTCTTTTCCTGTTGTTGATTTCTAGTTTCATGCCTTTGTGGTCAGAAAAGATGCTTGAAGTAATTTCTATACTCTTAAATTTGTTGAGGCTTGTTTTGTGCCCCAGTATGTGGTCAATCCTAGAGAATGGTCCATGTGCCCTTGAAAAGACTGTGTGTTCTGGGTTTTTTTGGATATAAAGTCCTGAAAATGTCAATTCAGTCCATCTGTTCTGTTGTGTCATTTAGGACCTCTGTTTCTTTACTGATTTTCTGTCTGGATTGTCTGTCCATTGATGTCAGTGGGGTGTTAAAGTCTCCTACTATTACTGTATTCCCATCACTTTCTCCCTTTATGTCCATTAGTATTTATGTTTTTGGGTGTTCCTATATTAGGTGTATATATGTTGCCAAGTGTAAAACCCTCTTGTATTGATCCTCTTGTCATTATATAGTATCCTTCTTTATCTTTCTTTATAGCCTTTGTTTAAAAGTCTGTTTTGTCTGATCTGAGTATTGCTACTCCCTTTCTTGTCAATTCTGTTTGCATGAAATATGTTTTTCCATCCCCTCACTTTCAATCTGTGTGTGTCCTTTGTCCTAAGGTGGGTCTCTTGTAGGCAGCATATTGTAGGCTCCTGTTTTGTTTTGGTTTTTTTTGGCTGTGACATGCAGCTTGTGGTATCTTAGCTCCCATCAGGGACTGAACCTGAGCAGAGCCCTTGGCAGTGAGAGCACAGTCCCTGGACCACCAGGGAATTCCCTAGGCTCTTGTTTTTTAATCCAGTGCGCCACTCTATCTTTTTTTTTTTTTTTTTTTTGCGGTACGCGGGCCTCTCACTGTTGTGGCCTTTCCCGTTGCGGAGCACAGGCTCCGGACGCGCAGGCTCAGCGGCCATGGCTCACGGGCCTAGCCGCTCAGTGGCATGTGGGATCTTCCCGGACCGGGGCACGAACCTGCGTCCCCTGCATCGGCAGGCGGACTCTCAACCACTGCGCCACCAGGGAAGCCCCCACTCTATCTTTTGATTGGAGCATTCAGTCCCTTGGCATATGTATTTATTGCCATTTTAAACCTGGTTTTCCAGTTGATTCTTTTGTTTCTTCTTTGTTCCTTTCTTTTTGTTTTTCTTTTTGTGGTTTGATGATTTCCTTTTATTTTATGTTTGTGTTCTCTTCTTTTTGGTTTCTGTGAATCTTTTGTATGGTTTTGATTTGTGGTTACCCTGTTTTTCAAGTATGTTAACCCCTTCCTATATCTGCTTGCTTTAGGCTGTTAGTCATATAGGCTCAAATGCATTCCATTAAAAAAAAAAAAAGGAATCTGTATTTTCTTACTCTCCTGCCCCACATTTTATGATTTTGATGCAGTACTTTTTTACATCTTTATGTTTATCCTCCTGCTGTTCTGTGAGTTTATCATCACTTGCACAAATAGGTTTTCTTTTTGATACTGGCTGATTTAAGCAATTTAGTTTCCAGTTGTGGTTTCCTGTTTCTTATATCTTCTGGTCTCTTTTCTATTTAGAGAAGGCCTTTCAATATTTCTTTTAGGATAGGTTTAGCATTGCTATATTCTTTTAGCTTTTGCTTATCTGAGACATTCTGATTTCTCTTTCTATTCTAAATGATAATATTGTTGGGTAGAGTATTCTAGGTTGCAGATTTTTCCCTTGCAAGACTTTGAATATATTTTGCCACTCCCTCTGGCCTACAGTGTTTCTGTAGAGAAATCAGCTGATAGCTTTATGGGGGTTCCCTTGTAATTAAGTTTTTCTCCTGTTGCCTTTAGAGTCCTCTTTTTATCTTTAACTTTGTCATTTTTATTATAATATGTCTTGATGTAGGTCTGTTGGGGTTCATCTTGTTTGGGACCCTCCATGCTTCCTATATCTGGATATCTGTTTCCTTCTTTAGGTTTGGGAAGTTTTCAGCCATAATTTCTTCAAATACATTTTCAACCCCCTTTTCTTTTTCTTCTCTTTCTGGAATCCCTATTAAGCCTAGGTTGGCATGCTTTATATTATCCCATAGGTCTCTTATATTGCTTTCCTTTTTTTTCATTTGGCTGACTGCTGTTTTGCTTGCGTAATTTCCATTATTCTATCTTCCAGATCGCCTCTTCTTTCTCCTGTGTTATTCATTCTGCTATTCATTGCCTTTAGCTCAGCTTTTGTCTCAGCAAATGAATTTTCTAATTTTTCTTGGTTCCTCCTTATAGTTTGTAGTTGCTTTTTACAGTAATGTGCGTTTTTGTCAATAGCCTTTCTTAATTTCTTCAGTATTTTCATCACCTCCTTTTTGAACTTGGTGTCTATTAGACTGAAGAGGTCTGTTTCATTGTTTGTTCTTTCAGGGGAATTCTCTTGGTCTTTTAACTGGGAGTGGTTCCTCTGCTTCTTCATTTTACTTGTGTTTCTCTTAACTCTGAGTTCAGGAGAAACAATTATCTACTCTAGTCTTGGAGGACTATTTATATGTGGGAGCATCCCTGTGTAGCTTGTGTGGGCTTAATATTTTTTTGGCACGAGGGCTGTTTTTGGTTTGGATGCTTGTCATCTCTTTCCCCTACGTGTGCTGGCCGTTATCCCCTTGATAGGGGGTGTGCAGATGTGCAGCCTGCACACACTCCCAGGAAGGCGGGGCTAGCAGTTGGCTCCCGGTTGCGGGACCCTCAGCAGCAGTGGCAGGTCGCGCACGCTCCTGGGTAGGCATGGACAGCGAGGGGTGCTCAGTCGCAGGACGCTCTGCGGCGGCAGCGATCCATGTCCGCCTCTGGATTCCGAGATGGCAGTGGCATCTTGCCCCCGGAGCTCGGGTAGGTGGTGCGCTGCTGCCTGAGAGTGGGCACGGAGAAAGAAGCTTCTGTGGCGGCTCACCCCTCTCCTTGTGTGCCCCCCGCAATGGTGCCTTGCCTCTCCGGCAGGCCCAGGCTTCTTCCTCGACTCCCTCGGTTGTGGCTCACCACACCCTAGCCCCCTCAGGCCGTCTCCACACAGCCAACCTCAGTCCTCACCTCCCGGTCTGACCTCCAAAGCCTGAGCCTCAGCACCCAGCCCCCACCTGACCCAGTGGACGAGTGTCCCAGGCTGGGGAGTGCTGCTCTGTGGCACCAACCATCTGTGCAGGTCTCTCTCCACTTTGCCCTGCACGACCCGGTTGCTGTGCTCCCCTCCAAGGCTCTGAACCACCCCCTCTGTCCCAGCTGATCTCCCAGGCAGTAGGGGACTTCCCAGGGTGCAGGAACCTTTCTTCTTTCACAGCTCCCTCCCAGGGGCATAGGTCCTGTCCCGATTCATTTCTCTCTCTTTCTGTTTCTTTTCTTTTCTTTTCTTTTCTTTTTGGTCCTACCCAGTTATGTGGAGATTTTCTTGCCCTTTTGGAAGTCTGAGTCCTTCTGCCAGCATCCAGTAGATGTTCTGTGAGAAGCATTCTGCATGTTGATGTATTTTTTTTAACATCTTTATTAGAGTATAATTGCTTTACAATGGTGTGTCAGTTTCTGCTTTATAACAAAGTGAATCAGTTATACATATACATATGTTCCCATATCTCTTCCCTCTTGCATCTCCCTCACACCCTCCCTATCCCACCCCTCTAGGTGGTCACAAAGCACCGAGCTGATCTCCCTGTGCTATGTGGCTGCTTCCCACTAGCTATCTGTTTTATATTTGGTAGTGTATATATGTCCATGCCACTCTCTCACTTTGTCCCAGCTTACCCTTCCCCCTCCCCATATCCTCAAGTCCGTTCTCTAGTAGGTCTGCGTCTTTATTCCCGTCTTGCCCCTAGGTTCTTCTGACCATTTTCTTTTTTTTTTTTTTTAGATTCTATATATATGTGTTAGCATACGGTATTTGTTTTTCTCCTTCTGACTTACTTCACTCTGTAGGACAGTCTCTAGGTTGTAGATGTATTTTTGATGTATTTGTGGGAGAAGGTGAGCTCCACGTCCTACTACTCTGCCATCTTGATCCGATCCCCCAGCAGAGTATCTTAAGTTGATCAGACTCACTTTTCAAAAGGAAACATTCTAAGTAGTGCGTGTATAGTTTTGATTTTTTTTTACAGAAGACTTTCCTGAAATATATAAAGAGAATCAGGCATAGATATGGAAAATAAAAATGATTGATTTTTATCTAGGAATTCCAGTAAAATTCCATGGATATTTTTTAGCTGGGTGACATTGCCCTGGGAAGTTTCTGCAAAGTATGTAAAATGTGTCTCAGTGACCCATTTTAGTATAGTGTCATCTGTGCATCAGCTTTAACAGTGTGACTGTTAAATATTGACATAATTTACTCCTTAGTCTTCCTGTTCTTAGGAGTTAGATTTTTATTCAGATTTACTCATGAGTTAATTTACTTATCTTCAAATGAACTCTTCAGCTCCACCAAGGGAAAATGACTCATCATGGCAGTGTTGCCTTGTTTATCAAAAAAGGATACAGAAGCTTTATAAAGAAGGGATTAGATAGGGCACTTGAAGTGGTTCTTCATCAGCACAAGTTTTAATTCCTTTAAGCTTCCCCACTCATTATAATAAGTGAGAGGGAAATTAAGCAGTCACTTTTTTCTCTGTTACTTGGAAATAATAGTGACAGTGAAAGCACAGTTATCCCCACTTTATATTAAAGCTTTAGAGGGAGTAATTTTTTCCTGCAGCTGTCTTTTTAGATTGACCATACTTTTTATAGGGACTTAAACCCAGAGATTTCTAATTCCAAACCTCATTTTCTTAACCACTGAGTCTCTTTACTAGAATAGTTCCAGTGTTTTCTAACTTTTCAGTTAATGGTCACCATTTAAAATTTAACAGTGTAACTAAATGATTTATATACATGGTTCAAAGTTCAGAAGGTATGAAAGAGTATACAATAAAACTCTTCTGCTCGCTGGCCCCAAGTAGCCATTGAATTAGAACCCTTTTTAGACACCTAAGAAGATTGTAATCCTGTTAAATGGTACCCTTTGTATAACAAAAATATTGTATCATTAATTTATTTATTCCAATAAACTTATTCTGTGATGACTGAATGATATGCTTAAGCATAGTTGTGGTGAATATAATGATCTTGTCACTAAAGGATGAAATTTAAGAGAGAACTTCCATCCCTAAAGTAATGCCTGGTAGAAGAATGAGATAGAACTGCCCAGGATATATGCACCTCTGCTGCATATGGGACGTCTTTACACACATTATTCACATACCTTTTTGTTCCTTTTAAATGTGTCAGCTCGTTACAGTGACTGGTGATTTAAATGTTTTTCTTCATGTAGCGGGGTGAGAGGTAGAGGGCAGCAGTGAGCGGTTGTCATTAGCTGTCTCTGGGGCCAGGCTGCCTGTGTTTAGATCCCATTACACCACTTGCTTGTCCAGGCAATTTCCTTTAATAAAATAACCCCCACCTAAGGTAGCTGAGAATTAAATTGAGTTAATATGTGTAATGCACTTATAAGGTGGCCAGCACATAGGAAGCACAACACTAGCGTTTGCTGCTGTTACTATTATTTATAACTAGATAGCTTTAATGGTTTCTGATTGTACTGGAAAACCAAGTGGTTAGACCTTGGCTGATGTGTTAGTTTCCTATGGCAGATAGATGAGCAATTTTTACAAATGGTTAGAATGCAACCCTGGGACTAGATACCTGTGTAATGACTCAGGATTTTTGCCAGGTTTGTTGGCAAGTATGATTACAATCTTTTTTTTTTTTTTTAATTTATTTTGGCAGCATTGGGTCTTCGTTGCTGTGCGCGGGCTTTCTTTGGTTGCGGCAAGCTGGGCTTTCTTTAGTTGCGGCAAGCTGGGCGGGGCTACTGTTCGTTGTGGTGCAGGGCTTCTGTTGCAGAGCATGGCTTCTAGGAGCGCGGGCTTCAGCAGTTGTGGCTTGTGGGATCTAGAGCGCAGGTTCAGTAGTTGTGGTGCATGGGCTTAGTTGCTCCGAGGTATGTGGGATCTTCCCGGAACGGGGCTCGAACCCATGTCCCCTTCATTGGCAGGCGTATTCTTAACCACTGTGCCACCAGGGAAGTCCCTACAATCTTTTAAATAAGCCTGTAGCAGAGTTTGTTTGTTGTTTGTTTTAATATTTATTTATTTGGCTGCATCGGGTCTTATTTGTGGCATACGAGATCTTTCGTTGCAGCGTGCAGGCTCTCTAGTTGTGGCGCGTGGGCTCTAGAGCGGGCAGGCTTAGTTGCCCTGTGGCATGTGGGATCTTAGTTCCCTGACCAGGGATCAAACCCACGTCCCCTGCATTGGGAGGCGGATTCTTAACAATATTGACCACCAGGGAAGTCCCCCTGTAGCAGAGTTTTGAACTGTAGAAATAACATGTTTGCACTGCTTAGCAACTGTGGCAGGTAGAATAATGGTGCCTCGAAGATGTTCGTATCCTAATCCCCAAAACCTGTGAATATTTTAACCTTATACCAAAAGGCACTTTGCAGGTATGATTTAATTAAGGCTGTTGAGGTGAAGAGATTATCCTGGATTATCCAGGTGGCCCAGTGAAATCACAAGGGTACTTAAAAGTGAAAGAAGGAGGCAGGAGAGGCAGGAGTCAGAGGGAGATTTGAAGATGAAGGAAGACTGCCACAAACTAATGGATGTAGGCTACTTCAAGAAGTAGATAAAGTCAAGGAAGTAGATTTTCCCCTACAGCTTCCAGAAGGAATGCAGCCTGCTGACAGCTTCATTTTAGCCCACTAGACCCGTTCTGGACTTCTGAACTCTAGAACTGTGTGATAATAAATTTGCATAGTTTCAAGCCACTGAGTTTGTGGAAATTTGTTACAGCAGCAATAGGAAACTAACCCATCAACCAAGGCAAATGTGTACTATGTAGATGATCTCCAAAGTGGTGCATAATGAGCTACTGTTGTGTATCAGAGCTGTTTCCATAGTGTGGCTGTCATTTACTCTTAAGATTTTAGACAGAAACACTCTGCATACTATAGTACTTACTGCCTCCTAGCTTATCTCTGAAGGCCCAGTCAAAGCTGGGTCTTGAAATGGGCATCTAATGAACCCTGAGCCCTTGCACACATGAGTGTGTGTGTGTGTGTGTCTGTGTAAATGTGCACATATATGTATATTCAAATATATGGACTGTATACACATGTGTAATGAACATACATGAGGATAAGTGGATTTGTGGAGCATGTGTGTGTATTGGAGTGAGAGCTATCCTAGACTGTTACAGGATTTACAATCCTGTCAAATAATAAATGACTATTTAATGAATTTTGGTTGCTTATAAAGGAATCATAATGTAATTTACTTTAAACAGCTTTAGAATGACTTAGTTCTTAATTTTGGCATAGACAAGTTATTCCCAGGAGAAGGTCCCGAATGCTTTGTGCTAGAAACAGCATTGACTGACTGGATATTTGTAGCTTTGCACAGAGCAGTGGTCTCCAACGACAGCATGCATTGGGATCACCTAGAAGACTTGTCAAACATGATTGATAGAGTTTCTGAGTCAGTGGGTCTGGAGCGGGGCTGGAGAATTTGTATTTCTGACGAGTTTCCAAGTGATGCCGATGCTGCTGGTCTGGAGACCATGCTTCAACTTTTTATTACTTTGAATATTCAGGCAAATATGTGAGCGTCCCCTCACCACCACTTCTTATAGACAGATTTCCTCAGAGGAGCGTTGACACATAGGTGGGGCTGTAGCTATTCTTAGGCCATAGCTTGGTCACTCCTAGTAGCCTCCCCTTCAAGCTCATTGCTCACCTTCTGCCTCCGGAGCAGCTGTTGCTAAAGAATATTTGCCATTGTGTAATACCATTGTGCAACATAAAGAAAAATAATCTTGTGTAGTCTTAACTTCATCTCAGGTAGAAATTGGAACAAGTACTGATGCTTTAGAGTGTCGGTTTTTGTACTGTTTTGAATGATAGAAGTACAGAGTTTAAAAGCTGTATTTGTGTTTTTCTGGTTATGCCTGGGCAGCTGTCCTTTTCAGCTCTTAGGTAATGAGAAAACTTAAACCTCTAACTTTTCTAAAAATTATTAAATATTTATTTATTTGGCTGCATCGGGTCTTAGTTGCGGCATGCGGGATCTTTCGTTGTGGCGTGTGGGCTCTCTAGTTGTGGTGCGCAGACTCTGGAGCGCACGGACTTAGTTGCCCCACAGCATGTGGGGGTCTTAGTTCCCCGACCAGGGATCGAACCCCATTGCCAGCATTAGAAGGCAGATTCTTAACCACTGGACCACCAGGGAGGTCCCTAAACCTCTAACTTTGTGGAGTAAAAAAACTGTAGTTCCAATGTGGAGCCACAGAAAGGGGAGTAAGCAGTTGCCTATCCCTTTGGGCAGGGATCTGGCTGGAATAGGCTGCCCCTTGTCCAGTAGCCCCAGCTGAATCCATGATGCTTCCCCACCATGATATGAGTGACACGACTTCTTGTTTTCTGGGGTTTTTTTAATAGGAATATCTTACTATTCTGTTTTTTTTTTTTTTTTTTTTTTTTTGCGATACGCGGGCCTCTCACTGTTGTGGCCTCTCCCGTTGCGGAGCACAGGCTCCGGACGCGCAGGCTCAGCGGCCATGGCTCACGGGCCCAGCTGCTCTGCGGCATGTGGGATCTTCCCAGACTGGAGCACGAACCCGTGTCCCCTGCATCAGCAGGCAGACTCTCAACCACTGCGCCACCAGGGAAACCCGCTATTCATTTTTATTTATTTAATTTATTATTACATTTTGGCTGTGTCGGGTCTTCGTTGCTGCGCACAGGCTTTTTCTAGTTGCGGCAAGCGGGGGCTACTCTTTATTGAGGTGCATGGGCTTCTCATTGCAATGGCTTTTCTTGTTGTGGACCACGGGCTGTAGGTGCACAGGCTTCAGTAGTTGCAGCACATGGGCTCAGTAGTTACAGCACACAGGCCTTAGAGCATGCAGCCTTCATTAGTTGCGGCGCACAGGCTCTAGGGCACATGGGCTCAGTAGTTGTGGCTCATGGGCTTAGGTGGTATGTGGGATCTTCCCGGACCAGGGATCAAACCCGTGTCCCTTGCATTGCCAGGCTAATTCTTAACCTCTGTGCCACCAGGGAAGTCCCATGAGTGAGACTTCTGATCTTAAACCGTTGATTTATTCCAGATCAGCTTATTGCTGCTATTAGATCATAAATACCTGTTCATATGGAGGCCAAATTCTACTTGGAGCACCCTGTTAATTAACCAATATTAGCTACCTTGCAAACAAGTTTTAGGTCTAGGAAATAAAGTAGCATGTCTATTGGATTAAAAATACTGTTAAATGATTGACGCTTCAAAAAAGAAAATATATTTTTTGGTAAGTTCGTTTTACACTGTGGTAGATTTCCTTGAGGTTAGCTTTGGTTCTTGTTATAGATTAAAGTTCTGTATTAGGACCTTAGAAATAAATGCTTTGAACTTAACCAAGGTGGTTCTGTCACACCTTGGGCTCCATTTTGCTCTAGAGTCCATCTTACACTCTGTATTCAAAGGTAGGTGGGGACATGAACTCATAGCACTTACATTTTTCAATTCTGTCAGTGCTTTTGCTTTTCTAAGCCAAGAAAGGAGTAAACAAATCCAAACATGACAGGTAAATTCAGAAGATAAAGCTAAAAATAGGACTAGTAACTTTTAGAGTATTGCAGTTTGTGTTAACTTTATACTTCGTTGGTAGTGGGACCTTTTTAACATTTCATTTGGAACCTAGACTAACATTTCAGGAAGTTGTTTTATTAGGAGAATTATGGAGGGGGATCAAATAGAAGGAGAAATTGAACCAATAAAAGTCTGGTGGTATATCAATGGATATTGCCATTGAGTAAAACTTGGTAGGGAGGGATTTCTAAATAGTGGGAGACATGGGATAAAACTGAAGAAGGAAGAAAGCTAGGACATATATAGTTTCCAACAGGGAAATCATTTGAAGCATAATAAGTGTTACAGAGCCTTTTTTAAAAACCTGCTTTTGACTTCAGAAGAATAAAAATCTATAGTGCTTTAATACAGGAGCAGCCAAGCCTGAGATCTGTTCGTGGAAACAGATTGAACTTTATATTGAGCACAGAAATATCCTAAGGTTGAGGAGGAAAAATAATACAAAAGAAGATAATACAGAAGAAGATAAAATAATACAAAAGAAGATAAGGCACATTGAGATTTCTTCCTTTGATCTTTTTCAATCCTTAGAATTTTGAGTTTTTGAGGACCACAAGGGAATCCTGGCGAGAGAAGTTCTCCCTCCCTCCTCGTGCATTTGGTCCACCTCCCATCTCACAAACTGCTTTTCTTTGGGTTATTCTCAGATTTATAAATCAACTTGGTAAAATGTATGCAATTGCACTCCTTGATTTTCTCTCTGAGATCTGCTTCTTGTGATCTTCCCCATGTCAGGAAGTTCCTTAGCCAGAAATCTGGAGTAACCCTCAGCTGCTCTTTCTCTCACACTTTAATTAATATACCAGAAAATACATAGGCTCTACCTTCAGAATCTCTCCAGAGTGACAACTGCTTCTTAAACCATCTCCACCTCTACTGTCCATAGATGAGAGTGACTGTTTCCCTTTAGCCACGACATCTCAAACTGAGAGATTCATGCTAATCTGATAGGTGAAAAGCCATTTCAGTATGGCTTTAACTTGCATGTCTCGGATGGAGTTCAAATGTCTGAATGTCTTTTTTTTTTTCCTTGGCCGTGTGTCGCTTCTTGCGGGATCTTATTAGCTCCCTGACCAGGGATATAACCCGGCATCCTGGCAGTGGAAGCATGGCGTCCTAACTGCTGGATCACCAGGGAATTCCCAGACGTCGAATGTCTTTTTCTTTCTTTTTTTTTAAAATAAATTTATTTATTTATTTATTTTTGGCTGCGTTGGGTCTTCGTTGCTGCGCACAGGCCTTCTCTAGTTGTGGCGAGTTGCAGTTGTTATGGAGCTTGGGTTCTAGGTGTGCGGGCTCAGTAGTTGTGGCGCATGGGGTTAGTTGCTCCACGGCATGTGGGATCTTCCCAAACCAGGGCTCGAACCCGTGTCCCTTCCTTGGCAGGTGGATTCTTTAACCACTGTGCCACCAGGGAAGCCCTTGAATGTCTTTTAGTATGTTTAAGAACTGTTGGCTTTCCTTCTTTTGTGTGAAGTACATGTTCATGTCATTTGCTCATTTTCTGCTAGGGTTGTTGGGCATTTGTTAGCAATTTTGTAAGAGTTCTTTTCCTTTGGTACTAGGGAGATTAGCCCTCTGTGACTAATGTGAGGCGCAAATATTCCCCCTCTTGATAATCAGAATCCCTGAGTCAAAAGATGCAGTGGGGCTTCCCTGGTGGCGCAGTGGTTGAGAGTCTGCCTGCCAATGCAGGGGACACACGTTCGAGCCCTGATCTGGGAAGATCCCACGTGCCACGGAGCAACTGGGCCCGTGAGCCACAAATACTGAGCTCTGTGCATCTGGAGCCTGTGCTCCGCAGCAAGAGAGGCCGCGACAGTGAGAGGCCCGCGCACCGCGATGAAGAGTAGCCCCCGCTTGCCACAACTAGAGAAAGCCCTCGCACAGAAACGAAGACCCAACACAGCCAAAAATAAATAAATGAATAAATAAATTTATTTAAAAAAAAAAAGATGCAGTGTTTAACTTGTTAACAGGTGCAAGCAGACTATCTTTCAGAAACAGTTTATCAGTTTACATTTCCCCACATTTTATGTGCTTATTTCTCCCCCATCTTTACCCACTTGATTTTTTAAATTAATTAAACAGTTTTTTGTTGATCTGATAATCACAAACATTTTGTTAGTTTTTGTGTCCTAAATTCTTGAGGTTGAGTGTAATTTCAGATATGTAATGCTGTATTTATCAATGATATCTATTCATTTGCTTTTAAAAAATCTTTTATTTTTTAACTTTTTAAATTGAAGTATAGTTGATTTACAGTGTGTTAAATACTGCTATACAGTAAAGTGATACAGTTATACAGTTATACACAGACACACGCATATATATATATATATATATATATATATATACACATTCTTTTTCATATTCTTTTCCGTCATGGTTTATCACAGGATATTGAACGTAGTTCCCTGTGCTATATAGTAGGACCTTGTTGTTTATCCATTCTATATATACTAGTTTATATCTGCTAATCCCAAACTCCCAATCCCTCCCTCTCCCACTCCCGTCCCCCTTGGCAACCACTAGTCTGTTCTCTATGTCCGTGATTCTGTTTCTGTTTCATAGATAGGTTCATTTGTGTCATTTTTTAAAGTCTTTATTGGGGCTTCCCTGGTGGTCCAGTGGCTAAGACTCCATGTTCCCAATGCAAGGGGCCTGGGTTCGATCACTGGTCAGGGAACTAGATCCCACATGCTACAGCTAGGAGTTTGCATGCTCCAACTAAAAGAGCCCACATGCCACTACAAAGACCCAGCAGAGGTCTTATTTTAAAAAAAAAAGTCTTTATTAAATTTATTACAATATTGCTTCTGTTTTTTTGGCCGTGAGGCATGTGGGATCCTAGCTCCCTGACCAGGGATTGAACCCACAGCCCCTGCATTGGAAGGCAAAGTCTTAACCACTGGACCACCAGGGAAGTCCCCTGTGTCATATTTTAGATTCCACATGTAAGTGATATCAGATGGTATTTGTTTTTCTCTTTCTGACTGACTTCACTTAGTATGATAATCTCTAGTTGCATCCGTGTTGCTGCAAGTGGCATTGTTTTGTTCTTTTTTATGGCTGAGTAGTATTGTATTTTATCTATTTACCACATCTTCTTTATCAATCTGTTAGTGGACATTTAGGTTGTTTCCACGTCTTGGCTATTATGAATAGTGTTGCTGTGAATATAGGGGTGCCTTTATCTTTTTGAATTATGGTTTTGTCTGGATATATGCCCTGGAGTGGGATTGCTGGATCATATGGTAATTCTATTTTAATTTTCTGATGAATGTCCATACTGTTTACCATAGTGGCTGTACCAGCTTACATTCCCACCAACAGTGTAGGAGGGTTCCCTTTTCTCCACACCCTCTGCAGCATTTGTTATTTGTAGACTTTCTAATGATGGCCATTCTGACCTTTGTGAGGTGGTACCTTATTGTAGTTTTGATTTGCATGTCTCTAATAATTAACTATGTTGAGCATCTTTTCATGTTCCTACTGGCCATCTGTATTTCTTCTTTGGAGGAATATCTCTATAGGTCTGCTGATTTTTCGATTGGGTTGTTTGTAAATTTGGTGTTCAGTTTTATGAGCTATTTGTACATTCTGGAAATTAAGACCCTGTCTGTTGCATTGTTGGCAGATATTTTCTCCCATTCTGTAGGTGGTCTTTTCGTTTTGTTTATGGTTTCCTTTGCTGTGCAAAACGTTGTAAGTTTGATTCGGTCTCATTTATTTTTATTTTTATCTCTGTTGCCTTGGAAGACTGACCTAAGAAATATTGGTATGATTTACGTCAGAGAATATTTTGCCTATGTTCTCTTCTAGGAGTTTTATAGTGTCATGTCTTTTAAGTCTTTAAGCCGTTTGAGTTTATTTTTGCGTAAGGTGAGAGGGTGTGTTCTAACTTCATTGATTTACATATGGCTGTCCAATTTCCCCACACCACTTGCTGAAGAGCCTGTCTTTTTTCCATTTTATATTCTTGCCTCCTTTGTCGAAGGTTAATTGACCGTAGGTGTGTGGGTTTATTTCTGGGCTCACTGTTCTGTTCTGTTTGTCTGTATGTCTGCTTTTGTGGCAATACAACACTGTTTGATTACTGTAGCTGTGTAGTAGTGTCTGAAGTCTGGGACGGTTATGCCTCCTGTTTGCTCTTTTTCATCAGGATTGCTTTGGCAATTCTGGATGTTTTATGGTTCCATATCAATTTAGGATTACTTGTTCTAGTTCTGTGAAAAATGTCATGGGTAATTTGATGGGGACTGCATTAAATCTGTAGATTGCTTTGGGTAATATGGCCATTTTAACAATATTCTTCAAATCCAAGAGCATGAGATATCTTTCCATTTCTTTGAATCATCTTCAGTTTCCTTTATTAATGTTTTATAGTTCTCAGCGTATAAGTCTTTCACCTCTTTGGTCAGGTTTATTCATAGGTATTTTATTTTGGGGGTTGCAATTTTAAAAGGTATTTTTTTTTAATGTTCTCTTTCTGACATTTCATTGTTGGTGTAAAGAAATGCAACTGATTTCTGAATGATAACCTTGTATCCTGGTACTTTGCTGAATTCGTTTATTAGATTTAGTAGTTTTTGTGTGGAGTCCTTAGGGTTTTCTATATATAGTATCATGTCATCTGCATATAGTGACAGTTTTACCTCTTCCCTTCCAATTTGGATACCTTATGTTTTGTTTTCTTGTCTGATTGCTGTGGCTAGGACTTCCAATACTATGTTGAATAGGAGTGGTGAGAATGAGCATCCTTGTCTTGTTCCAGATTTTAGCAGGAAGGCTTTCAGCTTTTCACCATTGAGTATTATATTGGCTGTGGGTTTGTCATAAATGGCTTTTATTATGTTGGGATATGTTTCCTCTATATCCACTTTGGTAAGAATTTTTTTTTTATCATGAATGGATGTTGAATTTTGTCAAATGCTTTTTCTGTGTCTTTTGAGATGATCATGTGGCTTTTGTCTTTTGTTGATGTGGTGTATCACGTTAATTGATTTGCATATGTTGAACCATCCTTGTAACTCTGGAATGAATCCAACTTGATCATGGTATATAATCCTTTTTATGTGTTGTTGGATTCGGTTTGCTAATGTTTTGTTGAGAATTTTTGCATCTATATTCATCAAAGATACTGGCCTGTAATTTTCTTTTTTCGTGGTATCTTTGGTTTTGGTATCAGGATGATGGTGGCTTCATAGAATGCACTTGGGAGTGTTCCCCCCTTTCAGTTTTTTTGGAAGAGTTTGAGAAGGATAGGTATGAGTTCTTCTTTATATGTTTGGTAGAAGCCATCTGGTCCTGGACTTTTGTTCATAGGGAGTTTTTTTTTATTACAGATTCTATTTCACTTCTAGTGATCTGTCTGTTCAAATTATCTATTTTTTCTTGATTCAGTTTTTGTGGGCTGTATGTTTCTAGAAACTTTTCCATTTCTTCTAGGTTGTCGAATTTTTGGCATGTAATTATTCATAGTATTCCCTTATGGTTTTTTGTATTTCTGCAGTATCAGTTGTTAAGCCTTCTTTTTCATTTGTTACTTTATCTGGGTTCTCTCTCTTTTCTTCTTGTTGAGCTTGGCCAGCAGTTTGTCAGTCTTGTTTATCCTTTCAAAGAACTGGCTCTTGGTTTTATTGAATTTTTTTTCTATTGTTTTTTATTTTTTTCTTAATTTATTTCCTCTCTGATAGTTATTATTTCCTTCATTCTGCGACTTTAGGTTTTGTTTGTTCTTCTTTTTCTAATTCTTTTAAGTGATAGGTTGTTTGAGATTTTTCTGTTTCTTGAGGAAGGCCTGTATTGCTGTGAACTTCCCTTTAAGAACTGCTTTTGCTGCATCCCATAGATTTTGTATGGTTGTGTTTTCATTGTCATTTGTCTCAAGGTATTTTCTAATTTCCTCTTTGATTTGATCATTGACCTATTGTTTTTTTAGTACCATGTTGTTTTGTCTCCATGTAATCGTGTTTTATTTTTCTCATATCTTTTTCTGTGGTTTACTTCTAGTTTCCTGCCATTGTTGTCAGAAAAGATGCTTAAGATAATTCCTGTACTCTTATTAAATTTGTTGAGGCTTGTTTTGTGCCCTAGTATGTGGTCAGTCCTAGAGAATGTTCCATGTGCACTTGAAAAGAATGTGTATTCTGGATTTTTCGGATGTAATGTCCTGAAAATATCAATTAAGTCTAACTTGTGTCATTTAGGATCTCTGTTGCCTTATTGATTTTCTGTCTAGAAGATATGTTCATTGATGTCAGTGGGATGTTAAATTGTTGTATTGTCAGTTTCTCCCTTTATGTCTGGTTAGTCTTTGTTTTATGTATTTGGGTGTTTCTTTATTAAGTGCCTATATGTAAAATCCTCTTCTTGTATTGATTCTTTTATCATTATATAGTGTCCTTTATCTTTCTTTATGGCCTTTATTTTAAAGTCTATTTTTTCTGCTATGGGTATTGTGACCCCCACTCTCTTATCATTTCCGTTTGCATGAAGTATCTTTTTCCATCCCCTTACTTTAAATCTGTGTGTGTCCTTTGCCCTAAAGTGGGTCTCTTGTAGGCAGCACATTGTAGCCTCTTATTTTTTAATCCAGTATGCCACTCTTTGTCTTTTGATTGAAACATTTAGTCCATTGACATTTAAGGTAATTATTGATAGCTATGTATTGGGTTGGCTCAAAAGTTCGTTTGCTTTTTTTCTGTAAGCTGGCTTTAGTATTGCTTAGTTATCCTTAACTTCATTTGAAACAATTTTGTTAGACTCTATTGTGACAGCTATCATATCAGTGTGCATTAAAAAAACCATCAAAATTGGTGAATTTTTGTGTAGCTATTTTAATATTGAAGATGGAAGAAAAAAGCAACGTTTCCAGCATATTATGGTTTATCATTTCAAGAAAGGTAAAAACGCAACTGAAACCAAAAAAAAATTTGTGAAGTGTATGGAGAAGGTGCTGTGACTTATTGAACATATCAAAAGTGGTTTGCGAGGTTTCGTGCTGGAGATTTCTTGCTGGACGTTGCTCCACGGCCAGGTAGAGAGATTGAGGTTGATAGCGATCAAATTGAGGTATTCATTGAGAACAATGTTATACCACGCAGCAGATAGTCGACATAAGCAAAATATCCAAATCGAGCATTGAAAATCATTTGCACCAGTTTGGTTATGTTCATCGCTTTGATGTTTGGGTTCCACGTAAGTTAAGCAAAAAAAAAAACTTCTTGACTGATTTCCGTATGCAATTCTCTACTGAAACGTAACACACCTGTTCTGTTTTTAAAACAAAATGTGACAGGCAATGAAAAATGGATGCTGTACAATAATGTGGAATGGAAGAGATCGTGGGGTAAGCGAAATGAACCACCACCACCAACCCCACCAAAGGCGGGTCTTCATCCAAATAGGTGATATTATGTATATGGTGGGATTGAAGGGAGTCCTCTATTATGAGCTCCTTCCAGAAAACCAAACGATTAATTCTAACAAGTACTGCTCCCAGTTAGACCAACTGAAAGCAGCACTTGACAAAAAGAGTCCAGAATTAGTCAACAGAAAACACATAATCTTCCATCAGGATAACACAAGACAGCATGTTTCTTTGATGACCAGACAAGAACTGTTACAGCTTGGCTGGGAAGTTCTGATTCATCTGCCCTATTCACCAGACATTGCACCTTCAGATTTACATTTATTTTGGTCTTTACAAAATTCTCTTCATGGAAAAAATTTCAATTCCCTGGAAGACTATAAAAGGCATCTGGAACAGTTCTTTACTCAAAAAGATAAAAAATTTCACAAAGATGGAATTATGAAGTTTCCTGAAAAATGGCAGAAGGTAGTGGAAGAAAATGGTGAATACATTGTTCAATAAAGTTCTGGGTAAAAATGAAAAACGTATCTTATTTTTACTTAAAAACCAAAGGAACTTTTTGGCCAACCCAATGTTTATTGCCATTTTAAACCTTATTTTCCCATTGATTTTTATTTCTTCTCTGTCCCTTTTTCTTTGTTCTTGTGTGTGTGTGTGCATGTGTGTGTGTTCTGATTATTTTCTTTTGTATTGATATTATACTTATGTTCTCTTATTTTTGTGAATCTGTTCTATGTTTTTGATTTGTGATAACCCTGTTTTTCAAGTATGTTAACCCCTTCCTATATCTACTTGCCTTTGATAGTCATATAGGCTCAAGCACATTTTAGGGAGAACAGATTCTACATTTTCTTCCCTGCCCCGCATTTTACAATTTTTTAAATTAATTAATTATTTATTTTTGGCTGCGTTGGATCTTTGCTGCTGCAGGCAGTCCCTCTCCAGTTGCCACAAGCAGGGGTCACTCCCTGCCGCGGTGCACGGGCTTCCCATTGCAGTGGCCTCTCCCATTGTGGAGCATGGGCTCCAGGTGCACAGGCCACAGCAGTTATGGCACGTGGGCTTAGCAGCTGTGGCTCACAGGCTCCAGAGTGTAGGCTCAGCAGCTGTGGCGCACAGGCCCAGCTGCTCCGCAGCATGTGGGATTCTCCCGGACCAGGGCTTGAACCTGTGCCCCCTGCATTGGCAGGCAGATTCTTAACCACTGCACCACAAGGGAAGCCCCCATTTTACAATTTTGATGTCCTCTTTCACATCTTCATGTTTATCCTTTTGCTGTTCATTGTGGTTATCATCACTTTCACAGAAATTTTTTAATCTTTTTAAATCTGTACTAGCTCATTTAAATGATTTATTTTCCAGTTGTGATTTTCTCTTTCCTATAGATTCTTCATTTCTGTTTAGGGAAGACCTTTCAATATTTCCTTTAGGATGGGTTTAGTATTGCTGTATTCTTTTAGTTTTTGCTTGTCCGAGAAATTCTTTATCCCTCCTCCTATTCTAAATGATAATCTTGCTGGATAGAGTATCCTAGGTTACACATTTTTCCCTCTCAGAACTGAATATATTGGGTTGGCCAGAAAGTTCGTATGGGTTTTGCCATAAGACGGTACGGGGAAACCTGAACGAATTTTTTGGCCAACCCAATATCTTGCCACTCCCTTCTGGCCTGCAACATTTCTGTATAGAAACCAGCTGATAGTCTTATGGGGGTTCCCTTGTAATGAACTCTTGCTGCCTTTAAAATCCTCTCTCTTTAAGTTTTGCTGTTTTTGTTATAATATGTCTTGGTGTAGGTCTGTTTTGGATTTATCTTGTTTGGGACCCTCTGTGCTTCCTGTACCTGGATATCTGTTTCCTTCTTTAGGTTTGGAAACTTTTCAGCCATAATTTCTTCAGATATTTTTTCAGTCCTCTTTTCTCTTTCTTCCTCTTCTGGAATTCCTAGTATGCATAGGTTGGCATGCTTTATATTATCCCATAGGTCTCTTATGTTGCTTTCATTTTTTTTTTTCATTTGGCTTTCTGTCTTGATTGGGTGGTTTCCATTATTTTATCTTCCAGTTGACTTGTTCTTCTGCATTATTCTTTCTGCTATTCATTGTCTTTATCTCAGCTTTCACGTCTGCAAATGAGTTTTCTAATTTTTCTTGGTTCATCTTTATAGTTTCTAGCTGTTTTTTGTTTTTTTTTACAGTAATCTGCATTTCTGTCAATAGCCTTTCTTAATTCCTTCAGTATTTCCATTGCCTCTGTTTTGAAATCGGTGTCTTAGACTGAAGAGGTCTGCTTCATTGTTTGTTCTTTCAGGGTAATTCTGTTGGTCTTTTAACTGGGAGTGGTTCCTCTGCTGATTCATTTTACTTGTGTTTATCTTACTCTGTGAGTTTAGGAGAAAGTTACCTACTTTGGTCTTAGAGGGCTGTTTATGTGGGGGTGTCCCTGTGTAGCTTGTACGTGTTTAATATATTTGGTACGAGGCTGTTTTTAGTATGGATGCCTGTTGCCTCTTTACTCAGTGTGTGCTGGTCATTACCCCCGAGAGGGGCGGGGTGTGTAGATGCCATGGCTGGTGTCTGGTCTGGCAGCGGCTCAGGCACACCCTCGGAGCACGCAGTGGGGGCAGCAGCAGCTCGTGACCACTCCTGGGGTCTGGGAGGGTGGCAGTAGGGGCTCGTGACCACTCCTGGATATTCATTTCCGTTTTTAAAGAAGTTATTGTTTATTCTTTTTCCAGGTTCAGATCCATTGTTAAGTATGCTGCAGATTTAACTTTTTAAAAAATCTCTCTTACCATAAGGGTGTTTTTAGTTTAATCTCTCTCAGTGTGTTGAATGAATTTGACTGTTCCTTAGTGGTGTATACAGCAGTTGTTTTCCTTCACCAACCTTGGAGTGATTTAGTCTTATTTTGGTAACTTATGTTTTGACCCTATGATCTTGTACTCTTTGTATATTTTTGTAAGCCCAGTGGAGTGTGGGCAAGGTATTGGTAGTTTTATTATAAAGAGCCTCAACTTCATGTTACTAGAAGCACTCTTTAATTACTGCTAATTTTCTGCATATCAAATTATGCTGTCATTTTTATTATTTAATGGCAGGTAATCCAAACATCTTTTTTGTGGATTTGGAGCATATTACTAACTCTTGGCAGCAGCAGCTTATTTTCCTAATTAAATAGATTGGTGTGTGAGTTTCTATTCGTGTTTTTTTTATGGACCCTAATTGAGCAGTGACAAGATGTGAGTTGGGTTCATTGGACACAAGGGAGAAAGCTCCAGGATTATAATTTGACCTTAGTTTACACAAAAACCTGTCCACAAATGTTCCTAGTATCATTATTCATAATAGCCAAAAAGTGGAAATAACCCAGATGTCTGTCAACTGTTGAATGAATAAACGAAGTGTGTTGTATGCATTCAGTTGAATAATTTGGCCATAAATAGGAAAGACTGACACATGCTACAACCTGGATGAACCTTGGCAACATTATAAGTGAAAAAGCCAGTCACAAAAGGCCACCTGTTTTGTGATTCCATTTATATCTACTGTCTAAAGCAACCAAATCCCAAGAGAAAGAAAGTAGATTGATGAGTGGTTGTGAGGGGCTGGGGGTGGGTGGATGAGAAGGGACTGCTCACGGGTATGAGTTTTCTTTTTGATGATGAAGGTGCTCTAAAATTAATAGCAGTTTGGGCTGCACAGCTCTGCATTTACTAAAAACTAGTTAATTGTACACTTTAAAAGGGTGAATTTTATGGCATGTAAGTTATACCTCAATAAAGCTGTTATGAAAAATTGGTCTCAGATAATGAGTGTGAGAGGATAATAGGAAAGTAAACTGACTGAGGAACTCTTCAGTCTTCTTTGAGAGTGGAAGGAGGAAAATATGATTTGCAGGGAAGAGAAAGATTAACCTGAGTTTGCTTCTTTAGAATTTAATATTGGGCAGTCGTATGTTTGAGTTGAATTTTTGTTACACAGAGTGATGTTCTTTATATGGATTGTTTTTGATACACAATTTTTAAAAATAGGTCAGTCTTACGAAATTCGCATGCTGGATAATCGGAAAATGGGAGATGTGCCTGAGATCACTGGAAAACTGGTAAAGGTAAGGACCATCTGTTTAAATTCCTAAAAGATACTGCAGTGACTCAAAAAAGTAGCAGTTTTACTGCAAGAGTTTTGTTTTTTGTTGCAGGAGTTATTAAAAATTATTTGATTTCACTTTAAGAAAGTAATGGCTATATTAAAACTCTTTTGAGCTATATTTTGTTTACTCCTCTGTAAAATAGGAATTATAGTAATTACTGAGTGAAGTAAATGTGAAGGCCCTCTGGAAACAAAGCGCCAGAGAAAAGTTAGTTGCAGCTAAAGGAGGGAGAAAAACCCACTACCACAACAAAAACTTTGTTTCTCTTTAAAAGTAGAAGATAGTGTGGAAACTTTCTCTTTCAAAGTAAAAGATAGTGTGGGGGGAAAATATAAGTGTTACTTTGAAACTTTTATTTCACCTCTTAAAATTTCTCTAAGTAAAATTTGATCTCTTCACGCTACTGGTGTATCTGAATGAAGAGTCCGTTATTCCAGGCCTAGGAGGCGCAGCCAACCCATTCCTTTTAGGATGGATGTGCCTTCAGACCCATCCCCGGCCCCTGCAGTGTCATGCAAGGTGGGTCCTTCTAGCCTCTACCTGTCACGCACCACACAGTATCATAAACTCCAGAGCATTACAGGGCAAGGGTTACGGAAGAAGCTTAATTGGGAAAAGGGAAAACTTCATTGTGGCTAACTGTTAGCAAGGGAGAAGCAGGATGAGTTCTCTAGGTCCTTCCATCTTCCTACAGAGAGGCCTTTTGGGGCCCGAGTGCTGCTGGGCCCTCATTGTGGAGAGGCATTCCATTGGAAAGACCCATCCCTTTTCAGACTGGCGAGCATGGGGAAGGCAGCCTGTGGGGGGAGTGGACAGCAGTACTAATGCTAACAAATTAGGCTTGTCCAGAAAGCAGCTGCTCAGCACTGGAGGCCTGAGAGTCTTTGGAGTACTCTTCCCACTCCTGGGGGCAGGAAGCTCCCAATCCTGTGAGAGGTTCTAGTCCCCAGTGGATCATTGTCTTGCCAACCTGGAGTAAGCTCCCAGGTTTCTTCTGACTCCTGAGGCTCCCAACATTCTCAGAACAGAAGGAGAGAAGTTATTTACCCATTCTCACGTGTGCCATCTGAACATGGAGTCTGTCATGTCTGTGTTCCATCAATGGGTTTGATCATTTCCCTAAAGGGTGGGTCAGATGGCCTTATTTTTTTTATTCCCTCCTATTGGCTTTCTCACCTGTATTGAACACTAATTAGATTCACCCTTTTAAAAAGGCATCAGCACTGTTCCCAGTGAGCAAGCCCTATTGAATTGGTTATGCTCTGCTGGACTCTAGTGACAAACAGCTATGGTTTGGTCAAGGAGCAACAGCTCTCATTTTTCAGAGTCTAGAAGGCTTAGCAGTGTTGAAGATTCTCTCAGCATGTCTTGCTCCCAGCTCGTCATTCATTGTCAGACAAGTATTGGGCACCCCGGCAAATCTTTGCCAAATTGTACCACACCTGGTTAAAATTCAGCCTAGTAATATATTGTTTAAGGGAAGATGTGAACTCTTGTCATTGTGAAAGTCACAGGGTTACTTTTTAAGGAGTCTTAGTTTCATCTTCCACTTGATAAGCCACATGTCTGATTTTTGGTGGATGTGGCAGAATACATCCAGTTACATCCTGAGAGCTTGCCTGGGATTCAGAGTTACAGTCTGCTACTGCCAGAGACTACAGGATAACTTTCTTAAAGACCACATGCTTCTTCATCTAGAGGATCCCTAAAATACTCTGCAGCCATCTAGAGTTTAATTTCCTGGCCCCATGATCTTTGACTCTGCTATTGAGGGGGGCGGTCTTCGGGATCAAATGCCGCTGATCAGAGGTGCTTTGGAACTTCTTGACCTGCTTAAAATATTCAGTGAAGTGCTTTCTCTGATTGTTCTCTTTCTGTCTTATTGTTAGGGCCCCTTTATCTGTGGCTGATTCTCTAGGTGTATTGTCTCCTTTTAGTCAGAACTTCCAGATAACAGCTTTTCCCCTTCCAGTTTTATTTAAGAGGTTTTCTTTTATATCTTGCCATTTCTTAACTATGGTCCTCCATATTCCTTATTTTACTGTCTTATGTCTTAGTCTGACCTAGAATGGGGTTTAGTAAAGCACTTAAAACTAATACCTGTATTCTCATACTATTTTCATCTGAATTCGTGGATTTGATCTGGTTCTTACTAAATATGGAAGAATCAAAATCATGACATTTTCTGTGCTGCACTTCTGAGAGATCAACCTGCTGGTGACTGTGAACCAGGAGCCACCACTGGCTCACTCTGTGAGGGCTTTGCTGCCAGCAGGACTTGTGTGAAGTGGGTGCTGGTGGGGAATTGGGTGTGGATCAGAGTGGCAACTGTGCCTTCATAGACGTCCACAGAGGTCCTAATGACTGACTTGGCCTCTTTTTAAACTATTTCAAATTACAGTATTTCTACTTTTAAATGGTTCCCTTCAAAATATTTATCAGCTATGTTTTGGACAGCATTTTGGGGGTGCGGAAGGCAGGGGCACTAAAGATAGTATTGATATGTATCGCTAACAAGTTATTTCCTGCTCAAACCAGCAGAGCGTCTACTGGAAATACGATTATCTTACTGCATCATAGTCTGAGAAACAGTTATTTATAAACATGTCAGAAACACTAATTAGTGCAAATCTGGTATCTGAATCCATTTTGATGACCTGTTATCCTGTTCTTGGAATGGAACAGCAGCTGGCAGCCCAGACCTGTGGGAGGTGAGGGTGGGATGGGTGGAGAGCAGAGAATGGCCTAGAGTTTGTGGCGTTGAGTTAAAGCCTTCCCTAGGAATGAACCTGAATGTTTGGATGAAGTTTACCTGTGTTTTATCTGTTTTGTTTTGTTTTTCCCTTGCTTACCTCAGATAATCTCACTTGCAGGTTAAATAGTTGAGGATGAATTTTGCATATAGGTTCTCTTTTCGGGGTGGTGGGCAGATTTACCCCCCTGCCCTTGACTTTTGTTTTCTGGGGGGCGGGGCTGTGCCTCACAGCACTCGGGGATCGAACCCCAGGGTCCCCTGCAGTGGAAGCGCAAAACCCTAATCATTTGGGCACCAGGGGATTCCCTGATGTTTTCTTTATAGAAATATAATTCTTACTAATTTTTTATGGACATGGACCTTAATTTTGAATTACAGTATCAAATTTTTTAATAAAAATTTAACCTAAGAGGGCTTCCCTGGTGGCGCAGTGGTTGAGAGTCCGCCTGCCGATTCAGGGTACACGGGTTCGTGCCCTGGTCCGGGAAGATCCCACATGCCGCGGAGCGGCTGGGCCCGTGAGCCATGGCCGCTGAGCCTGCGCGTCCGGAGCCTGTGCTCCGCAATGGGAGAGGCCACGACAGTGAGAGGCCTGCGTACCGCAAAAAAAAAAATTTAACCTAAGAATCCATTTTATTTGCTCTTGTTATTTTTGAGTTATAATTCTTTGTACCGGGACTTCCCTGCTGGTCTGGTGGTTGAGATTTCACCTTCGAATGCAGGGGTTGTGGGTCCAATCCCTGGTCGGGGAGCTAAGATCCCACGTGACTCATGGCCAAAAAACCAAAACATAAAACAGAAGCAATATTGTAACAAATTCAATTAAGATTTTAACAATGGTCCACATCAAAAAAAAAAAAGTTAAAAAAAATGATAGTAATAATTCTTTGCACCAAATAATTGTACCCATACCCAGGTATCCAAGAACAAAACAGTGTTTTGTAAAACACTTACAAAATGTTTAAAGCAGAATTTGTTTTTGTTTTTTTGTGGTACGCGGGCCTCTCACTGTTGTGGCCTCTCCCGTTGAGGAGCACAGGCTCCAGACGTGCAGGCTCAGTGGCCATGGCTCACGGGCCCAGCCACTCCGCGGCATGTGGGATCTTCCCGGACCAGGACACGAACCCGTGTCCCCTGCATCGGCAGGCGGACTCTCAACCACTGCGCCACCAGGGAAGCCCCAGAATTTGTTTTTGTATGCTTTTCTATTATAGGCTAATGCATAAGAAGTGAAAACACTTGTGCTTTTTAGCTGGAACAATTTTGAAGTGCTCATTTCCCCTACTTATTCCATAGAGCATCATAAGAGTTGTGTTCCATGACAGACGGCTCCAATATACAGAGCATCAGCAACTTGAAGGTTGGAAGTGGAATCGCCCAGGAGACAGACTCCTCGATTTAGGTACAAGTCAGAAGACCACGGAGAGATGAGGCAGTTGTTTAGCTATACCTGTTAATATGCTAGCACCACACCATGGGTGATTGCGTAGAGAGTTTGTCACCTGTGTGACTTGAGTTGTTTTATGTATGTATGTATTTTAACATCTTTATTGGAGTATAATTGCTTTACAGTGTTGTGTTAGTTTCTGTTGTATAACAGAGTGAATCAGCTGTATGCATACATATATCCCCATATGCATTCCCTCTTGCATCTCCCTCCCACCCTCCTTATTCCACCCCTCTAGGTGGGCACAAAGCACCGAGCTGATCTCCCTGTGCCATGCAGCTGCTGCCCACTAGCTATCTATTTTACATTTACACGTAGTGTATGTATGTCCATGCCACTCTCTCACTTTGTCCCAGCTTACCCTTCCCCCTCCCTGTGTCCTCAAGTCCTTTCTCTACGTCTGTGTCTTTATTCCTGTCCTGCCCCTGGGTTCATCAGAACCATTTTTTTTTTAGATTCCATATATATGTGTTAGCCTACAGTATTCGTTTTTCTCTTTCTGACTTAATTTCACTCTGTATGACAGACTCTAGGTCCATCCCTCTCACTACAAATGACTCAATTTCGTTTCTTTTTATGGCTGAGTAATATTCCATTGTATATATGTACCACATCTTCTTTATCCATTCATCTGTTGATAGACACTTAGGTTGCTTCCATGTCCTGGCTATTGTAAATAGAGCTGCAGTGAACATTGTGGCACACGTCTCTTTTTGAATTATGGTTTTCTCAGGATATATGCCCAGTAGTGGGATTGCTGGCTCGTATGGTAGTTCTATTTTTAGTTTTTTAAGGAACCTCCATACTATTTGAGTAGTTTTATAGTTAAAAATGAAGTTGTTTTTGGTGCTTAACGAAACTGAGCCAGGAATTTTATGAGTTTTAAACCATTTATTTCATTTTTGATTGGCATCATCCATCATATTCTTAATAAAATGAAATAGAAATCATGGTGGGAGAAAGTATGATACACATTAGGTGGGTTTTTATGTTGAAATGATTGACCATGGAGAACATTGAAGGGAAAAGTTCAGGGAGGTATAATAATTTCATTAGAACAGAATCATAGTAGATTGTAACCTTTTAATCATTCATAGTTTTGTTTCTGTGTCACTTCTTTTTAAAATACAGATATTCCAATGTCTGTGGGAATAATTGACACAAAGACAAATCCAAGCCAGTTAAATGCAGTTGAATTTCTGTGGGATCCTGCAAAACGCACATCTGCTTTCATTCAGGTTTGGATTCTTACATTATTAGAGTTATACTAGCGTCATTCAGGAGGCTGTGGGTGAGCTTGAATTCTTGATACGTGATATCATTTTCTTTAAATACTTATTTGTAAACTATCTTGTAATGTTTTTTATACACACACACACAACACACTCTGTTAAGTTAGAGTTAATCTACTAAATTCATCATTTATGGACTAACCTATAAAGACAATCTTAATATGTAAAGCATTATTTAAATATCACTTTTACCACTGGTAGTAACAATAATCAAAACTTCCATTCTTCTTAAGATGCATTTCTCTTGAACAAAACCTGCTGTTTTAAAGGATATGATTGAAAAAAGTGTAGTTTTAAGATTCTGTCTAGCTTTATTTAAAAATATTTTAATACTGACATTTTCAATCCCCCACAAAAGTGAGAGGATAATAATGAATCCTCTTGTGCCCATCTCCTGGCTTCGACAGTTATTAGTAGTTTCCCCTTTTTGGTTATTGGTGGAATACTGTAAAGCAGCACCCAGGCATTTCATTTCACCCATGAATACTCAGTTTGTGTCTCCTAAGACAGGGGTCCCCAACCCCTGGGCCACGGACTGTTAGTGTCCATGGCCTGTTAGGAACCGGGCTGCACAGCAGGAGGTGAGCGGCAGGCTAGCGAGCGAAGTTTCATCTGTATTTACAGCCACTCCCTGTCACCCACATTACCACCTGAGCTCCGCCTCCTGTAGATCAGTGGCGGCATTAGATTCTCAAAGGATCATGAACCCTACTGTGAACTGTGCATGCAAGGGATGTGAACCGTACTGTGAACTGCGCATGCAAGGGATCTAGGTTACATGCTCCTTATGAGAATCTAATGCCTGATGACCTGAGGTGGAGCTGAGGCTGTGATGCTAGCGCTGGGGAGCGGCTGCAAATACAGATTATCATTAGCAGAGAGGTTTGACTGCACAGAGACCATAATAAATCAATTGCTTGCAGACTCATATCAAAACCCTCTCAGTGAGTGGCAAGTGAAAACAAGCTCAGGGCTCCCACTCATTTTGCATTATGCTGAGTTGTATAATTATTTCATTATATATTACAATGTAATAACAATAGAAATAAAGTGCACAGTAAATGTAATGCGCTCGAATCATCCCAAAACCATCCCCACCCCACCCCCAGTCTATGGAAAAATTGTCTTCCATGAAACCAGTCCCTGGGGCCAAAAAAGTTGGGGACTGCTGTCCTAAGAGATTAGTTTTTGAAAAACAGATATGGTGTTATTATATGTAAAATAAAATCAACAGTAATTCTAATAGTATGTTCAAATTTGTAAATGGTGAAATGAAAACTACTGAGTAGGTAATCTTTATATAGAGAAGGAAAATCAGTTAATTGCTGACTGGCCGAAGTAGGCTATGATTTGTGTGAACTATAGAGAATTTAGTATTTTGCATTTTCGTGGTCTTCCAAGTAGTATCACCCATCAGCTAATAATCAGTAGGGCCATGGTTCCTATTAGTTGAATATTTTCTCATATTGTTCATCTGACAGGGTGACTGGGTATGTGGTGAATGAGAGCAATGGAAGAGCTGGCCTTACCTCTCAGGCTGTGTACAGTCTTGGTGCAGAAATCAGTTTTAACCTTGAGTCCTTAGAAGAGGGGGTGTGTAGCAGTCAGAAATTACCAAGGTCTTGTTAATGACACTGTGCCATGCCCTGGAGCTGTCACCATGGTGTTGTTGCAAGAGTGGGCAGAAGTGGTGGGAAAATGAATACTGCCCTCAGGATCCTCTGTGAACTGTGAAGCGTTGACAGGAGAGTTCAGATGGATGCAGGTGGAGTGAGGAGTGGGCTTGGTGGACTGTGGAAGCTCCCCAGGCGAAGGATCACGAGTTGATGACCGTAGGAACAGCAGTGAGGTGACTAGCTGGCTGGAGTTGGGGTGATGGCAGTAGAGGGCAAACAGCAGGGGCTCTGAGTAACGAGGTGATGGTTGCTGTGGATTGAGCCCCACGCAAGGCTGAGGACCGTGGGTCCAGTCTGGGGTGGGAGTAGGGGACAGACACAGGAAGCTACTGTACTGATGCGCTCATCATTGGAGCAAGTCCTGCCTTCGAGGAGGGCACTGGAATGGGGCAGAGCCCATTCCCACAAAGTTCAGGAGGGCTCAGCTGGATTTGTGAAAGGAAAGTCATACATGTTTAAAACAGTTAGAAATTCACAACAGACACCTGAGTAATAGGTGGGAGTTCCTTTTAAAGGATCTTGAATTCATACCTGTGGCCCAACATCTGAAAGGGAGCAAAGTAGAAGGGTAATCAGTGGACAAGACTTTGAATCCATTTCAGCCTGACTCATTTTCTAGGTACACTGCATCAGCACAGAATTTACTCCCCGGAAGCACGGAGGTGAAAAGGGAGTGCCTTTTAGGATCCAGGTTGACACCTTTAAGCAGAATGAAAATGGAGAATACACAGATCATCTACACTCAGCTAGCTGCCAAATCAAAGTTTTTAAGGTAAGAGATGGAAACTAGGCTTTGAGGAAGTGAGGCCCAGTGTTGCTGGTAAAGGTGTTTGTCTGAAGCCTGATAGATGAAAAAGTCTACTTTGTTTTTAAGCCGAAAGGTGCAGATAGGAAACAAAAAACTGATCGAGAGAAGATGGAGAAGAGAACCGCTCATGAGAAGGAGAAGTACCAGCCGTCCTATGACACCACGGTCCTCACAGAGGTAATGCGGGCACCATTCCGGTTCTGAGGAGAAGCCGGGCTGTGCACTCTGGCACCACCTCTGAGGATGAGTTTGGCTGCAAAGGGTCTGGGAAGATTGGGTGGTAGATTGACATAATGTTCTTGGTGAAATTTGTGGGGAAGATATTCTCTTTAAATTTGGGGATTTTAATAGATTCGTTTCCTGGGTGGGATCGTGGACGAAGATGCTGAAATCCCAATCAGGTCTCAGAAACAGACCTTAAAATCCTTGGAGTTGATAGAAATTATTGTTGGGGCCCAGAATGTCCGATGTTTGTCACTGCTGGGGTTTTGCATCTTCCTTACCTTTGAATCCTGCTAGTCATACGTTTGTTTAATTGGACGGCAGAGGCATAAACAGGGTATTAGATCTTTCTTTGTATAATGAAAAGACATTGATCCCAATCTTTGGTGTTTGTCCAGATGAGGCTTGAGCCTATAATTGAAGATGCAGTTGAACATGAGCAGAAAAAGTCCAGCAAGCGGACTTTGCCAGCAGACTACGGTGATTCTCTGGCAAAGCGAGGCAGTGTAAGGGCTTCTGCTTCTCTTTTCATTGTGCAAGAAACCTTGTGCAGTGTTAGATATAGGACCAACTTCCACTGAAAAGTAAAGCCAAATTTGTTTTTGATGTCCTTGTCTTGATTTAATTTGCTTTTGTTTAGACTTCCTGCTTTCTGTTTGTTCCTCACTGAGGAAAATTTCCTAAATCTAACACTTTCAAACAAAGTTGACCATATTGGGTGGTTTTGGAGAGAAAACAAATGACACTCAAAAATGTGTTCCCTCCCTGTCTCCTTCCTTTCCTCCCTCCCTCTCTCTCCTTTGCACATACACTTGCTTTACGAGCACTGAAATTAATTGAAAATACTTTCTTTAGTAAAATAGTTATTTTTGTGTAATTAAAAAAGGTTTTTGCTTTTTCGTGTGTGTAACTGATAAGAAAGTGTCACAGATATTTGGAGAAATTATGGCAGCAAGCTTGATGTTAACATACGCAGTACTTTGTGTCCCATTTCCCTGCATGGAGCGTAAGAATGTGTCTGCTTTTAAAAGCCTGATTGGCAGCACTGGTAGAAAAACAATCCTTGACTGCATTAGTGTTTCCTCTTGGCACCTGCATTGTGACCTTATGCTTCAGGCCAGCATAGGACACCTTGCTACACTCAGCCCTGGTTCCCCACTGTAGTCCAGGGGGGTTTTGGTTGAATATGAACTTTGCCAGCTTATTAAGTAGAGCAGATCTTTATTTTATAACACAGTTCTTCATCAAACAGTTGACAAAGGGTTATCTGGTTATATAAACTTAGATCAGCTATATACCAGCAGTAAATGTAAACAGAGAACATTAAATAATTTTTAAAAATAACTTATCATACATATTAATGGTTACTGTTTCATCATTGCAGTGTTTATACTATCAAGGTGCCAGAAATGGAGTTTTCACTCTTACACATGTATCTGTAATTATCTGTAGACTATGAAAGCCACAGGCATTATCACAGGAACATTATTTCCAAATTAAAGCATTGAGTGAAAATATTTTAAATGCTTCTATATGCATTTAAATAATATATGCAATAAAACTGAAAATGTCCTCTCTGAGGGGCAGGGGAGCACACCATGTTGCATTTTCTTTAAGTGGGCTTTTTTGATTCAAATCAGAAGTTGTATGGAACAACTGTATGCTCCTTCCCCAGAACGCCCGCCCCTCCAGTTTTATCTTTTTATTCTCCTAATTTCCCAGCTGAAGACACAAATGGTTCTTAGTAAACTTTTTTTGGGAGGCACTGGTAATTCAAATCACTTTTCCCCTTTTGTTATAAACTAATTAAAAGGAATGGTTCTGATAATTTGTAAATTAAAGAAATCTGTTATAGCCTAGAGCTCATCCGAAGATGCAAGTCTAAAGTATGCAAAACGTCAGCAGTTCACTGGCCTGGGATTTCACATCTTCCAAGTGTGCATTGCTTGCTTCCCCAGGGCTGCATTTGGTTTGGTTAAGATACTTCTAGGGGTGGTTAGAGGTCTTCTTGGAAACCTGTTCATTAAAAGCAAGGTACAGATGAATCCCTTAAAAAAGAAAATCCGCAGCATTTTATATATTTCTTCAAGCACCTACAAAAGAAGGCCAGCATTTCTTACAGTTCTCTGATAGTTACAATTGGCTTTCAATTGAAAGGGTATCCAGACTTACCTGTCAAAGCTACATGGCGCTGTGTGAGATGGTCCTGCACTGAAAAGAGGCAGCACTGTAGGTTCCCGAGAGCCACAGCACAACCAAACCCTTAGTGTCTCTGTTGGTCTTTGCATCTGAGCTGTATTTCATCGGCTCAAATCTGGCTTGCCAGTGTCTACAGTCTGCAGTGAGTCCTCATTTTCTAATCTGCCTGGGGAGGGACTTTGTTCATAGTGTACCAAAGCTGTGACTCTACAAGGCCAGGCCAGATATCGCTGGAGCCTTGATGAATCAGTACCATTGCTTACTTTTAAAGATAGGGAAGAATGACAAGGTAGAAGAAACACTGAAAATATTCCTTGGTATGCCTGTACTCTCCTGGGTCAAGACTGTAAGAGAAACTTACGAAAAAAGCAGGTGGGAGAGCCTTGGTGTTTCATCCGGCCTGGCCATTGAAGAACTTGGAATCCATCATTTCTAAAAGTAGAGGCCTCCTAACAGGACCAGTTTTCATTGAATGCTAGTTTTCCTGTGTTCTGTGAATTGAGTCTCCTACTTATTGGGCAAGTTTTAGATGTCAAACAGCCCTGCTTTTCTACTGCTAGAAGAATCTAGATGTGTAAAAGTGAAATAGGTATGTTTATGGAGTTTCAGTAAATTTGGTGTCTTTGCTGTATCACCTGCCATGCTCACTTGGAGCTTTTGATGGCTTTATTTCCTCAAACAGCTGGCAATAATTACCAAAGCAGATCTGGGGAGACTTGATGATATTGAAAGGTCTATACGGTTTTGATGTGCGTGTTATGCCGTGTTGTAATATTTTGTATCTGGGGAGAATGGTGTAGCGGGAAGATCTTCCAAGTAGTAGAGGTGACCATGAGCATGTGACACCCGCAAGTTAGGAGACCTGCCAGGCGGCCCACAGCATCTTGGGTTCCTCAAACTGTATAAGCTGGGGAGGTACTACTTTGTAAACTGGAAAGAAAAACAAAAGACCCTAGTTTAAAAAGAATGGGCATTGTGTAAAATGTCATTTATAGTGAAATTGGTACAACATGCAGAGAGGGTTTAGCAATGCATTCCAGCCAAATTAGATTTCTTTTTTGAAAGTTGATAATAGTTGAAACATTAAGTCTGCAGTCATTTTCCCCATTTCTGAGGGGATACCTAATGGGTAGTTGTAAAGAATGTTGAGATGATGGGATTTGTTTTATTTTCTTTGTACCCATGCTTTTTTTTTTTTTAATTTATTTTTGGTTGCATCAGGTCTTTGTTGCTGCGCGTGGGCTTTCTCTGGTTGCGGCGAGTGGGGGCTACTCTTCGTTGTGGTGTGGGCTTCTCATTGCGGTGGCTTCTCTTGTTGTGGTGCGTGGGCCTCAGTAGTTGTGGCTCGTGGGCTCAGCAGCCGTGGCTTGTGGGCTCTAGAGCACAGGCTCAGTAGTTGTGGCACACGGGCTTAGTTGCTCCACGGCATGTGGGATCTTCCCGGGCCAGGGCTCGAACCCATGTCCCCTGCATTGGCAGGCGGGTTCTTAACCACTGCGCCACCAGGGAAGTCCTGTACCCATGCTGTTGATGGGTGTCAGACACGCTGTTTGAAGCTCCCGTAACCATTGGGGAGACTTGGTTTCTGAGCTCAGAGTCCTTCACACTAGTGGTCTTAACTTCACTCAAAAGAATTTTGAAAAAGAATATACTCCTTGCACATTTTTAGGTTGACATCTGAAAGTTTTCATCATAAATTTAAATAGTTCCAAAGGATTTCAAAAAAGGGGGGGATATATGTATACATATAGCTGATTCACTTTGCTGTACAGTAGAAACTAACAAAACATTGTAAAGCAACTGTACTGCAATAAAAAATTTTTTTTAAATAGCTGCAAAGGAAACAATTTTCTGACATACTTGAATATCTGTATTTACAACTTAAGGTGAAGCCATCACTTTAGTTAAGTCTGAAATTTTACTCTGCTCTTCCTTCTTCATCTCATGTTTTCTCCTCCACTCCCCTTAAATAATATTGTCCAAATAGGACATACTTTCATGCCTGGAGATCTTTTAATGGTCACCTTAATTACTTTTTTACAACAAACAATATAACTTGAAATTTAATTTTTAAAATTTCCTGTGACCATGTAAGACTTAAGTCAGTTGAGGAATTTAAAACTTATTATTTTTACCAGTTTATCAAAACAACAAATCATACAAATTTTGATGAATAATTTTTAACTATAAAAATAGAAATGTTATTGGAAATGCATTTTGAATGATGAGACAGGGTAGAACATACTTAAATTCTAGATTTTTTATAGGTAAGAGAAACTTTGTTTAGATAAATTTATTTTTCTTTCAGCAGTGTCATTCAGGTCTTGGAACTCCTTCTGAGATACCTGCCAGAAATTCCAATGATCTCTCTTTGTATGATCTAATAAATTATTTCAGTGTCTGTCAGCTGACAAGATGTCCTCCTGAATTATTTTGAAAGCAAAGAATTGAAAACCCCCTGACGTAGAGAAGAATTTTAGAGTCGTGTACTTTCTTAGTGTCTACCCTGATTTCTCTGAATGGTCTTTAACTTGGCTTTTGGCAGAGCCTTACACCCCACAGCCATGGTGAGACAGGATGCCGTCTGTGTGTGAAATGGGAGGAGAGTGCTTAGGAAAGGGGACCTTTGAAACCCAGGGCGTTCTCAGCCTTAGAAAGAATACCGTGGAGTGAGATGAATTCCCTCCATCCTCAGCACTTGAGGCCACCCTGGCCTATTCAGCATGTTTTGACTTTAGCTTTTTCAGTATTCCTAATTGGAATAGTTAGTGTGTCTTTGTATCTTGGCTCTATTTTTGGTCAGAATTGTGCCAAGGGCTGAAAAATATTTAAGTCCACCCTGCTCCTTCTAGAAAGTATAAACAATAAACGTAGGTAGGTAGGTAGATGGCTACAGGCAGTACCATCCACAGTTGATGTATTTTGATGTTGGGCCTGTCTCATCTTACTTGGGGATGATCGTGAACCTTAGAGAGATCGGAGAAGTACATGGGTACCGGTGAGGCTGCTCCTTGGGGAAGAGGGTGGAAAGAGCACTAGGTGGGACAGATCTACTGTCCTTGTCACCACGCGATGTCAAACATTGCTTCTGAATCCTTTCTTGCCTCTGCTGTTCTTTAAACCTCGATAGGTACCTACTGGGGAATGGATGAAGAGGGAGGTGAAAGTTCTTGAAAGCACATTGTACTTAAGCACACATTTAAAACACCTTTAGAAATGTTTGCTGCTGTCGTCACCTCAGGTCCTCTCTGAGAGTAATCAGTGTCTAGACACGCACAGCAGGTAACATTTTCCCTGCCACACACCAGTCAGTTTGATGCGTTTCTGTGAGGTTGCTTGATGAATGTTAGGTGTCTTGTGTTTCACGATCTTGCATTTGGCCAGACTAGAGAGTGAATTACAAGGCTATTACTCCCATGTACTTTAGAAGCGAACCATTAATTTATTTCTGTTTCTGTCCGCAGTGCTCTCCATGGCCCGACACCCCCACCGCCTATGTGAATAGCAGCCCTTCCACGGCGCCCACCTTCACGGCCCCGCAGCAGAGCGCTTGCAGCGTCCCGGACAGGTAGCCGGTGTGCGTGACGAGTGCCCGTGCTCCTTTATGTCCCTTCCTGTCAAGTTACGCAGCCTCTTTGTGTGTGTATCTGGGGTATGTGGTAATTAGAAATAGCCTGCTGCAGGGCAAAACTGTCTTTTCTTCACCTTCCCGCCTTTTTGCTCCTAGCCCCCTTGTGCCTCACACACTCACAACTGTGGAAATTATAGAAAAGGTTGCATTTTCAAGGTATATTCTTTGTGAGATAAAATCAGCATTAATGGGCTTCATGGATAGAGAAAAGGACAGTGAGTTATTAAGGTGAAACTGTGACTTGAATATGTTACAATTGAGTTTATGGTAAAGTACACTTCAATGCTCACCATGTCGAACAAAGATCATTTTCTACCCTATTTCTTCTCCCTCCCAAAGACACTAATTTTTTTTTTTTAATTAAGTCTTTAAAACTTAAAGGAAGGACTTTCCATTTTAAAGACTTGCTCTGGTTTTAGAAATGGGAATGGTGGGCTCTGTTCATCCTAGTTTCTGGCCTTGACTATTAGCTGCTGGTCAGCAATGCCCCAGGGAGATTGTCCTTCCTGGGGCTTTGCTCAGGAGCTCCTGCTGAGTAGTCAGATCAGAAGGTCCCCGCTGTTATGACATTTCTTGCTGGGAAGTAAAATTATGAAAGTTAAGACCATAAAGGAGGGAATTCCCTGGTGGTCCAGTGGTTAGGACTCAGTGCCTTCACTGCTGTGGCCCAGTTCAGTCCCTGGTCGGGGAACTAAGATCCCGCAAGCCACGGGGTGCGGGGAAAAGAAAGAAAAAAAGGAAAGGGTTCTCATTTTTGTACTCTGGTCACGCCAGCTCGGGCTGCTATAACAAACACCAGGGACTGAGTGGCTTATAAACAATAGAAATTCATTTCTCCCAGCCTGGGGGCTGCGTGTCCAGGGGCTGGATGCTGGCCGGAATGGGTTCTGGTGAGGACTCTCTCCGGGTGCAGGCTACCAGCCTGTGTGCTCACCCAGCGGAGAGCAGAGGGGAGGAGGCAGACTCTTACGACTCTTAACGAAGTCACTGATCCCATTCCTGGGGCTCCGTCCTCACAGCTTCTTCTAATGCTCATTACTTCCCAAAGGCTCCACCTCCTAATACTGTCCAGCACGTTGCGGGTAAGGTTTCCACCTGTGGTTTTTGAGGGGACACAAACATTCAGTCTGTAGCAGGGTCTGGTGAGAAAACAAAGGAGAACATGCCTTTTCCCAGAGGCGATGGATAGACCAAGAGGCAGCTTGTTTCCATGTAGGTTATTGTGCTTCAGGGTAGGGGGATACTCCTGGACTCTGGGACCAGCATGTCACCATGCAGGGGACTGAATAATCCTAGAAAATGACAACAGTTTCAGAGAGGAGCTGTGAATTCGTGTACACACAGGCTCACTAGATATTTCCCGAGAGCCCACGGTGCCCAGCACTGTTCCGGGTACTGTGATGTGAGTGAGAGAAAGCCCTGTCTGAAGGAGCTCAAGTTCTAGTGGGCAGAGGACAGTAAACAATCAACATGGTAAACCTAAGTAACTGGGGTACAGGTGCTAAGAAGGGACCAGAAAGGTGGATGCACTCCCTGAGCAGCTGTCCTCATTTTCCCCTGGAAACACAGCGTTAGTGGCACAAGTTTGTTTCTTTTGTTCTCTTGAATTTCACCCTGTTTAATCATGGATAAATATATTCATTAAAGGGATATTATTTTTATTTTGGCGTAGGTTTACTATATCATTTCTTATAGCTCATAATCAGATTTTTTTGCAGTTATTTTCAACTGTTTATCTTATTTGATTCTCAAACTTTTTTCCTAACTAAAATGAATGAGTATCTGTCATTTTCCTGGCACCCCTGGAAATCATTGGAGCCCTTTTGTGTCATGAAACGTGACTTTTTTTACTAGAACAGATGTAGGAGGAGAAGGCACAAATTAAACCGTCCTCTGTGTCTTAACTTTTTTTTTTTTTTTTTTTTTTTTGGTCGCACTGCGCAGCTTGTGAGGGATCTCAGTTCCACAACCAGGGGTTGAACCTGGGCCATGTCAGTGAAAGCGCCAAGTCCTAACCACTGGAACGCCAGGGAATTCCCTTCTGTGTCTTAATCTTATCAACATATTGACTCCTTGACCAGTTGTGCACTCTTTTTGCATAGTTACATTGCTCTGTCCCACAGTATTATTTTAAATTCACCTAGTTTAATAGCCTTTAATGTCTTGATTAAAAAATATATATCATAATAATCATTCTTTTCTTCCTTCCCCCCTTCCTTCTCCCCAGCAATTCTTCTTCCCCAAATCATCAAGGAGATGGAGTTTCACAGGCCTCTAGTGAAGTAAGTATCTTTACCCTGAACTATCATGCTTTCAGGGTCCTGCATTTTGAAGCCTCTGACAGGGGTTTGAGTCATTGTTTGGGTCACTGAATAATCACACCTGTGCTCTTCGTGGGTGTTTTAAACTTTAAACCTGGAGGATTTCTGTGTTTTGTTTAAATGTTCTTTATAACATGCCAGTGACTTGGATTATTTTTTGTAAGCCTTAATAGTTTCTTCTGTTTGTGTTCATTTTCTTTGTTAATAGCAACTTCAGCCTTCAGCCACGATCCAGGAAACACAACAATGGCTGCTCAAAAACAGATTCTCTTCCTACACAAGACTGTTCTCCAATTTTTTAGGTATGTTTGTGTTTGTGTGTGCACACGCACACGTTTGTTTTTGTACTTTTATTAGCTGTAATTAAATTTTGGGGAAGTAACTGTATGTAGATTCGTAAGAAGTTGCCCAGACCTGTACAGGGAGCTGCCCAGTGTCCCCAGTGGTAGTGTCTTGCAGACCTATGGTGCAGGATCAGAACAGGAACTCGATGCTGTTTCACCAGGTTTACATGCCCTCATTTTTGTATACATGTATATAGATATATGCAATTTTTTTGATTTTATTAACTTTTTATTTGAAATAATTTTTGCTTTGCAGTAAGTTGCAAAAATAACACAGATATGTTCCAGTGTACCCTTCACTCAGTTTCTCACATACTTACATAGTACAGTATCAAAACCAGGAAATTGACATTGGTGCTATGTGTGTATATAGTTCTGTGTCATTTTATCACATGTATAGATTGTATGCCCACCACCACCGAAGTTAGGATGCAGAATCTTGCCATCACCACAGGGATCTCCCTAATTACCCCTCCCCCACGATCCCTAATACCTAGCAACCATTAATGTATTTTCTGTCTCCATGATTTTGTCATTTCGAAAATGTTACATAAATGGAATCATACAGTATGTTACCTTTTTTTCTCTCAGCACAAGGCCCTTACTTCCATCCAAGATGTTGTATCAATAGTTTGTTCCTCTTTATTGCTATGTAGCATTAGAGGGTATGAATGTACTCACATATGGTTTTTATAGACTTAAGTTTTTTTCTTGCCTAGTAAGCTACGGGAGTATTTAGATGTAATTTCAGAAAGGACCGGGCGGTGCTGCTTCAGCTGGTGCTATAGGAAGCCTGTTTGGAGGGACAGTAATAGATAACGCCAGCTGGGGCAGGGGCAGCATTTCCTAAACATATTTGGCCCTGGGACCCTTTCCCGACAGAACACTTAGTAACATGTCCTGGCCAAACTCCTCCTGGGCCACGGTGAAGTAGCAGCTGGCTCTCCTTAGCCCATGGTGTTGGGGGACCATCCAAATGCAGCTCGAGCCTTTTAAGAGGAGAGAACATGTGTGCACACAGCTGGCCTAGAGGAAAGCCTGGTTTCACAAAGAACGTGGTTTTCTATTACATCAGCCCTTTATTTCTGTGCTTGTGTCATGGTTAGTCATTCCCCAGGTAGCGCTTTGTCTCTTTAAAATTAAAGTGCTGGGTGAAAGTCGTTGGCTAGCTGGGATGCACATTTTTATGATTAAGTAAGCCTTTTATCTGTGAAAAACTCATTTAAAAATTTCAGCGTGTTGCGGGATGTGGGGCGCATCTTGGATGCTCACAGGGCAGACAGGGAGAGCACTGCACAGTCGGAAGGCTCTGCCACGAGGGCCCAGGTTCCTGTTCTGTCAGACGATGCGTGTTATAGTTCTGAGTGGTGATCGCGGTGGCTTGGCCTCCTGCCTTTTCCTTCCCCTGTGAGCTTCCCAACAGTAGAAAGGCGAGGAGAGAGAGGCTTCTTTCTCTTAGCGTGTTAGGCAGTCATGTTTTGGAGAGGGCTGTGCAGTGTCTGTCCAGCTCTGTGTGTGGGTGAAGGATGGGCACACACGTCTCTGGTCGCTCCTGGGAGCCCTGTTGGCAGAGGTGTGTATGGAAAGCCCCCTGGTAGAGATGACAGCGTCTGTCTCTGCTTACCTGACTCCATAAACAGCTCCAACAGTGCTCGTGCCTCATGGGAGATGTGCTTCTCTGGTCTTTGTCCTTTTACGAACTAGAAGATGATTAGGCTCTTAACATTCAAGCCCTCAAAAGTAGATAACTCCATTAATCTCGTTACATATGTAAGTGGATATTTATCATATGGAGGTCATGCTTTAATCCCAGAGGGCATCTTCATTCTCCCAATAAACTACCATCTGAGCGTCAATAAAAGGTAAAACAAAAGATTGTAGACACACTCAAACGTAAAACATAGAAGAAATAGTCTGATGAGCTCCTGTGTCACCACACCCAGCTCCAGAGACGTCCAGCCTAGATCAGTGTCATTCTCTCCCACTCCCCCCACGTTCCCTTTCTGTTCTACTTTAAAGCAAATGCTAGATACCATGTCACTTACACACCAAATACTTATGGGGGAAACCTTAAGTATAATATGCAATTCTCTGTCATGCTTTTGTATTAAAACTGGCTGCTGTGATGGAGTTGTTTGTTACAGAATGTTGCACTGTATGTAGCATGTTACAGTATAAAGAAACCTAGTCCTGGGGCTTCCCTGGTGGTGCAGTGATTGGGAGTCCGCCTGCCGATGCAGGGGACATGGGTTCGTGCCCCGGTCCGGGAAGATTCCCACATGCCGCGGAGCGGCTGGGCTGGTGAGCCATGGCTGGTGAGCCACGGCCGCTGAGCCTGCGCGTCCGGAGCCTGTGCTCCGCAACGGGAGAGGCCACAACAGTGAGAGGCCCGTGTATCGCAAAAATAATAAATAACTAAATAAAAAAGAGACCTAGTCCTAGCTCTGCTACCAACTTGTGTGCCTTTGGGCAGGTCCCCCAAACTCTGACTTCCATTTCTTCCTTTTGTAAATTAAAGATTGGTCTGGGTCATCTCAAGGTGAACTGTCTGGGGTCAGAATCATGCTCATCTTCACGAGCTCCACCCAGCCAGAATAAGGCAGGCACTGAAATCCTGTATTGGGAAGAGACATTCCTGTCGGCCCTTTGCTCTTGGCTCATTGCTCTGATTTTCCAGCCTCTGGGCTTCTGAGTTCCTTCTTGATAGAGAACATGGAGAGCCAGCATTCTCTTTGGCTGTGAGGGACAGGTATGTGTGTGTGTGTTGTTCATGTGTACGTGTATACACAGGAGACCTGGCGATGGCTTCGAAGGATGTTAAACTGTGAAGACAGATGCTGCAGAGTAGCCTGTACTGCTGGTTCTTCTCCCATTTCCTTGAGAAGATTCTTTTTGCTCTTCTCCAGGTGCCGACTTGTTAAAACTGACAAAGGAAGATCTAGTACAAATTTGTGGTGCAGCCGATGGAATTCGGCTCTATAATTCACTGAAGTCAAGGTAAAATACCGTGTTTAAAAGGAACTGTTCTGCTTGAAATAAGAATGTGCCCTTGTTCGCGTGGGGACTGCGGGCAGGATGTGTCCACGCCACGTCGGCGTGTGCCCTTGCGCTGTGGCCGCTGGCCCGCCGTGCTCACGAGGAGACTGTTTTGTGTACACCTTCAGGCAGGCCCAGATATGATGCAGGCACTGAGGGCAGAGGTAGACTGTAAGACTAGAAATGCACATGGGCAGGACTGTGGTCTGGAAGACGACTGGGTTTGTTGCCAAGAAAACAAACTTCTCATTTAGGTGAGCTATACAGAATCTATGGTTTTCAAGGTCATGTGACACTACTAAACAGTTATTAAAAATGTAAACTTCTAATTGTGAATTAAAATGATAGAACTGTAAACTGTGCTGGCTTTTAAGATCCATTTACTATCGTTGGTATTTCTAGACTTGTGGTGTGAGAATTCCATTAAACTGAATTTTACTGATGTTACATTGCTGACATAATCTTGAAACTTAAATTTACCAGCATCTGACCGACCATCTCAATGGTTTAGAGTCTGGATCATCAGATTAGACCACCTGTGATAACCTGTGATAGTTGGTGTGAGGTGTGTGTTTTTATATTCTTCCTAGTAAATTATTTCGTATAATGAAGTTACGTTGTAAAGTTCTCCTAAGGAAATAGACCCTAGATTCTTGTAGCTGTCGCTTGCGCGTGCAGCCCTCCTGCCGGCTCACAAGCGCTGTCTTCTGGTTGCAGGTCGGTGCGGCCCCGCCTGACCCTCTACGTCTGCCGCGAGCAGCCGGCGCCGCAGGGGCAGCAGCAGGCAGCGGGTGGCGGGGGCGACAGCAGCGCCGCCACACCCTACGGTGGGTATGGGCGGGCAGGGATGGGGGGGCCAGGACACTCGGCTTCCTGCCACTGTCCTTCTGAGTTGGTGGGGACCACTGGGTTGTCCTGGCAGCAGTGAGAGGCAGTGGCCCTTCTCGGCTGTTGTTATGATAAAATTTAATTTTAAAAGAACAAGTGTAGGGCAGAGTATGGCACCCCTGCTTTAGAGCCTCTCTGTAGTCTTACCTTAATTGTAGTTCCAAATTCTAAGCAAAGGTTTCTGTACTCACACACATGAAAAAACCCTTGTTTGGGGAAGCAAAGTAAAAGCACTGATATTCCTGATCCGTGTTTGGCTTGAGTCAGTAGTAGAGCAGGACCTGCGAGACTCAGGCTCACTGCAGATGTGCCTGACGCTTTGCAGACAAGGGCTGCTGCATCGTCACGTGTTCCAAAAACAGCTGGGCTTTCTGTGGAGAAGCAGGAGGCCTCGTGGTCCACATCCTTAGCTTCTCGTGTGCCGTCTTCTACACTGTTTTTAATTCTTTAGGGGAAAGGAAGAGGGGAGAGGTAGCTTTTATTCTTTAGGATAAATTCCCAGTAGTAGGTTTACTGAATCAAAAACTATGACCTTTTTAGAGTTCTTTTTATATATGGCTAGAAATACATAGCATTTTTGAAAATGGCTTTCTTTCGGTGTAACTTACATACCACAAAGTCCTCCCACTGCAAGCGCACAATTCAGCGATACTTTAATCAGTTTACAGTTTTGCAGCCATCGCCACAATCCAGTTTTAGTCCCATTACTCCAGAATGATCATCTGTGCCCATCTGCAGTCACTTCCTGCTTGCTTTTAAGATAAAACCTCAGATACTTTTGTACAGAGGTTAATGTTAATTAAATTATGTGTGAGCATAGATAATGTATTATTATATTCATATGGGTAGTAAGGGGAGAAGTATTCTTATCTTTATAATTTTTATATTTCTTTAGTACTTTGAAAGGAGTGATCTTCCAATAGATGAGGTGGAAAATAGATCAAAGATTACTGCTAAAATGCTGTTCTTATTTTTTATTTCAGTTTATCATGCAATCTACTTAGAAGAAATGGTTGCTTCAGAAGTTGCTCGAAAACTTGCGTTGGTGTTTAATATTCCTTTCCACCAAATTAACCAGGTTTACAGACAGGGTCCCACCGGTATTCACATTCTTGTTAGCGATCAGGTAACTGGCATGCCCTTTTCCCTTTCACACTGATATTTACTTTTATATGTATTACTGAAGTGCTATAGGAAAAAAGTCTGTGACTCCTTTGGCAAGTACTGATGAGAATCATTTTCAGAGTTGGGAATCAAGATTGGGAAGAATTTATAACCAAGAGTTCTAGGTGTCCTGAGTGGTAGAAGGAATACAGGTAAAGGAGAACCGGAGCTCCGATCCCGCCCTCTTTGAACTCCGACACTGGTCACTGGGGGGCTCTGGGTTAGCGAGCCTTTGGCCCTTTTTAGCAAGGCATTTGAATGTGTTTTCCTTTTGTGTACTATTTGATGGCTGATTTTAAAAAGCTGTGAGGTTAGAAGGGCAGTTCACTGCCGCCCCGTGTTCAGTGACAAGCAAGTAAGAGCACTTTGGCAGCAACTTTTTGTTAGTCACTATCACAGAACCCAGCAGCGAATGCCTCCCCGTAGGCTGGAGGGTGACTGACCAGATCGCCGGGCCCCCATGGGCAAGCACGGTCAGCACCGAGCTGGCCAGTACAGCAGGTGTAAGCCCTTGCTACCTCACACTGCCTATTTGAATTACCATTTTGGCCGTTGAGTCCTGTACTTGTACAGCTATATATAGATTATGACATTTTTCTTTTACTACTTTTACTCAGTTAAGAAAAGACACTTGGATCTTAATTATACATCTGCTTTATCCTTCTAGATGGTTCAGAACTTTCAAGATGAGAGTTGTTTTTTATTCTCCACAGTAAAAGGTACGTGTGTCTTGAAATGCGAGAATCATGAAAGATAGTGTGTGCCTGAAATCAGCAGTCATCTTGCATATTTACTTTTGGAAATGCTGGCTTTACTAATTTTAAGAAGTTTGAAAAAGGAATCAAGGAAATATTTCTAGTGACTGAAATATTGTGGAAATTAACTAGCAAGTAAGGAAGAGGAATCAGTCCTTCTGGATGCCTGGAGAAAAACCCCAGTCCATTTAGCGAACATTTTACTGAGCACCTCATGTCAGACACATGCCGTTGGTGCTAGAAAGGTCTTCCCCTCCTGTAGTGGGGAAAGGAAACCAGAATTGGTCCATAGATACACACAGATTACAAATAGGTAATTTAAGTGCCATGAATGAATGGGGAAGTGGGGTTGCTTGTGGATGAGGGGGCCACGCAGCTGTGGAGGCTTCTCTGAGGAGCTGTCACGAACGCTGAGACCTGGAGCCTGAGGGGGAACTGAACACACGAGGAGCAGCACCCCAGCTGGCGCGGGGCCGGGTGCAGAGGAAGGAGCGTGGCTGCTCTGGAGGCCTGAGAGGGCCCGTGGCTGCTGTGCAGGGCGAGGACAAGCAGAGCTGGAGGCGGGTCTGGTAGGCAATGCCTGGCGGTGGTGGGAGTTTAGATTTTATTTGAAATGCATTGCAAAGTCAGTGATGTTGTTTAAACAGACGAGTAACGTGAATAGATTTTTCTTTTCTTCCACTCGCAACTCTGTGGAGACAGATAAGAAGGTGGGAAAACTGGAGGCAGGAAATGTCATCTAGATGAGAGGTGACGGGATCTTGGACGCTGATAGACAGGGCCCTGCTGGGCTCCACATTGGAGGGAGGAGTGGTTGTGACTCTCACAGGAGCAGCTGGGCAGGCGGTGGTCGGTGGTCCCGGTGGAGAGGTAGGCGGGCTTGGGGGAAGCGGCCAAGGCTTCTGTTTTAGGACGTGGAAATCATAGCCGGCTGGGGCTGGCAAGAGAGGCCTGGGCTTGAGGTGTAAACCTGGAAGCCTTCAGGGTGTCCGCCGTGACTCAAAGCAGTAGAAATTCTTGAGGTTATGGAGGGAGAGAATGTGAAGAGCGGGCCCAGACGGGGTTCAGTAGAGTTCCAGTTACAGGGCTGGATAAAGGAGGGGTTTTTTAAATGTAAAGTTACTATGAGAAGAGACCTTTGAAAGTCTGATGAGTTAAGATCTAAAGCTGCACCTCAAAGAGCATGATGTCACGTGTCACCCTTTCCTGGGAAGAGAGCAGCCCACCTAGAAGGCAGGGGCTGAAGTTAGGACTTCACCCTGTGCCTGGCGTGTCTCCCAAGCCACCAAGTTAACCTGCGGTGCAGGGCTGTGTAGTCTGTGAACTGGCCCACTTTATCTTTTCTCATCAGACATGTTTAGTTTAGCACCCTTCTGGCTCAATTTTTCGTTCTCAAAACAATGCAGTTTTTACTCTGCAAAACTCACACTGTCTATAAAAGAGGCAGCTCGTACAGTGAACGCGTGGCTGCGTCCTGTGAAGGCGGTGGGGTTTCTGGTGTCAGGCATCACAGGACGTCCCCGGCTTGCTCAGTGTACTGTTTTCAGACATTGGTCCTTATGGAAAAATTCATTTGTTCCTTGATGACCGCCTGTACTGCTGCTTCTCGCCATCTCCCGAGAAACACTAGGCCATCGCGCAAAAGTAGTGATGTGTTTTTTTAAAATGTTTCAGATCTACTTTTGAGGAGTTCAAAAATTATTTCCAGAAAAGGTGGATGTAAGCACCCAGTTCATTGGATAGTCTGTGCCCTGTGCCTTGCCCTCAGGTCGGGGGTGGGGCGGGCCAAGGGAATGTGCATGTGATGCTGCCGTAGGCAAGAGGGACTGGAGCAAGTTAGCTTGTTTTCCTCTCGAATATTTAAAGGTACCCTCTGAACTGGGGCGGGGGGTTGTAGAGTTCTAGGAGTGTTCAACGTAGTCTTGATTCTCCAGCCTGGTAAAAAATTGAGCCTAACGTCCCTTTCTTTTTTCCACAGCTGAAAACGGCGGTGGCGTCCACATAATTTTGAAGTGACGTCTTGACGTAGTCTGAACTCTATTCAGCACCAGTTAAAGTTACGCTTAAAAGTGTGTGAAGACTGAATCCAAGAAGTCTTGGGATTGGATTTTACCGTATGAAATGTTTCATATTGAAAACACAGGATGACCCTTCTCACAAGCTGGATGAGAGGCACGTCTCCTTCGCTTCACTGCCTCGGCCTCGGCCCGGGACAGTGAGCACGTCGGGCCCCGGTGCAGGTAGGCCGCCTGCTTCTCTGCCAGAGAGGCCAGTAGACACAGTCCCTAGAAGCAGCCTTCGCTGTCTTTTTACACTGTATGCGGTTTGGAAATGAATGTAAAGACGTACTGTGGGCATTTACCTTTCTGGGCCAGTTCGGCTTCTGCTGCCGGGACCTTATGCTGACCTGGGTCGGGGTGGGGGGGCACTGGCTGCTGCGGGGCCAGTGCCAAATCCACGTGTGGAGAGAGGGAGGCCGGCGCTGATACGGGCCGATACTGGTCAGGGGAGAGGCTTGGCGCCTTCTTGGAAAAAATCATGTCTAAGGGTGCGCATCTGCCGTGATCATGCCAGATCGGAGAAGCCCCAAGCCAGGAAGAGGGGCGTGAAGCAAACTGCATTATCAAGAGTACCTTGGTGAGAGGATCAGTGTAAATCCTAATAGGTACAAAGACTTTTGTGTTTTTGCTTTGTCACAGATTTATTGAAAAACTTTTTGCTTCTGCTTCCGTTTTTAGCATTTTGGTTTTCATTTTTGAAGCCCCAATGCCTTTTAAACTCATGTGGTTTTCTTTCTCCTTTTCCTCCCTCTCTCTGTCTCTGACCACCCACCCCACCCTGCACCATACTGTTGTTGAACTTTTTTAAAGAAAGACCTGTCCCCAACATTGGAAATACACCTAAGCAGGAGAAAACAGTGTGATAGTTTCTGACTTGGTGTTAAGGGGTCTTCATTATCAAGAGTTGAAATTTATTTGTGGAACACTAGACATCACAAACACTATATTGTATCATCAAAATTCCTCACATTTCTCTAATATGGAGCTTTAGTACAATCACGGGTAACATTCTGGTGATTATTTAGGGACTTTTTTATACACCACATAATAGCTTCTTTTTCTATAAAAAGAGTGCCTCTTTCACAAAACCAATGCTTGTTGGCCAGTATACTTTCCAAAGGGAATCACTGTTTTTGCAATTTTTTCTACTATCAATCAATCAATCATCAATCATTATTATCTCTTCCCTTCACCCGAAGCCTTCCCAAAATTCATCAGCAAGCATTTGAGGCCTGTGGTGTACTAGACACAATTTTCTTTTCAAACTTCGATTCCATTTTAATTATACCATCTCTGTCCGTTTACCCAGTGTCTTGGTTTTGAGTGTATTATTTGATCCTTATCTTTGTTCAGGCAGAAATAAGAATGGGTAATTTTGAGTTTAAAATCTCTCCCAGAAGACAAAACTACTTCAGTGGGTGAAAGCTTTGGCATTTTATGTTTTATTCATAAAGGGGGTTATTTGATATGAAAAAGTAATGTCTCTAAATATTCCATCTTTGGTTTGAAAATATCCATAACAACTTGTATAGACCCTAAAGCAGGAGAGCTTTCCTTTCCGTCATTTTCCCTTTGCTTTTGTATGACCACATGTTTTCTGTACCAGTCACTTGGGAAAGAAGTGAGCTTCTCTCTTAATTAATTGTTTAGAGTTTTGCTTGTCTATTTAGCATTCCTTTTTGAGTCTCAAGATTTATGGAACAATAAATGTCATTTTTAATGCTGTGTGCTATTTTGAATTCCTCATCAGGTTTTACAAGTGGGGTAAAAATAATTAAAGCTCATCAAACTTGAAATGACACCAAGCAGCACATTAGTCTGTCCCAGTGAAACAGGTTAAATTATGGCACCAGCAAATTTGCTACTTTGTTTTTTTAATAGTAGGATGTACACATTTCAGTATAATAAATGTTTTCCGATTGTTTTGCAAATGTGTGTCTCATTTAAAATCCAAGTTCCTGCCAGTGTGTCACCTCATGTCATAGAATCAAGGAGTTCACTGTGTATGTTCTGAGTACACACCAGTCCCAATGTTGTTATAAGAGCTGATGGGAGTGTGTGTTTTCAGTTTGTTTCCTCAAAGCTGATGCAAACTGAGGACAGCTTATCCAGTGACTGTGCCACACTTAAAGGGGAAGCAAACCTGATTTTTCTTAACAGAGGTTCTCCTGTTTTGTAGATGTGGTCCAACGTCATTCAGCCAGAGTCCAGCAGCTGTGAGAGGTTGTGTCCGGGCTCAAAAGAGATAATGTATAGAAGGCCCATGGTCATTTAAATTTTTAAAATAGAAACTATATTCATAGCTTCCTGCAACAGCCATTTTTTCCCCCACACAGTGGTGTAAATGTATATTTAGATAACTGCTATGGTATACACACAATAAGGCAGCAGAATCATCAGGACTTTAATGCTTATTCTGATAATCCTGTTGATTGATTTATAGAGTTGTATATCCATCTATTTGCCTTCTCTCCCCAGAATGCAGCTGAGGCCTTGTATCCTAAATGCTTCTAAAACTCTCCACCTAATAGAACCGTAACCCAATTAGAAGTATTGCTCGTCATGGGGAAATTTCTCGTTTTTGCTGTTTCCCTCAGCTTCTCGTGAGCTCTGGGCTCTTCAGTTTGGGGCGTGGTTACTAAGAAGGGTTGGCTACCATTAACACAGAGATGCAGTAAAGGTCACAAATGTGGACAGCACAGAGCAGAAACCAGATCATCTTATCAGATTTCAGGTAACATTAGGAACGCCTGAATTTGGAAGATGGATTTGCTCAGATTTGTCTGCCATGAGATAATAGCAATAAAACCCTCTGGCTTAAGCATTGCAGTGGTTTATTCATTTTTATATAAGTCTCAAAGGTGCCAACACTTTACTGATTTTAGTTTTAAGTGTGTAAAATTTTTGAATAGTCCTGGTGTAACTTGATTTCTAAGATTTTAAAATAAACTTGGAAAAAAATCACACCCATTCTACATGCATCCATTATTTTTAATTGATTATATTATAGATAACTTGAGCCTTAATTCTGTTTCTTTAAGGTCCCCCAAAGTTTGTGAGACATGACATGATCAGCTTTTCTATAACAACAACACATTATGTGCCACAGCCTACGCCAGAGCTTATGATTTCCAATCAGGCAACACAAACTGAGTTGCTTTTGTTTAGTTTTTGGTCCCCAAAAGGATATACGACAAGTTGACAGAAACAGAAAGGTGAAGACCTTGCTTCACCCTGTTTAGAGTCCTCATTCTTTGGTGTCTCATGGAAACCTGTTAACTTGCCTTCCACGTAAGTCGCTACATAGAAAACTGTCGGGCATTATGAATTTGCAGTATAGTCACTTTGATAAAGTTGCTATTTAATCTTCAAAGTGGAAAAGTCCTGCTAATCAAAATGGAATCGTTGTGAATAAAAGTAGGCCACTGGCTGAAGTATCAGGTAGAAAATCAACAGCTTATTTTTCTGCTCAATTTGTGCTAACACTAATGGTCTGTTCGAGGAATGCTGACAAAGCCAAGGGCAGGAGTCCTGTACCGAGGGAGGCACCCATCTCTAGAGATCCAGGGCTCCTGCGTGGTCCTGGCTGCACTATGACCACTCTTGCCCTGTGGTAATTGACACAAGGCTTCGAATTGATTGCATCACAGCAGAATAAAGGTAAAAACTATCACGAGAGTTACTGCAGTCCCTGCAGAAGTCTTTTACCTGTAAATGCCTTTCCCAATGGAGAATCAACAGATTTGGATGATGGTGGACTACGTCAGAAAGACTCGGGTCCTCGGGAGGAAGGGACACCTCGTGAAGCCCTGGGGTGGGCAGCTGCTGTCAGAGGATGACACAGCACCTGCACAGCCTCTGTCCACTTCCTCCCACTGCTGTCGGCGGGGTGACAGGAGCAAAGTAGGCATGGACTTTGACATGAGGGAGCTGGGCCTGAAAGTAGAAAGGAAAAGTGTAGTCATAAGATAGTTTGGGGATTGCAGGCATAATCCTAGAAAAGCCCACAGTTCTCCTATAGAATCTAGTTCACTCTACCATTAGGCAGATAGTCCCAATAGAATTTCTGGTGTGCGCTAACGCTGCTCCTGTCGACATGCACGTCTCCCCAAACAGCACCTTTTAAAGACAAAGGGGTGGTCGTTGTCCCTGTGTGCAAACCAAGTAGAGATGTAACAGCTGTAGCACCTGGGGCTGCTTAGGGGTCTAAGTGCAAAGTTGCCTAAACTTAAAGCGTATTCAAGAACGACGGAGGTGAACTACATGCGGAAAGAACGCCACAGTTATTAAGACACTTTATACGTAGAAATTAGCAAAGTTCAAGCCTACTGATAACGGCCTTAAGTCCCTTTCCTTCTAGTAAGTTTGCTAATCAACAGACCACATGGAACCTCCACCCAGACCCATTCTAGAAGTCGACTCTTTCCAGGGTGGGGTCTAATGAGGAAATTTAGAAGAAGTCTAAGAGGATAGTTTGCGTAACTATTGGCCCAGGACAGAATGTAGAAAATGGATGTTGATTCTTGGTGTATTTGTCGTTTGCTGAGAAACTGCCAGGTGTGGCTGCTGCCCGACACTTACCCGCATCCGCTTGATGCCCGCGCGGGTGACCTGCTGGCAGTCGTACAGCTCGAGGCGCTCCAGGCCACGACAGTTCTCCAGGTGCTCCAGGGCCACGTCAGTGATGAGGAGGCAGTTGTCCAGTTCCAGCACCCGCAGCCTCTCGTGGCCGCAAGGGCTGTTGCTCAGGTGCAGGATCCCATCATCCGTGATGAGCTCACAGTGGGACAGGCTCTGGAATGAGGGGAAGCACAGATGTTTGCTGGACCCTCTCATTCCAAGGCTCACGGCCCAGGAAGAGCAGGGAAGCCGGCCCAGGCAGCCGACCACTGAGCAGCGGGAGGATGGAGCACAAAGCTGTGGGCCCATGGGCAGCGGCTTCTCTCACCTTCCCGCCAGGTAAAGATGGGAACCGACACTGCAGAGGGCGGTCTGCGCCGTGAGGATCCTGAACTCACCTCTTCCTGCAAACAGCGAATCTACAGCTACACAGGGAACAGCTTCCTCCAGAAAAAAACATAAAAACTGGCTGAACGACTCTCCACGTTGGGCAGATGAGAGAAGGCCCACTTGGAAGCGGAAGGAGAGGCTGGGCCAGTCTGTCATGAACCCCGGCCCCAAGCGCGGAGACCCCCGGGCAGGAGGGAACTCATAACCTGGAGCTTCTCACTGAGGAGCGAACGGTTTAGAACGGTTTAACCCCACATTAGGCACCTGAACGTCTAGCTGGAAAAACCAACCCGCTGACCTCCGAGAGACCCAGAAACCACAGCAATGTGAGGAGGAATTCAAAGGACTTTCACACCCAGGCCCTCCCCACCCCCAGGGCCCAGATGATGGAGGGGAGCCCAGCCCAGGTGTGGGAGGCTCGCCTGCTAGGTGACACATTGGGGGGCCTGCTGGGGTGCCCCCAGGGCCTAGGGATGGGCGGGGGCCATCTTTGCACATTCCCTCTGCTGAGCTCCAGCCACTGGATGACATTTTCTTTTTTAAATTCTGGGCTTCTTCCTTCCCGGTGAGCACTATTTCGCATCCTCTCCCGGCCCTGCCTCTGCCTTGCACCAGGGTGCCATCCTCATTCTCTGTCTCTATGTTTCTCTCAGGGGGAGAGTTTCACGTGTGTCTGGTGCCCCCGTTTTTGCAGCTGTTGCCAGGGGACACGTCCATCTCCTGGCCTGCGGGGTCCCACGGGACTGTAACCAATGGAGAGATTGTTACGTGGCTCCCACGTCCCGGGATCAGCAAGAGAAAACACCCAGGAGTCGTCTTTCTCGGAAGGAGGACTAGGAGCTTGTCCTCACAGCTGCAGCCAGGGGCACAAGTTTCTAATTAAACACACATCCAAGGGCTGACTGTAATCCTTCCTAGAGACCCTGGAGGCTGATGCTGTCCTTGCTCTCCCCTCTGCCGTGCTCCAGAGCACCAGGATCTCCCAGAGGGAGCTTTTACATCTGCCTGGTGACCTGGTTTCTATTTCTGGTGCCCCAGTCTTTGTATAAGGTGCCCATGGGATGCTCCTTGCTCACCTGGCCCTGATGGCCAAAGAAGGCTTGTATTCCTGGGTCCCATGGGACTTTAACATGAAAGAGTTCTTGGCAGGCTACCACCCCCAGGGCACTTTACAGACAGCAGGCTGAAACACACCCCCAGCCTTTCTGGGAAAGAGGCCTATTTGCTTGTCCTGGAGCTTACAGGGCGGGCTTCAGGTCTGGTACACATCTAGAGGCCTACAGATGTGCTCTCAGCAAAGGTAGGTGCAGGTACATGCCATCTCTGCACTCTCCCTGGTCAGTATCCCCCCAGACAGGAGTTTATGCCCTTATCTGGGAAAAGAACCAAACAGAGGTCACGGAGCTGAAGAATACAACTGAACTGAAAAATAAAGTAGAAGGTTTCAAGAACAGACTAGATGAAGCAGATAAAAGGATCAGTGACTTGAAGACATGGCAGTGAAAATCACCCAATCAGAGCAGCAAAGAGAAAAAGAATGAAAAAAAGTAAAGAAGATACCCTAACAGACTTATGGGACAATATCAAGTGGACTAATGTTCTCATTATGAGGGTAACAGAAGGAGAAGAGAGAGAAAGAGGCAGAAAAGCTAATGGAGAAAATAATGGCTGAAAACTTCTCTAGGCTGGGGGAGGAAACACATCCAGATTCAGGAAGCCCAGAGAATTCCAAATAAGATGAGACCCACGCCAAAACACATTACAATTAAAATGTCAAAAATTAAAGAATCTTAAGAGCAGCAAGAGAAAAACAACTTGTTATATACAAGGGAACTCCCCGTAAGACTATCAGCAGGCTTTTCAGTAGAAACTTTGCAGGCCAGAATGGAGGGGCACAATATATTCAGAGTGCTGACAGAAATGAAAAAAAATTCCAACCAAGAATACTAAACCCAACAAAGTTATTCAGAACTGAAGGAGAGATAGGAATTCCCTGGCGGTCCAGTGGTTAGGACTCAGCGCTTTCACTGCTGGGGCCCAGGTTCAGTCCCTGGTTGGGGAGCTAAGATACTGCAAGCCACACAGCGTGGCCACAAAAAAAGAACGGAAGGAGAGAGTTTTCCAGACAAGCTAAAGCTAAACTAGTTCATCACCACTAAACCTGCCTTACAAGAAATGTTAAAGGGACTTTGTTAAGCTGAAAAGGGCACTAATTAGTAACAAGAAAACATGAAGGTACAAATCTCACTGGTAAAGGCTGTGATAAATCAGGGTGAAAGATAAAACTCTGTGGCATCAAGAAAATAATATAGTCTTTATTGGCTGCAATTCTTTATTCTTTAATAGCTAAAATTCTTAGATAGCTTCTAGGACCAATGAGCTGCATTAATATTTTAAAAGTCAAAAAAACTGGCTCTGGTACTGAAGAGGAAACCAGCCCCCCAATTATCAATAGAACCTGCTGATGACATCCTACAAACTAAAAACTGAAGTAACGAAGAGGATCCTTAACCTCCTTTGAACAAACTTCATGAACTCCTCTGTGTTCTTTTGAATCTGGAGTTCCCCTTGTTTGCAACTGTATATTTGACTTATTTTCAAAGAAACATGATGAGTTTCCCTTTCAAAATGGCCTTCTAGATTTGGTTTTTGTGAGAGTACAAGGCCCTTCCTCCCTTGAGGATCACAGAGCAGTTCCTGGAAGGGGTGGGGTATGTGCACACTTGCCTCCTTCACATGTGAAGAAGAACCAGGGAACTGAAGTTTAGCAAATGAGGTGTGATAGTTACCTGGCTCGGGGCTAGTGGTCACTTCCCTCATTTCTTCCTGCTTGCAGATCTTTAGTAAAAGCTAAAAACCAGATTTCAAAATTCTGAATCTATGGAGCTTTGCCCCAATAGCACTGGCTCCTCTGAGCTCCCCAGGCTGGGGGAGGACTCCCTGGGGTGGACCCCTGGCTCCAGCATGGAGAGCACTGTCTGGCCCTCCCCCAGGGAGGTGGGGACCGGCTGCTCCTAAGCGCGTGTCCCAGGCGCACCCGGGCTGCCCCGCACCAAGACTCTGCATCTGTGCTGTGAGACCTGCAGCAGCAGAAACGCACATCCAACAACCCTGAGCTTCCACTCACCCTTGGCTCTACCTGGGGGCTGACAGAGGCGCTGCTACCATGTCCGTAGCAGGGAGAGCCCCTGGAGTATCCGTTAACAAGGATCCAGACACACACTGCTGTGCAATTTCTGAGTGACGATAAAGTCTGTCTCTTCTGATGAATGATCTTTTCACTCTCCAGTGCCTAGAACAGTGCCCGGCGTGTAATGGTCCTCAAGAGGTGTTTGTAGAGTGAATTTGATGAATATAATCAGATTTAATCCACAGCATTTCCCTTTTCTGTGTGGGCTACCAGGCATCTCCAAAGCTAAGTTTAGATTTCAACTGCAACTGTTTCCCTGCTTTTCTGCTAATAATCCTCCAGGTATTTTTATTTTCATTTGAGGCTCTTATCTTGGACTTCTGGGTTTTATTATAGTTTATCTTTTACTCTAAGTCCCCTTTCTGGAAGTAGCTTGTATGAATATCGGGGAAGATGGAGAAGATTTCAGTCACCAGAATCCCCGCTGGGGAGAACACTATTTGGAAGACATTTCCTGACCCATCGCTGAGGTGGGCCTGCACTCCTGAGGAAGCAGGAGTTAGGGAGCTGGTGGAAGGCCTTGTCCCGTGCACACAAGAGACGACACTGCCCAAGGGGTGGGAGTCCAAGTCCAGGGTATCTCCGAGTCGGGGAGAGAGCCCTTGGGCAACAGGGAGGAGGGAGGTTAAAACAGGAAACAAAGCACGGGGCTCCTAACCTTCCCCACACCTCTGAGAAGCAGGCCATCTCAGGGACACGGGGACAAGGGGTGGAGAAAGCCCATCAGACAACTGGTTCTATCAATTATAAAACCAGATCAGAACTAATTTGGGAGTAAAGACATTAGAAAGACAAAATTATCTGCAGGTGTGTAGAGGGAAACAGTTTCAGCAGAGAATCTGGAAACAGGTAGGTTTCTGACTATCTCTGAAGTCTGCCACCAAACTCAAAGTCCCAGAGCTGTCCAAAGCCCAGCACACTTGTGCCTGAGGGAGAAGCATCCAGAAGGAATGTGGAAATAAGGAAAACTGGTGAGGAGAGTAACTCAAGGCCAAATGGAGCTCTAATGATGTTATAAAATCCTAGCCCTTGCTGACAGAGCAAGTTCAAAGGGGATAGAGAGAGCTGGCTTAAAAATCTGTCGTGTATCTCAGGACAGTGGGAAGACCAGACCCCACGGAAGCCACGAGATCTGGGTCCTTTGGGCAGTTGTGTAAATCTGGGCAAGCTTCTTAACCGCGCTGAGCCTCAGCTTCCTCACTGATAAAATAGGGATGTCCATGGTGCCCACATCACAGGGCTGTGTTGGGATTCAGTGAGTCAGTGTATCTGGTGGGAGCAGGCAGCCAAATGGGGACTCCACCCCTGCTTCACATCCAGCAGCCGGATGGGAAACGTGCATGCGACGTCTGCATGGCTAAGAGTGTCAATGACACTCTTCATTGCTCATTCTAGATCTTTCAGTATATTCTAATTCCCCCCCCCCCATAGATATTTGAGCAGATATGAAATGTAATATAAGGATGGCCTCATTTTAACCGTGCTAACTTTCACTATACCCGACATGATGAACATGAATTTGAGTAAGGACGCTGGTCCCTATATTAGGTTCACACCCTAAAATGAAAGCAGTGACATTTAGATACCCTGCCTCCCAAGTGAGCCCAACGCACAGACCTTTGAAACCAAGAATGATGACACCCTATGGAAAGGAAGGCTCTTGCTGTAGTACGGGGGTTCTTTCATCCCTAAGAGGTAAGTAACGTCACAAAAAGCTCAGACTCACCAGGGCTTGCAGTTTAGGACAGTGAATGGAGAGCTGGATGAGTGTGCTGTCGGTTATCTGGAGAGAAACACGTGGTGTCAGTGTGGCTTCTACACCAGAACTTAATACCTAATCCTGCTTCTCCTGAATACAAGAATCAAAAGGTGCAAAAGAGAATTAAAAACTCATCTCAAGCACACTTGGGCTGGGAGCCCGAGGGACAAAGGGACAAAGAGGGTCCCCCGAGATTCTTCTCTGTAGAGTCACCTCATCACTGGACATGCAAGCTTATTTCTCCCTTAAGTTTTGTGAAAATGAGTCCTTTTGTTTTTTTAATGTTTGGCAAAAGATGGTGCTATCCTGAACTTGGCTGTAACTCTGATGACTGAGAACAGCCCAAAGTTTATGCATCCCCCTCCCGTGGCCCTCACAGGTTCCCAAGCCCTTACACCTACGCTGGGGCAAGGAGGGTCCAGACAATGGCCAGTTGGCATCTCTGGTTACGCCTGTCAGTGGCTGAGGGGCGCCCTGCAGAGCTGTCAGGAGTCCACTCACCAAGATGCATTCTTCGAGATCCATCTTCTCCAGGTCATGACAATTCTGAAAAAGTCCATAAGAGTCCATAAGACACCCCATTCCGAAGGTGACCCAGTGAGCCAGCACTTTTGAGCAGGTGCCCTTTGAATCATATTCACTTTGGAAATGGGCATTAGGGCTGCATTTCCTTCTCTCATCCTGGAAAGGCAGTTGTCTGCACCTTCCCAGTGGCTCACAGGTATCAGCACAGAGATTTTAGCCATGGAATGGGCTCTGGGAGGTCGTGGGGGTGGGCGCTCAGCCACGGTGGGGATGGTGGAGGGCTGGGGTAGGAGGAAGAGTGTATCAGCATCCCCAGGAGGTCATGGGTTCTGGGCAGCAGGCCACAGGGGCCCCACAGTGGTTGGCACTGGCAGGGCAGTGTGGAGAGAGAGGGCAGAGGCAGAGCCCAGCCCAGCTGAGGGATGCTACTGAGAGGCTGAGTCGGGGTCTGTGTGAGGAAGGGCATCTCCCGGCAGGGAGGAGGCTCTTCTCATTGGGGTCCCACCTGACCAAGTGAGAGTGAGGTCCACGCCTGGTACAGGACCTGCCTAGCTTTCCAGCCTGCTGGGGAAAATTCAGAACACCCCCCACAAGGACTCTATTCTACTTGGTGCCTGTCATTTCTGAAGGTAGTTTTTTGCACACTCCAAGACCACTCCAATTCACTTTGACTGAGGGAGGTGAATTAGTTTGGTTTGATTTTGTAAAACCTCTGTCTTACCCGAGCTAAAAGTGTAAAGCCTGCATCAGTCAAATGGGAACATCGGGCAGCCTCCAAGATCCTGGGATAAGGAGTGCACAGAAGACAAAGTGGCGACTGGTTAACAACAGAAAAGCGTTCTTTACAATGCTCTGGAGTTTATTCCACTCTGTGACACAAAAAGGAGGCTCAGGAGGAATGTGACCTGCCCAAAGTCCCATCCCAAACTTGGTCAGTAAATCCAGGAATCTTCCCACAATACCAGCACATGGTTGCTGTTTTTAGATATTATTCTAATATGTGTTGACTTCTAAACAATTAAAATGTACTTTCACTCAACAAAATCATCTTGATATACTGCATTTATTGAAATTCCCAGTCACCCTAAAGGAAATTTTAAAAATTCACAGCCAATGAAAACATCCATGCTTAACAGGGATGGATGCTTAAATAATATTTTTAAGTTAAATTACTCCCTTATAGCAATAATTTTGACCTCCTTTCTGACCAGTTTTGACCACCTATATTCCTACCATGCAGAAACATCAAAATTCTCTAGAATCTTCCCTAATTCAACAGTAAGAAAAATGGGGAAAAGGCAAAATAAGACAATCCTCAGAAGGTATATAACCAAAAAAAAAAGGGGGGGGGGGGGCGGGGGGTACTTCTTTGGCAGTCCAGTGGTTAGGACTCCACGCTTCCACTGCAGGGGTCGTGGGTTCGATCCTCAGCCAGGGAACTAAGATCCTGCATGCCATATGGTGCAGCCAAAGGAAAAAAAAAAAAGATATCTAACTGGTGTATGAAAAATGGATCAGTTTCACCGATAAGTAAAGAATAACAAAACAAGTATCTTTTTTCTGCCTCTTTTGTAGGGGTTAAGGTTGCTGGTTCTAAAATCAAACTCTACAAGTTCAAATTCTAGTTTTACTTCTTACTTATCATGTGACCCAAGATAAATTATGTGCTTTGCTTTTTTTTTTTTGCGGTACGCGTGCCTCTCACTGTTGTGGCCTCCCCCGTTGCGGAGCACAGGCTCCGGACCCGCAGGCTCAGCAGCCATGGCTCACGGGCCCAGCCGCTCCGTGGCATGTGGGATCTTCCCGGACCGGGGCACGAACCCGTGTCCCCTGCATCGGCAGGCGGACTCTCAACCACTGCACCACCAGGGAAGCCCCATGTGCTTTTCACTGAGTCTCAGTTTCTCCTCTGCAAAACAAGTGAGAATACAGTACCTACACCTCCTAGCAATGCAGTGAGGACTAAGTGAGACAATGCTTGTGAAAGTGCTAACAAAGAGCCTGGAACATATATGAGTTCAACTGATGTTAAGCATGATTAGTATTTTGGTGCCATTATTAAAGTTTTAATATTCACAATATTACATGGAGAATCAGAAAATAAATCATTATTTGTTAAAACTTTTCTTCTTGCTAGGGAAAAATGATAAATAAGGTGGCTGTGATTTTTCCTCCTTCTGTGCATTTAGCAGCTGGTTTAGAGGAGAACCTGGTGCCATTTGGACATGAGGCTATCTGTCTGCTCACATGTCAAAGTAATATCAGGGCAACGAATAGCCAAAACAATCTTGAGAACGAAAAACGGAGCTGGAGGAATCAGGCTCCCTGACTTCAGACTATACTACAAAGCTATAGTAATCAAGATAGTATGGTACTGGCACAATAACAGAAATATAGATCAATGGAACAGGATAGAAAGCCCAGAGATAAACCCACACACATATGGTCACCTTATTTTTATATAAAGGAGGCAAGAATATACAATGGAGAAAAGATAGCCTCTTCAATAAGTGGTGCTGGGAAAACTGGACAGCTACATGTAAAAGAATGAAATTAGAACACTCCCTAACACCATACACAAAAATAAACTCAAAATGGATTAGAGACCTAGATGTAAGGCCAGATACTATAAAGCTCTTAGAGGAAAACATAGGCAGAACACTCTATGACATAAATCACAGCAAGATCCTTTTTGACCCACCTCCTAGAGAAATGGAAATAAAAACAGAAACAAATGGGGGATTCCCTGGTGGCACAGTGGTTAAGAATCTGCCTGCCAATGCAGGGGACGGGTTCGAGCCCTGGTCCGGGGAGATCCCACATGCCATGGAGCAACTAAGCCTGTGCACCACAACTACTGAGCCTGTGCTCTAGAGCCCGCGAGCCACAACTACTGAAGCCCGTGCACCTAGAGCCTGTGCTCCGCAACAAGAGAAGCCACTGCAATGAGAAGCCCGCGCACTGCAACGAAGAGTAGCCCCTGCTCGCCGCAACTAGAGGAAGCCTGCATGCAGCAACAAAGACCCAATGCAGCCAAAAATTTAAAAAAAAAAAAAAAACTAAAAATAGAACTACCATACAACCCAGCAATCCCACTACTGGGCATATACCCTGAGAAAACCATAATTCAAAAAGAGTCATGTACCACCATGTTCATTGCAGCTCTATTTACAATAGCCAAGACATGGAAGCAACCTAAGTGTCCATCAACAGATGAATGGATAAAGAAGATGTGGCACATATATACAATGGAATATTACTCAGCCATAAAAAGAAACAAAACTGAGTTATTTGTAGTGAGGTGGACAGACTTAGAGACTGTCATACAGAGTGAAGTAAGTCAGAAAGAAAAACAAATATCGTATGCTAACACATATATATGGAATCTAAAAAAAAGAAAATGGTTCTGAAGAACCTAGGGGCAGGACAGGAATAAAGACACAGACGTAGAGAAAGGACTTGAGGACACAGGGAGGGGGAAGGGTAAGCTGGGACGAAGTGAGAGAGTGGACATATATACACTACCAAATGTAATAGAGATAGCTAGTGGGAAGCAGCCGCATAGCACAGGGAGATTAGCTCAGTGCTTTGTGACCACCTAGAGGTGGGATAGGGAGGGTGGGAGGGAGACGCAAGAGGGAGGAGATATGGGGATTTATGTATATGTATAGCTGACTCACTTTGTTATAAAGCAGAAACAAATACACCATTGTAAAGCAATTATACTCCAATAAAGATGTTAAAAAAAAAAAGTAATACCAGGGCGAGGCAAATCAGGTGGGCACATGAGTGAAGTCCATCAGGAAATGAAGGCTCAGATTCCCTGGTGGTGGACAGTGTGGGACTCTCCACACATCCTTAAATGAACTAGATTACAGTGTCCCACACCCCAATACATCTGACAAAAGCCAACAACACAACCACTGCCTCCTCCTCAACCCACTGCCAGGCCTTTCTCCTCCTGCAGGAAGCCCTCCCAGTCAGCCCCAAGCTCTGAGTTGCAAAGCTGAAAGCGTGGTGCACTCACTGAAGTCTTGGGCAGTTCAAGGCTAGGGCTGTGAGGGAGGCATCCGTGAGGTTGCCGCAGCCAGACAGGCAGAGGGCCTGCAGCCGGTGGCAGCCCCTGCAAATCTGCACCACGCCTTCATCCGTAACGCGCTGGGGAGAACCAAAGCAGAAAGGAAAATCAGAAGGCACGGGCAACAGTGAAATGGGAGCCGCAGACAAATGGAGTCTCCTGTTAGTCAACTAGTTTAGGTTGCCAGTTACTAGCATTTTATCCTGATAATTTAATCAAAATAAGGTGAAGTACAGGGAAGACAGATATTTATGTTATTTCTGAACAGCTTTAAAATATTCAAGCATTACTAATGGAGAGTAAAATTTTTAAATTCCATTTTTCTACCCAGAATCGTTCGATTTTTTTTTCAGGAAATATTCATAAACTTGTGTTAAATATCAGATTTAATGAACAGCTCATGAGACTTGCTTAAGTGACATTAATTTTTGGTTGAATTTCTACATATTAATGCTTTAGATATCTACTATATAAATCATACATGTATTTTTATATTGCCTGAAATGTTTTAGAAAATAGCAAAATTAAGTAAATCACTAAATTATTAATAAATGGCTTAGAATTCTATGAATTTAGCCATGAAGATTCAAATTAATCTTTATTTGAATATGCTAATTTATGCAGAAATAAACAGATACATTTATATCATACTTCAAGCCACCTGCCAGTGCTGCCCTACATGCAATTCAAGGTCCTATTTTTGAACAGTGCAGCCCCATAAGGTCAATATTTGCCCAGAAGATAGTTTCTGCTTTACCTCCCACCATTAGGGAACTTAGGTTTATGATTCATTTACTAAGTGCCAAATACAACGGATTTCTCTTTTCTCAAAATTGACATTCTCCTTGAGAAACCCAGGTGGCCATAGCAAGCACCCTCTTCAATTACCAATATTTACAATGGCAGTGAAGAAAAATCATCCTTCACAGGCTAATAATGCACTGATGAAAATCACACCTTGCTCTTGAATATGCCCTTTATATTTCAAAGCACTTTCATATCTGTTATTTCATTTTATCCACTGAGACACCATGAGAGGTGTCATCACCCCCAGTTTATAAGTAAAGACAAGACACTGAGACCTTACCAGGAACTGTTTAGGTTAGTGACTAGTTCACAGCATTCCTGATGTCTTAAAATAAACCAAGACCCTGATCTATGCTGTTTTTAGGGGAAATGCCCATGGCTTTGTATTGGCCTTTTTGTTTAGATTGCTGTTCTTCCATCCTGTGGGAAACTGGGAGATCACATAAGGACACAGGATGTGAAATAAGGGTGTGGCAATCCTCCCACCTGCCTGGGCTGCTTCCCAGCAGGGCCCCAGCAGGTTCCTGACGGAGGGAACAGGAACAGGAGGGAGCTCACGTAAAAGGCATGTTACTTACTGAGCAGGACTGTAGGTTGAGGCTCACAAGCTCATGGCAGTAATTCTGAATGTGCTTCAGAGCTTCGTCTTCTAGCTGAGTGAATGGAGAAAACAAAAAAGAGATGGAACCAGGTGAGGGGACAGTGGGGCACAGGTTCCATAATCACGTGCACACACCTAACATTAGATACACGTTAGACAAGCCAGGCCGTGAGGACTCCCGGTACCTGCGTGCAGCCCCTCAGCAGCAGGGCTCTCAGGCCGCGACAACCCCGCACCAGGGCCTCGATGCCATCCTTCGTGATCTGATCACACCATGACAGGTTCAGGTACTCCAGGTGCCGACAGCCCTCACTGGAGAACAGGAAACAAAACCACACATGTGCAGTCCATCCCACGGAGACTTTAGGACCAACTCTGAGCTTAGTAGCCCACAAGCAGTTCAGGGGAGAGAGACCTCTGTAACCCGAGTCGCCCACTTCCTGTTCCAATGGGACCATGAGAAAGGTTTCAGACACACCAAAATGCTCAGAGCTTTGGGTATTGCTCATGACCACTAACAACAGGTTCTCTTACCTGATCCCCTTCAAGGAGCTGTTTGTAATGGACACACAGGAAGTCAGATCCAGATGTTTCAGCTTGGAACAGAATCTGCTAAGGCTGTAACACGTGCTGAAAAAAATCAGATGCACTAAAGGTATTTTCAACCACCTTTCTCTCCCCTCACTCTCCCCACGGCCAACCAGTCACCAAAGTAATTTCCACTACTTACCTGTCAGTGATTTTTGTGCACCCATTGAGGTTTAAATGTTCAATGTTTCTGCAGTTCTGTGCAAAGGTCCTAAAATGAGAAAACATTTTAAAACTCCCTGCAAGTTGCTAGGCAGCCACTAGAGGGCATGTATAACCATTTACATTTAGAACAATGCTCTTCAAAATTTTATTTTATTGTGGAAAGGATACTTAACGTGAGATCTACCCTCTTAACAAGTTTTTAAGTATATAATATATAATTGTTGACTACAGCTACCAGTGTTCTTCAAACTCTGATGAGCACATGAAACAACTGAGGTTCTTCTCATAGTGCAGAATCTGATGGTAGATCCAGGCAAATTGCTTGGTGGTCTGCATTTCTAAGACGTTCCCGAGCGATACTAGTGCTGCTACTCTGGGGACACCACTTTGGAAAGCAAAGCCCTAGACTGACTACATATCAGTTGAAACTCTTCTTCACTCAGATTTTGGCGGTCATCTGAGAGTAGAGATCTGGCTCCCTGTTCCTTCTCCTCTGTAGAAAAATCAGCTGGCAGCAAGGAGGCTTGAGTCTTGTGCCATGCTGTCACTTGGTTACCCCAGGGCCCTTCTGGAGAAGCCATCTCCGGCCACCGATAGGGTCAGTAATTGATCAGTATCAAGAACCATCATTTACTGATGAGGACACTGAGCCATGAAGGGTGATGTCCTCAATGATTTGTGGGCTGGCAGCAAGGCCAGAAGCAGAAAATTAAACATCCCTTACTCACCACTTATTCCTTAACATATTCAGCAAGGACTGGCTCAGGTCATCTGCATTTTCCTGAAATATGGCTTCTGCAGTATCTTATAGGAATGAATCCTGATGCTTCCATGCATACCCCTACGTCTCCAAAACCTGGCCTCAAACCAGATGTCACTCTTACCTGTTACTTCCGCTCTGCTACGCTACAGGGAAAGGGAACTCAGCTGGAGCCTGGTGGACTCCCTGAGCTGAGGATATACAGCCAAAAGTCTGAGCAAGGCAATCAGAGGTATCAGAGAAGAGTACAAGAATGGAGAAAATGTCAGAGATCTGCAGAGCGTTCCCCTCAGGAATTCAGTAGAGTACTAGTCAGAGTGTGCATGTGAGGAAGTTACCCAAAGCCAGGGAAAGACTCAACAAGCAGCATTAGAGGGGACAGCAGCCAGAGCTCACCCAGGGCCATGAATAGTAAGTACCCATTCCCACCAGACAACAGTGAAAAATGTCATAATTTGTGGGGCACTGGGTAGAGTACTGAGAAGCGTCTTGCTTCAGGAGTGGAGTACAATTATCCCTAGACTAACCACTGCTTTGGTCCAACCCAACAAATTAAAAAAAAAAAAAAAAATCTCAAAGGAACTATGTCCAAGTAACTCAACTGCATCTCAGAACAAAACTCAAGTATATTTATAGGAATACAAAAATATTCTGCACCCAAAGTAACATTCACAATGTCTGGCACTGAACAAAAAATTACCACCCATTCAAAGAAGAGGGAAAAATATATCCATAATGAGGAGGAAATTCAATCTATCAAAGCTGACCCAGAAACTAGAAATAGCAGACAAAGGCATTAAAAGTTATCATAACTATGTTCTGTAGAATACAGTTCTATGAAGCTGGAGTGAAGATGTTACATTAAACATCTCATGTTTATTAAACATGTTATGTTTATTAAACACGTTATATAGAGACATGAAAGATATACAAAGATACAAATTAAACTTTTAAATATGAAAACCACAAGGGCTGAGATGAAAATTTACTGGGTGGGATTAACAGCAGATGAGACATTGAGAAAGAAAAGATTAGTGAACTTAAAGACACAGCAGGAGAAAGTATCCAAAATGAAATATGGAAAGAAAACAAGAAAAAAAGAACAGAGCATGAAAGAACTGTGGGACAGCTTCAAACAACCTAATGAACGTGCAAGTGGATCCCTAAAGAATGGGAGAGTGGGGCGGGGGGAAAAAATCTGAAGAAATAAAGGTCAAAAGTTTTATGACAATTATAAACCTACAAGTCCAAGAAACTCAAAAAATTCCAAGCACAAGAAACATGAAGGAAAATCCACCAAGGCATAGCTTAACCAAATTGGTCAAAACCAGTGACAGAAAAAACATTAAAAGCACCCAGAGAAAAAAGATATGCCTAATACAGAGGAATAAAATAAGGGTGACAGAAGATTTCTCACTGATAACAAAAAAGAAAACAGAGGAGTAGCATCTTTAAAATACTGAAAACAAAAAACTGTCAACACAGAATTCTATATTCAGCAAAAATATTTTTCAAAACTGAAGGGAAAATAAAGATTTTTTCAGGCGTAAGTGCTGAAAAAATTCATCAGATATGCAGTGCAAGAAATCTTAAAGAACATTCTCCAAGCAGAAAAAAAAAATGACATAAGATGAAAATTTGTGTCTATACAAAGAAATGAAGGATACTGTAAATAGTAACCACTTGAGTATAGAGAGCCAATTTTTTAATTATTTAAATCTCTTTAAAAATAATTGACTGTTGGGCTTCCCTGGTGGCGCAGTGGTTGAGAGTCCGCCTGCCGATGCAGGGGACGCGGGTTCATGCCCCAGTCCGGGAAGATCCCACATGCCACGGAGCGGCTGGGCCCGTGAGCCATGGCCGCTGAGCCTGCGCGTCCGGAGCCTGTGCTCCGCAACGGGAGAGGCCACAACAGTGAGAGGCCCGCGTACCGCAAAAAAAATAAATAAATAAAAATAATTGACTGTTAAAACAAAAATACTAACGATCTAGTGTGGATTTCATACCATATTTGGAATTTTAAAGTGTATGGCAATAACAGCATGAAGGCTGAGCAAAGGAAAATGGAAGTATGATGTAATATAATTTTAGGATTGACTAAAATCACTTTAAAATCTACAATATAAACTCAAAAATAACCACTAAGATTACAAAATAATGAGTTATAGCTACTAGGCAAAAAAAAAAAAAGATATAAAATGTAATCATAAAAAATACTCAACCTATGGGCTTCCCTGGTGGCGCAGTGGTTGAGAGTCTGCCTGCCAATGCAGGGGACACGGGTTTGAGCCCTGGTCCAGGAAGATCCCACATGCTGTGGAGCAACTAAGCCCACGCAAAACTACTGAGCCTGTGCTCTAGAGCCTGCAAGCCACAACTACTGAGCCCACACACCATAACTACTGAAGTGTGTGCACCTAGAGCCCGTGCTCCACCAGAGAAGCCACCACAGTGAGAAGCCCACGCACTGCAATGAAGAGTAGCCCCCACTCGCTGCAACTAGAGAAAAGCCTGTGTGCAGCAATGAAGACCCAATGCAGCCAAAAATAATTAATTTAAATATATATATATATATATATATATATATATATATATATGTTACAAGAAGGAGCTTCCACATTAAGAAACTAGAAAAAAGAAGACCACATGAAACCCAAAATAAAGTAAATAATAGAGACCAGAGAAGAAATCAATGAAGTAGAAAACATAAAAACAATGAAAAAAATCAACGACATCCAAAGCTGGTTCTTTGAGAATATCAATAAAATTAATAAACCCCTAGGTAGACTGACCAGGAAAAAAAGACAAAAATTACCAATATCAGAGAAATTTACTCATCTTTACTCTTTAAAAATTGGTATCAATGTCAGTAAAAAATTCAAAGAATATATATATTGCAATAGGCACTATACAATCATTGTGATTTTTATTAGACGTGGCAACTACTTTCATACAGTAAAAAAACCAAACAAACAAAATTACCCAAATCAAGAATAAAGAGAGGAACTTTCACTACAGATGTTACAGATATTAAAATGATAGTAAGAGGGTATTACTCACAACTTTATGCCAAAAGTTCTAGAACTTAGGTGAAATGGACAAAATCTTTGAAAGGTAAAAACTACACCAAAGCTCACTCAAGAAGGAATAGAAAACCTGGACAGTTCTATATATATTAGAAAAATAGAATTTGCAGTTAAAACCCTTTCACAAAAGAAACATGCAGGCCCAGCTGGCCTCAATGGTGAATTCTACCAAACATTTAAGAAAAACAATACAAATTCTACATAAACTTTTCCAAAAAAAGTGAAGAGGAGAAAACACATTTCAACTCATTCTATAAAGGCCAGTAGTACCTTGATACCTAAACCAGACAAAAATATCACAAGTAAACCACAGAACAATATCCCTCACAAACAGAGGTAAAAAATTTTAACAAAACTTTAGCAAACAGGATCCAACAACATGTTAAAAATACAGTACATGACAACTCAAGAGGGACTTATCTGAAGGGTGGAAGGTTGGTTTAACATTCAAACATCAACCAATGTAGGAAGAAGGGGATCAAGATAGCAGAGTAGGAGGATGTGGAGCTCATCTCCCCCATGAACACATCAAAAATACGTCTACATGAGGAAAAATTCTCACAGAAAACGAACTAGAAACTGGCACAACTCCTAAACAACCAAAGCTGCAAGAAAAATCTCCATGTAACTGGGTAGGACCAAAAAAATGGCAGGGGGCACAGGGTGGGGGGAGGGCATCAGGTCGGGATCTGCACCCCTGGGAAGGATCTGAAAGGAAGAGAAAGTCCACACCGGTGGACCCTTGCCCTGGGGAGGGAGCAAGTCGACTCACAATCTGGGCATCCCAGGCCTGGGGTCTTGCAAAAGAAGACAAGCCCCCTTGCCTGCTGGGAATCCACTGAGGCACAGAAGGGCTGGAGTAGCCTAGTCTCTACTTGTGAGGAGTGTGCACGTTCTGGCTTGCTAACAATCAGGGCGGAGAGAGCCTTGCACTGGCGGCTGCCGCCTTGCTGCACTTCCCAACCTGAAGGGGAGAACACCTCGGCCCTGCTCACTCCACGCCGCAGCCTGGTGTGAGATCTGGGCAAAGATTCAGTCTAGCTATGCAGACACACACCTAGGGTGTGATCCAGGCAGAGCGGCAGATACCACTGTCAACATTCACATAGGGCAGCGGGTCTAGCTGTGGCAGACACTGTATGTGTGCACACTGGGGAGCACTCCAAGAATGTGCAACAGCTAAGTGCTGCATCCCAGGCAGACAGGCCCTGGGCAGCAGTATGCATGCAGCATTTCATTTTCCAGCAAGAGCACTCTGACTCCACCCAAGGGCTCCACCTCTAGCTTAGCCCTAGACCTGGGGCAGACAGGTGCTGTGAGAAGACTACCACAGAGGCAGCCCAGATCTCAGGTGGCAGCACAGTCACCTCAATTCCTGCAGCCACAATGCCCTGGCCCCGAGCCCCAGCCTACTCCACACCATGGCCTTGCGCTAGATCTGGGATAAACACAACAGAGAAAGGGATGCAACCTTGGGCTGCTTCAGAGCGGGACTGCCGATGCCTACACAGGTGGTACACAGGTTGTACACAGGTTTGCTGTGACCACACAGGCTCACCTGCTTCAGCAATAAGCTCCTTTGGCGCAGGACATGCCCTCAAGGACAATGGAGCCTGATCAAACCTGACCCTCAGAGCTCCTACTCCAACATCCAGGGAGCAGACCCTGCCCTCGACAGGGTAGTGACAACGATGCAGCAAACAGAAAGCCCCGCCTCACATCCAGCACAAGCTCAATACACTACACCACCAAACACAGCCCCTATCTGTGTTTGTACCCTATCAAGGGTATACCACCCAGCACACTCTGAGGAAAGATGTGGCTGGCATCCATACCAAAACCAGCCCTCACACCAAAGACACTGGACACAAACTGTCTACACACTGATGCTCCCACATAAAAACAGCCCTTCAAAACCACAGTAGATGTTTCTCCTAAATTCATAGAGACAAAGAAAGTTAAGTAAAATGAAAAAGCAGAGGAACTACTACCAATTAAACAGTGACAGAAATCTCCTGAAAGAACAAATAATGTCTACTAGACCCCAAATTCAAAAAGGAGATAACAAAAAAGATAAAGGAATCAAGAAGGATTAGCAATAGAAATATATAGCAAGGTCACTGTAACAAGGAACTAGAAACTATAAAGATGAACCACTCAAAAGCAGACAATTCAATTGTTGAGAAAAACCAATCTAGAAACAATGGAGAGCAGACTAAAAGACACAGAAGAATAAATAAGTGATCTGGAAAACAGAATAATGGAAATCACCCAATAGAAGAGCAGACAGAAAGACAAATGAAAAAAACTGAAAGCAACATACAAGATCTATGGGATAATATAAAGCATGCCAACCTACACATAATAGGGGTTCTGGAAGGAGAAAAGGAAGAGAGGGGGATAGAAAATGTATTTAAAGAAATTATGGGAGATTGGATCAAGATGTTGGAGGAGTAGGACATGGAGCTCACCTTCTCCCACAAATACATCTACATGTGGAACAGTTCTCACAGAACATCTACTGAATGCTGGCAGAAGACCTCAGACTTCCAAAAAGGCAAGAAACTCCCCCATGTACCTGGGTAAGGCAAAAGAAAAAAAAAAAGAGAGAAAAAATCGAGACGCAACCTGCACCCCTGGGAGGGAGCTGTGAAAGAGGAAAGGTTTCCACATACTGGGAAGTCCCTTCACTGAGATCAGCTGGGACAGAGGGGGAGCTTCAGAGCCTTGGAGAAGAACGCAGCAATTGGTTTGCAGAGGGCAAAGTGGAGAGAGACCTGCGCAGAAGGTCAGTGCTGCCCAGCACTCCCTGGCCTGAGACGCTCATCTGCTGGGGCAGGAGAGGCTGGGTGCAGAGGCTCAGGCTTCGGAGGTCAAATCTGGAGGAGAGGACTGGGGCTGGCTGCATGGAGACACCCTGAGGGGGCTAGGGTGTGGTGAGACACAACCAACGGAGTATGGGACGAGGCCTGGGCCCACCAGAGAGGCAGGGCACAACTGTTGGGGAGCACTCAAAGGGCAGGCCACCATAGGAGGTTCTTTCTCCATGAGCTCCCTCAGGCAGCAGGGCACCACCTACACGAGCTCCAGGGGCTGGTGTGAGCCACCGCACTGCCATCTCAGACCCCAGAGGCAGGCGCAGACCGCCGCTGCCACAGAGGGTCCCGTGACCAGGCACCAACTCCTGCCCCCAACTCCCTGGGAACAACCACGACCACCGCTGAGGGTACCGCAACCCAGTGCCAACCACTGCCCTCCCCTCCCTAGGAGCGAATGCAGCCCGCCACCGCTGCCACCAAGGGTCCCGCGACCAAGAGCCAAGCACTGTCTCTGCCTTCCTGGAAGCATGAATGGAACATGCACCTGACACCCCCTATCAAGGGGATAACAACCAGCACACGTGGAGGAAAGAGACAGCAAGCATCCAAACCAAAAACAGCCCTCACAGCAAAAAAATATTGAACCTACACAAGCTATGCAGGGAGGCTCCTGCATATAAACAGCCCTCCGTGACTACAGTAGATAATTGTTTCTCCTAAACTCACAAAGTAAGAGAAATATAAGCAAAATGAAGGAGAGGAACGATTCCCAGTTAAAAGACCCAGAGAATTCCCCTGAAGGAACAAACAATGAAACAGACCTCTTCAGTCTAACAGACACTGAGTTCAAAAAGGAACAAATGAAAATACTGAAGGAATCAAGAAAGGCTACTGACAGAAATGCACATTACTGTAAAAAGGAACTAGAAACTATGAGGAGGAGCCAAGAAAAATGAGAAAACTCATTTGCCAAGATGAAAACTGAGCTAAAGGCACTGAATGGCAGAATAAATAATGCAGAGGAAAGAATAAGTGATCTGGAAGATAGAATAATGGAAATTACCCAATCAAAACAGCAGACAGCATAGGCTTCCCTGGTGGTGCAGTGGTTGAGAGTTCGCCTGCCGATGCAGGGGACACGGGTTCGTGCCCTGGTCCGGGAAGATCCTACATGCCGCGGAGCGGCTAGGCCCGTGAGCCATGGCCGCTGGGCCTGCATGTCCGGAGCCTGTGCTCCGCAACGGGAGAGGCCACAACAGTGAGAGGCCCGCGTACCACAAAAAAAAAATGAGGGGATGGAAAAAGATATTTCATGCAAACGGAAATAACAAGCAAGAGGGAGTTACAATATTCATATCAGACAAAATAGACTTTAAAGCAAAGGCTATAAAGAAAGATAAGGAAGGACACTCCATGCTGATAAAAGGACCAACACAAGAAGAGGATTTTACACTTGTCAACATATATGCACCTAATATAGAAGCATACAAATACATAAAACAAATACTAACAGACATAAAAGGAGAAACTGACAGGAATTCAATAACAGTAGGAGACTTTAACACCCCACTCACATCAATGGACAGATCTTCTAGACAGAAAATCAATAAGGCAACAGAAGTCCTAAATGATACAACAGAACAGATAGACTTAATTGATATTTTCAGGACATTACATCCAAAAACAAACAAACAAAAAACAGAACACATTCTTTTCAAGTGCATATGGACTGACCACATACTAAGGCACAAAACTAACCTCAACAGATTTAAGAGTATAGAAATTATTTCAAGGGACTTCCCTGGTGGCGCAGTGGTTAAGACTCCACGCTCCCAATGCAGGGGGCCTGGGTTCGATCCCTGGTCCAGGAACTAGATCCCACATGCGTGGCGCAACTAAGAGTTTGTATGCTACAACTAAGGAGCCCATGTGCCGCAGCTAAGGAGCTGGTGAGCCACAACTAAGGAGTCCGCCTGCCACAACCAAGACCCGACACAACCAAATAAATAAATAAATGTATATTTTTTTTTAAAAAAAAAAGACAAGCCTCTCACCCTTAAAAAAAAAAAGAAAAAAATTATTTCAAGACTCTTCTCTGACCACAATGGCATGAAACTAGAACTCGACCACAGGTTTCATTGTGACAAGGGGCACAAAACTTGTGGCCTTCCTATGAACAAATACCAAACATGTGCTCCCCTGCACCTCCATGTGGCTGCTGGGCAGGACCAGTGGGACAGGGCTCAAAACTGGAAGAAAAGCTACAGTATTTAGTGGGGGAGTTTGCCACCTAGAGCCGTGGTTCATGTATGGGCAGGTCACGAGTGGTCTTATAAACATAAAGGCTTTGAACCTCTCTTTTCAAGGAGAAAGAAAAAAGAACAATAGATTTGAACTATATGCCATTCCGGAAAAGGCAAAACTATGGAGACAATAAAAAGATCAACAGTCGCCAGGAGTTTGGGAGATGAATACACAAAGCGTATAAGTTTTTATGAGCAGTGAAAATACTTTGAATGACATAATGATGGATATATGTCATTATACTTTTTGTCCAAAATAGAATGTGCAACATTATTCACTTCATTAAAGTGAACCCTAAGGTGAACTGTGGACTTTGGTGGGTATGATGTGTCAATGCAGTTCATCCCTGTTTTTTTTTGTTTTTTTTTAAAAAAGTACCCCTCTGTTGATAATGGCTACGCATGTGAGGGGACTGGGTATATGGGGAATTTCTGTACCTTCCTGTCAATTTTGTTGTAAACCAAAACTGCGTTAAAAAAAGTCTCAAAAAAAAAAATTAACACTCAGGGTAGACCTTTTTGGCAAAACATTTCTTTCACTTTTAAGTATACATATTATATATGTATGTGTGTTTGTTGGACTGTGATGTAAAATGTATTTTTTAGATCAGAACAGTTTGCAGGCCACTGTAGTTAAATTATACTGGCAAATAAAGGCACAAATTAACCTCAAAACAACAAAAAAAAAGAAAGAAAAGAAATCAACCACAGGAAAAGAAATGAGAAAAAAATGATTACATGGAGACTAAACAACATGCTACTAAAAAACCAATGGATCAACGAGGAAATCAAAAAGGAAATTAAAATACCTTGAGACAAATGACAATAAAAACACAACCACACAAAATCTGTGGGATGCAGGAAAAGCAGTTATTAGAGGGAAATTCATAGAGATACAGGCCTTCCTCAAAAAACAAGAAAAATCTAAAATAAACAACCTAACCTACCACCTAAAAGAGTTAGAAAAAGAAGAACAAACAAAACATAAAGTCAGCAGAAAGAAGGAAATAATAAAGATCAGGGAGGAAATAAATAAAATATAGATTAAAAAATCAATAAAACCAAGAGCTGGTTCTTTGAATGGGTAAACAAAATTAACAAACCTCTGGCCAGGCTCACCAAGAAGAAAAGAGAGAGAACCCAAATAAACAAAATAACAAATGAAAAAGAAGAAAGCTCGACTGATACTTCAGAAGTACAAAAAACTCATAAGAGAATACTATGAACAATTATATGCCAACAAATTTGACAACCTAGAAGAAATGGACAACTTTCTAGAAACATACAGCCCATAAAAATTTAATCAAGAAGAAACAGATAATTTGAACAGACCAATCACTAGGACTGAAATAGAATCTGTAATAAAAAAAAAAACACCTCACTACAAAGGAAAGTCCAGGACCAGATGGCTTCACAGGCAAATTCTACCAAACATACAAAGAAGAATTTATACCGATTCTTCTCAAACTCTTCGAAAAGACTTAAGAGGAGGGAACACTCCCAAAGACTTGTGATGAAGCCACCATCACCCTGATACCAAAACCAGACAAAGTATCACCAAAAAAAGAAAAAAATCCTCAACAAAATATTAGCAAACCAAATTCAACAACACACACAAAAAATCATACACCACAACCAAGTGGGATTCATCCCAAGTTCACAAGGATGGTTCAACATATGCAAATCAATCAATGTAATACACATTAACAACAACAAAAAAAATCAAAAACCACATGATCACCTCAATAGATGAGGAAAAAGCATTTGACAAAATTCAACATCCATTCATGATAAAAACTCTTACCAGGGGCTTCCCTGGTGGTGCAGTCGTTGAGAATCCACCTGCCAGTGAAGGGGACACGGGTTCGATTCCTGGTCCGCCAAGATCCCACATGCCGCAGAGCAACTAAGCCCATGCGCCACAACTACTGAGCCTGTGCTCTAGACCCTGTGAGCCACAACCATTGAGCCCGCGTGCCACAACTACTGAAGCCTGCGTGCCTTGAGCCCGTGCTCCACAACGAGAGAAGTCACCACAATGAGAAGCCCACGCACTGCAACAAAGAATACTCCCCGCTTGCCACAACTAGAGAAAGCCCGCGCACAGCAACAAAGACCCAACACAGCCAAAAATAAATAAATAAATAAATAAATTTTTTAAAAAACAAAACTCTTACCAAAGTGGGTATACCAGGAACATATCTCAACATAATAAAAGCTATTCACGACAAACCCACAGCCAATATAATACTCAACAGTGAAAAGCTGATAGTCTTCCTGCTAAAATCTGGAACCAGGATGCCCACTCTCACCACTTCTATTCAGCATAGTAATGGAAGTCCTAGCCACAGCAATCAGACAAGAAGATGAAACAAAAAGTATCCAAATTCGAAGGGAAGAGATAAAATTGTCACTATATACAGATGACATGATACTAGATATAGAAAACCCTAAAGACTCCACACAAAAACTACTAGATCTAATAAATGAATACAGCAAAGTAGCAGGATACAACATTAGCACTCAGAAATCGGTTGCATTTCTTTACACTAACAATGAAATATCAGAAAGGGAATGTAAAAAAAAAAAAAAAAACCTTTTAAAATCACACCAAAAAAAAAAAATACCTAGGAATAAATTTGACCAAGGAGGTGAAAGACTTATACACTGAGAACTATATAAAACTTATACACTGAGAACTATAAAACATAATAAAGGAAATTAAAGAGGATTCAAAGAAATGGAAGATATCCTATGTTCTTGGACTGGAAGAATAAATATTGTTAAAATGGCCATAGTACCCAAAGCAATTTACAGATTTAATGCAATCCCTATCAAATTACCAATGACATTTTTCACAGAACTAGACAAATAATCCAAAAATTTATATGGAACCATAAAAGACCCAGAATTGCCAAAGCGATCCTGAGGGGGAAAGAAAAAAAAAAGCAGGAGGCATACCTCTTCCAGACTTCAGACTATACTACAAAGCTACGGTAATCAAAACAGCATGGTACTGGTATAAAAACAGACATATGGATCAATGGAACAGAACAGAGAGACCAGAAATAAATCCACACACCTATGGCCAATTAATCTTTGACAAAGGAGGCAAGAATATAAAATGTGAAAAAGCAAGTCTCTTCAGCAAGTGGTGCTGGGAAAGTTAGACAGGTGAACGTAAATCAATGAAGTTAGAACACACCCTCACGCTATGCACAAAAATAAACTCAAAATGCCTTAAAGATTTAAACATAAGACATGACACCATAAAACTTCTGGCCAGGCTCACCAAGAGCATAAGCAAAACATTCTCTGACATAAATGTTTTCTTAGGTCAGTCTTGCAAGGCGATAGAAATAAAAACAAAAATAAACAAACGGGACTGAATCAAACTTACAAGCTTTAGCACAGCAAAAAAAAAAAAAAAGACAACCTACAGAATGGGAGAAAATATTTGCAAATGATGCAATCATCAAGGGCTTAATCTCCAAAATATACAACAGTTCATACACTTAACAACAAAAAAAAACAAACAACCTAATCAAAAAATAGGCAGTAGACCTTAACAGACATTTCTCCAAAGAAGACATACAGATGGCTAGCAGGCACATGAAAAGATGCTCAACATCACAAATTATTAGAGAAATGAAAATCAAAACTACAATGAGGTACCACCTCACACCAGTCAGAATGGCCATCATTAAAAAGTCTACAAATAACAAATGGTGGAGAGGGTGTGGAGAAAGGGAACCCTCTTACACTGTCGGTGGGAATGTAAGTTGGGGCAGCCACTATGGAAAACAGTATAGAGGTTCCTCAGAAAACTAAAAATCAAATTACTATATGATCCAGCAATCCTACTCCTGGGCATACCCACAGAAAACTGTAATTCAAAAAGGCACATGCACCCCTATATTCATAGCAACATTATTCACAATAGCCAAGACATGGAAACAACCTAAATGTCCATCAACAGATGAATGGCTAAAGAAGACATGGTACATATAGACAATGGACTACTACTCAGCCATAAAAAAGAATGAAATAATGCCATCTGCAGCAACATAGATGTAACTAGAGATTATCATACTAAGTGAAGTAAGTCAGAAAAACAAATACCATATGATATCACTTATATGTGGAATCTAAAATGTGGCACAAATGAACCTATCTATAAAACAGAAACAGACTCACAGACATAGAGATCAGACTTGTGGTTGCCAAGGGGGATGGGGAGAGGGAGAGGGATGGACTGGAAATGTGGGGTTGGTAGATGCAAACTATTACACTTAGAATGGATAAACAACAAGGTCCTACTGTATAGCACAGGGAACTATATCCAATCTCCTGGGATAAACCGTAACAGAAAAGAATATTTTAAAAAAAGAAAAGAATATTAAAATATATATATATACACATACATATATATGTATGTATAACTGAGTTACCTTGCTGTACAGCAGAGATTGGCACATTGTAAATCAACTATACTTCAATTAAAAAAAAGAAAGAAAGAAACTATGGCTGAAAACTTCCCAAACCTAAAGAAGGAAACAGATATCCAGAAAGCACAGAGGGTCCCAAACAAGATGGACCCAAACAGACCCACACCAATACATACAATTAAAATGGCAAAAGTTAAACAGAGGATTCTAAAGATAGCAAGAGAAAAACAAAAGAGTCATTTACAAAGGAACCCCCATAAGGCTATCAGTTGATTTCTAGCAGAAACATTGCAGGCCAGAAGAGAATGGCATGATATATGCAAAATCCTGAAAGGGAAGAACCTGCAACCTAGGATACTCTACTGACCAAGCTTATCATTTAGAATAGAAGGAGAGATAAAGAATTTCCCAGACAAGCAAAAACTGAAAGAATTCACAATACTAAGCCTACTCTAAAAGAAATATTATAAAGGATCTTCTCTAAATAGAGAAGCAAGAAAGCTAAACAAAAGAGAAAATCACAATAGGAAAGGCAAATATACAAAAAGATTGAAGATCACTTAAATAGATTAGTACATAGATTAAAAAACAATCAAAAAATTTTGTAGACGCAATTATAAATACAATAAATAGTAAAAGAATAAGCATTAAGATGTAAAATAGGACATCGAAATCACAAAATGTGGGGGAGGGGAGTATAAAAATGTAAATCTTGGGAATTCCCTGGCGGTCCAGTTGTTAGGACTCCACACTTCCAAGCCAGGGTGCACAGGTTTGATCCCTAGTCCAGGAACTAAGATCCTGCATGCTGCACGGCGCAGCCAAAAAAATTAAATTAAAATTAAAAAGTAAATCTTTTAGAATGTGTTTGAACTTGTATGACTATTAGTTTAAAGCAAGTAGATATAGTTATGGGTCAGCATACTTGAACTCCAGGGTAAACACAAATCAAAAATATACAGGAGATTCGACAAAAAACAAAAAGAAAGGAACTCAAGCATGCTACAAAAGAAGAACATAAAACCACAAAAGAAATGAACAAAGAAGAACTACAAAAACTGGAAAACAGGAATTAAAATGGCAATAAATACATACCTATTAATAATTACTTTAAATGTCAATGGGCTAAATGCTCCAATCAAAAGACATACAGTGGCAGACTGGATAAAATGTAAGAACCTACAATACGCTGCCTACAAGAGACTCACTTCAGGGCAAAAGACACACACAGAGTGAAAGTGAGGGGATGGAAAAAGATATTTCATACAAATGGAAATGACAAGAAAGTGGGGGTAGCATACTCATTTCAAACAAAATAGACTTTAAAACAAAGGCCATAAAGAAAGACAAAGAAGGACATTATATAATGATAAAGGGTTCAATACAAGAAGATATTACACTCTTTAACATAAATGTACCCAACACAGGAGCACCTAGATACATAAAATACTAACTGACATAAGGGGAGAAATGGACAATAATACAATAATAGTAGGAGACTTTAACACCCCTGACATCAATGGACAGACTATCCAGACAGAAAGTCAGTAAGGAAACAGAGGTCCTAAATAACACAACAGAACAGTAGAACTTAATTGCTATCTACAGGATACTACACACACACGCACCCAAAGGAATACACATTCTTTTCAAGTGTGCATGGAATATTCTCTAGGATAGATTACATACTAGGTCACCAATAAAAGCCTCAACAAATTTAAGAAGACAGAAATTATTTCAAGCATCTTTTCTGACCACAACCAGAAACTAGAATTCAACCACTGAAAGAAAAAATAAATGAACAAATATATGGAGATTAAATGACATGCTACTAAAAAAAGTGGGTCAACAATAAGATAAAGAAATCAGAAAATACCTTGAGACAAAAGAAAATGAAAGCACGACCTACAAAATCTATGTGACACAGCAAAAGCAGTTCTAAGAGGGAAGTTCATAGTGATATAGGTCTTCCTCAAGAAACAAAAAAATCTCATATAAGCAAACTAAACTACCACCTAAAAGAATTTTAAAAAGAACAGACAAAAACCCAAAGTCAGGAGAAGGAAGGAAATAACAAAGATCAGAGAGGAAATAAATAAAATACAGATTTTTTAAGAAACAGAAAAGATCAGGGACTTCCCTGGTGGTCCAGTGGTTAAGACTCCACACTCCCAATGCAGGGGCCCTGGGTTTGATCCCTGGATGGGGAACTAGATCCCACATGCATGCCGCAACTAGGAGTCCGCATGCCGCAACTAGGAGTGCGCATGCCACAACTAAGGCCCCGCATGCCACAACTAAGACCCAGCACAGCCAAAATAAATATAAATTTTTTTAAAAAGAGTTCTCATCACAAGGGAAAAAAAATTTTTTTTTCAAGAAATAGAAAAGATCAATAAAACCAAGAGCTGGTTTTTTGAGAAGATTTTTTAAAAATCAATAAAACTCTAGCCAGTCACCAAGAAGAAAAAGAGTGGACCCAAATAAACAAAATAAGAAATGAAAGAGGAGAAATAAGAACTGATACCACATAAACAGAAAAAATCATAAGAGAATACTATGAACAGTTAGATGCCAACAAATTCAACAACCTAGAAGAAATGGACAAGTTTCTTAAAATATGCAGCCTGTCAAAACTGAGTCAAGAGACAGATGATTTGAACAGACCAATCACTAGAAATGAAATAGAATCTGTAATTTAAAACAACAACAACAAAAAACCCTCCCTGTAAACTAAAGGCCATGACTGGATGGCTTCACTGGGGAACTCTACCAATCATACAAAGAAGAACTTATGCTGATCCTTCTCAAACTCTTCCAAAAGACAGACGAGAACACTCCCAAAGTCATTCTATGCAGTCACCATCACCCTGATACTAAAACCAGACAAAGACACTATGCAAGAAAATTACAGGCCAGTATCTTTGATGAATATAGATGCAAAAATCCTCAACAAGATATTAGCGAACCAAATCCAACAACACATAAAAAGGATTATATACCATGATCAAGTTGGATTCATTCCAGAGTTACAAGGATGGTTCAACATATGCAAATCAATTAACGTGATACACCACATCAACAAAAGACAAAAGCCACATGATCATCTCAAAAGATGCAGAAAAAGCATTTGGCAAAATTCAGCATCATTCATGATAAAACACTCTTACCAAAGTGGGTATACGGGGAACATATCTCAACAAAATAAAGACCATTTATGACAAACCCACAGCCAACATAATACTCAATGGTGAAAAGCTGAAAGACTTCTTGCTAAATTCAGGAACAAGACAAGGATGCCCACTCTCACTTCTACTCAACATAGTATTGGAAGTCCTAGCCACAGCAATGAGACAAGAAACAAAAGGTATCCAAATTGGAGTGGAAGAGGTAAAACCGTCACTATTTGCAGATGACATGATGCTCTATGTAGAGAAGCTTAAAGTCGCCACATAAAAACTATTAGAACTAATAAATGAATTCAGCAAGGTAGCAGGATACAAGATAAATATACAGAAATCTGCTGCATTTCTTTACACTAACAATGAAATACCAAAAAGAGAAAGTAAACTAAAAAAATTCCATTTAAAATTGCATCAAAAAAAAAACAACCTAGGAATAAACTTGGCCAAGAAGGTGAAAAACCTATATGCTGAAAACTATAAAACATTAATAAAGGAAACTGAAGATAATTCAAAGAAATGGAAAGATATCCCATGGTCTTGGATTGGAAGAATTAATACTGTTAAAATGGCCATACTACCCAAAGCAATCTACAGATTTAATGCAATCCCTATCAAAATACCCATGACATTTTTCACAGAACTAGAATAATCCTAAAAATTATATGGAACCACAACAGACCCAGAATTGCCAAAGCAATCCTGAGGAAAAAGAACAATGCTGGAAGCAGAAGCATAACCCTTCCAGACTTCAGGCTATAGTACAGAGATACAGCAATCAAAACAGTGTGGTACTGGCACAAAAACAGACATAGAGATCACTGGAACAGAATAGAGAGCCCAGAAGTAAACCCATATACCCACAGTCAATTAATCTACGACCAAGGAAGCAAGAATATACAACGGGGAAAAGACACTCTCTTCAGCAAGTGGTGTTGGGAAGCTGGACAGCTGCATGTAAATCAGTGAAGTTAGAACACTCCCTCACACCATGCATAAACTCAAAATGGCTTAAAGACTTAAATATAAGACATGACACCATAAAATTCCTAGAAAAGAGCATAGGCAAAACATTCTCTGACATAAACTGTAGCAATACTTTCTCAGATAATTTTCCCAAAGCAAAAGAAGTAAAAGCAGGGCTTCCCTGGTGGCGCAGTGGTTGAGAGTCCGCCTGCTGATGCAGGGGACACAGGTTCGTGCCCCAGTCCAGGAAGATCCCACATGCCGCAGAGCGGCTAGGCCCGTGAGCCATGGCTGCTGACCCTACGCGTCCAGAGCCTGTGCTCCGCAACGGGAGAGGCCACAACAGTGAGAGGCTTGCGTACCGCAAAAAAAAAAAAAAAAGAAGTAAAAGCAAAAATAAACAAATGGGGCCTAATCAAACTTATAAGCTTTTGCATAGCAAAGGAAACCATGAACAAAACGAAAAAACCACCTATGGAATGGGTGAAAATTCGCAAACGATGTGACCAACAAGGGATTAATTTCCAAAATATACAAACAGCTCATACAATTCAATATTAAAAAAAAAAAAACAGGGCTTCCCTAGTGGCGCAGTGGTTGAGAGTCCGCCTGCTGATGCAGGGGACATGGGTTTGTGCCCTGATCCGGGAAGATCCCACATGCCACGGAGCGGCTGTGCCCATGAGCCATGGCTGCTGAGCCTGCGCGTCCAGAGCCTGTTGCTCCACAACGGGAGAGGCCACAACAGTGAGAGGCCTGCGTACCACAAAAAAAACCCAAAACAAAACAAAAAACAAACAAACATTACAATCAAAAAATTCGCATAAGACTTAAATAGACATTTCTCCAAAGAAAACATATACATGGCCAAAAACCACATGGAAAGATGCTCACATCACTAATTATCAGAGAAATGCAAATCAAAACCTCAACGAGGTATCACCTCACAGTGGGCAGAATGGCCATAATAAAAAAGTCTACAAACAAGGAATGCTGGAGAGGGTATGGAGAAAAGGGAACCCTCCTACACTGTTGGTGGGAATGTAAATTGGTACAACCACTATGAAGAACAGTATAGAGGTTCCTTAAAAAACTAAATATAGAGCTACCATATGACCCAGTAATCCCACTCCTGGGCATATATCTGGAGAAAACCATAATTAGAAAAGATACATGGACCCCAATGTTCATGGCAGCACTATTTACAATAGCCAAGACACGGAAGCAACCTAAATGTCCATCGACAGAGGAATGGATAAAGAAGATGTAGTACATATATACAATGAAATATTACTCAGCCATAAAAATGAATGAAATAAGCCATTTGCAGCAACATGGATGGAGCTAGAGATTATCATACTAAGTGAAGTAAGACAAACAGACAGACAAAGACAAGTATCACATGGTATCACTCATATGTGGAATCTAACAAAAAAAAATGGTACATGAACTTATTTACAAAACAGAAACAGACTCACAGATTTCAAAAACAAAGTTATGGTTACCAAAGGGGAAATGTGGAGAGGAGGGATAAATTAGAAGCTTGGGATTAACGTACACACACTACTATATATAAAATAGATAACCAACAAGGACCTACTATATAGCACAGGGAACTCTACTCATTATTCTGTAATAACCTGTATGGGTAAAGAATCTGAAAAAGAATGAATATATGTATAACTCAATCACTCTGCTGTACACCTGAAACTAACACTATATTTAAACTAAATATACGCCAATAAAAATTTTTTTTAAAAGGCAGTGAGGGCTTCCCTGGTGGCGCAGTGGTTAAGAATCTGCTTGCCAATGCAGGGGACACGGATCCCACATGCCGCAGAGCAACTAAGCCTATGCACCACAACTACTGAGCCTGCGAGCCACAACTACTGAAGCGCGCGCTCCTAGAGCCCGTGCTCCACAACAAGAGAAGCCACTACAATGAGAAGCCCGTGCACTGCAACGAAGAGTAGCCCCTGCTTGCCGGGGCTCTCTGAATCATGATTCTGTGATTATGCTTATCATTATTTCTCACAGTAATCTGGCCTCACGTATTAAAAATTTATATAGATATTAACATAGATTTCTGCTCTAAAATTTGTGGTCAACCAATAACAGTCTTAGCTTTACAGCATAGTTTTGATATAGTTTCACTTTATAGGATAGTTTTTTCCTCATCTTGGCTCTATTCCAAGTGCCAAGATGAGAATGTGTTTCTTTGAAATTCCTCACTGACAATCCATATCTTCACACTTATTTTAGTTTCTTTAATGGAACCACTATTAGATTTATGTTCTCTATTACAAGTCGTCTTAGGACCTATTCGGTACATTTAAGCTTCCTGTTAAAGCAGAATCAATCTATTCCACTGGTTTACAAAGCTTTTGAAGTATCAGAAAATTCTGATGACCTGAATTGATTAAAAAAAACAAACCCTGTGTTGCATAACAGAGGGAATGTTTTGATCCTTAAAAGATATTGATATTATGAATTGATTTTCTTAGCAATGGTGCAGATGTTTCAATTACAAATTCTACTGTCTGAAATTACTGTACACTGCACATTCTTACTGGAGGTCTGGAACTGATTATACTGTCATATGCTTAAGGCTCCAAGAGGTAGTCCGCTCCAAGATTCTAGGGGCAGTGCGTGTCCTAATTTAGCCAACCTCAAGCAATACAAGAGCCCACAAGGATAAAGACATAAAGGTATTAATTATGTCCTGTCTCCAGAAAAGCTCAAAGCACATGTCCTTAACAGTGGAGTGATAACATTTCCAATAATGGCTATCCAGTAAGAGGTGGGCAAGCATTTGGTTGCATAGGGTATATCCAACTATTATAAACTATTATTAAATGAATGTGATAATCACAACCCATGATGGTTAAGCAAAATCCCAGGCTATGCTAAGGAATTTTTTGAAAGAACTATTTTGTTAATTAGTATAATTTATACAAGAAGGTAGCCACAATTATGAGAAGGAACCTAGGAAGATGGGAAAGTGAAGAAAGGAAGAGAGGTGAACTAATATCATAATATGATTATGTGCCAGGTACTACATATGTGTTATTTCATGTGATACCCAGGACATTCTCATGAAAGAGCTATAACTGCCTTCTCTTTGCAAAAGACAGAACTGACAACAAAGTGTTTGTCCCAAGGTCACATCCCTGACAACACTGGAGCTCGCTTTCTAGGTCAGGCCTGTTGGCTCCAAAATCATGATATTCTCACTACTCTATGCAAATTACCATAGAAAGATTTTAACAGAAGAAAAGCAAATAATATGCTTGGTTTATTTTTGCTGATGAAAATGTCAGCTACAAGCTGCCACGACAGAGTGAGTCACGGTGGACTGACTTACTTCAAGGAGGAATCTCCAACGCCAATGCAACCTCGCAAGCTGAGCTTCCTCAGGAATCCACCGCATCGCTTTGAGATGTTTTCCACCACTCGACCCTTCAGTGGAGAAAGTTGGAAAAAATCTTGTTTCATGCTGCTTATCTAACAGCAAAATAACCTGAAATTTAGGAACTGAATATGTATTTCCAGGTGTAATAGAAGGTATTTTGGAACATTCCTCCAACATCCCACTTCTGCTCCTAGTGTATAAAGGGGCTACAAGCACCGAAAAAATGTTTTCAATGAAAACATTAAGTATTTTTTTTAAATCACACACTATTTTTTGAAAGCCTTGACTCTGGAGTTAGGCCTTCCCTAGCCAGGGCTCATGGCTACTCCATCAATTACAAGGCTTTCTGAGGTCAAGCTTTTTGGGAACACTGCTGTGCTGGGAACACAGAGATCTAAAACAATGTTGCTCAAAAAAAGAAATTCTATTTAAGCTAAACATTACCACTCTAAAAATTTGAAGATGTATCATAAAATCTACTCCTCATTCTTCTTAGCAATCCCCTATTTAAACACATTTGCTTTAAAAATGGGAACTTTGGCTGGTACTGGCAGATACATTAGGGGAGGAAAAAAGAAAATGAACACTGATTAAGCACTTCTACTTTTTCAGGCATGATTTTAACACTTTCTTGTACCTGCTATGGCTCATTTAATATTCACAACAACCACATGGACTACTGCTCCACACTGAAGTAAGGAAGAGTCTATGTATGGAATACAGGAAATCCCTTAGGATATCTCTTAGTATTAATATGCCCTCTGATTAAAGTCAATGGAAAACTAAAAGCCAATCCAAGGAGACTACTCATGGCTTCAGGAATGATGGTTTGAGTCACTCTACCAGGTAAGGAATCACGACCAGCTGAGGTGCTTGCTGAAGACAAAGAGAATACAGAATGGGAAGCAGAAGGTAGTTATAAATACCAACTCTGACCACATGACCAGTTACAGAAATTAGGACTATAATTGTCATAAGTATTTTCTCCCTATTTTATTATGAATGCATGTGTGTGTGGTACAAATATGTATTTTTTCCCTCTCTTATCCCCTTATCATGTGACACAACATGTACTGACTTTATATCATAAGTATTTAAGTACTGTCAATTCTACATCAAAGTATTTAAGGCATAGAATATCAAGAAGAGTGAAATTGACTCTAGGACTTTACCTCCTCTTCTGAGGAAAGCCTGAGTGTCTTTCGGGTTGTACGCTGGATAGCTGTATCATATTAGGTGGAATTATGATCTTTGTTATCGTCTTTATTTGGAAATTAAGTATGGTTAAAGGACATGCCTATGGGTGCCAAGTTGACAAAGGGTGAACTTATGATTAATTTTATGTGTCAGCTTGACTGCGACACTGGGTGCCCAGACATTTGGCCAAACATTATTGTGGCTGTGTCTGTAAGGGTTTCTGGATGAGATTAGCACTTGAATCAGTAAACTGAGTAAAGCAGATTGCCCTCCCTAGTGTGGGTGGGCCTCATCCAATCAACTGAAGACATGAATAGAACAAAAAAGGCTGATTAAGAGAGAACTCCTGCCTGACTGCTAACATTGGTCTTTTCTGGCCGTGGACTTGGACTGAAACATCAACTCCTCTTGGATCTTGAACCTGCCAACTTTCAGACTGAAATTTACACCACTGGCTCTGCTGGTTCACAGGCCTTCTGACTCAGACTGGAGCTACATATCAGCTCTCTGGGGCCTCCAGCTTGCTGACTGCAGATCTTGGGACTTCTCAGCCTCCATAATCACATGACCCAATTCCTTATAATAAATCTCTATGTCTATATTAATATACACTTTTTTTAACATCTTTATTGGAGTATAATTGCTTTACAATGTTGTATTAGCTTCTGCTGCATAACAAAGTGAATCAGCTATACGTATATATATATATATATCCCCATATCCCCTCCCTCTTGCGTCTCCCTCCTACCCTCCCTATCCCACCCCTCTAGGTGGACACAAAGCACTGAGCTGATCTCCCTGTGCTGTTCGGCTGCTTCCCACTAGCTATCTATTTTACATTTGGTAGTGTATATATGTCAATGCCACTCTCTCACTTTGTCCCAGGTTACCCTTCCCCCTCCCTGTGTCCTCAAGTCCATTCTCTACATCTGTGTCTTTATTCTTGTCCTGCCCCTAGGTTCTTCAGAACCTTTTTTTTTTTTAGATTCCATACATATGTGTGTGAATACGGTATTTGTTTTTCTCTTTCTGACTTACTTCACTTTGTATGACAGTCTTTAGGTCCATCCACCTCACTACAAATAACTCAGTTTCGTTTCTTTTTATGGCTGAGTAGTATTCCATTGTATGTATGTGCCACATCTTTATCCATTCATCTGTCGATGGACACTTAGGTTGCTTCCATGTCCTGGCTATTGTAAATAGTACACACGTATCTTATTGGTTCTGTTTTTCTGGAGAATCCTGACTAATACAGATTGGATCCATTATCTTCATTTTTCAAATAAAGAAATTAAATGGTTAAATTGCCAAGGTTACACTTTAGTGAGTAGTAGAATTGGGGTTTATAACAGGTTTCACTGACTCTAAAAGCTGTATGTTCTGCACAATTACCACCTCCACAAGGGAGAAAACATTGAAAAGGCCATTTTGTTTCATTTTTAATACTTATTATCCTCACTTTATAAAACAGCAATCTTGACACTGAACTCCAAGCACTAAGAATTCACTAGGACACATCAAACCACAGTATCACAGAAGCAGGGCTCACACATATTATATCTGGCTAATAACTTAATTCAGTTGAAAATCCAAACTCTGATATTGCTGGTGACTTTATCTATGCTTTCTTGAGTCTTATCTAAGTTAATAATTAGTTTTTGGGGCTTCCCTGGTGGCGCAGTGGTTGAGAGTCCGCCTGCCGATGCAGGGGACACGGGTTCGTGCCCCGGTCCGGGAAGATCCCACATGCTGCGGAGCGGCTGGGCCCGTGAGCCATGGCCGCTGAGCCTGCGTGTCCGGAGCCTGTGCTCCACAACGGGAGAGGCCACAACAGTGAGAGGCCCGCGTACCAAAATAAAAAATAAATATTAGTTTTTGAACCAACACTCCAGACACCTGTAAAATAAATTTCTGTCAGTGGGAGGAAAAACATTATGACTTGGAAATCCAAGATAAATATTTAAGTACTAAATAAAACAGCAAAAACAACTCCACACCAATGTCTACAAATAGAGCACACCATCTATCTTCTCCATTCCATGTTAGTCACGTTTATACAAACTTCCTATTCTTCCTTTTTTGGAGTAAAAGTTTTTGTACTGGAATAAAAAATTACATTCAGAATTTTCTGTTCCACTGTTTCCAACTAAGAGAAAAAAATGAGTAAATCCTTTTCAAATGCAAATGACACTGTGTAACATCTATTAGATAGTATGTTGTAGGTATGCATTTTAGAAAGAAGGGCTTTACAGAAACATAAGGCCTAATGGAGAGACCCTTGGACTTATGAGTTTTAGATAACATACTACTTGGTTATTTCTCATTTTTGGCCTCACAGAATCTTTAATGACCATGAAGACTAACAACAAAATGTTCAACTTTTAAAGGCATGGAAAATGCCTAAACATCAGGGAAACCTGATGTTTACTTAGGAGAGAGTGATGCTCAAGGAGAGGCCCAATGCACATTAGTCACCTGCATGTGCTATTCTGCCTTTTCTTTGAAATTCAAGTCATGAAACCCACTGTTCAAGGTACCTACTCTCTCTTCTTACTAGGTGAGGGACCTCAGGTAAGTTACTCAAACTTTTTGTGCCTCAGTTCCTTCAACATGGTGTTTTTGAGAAGATTAAATTAATTAATATACAAAAAGTGCTCAGAAGAGTGCCTGGCACACAGTAAATACTCTTAGTCCTGATCCTTGGCACCTTTTCTATTCTCTCAACAGATCCATAAATCACCACTTTCATCCCAAAGAAATGAATTTGAGACCATGAGTTTATCCATGGGATGCTTCCCAGTATAAGCATCCAGAGGGTCCTGTTAGTGTCTATGGGAGGCCCCACATTTGGTTCAGAATCAACCTGGACTCAAAGTGGTAGCCCAAAGGGGTAACTAAATAGTATTAGACTATATTTTTCACATGTAGTTCTCTACGTAACTGGTAAACCATAAACTGGTCTGTCGTTGGTAGAAGTACTCAAGTACTTCTGCAATGTGTTTATATAGCTGTAGTCAGCAGTCAGCTAAAATTGTGAAATCAAATAATGCACAAGGTAATGACATTTACTTAAAATAGAATTTTTTTTTTTTTGACCGCACTGCACTGCACGGCTTGCAGGATCTTAGCTCCCTGACCAGGGATCAAACCCGCATGGAGTCTTAACCACTGGACCACCAGGAAAGTCCTGAAATAGTATTTTTTAATATCTGAATTTAAAAGTTTTTTATGTGCATTCCAGAAAGTTGTAGTTTGGAAAAAATCATCAAAGAAAACTGAGGAGACAATTAAAAAACCACAGAAAAAAATTTTTTTACAAAATTTTTTTAAAACAATGACTCTTTGGCCAGAAGAAATGACCACAATTTTTGGAGTTTAATGTTCTCCTCAACATCACTAAGTAACACAATGAACCATGAACTACAGATTATCAGTTTGAAGGGGAATTACATGTCAGCATGTTTGGGTAGGGCACTGTTGCAATCGTGAAATCTGGAAAGAGCATTAAAGAATTCCTGATTCAGGGACCAGAGTCCAAGCCAGGAGCTACAGCTTATCTTTCCAGGGAGCATGAGAAGCCCTGAGGCCCCTGACAGCTTCCAAGCTCAGAGCACAGCAACCTGAGCAGTGGGAAATACTGTGCTCAGCCCCACCTCCTGTAGGGGATTCTGCTCCACTGGTTTGAGATGGGACCAGAGCCTGGCAAGCAGCAAGTAACCTAGAGAAGGAGGTGATGGGCCTCCACCACTGGCCATCAGTTCTTGTAGGTAACACCAGCTTAAGTGAGTCACAGGAAATTGTTTGGGCCCATCTCACTGTTAAACACATTCATTTCCTTATCCATTAAAAAAGATACAAAGAATTTACTTCAATAAAAACAAGTGATAAACATGCTATGTGAGTAACTGAATTAAAATACAATTCCAGGGCTTCCCTGGTGGCGCAGTGGTTGAGAGTCTGCCTGCCGATGCAGGGGACACGGGTTCGTGCCCCAGTCCGGGAAGATCCCACGTGCCGCGGAGCGGCTGGGCCCGTGAGCCATGGCCGCTGAGCCTGCGCGTCCGGAGCCTGTGCTCCGCAATGGGAGAGGCCACAGCAGTGAGAGACCCGCGTACCGCAAAAAAAAAAAAAAAAAAAAAAAATACAATTGTAACTGAGTTGGCTAAACTAGAAATCAATAAGGTTTTACTAACATTGGGTAGATAATGAACTTCAACATCCCCAGACCCTTAAAACAGCACTCCCAACAACTACTATGTACAATGCTCTTTATTACTTCCCTGTTTCTTTTTGGTTATAAATTGGTATTTAATATTAAAGTTGTTTTAAAATAAACTTTTCTCATTTGACCTGGTTTACCACTCTTAAATGAGGATATTTACATATTTCCAGATAAATACACCAGAATCCTGGAATTATAAAGGCTCTAAGGATTATTTCACTTCTTCATTTTATAAATAATATAACTGAGGCACTAAGAGAGTAAATGTCTTAAGTGGCTGAGCTGGAGTTATATCTCATAATTCCAGCCTCATTCCCAAGTCCCTGCTTCTGCCATTTCTCCATTCCTGATGCTGAATTAGAATTCTCAATGGAGTTTTCAGATCAATAAATATTTGTCAAGAGTCTCCTAAGATAAGCATTGAACCAGGTGTTAATGATACAGGTGTGAGGCTTTGAAAAGCTGAGTGGTAAAACTTAGATTATAAACATGATCAAGGGGGAAAAGTAAACGTCTGTTACTGATAAAAGTAAAATGCAAACAGAATTTTGGTCTTGAAGTATGCAAATATCTTCCAGGTTTTTTTCCTCTCTATTCCACCTTGGCACCTTCATATTAAATCTAAATGCAGCAACATAAAAAGGCAGGAAAGAGTGAGCAGTTTACTTATCTTTTAAAAAAGTCTTTTGTCTAAAACAAGGTTAACTTACCTCTACATCTGTTTGAAAGTTAAAAAGGTCTATTCTTTGCCAGTTGCTTCCATCCAGGGCTAAGATATTCCAAGCCTGGGAGGTTGGGAGAGATTAGGGTGAAAAAGATATATTTATTGCGACTGTTAAGGAAAGTCTTGATTCAACCTTTATTATTTCCAAATGTTTATTCATGATAGACATTAAGCTGGTAATCAAATGTGGAATTATGGTAACATTGTGTTATGTTACATATAAAAGATGACATTTTAATTTTTAACTTGAACTTATCCTCATTCTAATAAAACTTGTATTTCTTGATTACAAATTTGGTTAATACTCTACCTTGGAAATCTGTGCACATCGGCACAAAGTTACTATATCCAAGAAGGAAAATATTCTAGGAAGAAAGGGGAAAAAAAGCACAAAAATAAGATGGTGTTAACATTTTAGAATATTTATAACTTGAAAGATAAAATCTAATGAGCCATTTGGATATTCATAACTTTTTCAAGATTCCTCAATTCGTAATACACAAGTGCACTATAATTGTTCATCACTACTATGACATATTAAATGTTTGCACATTCCAAAGCTGTTTTAGACACACTACACAAGTCCCCTTAACCCAGAATTCATTAAACTTTTATTTCCCTTGTTCTAAGTCATGGACATGGAACAGTAGATCATAACCTGTTCTATTCAAAGACCAATCTCTCGGGACTTCCCTGCTGGCACAGTGCTTAAGACTCTGAGCTCCCAATGCAGGGGGCCTGGGTTCAATCCCTGGTCAGGGAACTAGATCCCACATGCATGCCACAACTAAGAGTTCACATGCTACAACTAAGGAGCTGGTGAGCCGCAACTAAGGAGCCCAACTGCCACAACTAAGGAGCCTGCTGGCCGCAACTAAGACCCCGTGCAACCAAATAAATAAATAAATAGATGAACATAACATCAATCAGTGAGCTGTAGGAGACAACTTTAAAAAAAAGACAAAAAAAGACCAATCTCTCACCTCCCAGGCATTGAGCCTAGTGAGGGCTAAATCATTCTAATTCCTATGCAAACCCCACTTTTGGTGGTAGACGCATGAAACAGGCTCAGGTGCCTGAGCCTCAAATAACACGGCCAAGAAAAGCTCAACAATAAAACCCACTCACTTTTTATCTATCTGCTCACAGGGCAGAAAGATGGAGCTCATTTCCTGAGCAAAAGCCAAGAAGTTACAGAAGATGGGAAAGATGGGGAAAAAGAAAAGCAGAGAGAAGCAAACAAAAGCTTAGTTGACACCAGCAGTCCCCCAGTGGAAGCAGTAGCTGTCAGCATGGCAGGGTCAGAGGGAGGTTCTGACATTCTGGCAGTGGAGATGAGCTGCTGATGATAGCACAGTGGCAAATAGCTGTGTGTGCCTCAGCGCTCCGCAGTCACAGCTGAAAACAAAGAGCAGCTTTCCTGAGAGACAAAGAGTAGATGGGGACGAGGTCAGGGACAAACAATAGGGTCTCAATCCCCAGAGTACCGCAAGGTAAATATGAGGGTCTGTGCCTGTGTGTGTGGAAGGTGAAATGGCAAACAGCCACCTAAAAAGTTCTCCAAAATTCTCCAAAGGTAACAATCAGCAGTGCATGGAAAATCCATGGGCTTGGAGAAGATAGTAGATCCATAAAACACCAGAGCACTGCACCCTACAATAAAGCACCCACAGGCAGCACCACGGGGCCAGTGACAGCGTAGATACTGTTCTACAATATAGGCTCCAATCATTTTCTAGAGAAAAGCAAAGGACAGAAGCATAACGGCTGCACTGATCTTAAAAGACTCAATGGAACTTTGTACATAGGAAAATGCCGATGGCTGGAAATGTGTACTTACATATATTAAACATATTTCAGGGTGTCTGCACATCTACATTGCTTCTGTGGTAATACATCTTGCCCCACCACCACAAATGTCTGTGTTCTGTGCCATACAACCATTCCACAATGAGCCACAACTGATCGTCAGCTCACGAAAAGACAAGGACCAGATAGAGAAATGAGTATGGTACAGCAGAATCATATCACACACTGGCATTGGGTTCTAAAGTACAAGCTGAAGGTAGAAAGGAGTTAACTAAGTTTCCCTTGAAAATCCCTCAAGAATGTACCATCTTGGAGACCAACATACTCTATCACCTCTCAGTAATAATAACAATACTGATAATCATAGTTAACACTGGTTATGCACTTACATGTGCTAGCTGTCACTCTTTAATTGCCACAACAATGCCATGAGGTGCTATTACGATCTCCATTTTACAGATAGGAACACTGGGACCTGCCAAGGCCACAGAGATAGGAAGAGCAGAGCCAGAATTTGAACCCAGGTAGTCTGGCTTGAGAGCCCAAGCCCATGACCCTACACAAAGTGCCCTAGAAAGTTTAACACAGCTGTTGTTCCCTCAGGATTAGACTAGAATCTATTTCTTCAACTGCACAGCAGATGAAGCAGTCTGTGCTGAGTGAGCATGCTGTATGGAAAATATGTTTCTTTCCTTCTTCCTCTCTTTCTTTCTCTTTCTTTCTTTCTTTCTTTCTTTATGGCCAAGCTGTGTGGCTTGTGGGATCTTAGTTCCCTGATCAGGGATCGAACCCAAGCCCTCAGCAGTGAAAGCATGGAGTCTTAACCACTGGACCTCCAGGGAATTCCCAAAACATGTCTCTTTAAACACTAAAATCACACTAACTCAAACAAGATGCTCACACATTCGGACACAAGTGAGAATCAATAGCTGGAACACAAGTTTGCATTTCTCATCTCATGCTTACTACCCAACATTATGATTATTGAATGAAAAAGTAGATTGCCTTCATTATTTACATTATCCCCCCAACACACATACACAGATACTTGAATGTGCACAAGTTAAACAGGCATGATAAGGGACTTCCCTGGTGGTCCAGTGGTTAAGACTCTGCGCTCCCAATGCAGGGGGCCCAGGTCTGATCCCTGGTCAGGGAACTAGATCCCACATGCATGCCGCAACTAAGAGTTCACATACCACAACTAAGGAGCCCACCTGCCACAACTAAGACACAGCACAACCAAATAAATAAATAAATAAATACATTTTAAAATAGGCGTGATAAGACTCCAAACTGCCAAATTAAGCCAAATTCCCAAATCATGTTCCAATGAATAAAATAAACACCCTGAATGACAGAGCCTGGAACATTGGTAATAGAAACAGAGATAGCTAAAGGAATAAGAGTAGTCAGAAATCAGGTTCTGGCCCTTCCAAAACTTTTTATTTTTTTCCTGGAAATTGCTTCCTACCTCAAATGTGTTAACTTCACCCTTCATTAGAAAAGCACTAAAATCGCAACTTGGTTATAAATAAATACACACAGGAGTATATAGGAATGGATTTTTTTTTTTTTTTTTTTTTTTGTGTGTGTTACGCGGGCCTCTCACTGCTGTGGCCTCTCCCATTGCGGAGCACAGGCTCCGGACGCGCAGGCTCAGTGGCCATGGCTCACGGGCCCAGCCACTCCGCGGCATGTGGGATCTTCCTGGACCAGGGCACGAACCCATGTCCCCTGCATCGGCAGGCGGACTCTCAACCACTCCGCCACCAGGGAAGCCCGTACTGCTGGACTTTGTATTCTGCTTCACTGGTCTGTCTGCCTCTGTGCCAATGAGACCCTGTTTTTATCATGAAGCTTCAAGCTCTTGATGTCTGGTAACGTTAAGCTCAACTTTGTTTTTCTTTTGTTAAAAATATTTATTTATTTATTTACTTACTTACTTATTTAGGCTGCCCTGGGTCTTAGTTGCCACTCGTGGGATCTTCACTGCAGCATGTTTAGTTGCGGCATGCAGACTTCTTAGTTGTGGCATGTGGACTTCTTAGTTGCAGCATGCGTATGGGATCTAGTTCCTTGGCCAGGGATCAAACCTGGGCCTCCTGCGTTGGACCACCAGGGAAGTCCCCAACTTTGTTTTTATTCATCAAAATTACCTTGGTTATTCTTGGCTACTCTTTTTTTTTTTTAATTTCCACTTATGTTTTAGGATCAGCATATCAATTTACACAAGAAAACTTTATAAAATTTTATTGGAATTATGTTGAATTTATAGAAACTTTGGGGAGAATTGGGATCTTGACAATATTAAGTCTTCCAACCCAGAAACATGATATACTCCATTATTTATTTAGGACTTCTTTAATTTCTCACAGTAATTTTTGTAGTTTTCCACATAGATGTTTTGTTCATTTTTAGATTTTTCCCCGCTGGTTATTTGATGATGTTACTATTAAAATGGAATTTTTAAAATGTCATTTACTAATTGTTGCTAGTATATATACTTAACTTTCATATACTATGTCTTGCATACAGCAACATTTCCAAATTCATTTATATATTCTAGTGATTTTCTACAAACAAAATCAATACATTTGAGAATAATGACAATTTTCTTCCTTCCTTTCCAATAATTATACTTTTTATTCTTTTTCTTGCCTTACTGAAGTGGCTGTGATCTTCTCTAGTACCAATAATTGTAATGAAAGACATCTTTTTCTCTTTCCCATCTCAGAAAAAGCTGTCACTCTAATCATTGATTACAATGTTTACTACAGGGCTTTCCTCCTGCCTTTTAAATTTTCTAAAGTTACTTTGTTACACACTATAAAATACCTCAGCTTTGCACATGCATGGTTTTAACAACATCTCTTTAACATTTGCTTATTTCCCCTTTTAAAAACATATTAAATATAAGAGCAGATAGTACATAGAGTTCCCATATATTACTGCCATTTTGAGAAACACATAACACACACACACAGTTTCCCCTATTATTAACATCCTGCATTAGTGTGGCACATTTGTTACAATTAATAAATTAAGACTGACACACTGCTATTAACTAAAATCCACAGTTTATGATAAGGTTCACTCTTTGTATTGTACTATTCTATGGATCTGACAATATATCCACCATTATAGTATCATATAGAATAGTTTACCACCCTAAAAATCACCTGTGCTTCACCTGTTAATCCCTTTTATCCTCCTCATGAACCTCTGGCAACGACTGTTTTTTTGTTTTTTTTTTTTATAAATTTATTATTTATTTTTGGCTGTGTTGGGTCTTTGTTGCTGCACACGGGCTTTCTCTAGTTGCGGTGAGCAGGGGCTACTCTGTTGCAGTATGCAGACTTCTCACTGCGGTGGCTTCTCTTGTTGCAGAGCACGGGCTCTAGGCACGCGGGCTTCAGTAGTTGTGGCTTGTGGGCTCTAGAGCACAGGCTCAGTAGTTGGGGCTCACGGGCTTAGTTGCTCTGCGGCATGTGGGATCCTCCTGAACCAGGGATCAAACCCGTGTCCCCTGCATTGGCAGGCGATTCTTAACCACTGCGCCAACCACGAAGTCCCGACTGATCTTTTTAATGTCTCCATAGTTTTTCCCTTTCCCAGAATGTCATATAATTGGAATCATAAGTATGTAGCTGTTCATATTAGCTTCCTTCACTATGCACGTGTCTTTAAGGTTCCTCCATGTCTTTTAGTGGCATGATAGCTCATTACTTTCTATTGCTGAATGATATTCCACTATATGGATGTATCACTGTCTATCCATTCATTTATTTAAGGACACCTTGGTTGCTTCCAGTTTTGAGTGATTATGAATAATCTTGCTATAAACATTTGTATGCAGGTGAATATGTTTTCTACTCAGTTGGATAAATACCTAGGAGTGTTGAGTGCTACATCATGTAAGTTTAGAAGCTGCAAAATTGTCTTCCAAAGTGTCTACACCGTTTTGAATCACCAGCAATGAGAGTTCCTGTGCTCTGAATCTTGCCAACATTTGATATTGTTCAATTTTTAAATTTTAGCCATTCTAATACACATAGAGTGATATCTCATTGTTATTTTAGTTTTCAATTCCTTAATGACATGATAGCAAGCATCTTTTCATATGCTCATTGCCATCTGTATATGTTCTTTGGTGAGGTGTCTATTCAGATCTTTTGCCCATTTTTTAAATTGGTCTGTTTTCTTGTTGGATTTTAAGTGTTCTTTGTATATTGTGGACATCCGTCCTTTATCATACATGTCTTTGCAAATATTTTCTCCCAATCTGTGGCTTGGCTTTTCATTCTCTTCTCAGAGAAGAAGTTTTTAATTTTAATAAAGTCCAACTTACCAATTTTGTCTTTCATGGATCATGCTTTTGAGGTTGTATCTAAAAACTCACTGTTAAACCCAAGGTCACCTACATTTTCTGCTATGCTTTCTTATGAAAGTTTGATAGTTTGGGGTTTTACATTTAGGCCTATGATCCATTTTGAGTCAATTTTTGTGAAAGGTGTAACGTCTATGTTTACATTCTGTTTTTGCATATAAATGTCCAATTGTTCCAATGCCATGTGTTGAAAATATATATTTTCTCCATTAAATTGCTTTTTCTCCTTTGTCAAAGATCAGCTGACTTTGTGTGGCTCTATTTCTGAGCTCTCTATTCTATTCTCTATGTTCCATTGAGTTGTCTATTCTTTTGCCAACACCACACTGTCTTGCTTTTTTTTTTTTTTTTACGATTTATTTATTTGGCTGCACTGGGTATTCATTGCTGCACGCAGGCTTTCTCTAGTTGCAGCGAGCAGGGGCTCATTGCGGTGGTTTCTCTTATTGCAGAGCACAGGCTCTAGGCGCGTGGGCTTCAGTAGTTGTGACACGTAGGCTCAATAGTTGTGGCTTGTGGGCTCCAGAACACAGGCTCAGTAGTTGCAGTGCAAGGGCTTAATTGCTCCACAGCATGTGGGATCTTCCCGGACCAGGGATCGAACCCATATACCCTGCAGTGGCAGGCGGATTCTTAACCACTGCCACCAGGGAAGTCCCTGTCTTGATCTCTAAAACTCTAAACTAAGTCTTCATAGGTCAGTAGTGTCAGTCCTCCAACTCTGTTCTTCTTCAGTAATGCATTGGCCTTTCAGAGTCTTTTGTCTTTCTACACAAACTTTAAAATAGATTTGTCAATATCCACAAAATAACTCGGTGGTATTTTTTATCAGCATTGTGTTGACTCCATAGATCAACTTGGGAAGAATTAACATTTTAACAATATTGAGTCTTCTTATCCATGAATGTGTAACATCTCTTTATTTATTTAGACCTTCTTTGATTTCTTTCACTGGAGCTGGAGTTTTCATCATATAAATCTTTTGCTAGATTTATACCTAAGTATTCATTTTTTGAGGCTAATGTAAGTGGTATTGTTTTTTATTTTAACTTCCAGTTGTTCACTGCTGGTGAACAATACCAGAAATGGCAATAGGAAAGCAATTACCTTCTGCATATTAACCTTGTATCATGCAACATTATATAACTGCTTATTAATTACAGGAATATTTTGTCAATTCTTTTGGATTTTCTACATACACAATCATGTAATCTACAAACAAAACCAATGTATACCTTCCCAATGTATACTTTTTCTTTTCTTTTCTTACCTAATTGTATTAGGTAGGACTTCAGCAGTACTGTGATGAACAGGAGTAGTAAGAGGGGACATCATTTTCTGGTTCCTGAGCTTGGGGATAAAGCAACCAGTTTCTCATCGTTAAGTACACTGTTAGCCGTAGGGGTTTTTTTGTAGATATTCTTGATCAAGTTGAGGAAGTTCCCCTCTATTTTGGGTTTGATGAGACTTTTAATCATGAATGAGTGTTAAAATTTGCCAAATACTTTTTCTGCACCTACTAATATGACCATATGATTTTGTTCTTTATCAGATCATTGATGTGATTGATTATGTTGATTTTTGAATGTTGAGGCATCCTTGCATGCATGAAATAAATCCCACTTGGTTATAGTATATAATTCTTTTTATACATTGTTCAATCTGATTTGCTAACTTTTTTTTGAAGACTTCTGCATCTGTGTTCACGAGAGATATTGTTCTGTACTTTTCCTTTCTATAATGTCTTTTTCTGGTTTTGGTATTAGGGTAATGTTAGCTTCACAGAATAAGTTAGGAATTATTCTGCTTCTATTTTCTGGATGACAACGTAGAGAATTAGTATCATTTCTTTCTTATGTTTGGTAGCATTCACCAATTAAATCATCTGGGTCTGATGTAGTAATTACATATATGTAATTGTGTCTGAAATGTTGGAGAGTATGTTGTAGACACGATGTTCATTTACCCTTAAAATACTCACATACTTCCTAAAAACAAGGACGTTCTTTTTCAGAAACACAGTACAATTAACAAAACAAGGAAAACTAACACCGACACAATACTATAATCTATAGATCTTATTCAAAATCTGTCAATTGTCCCATTAATGGTCCTTAAAACAAAAGAAAAACTTTTTTTTCCGGCCCAGGATCACATATTGCATTTATTTGCCACGTCTCTTTAGTCTCTTCTAACCTAAAACATTTTTTCAGTCTTTATCTTTCATGACTTTGCTACTTTTGAAGCATATAGCCAGTTACTCTGTAGAATGTTCTGCCATGTGTCTAATATTTCCTCACGATTAGACTCAAGTTATAATTTTTGTCAGGAATGCCACAGAAATGACATTGTGCTCTTCTTGTGCATTACATCAGGGGCATATGGTGTACATTTGTCCTATTAGTGATGATGCCAACTTTGATCACTTGGTTAAGATGATTTCTGCCGGTGTGCCCCATTATAAAATTACATTTTTTCCCTCTGCAATTAATATATATCTTGTGGGAGATTAGTTGAAACTATGAAAATGTTTTGTTTCTCACGTCATACCTTCACATATCTCATTATTTCGAAACTGGTAAATAAAGGAAAAGAACGTCAAGCATTTATCCTGCCTTTCTTCTACATAAACTGTATCACTGTGTAATCAAACAGAAGTGAAGTAATTCTTTATAAAAGTATTCCATATCATATGGTATCATTTATACATGGAATCTAAAGAAAAGGGGTACAAATGAACTTATTTACAAAACAGAAGTACAGTCATGGATGTAGAAAACAAACATGGTTACCAGGGGATAAGAGGCGTAGGGATAATTTGGGAGATTGGGATTGACATATACACACTACTATATATAAAATAGATAACTAATAAGAACCTGCTGTATACCACAGGGAACTCAATACTCTGTAATGGCCTCTATGGGAAAGAATCTAAAAAAAAGAGTGGATATATAACTGATTCACTATGCTATACACCTGAAACTAACAACACTGTAAATCAACTATACTCCAATAAAAAAAATTTTTTAAAGCAGTCCAACTAATAAATGAAGAAAAAGAATCAGAATATCATCATTTTGCAGCCCCAATAAGTTAATGATCTAGGCAATAAGCATACATAGATGCCAGCACAAAAAAAGGAAACCAAACATTGTGTAACTCCTAATAAAAGAACACACCACCACATAGTCTTACCAAAGGGATAGAACCTGAGTCTGATCAAACCTCTGGATCCAGCTGTCAATTTCCAAGAAATACAGATAAAGGAAACATGCTGAAATTGCACCATGAGGCTGCAATTAGCAAAACCCAGACTGTGGGAACTTCCACAATACATATCAAATAACCCAAGTTCTTCAACAGATAAAACATGTAGAACAGAAAGAGATGGACAGGAGACCTGTTGATTATTAGAGACTTAAAGATTTATTAAATGAGCAAGACTAGCTGTTTTTTCCAACTGGAGCCCAGCAGGATGACTCCCGCAAAGAAGGGTGGCAAGAAGAAGGAGGGCCAGTCTGCCATCAACGAGGTGGTGACCACAGAATATACTATCAACATTCATAAGCACATCCATGGAGTGAGTTTCAAGAAGCGTGCCCCTCAGGCACTCAAAGAAATCCAAAAATTCATCATGAAGGAGATGGGAACTCCAGATGTACACACTGACACCAGGCTCAACAAAGCTGTCTGGGCCAAAGGAATAAGGACTGTCCCATACCGTATCTGTGTGCAGTTGTCCAGAAAAATGTAATGAAGATGAAGATTCACCAAACAAGCTCTACATGTCGGTTACCTATGTACTTGTCACCATTTTCAAAAATCTACAGACAGTTGATATGGATGAGAACTGTTGATTGTCAAATAAAGTTATCGAACCGCCAAAAAAAAAAAAAATGGGCGAGACTAAACTGTAATGACTAAGGATGCACATATGGATGATAGATCTATAAAGAAATGAAAATACAGTGAAAGCTATAAAAGTCAAGAAAGTGTTATTTCTGGAGAGGGAAGCAGTTATCATTTGGATGAGAAATGGAGGTGCTTCTTTGGTGACTGGCAAAGTTTTATTTACTGACCTAAGTGATGGCTAGGGTATTTGTCTAATATTTATGTTTTGTGTGGTTCTCCAACTATATATTATACTTCATAATAAAAACATTTTTAAGAAAAAAATGTTTCAAAGAAGCAATAATGGAAATTGATAAATACTTGAAACTGAACAGTAAAAAGAAACACTAAACTTCAAAACTTGTGAAATTCAACAGAAGTAGAGCTTTGAGACTATCACTCAAAGAACTTATCTATTATTAGATGAGGGAGCTGAAAAATAACTAGCTAAATGTCCAACTTAGGCAAGCTAAAGAAAACACAGTTAACCCAAAGAAAGACAAAGAATGGGATTTAAAAAGCTAGGAGTGGAAATCGTTAAAAAAGAAAAAAGAAAATAATAGAAAATAATAAAACCAATGTCATCAAGAAGACAAGAGGATGTAGAGAAAAGGGAACGCTTGTACACTGTTGGTGGGAATGTAAATTAGTTCACCTACTACAGAAAACAATATGAATGTTCCTGAAAAAATTTTAAATAGAATTACCATATGATTCAGCAATTCCACTTCTGGGCATATGAAATAAAAAAAGGATATTGAAGAGATATATGGCCTCCCATGTTTACTGCAGCATCATTTACAAGAGCCAAGATATGGAAACAACGTAAGTGCCTGTCAACCAATTAACAGATAAAGATGTAGTAATACTTACAATAAAATATTACTCAGCCACGAGAAAGAAGAAAATTCTGCCCTCTGTGACAACATGGATGGATTCTGAGGACATTATGCCAAGTAAGATAAGTCAGAGAAAGACAAATACTGTACGATATCACTTATATGTGGACCTAAAAGTCAAACTCATAAAAATAGAGTAAAATGGTGGTTACCAGGGTCTGGGGGGAGGGGGAATAGTACAGATGTTGTTTAAGGATACGAACTTGCAACTACTAGATACGTAAGTCCTAGAGATCTAATAAACAGTATAGTGATTACAGACAACAATACTGTAGTATTAAGACCAAACATGCTAGGAGACTAGATCTTAATTATTCCCATCACAAAAAATAAATGATAATTATGTGGTGTTCATAGGTAGCTAACACTACAAAGGCAATCATATTACAATATATAAATGTACCAAATCAACATGTTGTACACCTTAGATTCATACAATGTTATATGTCAAATACAAATACATATTTTTTAAAAACTGTTACCACCTTTGGAAACACTGGCTTTAGCAAGAGCTGTAAAAATGTTCTCCTCCTTTGATCCAGTAATTCCTCTTCAGGAAGTTATCATAAAGAAATAATTCAACAAAACAAAAAATTTTAATTTCAGCATTTTCTAAAATTTTATTTCAGCATTATCTAAAATTTTTAAAAAGCAACCGAAAGGTTAAGTAAATCATGACATAAACTCCATGGACTATTAAGCAGCCATTGAAGTGGTAATTATGAAAAGTATGTGGTAATAGGGAAGAGTAATCATTAAATGTTAGGTAGGAAAAAGCTCAGAGGAAAATGCTACGTTCCAAGCACTTCCAACTAAGCACAAATAAATATATATATGGGCCAAGAGTAGAAGGAAACTAAACTGTGCAAGATTTCCCAAATACAGCATGATTTTTTGCAAGCTGTTTCCTCTGCCTTGAATGTTCTCACACACACAGGCATACATATGCATACACACACATAAGTACACATTCAGATACATTCCCATATACAAATAAACATGCCCAATACACATACTACCATACACAAATATATACTAATGTACACAATGTTCTGGGCATAAAAACAGATACATAGATCCATGAAACATAATAAAGAGCCCAGGAACAAACCCACACATATATGGTCAATTAATTTATGACAAAGGAGCCAAGACATACAATGGGGAAAGAACAGTCTCTTCAATAAATGGTGCTGGGAAAACTGGACAGCCATATGTGAAAGAATGAAACTGGACTCCTGTCTCACAACCACAAAAATTAACTTAAAATGGATGAAAAGACTTGAATGTAAGACCTGAAACCATAAAAGTCCTAGAAGAAAACATAGAGGGTAAGCTTCTTGACCTAAGTTTTGAAGATGATATTTTGGATTTGACACTAAAAGCAAAGGCAACAAAAGCAAAAATAAACAAGTGGGACTACATCAAACTAAAAAGCTTCTGCACAGCAAAGGAAACCATCAACAAAATGAAAAGGCAACCTACTGACTGGGAGAAAATATTTGCAAACCATATATCTGATGAGTTAATACCCAAAATCTATAAAGAACTCATACCACCCAATAGCAAAAAAAAATTCAATTAAAAAATGGGCAGAGGATCTAAATAGACATTTTTCCAAAGAAGGCACACAAATGGCCAAGAGGTACATGAAATATGCTCAACAACACTAATCATCAGGGAAATGAAAATCAAAACCACAGTGAGATATCACCTCTCACCTACTGGAATTGCTACTATCAAAAAGACAAGAAATAAGTATTGGCGAGGATGTGGAGAAAAAGGAACGCTTGGGTACTATCAGTGGGAATATAAATTGGTGCAGCCACTATGGAGAACAGTACGGCAGTTCCTCAAAAATTTAAAAACAGAACTACCATATGATCCAGCAATTCCACTTGTGGGTATTTATCTGAAGAAAATGAAAACATAACCCAAAAGATACACACTATCATGTTCACTGTAGCATTATTTACAACAGCCAAGATATGGAAGCAACCTAAGTGTCTATCAATGGATGAATGAATTAAAAAATGTGAGATACAGATACATATATGAAAATTATTCAGCCATAAAAAAGAATGAACTCTTGCCATTTGTGACAACACAGATGGACCTCAAGGGTATTATGCTAAGTGAAATAAGTCACAGAGAGAGAGACAAATACCATATGATCTCACTTATATGTGGAATCTAGATAAAAAAACAAAACAAAACTGAGCTAATAGATACAGAAAACAGATCTGTGCCAGAGGTGGTGGGAGGGTGGGCAAAATGGGTGAAGGGGGTCAGAAGGTACAAACCTCCAGTTATAACATGAATAAGTCATGGGGATGTAACATGCAGCATGGTGATTATAGGTAATAACACTGTACTGCATACTTCAAAGCTAAGGGAGTAAATCTTAAAAGTTCTCCTCACAAGAAAAAAACCTCTGTAACTATGTACAGTGACAGATGTTAACTAGACTTATTGTGGTGATCACTGTGCAGTATGTACAAATATCAAATCATTATATCATACACCTACGTCAATTATATATATATACACATATAATCTCAATTTTTTTAAAAAAAAGATTAGATTTACTGTGTTATGCAACATAAAATCCAGGACAAACACAAGAAATTATAACATGTTTAGAGAACCTATATACACACTCAAGAGGGAGAGAACATGGCCCTAAACATAGGGAAAGTCTTAGGTTGAACTAGGTGAAAGAAGGGGTGAGCAAAAGATTAGCACTTTCTCTATAAATAACAAATGCTGGAGAGGGTGTGGAGAAAAGGGAACCCTCCTACCCTGTTGGTGGGAATGCAAGTTGGTGCAGCTACTATGGAGAACAGTATGGAGGTTCCTCAGAAAACTAAATACAGAATTACCATATGATCCAGCAATCCCACTCCTGGGCATATATTCAGACAAAACTACAATTCAAAAAGATACATGCACCCCTATGTTCATAGCAGCACTATTCACAATTGCCAAGACATGGAAACAACCTAAATGCTCATCAACAAATGAATGGATAAAGAAGATGTGGTACATATATACAATGGAATATTACTCAGCCATAAAAAAGAATGAAATAATGCCATTTGCAACGACACGGATGCAACTAGAGATTATCATACTAAGGGAAGTAAGTCAGAAGGAGAAAGATAAATGCCATATGATGTCACATATGTGGAGTCTAAAATATGACACAAATGAACCTATCTATGACACAGAAACAGAATCAGGGACAGAGAGAACAGACTTGTGGTTGCCAAGGGGAGGGGAGGGGAGGGGAGGGATGGAGTGGGAGTTTGGGATTAGCAGATGCAAATTATTATATATAGGATAGATAAACAACAGGCTCCTACTGTATAGCACTGGGAACTATATTCAATACCCTGTGATAAACCATAATGGAAAAGAATATGAAAAAGAATGTACACATATGTATAACTGAATCACTTTGCTGTACAGCAGTAATTAACACATTGTAATTCAACTACACTTCAATAAAAAATAAATTTTTTAAAAAATTGGCACTTTCAAGAAGGAGAATGAACATGGGAGAGAACAAATTAGGGAATGACATTTTCAGGGACTGGAAATAACTCAGAGTTGCCAGAGTTTACAAGGAAGTTGGAAAAGAGTGAGAGATGAGATAGAGTAAGAGATAATAAGTGGACAGTTCTGGGAGAATAATTTAAGTCATAACAATTTACATGGAATTTACACTAAAGGCAACAGGAAAGGTTTTAAGGAGGAGAGAAGCAAAATTAGTAAGATAAAAAAGAAATTGATAGAAAGTTGCAATAATAATCGCAGTGAATAAAATACTTGTTTTAATCATTAAAACACCAAATTATCCTCTTAAAAAGATTATTAAATGGAGACACTATTTGAAAAAACTGGATGAAAAGATGTAGATGATACAGTAGTATTAAAAACAAGAAAGGGGGTCTTCCCTGGTGGCGCAGTGGTTGAGAGTCCGCCTGCCAATGCAGGGGACATGGGTTCGTGCTCCGGTCCGGGAAGATCCCACATGCCGCGAAGCGGCTGGGCCCGTGAGCCATGGCCGCTAAGCCTGTGCGTCCGGAGCCTGTGCTCCGCAACGGGAATGGCCACAACAGTGAGAGGCCCGCGTACCGCAAAAAAAAAGAGCACAATGAGATGCTATTCTATACTTAAGACATGTAAAAACACTAAATTTTTGAAAGGAACAACTCAACCGAGTCTCTTAGCCATTGTTTGTATGAAGGCAAATTGATAAGACCACTTTGGAAAAACAACATTACTATATGAAGTTAAAAACCTGTACAGTCTATGACCCCCAGCAATTCCACTCGGAGCGAGTGGAATTTCATACATTTATTGGCCATTTGTATTTCTTCCTTTGTTCAGACCCTCTTCAAACTTTTTCTAAGAGCTAATCCACCTCATTCTTAATAATTTTTAAGAACTGATGTATGTGTGTGTGTGTGTGTGTGTGCGCGCGCGTGTATGTTGAAGAAGATAGCCTTTGCTTATAATGTGTATTCGAATTATTTCACCTACTACTATGCTATTTATCTTTGGTATGGTATATTTTGCCATATTTTACTATTCAAAGAATCAAACTTCCCAATCTTTTCTGTTTTAACTACTGAATTCACAGCTTTTAAACTAACAGGTCTCTAACATAACTTTCCAGGGATAAAGCTCTGGAGTAGAATGTACTAGATCCATCCTTCCTATCTGTGGAGCTCTACTGGTGTTTCATGCCACCTCAATGTACATTTAAAAATCTAAAGGCATCATCAGAGGTCTAATGTATAAGCATAACCCCAACCGAGACTAAGGAAGATTTGCCTCTGCCATGATTCGGACTTAGATGTCAACCGTAAAACAGTACATAATAGTATACAGAGGAAGGGCCTTTAAGCTTCTGCATCTGATTTCAACACACATTAATTTGGTCCTCATGCACGGTAAAAATAAATAAATAAATAACAACAATAAAAATGAACAAACCAAAAAAACCTCTTTAACAAAAAAGAAAAGTCTGCATAGATGTTTAAACATGAATTTGTAATATGTACCCCCAAAAGATCATCTTACCTGTTAGGCTGCCTTGGAATATATATAAGGCATCACAGGCAGCAGGAGGTGTAGGTACCAGTCCTTGAAAAAGTCCATGGAGTGCTGCAACCAACCAGCAGGCAAGAACACCCACTCAGAAAAAATCTATGAGTTTTTTTTTCATCTGATCATCTTATTGCTAGTTTTAAGACTACTCAATATTATTAATTCACAGATCCCTTCTGTTACCCATTTCTAGTTTGTACTTAACAAGTTTTACATTTGCCTTTTCTATCCTGCTTTCACTTATAAAAGATATTCGAGTTCTCCCTCTCTATCCTTCACTCTCACACAGTTCAACAAATAGCTTGTAATTTTTCTTCATTTTATAATTTTCCCTAGCAAACTAGTAAAACCGCCAAATTATAGGTAATTTTGTAGTTGATTCCATTTGCCCGAAATGATTAGCCTCACCTCTCCTGTTTGAGGCCATCAAACCTTCCTTCATCAAGCTAACAAACATGATCAGGATTTAATTTTGTCATGGATCCACATTTTTGTTTTATTTTTTATTTTTTGGACATGCCACACGGCATGTGGGATCTTAGTTCCCCAACCAGGGATCGAAACCGCACCCCTTGCATTGGAAGCTCGGAGTCTTAACCACTGGACCGCTGGGGAAGTCCCCACATGCATTTTAAAAGGAAATACAATTATACAGATAACGGTGATTTAGTTTTTAAAAATATGTCTAATAAGAGGTTTATTATTTATTACTAACAAAAGCCATGTCTTCTCAGAACGTTTTAAAATATTTACTGCATGTAGCACTCCCTATTCCTATGAAGTTTACATGCATTTTCATTTCATCACTAGCGCCTGAGAGCAACCATAACAGAAGTAAAAACTTAAGGTCAAACAAATTAATATTAAAATTTATAATCTGAGTTGTGAGCCAATATTTGCTCATATAAGACTTTTCTCAAAAGAGGAATGTTTCCTTCCAAGAGACTGCCTTTTTTATAATACAAAATAATTAACAGTTGTCATAATACCACCACTATTCTGCTCAAGCTCCAGTAGTAGTCAGTTTAATGTCAGATGGTAGTATACAATTTCCATTGAGACTGAATTAGTGTAGGTTGATGAAATGAAGCACCGGGCTACATTAACTTACTTAATAATCAGGTATTTTACTGAGACTGTTATCAGTAGCATATGTTAAGATCCATATCAGGACAGCTTGCTTTTTTCAGTTGTTTGTATTAAAACCAACTGCACTGTCAACAGTATTTATTAAGTATTCAGAGATCCAAAATTGATATTAATTAATAATAATAAGAGGGACTTCCCTGGTGGTCCAGTGGTTAAGAATCCACCTTCCAATGCAGGGGACGCATGTTCGATCCCTGGTTGGGGAACTAAGCTCCTCCATGCTGCAGGGCAACTAAGCCCATGTGCTGCAACTAATGAGCCCACACAGTGCAACTACTGAGCCTGTGCACTCTAGAGCCTGTGCCACAACTAGAGAGCCCACGTGCCGCCACTAGAGAGAAGCCCGCGTGCCACAACGAAAGATTCTGCATGCTGCAACTAAGACCTGACGCAGTCAAATAAATAATAAATATTTTTTAAAAATAATAATAAGAGATAACATTTATTTAACATTTATTAAACGCCAGGTACTCAGAGCCAGCCAACAACCCCCTAAGGTAAGAACTATTACTATTACAGATATGGGAAATTATGGCCCAGAGAGTGAAGTCACTTTAAGGTCACACAACTAGTAAATGGGGAGAGCTGAAATCTCAAGCAAGTTTAGCTCCAAAATACAGACAATAACAACGAGGATAAATACATGCAAGGAGAACCCAACTCACTAACAGATATAGACATTACAACAAACTATATATTCCCATTGTTATCAGCATTATATAACTGACTCCCTAGGAACAGTAAAATTACAAGCTATTTGTTGAACTGTGGGAGAGTGAAAGGTAGAGAGGGAGAACTTGAATATCTTTAATTTATAAGTAAAAGCTGGATAGAAAAAGCAAATGTAAAAGCTTGTTAAGTAACAAACTAAAAATGGGTAGCAGAAGGGACCTGTGAATTAATAATATCGGGTAGTCTTAAAACTAGCAATAAGATGATCAGATAAAAAAACTCAGATTTTTTCTGAGTGGATTCAAAGTGATATAGAGAGATGGAAAGTGCATAGTTCCAGGTACTTCCCTGGTGGTCCAGTGGATAAGACTCCACGCTCCCAATGCAGGGGGCCTGGGTTCGATCCCTGTTTGGGGAACTAGATCCCACATGCATACCACAACTAAGTCGTCAGCATGCTGCAACTAAAAGATCCCGCATGCCGCAACGAAGATCCCGAGTGCCGCAACTACAACCAGGATCAGCCAAAATAAATAAATAAATAAACAAACAAACAAACATTAAAAAATAAAAATAAAAAAATCACGTAGTTCCAGGTTTGTTAACGGTTCCAGAGGGTAAGCTGAAGCTTCACTTGACATGACCAGTAATGGAAGCTAGCAGAGAATTTAAGAGGGTGGTAACAGATGCAGTAAAAAATGGCAGAAGAGAAAGTGACCTTGGCTGCAAGCAAATAAGATTATCGTACACTCAAGGAATTCACACCTATTGATGAAGTAAGACTGAAAGTAAATAGGAATTCAACGAGAACAGGAACAACAGTCTGCTCTGTCACAAAGAAGTCTACTATATGAAGTAAAAATGTAAGCCTAAGACAGACCGAAAGTATGAAGACATCATTTATCTTAGCAAAACCAATCAACACTTAAGCTCCATGAGGTGGGGAATTTGTAGCACTCACTCACTTTGTTGTGGAATTAACGAACGATGAAGATGTCTGCTTTGGTAACCTGGCTCAAACCCTTCTTCAAAATTTTGCTTAAAAAGGGTAGCCGGGAAAGGGGAGAGCTGCTACTATTGAGAATAGAAAGTCTGAGAGTAAAATGGCAGAAATGATATAAAGACCAACAAAAATTAATATCTGGCTAGAGTTAGTTTTGAGAATGAAGAGTCAGAGAAGACCTGTTGTGGCAGTACTTTAAAATTTAAATTCCCTTTACAGACTCCAAAATTAGAACAGAAGTGGGAATGCAAATCTATGAACATTTGCTCCCAAATGACAATTCTTTTTTAAAAATGATCTATGTATGAGCCTTAGCATAATTCAAAAACTATAACTCCAGGATTTTTGAAAGCTGGGTCCATCATGGATGTTTAAAAGAACTAATACTTCTAAAACGGCAGTTCAGAAATCACACTAGCACGGAAAGTGATGTAATTCCAACACCCGCCCCGCCCCCCACCGGCCCTTCTTGGTCAGTAGGTAGAAACAGTACCATGGCTGAGTACAGTATAAAAGCTAACCCTACCAAAAGGGAAAGAGTATTAAGTTAGCACCCTTGAGTCAAAACAGCAGCAGTACTCAGGAGAAGGGTGGAGTTTAATCACACTCCAGTGTTAAATGACTAACGTGGGTCGGTGTGAAGCTGGTTATGAGTCCCAAGGGTAAAAAGGACATATTCACATTACAGTTTGATGTCTGTGCTAGAAAAATGTTCAGACTAAGAATGAAACATTGCACAATTCTGGGAAACATCACTCACTCTGTGGTCTGGTGTGGATGGCATCGCCGACCGCTGCATAGTAACAGCCAGCCCACCCTAACCACGCTGGTTCTAACAACTTACGGTGCTTGATTAAGACCCTCTGGGTTTATGTGATAAACATATCATTCCTTCCTTGTTACCACTTTCTTAACTTTAAAATGGTCTAAAATGCCAAAGAATATTCTCTCTTAACTAAACAAATATTTATTTTGTTGAAATAAAACATAACTGCTGTATTTTTCATGTGATCCTGCCATGAATTAATTTTCTTCTTTATTAACTGAGTAGAATGAGCTCACGGCAACAGTGTCAAACAACACCTGATGACTAATGAAATGCCACCCTGAAGCCCCTAAAATGTGATCACCACCACAAAGACCCTAAGCCTTCACCCCATTCCTGACTCAAGAACAAAAGTCTAACATACAAGGTGGAAAAGGTGAGCAATCCGTGGCATTTATAGAGTAACTCTATGATGGACTCCAACATGTAAACAAAACACACATTCATACTCATCCCCTAAATGTTAAAATGAGATTTAGCACAGCCTGGGAACAGAGTAAGCTGCTCAATCTCTTACTATATATCAGCATTTTCCAAGGAATATTAAAAGCGTTCCATGGTCAGTAAATCTGAAATGCCACAACTATTCATCTGGGAGCATCACCATGCATATTAGCCTATTAGGGCTCTGAGAGGTTACGTGGTAAAGAAACTGGTTTTGTTAACCCAGTTTTTCCCATACTTACTTGATCACAAAACCTGCTTTTTTGTTTTGTTTTGTGAAATATCAGTGATATGAAGAGTTTGGGAAATGCCACTCAAAGATTACCATGTGTACGTGTATTAATTGTTTGTTAACAATTAAAATATAACATCCAAAATTAAATAAGATTTGCTTGATGCTTGCAGAGTACTAAAGGAAACTGCAGTGCCTCAGGTTCAACAAATGTTGGCTGATAGCTTTACTTCCCAAAACGACAAGCAAAATACCATTAACTGTATATTCAGTAATGCTAAAAAATAAAGCACAAAAAGCCTGTTCTATGGTAGTGTCACTTAGCACATAATTCTCATAAAGTGAATAAAAACATCAATATTTGGGCTGATAGCATTTTAAGTGCTCAGTAAGAACATATAGTGTAATTATTGATCAGAAAAACATCTAAATGTCTATGACTTCAGGAGCTCACAACCTTAATAATCTCTTCTCGTGTTACTGACTACATTGAGATAACCTACTAATACCCAAACAGTGGCACCTACTGAGGATTATTACAATACTTACCACATTACAAAAAGAATCCAGACCAATGCTACGTACATACTTAGTACATTCTGGATTAGACCAAGTAAAATTTAACAACAAGCTGAACAGCATTCTATAAAACAAAAACAAAAAGTCAGTTAGGCTAATTCTGTCTGTTTTTCTAAGCTATGGACTCATAGTGAGAAAGAAGATTGTCTTGGAACTTGATGACTGAATCATATCTGAAATCTTTAAAGTTTATCTACACTTACCTCAAAAGAAGTTCTTTGGGTAACTTTTTGTTAATAAGGCCTTCATCATTATTTGAGAAAACCTACAGAAAAAAAAAGGGGATATTATTAAAATGTTCCTCAATCAAAAAAAAAAAGGGGCTTCCCTGGTGGCGCAGTGCTTAAGAATCCACCTGCCAATACAGGGGACAATGAGTTCGATCCCTGGTCTTGAGAGATCCCACATGCTGTGGAGCAACTAAGCCCGTTAGCCACATCTACTGAACCTGTGCTCTAGAGCCCAAGAGCCGCAACTACTGGCCCCACGCGCCACAATTACTGAAGCCCACGCACCCTAGAGCCCGCACACCGCAACTACTGAGCCCATGCATTACAACTACTGAAGCCTGTGTGCTCTAGGGCCTGCATGCAGAAACTACTGAGCCCGTGTGCCACAACTACCAAAGCTCGCGCACCTAGAGCCTGTGCCTCACAACAAGAGAAGCCACTGCAATGAGAAGATTGCACACCACAACTAGTGAAAGCCTGCGTGCAGCAACAAAGACCCAACACAGCCAAAAAAAACTGAAACAAAAAACAACTTAGGAATACATTTAACTAAAGAAGTGCCTGACATTATATATTGAAAACTTACACTAAACACTGTTGTGAGAAATTAAAGAAGGCTTGAATAAACTGAAACACATCCCATGTTCATGAATTGGAAGATTTAATAGCGTTAAGTTAGAAATGTTCCTCAGCTTTGTACTTATTCTGCTTGGGGTTTGCCAGCTATGTCCAGTCTGCTATTAGGCCCATCAAATGAATATTTAATGTCTGAGTCATACTTTCACTTCTAGCATTCCCAGTTCAGTCTTTTTATAGTCTTCCATCTTCCTGCTAAAATTTTCTAACTGTTCATCCATTCCAACTGTTCAACATCTGGACCATCACTGACTGTTTCTCTTAGCTCTTCTCCTGACCATGGGTCACATTTCTTTGTTTCTCTCCATGTCTCATAATTTGTTATTTCACACCAAATACTGTGCATAAAAAAATAATTAATTTACAAGGATCAATGAAACTAAGAGATGTTTCTCTGAAAAGAAAAAACTGACAGAGAAAGGGAGAGACTGGCCAAGATAGCAGAGTAGAAAGACACTGAGCTCACCTTCTCTCACGAGCATACCAAAATCACAACTATTTGCAGAACAACCATCAATGAAAAAGACCAGAATCTACCAGAAAAAGATCTTCTACAATTAAAGGAGGAACCACAACAAGATGGGTAGGAGAGGCAGACTCTCAATATAATCATGTCCCATACCACGGGGTGGGCAACCCACAAACTGGAGAATCATTATATTGCAGAGGTTCTCCCACAGGAGTGAGAGTTCTAAGCCCCACATCGGGCTCTGCAGCCCAGGAGTCAAGCACCAAGAAGACAAGCCCCCAGAGCATTTGGCTTTGAAGGTCAGCAGGGCTTAACTTTGGGAGGCTCAAAGGACTGGGGGAAACAGAGACCTGGCTCTTAAAAGGTGCACACAAAATCTGACATGTTCTAGAACCCAGGGCAAAAGCAGTAATTTGATAGGAGCCTGGGCCAGACCTACCTACTGGTCTAGGAGAGTATCCTTGGAGGAAGGTGGCGGGGAGCTGTGGCTCACCCTAGGGACACAGACACTGGCAGCAGCCAATCTTGGGAGCTCCTTCTACTGCGTGGACAATGGTGCTGCCAGGCACCACTGTGGAACCCTCCCTCTAGCTCATTAGCACCAAGACCTGGCCCATCCAACGGCCTGTAGGCACCAGTGCTGGGATGCCTCAGGCAAAGCAACTAATTGGATGGGGACACAACCCCACCTATCAGCAGACAGGCTGCCTAAAACTTCCTGAGCCCACACCTGCCTCTGAACATGGCCCTGCCCACCAGAGGGCTAGGACCCAGCTCCACCCACCAATGTGCAGGCACCAGCCCTGCCCTCCCAGAAGGCTGCTCTAGCCATTGGACGAGTCTCACCCACCAGGGGGCAGGCACCATACGTAAGAAAGGCACAATCCCACAGCCTGCAGACCCAGCCTGCCCACAGCAGGCCAGACCCTACCCTGGGACCAGCTGGGCCCCAATCCTTCCCACTAGCAGGCCAAAACAAGCTTCCCAACACCCTGGACCCCATACTCAACTGTGTCAGGAAACGCCCCCACCCCCCACCCCCACACACCAGTTATCTGACACCAGCTCTGTGATCCCTGGGCACTACAGCCAGACTCCAGGACCCAACTGTGACTGCTAGTAGTCCGGCATTAATCCCAAGACCTGGCTTCACCCATCAGTAGGTGGGCAACAGCCCCAAAGTTTTCTGGACCCTGATTCCACCCACCAGTGAGCCAGGACTAGCCCCAGGGCCCCCTGGGGTACAGCAGTCAGCTGCCTCGTGACTAGGCTCCACCAACCAGTAGCCAACAGCCTCCCAAAACACGGCCAAAGCATGGTCTGGCAACCAACCGGAGTAGGGGCCAACCAAGGCTACCAGACTGTCCACATAGTCAGCCTGCCACAACAGAAGGAAACATGCAGCCCTCATAGGGGGCACTGCTAGAACATACAGTTTGGCCATGATAGGGGACTGCACTGCTAGGGTGCATAGCACATCTCCTACAGAAGAATACTTCTCCAAGGTCAGGAAACATAATTAACCCACCAGATACATAAAAATACAAACAGCGGGGCTTCCCTGATGGCACAGTGGTTGAGAGTCCGCCTGCCGATGCAGGGGACATGGGTTCGTGCCCCGGTCCAGGAAGATCCCACATGCCACAAAGCAGCTGGGCCCGTGAACCATGGCCGCTGAGCCTGCGTGTCCGGAGCCTGTGCTCCTCAACGGGAGAGGCCACAACAGTGAGAGGTCTGTGTACCGCAAAAAAAAAAAAAAAAAAAAAACCCCAGCAACTTAGGCAAAATGAGGTGACAGAAGAACATGTTCTAAATGAAGGAACAAGATAAAACCCTAGAATAAGAACTTAGTGAAGTGGAGACACGCAATCTACCCAAGAAAGAGTCCAGGGTAATGATCATAAAGATGATCAAAGAACTCAGGACAAGAATGGATGCACAGAGTAAGAAGTTAAAAGTTTTTAACAAAGAGAAAACATAAAAAACAAGAGAAAGATGAAGAACACAATAACTGAAATAAAAAATATACTAGAAGGAATCTACAGTAGACTAAATGATACAGAAAAATGGATCAGCAAGCTGAGAGATGGAGTAGTAGAAATCACTGCCACTAAACAGAAAAAAGGAAAAAGAACAAACAGAAATGAGGACAGTTTAAGAGCCCTTTGGGACAATATCAAGTGCACAAATATTCACATTATAGGGGTCCCAGAAGGAGAAGAGAGATAAATAGGAGCTGAGAACATATTTGAAGAATTAACAGGTGAAAACTTCCCTAACCTGGAAAAGGAAACGGTCATCCAAGTCCAGGAAGGGCAGAGAGTTCCATACAAGATTAACCCAAAGAGTAACACACCAAGACACACTGTAATTAAAACGACCAAAAAATTAAAGAGAGAATCTTAAAAGCAGCAAGGGAAAAGCAACAAATAACATCCAAGGGAACTCCCATAAGCCTATCAGCTGATTTTTCAGCAGAAACCCTGCAGGCCAGAAGGGAGTGGCATGATATATTTTAAATGATGAAAGGGAAGAACTTGCAACCTACAACCAAGAAATACTCTACCCAGCAAGCCTCTCGTTCAGATTTGATAGAAAGATCAAAAACTTTACAAACAAGCAAAAGCTAAAAGAGTTCAGCATCATCAAATCAGCTTTACAATAAATATTAAAGGAACTTCTCCTGGTGAAAAAAGAAAAGGCCACAATGAGAAACATGAAAATTATGAAATGAAAAAGCTCATCAGTAAAGGCCAACACACAGTAAAGGTAGGGAATCATCCACGCATAAAGTGAGTAGGAAGGTTAAAAGACGAAGGTAGTAAAATAACTATCAAAATCACCTAAGCAGTTAAGGGATACATGAAACAATTAGACAAAAGATATAATATAAAAACAGTAATCGTGAGGGGAGAAGAGTACAAAGACAGGGTTATTAAAACGCATTTGAAAGTAAGAGATCAGCAACTTAATCACATATATATAGATTGCTATATAAAAATCTCATGGTAACCACAAAACAAAAATCAAAAATAGATATACACACAAAAAAAGGAATTCAAATATAACACTAAAAATAGTCAAATCACAAGAGAAGAACAAAAGAAGAAGAAAAAGACAAAACAAACCCCAAACAACCAACAAAACGGCAACAAGAACATACATATCAATAATTACCTTAACTGTAAACAGACTATATGTTCCAATCAAAAGACACAGCGTGGCTCAATGGATACAAAAACAAGACCCATATATATGCTGCCTACAAGAGACTCACTTCAGATCTAAAGACACAAAAGACTGAAAGTGAGGGGATGGAAAAGGTATTCCATGCAAATGGAAATCAAAAAAAAGCCGGAATAGCAATACTTTTATCAGATAAAACATACTTTAAAATAAAGACTGTTACAAAGATCAAGGGATCAATCCAAGAAGAAGACAGAACAATTGTAAATATATATGCACCCGACACAGGAGCACCTCAATATATAAGGCAAATATTAACGGACATAAAAGGAGAAATCAACAGTAACATAATAGTAGAGGAATTTAACACCTCACTTACATCAATGAACAGATCATCTAGATAGAAAATCAATAAGGAAACACTGGCCTGAAGTGACACATTAGACGAGATGGACTTAACTGATACATAAAAAGCATTCCATCCAGAAGCAGCAGAATACACATTCTTTTCAAGTGCACATGGAACATTCTCCAGAATAGATCACATGTTAGGCTTCAAAACAAGCCTCAGTAAATTTAAGAAAACTGAAATAATATCAAGTATCTTTTCCAACCACAACGCTATGAGACTAGAAATCAACTACAAGGAAAAAAATGCAAAAAACACAAACACATGGAGGCTAAACAATATGCTACTAAACCACCGATGGATCATTAGAGAAATCAAAGAGGAAATCAAAAATACCTAGAGACAAATGAAAATGAAAACACGATGATCCAAAACCAATGGGAGGCAGCAAAAACAGTTCTAAGAGGAGTTTACAGCAATACAAGTTTACCTCAGGAAACAAGAAAAATCTCAAACAACCTAAACTTACATCTAAAGGAACTAGAGAAAGAACAAACAAAACCCAAAGTTAGTAGAAGGAAAGAAATCATAAAGATCAGAGCAGAAATAAATGAAATAGAGACTAAAAAAATAGAAAAGATCAATGAAACTAAAAGTTGGTTCTTTGCAAAGATAAACAAAATCGATAAACCTTTAGCCAAATTTATCAAGAAAACCCAATGAAATCAGAGATGAAAAAGAAGTTACAAGTGACACCACAGAAATACAAAGGATCATAGACAACAGTGATCAAACAACTATATGCCAATAAAATGGACAGCTTAGAAGAAATGGACAAATTCTTAGAAATGTACAATCTCCCAAGATTGAACCAGGAAGAAATAGAAAATATGAACAGACCAATTACCAGTAATGGAATTGAATCAGTAATTTAAAAACTCCCAACAAAGAAAAGACCAGGACCAGATGGCTTCACAGGTGAATTCTACTAAACATTTACATAAGAGTTAACACCTATCCTTCTCAAACTATTCTCCCTCCCCAAAAAAAGAAACTGCAGAGGAAGGAACACTTCCAAATTCATTCTGTGAGGCCAGCATCACCCTGATACCAAAACCAAGGATATCACAAAAAAAGAAAATCACAGGCCAATATCACTGATGAACAAGATGCAAAAATCCTCAACACAATATTAGCAAACTGATCCCCACAATACATTAAAAGAATCATATGCCATAATCAAGTGGGATTTATCCCAGGGATGCAAGAATTTTTCAATATCTTCAAAATCAATGTGATACACCACGTTAACAGACTGAAGAATAAAAACCATATGATTATTTCAACAGATGCAGAAAAAGCTTTTGACAATATTCGACACTGATTTATGATAAAAACTCTCTAGAAAGTGGGCCTAGAGGAAACATACATCAACATACTAAAGGCCATATATGACAAACCCACAGCTAACATCATACTCAATGGTGAGAAGCTGAAAGCATTTAGGTGGGTTAATTACATGCCCACTCTCACCACTTTTATTCAACAGAGTACTGGAAGTCCTAGCCACAGCAATCAGACAAGAAAAAGAAATAAATCCAAATTTGGAAAGGAAGAAGTAAAACTGTCACTGTTTGCATGATACTAAGTGTAGAAAATCCTAAAGATGCCACCAGAAACTACTACAGCTTATTAATGAATCTGGTAAAGTTGCAGGATACAAAACTGATATACAGAAATCTGTTGCATTTCTATGCATTGACAACAAACTGTAAGATACGGAAACAGGGACTTCCCTGGTGGCGCAGTGGATAGGAATCCACCCGTCAGTGCACGGGACATGGGTTCAATCCCTGGTCCAGGAAGATCCCACATGCCGCAGAGCAACTAAGCCCATGCACCACAACTACTGAGCCTGCATGCTGCAACTACTGAAATCTGCATACCTAGAGCCTGTGCTCCGCAACAAGAGAAGCCACTGCAACAAGAAACCCACGCACTGCAACAAGGAGTAGCCCCCACTCGCCACAACTAGAGAAAGTGCACGTGCAGCAATGAAGACCCAACACAGCCAAAAATAAATAAAATTAAATCTTATAAGAAAAAAAAAAGATAAGGAAACAATCTCATTTACCATCTCATTAAAAAGAATAAAATAATTACAAATAAACCTACCTAAGGAGATAAAAGACCTGTATTCAGAAAACTATAAGACATTAAGACTATAAAACTATAAGGTGAAGAAACTGAAGATGACACAAACAGATGAAAAGATATACCTTGTATTCTTGTATTGGAAAAATTAATATTGTTAAAGTGACCATACTACCCAAGGCAATCTATAGATTCAATGCAATCCCTATCAAAATATACCCAGGGCACTTTTCATAGAACTAGAACAAATAATCTCAAAATTTGTATGGAAACACAAAAGACCTCGAATAAATAAAACCATCTTGGGAAAGAAGAACAGAGCTGGAGGAATCATGCTCCCTGACTTCAGAGTATACTACAAAGCTAGAGTAATCAAAAAGTATGGTACTAGTAGAAAAACAGATACACAGATCAATGGAACAGAATAGACAGCCCAGAAGTAAACCCACACACTTATAGTTAATTAACTTACGACAAAGGAAGAAAGAATATACAATGGAGAAAAGACAGTCTCTTCAATAAATGGTGCTGGGAAAACTGGACAGCCACATGCAAGAGAATGAAACTGGATCCCTGTCTTATACCATACACAAAAATTAACTTAGAATGGTTGACAGGCTTTCAATGTAAGATCTGAAAACATAACACTCCTAGAAAATAACAGGCTGTAAGCTCCTTGACATAAGTTATGGAGATGATTTTTTTGGACTTGACACCAAAAGAAAAGGCAACAAAAGCAAAAATAAACAAGTTGGACTACATCAAACTAAAAAGCTTCTGCTCAGCAAAGCAAACCATCAACAAAATGAAAATATAACCTACTGAATGATTTTACAAATCATATATTTGATAAGAAGTTAATATCCAACAAGAAATCCAATTAAAAGATGGAGAAAGGATCTAAGTAGATATCTTTCCAAAGACATACAGATGGCCAACAAGTACATGAATAGGTGCTCAACATCACTAATCATCAGGGAAAGACAAATCAAAACCACAATGAGATACCACCTCACACCTGTCAGAATGGCTATTACCAAAAAGACAACAAATAACAAGTATTAGTGAGAATGTGGAAAAAAGGGAACCCTTATGCACTGTTGGTAGGAATGTAAATTGATGCAGCCACTGTGGAAAACAGTATGGAGGTTCCTCAACAAATTAAAAAACAGAACTACCATACGATCCAGGAATTCCACTTCAGGGTATTTTTCTGAAGAAAACAAAAACATTGTTTCAAAAGATATAGGCACTCCTATGTTCACTGAAGCATTATGTACAATAGCCAAGATATGGAAACAACTGAAATGTCTATCGATAAATGAATGGATAAAGAAAATATGGTAGATATATACAATGGAATATTATTCAACCATAAAAAAGAAGGAAAATTTTCACACTTGCAACAACATGGATGGACTTTGAGGGCATTATGCTAAGTGAAATAAGTCACACAATGAAAGACAAACACTTTGAAAGACAAATGATCTTATATGTGTAATCATAAAAAAAAATGAGCTCATATATATACAGATTTATGGTTCCAGAGGTGGGGAATGGGAGGGTGGGCAAAATGGATGAAGGAGGTCAAAAGGTACAAACTTCCAGTTATAACATGAATAAGTCATAGGGATGTAATATACAGCATGGTAACTATAGTGGTTAATACTGTATGGCATATTTGAAAGTGCTAGAAGAGTAAATCTTAAAAATTCTCCTCACAAGAAAAAAAATTCTCTAACTATGTATGGTGACAGATGTTAACTAGACTTATTGTGGTGATCACTGTACAATATATACAAATATCAAATCATTCTGTTGTACAGCTTAAACTAGTATGTTATATGTCAATTACACCTCAATTTTTTTAAAGCAATTTACCTCCATAAAGGGCAGTTCCTCCTTCAATTAGGTTGCTGGGGGGTGGGGGCACGGGGGTGGGTATTGAATCCTTTTAATCTTTAGTTGACCTGGGTTTCAGATTTGTTGTAGCATTAGTCAGATTCAGTTCAAGAATGGTTTAAAATTTTTTTAGGGTGACATCAGAAGCTCACCTTCAAGAGAAGTTGGGATCTGAGCACTAGATCTCTTTGAGCTGTACAACCAGGCTGCTAGTGAGCACTCTCTGTTTTACATTCTGGCTACCAGCTGGGGAGTACTTTGCTCTGCAGAGGCACCCTCTACTGTCCATTCCTTAAGGAGCTCTCTCTCTGCCCTGTTACTCTAACTCCACCGTCTGAAAGCCTTTTGCCTTGTCCTGATTGAAAACCTGGATAGCCATAGAGGGACATTTCTTAGCTCTCCCCTGGGCCCCATCCATTGTGGCCCTGCCTTACATTTGGCGAAAGCCCCTACCGCCTCAGAGAGGTTTCTGCTACTCTCCTGCCCTGCCCCAAGCCTTCAGAAGGCTCCGCCCACCACAAGGATGTTCTCAGCTCTCTTCCCTTGGCCCCAGCCTCCAGCACAGGTCTACATCCATGTACTCAGTGAAGGCCCATGGGAAAGAGAGGTAGGTGCAGCCTAGCTCTGCAGCTGGGGCTCCTCAGGGTTCCAAATGTCACTCCAGCCCCCATGCAGTAAAAGTTTGGCTGATTTCTCCAAGCTGTCTATAGCAGAGTCTTCTTCCTCCTGCTGTCCCCACCACGGATGAAAGTTACCTATGTGTCTCCTTTTTTCTGGGAAGGGCACATTACATCCTGGATTTTAATTCATTTAGATTTCTTTGTGTCCTCAGCTCTCTAGAGGGTTTTTAAAGAACTGTGATCTTCTAGCTTCTCTATCTTTTCCCACTGTTAGGGTAGAAACAGCAATGTCTAATTTTTGCAACTTTCCAAGTCCTAACAGAAAGTGGAAGTCTTTATTATCCATTCTGATAGAAGAAAAACAGACTTGGAGCAGATAAATGACTTGCTCAAGGTTTAGCATTAAAAACAAACAAGCAACAACCAAAAAAAAAAAAAAAAACCCCAGAAAAACTACAGTATAAACTTGTATCTCCTGACTCCAAGTCTAGGGTTCTTTGTACTGCACAACAGGTAGTAAGGGCTATTTGACTCTGGGGAAGGCATTTAACCTCTCAGTATTTCTAATTTGTAAAATGAAAGGACTGTACTAGAGAAACTCAAAAGTCTCTTCCAAATCTAATTATTTCAAGATTCAATTAAGTTTGTGTTTTTAAAATATCCCACTGTTTCTGAAAACATAACTGTGTGGCTTTAGGTGCCTTTCAATTTTAGATGTCTAATAAGGGTCACAAATTTATCAAGTCCAAAACCAACTCCTTTCTTCATTCCTACTCTAAATTTACTCCTCCCATAGTCTTCATCTCAGCAAATGACAACCTGTTCCTATTGCTCAGGCTCAAATCACTGAACCATCCTTGACTTCCTTTTCTTTTCTATTCCACAGCCAATCCTATGGATGACTGCACCATAATAATGTCCTCTCTGGTCTCCTCTGTTCTTGTCCTTTCTCCCCTCCCTCCTACCCCACATGTATTTTCCACATAGCAGACAGAATGGTCCTTTTATAAAATATAAGTCATATTCTGTCATTCTTCTTAAACTTTACGAATCATTTCCCCTTCCCTCACAGGAAAAGGCAAACTCCTTTAAATGGCTTATAAGTCCTAGGTGATCTGGTTTCACTGACTACCTTGGTCTTCCCTCTTGCCACGTCTTACTCCACTCCAGCCTCACTGTTTTCCTTGCTGTTTCTCCAACACACCAGGCAGTGCCCCAGGACCCTTACACTTGTGTCCTTTCCTGAAATGGTCTTTCTCTAGGCATTCCCATGACATATCCTCTGCTCAGATGTCACCTTATCAGAGAGGCCTTCCCTTCCACCTACATAAAAAGCAAGTCCTCCCACTTCTCATCCACTCACCCATCCTGCAAAACTTCCTTTCTCTTACTCAGCTTTCTTTTTCTCCAAAGCACTCTTCACCACCTTATCTGTATGTTTATTATCTGTCTTCCCACTGCTAGAACATAAACTCCATGAGGGCAGAGGCTTCCCTGTTTCATTCACTACTGGATACCCACTACCTAAAACAGTGACTGGCATATAGTGGGACAAACATTTGCTGGCTAGAAAACCATGAGACAGAAAATTTAATAGAAAGACACAATTACACGGGCAGCACTGAGAACTGGAAAAGCTGGGTTTGAACCATGAGTGTGACCCCACAAAAGCTTTCCCAATGACTGCCCTGTTCTGCTTCCCCAGACCCCTCTGCTCCAACCACCCCAGTGCTGGAAGTGGCAGCGGCTGAGGTAGACACTACACAGGGTAGAGGTGAGACACAAAATGAGGCAGGGAAGGCAGAAGTAAAAGTGTAGCCCAACCTATGGCTGCCCATATCTGAGCTTTGGTGGGCTGTACTGTTATTAAAAAAAAAAAAAAACCCCAAGTAAATTCTTCAGGATGTCATTACACAACATCATAATAGAGAGTCTGTCATAAAAGAAAAAGAGCTTGCTGGCTCAGCTGACAAGACACCAAGACTCTTATTCTTGGGGTAGTATGTTCATGCCAGGCACTGGGTACAATCTTTAGTTTGGGAAGAAGCCATGGTGCAATGGTTAAGACATCAGACTTTGGAGACAGACTAGTTGAGTTCAAATCCTGGCTCTGCCACTCACCAACTATGTGACCTTGGGCAAACTGCCTAATCAACTAGGCCTGTTAAGTGGGTACAATGATGTTAATCTCATAGCGATGTTAGAAGGGTTAAATGAGATAAACGTGAAGTGATCAGCCTAAAACTGGGCACAGTGGAACGGTTCCATGAAAGCGAGTTATTGTTATAATTACTAAAAATTATGTGTCCCCACCCCAGTGCAGCCAAAAGCGAGACCAAATTTTGACAAGTAGAAAAATTAATACATAGAGAAACGTCTTGTAATATCTATTAACACAGATCTCATTATATAATCCCTCTTAACTATACCATGTGATGGCAAAGAGACCAAAACTGCCTGTAAAATAAAATATATTTTATTGTGCTTCTCAACTCCTCTGAGAAGTCCTAACCACAGGCAAATACAGAAAGGAAAGGCCAAAATAGGGAGAAAATCCAAATAAAATGAATTAAAATGGGAAAACTGTATGATACGTTATTTTATTATTTCCAAAAAATAAATCTGCCTTACAAGCTAAAGTGGTAAGCAATAACAAAAACCTGATGACAAGAGGTATCCCAACATATATTTTAATCCATACGAATTAAAGTTTAAATAGTTATTTGATGTCTTTTTATAAAGTTTTAGCATATACAACTAAAATGTGAAATTTTTTATTAGGAAAAATCTCAGAAAATAAAATTTTACTTTTAAAAATAGTTTCATCACCCAATTCTAAATGGCTTTACATTAAAAGCTGGTCTTATAAATCATACCAATGCTTTCTTAGGTCAGTCTCCCGAGGCAATAGAAATAAAAACAAAAATAAACAAATGGGACCTAATAAACTTAAAAGCTTTTACACAGCAAAGGAAACCATAAGAAAAAAAAAAGAAAGAAAGAACAGAAAAGACAACCTACGGAATGGGAGAAAATATTCGCAAATGATGAGACCAACAAGGGCTTAATCTCCAAAATATACAAATGGCTCATACAACTCAACAACAAAAAAACAAACAACGCAATCGAAAAATGGGCAGAAGGGGACTTCCCTGGCAGTCCAGTGGTTGAGACTTCACCTTCTAATGCAGGGAGTACGGGTTTGATCCCTGGTCAGGGAGCTACAATTCCCACATGCCTCGTGGGCAAAAAAACAAAACATAAAACAGAAGCAATATTGTAGCAAATTCAATAAAGACTTTAAAAAATGGTCCACATCAAAAAAATCTTTTTTAAAAAAAGACAAATGGGCAGAAAACCTTAATACAGGGGTCCCCAACCCCCGGGCCGCGGACAACTACAGGTCCGTGGCCTGTTAGGAACGGGGCCACACAGCAGGTGGTGAGCAGCGGGCAAGTGAGCGAAGCTTCATATGCCGCTAACCATCACTCGCATTACCGCCTGAACCATCATATCCCACTGCACCCCCCACCCCAGTGGAAAAACTGTCTTCCATGAAACCGGTCCCTGGTGCCAAAAAGGTTGGGGACCACTGCCTTAATAGACATTCCTCCAAAGAAGACATACAGATGGCCAGTAGGCACATGGAAAGATGCTCAACATCACTAATCATTAGAGAAATGCAAATCAAAACTACAGTGAGGTACCACCTGACACCGCTCAGAATGGCCATCATTAAAAAGTCTACAAATAACACGTGCTAGAGAGGGTGTGGAGAAAAGGGAACCCTCCTACACTGTCGGTGGGAATGTAAGTTGGTGCAGCCATTGTGGAAAATAGTATGGAGGTTCCTCAGAAAACTAAAAATTGAATTACCATATGATCCAGCAATCCCACTCCTGGGCATATACCCAGAGAAAACTATAATTCAAAAAGATACATGCACCCCTATGTTCATAGCAGCACTACTCACAATAGCCAAGACATGGAAACAACCTAAATGTCCACTGACGGATGAATGGATAAAGAAGATGTGGTACATATACACAATGGAATACTACTTACTCAGCATAAACAACAATGAAATAGGGCTTCCCTGGTGGTGCAGTGGTTGAGAGTCCACCTGCCGATGCAGGGGACACGGGTTCATGCCCCGGTCTGGGAAGATCCCACATGTCACGGAGCGGCTGGGCCCATGAGCCATGGCCGCTGAGCCTGCGCATCCGGAGCCTGTGCTCCGCAACGGGAGAGGCCGCGACAGTGAGAGGCCCGCGTACCGCAAAAAAAAAAAAAAAAAAAAAAGAATGAAATAATGCCATTTGCAGCAACATGGATACAACCAAAGATTATCATGCTAAATGAAGTCAGAAAGAGAAAGACAAATACCATATGATATCATTTATATGTGGAATCTACAACATGACACAAGTGAACCTATCTATAAAACAGAAACAGACTCACAGACATAGAGAACAGACTTGTGGCTGCCAGCGGGGAGGGGGTTAGGGGAGGGATGGAGTGGGAGTTTGGGGTTAGCAGATGCAAACTATTATATATAGAATGGATAAACAACAAGGTCCTACTGTATAGCACAGGGAACTATATCCAATCTCCTGGGATAAATCATAATAGAAAAGAATATTTAAAAAAAAGAATGTTTGTATGTGTATAACTGAGTCACTCTGCTGTACAGCAGAGATTGGCACCACATTGCAAATCAACTACATGTCAATAAAATTTAAAAAAAAAAAAAAGCTGGTCTTTGTGATTCACAAAAGCAGGTGCCAATTCCTGAGCACAAACTGAAATGACAGGAGAAACTTTAAATGCTATTACAGCCATGAGTATGAACCCTAATCCAATAATCTGTCTTCACTGATGCCTCTTCATCTCATCTGTGTGAAAGAGGAGAGGAGAGAAGGTTAGGAGTGCCTACTCTGTTCTACAGCGTCCAGTCCAGTGCCAAGAACAACAAAATACAAGTAAGTGTTTGTATACATAAGTGCTCAAAACATTAAAATCCAAGTAAGAGAGAAAACTAATTTCATAACATATAAATAGCATATACATTGAGGAACATATAACGATACACTATACATTATAATCCAAAACCATAAGCAGGTTCTTTTTTTTTAATTAATTAATTTACTTATTTATGGCTGCATTGAGTCTTTGTTGCTGCACACAGGCTTTCTCTAGTTGTGTCGAGCGGTGGCTACTCTTCGTTGTGGAGCACGGGCTCTAGGAACACGGGCTTCAGTAGTTGTGGTAACGCAGGCTCAGTAGCTGTGGCACACGGGCTTAGTTGCTTGTGGATCTTCCCGAACCAGGGCTCGAACCCGTGTCCCCTTCACTAGCAGGTAGATTCTTAACCACTGCGCCACCAGGGAAGTCCCATAAGCAGGTTCTGAGACAAGACGCCTGGTTTTGAAATCTGGCTGGGTGACTGGGGCAAGTTACTTTACCTCTCTGTGCCTCAATTTCCTCACCTCTCAAATGGGGAAAGGTATTCTCCTCATAAGGTGGTTGTGATGGTTAATTAAGACACGTAAGGTGCTTATAAAAATGTCTCACATAAAATGCACACAATAAATGTCAGCTCTCATTATTATTTAAAGGCAATAGAAACAAGTGGCTTAATTGAAGAAACTTTCATTGAGAAATAGCTAAGCAGAGTTCCAAAATTCATGTGCAAAGTCATAAATATCAAATGCTAAAGCTGTATGTTTAGATTCAAGCATTTAATGAAGGGTTATGTTATGATCTCGAATACAGTTTGGGGGACTACAGAAGCAGCCTCCTCATCCCCACTGCTATACCAGCCATTCCCCTTTTCCCCTGGAGCCCAGACATCACCTTACACCCAATTAAATCCCTTCCATGAATTAAATTCTTAATGCTTAAAGATATACAAAAAGCAAAGCATTTCTAAGTTTAGCAAAGCAACCACTAGTACATAAGTACAATAAAATGCTTTTATTTTAGAGTAAATAAAACTCTAAAATTTACAATAGTGAATCAAGGTGGACTGTGGGTCAGGATGCAAGGGGTAGACAAAGGAGAAGAAAAGGAAAATGGACAACAGGAGGAATATGAGACTTCAGAGAGAAAGCTGTGAATATGTAACTCCTGAATATTCTTTTTCTCCTTCCTATAATCATAACGGCTTTTCACACAGATAACATGTAAAAGCAAGGCACTGCAACATTTAAAACAGATTTTTGTAAAATTCATTTCCTGAAACTCTTGCTGGCTCCATTAATTTTCACTTAAAGCAATTCAGAATTTGAAAGAAACATACACAAAATAAAGAAGGCACTGCTGTTAATTTGTGGGTGATTTTTTTTCCTGCTATCAACAGGCCACACACCTGGCGGTTGTTTTTCCAGAGTCAATGAGACACAGATCATCCACATTCCCTTACTACCTTAATTATTAAGAAAACACAGAGCTAGCCAGGATTCCAATGGGCAGTTTCTCTCTCCAGAAGGCTGACTGCCACTTGGGGAGCACCCTGCATCCTCAGCTTATTAGCTCTTCCACTAACCCCTGCAGATAAGGAGCAAATCTACACGGAATTACGAACAGTTACAGAAACTGTTTCTCGAACTAGGCATTTTCTTATTCCCCACCCCCACTCCCTCTCAAATATTCTATACCAAAGGTGTGTCCCCAAGCAGAGAATCCAGCCCCTCTCTTCTTTCACACCCTTTGGAGGCTTCTGGAGAATTCACACATCTGGTTGGCAATTCCCTGAATCCTGCCTATTCAAGCCAATATCTGAGCTGAGTCTTCAGGTTAGGTTTTTAAAAAACGTGTTAATGGGGACCAGGTGGGAATGTCCATTCACTCTCAAGTTTATTGAATAAAGGTAATGATTTAAGACGTTTACCATGCACTAATTATGAATTGAATCCCTGAGTAAGGGTGCTGCATGCACGAAAAAACTCCAGCTTAATGTCCCATTTTTAAAAAGGAGGGAGGAATCTCCCAAATTACACATTTAAATTTCCACATGCTAAAAACCCTGTCAGAATGAATTTCAAAGAAATACCTATTTGTATATTACTAACATAACTGCATAGAAACAAGACAGGAAGCACGTAGACTACAATATAGCGTTGGTATGAATATATATGGCATATGATACTCATACATATCCTTTTTTATTTTTTTCTAACCACACCCTCTCTGAGTGGCTTCCTAGGCTCGCCGGGGCCAAACAGCGTCACGCTGTCCGGCGACCGGCCGGTTGGGGGTCCCAGCCAGGCACTCAAAGGTGAGAACGCGGCCCTGGGCAGCGGGCGGGCGCTCCGGCTCTCCAAGGGGTCCCCCTCCCGCGGGTCCGCCCAGTCCTGCCCTGCCCGGGAGCCCCGCAGGCCGCAGCCCGGCCTCTCTGCGACCCCGGCGCCGCCCGCCCCAGCCCAGAATGCGGCCGCCCTGCGACGCAGCCCGGGCGGGGAAGGGCCAGGCGGCCGGGCTGCGAGGGCCCCAAACTCACCATGGCCGAAGAGCCACAGGCGCGCCCACAGCCCAGAGTCACACGGCGCCGGCAACGCCCGTTGTCCTGGTGACGCCAACTGGGCGCCCCGCCCCGTCCCCTAGGTGGGCTCAGAGGCGGCCATTGGCTGCCGGACAGCACATGACGCGCAGGGGCGGTGCCCTTTGGACCGCCCCCCGCCCCCCACGATTCGGCTCTTGGGCGGGGCCTCTTTGGCTTTCCGCCTTTGCATCTGTCCCTCATCACCCTGATCACCTTGACATCCTTCACCTGACAGATGACCCGGACCTGATGGGAAAGGCCTTTATGGACTTACCTTATTTAAGAAACCTTATTTAAGTTACCTTGATTACACAGGTAACACATGATTATTTGAGACATTTTATTTATCTATTTAAATTTATTTATTTATTTATTTTTGGCTGCGTTGGGTCTTCGTGCTGCACGCGGGCTTTCTCTAGTTGCGGTGAGCCGGGGCTACTCTTTGTTGTGGTGCACAGGCTTCTCACTGCGGTGGCTTCTCTCGTTACAGAGCACGGGCTCTAGGCGCACAGGCTTCAGTAGTTGTGGCACGTGGGCTCAGTAGTTGTGGCTCACGGGTTCAGTAGTTGTGGCTCACGGGCTCTAGAGCACAGGCTCAGTAGCTGTGGCGCACGGGCTTAGTTGCTCCGCAGCATGTGGGATCTTCCCGGACCAGGGCTCGAACCTGTGTCCCCTGCACTAGCAGGCAGATTCTTAACCTGTGTGCCACCGGGGAAGTCCTGGAGACATTTTAAACAATAACGAATTAAAAAGAATAAAACCACACCAAATCTCAGCACTTGATATAACCACTGCTTATATTTTAGTCTATCTGCTTCCAAGCCCGCAACAAAATGTATATTATTATAATACGTTGTATTCTTGGAAATGGAAGCAAACAATACGCACTTTTATTATCTACTTTTTTCAATTTAAAAATTATCCTTGGGCTTCCCTGGTGGCGCAGTGGTTGAGAGTCCGCCTGCCGATGCAGGGGACACGGGTTCATGCCCCGGTCCGGGAAGATCCCACATGCCGCGGAGCGGCTGGGCCCATGAGCCATGGCCGCTGAGCCTGCACGTCCGGAGCCTGTGCTCCGCAACGGGAGAGGCCACAACAGTGAGAGGCCCGCGTACCGCAAAAAAAAAAAAAAAAAAAAAAAAAAAAAAGTATCCTTGCATGCCAATTCATGTCATAGCATTGTATGTATATACTCTAATTTATTAAATCATTCAACAACTTGTTGGATGTTTTTAATATGGTTGACAGGAACTTTAGATATCCTCAAATCCAGCCCATTAAATCTATGAAGAGACATACTCAACAGCGGATCTGTCATCTCCCCTTGAATGTCTAATAGACATCCCACACTTAAATATAGCCCCAATAAGATTTTTGATCCAAGTTTCTTACTCTCCCTAAACAAATGGACAACTGTAGCCCTCAACAATCAACACCAGAAAGCCCTGTGAAGAGGAAGAGAATTTGTAGTGATAGAAAGTAGATTACTGGTTGTTCACAGTTGGGTTAGGAGTGGTGGAGGAAGAGATAATAACTAAAGGGTACGAGGTTTCTTTTTGAGGTGATGAAAGTGTTCTAAAGTTGACTGTGGGGGCTTCCCTGGTGGCGCAGTGGTTAAGAATCCGCCTGCCAATGCAGGTGACACGGGTTCGAGCCCTGGTCCGGGAAGATCCCACATGCCGCGGAGCAACTAAGCCCGTGCGCCACAACTAGTGAGCCTGCGCTCTAGAGCCCGCGAATCACAACTACTGAAGCCCGTGTGCCACAACTACTGAAGCCCACGCGCCTAGAGCCTGTGCTCTGCAACAAGACAAGCCACCACAATGAGAAGCCTGCGCCCCACAACAAAGAGTAGCCCCTGCTCACTGCAACTAGAGAAAGCCCATGTGCAGCAGCGAAGACCCACTGCAGCCAAAAATTAAATAAATTAATAAATTTAAAGTTGACTGTGGTGATGGTTGCACACATCTATGAATATACTAAAAACCACTGCGTTGTACAGTTTGTGTGAAATGCATAGTATGTGACTTATATTTCAATAAAGCTGTGTGGTTTTTTGTTTTGTTTTTATACATTTTTTAATTTATTTATTTATTTTAGGCTGAGTTGGGCCTTTGTTGCTGCATGCAGTCTTTCTCTAGTTGTGGCGAGTGGGGGCTACTCTTCATTGCAGTGTGCGGGCTTCTCATTATGGTGGCTTCTCTTGTTGCAGAGCACCAGCTCTAGGCACACGGACTTCAGTTTTTGTGGCACGCGGGCTCAGTAGTTGTGGCTTGTGGGCTCTAGAGCGCAGGCTCAGTAGTTGTGGCACACAGGCTTAGTTGCTCCGCAGCATGTGGGATCTTCCCGGACCAGGGCTCGAACCCATGTCCCCTGCATTGGCAGGCGGATTCTTTTTTTTTTCTTTTTTTTAACATCTTTATTGGAGTATAATTGCTTTACAATGGTATGTTAGTTTCACCTTCACAACAAAATGAATCAGTTATATATATACATATATTCCCATATCTCTTCTGCTTGCGTCTCCCTCCCTCCCACCCTCCCTATCCCACCCCTCCAGGCTGTCACAAAGCACCGAGCTGATCTCCCTGTGCTATGCGGCTGCCTCCCACTAGCTATCTACCTTACGTTTGGTAGTGTATATATGTCCATGCCTCTTTATCACTTTGTCACCGTTTACCCTTCCCCCTCCCCATAGCCTCAAGTCCATTCTCTAGTAAGTCTGTGTCTTTATTCCTGTTTCACCCCTAGGTTTTTCATGACGTTTTTTTTTTCTTAAATTCCATATATATGTGTTAGCATACGGTATTTGTCTCTCTCTTTCTGACTTACTTCACTCTGTATGACAGACTCTAGGTCTATCCACCTCATTACAAATAGCTCAATTTCGTCTCTTTTTATGGCTGAGTAATATTCCATTGTATATATGTGCCACATCTTCTTTATCCATTCATCCGATGATGGACACTTAGGTTGCTTCCATCTCTGGGCTATTGTAAATAGAGCTGCAATGAACATTTTGGTACATGACTCTTTTTGAATTATGGTTTTCTCAGGGTATATGCCCAGTAGTGGGATTGCTGGGTCATATGGTAGTTCTATTTGTAGCTTTTTAAGGAACCTCCATACTGTTCTCCACAGTGGCTGTATCAATTTACATTCCCACCAACAGTGTAAGAGGGTTCCCTTTTCTCCACACCCTCTCCAGCATTTATTGTTTCTAGATTTTTTGATGATGGCCATTCTGACTGGTGTGAGATGATATCTCATTGTAGTTTTGATTTGCATTTCTCTAATGATTAGTGATGTTGAGCATTCTTTCATGTGTTTGTTGGCACTCTGTATATCTTCTTTGGAGAAATGTCTATTTAGGTCTTCTGCCCATTTTTGGATTGGGTTGTTTGTTTTTTTGTTATTAAGCTGCATGAGCTGCTTATAAATTTTGGAGATTAATCCTTTGTCAGTTGCTTCATTTGCAAATATTTTCTCCCATTCTGAGGGTTGTCTTTTGGTCTTCTTTATGGTTTCCTTTGCTGCGCAAAAGCTTTTAAGTTTCATTAAGTTTCATTAACCACTGCACCACCATGGAAGCCCAAGCTGTGTTTTTTTTAAAGCTATGTTGTTGCTCATACATACTCTCAACTATAATTAATCTTGATAATTTGTCTTTGTATCAATATGATATATCCCTCTTTGGAACTTTTCACCTTGAATCCATTTATTCTTTTTTCCCCAGCTTTACTGAGGTATAATTGACAATTTAAAATTGTACATATTTAAGGTGTACAACGTGATGATTTGATATATGTATACATTGTGAAATAATGACCACAATTCAGTTAACATACCCATTACCTCACATAGTTACCACTATTTTTCTTTCTCTTTCTTTCAGTGATAACTCTTAAGATCTACCTTCTTAGCAAATGTCAAGTACACAAAACAGTATTGTTAACTATATTCACATTGTTATACATTAGATATCCAAAACCTATTCATCTTGCATAACTGAAATTTTGTACCCCTTGACCAGCATCTCCTCATTTCCCTCTACCCCCAACCCCTGGTAACCACCATTCCACTCTCTGCCTCTGTGCATTTGACTATTTTAGAATGTACATATAAGTGAGATCATGCAGTATTTGTCTTTGTGTCCAGTTTCTTTCAATTAGCATAGTATCCTCAAGGTTCATCTATGTCACAAACAGCAGGACTTTCTTCTTTTTAAATACTGAATAACACTCCATTGTATAATATATAGATTTCCCTTTCTAAAAGTTTATATGAATGTATTCATACAATAATTAGGATTTTGAAACTGGCTTCTTTTACTTAGCACATTTTTAAGATTCATCCAAGTTGTAGCACGTACCAGTACTTCATTACTTTTTATGGTCAAATAATATTCCTTGAAAGGATATACCACAGTTTTGCTTATCCATTTGTTCACTGATGGTCATTTCCATCTTTTTGGCTGTCATGAATAATGCTGCTATGAATATTTATGAACACTTTTTTTTTGACCGTGCCATGTGGCATACAGGATCTTCCCTGACCACGGATCAAACCCATGCCCCCTTCATTGGGAGCACAGAGTCTTAACCACTGGACCTCTAGGGAAGTCCTGAATACATTTTCATACAGACACGTGTTCCTGTTTCTCTTGGGTGTATATCTAGGGTATATATCTAGAAGTAAAATTTCTGGGTCATAAGGTAACTCTGTTTCAGCATTTGAGGTACTGCCAGAGTGCTTTCCAAAGTGGCTGCACCATTTTATATTCCCACCAACAGTGTGTAAGGATACCAATTTCTCCACAGCCGTGTCATATGTTGAAGAAAAAAGTAGTAAAAATGAAGGCAGTTTAATTAAGACAATTAAAAAATAAGCCACAGATTGGGAGAATGTATCTGCAAAACACATATCTGATAAAGAACTTGTATCCAGAATATACAAAGCACTTTTAAAACTCAACAATAAGAAAACAAACAACCCAACTTAAAAATGATCAAAAGATCTGAACAGACACGTCATCAAAGAAGATATACAGATGGCAAATAGCATATGAAAAGATAATCAAGGGTGGCCAAGATGGCAAAGTAGGAAGACCCTGAGCTCACCTCCTCCCATGGGCAAACCAAAATCACAACTATTTACAGAGCAACTATCTATGAGAACTAAAGACCAGCAGAAAAGATTTTTCACAACTAAAGGTATGAAAAAAGAACCATAATGAGATGGATAGGAGGGGCAAAGATGCAATATAGCCAAGACCCATACCCTCAGGTAGGTAACCCACAAATGAGAGGATAATCATAATTACAGAGGTTCTCCCCAAGGAGTTAGGGATCCGAGCCTCAGATTGAGCTCACCAGCCTGGGGTCCTGCACCAGGAAAACGAGTTCCCAGAACATCTGGCTTTGAAGGCCAGTGGAGCTTGCGTAGGAGAGCCAGAGGGCTGTAGGAAACAAAGACTCTGCTCTTAAAGGGCACACACAAAATCTCACATACTCCAAGACTCAGCTGAGAGGCAGGAATTTCAAAGGAGCCTGGTTCAGATCCATTTGCTGACTCTGGAGAACCTCCCAAAGAGGCAGAAAGCAATTGAGACACCTCCTGGGGACACAGATGCTGCTAGTAGCCATTTGGGGGAGCTTGTCCTACCACAACGACACTGATGCAAGCACCATTCTGGAGTCCTCCCTCCAGCCCAGGGGTCCCTAACCCCTGGGCCACAGAACCGTAACAGTCCATGGCCTGTTAGGAATGGGGCCATGCAGCAGGAGGTGAGCGGCGGGTGAGCAAGCAAACTTTCATTTGTATTTACAGCTGCTCCCCATTGCTTGCATTACCACCTGAGCTCCACCTCCTGTCAGATCATCGGCAGCATTAGATTCTCATAGGAGCACGAACCCTGCGGTTAACTGCGCATGTGAGGGATGCAAACCCTACTGTGAAATGTGCATTCAAGGGATCTAGGTTACATGCTCCTTATGAGAATCTAATGCCTGATGATCTGAGGTGGAGCTGAGGCAGTGATGCTAGCGCTGGGGAGCGGCTGCAAATACAGATTATCATTAGCAGAGAGGTTTGACTGCGTGTACATTAAAGTACATGCCCTTAACTCACATCTGTTTGTACAGCTCTGTGAGGAGATGGACGCAGAGCACACACATCTTCTCTTAAACACAGAAGTGAGATGGCTTTCTAAATGTAGACCACTGGCCAGAGTTTTTGAGTTATGAGAGCCGCTCCAGAGATTTCTTTTAGAAAAACAGTCACCACTGGCAGCACATTTCAGTGACACAGAATGGGTCACAAAACTTGCTTACTTATGTAACAAGTAAGGTTGGGGACCCTATTATCTCCAGGGGCTAACCCACCCACCAGCAGGCTGGCAACAGAGCCGGGGCCCCCTGGACTCCAAATAGCCAAAACAATCTTGAGAAAGAAGAACAAAGCTGTAGGAATCACGCTCCCCGATTTCAAACTACACTACAAAGCTACAGTGATCAAAACAGTATGGTACCAGAACAAATACAGACACATAGATCAATGGAACACAACAGAGAGCCCAGAAATGAACCCACACTTATACGGGAAATTAATAACTTGCCCTACAACAAAGGAGTCAAGAATATACAATGAGAAAATGAGAACTTCTTCAATAAATGGTGGTGGGGAAACTGGACAGATACATACAAAAGAATCAAACTGGACTACTCTCTCACATCATACAAAAAAAAAAAAACTCAACATGGATTAAAGACTTAAGGGAATTCCCTAGCAGTCCAGTGGTTAGGACTCCATGCTCTCACTGCCAAGGGCCCGGGTTCAGTCCCTGGTTGGGAAACTAAAATCACACAAGCCACGCAGTGTGGCAAAGATAATTAATTAATTTTAAAAAAATTTTAAAAAGAACTTAAATATAAGACCTGAAACCATAAAACTCCTAGAGGAAAACATGGGCTGTAAGCTCTTAGTCATTGGTCTTAGTAATGGTTTTTTGGATATGTCTCCCTAGGCAAAGGAAACAAAGGCAAAAATAAACAAATGGGACTACATTAAACTGAAAAGCACACAGCAAAGGAGACTATCAACAAAATGAAAAGACCACCTATTGAATGGCAGAAGAGTTTCCAAAACATATATCTGATAAGGGGTTAATATCCAAAATATGCAAAGAACTTATACGACTCAACATCAACAAAACAAACAACCGAATTAAGACAAAACAAAACAAAACAAAAAAAACGGGCAGAGCACCTGAATAGACATTTTTCCAAATAACATATACAGACAGCCAACATGCACAGGAAAAGATGCTCAACATCACTACTCATCAGGAAAATATAAAGCAAAACCACAATGAGATATCACCTCACACCTGTCAGAATGGCTATTATCAAAAAGACAACAAATAACAAGTGCTGGCAAGGATGTGGAGAAAAGGGAACCCTTGTGCACTGTTAATGGGAATGTAAATTGGTACAGACACTGTGGAAAACAGTATGGAGGTTCCTCAAAAAATTAAAAATAGAACTACTATATGATCCAGCAATCCTACTTCTGGGTATTCTTCTGAAGGAAACAAAAACACTAATTTGAAAAGATATATGCACTCTTATGTTCACTGAAACATTATTTACAATAGCCAAGATATGGAAGCAATCTAAGTGTCCATCAACAGATGAACGGATAAAGAACATGTAGTATATAGAGAGAATAGAATATTACTCAGCTATTAAAAAAAAAAGAATGAAATCTTGCCATTTGGGACAACATGGATAGACCTGCAGAGTATTATGCTAAGTGAAACAATAAGTCAGACAGAAAAAGACAAATACTGTATGATATCACTTATATGAGGAATCTAATAAAACAGATTACCATAACCAAACAGAAGCAGAGTCATAGATCCAGAGAACAAACTAGTGACTGCCAGAGGGGAGTGGTGTGGGGGGGATGAGTGAAATAGGTGAGGGACATTAAGAGGTACAAACTTCAAAAAAAAAAAAAAAGAGGTACAAACTTCAAGTTGTAAAATAAATAAATCACAGGAATATAATGTACAGCTTGGGGAATATAGTAACATTGTAATAACTTTGTATGGTAAGAGTAACTAGACTTATCATGGTGATTGCTTTGTAATATACAAAAAATATCGAATCACTATGTTGTACACCTGAGAACATAATATGGTAAGTAAGTTATACTTCAATAAAAAAGAAAAGAACAAACTCCACACAGTCAGGTAGCTGCCCACCCCTTAGAGAAGCCTGGAGATTTATTACCTGGAGAAGGTAAAACAGGATGGGGAGGAGTAGAAGGTAAGATAAAACAGGTAGGGATTCCTGAAAACAGAGGGATTAGATAAATGCTTACATGTTGAACAGTAAGTAATCACCTCTTTTTTTTTTAATTTTTATTGGAGTATAGTTGATTTACAATGTTGTGTTAGTTTCAGGTGTACAGCAAAGTGAATCTGTTATACATATACATATATCCACCCTTTTTTAAGATTCTTTTCCTATATAGCCCATTACAGAGTATTTAGTAGAGTCCCTGTGCTATACAGTAGGTCCTTATTAGTTATCTATTTTATATACAGTAGTGTGTATATGTCAATCTCAATCTTCCAATTTATCCCTCCTCCTCCCTTTACCCCCTGGTAACCATAAGTTTATTTTCTACATCTTTATTTCTGTTTTGTAGATAAGGTCATCTGTACGTTTTTTTTTTAATTCCACATATAAGTGATATTATATGATATTTGTCTTTCTCTGTCTGACTTACTTCTCTCAGTATGACAATCTCTAGGTCCATCCAGGTTGCTGCAAATGGCATTATTTCATTCTTTTCTATAGCTGAGTAATAGTCCCTTGTATATCTGTACCACATCTCCTTTATCCATTCCTCTGTTGATAGACATTTAGGTTGCTTCCACGTCCTGGCTATTGTAAACAGTGCTGCAATGAACATTGGGGTGTGTATATGCCTTTTTGTATTATATAAAATAATTATATCTTTTCGAATTATGGCTTTCTCTAGATATATGCCCAGGAGTGGGATTGCTGGATCATATGCTAACCCTACAAGACGACTACTAGAGCTCATCAATGAATTTGGTAAAGTTGCAAGATACAAAATTAATACACAGAAATCTCTTGCATTCCTATACACTAACAATGAAAAATCAGAAAGAGAAATCAAGGAAACAATCCCATTTACCATCTCATCAAAAAGAATAAAATACCTAGGAATATACCTACCTAAGGAGGCAAAAGACCTGTACTCAGAAAACTATAAGATTCCGATGAAAGAAATAAAAGATAACACAAACAGATAGAGAGATATAAGATGTTCTTAGATTGGAAGAATCAATATTGTGAAAATGACTATACTACCCAAAGCAATATACAGATTCAATGCAATCCCTATCAAATTACCAATGGCATTTTTCACAGAATTAGAACAAAAAACTTCACAATTTGTATGGAAACACAAAAGACCCTGAATAGCCAAAGCAATCTTGAGAAAGAAAAACGGAGCTGGAGAAATCAGGCTCCTGGACTTAAGACTATACTACAAAGCTACAGTAATCAAGACAGTATGGTACTGGCACAAAAACAGAAATATAGATGAATGGAACAAGATAGAAAGCCCAGAGATAAACCCACGCACCTATGGTCACCTAATCTATGACAAAGGAGGCAAGAATATACAATGGAGAAAAGACAGTCTCTTCAATAAGTGGTTCTGGGAAAACTGGACAGCTACATGTAAAAGAATGAAATTAGAATGCTCCCTAATACCATACATAAAAATAAACTCAAAATGGATTAAAGACCTAAATGTAAGGCCAGATACTATAAAACTCTTAGAGGAAAACATAGGCTGAACACTCTCTGATGTAAATCTCAGCAAGATCTTTTTTGATCCACTTCCTAGAGTAATGAAAATTAAAACAAAAATAAACAAATGGGACCTAATTAAACTTAAAGGCTTTTGCATAGCAAAGGAGACCATAAACAAAACGAAAAGATAACTCTTAGAATGGGAGAAAATATTTGCAAACAGAGCAACCGACAAGGGATTAATCTCCAAAATATACATCAACTCATTCAGCTCAATATCAAAACAAACAACCCAATCAAAAAATGGGTGAGAATCTAAATACACATTTCTCCAAAGACATACAGATGGTTAAAAAGCCCATGAAAAGAAGCTCAACATCACTAACTATTAGAGAAATGCAAATCAAAACTACGATGAGGTATCACCTCACACTGGTCAGAATGGCCATCATCAAAAAATCTACATACAAACAATAAATGCTTGAGAGGGTGTGGAGAAAAGGACACCCCCCTACACTTTTGGTGGGAATGTAAACTGGTACAGACACTATGGAGAACTGTATGGAGGTTCCTTAAATCACCTCTTAATTTATATTTTTTTAGATATGAATTTTCATATGTGAAGTTTGTTAACTATAACTAAACTAATACTTTTTGGAATTCAGAAAGTGTGTCTATGTTTATTTTTTTGTTTGTTGAAAGTATACTGTATGTATATATACATTCTGAGTGGGGTCTGCGGCAGCCCCCTGTAATTAAACAAATTAATATTTCTGCAGTGAAATATATGAATGGTCACAGTAAGTGTGATAAATGAGGAGTAAAATTACCCTGTCTGTTTGGGTCAAGTTTTGCTGCCAACTTAGTTTTCATGCTAAACATTTAAAAAACAAAAGTAAAGAAAAACAACATTTGGTTTTCAGAGCTTTTGGTATTTCAGAAATCTAGAAATGGAATTATGAATACATACTTGGATATAGGGGCTACTACCCTTCTATCATGATGAAATTTTAAAAATAAGCTACTCAAGTTTTCTGTGCCTCATTTGCTTCTATAGACCAAGTTAAAGTATGGCAAACATCTCCGGAATTAGATAATAAAATGCTCAAGTTATTTTTTAAAAAAAGAAAGAAGAGCTGCTCAACATCATATATCATACAGGAATTGCAAATTAAAATAACAATGAAATAGGGACTTCCCTGGTGGCACAGTGGTGAAGAGTCCACCTGCCAATGCAGGGGACACGGCTTTGATCCCTGGTCTGGGAAGATCCCACATGCCACGGAGCAGCTAAGCCCGTGTGCCACAACTACTGAGCCTGCACTCTAGAGCCCACGAGCCACAAATACTGAGCCCGTGTGCCGCAACCACTGAAGCCTGCGCGCCTAGAGCTCTGCAACAAGAGAAGCCATCGCAATGAGAAGCCCGTGCATCGCAAGGAAGAGCAGCCCCCACTTGTCACAACTAGAGAAAGCCCATATGCAGCAATGAAGACCTAACACAGCCAAAAATAAATATAATTAATTAATTAATTTTTAAAAATAACAATGAAATAACATTACATACCTATTAGAATGGCTAAAATCCGAAACACTGACAGTACCAAACACTGGTGAATTTGTAAAGCAAGAGGAACTGTTATTTTTTTGCTGGTGGGAATGCAAAATAGTAAAGCCACTTTGGAAGACAGGTTAGTAGTTTTTTATAAAACTAAACCCACTCTTACCATATGACCCAGCATTTTGTGCTCCTTGGTATTTACTCAAATGAGTCAAGAACTTATGTCCACAGAAAAACCTGCATACAAAGTTTATAGCAGCTTTATTCATAATTGCCAAAATTTGGAAGCAAACAAGATGTACTTCAGTAGGTCAACAGATAAGCTGTGGTACATCCATTCAATGGAATATTGTTAGCATAAAAATAAATGAGTTAAAAATCATGAAAAGACATGGAGAAGCCTTAAATGTCTATTCTAAGTAAAAGAAGCCAATCTGAAAAAGTTACATGCTATATTACTCCAGGTATACAACATTTTGCAAAAGGTAGAGACAGTAAAAAGATCAGTGGTTGCCAGGGACTCAAGAGGTGAAGGGAGAGAGAGGGGGGAGCACAGGGAATTATTAAAACAGTAACTATTCTGTATGATACTGTAATGGTGGATACATGACATACATTTGTCAAACCCATAGAACTATACAACACAAAGAGTGAACCCTAATGTAAGCTATGGACTTTAGTTAATAATAATACATTGGTTAATCAAGTGTAACAAATGAAGTGAATATTGAAATAGAGTCACATGAATTTTTTGGTTTCCCAATGCATATAAAAGTTATTTTTATGCTATACTGTAGTCTAAGTGTGCAATAGCAGTATGTCTAAAGAAACAATGTACATGCCTTAGTTTAAAAGTACTTTGTCATTAACAAATGCTAACCATAAGTTGAGCCTTCAGTAAGTCATAATCTTTTTGTTGGAGGGTTTGAGATATTTCGAGAATTACCAAAATGTAACACAGAAACATGAAGTGAGCAACTAGCTCAATGCAGGGTTGCCACAAAACTTCAATTGGTAAAAAATGCAGTATTTGTGAACACCTTCACAATAAAGCGAAGTGAAAATGAGGTATGTCTGTGTGTGTGCTAACCCATGTACTCTGTGTTACCTCTCTGTATATGTATAAAAAGAAACCGTGAGTTTATACTGATGCTTTGGATTTCAGTCTAGCACCACAGACATTCTTCCTTGGCATACAGTAAATACTTTCTCCAGCAGTGAGAAACTTGGTTATCATTATCTACAAGACAGGTACTTATTTTTTTAACTCTAGTATACATGTAAAATAGTTTCAGGATTATGAATACACATCCCTGTAAGAAACAAATTTACCAACTAGAGTATAGTTTTTCCTACAGTTCTTTTTGTCTTTGAGTATTTCAGTATTCATTCAAAACACTGTTTTCCAAAGTTACGCAGGTAAGCAACTTTTTTTACCCACCCAATTCAGTGTGGTTATGTTGAATATAATAATTATGTTATACAGAATTAGATTCATTTGTCATACTCTGAATTCCATGTTGGTGGTTGACTTAAAATAATTGCCCACAGTAAAATTTTCTCCTCTCTGATTTCTAGTTCTATGGCTTTTGGCAAATACATAAAATTGTATATCTACCACAGAACCATATAAAACAGTTCCATCATCCCCCAAATTCCCTCGTTATACCCCTTTATAGTCAACCTCTTCTCCTACATCCACCCCCTAGCAACTACTGATCTATTTTCCATCCCTATAGTCTTGCCGTTTTAAGAATGTCATATAAATGGAATCATACAGTATATAGCCTTTTGGATTTTTCACTTAGCAGAGTGCATTTAAGATTCATCCATGTCATTATGTGAATCAATAATCCATTCCTTTTGCTGCTGAGTAGTATTCCATTGTGTGGACATACCCCAGTTTTGTTTATCCATTCACCTGTTGGAGGACATCTGGGTTGTTTCCAGTCTTTGACAATTCCGAATAAAGCTGCTAAAAGCATTCACATACAGATTTTTGTGTGAACATTAGTTTTCAACTCACTTGGACAGATAATCAGGACTGGGATTTCTGAGTTATAGGGAAAAGTATTCAATATCTCATCATTAAGCATGATGTTAGCTGTAGAGATTTTATAGCTTTATTTAGTTAATGAACTTTCCTTCTATTCCTAATTTGCTGGGAGGTTTTGGGGGTTTTTGTTTTGTCTTGTTTTACTAAATGTGTATTGAATTTTGTCCAGTGCTTTCCCAGAGTTCTCTGATACTTGCTTTTTCTATTCTGTCCACAGTATTTTTTTTTAGTTCTTATTTATTTATTTATTTGGCTGCGTTGGGTCTTAGTTGCAGCACACAGGATCTTTGCTACAGTGCGAGGGCTTCTCTCTAGCTATAGCATGGGGGTTTTCTCTCTCTCGTTGTGGCGCATGGGCTCCAGAGCGCGTGGGCTCTGTAGTTGCGGCGTGTGGGTTCCAGAGCACATGGGCTCTGTAGTTTTTGCCACACCCGGGCTCTGGTGTTGAGGCGCATGGGCTTAGTTGCCCCGCAGCATGTGGGTTCCCTGACCAGGGATCGAACCCGCATCCCCTGCATTGGAAGCCAGATTCTTTACCACTGGACCACTGGGGAAGTCCCTGTCCACAGTATTTTACTGCAATAAAACACAGGTAGACTGTAGGAGGCATACTCCATCTTGGTCAGCATCAGAAGTCCTCAAAGTCTTTGGACTTCCCTGGCAACACTCAGTGCAGGCAAAATAATAATAAGAAGAAGACAGAAAAGAAAGTAGTCCTCAAAGTCTAATTTTAGCTGATAGTTCCTCCTCCCCTCTGTCTTCTTCATCAGTTTGGGTGCACTACAACAAAGTACTATAGACTGACTGGCTTATAAACAACAAAAATTTATTTCTCACAATTTATTTCTACTTATTCTAGTTGTGGAGGCTAGAAATCTGAGATCAGGGTGCCAGCACAGTCATGTTCTAGTGAGGGCTGTCTTCCAGGCTGCAGACTTCTGTCTTCTCACTGTATCCTCACATGGTGGGTAGAGGGTGAGAAAGCTCTCTGAGGTCCCTTTTATAAGGGCACTAATCCCACTAACACCATCACATTAGGAGTTAGGGTTAGGTTATAGCTTTCTTTGTGTTTATCCTGCATGGCTTTGTTTGTCCTCTAGGACCTGTGGCTTGATATCTTTTTTTTTTTTATTTCTTGGCCATGCCACACAGCATGTGGGACCTTAGTTCCCTGACCAGGGTTTGAACCCATGTCCTCTGCAGTGGAAGTGCAGAGTCTTAACCACTGGACTGCCAGGGAACTCCCCTTGATATCTTATCAACTGAGAAAAACTCTCAGCCATAATCTCTCTTTTTTTTTTTTATTTGGTTGTGCCGGGTCTTAGTTGCAGCAGGCAAGCTCCTTAGTTGCAGCTCACAGGCTTCTTAGTTGCAGCATGAGTGTTCCTTAGTTGTGGCATGCACACTCTTAGTTGTGGCATGCATGTGGGATCTAGTTCCCTGGCCAGGGATCGAACCTGGGCCCCCTGTATTGGGAGCTCGGAGTCTTAACCACTGCATCACCAGGCAAGTTCCCCATAATCTCTTAAAATATTTTTCTGCCCCATTCTTCCTCTCTTTTCCTTCTCTCACTTAAGGTATCATATGATTGATCTTCACACAGAATTCTCTGTATCTATTATTTTCTTTTTTATCTTATATTTTCTTCCTTTTGTCTCTTTATGCTTCATTCTAGATATTTTCTTCCAACATATCTTCCAGTTCACTAAATCTTTGTTCAGCAATGTTTACTCTTCTGTTGAAAATATTATTTTTTTTTCAATTATAATTTTTAGTTGGAGACTTTACATTTTTATAGTTTCTAGTACTCTGCCATATTTCTCAGACTTGTCTTTTATCTCCCTGAATACAATGAATAGGTTTTTTAAAGTCTGAATCTGATAGCTCCAATATCTGGTTTCTCTGGGGGTCTCTTCTCATCATCTGTTGTTTCTGCTGGTTTTGTTTTTTTTTCCTTTTTGTCTCTCATGTGCCTGTTTTAATTGTAGATCAGATATCTACTTGCAAAATTGTTTGTAGACTAATTTGTTCCCCAGAATGAAGTATTCTTCCTCCAGAGAACATATATTTATTTCTGGTAGGCACATGCATGCCCAAGTAACATGAGTTCACTTTAAACCAAATTCATGACTGAGATTATTCAAAGCTGAGTTGCAATTTCTGCAAGAACCAGCCTTTTTTTTTGTATAACCTTATCACTAATGTGAAGCATTGAGGTCCCAACACAAAGCAAAGAAACACCCCTTCATGGTTGCAGTGTGTCATTTTCCAGTTTCCTTAGCCTGACAAGGCTATGAAAACAACAATTCAGTTTCTCATCCTCTCAGCAGCCCCCTCTAAAATGAGTAAATAATTCCCCAGGGGATAAAAGGTCTTAATCTCTATGATATCTCTGAGCACCTGCCCTTCCACAGATCAGAGTCTAACAATTATTCACTAACTTATTGGGTGCTTAATGCCTTTAAGTACATGTTATCAAATTTTGCACAGGTTTTTAAATGTCCCTTATCCTCAAGAAGAAACTAATCTATTTCACCATGACTAGAAGAGAAAATTCCTTTAAACCTTTTCTACTCACTAGATGTAGAGATTTAGATTTAGATATAGATATAGATATAGATAGTATAGACATAAATAGAGAGAACTACATAGATATGTTGTAGATATATAGATACAATATAGTATTGTCTCGAGTGTATTTTATTTTTTACAAGAACAGTATAATGTATACTCAGTAACTTTGTTTTCTCAACAGTACGTTGAGACTTCTATATTAATAGAACATACAGATCTGCCTCATTCTTTTCTGAATAGTATCCACTGAACTCATAACAGTGGATATCTCTGGTTAGGGTGAGGGTTTGTCTTTCACAGAGTTGGCAGTCAAAGGATACTTTGGCTTTTATATAATGTTTTGATTTTTCATAAGTGAATGAACTTGTTTTGACTCGTGTAATCTTAAATTTCAAGAATTATCAGAGTTATACTGATGAAAAGGACATTTTGGAGTAAGAACAGAAGACCTCTGGATAAGCGCGTATCATTTTGCTAGACAACTTCTTTGGCATTTAGGGATTAGTTTTAACATACTGTGTTGATACGTAGCTTTTCCTCTGCAGTATTTCAAAAGATCCTACTACTACTCCATTTTTTTCCCTAATAATTTGGTCAATATCACCACCTAATCAATCCATACAATGCCCTCTATTCACATAACAGAACCTTTTCCCCTGAATACTGAGTCATTCTTTCCATCTTTTTCCCCTTTTTGCTTCTGCAGGCACACATTGTGCATTTTTGTTGAATCTGGAGAAGCTGAAGTTAAGAATTTATTTTTTCATCTGAAGGAAGATAAAGTTCCTTAAAAACCAAGTCCAAATAGCTACAGAGCAATCCTTTTATTTGTTCATTTACTCTTACACAGACTATTTGGCAGGGCCCTCTTAAAAGTCAGTAGACAGGAAAATATGCTGACAAAAAACAGTGGGATTCTAATTATTCTCCCAAGGCTATTCCTACTTTTTAAAAATAAATTAAAGCAAGCTTGACCACCTTTTTTATGGATGACATAAAAAGTAAACAGGCACTAAGACAGCAGATGGCATGCCTAGCAACACAAGATGCAGATACTGCAAGTCTTCCCAGAGCAGGGATGCCCTTCTGGCATTAATTCAATGTCTGGTGGGTCCCTTAGTGGCTATATGGCTATATAGTATCTCCCATGTGCTCTGGCTGCCCTCTCTTGATCACAACCCAGCATCATCCCTAGATTTCAGCTGTCAACCTCCTCCAACTTGAATTTTCCTTGAGACTGCTTCTCAACTTCTTGTTTCCCCATCACTTGCCTGTTGAATGAATGAGAGCTAAGCAATTTGCCCACGTTCACAGTACTACCAAGTGGCAGAACCCACTTGTTTTTCTGTTCACCACCCGGATACCCACTGTAGGGAATGGAGGAGAAAGACTAAATATAACTCTCCCCTTTTCCCCACTACCTATCTGGGTCCAAGTCAATTCTAGTTAAGTGCCTGGAAAGTTGTCCTGTGTACATTCCTACTGTTATTTGTAGATGACTTAACCTAATTGCTGTTGATTTGCTAACTCTGCAGTGAGTGGTTTTAGCTTCCAGTACATAATATTAAAAAGGGAAAATATTTGCACACAGCTTGATATATATCTTCAGACAGTAAACTGAGGCTCCAGATGAATAAAAAAAATATATTTAAAGCATATGAGTCGGCATGTTGAACAAAGGTGATACATGGATTGCGATCAAAGCACAAGTTTGTTTTTACCTTCCACTGTTCCTTTGAACATTATTTCATGGGGATAATCATCCCTTTCCCCAAACTCCTAGTGGGTCCATGGATTTTCTTCCCACTTCAAGGTAATGGTCCCACTACCACTTAAATTTGCAAACACAGTTTTGTTTCAGAAATTGGCACTAGACACTTAGCAATCAAAATGCACAAATTTGCTTGGCATTAAGTCTTCTGCCCTCCACCTGTTTGAGCTCCCGTGTCCCTTGTGGATGCATTTCTATTTGGGGACCCTATATAGCTCTTTTCACAGCCCTTGGGCAGCTTACATAAACCTCTTTCCTCTTCCTGCTGGTGTCTCTTGCCCTTTCCAGAGAGCCTCGTGTGGCAGGACCAAGACAACCCCATCCAACCCTCTTTCCAGCAGGGCCCACATTTGGTCCCATGCTCTGGCAAATTTGGAGTGTGAGGTAGAGACTCCAGCTTGGTCAACAGAAGGCATTCTAAACACAGAAAACAGCCATGCATGAGGAAAGGGGCCACTGGAGCCAAAGAGAATAATGGAAGTCTCCTTAGAAGCCATCTCTTCATTGCTGGGCTTTACTGAATGAGAAATGGAGGGCAAAGGATGATTAGTCCAATAGGCTGATGACAGACTAAGAGAAGAAGCCAAGCATCTCGGGCCCTTCTATCACACTACTCCTCAAAGTAAATTTTTAAACGTCTGTGTCTTTGTTATACTTCAGTAAAAAGCAAAATCAACATATGGGCTAAGATGAGGGATATTTAACATGTCACATCATTGCGTTGGGTTTTTGTGCCTTCTCACCATGTCTCATGTACATGATGACCATTCTTCTGGAAATGAAGTTTTGGGTACATTGCCTGACAAGTACAAGTATACCAATGGGCACAACAGGACTGCCTACTATTAATACATGGGCTACCTGAGCAAGATCTAGGATGAACAGTCCCTGGAATAGCAGTCATCATGTTTAAGGGCTGAGAGTTCCACAGGGAATTCAGCAGAGATGGTCAGTTTGCCCTGCTTTCCCAAAGCAAAGGACAGAGTTCAGTGGTTACTCTGTGAGGTTTAAAGAAGTGAGGATCTTAAGGTTAGACATGATAGAAGACTGCAGTACACTTATCCCAAAAGCTGCAAGGTGTGGCCAAAAAAAAAACAAAAACAGAAAGAAAACAAAGTAATTCCAATCTCAAAAACCCGGTATGTTAGGTAGCACTTTCATCTGTATTTTACAGGTAAAGAAACCGAGGCCCAGAGATGTAAAGTGATGTATTCATAGGGTTATTAGTTGCAAAAGTCAGACTTAAACTCAGACTCCTTTCCAGAGTTGTCCCTCTCTGTGCATTTGCATCTCAACAAGGACCAAAGACTTCAGTGAATGATGCAGAATTCAAATCAGGGATTGCAGGAGATATCTGAGAGACTGGAGCCCTGGGGCCCTCCCAGGGTCCCTGAAAAGCCAGCACAGAAGGAAGCTGTGGATAACACCCACCTGGAAATCAGTCTTGTACTGAGGGGTAGCACTGCAGCGCCACTCCTTGGCTGCCCTGAACTGCCTCCCAACCAAGTCCAAAGCCTGTCTTCCTTCAGAACCAGGTCTTCTGAATTGCTTTCTGAGGGCTCATTCCTACTCTTCAATAGATTAGGTGCAAACACTCTGAGTAAACAAAATAAAATTTCTCTACCACTGGCAGCCCACTGCTAACTGCTACACTGGATGGTTTTCTTTTAGTTAATAATTCAATTGCCGAAAAGAGGGGGGTACTTGGTAGAGACTTGGCTCCAGCTGCAAATCAAGTTCAGAACCCAGAGGAACTTGAAAGAACTCCCAGAGCCCACAGTGGCTTTTCAGTGTAGGCTGTGTTTACTCAGGACCCAGCCCACAACCTCCGTAGCCCTGAAGGCAGCCTGCGTGTAAATGCTACACTATGCAGTGATTTTTCAGTTATGTGGCTTCGGACTGGAGGCAGATGATTTGTGAGACTGCTTTGGATCCATCAGTGTTAAACCTACACTGGCTGGCATATATTGCTTTTGAGGCTCACTTATTCATCCTTCTGCTCATCGAAGCTTAATTAAATGCCCCCTATATGCTAGGCACTGTACCAGCTACCAAAGATAGAACATAAATGGACATGGTTGCCCTGAAAAGATGTTAAGAAGAGAACCATGCAATCCCTTGGCAAGTTCCTTATTTTACTGAGACCATCTCCATGGCCCTTGACATGTTCTCTACTTGGGGTCCTTGGATGAGCTAACCCCACAGGTCTGGTGTATGCTGAACTCATCAAACAGAGGTTGGGAACCTACCATGAACCAGGCACTTCTCAAGGCACCAGAGATAAAAACACAGAAAATACAAGGTCTTTGTCCTCAAGGACATTCAGACAAGTGGGAGAGACAGATCTGTAGAACAACTGTTCCATTAAAGAGCCATGATTACTGAGGCAACTCTTCAGGGTACATGGGGAGCACAAAGGAGAGAATCGTCAGTGGAGAGACTGGACTAGTCACAAAAAAGACTTCTCAGAGGGAGATGTTGCTAGTATTGAGTCAAGAAAGATGAGTAAGCATTCAAGTACGTGGGCTGAGGGAAACAGAGTGCCCACAATACCATGGCAAGTATGCACTCATTCATTTATCAGACATTCATTGAGGACTTATTATGTGCCAGGCACTGGGATAGGGGCTGTGGTAGACGCTGGGATAAAGAGATGGTGAGACACTGCCCCTGCCCTCTGGAAACTTATTCTCCAGGAAAAGGAAAGAACCCATAAATATAATCACAACACAGTGACCTACACTGTATAGTCACAAGGTGTTCGAGAGGTTACTTATAGTTTCTTTCTCATACCCAGACATATAATGTAGCAAAAGCACTCAAACTACCTACTAAGTGCTCACTTTTCTCCCTGACCTGCTGACTGTTGGCCTCATGGATCTTACAGGCCACTGAAAAACTGCCTAGTAAATTGAGTGGTTGGCAAGGCTTTGAATACTTTTCCCACCAAGACCAGAGACCATAAGGAGTGAGCTGTCCCTAGCTCCTTGTGTCTGAGCACACTTGATTTATGTCACTGATCATTCTGCATACTGTCCTTCAAAGGGAGAAGTTGGTTACGTGGCATCAGAAAACCATCAGGGAAAATGAGATGGGTCACTGCTTATCGTTCATGTTTAATCATGTTTTCAAGCGAGAATTGCACATGCATCTCACCCACTACTAAATGAAAACATGCAGAAGCTAGGAGTGCAAAATTGAGGACCACCATTCTGGCTTATGTTAATTCTAGTGTTAAAAACACTTCTTTAGAAAATGAAAAATCTGGGTCAGGTATGAAAATGGATGGGACCCTGGGACAACAGGTGTAAACAGGAAGTATAAAACAGGATTTTTGGTCATTCAATGTTTCTTTCCTGTTTGCCAGAGCAAAAGCTGGAAAATATTATGGAATTATTGGAAAATATTAGTAGCTTATCTTCAAATTAATCAGGTGGTGATGCCAGTTGCAACTGCTCTTCCAGGTATATTGTCATTACTAGAATACATAAATACAGGCTTTGGCACCTGTTATGTTATTAACCCAGTAAATGGTTCATTTTTAATTCCTTCAGCCAGCAAGAATAGTAGCACATTTTCACTGTTTTATGTCAGGACTTTATCTAGAGAGAAACTGATAGCCACGTACTACCACCATGGATAAGAAGATACAACAGTTGTACAGCAAAGGAAACCATAAACAAAACAAAAAGACAACCTACCACCTGGGAGAAAATATTTGCAAATGATGCAACAAGGACTTAATTTCCAAAATAAACAAACAGCTCATCAACAAAAAACCCAATCAAAAAATGGGCAGAAGATTTAAATAGATATTTCTCCAAAGAAGATATACAGATGGCCAACAGGCATATGAAAAGATGCTCAACATCACTAATCATTAGAGAAATGAGGTACCACCTCGCATCAGTCAGAATGGCCATCATTAAAAAAGTCTACAAATGACAAATGCTAGAGAGGGTGTGGAGAAAAAGGAACCCTCCTACACTGTTGGTGGGAACGTAAGTTGGTACAGCCACTATGGAGAACAGTATGGAGGTTCCACATAAAACTAAAAATAGAGTTGCCATATGATCCAGCAATCCCACTCCTGGACATACACTCAGAGAAAACTATAATTCAAAAAAGATACATGCATCCCTATGTTCATAGCAGCACTATACACAATAGTTAAGACATGGAAACAACCTAAATGTCCATCGACAGATGAATGGATAAAGAAGATATGGTACGGACTTCCCTGGTGGCCCAGTGGTTAAGACTCTGTGCTTTCACTACAGGGGGCAAGAGCTTGACCCCTGATGGGGAAAGTTTCACATGCTGTGCAGCGTGGCCCAAAAAAAAAAGGAACATGTGGTATATATACACAATGGAATACTACTCAGCCATAAAAAAGAATGAAATAATGCCATTTGCAGCAACATGGATGGCCTAGAGATTATCATACTAAGTGAATAAGTCAGAAAGAGAAAGACAAATATCATATGATATCACTTACAGGTGAAATCTAAAATATGACACTAACGAACTTATCTATGAAACAGACTCACAGACATAGAGAAAAGACTTGTGGCTGCTGGGGTGGGGGGTTGGGGGAGGGATGGAGTGGGAGGCTGGGATTAGCTGATGGAAACTATTATATATAGAATGGATAAACAACAAGGTCCTACTGCATAGCACCAGGAACTATATTCAATATCCTGTGATAAACCATAATGGAAAAGAATATTAAAAAGAATATATATATATATATACACGTATAACTGAATCCCTTTGCTATACACCAGATACTAACACAACATTGTAAATCAACTATACTTCAGTAAAATAAATTTTGCAAAAAGAAGATACAATGGTTTAGGGACCATTTACTATGTGGAAACTCATAAGGCTTACAGTTTTGAAAGCAGTCCATAGCAATAGGGAACTCTGCAGTATCCAGGCTGCAGAGCAAACTGTGTTGCCACTTTGGCCTCATGCCATAAAAGACACAATACTTTAAATGTAGGTAGGGATGCCTTATGAAGCATGGGCAAACCACATAGTAGAATGGTGACATAGATCCCTAGAGTTTTAGAGTATAATCATCTATTCTCCATTTGATAAGCAGTTCCTACCTCGCAATTGGGCCCTGGCAGAGACTGACTGCTTGACCATGTGAGTATGAGACCTTACCTGAATGGGGCATTTTGAACTACAGAGCGGAATTCCACTGTCAAATGGAAATGGAGTATACAAGAGCAGGCCTGAAAGGAACAAGTAAATTACATGAGCAGGTGGCTCAGATTCCAAGGCACTTGCTTCTACTGCTTTGCTACCTGTACCTCAACCCACATCTATGGACTCATGGGGAGTTTTACTTAACACAGGAGGGAAAAACTTGGGCCTGCTCTGTACTTGAGTGTCCATGGCGTGGCACTAGCCATCTCCACTCTGGTATAGAACTAAAAAACTGTCGTGACATAAAAGGAGGAACACTGTATGATTCCACTTATATGAGGTACCTAGAATAGTCAAATTCATAGAGACAGAAGGTTGAACAGAAGTTACCAGGAGCTGGAGGGAGGGAACGGAGGAATGGGAGTTAGTGTTTAATGGGGGCAAAGTTTCCGTTGGGGATGATGAAAAAGTTCTGGAGACGGACAGGAGTGAAGGTTGCACAACAATGTGAATGTACTTAATGCCACAGAACCATACACTTACACATGGTTAAAGTGGTAAGTTTTATGTTATGTATATTTTACCACAATGAAAAAACCAGGAGCAAAAGAAAATCTTCCCAATGTGTGGAACTTTGGTTTACATGAAAGGAGAGATGGCCTTATTCATGGATCTGTACTAATTTATGGATAATGCCTAAAATAGCTGGCCAGAGACAGCTATTTCAACACTGAAAAACTGAGACTAAGATGTCAGTATGGGGGGACTTCCCTGGAGGTCCAGTGGTTAAGACTCCACGCTTCCACTGCAGGGGGCGCAGGTTCAATCCCTGGTCGGGGAACTAAGATCCCACATGCCACCCCGCAGCCAAAAAAAAAGTCAGTCTGGACATCTTGGAATGAGCAGCCTGGCAATGTGTATGTAGCCTACGCCACCCCCCCACAAGAGGAATTCAATGAAGAAGTTACCCCTAATAATCAGGTGGCACCTTGGAGGACTGGACCCATTCTCTGGCTGTCAGGTACCTCTGTCTCCAGCCACATCTGCACTTGTGTAATGGAACCATGTACGTAGGGGTCATGGTGGCAGAGATGGAGGCCATGCAGGAATGCAATAACACAAACTTCTCTTCTTCCTCAGAGTTGATCTGGTTACCACCACTGCTGAGCATCCAATGTGCCAACAGCAGAGGCCACCATGAGTCCCCACAAGACATCATTCCCTAGCTGGCCCTTCCTGTTATGTGGGGGGAAGTTGTTTATATGGGATCCCTTTTTTTTCACAGGGGTCACAATTATTTGTCCTCATTGGAATAGATCCTTACTTTAGATATGATTTTGCCTTCTTTGCCTGCCTTGCTTCTACCAGCATGATATCGTGGACTCATAGAATGCCTCATCTATTGCCATGGAATCGCACATTACATCATCTATAACCAAGAAACTGATTTTGCAGCAAAGACAGTATGGCAATGGCATCATGCCCATGAGTTTTACTCTATGCCCCATCACCCAGAAGCAGATGGCTTGATAGAAAGGTGAGGTCACAGGGTACTAGCTGAGCCAATACCCTGAGAGGTTAGGGCACTCGTCCAGGATACAGTATATGCCTTAAGCCAGCAGCCAATATATGGTGTCATTTCTCTTATAGACAGAATACACCGTCTAAGAACCAACGAGTGGAAGTGGGAATGACCTTCCTTCTATTACATATAATAACCCACCTACCAAAGTTTTGCATGCCATCCCTACAACCTTTAGATTGGTGAATTGGAAGGTTTGGGTGGGCAAGGGAGACACACTTCCACCAGTAAACACACAGGCATCTGCCAGTAAATTGGAAGCTAATATTGCTCTCCAACAGAAGAGAAGGTCACTCTACTGGCTGGTGACTGATCCTGATTACCAAGGGGAAAGTGGGTTGCTTCTACAAAATGCACGTATGGATGACTATGTCTAGATCCCAGGAATCTGTCCAATAGCAACAGTCAATGAGAAACCATGGCAAACTAATAAAGATAGGTCCTCAGAAGGAATGAACGTTTGGATCCCTCGCACCCGTTAAAAAAAGTCATGTCGGCCAAGGTGCTCTGAGGGTGGAAGGGAAATATTGCAATGATTATCAAAAAATACCTCTTGGCCAGTTACGGGAGCAAGGATTGTGGTTTCTATATTTTATGATAAGGGTTTACTTTTCGCCGTTTCTCTTTATGTGAAACAGCACTTAAGTGAAAATAACCAGTGATAGTGGTTAATATTACTGTTTTAGCTCCAAGTGAGACTTTGAATTGACATATTCCCAGATCATACAGAAACTGACAGAACTTTGTGCTTCCCCTGTTTTGTTCCACATTATGTTCATCCAAATGAAAGAAGAGAATAAATGGACTGTGCTGGTTGTTTTCCAACTGCCTCTCCAGATCCACTCTCTACCCTCCCCTGCCTGACTCTGCACCCTGGGAGAATGACCTCTGAGGACTGTGGCACCTGTGCTCCTTTACCGTCCAGTTGTCAAATGGTTCAGCCACCAGGAGGCATCAGGAGGAATCTAAAGGGCAGAAGGAGAGAGAGACTGGGGTATTTCTTCCTCACTCCCTCCCTACCATACCACTGGCAGCAACTGTGTTCCTCTACCTGTGGTTAACCTCTCCTTTCAGGCAGCCCCTTTCATGACCATGCTCCGGCTGGATTTTGATAACACCTCCAACTCCCCTCATACCTTCAGGCCTCACAGTGGTAACCCTTCCTGCTGTTGACAGTCCCAAGGGCTTTACCATCCCTTATTGGTTCTCTCAACCCTGCCCGTGTTTCTGTCTGTGGTCCTTTCATTAAACTCTTTTCTGTTAAACTTATTTACTCTTCAGGGCAAGAACTGAACTCATTACTCTTGAAATATTTGTTATTAAGGTATAAATAGCATTCAACAAAATGCACAGATTTTAAGTGTACAGTTTAGTAAGGTCTGAGAAGTGTATACACTCAGGTGATGGCCATCCTCATCAAGATACAGAATGTTCTCATTATATCAGAAGTGTGTTCCCACCTCCTCAAAGGCAACCACGGTATTGTTTCCACCACAGATTAGTTCTGCCCCTTTGTGAACTTCATATAAAAATGGAATCATACAGGGACTTCCCTGGCACTTCCACTGCAGGGGGAGTGGGTTCCATCCCTGGTCAGGGAAGTTCTGCATGCCACGAGGTGTGGCAAAAATAAAGAGAGAGAGAGAGAGAGAGAGAGAAAGGAAATCATACAGTATGAACTCTTTTACTAAAGCTTCTTTCACTCATCATATTTTTGAGATTCATCCACATTATTGAGTGCATCAGTATTTCCTTCCTCTTATTGATGAAGAGTATTCTATTGCATAAACATGACAGCGTTTGTTTTTCTGTTCGTTGGTTGATGACATTTGGGTTGCTTCCAGTTTTTAATTATTGTGAATAAAGCTGCTATGAAATTTGGGTATAAATCTTTTTGTGCACATATGTTTTCATTTCTTTTGGATATACACCCAGGAGCGGAATTCTGTGTCTTCAAGGAGGTGTATTTTAACTTTATATGAAACAGACAAACAGTTCTCTAAAGCAATTGTACCAAATAAACCTTTAGAGCGTGCCATCTCCCCAAATCAGGACAGGGCAGGACGGGTCTGAATAAAGACAAACTTTAAAATTTCATTAGAATTCGGTAGTAATATCCAATTGACTATTCTGAAAGCGATAGTAGGCACAGCTCCTGAAGGAATCAATGCATAGTTCCTGCAGGTGCCTTCTGCCCCCTCCCCTCCATTCTCAGCAACAACCAGGCTTTCAAAGGTCCCCTCCAGCTCAGACATGTGAATTCTCACTCCTCAGGTTACCAGCTAGCTGTTGCAAGATGAATAGTTAAGTAAATTAATTTACACTCACATGTGAATGATTGTCAGGCCTTTTAGGGAAGGGGAGTCTCGCTATTCCGTGCGTTTCACTCCTCAGAGTGAGGCTGGCAAGTTAGAGCTTTCTTTTTCGTAAAAATGTTCTTCCTCTACAAGAGGACGCCAGCTGCAAAGTCAAGAGGCAGAGTACAGAGTTAGGCATCAGTTTTTCACGGTCCTCCCGGGGCGAGAGGGTGTGGGGTGGGTTGGCCTCTCAGACTGCGTCACCCTTTCGCAGAGGGTCCCCAGGCAGGCGGGGGTTCCCTGCAGCGGGCTCTCCGCTCTCCCCGCCTCCACGCGCCCTTCCGCTCTGCCCCGGAGGCACCCAGGGAGCTCGCCGTTCGTTCGGCTCAGCCTCTTTTGGTACCGAGGCCCCCAGGTGCCCAGCACGAAGGCGGAGCCCGGCTACAGCCGCCTCCCCGGCGCCGAGTACTGGACCCCCTGGGAGCTCGGGGCCCCAGCGTTGCGGATCTGGCATCCCCAGCCTCCCTGGCTCCCCGCGCTCCTCCCTGTCTGCCGTCCGGGCGCGAAGCCTGCGACGCGCGAACAGAGCACAGCACGCGGAGCTGAGTGGCGTGCGCGGCGCAGTGGCGCGGGCACTTCCGATTGCGGCACAGCCAGAGCCCGCGCTCCAGCCAGCGGCCCATGGACGTCCGGACCATGTCTGCCAAGGGACCCGGCTCCCGCACCCGGCTCTGGGCGGCGGCGCTGCTCCTGCTCGGCCTGCCAGGGCTCTCCCTGCGGGCGGAGGGTGAGTGTCTGGGGAGTGCCCGCGAGGCGGCGGGCCCGGGGTGGCGCGTGGGGAAAGTGAAGCTCGCCGGGGCTGCCCCCTCGGACGAGCCCGGAACACTACCAGCCTTGGACGAAACAAGGAGCGCAGCTGTCCTGCGATCCCGCCTCCCTCTTGCAGCTCACCGAGTCCCCGCGCGCCCAAACGCCCCCACAGGGCCCCTGAACCACTCCTTAATGCACAAGAGAAAGCCTGTGCTTTGGTCCTGCAGGCCCACCTCTAGCTTTCCAAGATCTCCTTGAAAGGTCTTTAAAATGAAATCACGTCTAGGGTGCCCTGGAACCTCCTCTGCCGAGACATAATTTCCCACGTCTATTAAATGTGCTCCGAATGGCCAGGCCAGTGATTACAAGATTCCCTTGGCGTTTTGGCTTGGTCCGGGAAGATCTGAAAGATGAGTGGAAATCAGCTAGGCAAAAGAGAGAGGAGAGGGTCTTGGGGAGAGGAAATAGCACGTGCAAAGGTCCTGTGAATCACAGGGGAAATGGGATAAATGACAGAGTGGCTGGAGCGGAAAGTTCAAGGTGAGGCTCTCCTTTGACAAGAAGCTAGACAGGACTTCTCTGGTGGCGCAGTGGTTAAGAATCCGCCTGCCAATGCAGGGGACAGGGGTTCAAGCCCCGGTCCAGGGAGATCCCACATGTTGCGGAGCAACAAAGCCTGTGTGCCACAGCTACTGAGCCTGCGTTTTAGAGCCCGCAGGCCACAACTACTGAGCCCACGTGCCACAACTACTGAAGCCCACATGCCTAGAGCCCAGTGCTCTGTGACAAAGAGAATCCACCGCAATGAGAAGCCCGCGCACCACAACGAAGAGTAGCCCAGTAGCCCCCACTCGCAGCAACCAGAGAAAGCCCACGCACAGCAACGAAGACCCAACACAGCCAAATATAAATAAATGAAATAAATACATTTAAAATATAATAAAAATAAAAAACATTTTAAAAAAGCTAGAGGAAATAGGTAAGGACCAGATTTTTGTGGGTTCTGAGAACTGACCCATCTTTCGTTTGTTTTTTCAACCTGAATTCAGCTTTCAATACTTCCCTAAACTTAGCAGGATCACAGCCTTAGATCAGTTCAGTTTCAAAAAGCTAATTCAGCTGTGTTTTGATTTTGGAACAAAACCCCGTTGACTTGGTGCAGAAGGATGTAAAAGAAAAGAAGCTAGCATGTTCTCACATCCATGAGGGGTTACTAGTAAATCCAAGCTTGGGACAAATTAGATTGATGAAGGAGAAAAACCCTCAGCTGATTTAGGATGCTTTGTATATTTTAAAATGTCATCGCTATTTAGCAAACAATATTGGGTGCAGAGAGAAGATTTGACAAAAAGAACCATGATGGTTAGGGAAAGGAGAAAGCAAGGGAAAAACCTCCAGATAGTAGCTTAGAATTTTGGGTTCTCTTTGTTCTAAGTGCCAGCTTGTAGAACTCTTTGCTCCTAATTAAGGATGACTGTCTTATTTCTCCATATGCTCAGAGAGAGTGTTAGAGGGGAAAACACTGTTAACTTTAAAGGCTCCTAGTGATCACTGTTAATTTTTAATTGAGATAAAATTCATGTAAAATTTACCATTTTAAAATGCACGATCCAAGTGTTTTTAGTACAGTCATCAACCATCACCACTCTCTCATTTCTGAAAATTTTCATCACCCAAAAAGAAATCCCATATCTAGTAGCAGCCAATCCACTGTTAATTCTTTTTGTTTTAATTCACTTATTTATTTATTTTTTGGCTGCACTGGGTCTTTGTTGATGTGCGAGGGCTTCCTCCAGTTGAGGCTAGCGGGGGCTCCTTCGTCGTTGAGGTGCACAGGCTTCTCATTGCGGTGGCTTCTCTTTGTCGCGGAGCACTGGGTTCTAGGCGCACGGGCTTCAGTAGTAGTGGCACTCAGGCTCAGTAGTTGTGGCTCGCAGGCTCTAGAGCGCGGGCTCAGTAGTTGTGGCTCACGGGCTTAGCTGCTCCGCAGCATGCGGGATCTTCCCGGACCAGGGCTCGAACCCGTGTCCCCTACATTGGCAGGCAGATTCTTAACCACTGCACCACCAGGGAAGTCCCTGTTAATTCTTTACTGTAGTACTTTTTGGCCTGACATTGAGTCATGAAAATTAAGCTGATTTTAAAGAATGCAAGTAGAATAAATTGGAGCTAGTATTAACCTTTGAACAATGTATACTATTGTACCAATTTTAATTCCTTTTAAAGAAATATCTCTGCAACCCATGAGGCTTTAGAGTTTCACCCCACTATAACTGCTGAAGTGGAATGTCAGATGGGTATGGATCAATATTTTGTGCCTATCTGGCTTGATGTGGGTCATAGAAAATTTAAGACAGAAATATCATTGGATAAGGAGAAAGGAACGACAGCACCAGGCATATTTTCTTGTTAACACTTGCCAGAAGTGCCTCCGTTTCTCCCTTCTCCTTTCCTTCTCCCTTCTTCCGCAATGGAGAACTATAGGTAAATTTGCTTTCAAGAAACTCCATTTGCTGAGCTCCAACTTTTATAATAGAGCCATTGAAAAATTAGAACCTATTTATGAAAGGATTCTTTTCTTTACTAAATATATGCTTAACTACCACTTTTCACATTTACGTATTTATGTGCTACAGTGATGGAAGGAGGAAGAAGAAATGTGCAGCTAAACTAATGTGTTAAGACATTTGAAGAGAGAGAATTTGGAGTTATTAAAAATTCCATAGACTTATTCAAAAATAAGTCAAACTCAAATGAAAAACATTTAGTTTTACATTGGACTAATCAGATGTGTATCTTATACATAAAAGAGACCTGCTATTGTAATTTTAAAACGCTTTTGAAACAGAAAAATCTTCACATTAACTGAATGCAAATTAACTGTTTGAGTAAAGACTGCAGGAAAAGATTCATTAATTCAACAGATAATTTGAGTGTCTACCATATACTAGGTACTGTCCTTGCTGTTGAGGATAGAGCGGTGAGGAGAAACAGGTCCTTGCTATCAGGGAGCTTAAAATCCAATGGGGGAGAGCGTCATTAAGCAAATAATTATATGAATGAAAATGTGAACTTGCGATTTTGATAAGTGATAAGATTAAAGGATGGAGGTATTATGAGGGCATACATTAGGAGATTTTTGACTTGGCATAGGAGGATCTGAAAGATAAGAATAAACTAGGCAAAGGGGGGAAGACAGAGGATCTGGATAGAGAATAACATGTACAGAGAAACTATGAGTGGCAGAGAAAGTGGGACATGTGTTAAGAAACAGAGTGACTGGAGCCCAGAGTCCAAGGTAGAAGTAGTTTGAGATGATGCTGGGGAAACTGATATGGGGCCAAGTTTTGTTTTAATCAAAAAAAGAGACTGATCAGGTTTGCATTTTGAGAAGCTCACGCTGAGAGTAGGAAGAATGGATGGCACCAGGGCAGGATTGGATATGGAGAGATCACATAGGGTGCTATTTCACTTGTGCAGGTGAGAGAGGGTGGGGGTGGAGAGGAGGATGGGGTGAATGGAAAGGGTCTGGACTGAAGAGAAAAATGTGAGTCATCCATGTCAAGATGGCCTTTGAAACCATGTGTGTAAATGGAATCCTAGGGAAAAGTTTTACAATGAGAAGAGATGACCTACTTAATTTCTGTACAGATTTTTGTCACTTAAGTTAAAATGTTTTACTGCAACCTTGCTGAACTGTTCTAGTAGTTTTTCTAGTGGATTTCTTAGGATTTTCTATATGCAAGATCACATCATTTGCAAATATAGTTTTACTTCTTTCCAATCTGGATGGCTTTTATTTCATCTTCTTGCCTACTTGCCTTGGAGAGAATTGCCAGTACAATGTTGAACAGAAGTGGCAAGAGCAGACATCCTTGATCTTAGGGGAAGGTATTCAGTCTTTCACCACCAAGTGTGATGTTAGCTGTGGGATTTTTGTAGATGCTCTTTATCAGGTTGAAGATATTCCCCTCCCTTCTTAGTTTGTTGAATGTTTTTTTTTTTTTTAACATCTTTATTGGGGTATAATTGCTTTACAATGGTGTGTTAGTTTCTGCTTTATAACAAAGTGAATCAGTCATACATAAACATATGTTCCCATATGTCTTCCCTCTTGCGTCTCCCTCCCTCCCACCCTCCCCATCCCACCCCTCCAGGCTGTCACAAAGCACCGAGCAATATGAATGTTTTTTTTATCATGAAAGGGTACTGAATTTTGTCAAGTGCCTTTCTGCATCTATTGAGATGATCATGTAGTTTTTGTCCTTTATTCTATTGATAAGTTGTATTATATTAATTGATTTTGGGATATAAACCAACCTTGTATTCCTGGGATAGATCCCACTTGGTCATGGTATATAATTTTTTTTTTATGCTGCTGGATTTAGTTTGCTAGTATTTTGTTGAGGGCTTTTGTGTCTATATTTATAAGAGATAATGGCCTGTAGTTTTCTTTTCTTGTGGTGTCTTTTGTCTGGTTTTGGCATTAGGGCAATGGTGGCCTCATAGAAAAAGCTGGGAGGTGTTGTTCCCTCCTGCTCTATTTTTTAGATGAGTTTATAGAGAATTGTTATCAAGTTCTTTTTAGCTATTTGGTAGAATTCATCAGTGAAGCCATCTGAACATGTGCGTTTCTTTGTGGGTAATTTTAAGTTACTAATTCAATCTCTTTACTTGTTAAAGGTCTATTCAGATTTTCTATTTCTTCTTGAGTCAATTTCAGTAGTTTGTGTCTTTTTAGGAATTTTTCCATTTCATACGAGTTACCTAATTTTTGGCATACAGTTATTTGGGGGTTTTGGGGAGGATTTTTGGCCATGCCATGCGGCATGTGGGATCCTAGTTCCCCAACCAGGGATGGAACCTGCGTCCCCTGCACCGGAAGCACGGAGTCCCAACCACTGGACTGCCAGGGAAGTCTGGCATACAGTTGCTTATAGTAGTCCTTTATAATCTTTGTATTTCCATAAAGTTGGAGTAATAACTGCCCTCATATTCCTGTTTTAGTAATTCAAGTCTTCTTTTTTTTCTTGGTCATTTTAGCTAAACGTTTGTCAATTCTGTTGACCTTCCCAAAAACCAACTTTTGGTTTTACTGATTTTCTTTATTGTTTTTCCTTCTCTAATTCATTAATTTTTGCTTTAATTCTTATTATTTCCTTCTTCTGCTTGCTTTGGGTTTAGTTTGCTCTTCTTTTCCGTGTTTTCCAACAGGTTAGGATTTTTTTTTTTACATTTTTATTGGAGTATAATTGCTTTACAATGGTGTGTTAGTTTCTGCTTTATAACAAAGTGAATCAGTTATACATATACGTATATCCCCATATCTCTTCCCTCTTGCATCTCCCTCCTTCCCAACCTCCCTATCCCACCCTTCTAGCTGGTCACAAAGCACCGAGCTGATCTCCCTGTGCTATGCGACTGCTTCCCACTAGTTATCTATTTTACATTTGGTAGCGTATATATGTCCATATATACACTACCACTCTCTCACTTTGTCCCAGCTTACCCTTCCCCCTCCCCGTGTTCTCAAGTCCATTCTCTAGTAGGTCTGCATCTTTATTCCCGTCTTACCCCTAGGTTCTTCATGACCTTTTTTTTTTTTTTAGATTCCATATATATGTGTTAGCATACGGTATTTGTTTTTCTCTTTCTGACTTACTTCACTCTGTATGACAGACTCTAGGTCCACCCACCTCACTACAAATAACTCAATTTCGTTTCTTTTTATGGCTGAGTAATATTCCATTGTATATATGTGCCACATCTTCTTTATCGATTCATTGTTGATAGACACTTAGGTTGCTTCCATGTCCTGGCTATTGTAAATACAGCTGCAGTGAACATTGTCGTACATGACTCTTTTTGAATTATGGTTTTCTCAGGGTATATGCCCAGTAGTGGGATTGCTGGGTCATATGGTAGTTCTATTTGTAGTTTTTTAAGGAACCTCCATACTGTTCTCCACAGTGGCTGTATCAATTTACATTCCCACCAACAGTGTATGAGGGTTCCCTTTTCTCCACACCCTCTCCAGCATTTATTGTTTGTAGATTTTTTGATGATGGCCATTCTGACTGGTGTGATAGGATTTTTATTTGAGATAATTTTTCTTATTTTAATGTGGGCATTTATAGTTATAAATTCCCCTCTATGCAGTGTATTAACTGCATCCCATAAGGTTTAGCATGTTTTGCCTTCATTCATCTCAAAATATTTTCTAATTTTGTGATTTCTCCTTGTCTCATCAGTTATTTAGAAGTGCTTGGTTTCATTTCTATTTATTTATGAATTTCCCAATTTATTTATGTTATTAATTTCTAATTCTACCCCATAGTAATTAGAGAAAATACTTTGTACAATTATAATCCTTTTAAATTTATTATGGCTTATTTTATTGCCTAGCATATGGTCTACCCTGAAGAGTGTTCCACGCGCACTTGAGAAGAATGTGTATTCTGCTGCTGTTGGGTGCCATTTTATACAATCAATGTTCACTGTTATTTAACTGTGTATTGATTTTTTTCCCCCTTTCCATTCCATCTTGCCTCTCAAATAATTTTCTTTCTGCCTGAAATACTTCTTTTACTATTTCCTACAAGGAGGATCTGGTGGTGGCAAACCACCTTGATTTTGGCTTATCTGAAAAAATACATTTGTTTCATCTTTGTTCTTTGAAATATATTTTCAGCGAGTATAGAATTCTAAATTTGCAGCTATTTTTTGCTAGTAATTGTATTCTTGCTTCCATTGCTATTGTTTTAGAAGACAGCAGTCAAACTGCTGCTACTTTGAAAGTATTCTCTCCCTTCTCTCTATCTGCTTTGACAATATTTTCTTTGTCTTTTCCATTTTGCAGCATCACTGGTATATATGTATTTATAGATATTTTTCATATTGGGATTTGTTGTTGAACTTATTCAATCTATGTATTGGAATATTTATCAGTTCTATAAAATTCACAGGCATTTTGTCTTCAGATATCACTTCCACCTCATTTTTTTCTCTCCTCTTTGGGAATTCTGATTAAAGTATATGTTAATCCTTATTCTTGGGACTCCCTGGTGGTGCAGTGGTTAAGAATCCACCTGCCAATGCAGGGGACATGGGTTTGAGCCCTGGTCTGGGAAGATCCCACATGCTGCAGAGCAACTAAGCCCATGCGTCACACTACTGAGCCTGTGCTCTACAGCCCACAAGCCTCAACTGCTGAGCCCACGTGCCACAACTACTGAAACCCGTGCGCCTAGAGCCCGTCTCCACAACACAAGAAGCTACTGCAATGAGAAGTCCATGCACTGCAACAAAGAGTAGCCCCTGCTCGCCACAACTAGAGAAAGCCCACACACAGCAACAAAGACCCAACGTGGCCAAAAATTAATTAATTTTTAAAAAATCCTTATTCTTTCCTTCATGTCTCTTTATTATCTTAATATTTTCCATCTTTTCTTGTTTCTTTACTACATTTTGGATGATGTTTTCTGATTTCTTTTTTTTTTTAATATTTACTTATTTGGTTGCACTGGGTCTTAGTTGAGGCAAGTGGGCTCCTTAGTTGCAGCAGGTGGGCTCCTTAGTTGCAGCTCACAAGTTGCGGCTTGCCAGCTCCTTAGTTGCAGCACGCGGGCTCCTTAGTTGTGGCATGTGAACTCTTAGCTGCGGCATATGCATGTGGGATCTAGTTCCCTGACCAGTGATCGAACCTGGGCCCCCTGCATAGAGAGCATGGAGCCTTAACCACTGTACCACCAGGGAAGTCCCCTTCTGCTTTCTTTTTCAAGGTTAAGTTTTTTGTTTAAATGTGTCTGATATTCAGCCAAAAACATTTATTGCATTTTAAATTTATCATTGTATTTTTAATTTCTAGAAGTCCTATTTTGTGCTTTTTCAGATCAGCTAAGCACTTTTTATCATTTCCTATTCTTCGCAGATATTTTCAAACTTGTCTTTTATTTCTTTAAATATAGTAATCATGACTGTTCTATAATCTGTGCCTGTTAATACCAGTATTGGACTTATTTTTAGGTCAGTTTCTGCTACATGTAGTATCTGTTGCTTCTCACTCATGGTGCCTTGTTTCCTTGTACACTTCACTGTTTTTTACTTCGGTGGTCATAGCCTTTGAATAAGTATTTGTATGGGATTTCCTGAAGCATAAAATGGAGGGGTTTTTTTTCTCCAGAGAGGAGTTAGTTACAATTTTTCCTATCAGGTGTCTGGATAAATGTCAGTCTCAGGCCACTTTAAGCTAAATCCATGGCTTGAAGTGTCTTAGACATAAATTTTTGTTAGAACTACAATTCCAAATCAGGATTAGCACTTGGCCTCCTAACACCAAGACAGCTCATCCAACAGTTCTTGAGAATGAGGGAAGGGGATATTTTTTATCCTTGTTCACTCTTATCTTGAGACTATATAGGTATACCATATCTTCTTTATCCATTCATCTGTTGATGGACACTGAGGATGTTTCCATGTCTTGGCAATTGTAAATACTGCTGCTAAACATCTTTTTAAAAGGAAGATTTGAAGGGCTTATCCAGATAAACATGCCAGACAGGCAGTTAAATTTTTTTTTAAGTTAACAGGTAAAAATAGATTCAAACACCAGTGTAACTGTCATCACAGTCCGGGGACGAATGCAGTGAGGTAGTTGCTGCACTTGGATCTTTAGGCAAGTGGGAAACTACAGTTCTGATGGGCATCTGCCAGAGGGTGAGTTTGCTGAGACTGAATTCCCGTGGATCCTAGAGTCAGCCTGTGTCCATGCTTGTCCTCACACAGGGAAGCTCTTTGTGCTGGAGTCTCAGAATGGCTCTCAGGGCCTGGAACTAGAGGCCGCTCGGCTTTCCTGCAAGAGCAGAGGCGCTCACCTGGTGTCTGCGGACGAGCTGCGGAAGGTGGTGCGGGACTGTGCCTTCTCCGTGTGCACCACGGGCTGGCTGGCGGACGGCAGCCTGGGGTAAGTCAGGACAGCTGGGGGCTCTCCTGCCAACTCACCCCACCTTGCCATCAGGGCTGATACGGGGCTCAGTAGAGGTGCCAGGATAGACAGAGTGCAATGGGCTGTGGCTTCCAGTATATTCTTGTTTTGAGTTAAATATAAAAACAAAATGTTAAACAAAATATAAAAACAAAAATGTTAATAAAAACATTTTTCTGGGGTTCTGTCACAGTTTTTTCCTCTTTGTTATTCTGAATTTCCTTTTAAGTTACAAAAGAAAAAAATGCTTGTAAAAATTTCAAATAATACAGATATATATAAAGTGCAAAGTGAGTTTCTCTCTTCTTCCCCACCTCAGAGGTAATGACTCTTAACTATTTGATATATATTCTTTATCTCTTTTTCTCTGTGGATATTCATCTGCATCCATAGGAAGAGGAAGACGGTATTGAGGTTTTAAAATATAACCATGAGGGACTTCCCTGGCGGTCCAGTGGTTAAGACTCCGCGCTTCCACTGCAGGGGGCACGGGTTCGATCCCTGCTCAGGAAACTAAGATCCTACATGCCCTGTGGCGCAGCCAGATAAATAAAAGTTGAGAGTCATCATATCAATTTTAAAAAATGATAAATTTAAATAAATTTTAAAAAATAAAATAAAATATGGCCACAAATTCTTTCACATTGCTCCCATTGAGAAGTGGGGTTTATGTCCTCTCCCTGTGAATCAGGGACAGCATAGTCCTGCCTCAACCAGTAAAATACAGCAGGAGTGATACTGTGTGACTTCTGAGGGTAGGTCGGAAAAACCCATGGTCAGATTTCCCGGGACACTTACTTTTGAGATGCTATCTGTGAAGTCCTAGGAAGCCCAGGCCACATGGAAATGCCTTATGTATGTGCTCTCACCAATAGCCCCAACTGATGTCCCAGCCAATAGCCAGCATTAACTACCAGAAATGTGAGTGCAGATGCCTCCAGGTGATTCTAGCCCCCAGCTATTGACTTAGGCAGCCTGTGAGTCTTTCCAGCTCAGCCTTAGACATTACAGAGCAGAGACAAGCCTTTCCCGTTGTGCCCTATCTGAATTCCTGACCCATGGAATCCTTGTGGAGAAGTAATTCTGTGGCCAGCTAGGAGAAAACATCCCATTAGTGCTGTTAACTACTCCATCAGTCATAAACAGACAAGGCAGGAGCCATTCCACGTTTTCCTTCATGCCACAGGAATGTGAAAGAACAAATGGGCTCCGAAAACTACTTTGCTTGATAATGACCCTGAAGGTGTCTGGCTGGGAGATGGCCATAGAAAACACATGCAACCATGCTGATTCACATCTCCAAAGGTGCCACATGTAAAGCAGCAATTGAATAAAGAGAACAAATGAGGTTACTTCCAAAGCTTTTCAGTGAATCTGGAATTGTAGCCTCTCTGCTTTATATTTCACATCCAAGTTCCTAAATAGACAAAGTATGTCCCACGTATGCATGTTTCCATAACGTAGTCAAGTGTGGATATTTTTCATAACTCTGTCACTACCATTATATCAGATAACCAGGGTATTCTAAAGATTCTAAAGAGCCAGCTTGGAGCCAGGCTTAGGTCTCCCAGGCATTACAAATTGAAACTGAGTCATTGGAAAGGTTTGTCCTCTCTGGGTTTCCTGTAAGGTGTTAAGACGTGTTAGTGGATCTCTAACTTGCTTAGATGCTATTTTTTTTGTTGTTGTTGGCCACGCCGCACAGCTTATGGGATCTCAGTTCCCTGACCAGGGGTGGAACCCCAGCCCTCAGTAGTAAGAGCGTGGAGTCTCTAATTCCCTTAGATGCTATTTCTTTAAAGTAAACACACTTACTTGATATATTTACTACATGACATATTAAAATAGTTTTCCATGTTAATGTTTCTGGAACCAAGAAGTACCTGACCATTAGTATGGACATTTCACTGTGCATCTTTCCTGCACAGCCATCTCCCCTCCCCACCAAAAACTAATTATTAAATGCATGGCGCATCTTGCAATTGATGGCATAGTAGCTACATAGATCTGATCTGTATCTCCATGAATTTATATTCAGTCTATACATATATCTAGAAGATGGAGATCTAGAATGGTGAATCTAGAATTTGGGGCTATTTGTCTTCTGGGAGCTTTTACAGATTTCATAAAGCGTGTCTGAAAAGCTGAGAAGCGACTTATATAGCCTCATAGGACTAGGAGAACAGAGATTTGAATTCAGGTTTTATGTATGTGGGGACCAAGGGAATCCTTTTGCTTAGGGTTGGAACATTGAAGGGCTGTACCCTAGGAGTCATAGTAAACTGGAACAAGTACACAGGCCCTCAAAGGAGCTGCAGCATAGCGTCGAATCCTCTGAAGCCATGAGTTTGGATTGAGATGATACTAGAGTTCCAGTGTTCCAGATAGGTAGCAGAACTGATTTTAAAAATCTTCTCTGGAGGAAAATAATATTATCCTAGACAATTTATTTCCACAAACTATTTTAGCAAATATAGGATTTGTCAAGCAAAACAAAATAAACAGTCACGTGAGGAGACAAGGCAACAAGATAAAAATAGCCAATAGAAACTCTAGATGTTAACACTGGTAGATGCAAACTTTAAAAGAACGCTTTAAAATGTTCAAAGATACAAAAGACAAAAAGGAGAATTTTGGAAGAAGACTGAAAAGTATAAAAATAACCAAATGAAAACTCTAGAAATGAAAAATACAGTAGCTGAAATTAAGAACTTAATGGATGGATCTAACAGCTGATTTTAAGAGTCAAAGACAAAATTAATGAACTGGAAGGTATTTCAGAGGAAGATGTCCAGAATAAAGAACAGAAGAAAAAAGGATGAAAATATAGAAGAAAGAGTACAAGGCAAAGAAGATGCATGTAACTGGAATTCCAAAAGGAAAAGAGAAAGAAGACGAAGCAAAAGCAATATGAGACTTAGCTACAACTGTGGAAAAACATCCACGCACAGATTCAAGAAGCCCTACAAAGCCCGAGTAGGATACATAAAATAATTTCACGACTTGGAACAACATGGTAAAACTGGTAAAAATCAAATATGAAGAAAACTATTAAAAGTAATAATAAGAAAGAGTACCTTCAAAGGAGCAACAATAAACTGACAATGAAAGCCCCAAGATGACTGAATGAGGCCCTCAAAGTGCTGAAAGGTAATTACTGCCAACCTAGAATTCTATACCCAGCGAAAATATCTTCCAAGAATAAAGGTAAAATAAAGAATTTTCAGACAGACAAAAGGTGAGAGAATTCATCATACATGATCTGCACTAAAAAAAACCCAACACTGAAGGGTGTTCTTCAGGCAGGAGGAAAATAATTGCAGGTGGATGGCTGGAGATGCCAAAAGGGATGAGTGGAAAAAGTAAATGGGGGGGGGGTGAATGTACAGATGGTCCCTGACTTATGGTGGTTCAACTTACATTTTTTTTTAACTTTATGATGGTGCAAAAACATTATGCATTCAACAGAAACTGTTCTTCAAATTGTGAATTTTGATCTCCTCCCAGGCTAGTGATATACTGTCTGATACTCTCTCATGATGCTGGGCAGTGAAGTAAGCTGCAGCCCCCAGTCAGCCATGTGATCACGAGAGTAAACAACCGATACACTTATAACCATTCTGTACCAAGACAACCATTCTGCTTTTTCACTTTCAGTATAGCATTCAATAAATTACATGAGATATTCAATGCTTTATTGTAAAATAGACTTTGTGTTAGATGATTTTACCCAGCTGTAGGCTAAAGTAAGTGTTTTGAGCACATTTAAGGTAGGCTAGGCTAAGCTCTGATGTTCAGTAGGTTTTGTGTGTTATATTTTTGCCTTACCATATTTTCAACTTACAATGAGCTTTGGGAGATATAACCCCGCTGTAAGTCGAGGAAGATCTATAATTATATAAAGCAGTAACAGTAATACTAAACACTAAAAAATGGTATATCAGTCAGGAAGTGTTTTAAGTATGTTAATACATAGTATTTTAAATTGTGTTGCTGGGAAAGAGAGTAAAAGTAACATTAGGGCTTCCCTGGTGGCGCAGTGGTTGAGAGTCCGCCTGACGATTCAGGTGACACGGGTTCGTGCCCCGGTCCAGGAAGATCCCACATCCCGCGGAGCAGCTGGGCCCGTAAGCCATGGCCGCTGAGCCTGCGCGTCCGGAGCCTGTGCTCCGCAACAGGAGAGGCCACAACAGTGAGAGGCCCATGTACCGCAAAAAAAAAAAACAGTAACATTAAATTTTAATAAGTCAAGGAAGAGTGTTATAACCTCTGTGGTAACCACTAAAAGAATAGTAAAAGAACATATAACTTCCAAACCAATACAGAAGAAAAAGAGATTGCCAAAAAGGAATTCAAACAATCAAAATATGGGAAAGAAAAGAGAGGAAGAAAGGAAGAAGAATGGGCAGAACTAATAGAAATATGGCAGATTTAAATTCAAAGAGGTCTGTTATTAAATTAAGCAGATGTGATGCTCTAATTAGAAAACAAGGACCACCAGGTGGATTTTTTAAAGTTCTACTATTTGTTGTTTACAAAAGATATCCTTAAATAAATCATGGGGCAAAAATAAATTATAATGGAAATTTACATACATGTAGAAATGAATGATATTAAAATATAACATACTCAAACTCATGGGATGCCACTAGTGCTATACCTGGAGGAAAATGTAAAGCATTAAATGCTTGTGTTAGAAAAGCAAAGAGGCTGAAGGTTCATGAACCAATGATCCATCTTAAGAAATCCGAAAATAACAGCAAAACAAACCCCCTCAAAAGAAGAGAACTAATAAAGAGAATTTTATGAAATAAAAACCAAGTGTATACTAAAAGAGATCAACAATGTATTGCCCCTGAATCTTGAATTGATATATGTGACCTCAACTCAAGTACCACCTATAACTTCCTGCTTTTAGACTTCTGGGGAGAGTATTGATACTTCATCATATTGATACTTTCAGCCAAAACTGAATCAGGAAAATCTCTGCTGATTCAGAGCTGACAGCAGAAAAGAATTCTTTCCCAGTTTTGGTTAGTTCTCCTAACCCAGTGTCTTCTTTGTCTGTTTTAGGACAACCATGTGTAGCAAGGGGAGTGGTGAACAGCAAATCATGAGAGCTGTCGATGTGCGAATTGAAAGCAACCCAGTTCCTGGTGGCACATACAATGCCCTGTGTATTAAGGATGAAGGTCAGTGCCAGAGCCTTTGTAAAGGTTTCAGAGGGTGTGCTCGCGGGGGTTGACCTCTTAGGTAGTGTTCTCTAGAAACTGACCTTAAGATGAGGATTCACTGAACATCATGAATCAGGAAGACTTCCAAAGAAAAGCCAACATGGCAGTGGGGAAGTGGACAGGGAAAGGAAGGGAGAAGGCAATGGTGCAGCACTAAGCAAAGTCCACAGTGGCTGTGAGGTGAGGGGGTAACTTTGGCTCAATCCTGCAGGGAACCTCTGGAGACAGTGACCACAGGTCACCACGGTTTCCTGATCAGGGGTGAGAGAACAGGGGTATTGATACCACTGAACTTGTCAGTCATTATTTAAGGGCTTGCTTCAGGGAGATATAAATTCCCAGACTCTTCTGGTTTTCAGTGTGCTCAGACAAAGAGTTATGATAGCTGAGTCACCCTCCAACAAAGATGCACAGATGCTCACCCAGAGCCCCTGTGCATGGGAATGGTAAAGGGATCTAGGAAATATGGACAGACCCCTGACAGCATGTGCTGCAGCTGCTGATACCACTTACCCTTTGGTCTGTCTTCATGGTGGAAATTTTTCTAAAAAGAAAAAAAAATCCTTTTTTCCTGAAAGGAAATTTATAGGATTTAGGAAACTGCTCCTAGAAAGAAAAATACAACTTCCTTCTGGGAAATCAGCTGAATAGTGAGGAGAAAACCATAAAGGAGTCTCCAGGGCAGCGTTTCATGTGCACTGGAAAAAGTACACCTTCATTATCAGAAATATATGCTGCTGAAAGGGAATGTCTGTGAAAATGGGGAGAAAGCGAGCTGCTTACTCATCAGTCATAGAAATCAGCACAGGTACTGCCAGGCTGCACACTGGTCTCATCTGGGAAGTTTTAAGAACTACTGATACCTGGGTGCCAGCCCTAGAGATCTGGATATAAATGTTCTGGACATTGGGCTTTTTAAAAGCTGCTCAGTGACTATAACATGTAGCCCAGTTTGAGAATTAGTTCCCTAATGCAGAGTTTCCCAAAGCTCTCTGATGATAAGAAATACCAGATGAACTTATTAGAAATGCAAACCCTCAGGCTACATCCCAGAGGCACCAAATCCCAATCTCCAGGGAAGGGGTCAGAGGAGTTGGCAAATCAAAGAGCCACAGTGAACCCCACAGCCCTGGATGGTGCTTGTTAGATGTTTATTGGCGGTAGGCTTCTCTGCTGCCATGGCATCTCCCTCCAGGAAGGGTTGTACATTTGCTGATTGCAGTCAAGCAACTGAAAGATGTGGCCATGGAAAGCCCCGGGGGAGAACAACATCCATGGTTTGTTTTTTAAAAAAAACCACATAAGTAAATGAAAATGGTCCTTTGAATCTCAAACATAGGCAAAGGTTCAGATCCCTGAGGGAGACAGGACAGAGCCAGAGGAAAACCAGCATGACCTTTCTTTAGTGATCTCAAATGGATACGTGGAGCTTCTGAGTCTGATCTCTTTCCTCTCATGAAGAAGAGGTAGCAGCTAGCTTTTGCTGTGTAACATACCACCCCCAAATGTAGTGGCTTAAAACAACTGTTTGTTTAGTTCACTATTTTGGGGGGAGGGCAAAAATTTGTGTTATTCTTCTGGCCTCAGCTGGGCTCATTCACGAGTCCTCAGTCAGCTGCTGGGTAGGGGCCTTGCTTCTGGGCGTTGGCTGGATGTTGACTGGGGTGATGGGTGGGGGGCAGGCACTGAGCCATGTGTTCCTCATCATACAACAGGAGAGCCTGGGCTTTCCACCTCACAGGCTTCAAACAGGTTGTTGTGTATGCAAGTGTGTGCCCCTTTGCCCACAACTGTAGTGCATGAAGCCAGAGGTTGGAAACATCTGTTCACATCCTATAGGGCACCAAGTTTAAAACCATGACAGTGACTCCAAAACTGAGTTATTGCCAAACCAATAAGAGGTGCCTCCTGATATACTGCACTCAGAGGAGCACAACTTCAGTTCAGTAGTATTCCTGCCAAAGATGTGCAACCTGAATCTAATCATGAGGAAGCTTTAGCCAAACTCAAGTTGAGAAACATCGTACAAAATGACTGGCCTATACTCTTAAAAATGTCAAGGAGGGGGGCTTCCCTGGTGGTGCAGTGGTTAAGAATCCACTTGCCAGTGCAGGGGACAAAGGTTTGAGTCCTGGTCCGGGAAGATCCCACATGCCGTGGAGCAACTAAGCCCACACGCCACAACTACTGAGCCTGCGCTCTAGAGCCCGCGAGCCACAACTACTGAAGCCTGTGCGCCTAGAGTCCATGCTCCGCAACAAGAGAAGCCACTACAATGAGAAGCCTGCATACCATAAGGAAGAAGAGCCCCCACTCACCGCAACTAGAGAAAGCCTGCATGCAGCAACGAAGACCCAATGCAGTCAAAAATAAATTAAATTAAAAAAAGAAAAGAAAAATGTCAAGGATAAGAAAGAGAAAGAGGGAATTCCCTGGCTGTCCAATGGTTAGGACTCCGCAATTCCACTGCAGGGGGCGCAGGTTCGATCCCTGGTTGAGGAACTAAGATCCTGTAAGCCTCGTGGTGCAGCAAAAAAAAAAAAAAGACAAAGAAAGGCAAGGCAACTGTTTTGGATTAAAATAGACTAAAAAGACTTGACAACTAAATGTAATTTGTGATCCTAGATTGTATTTTGGACCAGGAGAAAACAGCTATAATTGATGAAATCTGAATATGGATTTAAATTAGATAATAGTATTGTATCAATGCTTAAATTCCCTGATTTTGGTAACTACTGCAGTTATGTAAGACAATATCCTTATTCTTGGAAATATATACCAAGGTTCTTAGGGACAAAGTGACATCATACCTACAACTCATTCTCAACTGGTTCAGAAAGGAATTACGGGGACTTCCCTGGTGGTCCAGTGGTTAAGAATCCACCTTCTAATGCAGGGGACATGGGTTTGATCCCTGGTTGGGGAACTAAGATCCCACATGCCGTGGGACAACTAAGCCCACACGCCACAGCTAGAGAAGCCCGTGTGCCGCAATGAAGAGCCTGTGTGTTGCAATGAAGCAAAGACCCAGAGCAAACAAAATTAAAAAAAAAAAAAAGAATTACAGATATAGATACACATATGTACATATTCATATATGTAAACATATACATGTATGTGTTTATGTATGATACATATTTTCTCTCTCTCTCTCTCTCTCTATATATATATATACATATCTATATCTATCTAGAGAGAGAAAATGATAAAGCAAATGGGGCAAAATGAAAACACATTAGTAAATCTGGATAAAGGGTTTATGGGAGTTTCTTGTTTTTTAAATTTTCCTGTAACTTTGAAATTATATGAAAATGAAAATTTCCCCCCAAATGATCTACATACTCCTCCCAAAACAACAATAACAACAACAGGAAAGCACAAAACAAAACAGCAAAAATAAAAACAAAAACATGAAGCAAATCCACGATGCCTATGTAAGGACTGATGCCATTTTAGCAAGTGAGCCCTGTGTGGGTGTCTTTGAGTCAAAGCGCTCAAGAGCCCCGCATCCAGGGCAATTTGCCTGAGCCTAGCTTGCCCCCCTCCCCTCCCCTCCAGGTCAACACGGAGAGGCTTGCGTGGGGAAAACTGGAGTCTTGGTCCAACAGGGCCTGACTTGTGAGGAGGCTTCAGATGGGTGATGAAGGGGCTCAGGAATGCATGCTGAGGTGGGATTAGGGTCAGAGGGCTGCTCTCTCTCGGACTTTCCAGAAAAGCAGGATGGATTCCCATGATCCCTCAGAGAGAGAGCCCTGTCCCTGTTCCTCTGCCTTTCCTTCTTTAGAAAGAGCATGTAAATGGCTCCCAAATGGCTCTTCACTTTTCCTCAGGGGAGCCTTGTAGACAGTCAACAAGGGATTATCACAGTAAGTGAAGTAAGTCAGACAGAGAAAGACAAATACCATATGATATCACTCATATGTGGAATCTAAGATATGATATAAATGAACTAATTTACAAAAATAAAAACAGACTCACAGACTTAGGAAACAAACTTATGGTTACCAAACGGGAAGGGGGGTGGGCGAGGAATAAATTAGAGATTATTAGCATATACAAACTACCATATATAAAATAGCAGATAAAAACTACTACATATAGGGATTTCCCTGGTGGTCCAATGGTTAAGAATCCACCTTCCAATACAGGGGACTTGGGTTCGATCCCTGGTCAGGGAACTAAGACCCCCACATGCCGTGGGGCAACTAAGCCCGCATGCTGCACCTACTGAGCCCGCGTGCTCTGGAGCCCGCACGCCACGACTAGAGAGAAGCCTACGCGCCACAATGAAAGATCCTGCATGCCGCAACTAAGGCCCAACACAACCAAATAAATAAATAAATATTTTTTAAAAACCTACTACATATAAAGTAGATAAACAACAAGGTCCTACTGTGTGTGTGTGTGTGTGTGTGTGTGTGTGTGTGTGTGTGTGTATATACATGAATCACTTTGCTGTACACCAGAAACTAACATAACACTGTAAAGCAACTATACTTCACCAAGGGAAATCTGTGTGCCAAAGGAAGGTTAAGAAGCCAAGAAGAGGCTCCTGGTGAGTGCACGTGAGGTCTGGTTCAGCAGACACCCAGGTGCAGTATCACCTCTAAAGGTTGCCTTTTTCCTGATGATGCTTCATTGCACCTAGCCCTGGGCTGCTGCTTCTCTTTGGCAAGACAGGAAGCATGAAGGGTGCTAACTCCAAAAATGGCAGACATGTGCCTCATAAAGAGCCCAGAAGGAAAACAGTCTGTGGAATGTTCAGGAAGCTGCCTCCTGTGTTTCTCTTTTGAAATAAAGTTCATCGTGAATGTAGACGTTTCTCTGTTTCCTTTCAGTATTTTTGTTTCACTGACAGTGAATTTCCAGCCCTGTGGTGACCTCACTTTAATAAGTGAAATTCTTTTTAACCAACTGGATGCTGATGAAATGAGCTGCCTCCACTTGGGTTCTCTGGCTCTGCTTCTCTTGGCATCTTGTCTGTGGAGTCAACAGCGTGGGGTCTGGAGGCTTCAGGTCTCCTCTCACCTTCTCCCTGTAGCACCCAAGGCTCACTAAGGGTGTGCTTCTGTTTCTCCCCCTCTAAGCCAGGGCTGGCCTGGCTGCTCTCCCCGCCAGCCCACCTCACCTTCTTAGCACTGTATTTCACCTCCCCTGCATACGTTACTCCTACCTGTATCTCCCTTAAAAATAGAAATGGAATGATTCCCTTCCTTTATGTCTTCAAGAAGAGAGCTGAGGGTCTTCCCTGGTGGTCCAGTGGTTAAGACTACACACTTCCACTGCAGGGGGCATGGGTTCGATCCCTGGTCAGGGAACTAAGATCCCCCAAGCTGCAGTGTGGTCAAAAATTAAAAGAGAACTGAATGCTCACCTCTCAGGTGAGCAGGAATTTTTGAGAGTAGCCACCTCCCAGATCTGCTTGAGGAGGCGCTGTGCCTCAAGATCAGCTTTGGGGAAATTCCAGCAACGATGGGAGACTGGAACCAATGAACTGCAATGCTTTGAGCAGCTGATAGAACTTATCCAGTTCAGGGTCTCCCGAGGGAGTGTGGAAGAGTCTGCACTCATTACCATTGACCTGGCACTGGCCAATTTTTCATTTATTTGTCCAGGGTAATGCAAAGCAGGGCTCAGACTTGTGGGTGCTTCAGATAGATAGATAGATAGAGAGAGAGAGAGAGAGAGAGAGAGAGAGAGAGAGAGAGAGAGAGAGGACTCCTCTCCACCCTCAAAGAGTTGACGGTGTATAAGGACAAGTAAGGGATGAGTGAGTTTCCATGGCACAGAGGAGGAAGGTAATTAGGGAGACTTCCTGAGGCAGTGGCAGCTGAGGTGGAATTTGAAGGATTTTGTTCTGTGGGGATAATGGTTAGGGAAAGGAGAAGAGGACACTGCAGAGAAAATAGCTGGAGCACGGGCTACAAATCTGAGATACCAGTGGTTCTGGGGAGACTAGCTCTGGGTGAGCCCTTGTCCTAGTGCTTCAGAGAATGAGTTGGGTTTGGAACATCCCTGGGGGCTCGAGTGGCTGCTGGGCAGCCCAGATAATCCCACTGCAGTTATTCCCAACTTGATCTATAGATTCAATGCAATCTCAGTCATAATTCCAGCAAGTTATTTTGTGGATATGAACTAATTCTATAGTTTATATGGAGAGACAAAGACCCAGAATAGCTAACTCATAATTCAAGAAGAACAAAGTTGGAGGACTGACATGACTCAACTTCAAGACTTACCTAGAGGGAGGGATAGATTGGGAGTTTGGGATCGACACGTACACGTATTTAAATTAGATAACCAACAAGGACCTACTGTGTAGCACAGGGAGGAACTCTGCTCAATAATCTGTAATAACCTAAATGGGAAAAAAATCTGAAAAGGAATAGATACATATACATGTATAACTGAGTCACTTTGCTGTACACCTGAAACTAACACAACATTGTTAATTAACTATGCTCCAATATAAAATAAAATCTTTTTAAAATTAAATTTTAAAAGACATAAAGATGCAGAAATCAATACAGTGTGGTATTGGTGAAAGAACAGACAAATATCAATGGAATCGAGTAAAGAGCCCAGAAATAGACCCACATAAATATAGTTAACTGATCTTTGACAAGGGAGCAAAAGCAATACAATGGAGCAAAAATAGTTTTTTTAATATAGGTGCTGGGACAACTGAACATCCACATGCAAAAGAAAAGAATCTAGACACAGCCCTTACACCCCTCACAAAATTTAACTCAAAACGGATCACAGACCTAAATGTAAAATGCAAAACTACAAAACTCCTAGAAGATAATAGAGGTGAAAACCTAGATGACCTTGTTTATGGTGATGACTTTCTTGATACAACACCAAAGGCGCAATACATGAAAGAAGTAATTGTTAAGCTGGACTTACTTAAGATTGAAAACATCTGCTCTGCAAAAGACAGTGTCAAGAGAATGAAAAGGCAAGCCCCGGGCTGGTGAAAATATCTGCAAAAGACATATCTACTAAAGGACTATTATTCAAAATATACAAAGAACTCTTGAAATTCAACATTAAGAAAATGAACAGCTCAATTTAAAAATAGGCAAAAGACCTGAACAGACACCTCACCAAAGAAGATACACAGATGGCAAGTAAGCATACGAAAAAATGCTCCACATCATATGTCGTCAGGGAAATGCAAATTAAAACAACAATGAGGGACTTCCCTGGTGGTGCAGTGGTTAAGAATCTGCCTGCCAATGCCAGGGACACGGGTTCGAGCCCTGGTCCAGGAAGATCCCACATGCTGCAGAACAACTAAGCCCATGCGCCACAGCTACTGATCCTATGCTCTAGAGCCCGCAAGCCACAACTACTGAAGCCCGCACACCTAGAGCCCGTGCTCCACAACAAGAGAAACCACCGTAGTGAAAAGCCCGTGCACCGCAACGAAAAGTAACTTCTGCTCGCCGCAACTAGAGAAAACCCACGTGCAGCAACGAAGACACAGCACAGCCAAATTAATTAATTAATTTAAAACAAAAAACCAAAAAACAATGATTTACCACTACACATCTAGTAGAATGGCCAAAATCCAGAACACTGATGACACCAAATGCTGACAAGGATGTGGAACAGCAGGAACTCTCATTCATTGCTGGTGGGAGTGCAAAATGGTACAGCCACTTTGGAACACAGTCTGGCAGTTTCTTACCAAACTAAACATACTTTTACCATGCAATCCAGCAATCACAGTTCTTGATATTTACCCAAATTAGCTGAAAACTTAAGTTCACACAAAAACCTGTACATGAATGTTTATTAGCAGCTTATTTTCCTAATTGCCAAAACTTGGAAGCAACCATGATGTCTTTCAGTAGGTAAATGGATAAATAAACTGTAGCACTTCCAGACAATAGAATATTATTCAGTGCTAAAAAGAAATAAGCTATCAAGCCTTGAAAACACATGGAGGAAACAAATGCTTATTACTAAGTGAAAGAAGCCAGTCTGAGAAGGCTATGTACTGTATGATTCCAGCTATATGACATTCTATAAAAAGCAAAACTATGGGACAGTAAAAGGATTAATGGTTGCCAGGAGTTAGAAGGAATGAATAAGTGTAGCACAAAGGATTTTTAGGGCAGTGAAACTATTTTGTATGATACTACAATGGCGGATGTATGTAATTATATATTCAAAACCCATAGATTGGGTTTATACAATCAAAACCCATAGACTGTAGAACATGAAGAGTGAACCCAAATGTAAACTGTGGCCTTTGAGAGATAATGACATGTCAATGTAGGCTCATGGATTGTAACAAATGTACCACTGTGGTACAGGATAGTGAGAAGGCTGTGCCTGGGTAGACACGGGAACATAGGAAATCTCTGTACCTTCCACTCAATTCTTCTGTGAACCTGAACCTGCTCCAAAACTTAGTTTATGAGTTTTTTAAAAAGCAGGCACTCGGTAATAAATATGATATAATCCTCTTTACGTTAACACACACACACAATATCATATATTATCGCTTATATGTGGAATCTAGAGAAATGGTAGAGATGAACTTATTTGCAAAGCAAAATCAGAGTCACAGATGTAGAGAACAAACTTACGGTTACCAAGGGGGGAAGAAGAGGGTGGGATAAGTTGGGAGATTGGGATTGACATATATACACTACTATGTATAAAATAGGTAACTAATGAGAACCTCCTGTAAGCACAGGGAACTCTACTGAATGCTCTGTGGTGACCTAAATGGGAAAGAAATCTAAAAAAAGAGTGGATATATGTATATGTATGACCGATTCACCTTTCTGTACAGCAAGAAACTAACACATCATTGTAAAGCAACTCTACTCCAATAAAAAATAACACACACACACACACACACACAGCTACATATGTAGTATACCTATGTGCATCTCCATCAGTATTTATTTGTAAATACCAAACCGGTAACAGTGTTACCATCAGGGTCGAGGTTGGGGGAGGGGAGAGGCATCCTCTACTCTACAGTCTGTAATTTTTCAGCATTTCACAAAGAGTACCACTTGCTGCTGGGCAGTGTCTCTGGGTCCGCCTTTCAAGGAGACATTAGAGGATAATATTGCCTGGCCATTTAAAAATACAAAGTTGTGGGACTTCCCTGGTGGTCCAGTGGTTAAGAATCCATCTTCCAATGCAGGGGACGTGGGTTCGATCCCTGGTCGGGGAACTAAGATCCCACATGCCGCAGGGCAACTAAGCCTGTGGGCCACAGCTAGAGAGCCTGTGTGCCGCAACTACTGAGCCCACACGCTCTGGAGCCCACATGCCACAACTAGAGAGAAACCCGAGCGCTGCAACGAAGGCCAATGCAGCTAAATAAATAAATAAATCTTTTTAAAAAAAATAAATAAAAACACAAAGTTGTAGCACTTTGTAGCACTTTTATTCATTCAACAAGTATTTTTTGAGTGCTTCATCTGCGCCAGGCATTCTGCCAGGTTCTGGGGATGCCAGGGTGAAGGAGATCTCAGTTTAAGGTGCAGGCAACACCCATGGGGGAGAGGGGTTTGCTTTTTGTTTTTCCTCTTCTATTGTTCCGTTCCTTTTGGATTAACCCAATACTTTATATTATTCCATTTTACTTCCTCTACTGGCTTCTTTTTTTTCAGTATTTATTTACTTGGCTACAGCCGGTCTTAGTTGCAGCATGCAGGATCTTTGCAGTGCGTGGGCTCTAGAGCGCATGGGCTTAGTTGCCCCAAAACATGTGTGATGTTAGTTCCCCGACCAGGGATCGAACCCACGTCCCCTGCATTGGAAGGCGTATCTTAACCACTGGACCACCAGGGAAGTCTCAAGGGGTTGTTTTTTAAGTTTGTTTTTTCCTCCCAGGCTGAAAAAGTTCTGCAGAGTTTGGGAAAACTTATTGTGATTCCTTGTCCTCAGAGAAGCCGTGTGGAGACCCACCTTCCTTCCCACACACCATCCTGCAGGGCCACACGGGCTTGGAGATGGGGGATGAGCTGCTGTACCTTTGTGCCCCCGGCCACGTGACGGGCCGGCGCGAAACAGCCTTCACCTTGCTGTGCAACAGCTGCGGGGAGTGGTATGGCCTGGTCCAGGCCTGCGGGAAAGGTAAGCAGGAAAATAACTCCAGGACAGCTGTATGGACCGCTCCTCCTGATGGGAATTTTCTGCTGCTGCCCTGCTGTCTTGCTCTACTTCTTGGGCTGCCCCGTGAGTCTGAATAAAATTATAGCTGAGGTTAAAAAGACTCCTGTTGGGCATTTAGCTCCCGAAACTTGATCTGATTCCCCCAGATGTCCCCATTCCATCATCATCGTATGCCTGGGGGCGAGGCTTCTGCATCCCACCCTTGCCCAGCCCCCTTGGGAATTCTCCCAATGGCAGAAATCACTCTCTCCTATGACTCCTACACCATGGACCTCATGCCAGACCCTGAATTGTTCCCTGACCTCACAGGGTTCCTTTCTCCACAAGACTCCTTCAGAGCCCACCTTCCTGATCCCCCATGACCTCTGGGTCCCAAGTGGAGGTTGCCGCTATAGAGGGGGATGACTCCAGCACCACAATGTTACTGAATTTATAGGACGGTTGGTCCCCAGAATGTCCGGCAGATCCTATGGGAGAACCATGATGAGACTAGGGTGCTGTCTTGTCTGTGAGCTTCATCCATGTTGTTGCCTGAGCTGTGGTTTTTGGGGTTCATTGCAGTTTACTATCTATAGTGTGAATACACCACCCATTATTTCTGCTGGTGGTCATTTGGCTTGTTCTTGTGTTGTGACTGTTGAAAATTTACGCTGCGGTGATCGTTCTCCTCCACATCATTCGTTTCACATGTGAACACATTTCTTTTGGTTCCTGGCAGTGGAGTTGCTGCCCATGGGGTAGGTGTGTGTCCAGCTTACGTGGAGAGTTTTCTAAAGTGTTTTGACCAGTTTACTCTCCCACCAGCTGTGTGTAAGAGCTCTGTTCCAGCATCCTCACCAACCTTCAGGACTGTGAGACTTTTTATCTTTTCACCAATCTGGTGACTACTCCATGGTGACCTGTAAAACCCACGTCTCTACCCAAGCACTTATCTAATCAGATACTATTAGCATTTACTCAGTAAGTGTCTGTCCAAGATTTTTGCCCATTTCTCTAATTGATTTATTTATGTTGATGTTGGATTTCTTTTTTACGAAAACTTTCTTAATGTGTTGAAATTTTCTCTCTCATTCTGTGGCTTATTTTTTCCTCTTGGAGTGTTTTTTGATGAATAGTGAGATTTTGTTGTCTCAAACTCTCTGTGCACAATTAAAAATTTGTTTTCTTGTTATTGATAGACTGAAACGTTAGTAAAAATGCAATAAAAATGAGTTAGCATAAAACTAAAGGAAAGATATTTTAGATATAAATAAAAATTTTCCTTAAATAGACATAAAATTCCCCTGCCAAATTGTTACAAAAGCTTCTAAAAACTTCCTACTTGCTTGTCACATACTAATAACAAAGTTACAGAGTGGGACAAGTCCCTGAAACACAATTTGAGCCATTTTCTAGAACTTTCCTCTGTTGCTGCCGCTTTGTGGCAGGCAGGAGCTCCTGCCAGTTCCGATGGATTCACCTGTCTGAGAAAAGAGGCATAAGACCTGACTTGCTGCTTGTGGCATGTGTCGCCTCAAAGCAGACCCAGGCTCACCCTGAGGTGTCAGTGGGCTGGCTGTGTTTCTGGCGAGGCACTGAGGCTGCGCCATCCCACGAGGCACGTCCACCACTCAAAGGGGTTGTTTACTGGCCCCAGTAGAATGAGAACTAAATGAAGGTTTTGTGTGTCTGAAATGGTGTTTACTTTCTCACCGCAAAGCAGAGTCATTGGAGCTTTCAGCTGCTGGGCAGGAATTCTGGTTTCTACACTTAGCTGAATATACAGACCGTTATAGTTTTCATTACTCTATAGATTTAACGTTTAAATTATCTGTGTTATTATAAGTGTGTGTGTGTGTGTGTGTGTGTGTGTGTGTTACAAGAATATTGTCACCAGGTGTTTGACTCCACCTTACATGTATTTTTCCAGTGAACACCAACTTGTTTTGATTAAGGAACTGCTTCAGTTGGAGAAAAGTCATCTTGAGAGGGTGGGCCAAACAAGGGTTTTGGAGTTGGACCCATCTTGGTTTGGACAACAACATTCCTTCTACGGCCTACTGGCCATTCATTCATTCACTCTGTCCCCCTCCCTTCATCTGGCAGGGTCCCAGGTACTGTGTAATCAACGTTGAGCAAAACTGTCCCAACCCTAAAGGAAACTAGTAAACTGAATACCTTAGGAGAGACAGAGAAGCAGTAGATGATGAGGTAAAAGGGAAAGCTGGAAAACGAGGTGTCCCAGGTGAAATTTTAAAGGAAGTGTGTGTTCCCAGGTGGGAAAAGTGCTCAAAGGCTGCACAGGTCCAGTCAATGGAAGCTAAAAAGTGTGCACTGGTTTCACGGCCTATGAAGGTTCTGGTAGCCTCATGTTTTCAGTGTGTAGCTGGGGAGTGGGATGCACCCGGGCGGAACTGCAGTGAGCACAGGAATGGAGCTCAGGGCTACTAGGAAGACTGTTTCACTCAAATTTGTCACTGTTTGGGCATCTTGAAGACTGGCTAGATGACTTGGGTTAGATTGTCTAAAAGCGGAGCCTGTTCAGATGTCCATGGCTTGTTGGGGGAGAAAGGGAATAAGGGAGGCAGGGAAGGTGAGAGGGAGGAGTTAAGGATGTGGCCTCAGCTGGATCCTTGCTTTGCCTGATCCCTTGCTTTCCCTGATCTCAGCTGGGGAGCATGAATTGCACCACAGGGTTGGTCCCACTTGGAAGCAAGGGGACCGGCCTGAGTTCCTCCATATTAGTCTGTCATTGGCTGCAGGCTGCTGTGCACGGAGGGCAAGGTGGGTTGCAACCGCCCTAACTGAGGCTCCCATTCCTCCAAGGGTGGTCCTCCAGAGGAGTGGCAGCTGTGAACCCTCAGCTGCCCCTCAGCTGCCGTCGCTCACAGCAGCTGGGGGATGGGTGCACTGGTCTGGGAAAGGGGACATGAGCACCGACAGCATCCACTACAGTGGAGAACTTAGTTGCTTATTAAAGCATCAGTTCAGGAGAGCAGTGGTTTAAAGAAAAATTAGTAAAGTGGGGACTGCCTGAATGAGCATGATGAAATTTAAACTCTGAATGGTGAGCGGGCATGAATGTACAGGGGCACGCCCACCTGGGTGGTCAGTGAGTGGCCAGTGCAGGAGGGTGCCTCAGGCACACACTGCCCACCCAGGTTGTATGTTCACCTTGACATTATGGTCCAGCCTCAAGTGGTGCTGGTGAAACCTCTCACTTAGCACAGGGACTTTAGCCTTGACCATCAACCTGAATGGGTGGGGACTTCTTAAACTGCCATTTTCTCCCCTCTGCGTGTTGGTATTTCTCTAGCTTTGGTTCCTAGAGTCCAGGTCTGGGTCTGGCCATTTTATTTTCCATTCTCCTACCTGAATCCACAGTTGGTTTCCATTCCCAGTTGGGTAGCACGAAATGTTTGTCATACCTCTCTAATGTTCTTGGTATCCAACTATGGTTGGTTGTTGCCCTAATTATAGAAAAGTCCTGATGCTTTGCTCCTTACGCACGTGCACAGATTTCCATGCTATATTTGGTTTTCTTTGGGCTTCTTATTATACCAAGTCCCATATCTTCAAGGCCATATCCATCTCTGGCCACTTGTACCCTAGATAGTCTCTGACCTCCCAGCACTCCGAGTGGCCACCCCTGGCCACGTGACCATGGTGCCACACGTGCTTCCCTGGGCACACTGACAATTCCCCTACTTGCTGTCCTGAGTGCTCACTGCCTTCAACAGCTCTGCCCTCTCCTGACTCAGCACCCAGTGGTCCTATGGCCTCTACCCTGGTCTGCAATTACCCCAGGAAGGGAGAGACTCATAGACCCTTGCTCTCTGATTTGCCCCTTGATCCTCCTTTAAAACTTGCCCTGGGGACTTCCCTGGCAGTCCAGTGGTTAAGATTCTGAGCTTCGACTGCAGGGGGCACAGGTTCAATCCCTGGTCAGGGAACTAACATGCCACATGGCGTGGCCAAAAAAAAGACAACTTGCCCTGACAAAGGGTATCTGCTAAGACAGGCTCTGAAAAGCCTTTAAGATTTTCCACTCCAAGCTCCATGGTTCTGTTTGTGCTTTCTGGTCTGTAGTATCAGGAAAGTGAGTGACACCAAGCTTGAACTCACTCTACCAGCCCTGCCACCTCTGAGTCCAACAACACATGGACAGCTACTCCTTTTCCCTTCCCTGGTCTGTTGCAGCTATGGAAACAAGACCCATTCCCCATTTGGGCACTGAGAAAAGAGCTGTCGTAAACCATGCCAAACCTGTTCCATGTCATCTCTGTTTTGGGAGTTGTTTTTTGTTCTTGTTTTGTTTTTTTAAACAACTTTCCTGAGGTTTAATTTGCATACAATAAACAGTAACCATTTAAAATATAAAAGTCTCTGAGTTGTCACAGATCTGTACACCCATAAAACCACCACCAGAACCAAAATACAGAACATTTTCATCTTCCCCAAGTCTCCTCATGTTCCTTTCTGTAAGAGGAGTTTTATACACTTTATTTCATTTCATCTTCACAAGTCTGAAAGTAGAAATGGCCAGCTCCAATTGATAGATGGGAAAACTGAGGGACAGAGAGGTTCAGTAACTTCCTGCGTCAGGCAGCCAGAAAGAAGCAGAGCCAAGGGACTTCCCTGGTGGCGCAGCGGTTAAGAATCTGCCTGCCAATGCAGGGGACACGGGTTCGAGCCCTGGTCCAGGAAGATCCCACATGCCGCAGAGCAACTAAGCCTGTGCGCCACAACTACTGAGCCTGCGCTCTAGAGCCCGCGAGCCACAACTACTGAGCCCGCATGCCACATCTACTAAAGCCCGCGCACCTAGAGCCTGTGCTCCACAACAAGAGAAGCCACCGCAATGAGAAGCCTGCGCACCACAGCAAAGAGTAGCCCCCGCTCACTTCAACTAGAGAAAGCCCGCGCACAGCAACAAAGACTCAAGGCAGCCAAAAATAAAAAAAGAATTATTAAAAAAAAAAAAAAAGCAGAGCCAAGATTAAAACCAGGCACGTCTCATTCCAACATCTTTATGATGGCTGTGTGCTTCTCCAGGGGCCTCTAAAAAGCATCAGGGCTTGCTTTGTAAACTAGCTGTTCCCTCACTAAGTTCCTTTGCTATTTTCCCTCATTTCTAAAGCCCATCTTTTGTTTTCTTAAATTAACTTCCATTTCTGTTTTTCTCCATCTTCTAGACTTCCTTCATAGAGTAAAAGCCAGAGACTGGACTGAATTTAGAATCTCTTTGTCAATATTGCCATATTTGTTCAGAGGTTCATTGAACCAGTGGTTATTTCTGGCTTGTCTGGTTGTCTTTTTCAAAATTACTATTTTTAAAGGCTGTGTTAGCCAAGACCAGAGGGAAAAAGAAGGCATGCGTGGGCTTCCATAAATGCAACAACATGAAAAATGGCAGCCCTGGGAGAGCCCAGGGTTCTGGGCCCCGGCCTGTATACTTCTGTCCCTGATAAAGGCACGACCTGGGCGACTCTTTTCTTTTTACTCCTGATTTCTATTGATGTGTAGTCTTTGGTTTTCCCAAAGTAACAATTAAATCTAAACACACAGGGAATGACTTGGTTTTTGCCAAGAGAGCCCATGGAGTTTACATTTCCTGGATCCGTTGGTCTAAATCAGGAGGCCCAGTGTTGTGCCAGCCCAGCTTTCAGGAGAGCGTGGGGGAGGGGAGGGCTGGAGGGTTGGTTAAGGAGAGCGCAGACTCAGGGGAGCAGAGGGAGGGGAGAGAAATTACACCTCAGCAGGCAAAGGGCTGATGTTCCCCACCTTGAGGCAGAGTGTAATTTGGGGTTGACATTCAGAGAGCAACAAACTTTACTGTTACTCAAGAAGGGAAAAACAGGATTGGGATATTTTGTCATGAGTAGACTCTTTGTAAACAGTTGGTGTCTGTGTCTTCATTTGAGGTTTTGGCGAAACTGTGACACAGTGGGAGCCTGTTTCTGAGCCAGACCTTGACCTGAGAACCTGGGCAGACAGGAAGAGCTTGGCTCTGGGCCCTGGGCTGCCATCCAGGGATGCTCTAGGCTCAGGGAGCTCTGAAGGCAGAACCTCCAGACGGACAGGCACACACACACACACACACACACACACACACACACACACACACACACACACACACACACACACACACACACACACACACACACACACACACACACACACACACACACACACACACACACACACACACACCTCAGACTGGCCATAAGGGTCCTGGTCAAGGCAGCCCCACCAGGCAAGAGTGGGCTGACCTATCCCAAATCCCCAGCTCTAACATTAAACGCTAGGCCAGTATCTCCTGCACAAGAAGGTATGGGGGAGGAGAAAATGGCTCACGTCCTGCCCATATTCCAGGTGCCTTTTGACTTCTGAAGCTCATGGGCTGGGTTACATGGGAGAAGGAATTTAGCCCACATTGATTATGCTCAGTACTAGGACTAAGAGGTTGTTTACCATTCTTTGCTACTGTCATGCACCAAATAATGCCCTGGCTGACGGACTTCCAGACTGAAACAAGCTTGATCAAAACGGGCTTCCATCACTCACTTGTTTACCTCTTCATTCACGCGGTTATTCATTCAACAAATATTTCCAGAGTGTCTACTATGTGCCAAGCACCACGCTGAGTGCTGGGGACACAAAGGCAGAGAGGACTTGTCCACACACCAGAAGACAGAACTATCACAAATACCCTGAGAGGATGACCAATATGGAGTCCCAAACAAACACTTCCCAACACAGACGGTCCTCAACCTCAGACACACGTCAGAACCAATTGGCAAAATGCCCAAATAGCACTTCGTGCTCAAAAGAGAAGCTTGCCGGGTGCACACCAGTGAACTTACCTCGGTCTCGGAGCTCGTCAGCTCTTCCAGAGGCATCTTTCCATTCCACCAAGGGAAAGCGTACGCTGGCAGCCAGTGCCAAGCTGGGAAGACACAGGGAGAATCCCCGAAACAAATAGTTTCGACAGCTGCTATGAACGTCCCCCCAAACCCCCTCTCAGGGCCAGCGAGTCACGAGCAACTAGCTCCTCGCAGCCATCCCGGCGAGTCTTCATGGCGGCGGCTCTGGTCGGGAAAACCCCGGGAGCCAGATATCGCGAGAGCCCAGCCTCAGGTTGGGCGCCAAATACTTAACCTAAAGTGGGTCCAGCTTTTGAGCTCGCCGCTCAAAAGCCAATAAAGAGGCAAGGTTGACGGAAAGGAAAGTTTGCTTTATTTCAAAGGCCAGCAACCGAGAGGGGAGGCCAGTCTCCTGTCCAAAGACCGACTCCCCCCACTGACAATCAGTGGGCAAGAGCTTTTATAGGCAGAGGGTGGGGACTACATGCAGGAACAGCACAGTCAGCTCTGACCGTCATCTTGAAATTGGTCAGGCGGTGGTCTGATCACCATCATCTTGATTGTTTTAGGTTCAGTTAATCTTCAGTTCCAGGGTCGGTTTGTTCCCATTTCTTTGTGGCCAGTTCTCAGAATTGTGGCAACTTATGTCATGGCTACAGCCTGGTCACCATATAGTTAACTTCTTCCACCTGCTGGGGGTTTTAGTATCTACAAAGTAGCCTTCATCGAGTCATAGTAGTAACATCAAAGATCACAAATATAATAATGAAAAGTAAAATGAATGGGCTTAACTTTTAGGAGCAGATCAGAAAGGATTTTTAAATGTGTTTATAACTCTGCAAGTCATTAAATAAGCAAGATAAGGAGACTTATTAGAAATAAACCAAATGCCCACTAATCCAGTTTCAGAGCCCAGGAACACACCACACCTCAGCATTCCATCCAGACCTTGGTGCTGGAGATCTTTGCATTTTGCCCTTTTTAAGGTGCAGAGTGAAGTAGGGGGAAACTCCTGAGCTTTGTTTCCACCTGCAGAATATGTCTGACTCCAAATGTGGTGAGGTGGGGGGCAGTGGAGGGGGATCCCTCACACCAACAACCAATTTTGCAAATCTCTGGACACCAGCTGGGCGTCCTACAGTTCAATTCCATTCTAACATTACCTACCTGGAGTTAGTGCAGAACCCATGGATTACGGGCTCAGTCCCACAAGACTGCCTCTGCTTTACATGCCAATCACAAATCCAGATCACCGGGACTTGTGACCAACTGGCTATAAATTGGGGGTTTTTACGACCCCCTCCTCAGGTTTGACAATTTACTAGAACAGCTCACAGAACTCAGGAAAGGACTTTACTTATAGTTACCAGTTTATTATAAAGGATATTACAAGGATACAGGTTGAATAACCAGATGAAGAGGTACATAGGACAAGGTCTGGAAAGATTCCGAGGACGGGAGCTTCTGTCCCTTGAACCTGGGGTGTATTCCTCCCCAGCACGTTGGACACATTCACCAACCTGGAAGTTCTTGAAGCCCTGTAGTTTAAGGGTTTTTATAGAGGTTTCATTATGTAGGTATGGTGGGTTACGTCATTGGCCTTGGCGATCAGCTCAATCTCCAGCCCCTCTCCCTAGGCGGGGGTGGGGCTGAAAGGTCCAACCCTCTAATCACGTGGTTGGTTCCTCTGACAACCAGCCCCCAACCTGAAGCTCTCTAGGGGCCCACAGAGTCACCTCATTAACATAACTCAGGTATGGTCAAAGAAACTTGTTATGCATAACAAAAAATATTCCTGTCACCCCCATCACGCAGGAAATTCCAAGGGTTTTAGGAGCTCTGTGCCAGGAACCAAAGACCAAATATGTATGTTATTATATCACAAGAGCCTAAGAAACCTTTCTATTTAATAATTGTGTCTTGGGGCTTCCCTGGTGGCGCAGTGGTTGAGAGTCCGCCTGCCGATGCAGGGGACACGGGTTCGTGCCCCGGTCCGGGAAGATCCCACATGCCGCGGAGCGGCTGGGCCCGTGAGCCATGGCCGCTGAGCCTGCGCGTCCGGAGCCTGTGCTCCACAACGGGAGAGGCCACAACAGTGAGAGGCCCGCGTACCACAAAAAAAAAAAAAAAAAAAAAAAATTGTGTCTTGGACTTCCCTGGTGGCGCAGTGGTTAAGAATCTGCCTGCCAATGCAGGGGACACAGGTTTGAGACCTGGTCCGGGAAGATCCCAAATGCCACAGAGCAACAAAGCCTGTGCGCCACAACTACTGAGCCTGAGCTTTGCCGCAACTACTGAAGCCCGTGCGCTCTAGAGCCCGTGCTCTGCAACGAGAAGCCACCGCAATGAGAAGCTCACACACCGCAACGAAGAGTAGCCCCTGCTCACCGCAACTTGAGAAAGCCCACGCGCAGCAACGAAGACCCATTGTAGCCAAAAAAATTAAAAATAAATTTAAAATAAAATAATTGTGTCTTGTAGTAGGATGTAACTTTCAAAGACCATTGAGAGGGGCAAGCTCAGCGGGCTGCTCTCTTCTGAGGACACAGCTACTTGAGACCTTCCTAACCAGCATGGTTCCTACCTCACCAAGCTGTGCTTACATTCGGGGCTCCTGCCTGTGGGGCCCGTCTTCCTTCTCACTCAGCTGGATTCAGGATACTTCACAGCACATCTCACAACTCAGAAGTCTTACAAAGAGCAAATCAGAGTTTCAAAAGATACTTTTTTATTTAATTAAAACATACATTCAATGATATCACTTATATGTGGAATCTAAAAAATAAAACAAACTAGTGAATAAAACAAAAAAGAAGCCGACTCACAGATATCAAGAATAAACTAGTGGTTACCAGTGGGGAGAGGGAAGGGGGAGGGGCAACATAGGGGTAGGAGATAAAAATAAAAGGGTTATTATGAGATTATATGGAATCGTGTGTGAAACTGTTGAAAATTGTAAACCACTATAGAATTTAAAGATCTTTCATTCAATTTTTAGAAAGTTTGAAAAAACATACATATAAATCATAAGGGAACAGATTAATAAATTATCAAAAAATAAAGAAATTTGGCCACCACGCAGGTCAAGAAGTAGAATGCTGCCAGTACCCCCAAAAGAATGTGCTCTTTTGTGCTCGGCTTCTTTTGCACAATTTTATGGCTGTGAGATTCCATGTCGTGGGAAGCAGGGGTTGGTTCATTTTTATTGATGTCCAGATTTTCATTGTATGAATGTACAACAGTGTATGTGTCATTTCTGCAATTAATGGCCATTTGAAGTGTATCTAGTTTCTGGTTATTATAAACATGCTCGTGCATGTCTTTTGGTGACCGTGTCCACACGTTACTGTTGGGTACATACTTAGGAGTGGAATTGCTGTGCTTTGCATCCTTGTTTACACTAGGAATTTTCGGTCTGTTTAATTTTAGCCATTCTGGTGCTATGTAAATGGCATTTCATTATGGCTGTAATTAGCATTTCTCTGTTACTAATGAGGTTGAGCCTCTTTACATGTGTTAAATGACTATTTAGATATCCTTTTTGTGATGTTCTGATTCAAGTATCTTGCCAACTTTTCTATGGTTTGTCTGCCTATTTATTTATTTATTTATTTTAAACTTATTGATTTATTTTTGGCTGCGTTGGGTCTCCGTTGCTGCGCGCAGGCTTTCTCTAGTTGTGGAGAGCAGGGGCTACTCCTCGTTGCAGTGCGCGGTCTTCTCATTGAGGTGGCTTCTCCTTGAGGTGGCTTCTCTTGTTGTGGAGCATGGTCTCTAGGTACACAGACTTCAGTAGTTGTGGCATGCGGACTCAGTATTTGTGGCTCACGGGTTTAGTTGCTCCACGGCATGTGGGATCTTTCCAGACCAGGGATCGAACCCGTGTCCCCTGAATTGGCAAGTAGATTCTTAACCACTATGCCACCAGGGAAGTCCCTGCCTATTTATTATTGATTTGTAGGAGTCAGTTCTTTATAAATTCTGGAACCCTTTGAAGGCTATATGTGTTGCAATTATCTTCAACTCTGTGGCTTGCATTTTAACTCTCTTCATGGTGGCTTTTGATGAACAGAAGTTCTTAAAGTTAATGTAATTCCATTGTCTGTCTTTGCGCCAATACCACACAGTCTTAAAAAGTACTCCAGTTTTATAGTTAATCTTGAAATCTTGTAGTTTGCATGCTCCAGCTTTTCTTTTTCCTTGTCTATTCTTGGCCCTCTGCATTTCCATAAATTTTAGCATCAGCTTGTCAATGTCTGAGATATTTATTAGGATTGTATTAAATCTACATAGATCAATTTGGGCAGTATTGACAGCTTAACAATTACACTTCCATTGTACTAACATAAGATAGCCTTCACTACTTAAGTCTTCTTTAATTTTGCTCAGAAATACTTTGTACCATTCTATGTAGAAATCTTACCCATCTTTTGTTAGATTTATTCCTAGAAGTCTGGGGTTTTTTTATGCTATGGCAAATGGTATCTTTTAAATTTTTTGTTTTCTGTTTATTGCTGGTATATAGAGATAAAGTTGATGTTTTATGTTGACTGTAGACCCAGTTTCCTTGATAAACTTGCCTGTTAATTTGTTTAACACTTTGTATATAGGTTCTTTGGGTTTATCTGTGATACAGTCATAGCATCTGAGAATAACAGTTTTATTTCATTTGTTCTAGTCCTCATGCTTTTGGTTTCCCTTTCTGTGTTCCACGCTGGCTCTGTGACCTCGGACTTAATGAGGCTTTTCCCTCTTTCCTTCCAGATGAGGGTGAGGTACATATTGACTATGAAGATAATTTTCCTGATGACAGGTCTGTGTCATTCAGAGAGCTCATGGAGGATTCCCGGACAGAGGCAGAAGAGGACAGGGGTCAGGGAGAAGCCTCTGAGGAGGCTCCAGAGCAGGACCATCTGGTCTCTATTTCTGTGGGGAAAGAAGACACAGCCCAGGATACAGCTTTTGCGCCAACCACAGGTTTGCCCAGCACTGGGAGCGGTGTCCCCACAGACCTGCCAGGATCCCGACAAAACCAGAAGTACATGTTCTGGTTTCCTGATGAGACCTTCCACAAGCCTGAGTTGGAAAAGGAGATGGACGAGGACACCAAAAAGCAGTTTCCTGCTGGAGACAACCACAGTGGCACCACATCGGCCCCAGGTGAGCCAGAAACTAGGGTCATCTACAGCAGCACTGATGGTCCCTTGGGGCCATTTGTGGGCAGGAATGACAGCAAGGCAGGTGACCCAATGGTGAGCAGCAGCGATGAGTCCTGGTTAGATGGCTACCCTGTGACCGATGGGGCTTGGAGGAAGACAGAGGCAGAAGAGGAGGAAGAGAAGGACGAGGGCAATCGATCAGTAGGGCTGGAAGAAACCGTCCTAGTTACACCCAATCAGCCTGCTCTTGTGGAAGTTAAGAAGCCCAGGAGTACCACCCTCACACTCAATGAGGACACAACCAACCGTTCAGTTCTTCCAACTCAAACTCTAGATGTAGAAGCTTTGGCTCTCAGACCCATGAGTGTGTCTGAAACTGAGAGTCCCAGCAAGGGGGATGGTGACTTGACCAGGGACCAGTCAACTGTTCCTTGGAGATATGCCACAGAGAAGCCTCCCATGTCCACCCTACCCTATGAGCTCACCAGCTCTATCCTGGAGACGGTGACAACCGCCATCCACAAGACGTCGAACCTCATTCCCTCAACTGTCACGGCGGCCACCCGGACTCCAGTGGAAATCACTGCCCCTGAGGTCCAGGATACCTTTCCATACCTGCTGTCTGAGGACTTCCTGGGACAGGAAGTCCCCGGCCCAGGTGCAAGCGAGGAGCTTCTTCCAACCTTGGAGTCCTGCGTAGGGGATAAGTGTCGCAGCCTCAGCAGAGGCCCCATCATTGCCACCATTGTCACGGTCCTGTGCCTGCTGCTGTTCCTGGCAGGCATGGGGGCCGTGTGGGGTTACCGCAGGTGCCGGCACAAGAGCTCCGTGTACAAGCTGAATGTTGGCCAGCGGCAGGTTGGTCACTACCACCAGCAGATTGAGATGGAGAAGGTCTAGCCACCTTGGGGGGCTCGCCCGAAGCCCCTTGGGAGGAAGATAAACTGTGACATATCACATTGAGAAACCCTGACAATTCACTAGCGCACGAAACAAGTGGAGTAGGGCTCGTCTTCTTTTTCTCAGGTCTTTGTTTTCTAGGCTGAGAAGCATCTCTGGAGGCACCTGGCAGGGCAGGGAGGCTTTGGTGGCATCTTCACACACCTCAGCATCCCCTTGACCATCTGCCCTGGAACCTGTTGCACTAATCCCAGACCTGTGCTTCCTAATTCCGGTGAGAGGTCAAAACTCACCTCTTCATCATACAGTTGTCTTTTCTTTTTTTTTTAAGAAAGAAAATGACTGAGATTGCAACATGAAATTTTCGAAATAGATGTGATGTACAAAGCATTTGAGAGCGGTGTTATTTCGGATATAGATATTTAATTGCTGGGAGTGGGATATGGAAGAATAATGGGTTATTTCCTTTTAATGCTGTGACGTTGCTGAGGGCATATGAGCCAAGAACCAGGACATAGTCTAGAAGCGTTGAGATTTTTTAAAAATTGTTTGTTGAAATTGGAAAGAATTTATGACAGATGTTTGGTTGGGTGGGGAGGGGAGGAGTGGTGGGACACACATCCACCCTGTTCCCTCCATCCTGTGGGACAGCCCATCGTTTTTTTAAAAAACAAGATTTGTTTTGTACCGGTAAGCACCGTTTCCTCTCAGAAGCAGTGGCCTGGTTGCCCTTGACCAGTCTGTGCCTAGGAATGTCTTAGAGTTTTTGCCAGGACTAACAAAACTCAGTCCTCGGTTTCCTTTCTCAGGATTAACCATTCCTCTGAACTCCAGGAAGAGAGAATGAGCTAGGAGGAAAAAAATGTTTCAAGAGGGCCAAGGGCTAGGATATCAAGCATGGGTACCTACCTGATAGAGAAGCAGAGGAATTGAAAAGGAATATGAAATGACCTGTGACAATCTGTACCTTACCCTGTTGCGGCGATTTTGAGCCCTCTAGAAACAGCCTGAGTGCAGGGTGGACTCCGCATGGCTGCTGTGCACCCAGTTCACGGCGTCTCGATCATCTTATGGTGACTCAGCACATCTCGCTTATGATGACAGAGCATGCGCCTCAGACCAGTGGCATCGACATCACCTGGGAACTTGCTAGAGGTGCAAATTCTCTGGTTCCACCCCAGATGAAGTGGAGACCCTGGGGGTGGGGCCCAGCTATCTGTGCTTTAACCAGCCCTCCAGGTGATTCTGATGCACGCTCAAGACTGAACCACAGGCTTACAAGCACATAAATTTTGAGCTTTGAGGCCAGCTGAGGCTCTGGAGGCACCGATGAGGAACACCTGAGGTCTGTCTTGCACGGAGGTCAGGCATCGCTGTGCCCCTGGATAGCATTTGAGGCTGCCGAAACGTCACTTCCAACTCAAAAATAGGTAATATTAATACAAATGTATTAATAAATTTATCACAAATAAATAATACATGCAAATGTATTATTTGATAGAACTGCAAAATAAACCCAACACATCAGTTTTTAAGTTTTTATTGATTTGGTGTCATCTAAATTAATGTTATAGGATCTAATAATGCACGTAGAAACGGAATGCTTAAAAACACTGTAAACCGGGCTTCCCTGGTGGTGCAGTGGTTGAGAGTCCGCCTGCCGATGCAGGGGACGCGGGTTCGTGCCCCGGTCCAGGAAGATCCCACATGCTGCGGAGCGGCTGGGCCCGTGAGCCATGGCCGCTGAGCCTGCGCGTTCAGAGCCTATGCTCCACAACGGGAGAGGCCACAACAGTGTGAGGCCCATGTACCGCAAAAAACACACACACAAAAAAACAAAACAAAAAACACTGTAAACCTAAATTGTATGTCATCATGTGTGTTTTGAGACTGGTAAATGTTTACTGCTCACAAAAATTTGGGGGTGGGGATCCATTAACACAAAGCTTCTGACATTTTTTAAATAAATAATTATTTCCCCAAACAGTTACTTAGTGTATTTTATATCTGCGTTACATCACAGTGGTTTTTTTAAAAAGGATTCTCTAGTAGTCTTGAAAGTAATGTCTTAATACTTGTTGGATCTAAGATCACCCTTTCTAAGCCTAACTCTCAGCCATGTGACCTCCCACAGCAGGATTCTGGGGAGTCTGCAGAGCTCCTGCCCCCTCCCTCCTCCTTCCATCTTCCTCATCCCAACCAGAGACCATGCCTCTCACTACAACAAAAAGCCCAGGGCCTTGCTACTCAAAGTGTGGTTCCCAGGCCAGCAGCACAGACACCACTTAGGAGCTTGTTAGAAATGCAGCATCTCAAGCCCCTCCCCAGACCTGCTGACTCAGACTCTGTGTTTAACAAGATGCTCAGGTGATGGGTGTGCGCGGTCAAGTTTGAGAAGCACTGGCCTAAGAGACCAGAACCAATGGCCTCCCTTCTCCTAACTGATGGGACAGTCAAAGGAATCAATAGAGTTAGGGGTAGGTGGTCAGGAAAGCCTGGGGAGGGTTAAGAGAACCATCAAGGTGTGGTGGAGGGCTGTTAGAGGCCCAGATGAGAGCTTCAGCAACAGAAAAGCCCCCGAGGGACAAGGGCTCTGGCCTCAAGAAGAATACAGCCCCTGTCCAGCCGTGGCCCGGAGAGGCAGGCTTTTTAAAGACCTGGACCTCTTCTCTCAGCCTGCAGTCCCTTGCCAAGTCCCAGCTGCGGTCAGCGGCAGTCGAGGGTGAGGGAGCCCAGGCAATGTCTACCCAGGGGCACAGGGCAAGGTGGGCAACAGATCTGGAGGTGTGAGTGGAGTAACCCAGCTCAGAGACCATCAGCACCACTCCCATCTGCCTCACGTCCCTCTTCACCTCTGCGAACACCGGGTATGACCCCTCCCAAGCCACCCAACGTTGTGGACACTGTTGGTGCCCACCCAGATCCCCTTCACTGGGCAGGTGAACCCTCCTCCTCCTGCCCTGTTGGCTGCTAAAATGCTCATAAATGCATACGCGTACCCTTCTCACCCAGAGAACTGTCCTCAGCCTAATGGGAGTTCCCTCACCCAGGAATTAGCCCCTCACACCCCTCCACCCATGCGGCAGCCTGCACACAGCCAGTGAGTTATGGACACAAGCACACAGAAGGCCGGCCTCCTCGCCTCAAGGTGGGAGAGCTCCCATGGGATCATGCTGAGGCTGGTCTCCGAGACCACACCCTTTCCAGCTCCTTCCTGCTTCCCTTCTCCTGAGAGCACCCCATCACTCGCACAAGGCTTTACTTCAAGGGATCAGGACTTAAGACGTCCATTGATGGGTAAACTCTTACTGCCTACACCGCCACTCCTGCTCCGTCCAAACTTTTCCACTGTATCCTCCAGAATTCCCGGGCTGACATCAACAGAATCCGTGTCCTCCACCACCTCTTCCAATAGCCGATGTGTGTGAACTCTCTGGCCCATAGGTCTAGTTTTGCCCTGGCTGGTTCCTCACTCTTTCCACCTGCCTCCTTCTACACTTTTCTTTCTCCTTCCTGGTCCTTGGGTGATAGGCCTGGAGCACAGTAGCTATTGGCTGTCATGCCTGGAGGCTTTTGGTCCTCATTAAACAGTAAATACTTTATCACTTCTCAGACCTTGGCAGCCAGGGACCAGCTCATCAGATCCAAAGCAAGCCCTGGATTCCCAGTGTTTTCCTAGTGAGATCCCAGTTCTCTGAAAGAGAGTCTTCCTGGGGAGAGGAATGAGCCTGCATCTCCTGAAGGCTCTGGGCCCACCCATGGCTGGCAAGGACTCCCCCTCTGCGTGACAGCCAACAGTCCTTGGGGTGAGGGCTCTGCTTCACTAGATGCGCATCAGAAACCTCACAGACCTGAGAAAACAGCTCATTACAACACGCGTCCTAGAATGTCTGGGTCCGGTTAAGACAGCCCCACCACCAGACTGAGAAAGAAAGCAGTAAAGAACAAGCAAAGGGGCTTCCCTGGTGGCGCAGTTGTTGAGAGTCCGCCTGCCGATGCAGGGGACACGGGTTCATGCCCCGATCCGGGAAGATCCCACATGCCGCGGAGCGGCTGGGCCCGTGAGCCATGGCTGCTAAGCCTGTGAGTCCGGAGCACGGGAGAGGCCACAACAGTGAGAAGCCCACGTACCGCAAAAAAAAAAGAACAAGCAAAGTAAGGGACTTCCCTGCTGGTCCAGTGGTTAAGACCCCACGCTTCCACTGCAGGGGGCACGGGTTGGATCCCTGGTCAGGGAACTAAGATCCCGCATGCTGTGCGGTCAAAAAAAAAAAAAAGCAGCAGCAAAGTAAAACATTTAATGTGATTCTAATTTCCCACAGAGTGAAATTGTACCCACTGCCCTGACCCAAGGAGAGGAGGTGGAAAAGATATCGGCAACAACCTTTGTAGTGTGGCCTGCTGACCACGACCCTAAAGTGGGCCCATCTTGTTTCTGTGGGTACAGTTAAGAAATTGCTTCATTTCTTCCCACTCTTTTTCTTGTAAAAGGAGGCACCATTAATCTTACGCTATCAGCTCCAAGAGGATGGCCAGTCGACTCACTCATTCAACAAGCCACCAAGGCCAGATTTGAGGTGGGGCGCAGTTTAGGCCTAGGGTATGCTCACTGTGCCCACCTCCGAGAGAGAACATTCTGCTACGGCACATTCCACGGCTGCTCCTGACTTGTTTCTGGGGTAGGAGTGGGTCAGTGAAGGCGAGGCTGGGCCATCCCGGTGAATTCCCTCTCAGGGAGATGCCCCGGGGACGGGCTGCAGGCACAGGAAGTCCTATGCACAAAACCTTTGGTTGAGGCTGACTTAAGGTCCCTTCCCTTCCCACCCCGCTCCTTGTATATAGTTTAAACTCTCCACACTAGGTCATTCAAGCCTGGAGTCACCAGAAAAAAGAAGTCGCTGTTTGGGAGATGGCAGATGGTCAAGAGTTCGGACAGCTGCGATGAAGGATTAGTTGTGGGTTTTTCTCAGAGCCTCGCTACAAACTGTGCTGCCGTTCCATGTGCAAACACTATTAAATGAGAATGTTTTCTCTGGCTCCGATCCACCTTCTCCCCACAGTTTAAGTATTGAATTTTTTTTAAAAAAACTGAAGTAGTTTAGGTTTACATCTCACATTTAAAACTTAAAAACGTTATTTCCATCAATGTTGGCAGAAACGGGCCACTGTTGATTCCACCAGCAGTCATAATAAACTCTTGCCCACTGACAATCTAACAAATCATTTTCTGTTTGCCACTGAGTTTGGTTCAATAAAATTTTTGTGCTCTTAACATTCCCTTAGTAAGAACTCCTAAAAGCAACGTTTCCGAAGGCGGCATTTGTGGGCAACGGACACGGTGGTTCTGGATCCCAGAGGTGAGTACAACAGGTTAGTGGCAGTAATTAGAAAGCCTCAAACTCAGAAAAATATTAGTACATTGAATAGCGTGGTATGTGCAACATTTCGGTCCATTAGTGGCTTTTAATCCTTTATGTACACACAAACCTGCCCCCAGCCCTTCCCTGCTAAGGTAAAGTGTGAACATTAACAGAGGCGCAGGGGGTGCCTTTAGACCCTCCCCAGTGTAGGCCCCTGCCTGGGCTGCCCGAGAGGCACTGGGGCTGGAGAGAACCCCCTGCCCCATGGTGGGCAGCCTCCCTGGGTGGAAACCTAACAGTACCCGTGGGGCTGCGTGCAGGTGGGTCAGAGGACAAGCAAGGCATCCTAGTCTCGGTCTGGAAGCTCCCACAAAGCTTACAAATGTGTTTTGTTTTGTTTTTCAAAAGACCCACGACGTCTCAATCCAGGATTCTTCTAGGTTCTTCCAAGAAAACCCGCTCAGGGAGGTACTGGGCTGAGGTTGCTGAATGCAGCCTGCGAGCTGGGGATTTTTCATGGTGGGTTTGGAAGAATCGCCCCACTTTTTTTTTTTTTTTTCATTTAATTGGTTTGGCTTCTTTCGAAGTAAAAACTTAGTAATTTGGTTCCACAGCCTTCAAGCAAAGCAAAGTGCTGACAGTGTTGATCCTACTGTCCCCAGGGTTTATTTCCCAGGGGACACTGCTAGGATGGGGGTGGAGGCGCTCTCAGTCCCCAGTGAAAAGAGGCCAACCTCAGGCAGTGAAGGAGAACCTCTGCCCACCACCAGGCAACCCCGTGGGGAACATCCTCACCCACAGAAAGCTCTCCTGGGCTCCAAGGAGGAGGACCAGAGGGAAGCTCTGTGGGCACAGAGAGGTGGACAGGGTCAGGCCTCCTTGCATGTCCTCGTACAGCCGGGAAGAGCCGCAGCCTGGAGCTTCAAGGAGGCTCAGGTGTGTGCGGGTCCAGAGCCTCCACTGATGGGGTCCTGGGGCAGGGCACCCACGCACGGGCCCCGCCTGCCTTGCAGTCCCGCCCTGGGACCCACTCCCCACTGGATCCCTGACTTAGGCTCTGCTAATGACCTCACCTGAGAAAACGCTCCAATTCTATTTGCAGCCTGAACCTGGCATCCCAGCCTCAGACAGCTGCTTGGCACCGAATGCCTTACTTACCCACCCAGCCATCTTCCCCATCTCAGGAAATGGCAACTCCATCCTTTCCGTGCTTCCGGCCCAAAACCTCGAGGTCACCTCGAGCCTCTCTCTTTTTTCCTCTTACGCTCTACAGCCAATCTGTTAGCAAATCCTATTGGCCCCACTTTCAAAAAAATCCACAATCTGACCACTCCTCACCATGTCTCTCCTGCTACCGCCCGGGGACAAGCCCGCATCCCCCTTGCCTGGATTTTTGCAGCCATCCCCTAATTGGTATTCCTGCTTCTACCCTTGCTCGCTTCCAGGTTTCTCACAGGATGGCAGCTGGCGTGCTCCCTGTAAAACGCAAGTCAGCCCAGGCTCCGCTCTGCTCCACAGCTCCCACCCCACTCAGGGCAGAAGCCAGTGGCCTTACACTGGCCGGCAAGGCTGAGCCATCCACCCTCCCACCCACACACTTATCCTCACCTCCTTCCATTCTGCCCCTGGCCCACGCCTCCCCTGGGCCTCCTTACTGTCCCCGGACCACACAAGCGCATCCCCACTGTCGGGCACTGCACACGCTGCCCCCTCTGGCCTGGAATGCTCTGCCCTGAGACCCACTTCCCTAGGTCTCTGCTCTGCTGTCACCTTGCTGAGGCTTTCCCTGACCACGCTATTTAAAACTGCAGCCTTGGAACTTCCCTGGTGGTCCAGTGGTTAAGACTCCATGCTTCCACTGCAGGGGGCCCGGGTTTGATCCCTGGTCTGGGAACTATGATCCCACATGCGCCAAAAAATTCAAAAAACAAAACAAAAACTGAAGCATCTCCAGGCCTCCTTACCGCCTTCCCTGCTTAATTTTTCTCCATAGCAATGATCACCCTCTGATGCCTTGTACATATTTATTTTTGTTTATCTGTTGTCTGTCTTTCCCTGAGGAATGTAGGCTCCATGAGGGCAGGGACTTTTTTTTTTTCTGTTTTTCTGTGCAGTATCTCCAGTGCCCAGGTCAAAGCCTAGCACGTAGTAGGTGCTCAGTAAATATTTGTTGAAACAGTGAATGAAACTAGCTTCCCTCTGCTTCCTTCCATTCCCAACTCTGAGACTAATGGCTGAGCACTGTCCTCAGATGGGATCTACCAACCACTGTAAGACTTTGGACATGTGAAAGTGTTGGGCAAAAGCCACATTTCTGTACTCGACCCTGTCTACCCAACTTCTTTTTCAATGGGCGCCAGAAAAAATGCTGGTCAGACCGTGTACAGACCATCATGAGAAGTTTAGCCTTTGTCCTCACCATCTTTGCTGGATCAGGGGATGGGGAGAAACAAAACCAAAATGTGGAAAAGCAGAAAGGCTAGAGTAGGTTTTTATAATTACCACCTTTTAGGAGTATTTTTCTTATTTAAAAAATAATACTGATTTTCTGGGAAAAGAAAAAAACTATCCATGGAAAAGTGTCCTTCTAACCAAAATGGTGAGAAGGCAGGTATAAAAATGGAGAAGGCAGGTGTGAGGATGGGGGGCAGGTGTGAAGATGGGGAGACAGGTGTGAAGAGGGGGAGACAGGTGTGAAGGGGGCAGGTGTGAAGATGGGAAGCAGGTGTGAAGAGGGGGGGCAGGTGTGAAGATGGGGAGACAGGTGTGAAGAGGGGGAGACAGATGTGAAGAGGGGGAGACAGGTGTGAAGGGGGGCAGGTGTGAAGATGGGAAGCAGGTGTGAAGGGGGGCAGGTGTGAAGATGGGAAGCAGGTGTGAAGGGGGCAGGTGTGAAGATGGGGGGCAAGTGTGGGGGGGTAGGTGTGAAGCTGGGGAGGCAGGTGTGAAGGGGAGGCAGGTGTGAAGATGGGGGGCAAGTGGGGGGGCAGGTGTGAAGCTGGGGAGGCAGGTGTGAAGGGGGCAGGTGTGAAGATGGGGGCAGCTGTGAAGATGTGGAGGCAGGTGTGAAGGGGGGCAGGTGTGAAGATGGGGGCAAGTGTGGGGGGGCAGGTGTGAAGCTGGGGAGGCAGGTGTGAAGGGGCAGATGTGAAGATGGGGAGGCAGGTGTGAAGGGGGCAGGTGTGAAGATGGGGGGCAGGTGTGAAGAGCAGGGGCAGGTGTGAAGGGGGGGCAGGTGTGGACACGTGGAAACCAGGCTCAGCCCTGGTTAGCTGTAGTGAGAGATGGGGGCTTCCCTTTCACTTCACAGAGTAAAGAGAAGGCTCTGAGGTATCAACAACTTGTACTATTGGGAAAAGGAAGACAAAGAATCTGTGTTTCCTGAACATCGAGAGGAGGTCTCTCTGGCTGCTGGGGGCTATCTGGTCTCCTCCAGCTCCAAGAGGTCATCCACGTACTCCACAACCTCTCCCTGTAAGAGACAATAAGACACCCTGTTAAGCAGGTACCTGACCTTCAAAGTGCTGGTGAGCAGAGACTGTTTCCAAGAGGCAATTGCCAGCCACCCCTAGGCTGGAGCAGCCTTTCTTCCCTCGAGCCCAAAGGATCTGACTTCTCCCTGGGAGGGACCTGGCTTCCACACCATGTGAACTTGGAGTCAAGTGCTCCAAGACCCCCAGATAGCCTGTGTGAACTGAGCAGTGCAGCCCCTTCTGAAAGACCCTGTTTAGTGCCCTTCTTCTGTGCATCCCTCCCCCAGCCCTACTCCCCTCCCATTAGCAGTTACCCCACAGGAAGACTTTCTGTCTGTTCCCTTTCTGCCTTGATACCAGACCACGAGCTTTTCAAGGACCAGGACCTTCTTCTGCAGAAACTGGCACACACAGGTCTCAGTAAACCTGCTAGGGGATGGCTGACTGCGTGTAGGCGTGTTACTGCTGGTGCAACTGAAGCAATCAGGCCACTCAAACAAGAGATGCTTGGGTAGTACAGGAGCCCACCTGCTCCCTCCTTTTGCAATGAGCCTTAAGCCTCTACCTGAAACAGCCCAGCATACTTTCTGATTTCCTTCTCTGCGTTGATTCCACTCCCATGACACACCTGACCCACCAGCTGATGACACCCATTCCCTTTACTGCAGAGAATGAGTGAATCACCAAGAAGGCCAAGCCCCTTCCCCTGAGGTCAGTACAGGCAGCCCCACCGATGGTGACCACCCCCTGCTAAAGCCTGGCCCCCCTCACGGAGGCCTCCCTCCCAGGCCAAGAGCCAATTCGCTCCTTTTGATATTTTAACACAGACAGAGTCATAAGATCTCTCAGCATTTGAGAATAGTTAGAAAATCTATCAAGTACATGAGACACAAAAGGGATCTTATTATTTTTAACAAATGCTTCTACACATCATGCCTGCAATTAGGAACTCAAGTGATGGGAGTGGAAGACCGCTGCTTGAATAAACAACATTCTTCAGTTGCTTTCTGGACCCCGAAAGGAAAACAGGGTATTGCAGAGGATTATATATATGTGGCCATGACATCTGTTCCCAGGGTTACTGTTTCCTGCTGTGGGGCTACTGTGAGGTGGGGATGATAGTATTGTTTGCTTTTAGCTCACTACTAAGTGATCCCGGCAATAGAGATGAAAGAAACACATCCTCCTATAAGGTCACTGGTGTCGCGCTCAGATCTATCGATATTTTCCAGGCACCCATCCGCCAGCTGCTGGGAGTGTCGTTGCTAATGGCTTATACCTATCCCTTCTCTGCATGACTGATCTTGGCCAAAATGAGCAGCCCTGCCAGGGAGCTTATACACCACCCCCTCCGGGCTGCCAACAACTAGTGAGGGACTGAGAAAGGGGATGACAAAAGGCAGAAGGAGCTCTGTGATACAATGCATGCCCTGGAGCTCCCCGCAGGATCAGGATAACCTGACTGCAGGTGAGACCACATGCGTGCGTAGCTCCTTCCCCTGCCCCTCACCTCCTTTCTTACCCAAGAGCATCTATTTCAGCTTGCTTTATAAACGTTCTGAAACTGTAACAGGGCCTCTGCAAAATTTTTAACCAGTGTGCAAACTCTCAGGAGTTCTTACACATATTTCAAGCCCAGAAAGATATAAAGAAGAATACCACAAATATCAGGAGACTATATTGACACTTTGTTTCGAAGTAGCATTTTGTCCTTTGGAAATTTTTAAGGATTAACTAAGAACTTTATTGTGTTGGTTACAGTTTATTTCAAATTATTACTTGCCATAATTTGATATATAATTTTAAAAATAGCTCATTCTTTAGAAATTCTTTTATAATTCTAAAGCTTTGATTAATAACCTAACTACTCTGGAAACTTCAATGGAGTCCTGTTATCTTGACAGGTCCAAGTCTAAGAATCCTAGGAATTTTAAAGCCTGGAATAAGCCTGGTCTATTCACTAGATGATTACTAAGCAGCTGTGTGACTTTGGGTAAGTCACTCTACCTTTCTTGAGTTTGTTTCCTCATCTGTGACATGAGACAGCTTTACTGAATCTCATAAAGGGTCTCTTCTTGTTCTAATATTTATGATTTTTTTTTTTCTAAATGCATTGTTCTTGTATGTTAAAAGTCTTCAAAGGGTTCATAGCCAGGAATTCCACCTCTGGGAATTTATCCTAAGGAAATGATCAGAGAAGAGGTAAAAGATTTAGTAACTGCTGTGTTATTGATAAAAGCAAAAAGTGGGAAGCAACCGAAACGCGTATAAAAAGCGCTTTACTTAAAAAATCCACACCATGGAATATTAGTCATTAAAAAATTGTCTTTAGGGCTTCCCTGGTGGCACAGTGGTTGAGAGTCTGCCTGCCGATGCAGGGGACACGGGTTCGTGCCTCGGTCCGGGAAGATCCCACATGCCGCGGAGCGGCTGGGCCCGTGAGCCATGGCCACTGAGCCTACGTGTCCGGAGCCTGTGCTCCGCAACGGGAGAGGCCACGGCAGTGAGAGGCCCGTGTACCGCAAAAAAAAAAAATTGTCTTTATAATGAACATTAACTAACAAGATTAACAAAACCCACAAAATCATCTCAACAGGTTCAGAAAAAACATTTGGCAAAATTCAACACCAAAACATTTGAAAACATTCCTCGTTTGTCAAACGATAAAAAACATTCAACTAACTAGGAATAGAAGAGGAACTTCCTCAACCTGATAAAGGGCCCTACCACAGCTAAGAATGTACTTAATGCTGAAACAGAAGGCTTTCCTTCTAAGATTAGGAACAAGACAAGGATTTCCACTCTCTCCATTTCTATTCAACATTGTACTAGAGGTTTTAGCCAGAAAAATAAACAAAAGACATCCAGACTGGAAAAGAAATAAAACCATGTCTATTCACAGATAACATGATCTTGTATACAGAGACTCCTTAGGAATCCATACACATCAAAAAAAAGTTTAGAACTGATAAACAAGTTCAATAAGTTTGCGAGATTACAGTATCAACATACAAAAATCAGCTGTATTTCTACACACCAGCAACGCACAACTAGAAAATCAAAATAAGAAAAACAATTCCATTTCCAATAGCACCAAGAATAACAAAACTTGGGAAAATATTATTGAAGGAAATTAAAGAAGACCTAAATAAGTAGAAAGGTATCCCATATTCATGGATTGGAATATTTAATATTGTTGAGATGTCAGTCAATCTTCAGATTCAGCACAATTCCTATAAAAATCCCAGCTGCCTTTTGCAGAATTTGGCAAGTTGATCCCATATTTCATATGGAAAGGCAAGGGGCCCAGAATAGCCAAAACAATCTAGAAGAAGAAGAAAGAAGTTGGAAGACTCACACTTCCCAATCTCAAAATGTAGTACAAAGCTACAGTATTCAAGACAATGCAGTACTGGCATAAGGACAGAAATCTAGATCAATGGAATAGAATTGAGAGTCCAGAGATAAACCTTCACATTTAAGGTCAATTGATTTCTTATAAGGGTACCCAGTCAACTGAATAGGGAAAGAAAGTCTTTTCAACGAATGATGCTGGACAACAGTATTTCCACACACAAAAGAATGAAATTGGACCACTACCTTACATCATATGTTAAATTAACAAAAAAAAAGATTGTAGACCTAAATGTAAGTGTATAACACTATAAAAACCTTAGAAAAAACAGTAAATTTTAGTGATCTTGGATTAGACAATATTTTCTTTGATATGACAGCAAAAACACAAGCAACAAAAGAAAAAATAGATAAGTTGGATTTCATCAAATTTTAAAAGTTTTGAGCTTCAAGACACCGTTAACAAAGTGAAAAGATAATGCACAGATTGGGGGAAAAATTTTTAGAATTCATATATCTGACAGGGGACTTATAGCCATAATATATAAAGAACTCTTACAACTCAACAATGAAAAGACAAGCAACCCAATTTAAAAATGGGCAAAGGACTTGAATAGAATCAACATTTCTCCAAAGAAGATATACAAATGGCTAATAGCCATGTGAAAAGATGCTCAACACCATTAGTCAATAGGGAAATGCAAGTCAAAACCATAATTAGGTACCACTTCACACCCACTAGGATGGCTATAATAAAAAAGACAGACACACACACACACACCCAAAGAAAGACAGACACTATAAGTGTTGAGGAAGATGTAACAGATTAGAACTCTCATACATTGCTGGTGGGACTGTAAAATGATTCAGCCAGTTTGGAAAACAGTCTGGCAGCTCTTTAACAAGTTAAATATAGAGTAATAGGACCCAGAAATTCTACTCCTAAATATATACTCCTAGGTATAAGAGAATTGAAAATTTTTGCCCAAACAAAAATTTGTACCCAAACGTCCATAGTATCATTATTCAAAGTAGCCAAAAAGTGGAAACAACCCAAATGTCCATCAACCAAGGAATAAACAACAGGTGGTATATCCATACAGTAGAATATTATTCAGCAATGAGAAGGACTTTTTACATGTAACGTGATGCACGTTACAACATGGCTAAACCTGGAAAACATTACGCTCAGTGAAAGAAACTAGTCACAAAGACCAAAAACCATGATTCCTTTCACATGAAACATCCAGAACAGGTAAATCCAGAGACAGAAAGTAGGTCAGTGGTTGCCAGGGGCTGGGGGAAAGGGTCGGGGTGGGCAGAGGGGAAGGAATGGAAAGTGACTACTAATAGGTTTGGGCTTTCGTTTGGTTTTGTTTTTTTTTTTTGGCTGCACTGTGCAGCTCGCGGGATCTTAGTTCCCCGACCAGGGACGGAACCCCGGCCCTCGGCAGTGAGAGCGCGGAGTTCTAACCACCAGACTGCCGGGGAAGTCCCTGGGCTTTCATTTGGGTGATGAAAATGTTCTCAAATTTGAATGCATAACTTTATGAATATACTAAAAAACCCCACTGAATTGTATACTTTAGAAAGGAGAATTGTACAATATGTGAATAATATCTCAATCAAACTGTTCTAGAAAAACATAACCAGGGAAATTGCTCAAACTACAGTGTTACAATGGAAAAGCCATGATATATAATTACAGTCAAGTTTATAGTGAATATATATTGGAAATATATAGAAAAAACTGGAGACATAAATACCAAAATATCAATAGTAGCTTGCCTCTAGATAATCAGGAACTCTACTGTCCCATTTTTCCTAAATACTTTTTTCTCAGGAATTCCCTGGCGGTCCAGTGGTTAAGACTCCATGCTTCCACTGCCTGGGACGTGGGTTCGATCCCTGGTCAGGGAACTAAGATCCCGCATGCCGTGCTGTGCAGCCAATAAATAAGTAAATAAATATATTTTTCTCCACTTTACAAACCATAGCGGTCAACCTTGTTTGTGTCTGGTCAGCATTCCTTCCTGGTCAGCATTCTTGTAGTCATATCACAGGCTCTGCTTCAAGAGAACCCAAGCCAAGACATATGGCACATGGGTCACTTCCTAGTCTGTAAAGCACTTCGATGTGCAAAGTGGTATTTCATTCTTCCAACCCTGTGAGGTCAATGTTATTAGCTCCATTTTACAGACGAAGTACTGAGGCTCAGGGGAGCTAAATGCATGCTAGTGGTCGATCCATCTCATGCAAATTCATGCACAGAAAACAGATTCCACAATGATGTCTTATTTACAGGTGCTTCACTGAAAACTGGGGCAGTGGAAAGAGCAGACATGGAGGCTCAGGGCTCCCGGGTCTGGCCTAGCAGCTCCCGGAACCTTCCTGTCCAAGCTCCTCAGCTGTAAAGTGAGGGGTCAGACGAGAACAAACCCGCAGCTCTCTCCCAGCTCCGATGGCTGGCAAGTCCACAGCTGTCTTAGAAAGAGTTTGGTGGTTTGTTCCAAACGCATCTCTCTAAACGCTACCCCTAATGATGGCTTTTCTGTGACTAGGCTGCCCCACCACAGAATGACGGCTCCATAACCGGCAGTCTCTGCCGTCAATAAAGAAGTCAGCTAAGTAAGACTTAATCAGGAATTTCAAGCAACCCCAGAGAAGGATAAAATGCCTAATTTACAGGAAACAAAACAAACAAACGGACAGAAAAATTGGGATGTGGGCTTCCCAGTGTCTTCAGAGTGCTAAAATTCAGTGTGTTTTTATAATGTTAAAAAATGATGCTTGATGCCACACGGTGCAGGAAAAGAGAAAAAAAAAAGACGCTCGGACGGCTCCTGTGATGGGTTCCTGGAGGATGGCTCTGTACTCTGTCAGGAAACGTGGTGCTTCAGCCTGGGTTTCCTAGAAAACCCTTCTTGCCCAGGCCAGTGCTCTGACACATAAAAACGCCCACAGAAACTCTGTTTCCCAAGGCCCCTTCTGTTTCTCATTTCGGGGGCGACTCGGCCTTCCAATGATTTTTAACAAAGCTGTGAGTAATATTTTCTCTTAGCCAGACGTGTGCTAAACAGGAAAACTTACCTCATCATCATCCATTATGTTTTCCTTAGCAAAGTCATGCAGCTCTTTCTGGAGTGTCGTCACGTTGAAGAACTGAACGGCTTCCTGTTCAGACACAAACAGAGAACAGTTTATATGACCAACCTTTTAAGGGGAGAACTGGGCTGGTGGCAGGTGGGGGAAGGGTATGAGCTTTCTTTGGGGGGTGATGAAAATGTTTAAAAGTAAATAGTGGTAACGGTCGCACAGCTCTGTGACTATAATAAGACCACTGAATTGTGCACTTGCAAAGCATGAATTTGACAGTATATGAATTATATCTCAATTTGAAAAAAAGAGTGGCCAATCCTGAGTGAATGAAAGAGAAAGTGTGTGTGTGTGTGTGTGTGTGTGTGTGTGTGTGGTGTGTGTGTGTTGGCTGGACAGTGAAGTTGAAGGAAGATGTATGTATGGCAAACCAGGACAGCATGCACAAATCTCAATGAAAATACAAGTTAAGGGCAAATTAGAAAAGATGTTCTGAAAGTGACATATAATCCATAGGTTTCCCTGAACACGTGCAAAGCTGAGCGCACCCATCAAGGGAATTAAATGATGATTCATCCATAAACAAGCCTGCCACGGAGCTGTTAAAAAAAAAAAAAAGTAGGTGGTATGGGTGCGACATGGGAAGTGTTCATGATGAAATTGTTAGAAAGACAAAGCAAGTTGCAAAACAGTAGGTAAGATCCCATTTTTGTAAAACTTAATAGTTACATGCTGCGTATACAGTAAATGCATAGCTATAGGGCAGGATGAGAAAGAGAAAATATGGGATTAAGAAGCAGTCTCGGGCTTCCCTGGTGGCGCAGTGGTTGAGAGTCCGCCTGCCGATGCAGGGGACATGGGTTCGTGCCCCGGTCCGGGAAGATCCCACATGCCGCGGAGCGGCTGGGCCCGTGAGCCGTGGCCGCTGAGCCTGCGCGTCCGGAGCCTGTGCTCCGCAGCGGAGAGGGCACAGCAGAGAGAGGCACGCGTACCGCAAAAAAAAAAAAAAAAAAAAAGAAGCAGTCTCAATTCCTAAGTGAATCATTTCTGTAATGTTTAAAATTTGTAGAGTGCTTACTGATTTAGAAATGAGAACAAAGATGTAAAATGTTAAAAGATAAAAAAGCTACAAAAAAACCTGAGTTTCCCTTCATTTCTGAAATAACCCGTCTCTTAAGATGCAAAGCTGCTTCCTGAAAGTGGGATAAAGAAGAGAACAGGAAACGTGATGCCTGGTGCACTGGCACGTACTGGTCTGGGCTGGAAATGCTCCTCCAAGAGCCCCCACTTGTCCCTGTGGTACTGATAATACACCAGGTTCTGCTGCATGACCTTATCGTCCTGGTCAAAGAGCAGGTAGCTGACTGCACAGGGGGCTGCGTTCTTCAAGTCGTTCACTGAAGGCAAAGGAAACAAAAACAGGAAATCAGCCAACCTCTCCCGACCCACCCTCCATTGAATAACACCTTCAAAAAGAGAAAGATCACCAACAAGCCCCTTCTCCACAGACCCTCCTTCGGAATACCTGCAAAGACAAAAGAAATCTTCCCCGGGTGAAAAGGTCACAGATAGGGTATCCATGGGAACGTGGAGGCCAGTTTGGAAAACAGAAGAAGTTCCTCTTTAGGCAGAGACCTATGCAGAAATGCCTACTATATTCCCCTCAGGCCTTGGAGGCCTGGGCTGGTGTCACAGCCCTGGAACCTAAGCAGGCTTGGGTCCCAAGGCTGGAATGTCCTGAAGCTGAGGGAGCTGGGGAGAATATACCAGCAAGTGAGCCCTCCTTGGACCTGCAGTGCCTGGTCCCCTCTGGATGGGACCCATAATCTCCAGATCCAGGCAGGCCCTTCAAATACTAAACCAAGCCTAGTTCACCCAAAAAAGGGTCCACCCTCTGGGCTGGAAGAGTTTTGAAAAGTCACCTGGTCTTCACGTCTCCTGGTGGGGAGGTTCCCACCTCCATCCTCCTTCCTTAGAATCGCCCCACCCAGGGATGACAGCGCCCTCAGTGCAGCGGTTTTGCTGGGGCTACGATTCCTCCGTGGGGTGAAGGGTAAGGGGGAAGAAGGAACGAGACACAAGCTCTTGGGCCTTTCTTCTGGCACACTCCGCTCTCCTTGACAACCCGGGAACACAACTTTCCTAAGGCTCTGACTGCCCGAGTATCCAAGTTGGGCATGAAGAAATGCTGCCGCCTTGTGGCAGTTTCCCATAACAACAACTTTAAAACCGCTGTGTATGGGCACTTCCGAGTCACAAGGCCTGTGGGGTTGGAAATGACACCCGTCCTCAAGAAATGTCCTGGGGTGATTGAAAAAGATTTCAAAACAAGGCCGACTTTCAAGAAACCAATGTCAAGAGATAAATTTCACTCACACTGTTTTTAAAAATAAAAAAGAAGCACTGGAAAAGATGCTCCACATCGCTGGGACTTCCCTGTTGGTCCAGTGGTTAAGAATCCACCTTCCAGGACTTCCCTGGTGGTGCAGTGGTTAAGAATCTGCCTGCCAATGCAGGGGACACGGGTTCGAGCCCTGGTCTGGGAAGATCTCACATGCTGCAGAGCAACTAAGCCCATGTGCCACAACTACCGAGCCTGCACTCTACAGCCCCCGAGCCACAACTGCTGAAGCCCGCGTGCCTGGAGCCCGTGCTCTGCAACAAGAGAAGCCACTGCAATGAGAAGCCCGCACACCACAACGAAGAGTAGCCCCCGCTCGCCACAAGTAGAGAAAGCCCATGCGCAGCAACGAAGACCCAACGCAGACAAAAATTTAAAATAAATAAATAAATTTATTTTTAAAAAAAGAATCTGTCTTCCAATTAAGGGGACGCAGGTTCAATCCCCGGTCGGAGAACTAAGATCCCACATGCCGCGGGGCAACTAAGCCCCTGAGCCACAACTACAGAGCCCACACACTCTGGAGCCCACACTGCCACAACTAGGGAGAAGCCCACACACCGCAACAAAGAGCCCGCATGCTGCAACTAAGATCCAACACAGCCAAAAATAAAATAAATATTTTTTAAAAAGATGCTCCACATCATTATTATTAGAGAAATGCAAATCAGAACTACAACGAGGTATCACCTCGCACCATTCAGAATGGCTATCATCGAAACATCTACAAACAATAAATGTGGAGACGGCATGGAGAAAAGGGAACCCTCCTATGCTGTTGGTGGGATTATAAATTGGGAACAGCCACTACAGTGAACGGTGTGGAGGTTCCTTAAAAAACTAAAAACAGAGCTAGCATATGATCCGGCCATCCCACTCCTGGGTGTATATCTGGAGAAAACCAGAATTCGAAAAGACCCAGGAACCCCAACGTTCACTGCACCACTATTTACAACAGCCAAGACATGGAAGCCACCACAATGTCCATCAACAGACAAACGGAAAAGGAAGATGTGGTGCGTTTATACAATGGAATATTACTCAGCCATAAAAAAGAATGAAATGATGCCATTGGCAGCAACATGGATGGACCTAGAGATGATCATACCAAGTGAAGTGAGTCAGACTGAAAAAGACAAATATCATATGATATCACTTACAGTTGGAATCTAAAAATTGATACAAATGAACTAATTTATAAAACAGAAAGACACTCACAGGCTTAGAAAACAAACTTATGATTCCCAAAGGGGAAATTAGGGGGGGTAGAGATGAATTAGAAAGTTGTGATGAACAGATACACCCTCATATATATAAAATAGATAATCAAGAAGGACCTACTGTGTAGCACGGGGAACTCTACTTAACACTCTGTAATAACCTATATGGGAAAAAGATCCAAAAAAGAATAGCTCTATATGTTTGTATAACTGAATCAAGCTGCTGTACACCTAAAACAAACACAACATTGTATATCAACTATAGTCCATATAAAAGAAAAATTCAATTAAAAAAAAGTAGTACCTGCCGTATTTCCCTCAGGGCTTGGTAACTGGGGCTGGGGTCACATCCCTGAAGCCTAAGGAGGCTTGGGTCCCAAGGCTGCACTCGTGGGGCTGAGGGAGCTGGGGAGGATATGCCATCAAACGAGCCCCCCTTGGACCTGTAGTGCCGGGTCCCCTCTGGATGAGACTGCCATCTCCAGATCCAGGTGAACCCTTCCAAAGCTAAGCCAAGCCTAGTGCACCCAAGAAAGGGTGGACCTCTGGTCTGGAGAAGCTCTGAAAAGTCACCTGGTCTCCACGTCTCCTGGTGGTGGGGTTCCCACCTCCATCCTCCTTCCTTAGAATCGCCCCACCCAGGGACGACAGCGCCCTCAGTGCAGCGGTGTTGCTGGGGCTGCGATTTCTCTGTGGGGTGAAGGGTAAGGGGGAAGAAGGAATGAGACACAAGCCCTTGGGCCTTTCTTCTGGCACATTACACCCTCCTTGACAACCCAGGAACATGATTTTCCTAAGGTTCCGGTTACCCAAGTATCCAAGTTAGGCATGAAGAAATGCTGCCGCCTTGTGGCCGTTTCCCATAACAACAACTTTAAAACCACTGCTGATGGGCACTTCCTAGTCACAAGGCCTGTGGGGTTGGAAATGACACCTGTCCTCAAGAAACGTCCTGGGGTAGGTGATTGAAAAAGAATTCAAAACAGGGCCAAGAGGATTCAAGAGGCCAATTTCAAGATGTAAATTTTACTCACACTATTTACCTGTAATCCAGAAAGCAAAGATTTCTTGGGGAGCAGCAAGAAAAGCTGAAAATTTTGGTGTTTTATCCATTATGTCTTTGCCACATTTTCTGATATTCTGGTTGGTTTTTAGAGTTAGTCAGGATTTCAGAGGATTGACCAGTGAGCTTCCAGGGCCTGGAAGTGTCCGGAACACCTCTAAATTCCAGTGTCCTCGCGTGTTCCCACTGAACCAAGCCTACTTAGTGGCTGGAAGATCCATGTTTCAATGTCCATTCACGGGGTAGTTTAGTGAAGTGTCAGCACAGCTTCTCATGAAAATGAAAGAAAAACACGGGCTATATTTTCTTCCAACAGAACATCTGTAAACTGAATCCAAGATCAGCAATGTGTTGATAAAAGTTGAAACTGGGTGATGGGCACCCTAGAGATCATTATACCAACCTCTCCAACATATGTTGTTGTTTTTATTAATTACCTTGGTTTTTCTTTTTTCTTTTTTTTTTTTTTTTGGCTGTGTTGGATCTTCGCTGCTGCACACACGCTTTTTTCTACTTGTGGTCAACCGGGGGCTACTTTTCATTGAGGTGCGCAGGCTCATCATTGCAGTGGCTTCTCTTGTTGCAGAGCACGGGCTCTAGGCACGTGGGCTTCAGTAGTTGTGGCACGCGGGTTCTGTAGTCGTGGCTCGTGGGCTCTAGAGCGCAGGCTCAGTAGTTGTGGTGCCCAGGCTTAGCTGCTCCGGGGATCTTCCCAGACCAGGGCTTGAACCCATGTCCCCTGCATTGGCAGGCAGATTCTTAACCACGACGCCACCAGGGAAGCCCCCAATATATGTTTTGAAATTTCCAGAAGTTAAATAAAACATGTACATAATTTTTTCATAATTCTCATTAAAAAAGGGTCCTTCCAAGTGTGGCTGAATATAAGCCAACAGTTAACACTGGGGTTGGGGGAGAGCAGGGAGGGGGATGGAGATGGGCTGTTGGCTTTTTTTTTGCGGTACGCGGGCCTCTCACCGCAGCGGCCTCTCCCGCTGCGGAGCACAGGCTCCGGACGCGCAGGCCCAGCGGCCACGGCCCACGGGCCCAGCCACTCCGCGGCACGAGGGATCCTCCCGGACCGGGGCACGTACCCGCGTCCCCTGCATCAGCAGGCGGACTCCCAACCACTGCGCCACCAGGGAAGCCCGGGTTGTTTGCTTTTGATGTTTCTCTGTACATCTCTGCGATGTTTGGTTCACTGCAATAAGCTTCTCTTATAAGCCTTTTTGAAAAAAAGCACTTACATTAAATCAGCTATTTATATTAGAAAAGAGGGCTCTTCATAAGCAAAGACACTGCCTAGTGGAAAACTGTCCCCTCCACACCAGAATGTGGTCCATAAATATTTGCTGGCATCATGCTGTGAGCTCAGTGCTGCCTCATAGGAAAGCATGTTCACACATTATATAAAACTAGACTCTTGTCCTCTATGCTAAATAATCCTTTACCAGACAGCTCACGCTGGGGTGACAGTAGCAAATAAAATCTCATCCTTCCCTCCATGAAAGGGGACTTCTGGGAAGGACACCTGTTAAAAACACACCTCAACCTCCTCTGGATCTCAGAAATGTCCCAACCAAGGGACATTTCAGTACATTTCATTGCATCCTTAGATGAGGTTCAGGCCGCTCTAAGATCAGGTTCACTGCTGAGAGAGGCCAGTCACCTTCCTCAGAAAAACATGGTATAAATGTCAGTATCCGAGACTTTCCAGGAACAAAGAAGCCATCTTGATTAACGGCAAAAGTTTAAATATTTTTAATTTAAAAACTAAAAAGAGAGAGAGAGGGAGAGAAGGAAAATATTTTTCTTTTCTTTTTTTCCCTTTTTTAATCTTCAGCAGGCAAGGCTTTCAGTGTGTCCTGGAGAAGAGATGAGATGGGATTAAAAGGTAGGCAGGTTAGGTGGCTGCTGAGGCAGAGGGAACCCAACGAAGAACAGGATGGACACAGCGGGGAAGGGGGGCTGTGGAAGACAAGGTCACCTGGCACTCCTCCAGGACATCCCTGAGTCCCCAAGACCAGCCGCCCCTGAGTTTGAAGGGCAGCCTTGGGGAAGCTAGCCAGACACCTGCCAGCAGACCCAGACATTTCATCAGGAGGGTAGAGTTGTCGCTGCTGCAAATGACCCTAGTGACTTCCCGTGCTTGTCACCGAACTGCCAAGGTACACGCTGCTCACGCGAGTGGCACCCAGCAATCTTGGCTACAGAGAGAGGGGGGAAAGCCAGGAAATTCAGGCTCTGAAGTCTGAACTCCAAGTTCCTTTCTTTCTCCCATGTGTCCCCTTTGTCCACTTGGAAGGTTCTGATTGATAAGCTCCAATTTCAGGCCAAGGCAGGACCAACTGCAATGACCTTCTAAGAGTCTGAAAAGTAAAGCCAATGATGTGGAAGAAGGGAAATAATGATATTTTTTAAAAAAAGAAAAGAAAAAAGGGACTTGCCTGGCGGTCCATTGGTTAGTACTCTGCGCCTCCACTGCAAGGGGGCATGGGTTTGATCCCTGGTCGGGGAACTAAGATCACGCATGCCACGCAGAGCGGCCAAAACAACAACAACAACCACCAAAAAAACGGTTATATAGAGTTTGCCATGTGCCAGTGCGTGAATTTCCTAAGCATTCCACGTCTATCAACTCATTTAATCCTCACAATGATCTTAGGAGGTTAGTACTCTCTGCAGATGTGGAAGCTAAGTCTTCGTACCTTGCTCAGATCTCCTAGAAGATGATTACTTACATTTATAATAAGCAAACTGCAAATAATGATACATGGTAGCCACAAATTTCTCGACTGGATATCCTCCTATGATTGGGGTGAGGTTCTCTTCACACTGTATTTTGCATTCCAGAACTTCCACATAATGATCTGAAAGAACACACAAATTTTCAGGCAGTGTATCCATTATCTTCTTTTTTTTTTTTAACATCTTTATTGGGGTATAATTGCTTTACAATGGTGTGTTAGTTTCTGCTTTATAACAAAGTGAATCAGTCATACATAAACATATGTTCCCATATGTCTTCCCTCTTGCATCTCCCTCCCTCCCACCCTCCCTATCCCACCCCTCCAGGCTGTCACAAAGCACCGAGCCAATATCCCTGTGCCATGCGGCTGCTTCCCACTAGCTATCTACCTTACTAGGTTTGTTAGTGTGTATATGTCCATGACTCTCTCTCGCCCTGTCACAGCTCACCCTTCCCCCTCCCCATAACCTCAAGTCCGTTCTCTAGGAGGTCTGTGTCGTATCCATTATTTTCTTAATGCCGCTTCTGCCCCACTGCCCCAAAAGATCAAGGTAAAAATGATAAATGATAAAATGATAAAAGTAAAATATTCACAACACTTATGATAAAGGGCTAAAATCTTTCACGCACAAAGTTTCCTAAATCAATAAGAAAAAGACGAATGTCCACTATAAAAATAGCCAAAAGGATGTTAATAGAAATTATAAAAAGGGCTAATAAACACTGTGAAAAGATCTAAACCACATTTGAAATTAAGAAATACAATTCTACCTAAAATAATGTAAGCTATTACATTGGCAAAATGTTTAAAATTTGATGATGTCCAGTGATAGGAAGAGAATAGTGAGACTCATGCTCTCATGTTCTGTTGGTAGGAGCAAAATAGGAACAAATGTTTTGGAGTACAATTTGGTAAAATTTATCAAAGGTTAAAATACACATATTCTCGGTGATTCCCTGGCAGTCCAGTGGTTAGGACTCTGCGCTTCCACTGCAGGGGACACAGGTTCGATCCCTTGTCAGGGAACTAGATCCCATATGCATGCCGCAACTAAGAGTTCTCATGCCACAACTAAAGATCCCAAGTGCCGCAACTAAGACCTGGTGCAGCCAAATAAATAAATAAAATAAAATAAAATTTTAAAAATACCTAAATATAGTCACATAGAAAGATGTCAAAGACTACATTTCCCAGCCTCCTTTGCAGTTAGGTTGGGGCCATGTGACTAAGTGAGCCATGAAATGTGGACAGTAACAACTGATGAATACTACTTCTGAGGCTGGTCCCTAACAACCTTCCAGGTGCCCCTTGGCCCCTCCCTTTTCTCCTTTCATTCAGCCAGAAGCGAAAGACTCCAGCATGATGATACACATTTTGCCAGCAAGACTGTAGGAACAGGCACTCTCCTACGTTACTGGTAGGAATGCAAAATGGTACCTTAAAATACCAAATAATTTATGTAAACCTTTACTCTGAACTATCAATCCCACTGATGTTGACTTTGCAAACACACTTCCATACTTAGCAAACAACAACAGCCCACTAAAATTCCCCACTGCAGTATTAGATGTAATAGCAAAAGATTGGAACAGCCCAAATATCTATCAGATAGTTGAATAAACTGGGGTACATCACTCCCCCAACCCTCAGTGGAGCACTTGGCAGTAATAAAAAGAATGACACAATCTCTACACACTAGTTAGGATATATTGTTAAGTGGAAAAAGCATAACATAGAATAGTGTTTAACGTATGGTACCTATTCTGTATGAAAGAAGCAGACACAAAAATAAAGGGAAAGTTGGGCTTCCCTGGTGGCGCAGTGGTTAAGAGTCCGCCTGTCGATACAGGGGACACGGTCCTGGTCCGGGAAGATCCCACATGCCGCGGAGCGGCTGGGCCCGTAAGCCATGGCCGCTGAGCCTGCACGTCCGGAGCCTATGCTCCGCAACGGGAGAGGCCCCAACAGTGAGAGGCCCGTGTACCGCAAAATAAATAAATAAATAAAGGGAAAGTAGTTTTTTTTTCTTTTCTTTTTTTTTTGCCTGCATTGCACAGCATGTGGGATCTTAGTTCCCCAATGAGGGATCAAACCCCTGCCCAGTGCAGTGGAAGTGCGAAGTCTTAACCACTGGACCACCAGGGAAATCCCTAGGGAAAGTAGTTTTATATTCACACAACCTTTATAGAAAAAGATGCTTCAGGCAAGAATTCTCAACAGTGTGCCAAATCAGTGGGGGTAGGGTGGGGAGGGTTTGATGGACAGCAAGTTGTCCTAGTCTCGAAGCACCTATCCACAAATTATTAATTTAAAAAGGAAAAACAGTAATTATATTGTGGAGAAACTGGAAAGCACCTCAACCAAATGTTTAAAACTTAGTGTCACCACTTCCCTGGTGGTCCAATGGTAAAAAATCCGCCTTCCAATGCAGGGGACGTGGGTTTGATCCCTGGTCGGGGAAGTAAGATCCCGCGTGCCGCGGGGCAACTAAGCCCGTGAGCCACAGCTACTGAGCTCGTGCACCTCAACAAGAGAGCCCGTGTGCTGCAACTAGGTGCTCTAGAGCCCGGGTGCCACAACTAGCGAGGGAAAACCCTCACGCCACAACTAGAGAGACGCCCGCGTGCCACAACGAAGAGTAGCCCCTACTCGCTGCAACTAGAGAAAGCCCACACGAAGCAACGAAGACCCAACACAGCCAAAAATAAATAAATAGATAATTTTTTAAAAATTAAAAAAATAAAAGATAACCAATTTGCTAGAATATGGATGAACCTTGAGGACATTACGCTAAGTGAAATAGGCCAGTCATAAGAGGACTAATACTGTATGATTCTGCTTATATGAGGTACCCAGAGTAATCAAATTCATAGACACAGAAGAAGAATGGTGGTTGCTAGGGACTGGGAAGGAGGAAGATGGAGAGTTAGTGTTTAATGGGTACAGAGTTTCAGTTTGGGAAGATGAAAAAGTTCTGGAGATGGATGGTGGTGAGGGCTGCACAACAATGTGAATGTACTTACTGCCAATGAACTGTACACTTACACACGGTTAAAATAGTAAAGTTTTGTTCAAAATAAAAATTTAAGAAGATAACCAAATGCAATGTGTGGAACTTATTTTGAACATGATTCAAACCAATAAATTGGGAATTCCCTGGCAGTGGTTAGGACTCCATACTTTCACTGCTGGGGACCCGGGTTCAATCCCTGGTCGGGTAACTAAGATCCCACAAGTCGCACAGTGGGGCCAAGAAGAAGGAAAAAAAAAAGAAAACACACAAAACCCCAACAAATTGTAAATTTAAGGAACACACATGTATGACATTTCTGAGATGACTGGGACACTGGATATTTGATGATGAGATCAAGGAACTGTTGTTAAAATTCTTTTAGGTGTGATGGTTCAGTGGTTGAAAAAAACGAGTTCTTATCTTTTAGAGGTACCTACTGAAACATTACAAATGAAGTGATAACAACATCTGGGATTTGCTTCAAAATAACATGAGGGATTTCCCTGGTGGTCCAGTGCTTAAGACTCCGAGCTCCTGATGCAGGTGCCCCGGATTCAATCCCTGGTCAGGGAACTAAATCCCGCATGCTGCAGCGAAGATCCCACCTGCCACAACTAAGACCTGGCACAGCCAAATAAATAAATAAATATATTTTTAAAATAATAGTAATAATATAAGAGGTAAGTGGGTGGGAATTAGATGACACCCAGGTGACCCTGAGTTGACAATAGTGAAGCTGCATCATGGTGACATGGGGTTTCTTTACACTCTTCTATTCTTCGTATATGTTTGAAATTTTCCACAATAAAAAGGTTTTGTTAAGAAAAATAAAGGTACTCTGTGGAAAAAGAGATCCATGAGCAAAACAGTGATTCGAAAACAAAAACAGGGCTTCCCTGGTGGTGCAGTGGTTGAGAATCTGCCTGCCAATGCAGGGGACACGGGTTGGAGCACTGGTCTGGGAAGATCCCACATGCTGCGGAGCAACTAGGCCCGTGAGCCACAACTACTGAGCCTGCGCGTCTGGAGCCTGTGCTCCACAACAAGAGAGGCCGCGATAGTGAGAGGCCCGCACACCACGATGAAGAGCGGCCCCCGCTCGCCGCAACTGGAGAAAGCCCTCGCACAGAAACGAAGACCCAACACAGCCAAAAATAAATTAATAAGTAAAAAACAAAAACAAAAACCATCCTGGATTCAATAACTGTAAAAGAGCTGCCTACCCCAGGGTTTCTGAGAGCCATTAACCATCACAGGGCACAGAGACTCCAAGAGGCAGACGGTGCTCAGGCCAATCTCAGACCTATCTGACCGGGGTCCCCTTCCTGCAAGGTGCAGTTTGAGCATCCGTGTTCCCAAACCACTTAGGGACATCTCTTGGCCATTTCCCAATCTCTGGAGCATTGCTGCCCACTACTGGTTAAGGAGAAACCCTAGGGCTATTTATGTGTTTTCAATTGTTTTTCTTTCTTTTTTTTTTTTTTTTTTGGCTGCACCGTGAAGCATGTGGGAATCTTAGTTCCCCGACCAGGGATCGAACCCACGACCCCTGCAGTGGAAGCACAGAGTCTTAACCACTGGACTGCCAGGGAAGTCCTCAATTTTCTTCATTCTTTCCTGTGTTTTCTAGACTTCCTATAATAAGCATGAATTATTTTATAGTCAGAAAATTTTTTTCCCAAAAGTTATCTTAGTGATGACTCATTAGAGGTTCATTATACTCTTCATTTTACCTTGATGTGTGCTGAAAAACTGCCATAATCAAAGTTATCTCCCTAAGGTGGGGCATGAGTTGCTTTGGGGCCCAGTTTTATTTTTCCAAAAGCCTATGGGAATCTGTAATCAAGTAGGGCTGATTAGGCAGACCTTCTCTGCCGGCCTGTATCTAGACACCATACTCACTGTTTCTCCAGAAGCTCCCGCCAAATCAGAGGCTGATCCGTACATGTGTCAGCCACCCCGGTTACCCTTTCTTATGTAAGCTCAGAAGTTCCTCAGAGGCCACGCAAGTACCCAGAAGGCATGTAGAACCCACAGGGGCAGCTATGCCATTTATGCCGAGGACACAATCCACCACTAACCTGCTATGGAAAGATAGAAATCCTTGAAGTCCTTGATCTCCCGGGAGCCCTCGCAGGCAGCAAGACACTCATAAAAGGCCTTGAAGAAGTCAGGAAGGGCCAGCTCCATGTCCGTGATGCACGTCCTCCAGTTCTCACCGTTGTACCCCCGCACGGCTCGGATGAACAGGCTCTGGAATCATCAGAAAGTCTACAAATAATAAATGATGGAGAGGATGTGGAGAAAAGGGAATCCTCCTACACTGTCGGTGGGAATGTAAATTTGTACAGCCACTATGGAGAACCGTAATGACGTTCCTCAAAAAACTACAACTAGAGCTACCATATGACCCAGCAACTCCACTCCTGGGCATATATCCAGAGAAAACTCTAAATTCAAAAAGATACATGCATCCCTATGTTCATAGCAGCACTATTTACAATAGCCAAGACATGGAAGCAACCTAAGTGTCCATCAACAGGTTGCATGGATAAAGAAGATGGAATATTACTCAGCCATAAAAAGAGTGAAATATTGCCATTTGGAGCAACATAGATGGACCTAGAGATTATCATACTAAGTGAAGTAAGCCAGACAGAGAAAGACAAATACCATATGATATCACTTATATGTGGAATCTAAAAAATGATGCAAATGAACTTGTATACAAAACAGAAATAGGCTCACAAAGTAGGAAAACAAACTTATGGTTATCAAAGGGGAAAGGGGTAGGGGAGGGATAAACTGGGAATTTGGGATTAACCGATACACACTACTATATATAAAATAGGTAAACAACAAGGACCTACTGCATAGCACAGGGAACTATATTCAATAGCTTGTAATAACTATAATAGAAAAGAATCTGAAAAATAATACATATATATATATTCTATGCGTAACTGAATCACTCTGCTATACACCTGAAACACTGTAAATCCACTATACTTCAATTAAAAAAAAACAAAAACAAACAAACAAACCAAAAGCAGGCTCTGGAAAGCAGAGAGAAGCCAAGGAAGGTCCAGACGTGAAGGGAGAGAGATCTGTCCTCCTGAAAGGAATCAGACCATCATCAAGCTCTACTCTCATTAGCTCTGGAGAAACCATGCTCACTCTTAATTATAAATAGGAAACCAATCAGTAACTTACCTATATCTAGACTTTTCTACCCTGTTCACAGTGGTACACTTATTTTATTTAATTCAAAAACTAGCAGGTGCAATCCACCAGAGGGCAGACAGCAGAAGCAAGAACTACAATCCTGCAACCTGCAGAGCAAAAACCACATTCACAGAAAGATAGACAAAATGAAAAGGCAGAGGGCTATGTACCAGATGAAGGAACAAGATAAAACCTCAGAAAAACAATTAAATGAAGTGGAGATAGGCAACATCCCAGAAAAAGAATTCAGAATAATAATAGTGAAGATGACCCAGGACCTCGGAAAAAAGAATGGAGACAAAGATCAAGATGTCATAAATGTTTAACAAAAACCTAGAAGAATTAAAGAACAAACAAACAGAGATGAACAATACAATAACTGAAATGAAAAATACACCAGAAGGAATCAATAGCAGAATAACTGAGGCAGAACGGATAAGTGACCTGGAAGACAGAACGGTGGAATTCACTGCTGCGGAACAGAATAAAGAAAAAAGAATGAAAAGAAATGAAGACAGCCTAAGAGACCTCTGGGACAACATTAAACGCACCAACATTCACGTTATAGGGATCCCAGAAGGAGAAGAGAGAGAGAAAGGACCTGAGAAAATGTTTGAAGAGATTATAGTCGAAAACTTCCCTAACATGGGAAAGGAAATAGCCACCCAAGTCCAGGAAGCGCAGAGAGTCCCAGGCAGGATAAACCCAGGGAGAAACACACCAAGACACATAGCAACAAAACTGACAAAGAAAAATTATTAAAGGTAGCAAGTGAAAATGACAAATAACGTTCAAGGAAACTCCCATAAGGTTAACAGCTGATTTCTCAGCAGAAACTCTACAAGCCAGAAGGGAGTGACATGATATATTTAAAGTGATGAAAGGGAAGAACCTACAACCAAGATTACTCTACCTAGCAAGGATCTCATTCAGATTCGATGGAGAAATCAGAAGTTTTACAGACAAGCGAAAGCTAAGAGAATTCAGCACCACCAAACCAGCTCTACAACAAATGCTAAAGGAACTTCTCTAAGTGGGAAACACAAGAGAAGAAAAGGCCCTATGAAAACAAACCCAAAACAATTAAGAAAATGGTAATAGGAACATACATATTGATAATTACCTTAAATGTGACTGGATTAAATGCTCCAACCAAAAGACACAGGCTCGCTGAATGGATACAAAAACAAGACCCATATATATGCTGTCTATAAGAGACCCACTTCAGACCTAAGGACACATACAGACTGAAAGTGAGGGGATGGAAAAAGATATTCCATGCAACTGGAAGTCAAAAGAAAGCTGGAGTAGTAATACTCATATCAGATAAAATAGACTTTAAAATAAAGAATGTTACAAGAGACAAGGAAGAACACTACATAATGATCAAGGGATCAATCCAAGAAGAAGATATAACAATTATAAATATATATGCACCCAACATAGGAGCACCTCAATACATAAGGCAAATGCTAACAGCTATAAAAGAGGAAATCAACAGTAACACAATAATTGTTGGGGACTTTAACACCTCACTTACACCAGTGGACAGATCATCCAGAGAGAAAATTAATAAGGAAACACAAGCTTTAAATGACACAATAGACTAGATAGATTTAATTGATACTTATAGGACATTCCATCCACAAACAGCAGATTACACTTTCTTCTCAAGTGCACATGGGACATTCTCCAGGATAGATCACATCTTGGGTCACACATCAAGCCTCAGTAAATTTAAGAAAATTGAAATCATATCAAGGATCTTTTCCAACCACAATGCTATGAGATTAGAAAAATTTACAGGGGAAAAAATGTAAAAACCACAAACACATGGAGGCTAAACAGTATGTTACTAAATAACCAAGAGATCACTGAAGAAATCAAAGAGGAAATCAAAAAATACCTAGAGACAAATGACAACGAAAACACGATCTAAAACCTATGGAATGTTTCTAGCAATACAATCCTACCTTAAGAAACATGAAAAATCTCAAATAAACAATCTAACCTTATACCTAAAGGAACTAGAGAAAGAAGAACAAACAAAACCCAAAGTTAGCTGAAGGAAGGAAATCATAAAGATCAGAGCAGAAATAAATGAAATAGAAACAAAGAAAACAATAGCAAAGATCAATAAAACTAAAAGGTGATTCTTTGAGAAGATAAATGAGATTGATAAACCTTTAGCCAGACTCATCAAGAAAAAGAGGGAGAGGACTCAAATCAATAAAATTAGAAATGAAAAGGGAGAAGTTACAATGGACACCGCAGAAATACAAAGCATCATAAGAGACTACTACAAGCAACTCTATGCCAATAAAATAGACAAGCTGGAAGAAATGGACAAATTCTTAAAAAGATATAACCTTCCAAGACTGAACCAGGAAGAAATAGAAAATATGAACAGACCAATCACAAGTAATGAAATTGAAATTGTGATTAAAACTCTTCAAACAAACAAAAGTCCAGGACCAGGTGGCTTCACAGGTGAATTCTATCAAACATTTAGAGAAGAGCTAACACCCCATCCTTCTCAAACTCTTCCAAAATATTGCAGAGGAAGGAACACTCCCCAAACTCATTCCACGAGGCCACCATCACCCTGATACAAAAACCAGACAAAGATACTACAAAAAAAGAAAATTACAGACCAATATCACTGATGAATACAGATGCAAAAATCCCCAACAAAACACTAGCAGACAGAATCCAACAACACATTAAAAGGATCATACCAGGCTTCCCTGGTGGCGCAGTGGTTGAGAGTCCGCCTGCCGATGCAGGGGACACGGGTTCGTGCCCCGGTCCGGGAAGATCCCACATGCCGCGGAGCGGCTGGGCCCGTGAGCCATGGCCGCTGAGCCTGCGTGTCCGGAGCCTGTGCTCCGCAACGGGAGAGGCCACAACAGTGAGAGGCCCGCGTACCACAACAACAACAAAAAAAAAGGATTTACCATGATCAAGTGGGATTTATCCCAGGGATGCAAGGATTCTTCAATATATGCAAATCAATCAATGTGATACACCATATTAACAAACTGAAGAATAAAAACCATATGATCATCTCAATAGATGCAGAAAAAGCTTTTGACAAAATTCAACACCAATTTATGATAAAAACTCTCCAGAAAGTGGGCATAGAGGGAACCTACCTCAACATAATAAAGGCCATATACGACAACCCACAGCCAACATCATTCTCAATGGTGAAAAACTGAAAGCATTTCCTCTAAGATTAGGAACAAGACAAGATGTCCACTCTCGCCACTATTATTCAACATAGTTTTGGAAGTCCTAGCCACGGCAATCAGAGAAGAAAAAGAAATAAAAGGAATACAAAGTGGAAAAGAAGAAGTAAAACTGTCACTCTTTGCAGATGACATGATACTATACATAGAGAATCCTAAAGATGCCACCAGAAAACTACTAGAGCTAATCAATGAATCTGGTAAAGTTGCAGGATACAAAATTAATGCACAGAAGTCTCTTGCACACCTATACACTAATGATGAAAAATCAGAAAGAGAAACTAAGGAAACAATCCCATTCACCACTGCAACAAAAAGAATAAAATACCTAGGAATAAACCTACCTAAAGAGGTAAAACACCTGTACTCAGAAAACTATAAGACACTGATGAAAGAAAGCAAAGATGACACAAACTGATGGAGAAATATACCATGTTCTCTCTTTCGTTCAGATTATTTTCAAATCACTGTTTAGTAATGTGTGTCTTATCTTAATTAAAAAAAAAGTAACAGGCACTTGATAATAAAATCAAGTTTGAATAAAGGAAAAAAAGAAAACTCTAGTGACAGAAACCAGAGCAGTGGCTGCCAGGAGTCAGGGGGTAGGGCAAAGCCTGGACTGCACAGGGGTATGAGGGAACTTTTTAGGGGAGAAGAAAATATTCTACATCATGATTGTGGTGGTACCTTTGACAAAACTCATCGAATTACACACTTAAAATTAGTAAATAAGTTTTAAATCGATTCAAGGAAAAGATAAAGCTTAAGCAAGTGTCAGATACCCCTCCCCCTAACAGTGAAGTATGAACTAGGAGTGCCACACATCAGTACAAGTTCCTGGGGAGGGCAGCCGCGTGCCAGATAGTGGAAACGTCAAGGAATTTCTGCTAACTGTTGCCTGGAGCAGGTAAAAGAAATAATTAGGGCTGAGGAAGCAGCCCGGTTTCACAAGAAATAAGTGGAGATCTTGGACGCATGCGGAAACCTGACAAATTGGAGGGGCCAAGACAGGCCTTGAAATATGCATGGGGCTCTCTATTTGTAGTTTTGTTTTCAGTTGCTCTGGAATGGGGGTATTTGAGGGTCACCCCTGGGACCTGAAATTTTCACCCAACTAAAGGCCTCAGGTTAAGAAGGTGGGTCTCCTTATACCTCCTGGGCAGGCAGCATTTCCTGGAAACAAGACAGGCAGAGAGCTGAAGGGGCTTTGTCTGGAGATTGGGTACGAGAGCAGCAACACCAGGCCGCTGGCTCTGCAGAAATGGCAGCGTGGCAGCAGCAGGAAAGCCCTGCAGAGAGAGGAAGCCCCTGGGCACGGTGGAGATGGTGGGGAGGGGGCAGCCCGCCACACCCAGCAGGACTCCAAAGAGGGCAAGAAGGGTGCAGCTCCTTGCAGTGAAGCACAGTGCATTCTGCTCCCCAAACCCTACCCCAAAAATGACAGGGAAGAAAGTAAAAAGACTTCAGTCCTTTCATGGGAGAACTGGAAAGGAGCAAGCAGCAGACAAGAGATTTCAACAACTTTTGGAAAGACAAAAAAACAAATTATCAGAGAGGAGGGACCTCAGAGCAGGCGAGCTACACACTCGTAGGCACCTGCAGGCACCAGGGACCACAGAGGCTGGCACAAGGCATGGGAAAGAAAGCAGGGCTGAAAGTCTGAACAGAGCTGTTGGAACCCTGGGTTCCCCCACCAGCGCCCACCTGCTCACCTAAGGGACCACACCTCCCAAAGCCGCTCCTTGCCAGAGACTGGTGGTCTCTTCTAGAGACTCTACCCATAAAGGCTGAGGGGCCAGGGAGCAGGCATAGCAGAGCCTGCTATCAGTCCAGGCATGGGCTGAAAAACCAGGAATCAGGTAAGGTCTCAGACTCAGCTGTGAGACCCCCATCCCTCTCCCGAGACTGGCTCTCAGACACCAGTAGAGAAGCACGGACACCCCACCAGCCCTGCAGGAGGCTGGAGAATCCTTCCCTGGAAAACTGAAGGGCTCCAGGAAAGAGACTTCGCCCACTATGTTTGAGGGTCACCACCAGTGAAAAAGTGAGCTTGAGATCTGGTCCCACGATAGGAAACCCTGGAGTCAGACCTTAGGATCTAACGGCTCCCATGGGTACTTTCAACACATCCCTCTGTTTTCAACCCTCCACTGGTACCCACACCCCCAGAGCCCGAGCTCGACAGGGCCGGACAACAGTAAGTGCTCAAAGGGCTCAGATTCTTCCTCTTATTATCCTCATTCATTCTCATCAGAATTCCGCGCTGCAGATGCAGAGACTTAAGTAGCCTCCAATCTGTCAAGTCAGTCCTCCTAGCGCCTCTATTTCCTTTCCAACTTAAGATATAAAGTTGTGTGTGTGTATTAATATATATGTTTCCTAGCTTCATCAGAAATGGAGAATTATATTTCTGTTTCTCCTATTCTTGGTCATTTTCAGATGATTTCCAAGACACGTCTTTATTCTACCATCTTATTCTACCATCACATGACCATATTTCTAAAATGTAGCATTTAGAAAAAAGTGGCTTTAAAATCATCATGGAAAGTAAAATTGCATTCTTAAATGGATCAGCTAGGTGTTAAAAAGGCAATCATTTCTATTGTCATAATATTCACTAAATGTCATCAAAAATCACTAGCAGTCCTTTGATGTCAATAGATGTTCACTGAGATACGCTTCTTTGACAGCTCGCATTGCAAATAACCACTGTGTAAAAATGCAAATATACCTCATACAACTTGGTTTCCAAGTCTTTAATGTAGTCCTCGGCATCGGGCAGGCTCTTATAATAAGCCATGTTTCTCTTCATCATTTCATCATCAGGATGCTTCAGTAGATAGGTGTGAGCAGCTGCAATGGCTTTTGGAAGATTATTTGCCTAAAATACAAAGAAGAAAGAGAAAAGCTACTCAATGGGTGATGAGCGTGAACGTCTGTTCAGTCCTTCGGCAACTTTGTGTTTCTACACAATGTTGGAAGCGAAGGGTTCAGTGATTTCCAAGACCCAGCAAGACCTGGTCCAGCCACTCTGGAAGAGTGTTCATTCGCTGCAGGTGAGTAGATGGCCTTTGTGTGCCTGTCCCGATCTACGCCCTGCAGTCTCCACCCTACCCTGCCCTGCCCAGGAGGCTGGTGTACAGGCTGTCACAGCGGACTCCCTTGTCCCCATAGCTTCCAGTGGGTTCATCAATGAGGAGCTCCAACAGGGACCCAACAGGAGACTGAAGGAAGGGAAGAGAATAAGGCTGGGCTGTTAGTGTCCTGGCTCCCTCCCTGCAAGGTCGCTCCCTTGACTGAAGGTCACAGCCCCTCTCAAAGGGGGCCTCTCCTTCTGGTATCTCTCCTTCTGGCTTCCAGCAATTGGTCTCTCCCTTGCCCCTTCTGGCCTGGGTGGGGGAGTGTCACACCTCACTATCACTAGCCCTTGTAAATACCTGCTTTATTAAAAGTTCCTCCAACTACCCAGTATGACTATATCACATCTTTTCTGCCAGAACCTTGACAGATGTATCAATACTTTCCAGAGTCTCTCACAGAATCTCCGCTTCACTGTTCTCAGTGATTCCCACCACCTCCTCACTTACTCATCCACTCACTCAGCAAATATTTGTTTCAAGCTTCCTACATGCCAGGCACTGTTCTAGGAAATGGGTCTGTAACAATGAGCAAAACAGGGAAAGAATCCCTGCCTTTACGTACTGGACATGCAGGTGAGCCCTCCCTATTCCCGTAACCTTGATCAAGAGTCTTTTTTTTTTGGTGGGGGACATGCCTCCTTATGACCTGTTTATTTCAAGTAACTGACCCAACCTGTACCAAATGGATTCATTTCCTCTCTCTCTCCTCTATCTATATATATAGATACACACACACACACACACACACACACATCATATACATGGGTCTACAGGTGAATACTTGCAGATAGACATGTTGACATGTAACTTTACTATTTCATGGATATATGTGTACTAATATATTTTATACACTATATAATGTAATATATGTAATACATTATAATTAAAATGTATATAATTATTTTTGTAAATAAGTTCATTTGTACCTTTTTTCTTAGATTCTGCATATAAGTGATATCATATGATATTTCTCTGTCTGACTTACTTCACTCAGTATGACAGTCTCTAGCAACTCCATGTTGCTGCAAATGGCATTATTTCATTCTTTTTTATGGCTGAGTAATATTCCATTGTATATACGTTCCACATCTTCTTTATCCATTCATCTGTCGATGGACATTTAGGTTGCTTCCATGTCACAGCTATTGTAAACAATGCTGCAATGAACACTGAGGTGCATGCATCCTTTCAGACCGTGTTTTTCTCCAGATATATGCCCAGGAGTGGGTTTGTTGGGTCATATGGTAGCTCTATATTTGTTTTTTTAAGGAACCTCCATACTGTTCTCCACAGTGGCTATACCAATTTACACTCCCACTAACAGTATAGGAGGGCTCCCTTCTCTCCACACCCTCTCCAGCATTTATTGTTTGTGAATTTTTTGATGATAGCATCTTTTGTGTCATCCTGTGTTCTGTCTCCCTGCTTTTCACACCTCTTTGTGGTCTCAGCTAATGTGTCTGTCTCCCCCTCCAGCCTCTGAGCCTTGAAGGACCCAGCAGTGTCATTCATGTCTGCACTCCTGGTACCTGGCACAGTTCCTGCAACAAAGCAGGACTTGGTAAGTACCAGTGATTTGGATGTAACATCACCACTGCATAATATTTTCATGAAATTAATTCATGTTTCCCTCTATTTCCCCCTCTCTCTCTTCTCCTCATTAGGTGGTGGTCAGCTGATTCTGAGTTTCACTGCCTCATGGGAGGTAGCTGTCTGGTCAGGACACAGAAACATGACAAAAGCCCCTGTACTCTTGAGAGAACTTGGCAAGTATGGGAAGAGGAGGAAATCGGGAGAGGGAGCTGCAGGAAGAAGCTGACTGGCCTGGAAGAAGAAGAGGGAGGAAGGGGAACCCTCTAGGCCAGAAGAAAGTCCCCCTTGGGGTCTGCAGGGGCAGCAAGGTCTGTGGCCCTTAACCTTCAGGTTTGGCACCTGCAGGCGGAGCCCAGGAGAGCAGAAGTCCTTAGAGAGGAATGGGATGCTCTGGGGGCGGGAGGCTCAAGAGGTGGGCAGCCGAGGATAGGGACACCTCCCTGTGTGGACACGCAAGCAGCAAACAGAGGATCCCCTGCGATGCCCTGGCTCCTCGGTGCCCTGGAATCACAGCACAACCTGGTGGGGGGGAGGGGAGGCCCCCGGATCTCGTGCACAGAGACTCCTTCAGCCAATCCAGAGGGACACTCGGGGGCAAGAATTAGGGAATTCAGTTTGGAGAGAGAAAAATAAAGGGATACTCGGCACACTCTGGATTTCCGAGAATCAAAGGATAGCACATACCTGTGCAAAATTGCCCCAGCATGGGAGCCCAGTCATTTGGAGACAATGGCAGTGGCTGCCCTGGAGGAGTGATGGGTGGTGATAACGACAGACTCCCAGAAGCCAGTGCTGATATTTGGAGAATGCCAGCTAGTGACCTGGAGTGCGACTGCCTTTTTTTTTTTTTGGCTCTGCTGCCGGCTGCTTGTGGGATCTTAGCTCATGGACCACGGATGGAACTCTGGGCTGGGGTGGGGGGGGGGCGGAAGGGGGATGGGGAAGCACAGAGTCCTAACCACCGGACCACCAGGGAATTCCCAGAACTGCCTTTGAAAGAGGTCTACAGACAGCTTTATACTCCTGGCTGGAAAAAGGCCAGTCTGGCAGCCAGAAGGAAGGGAAGAGTATGAATGCAGCCCTTTTTAAAGCATGTGCCAATGAAATTAGATTCTCTGATTCTCAGAAGAGCACTTAGAAAGAGTGGCACAGGGTGGGATTTTTAAGGCCTCTCACTCAGGACCTGAGTTTTACAAAATGGAATCCCTTCCTGAAGGATGATTTTATTCACTTTTAACTCCAGCTCTGTCAGCTGGAGCATGGAGCCACACCTTGACAGCTAAACCTCTGACAGCCCCCAGGCAGGTTTTAGAGAAGGAGGGGGTGGGGGAACCTACCCTGCCATGGGTTCCTGAGAGACAGCCACCTGCATGAGAGGCTCCCAGTCACCTGCCAAACCAGCCACCCCTCAACCAGGGAAGGACAGAGTCCAGGTCCAGGCAAAGAGGGGGTAAGCATGCCTGTGAGGCAGCCAGCTCTGTCAGCTCAGAGTTCAACAGTCACCAAGGATTTGATAAAGCGCTGGGGCCCACCTGTTCCTCGGCCTGTGGGGAAGATGAGCATTTCATGGAGATGGCGGCCACAGAGAGAACCCACAGCTCATGACATGAACCTAAGTCAGGCTGGGGGCATGAAACCTACCGTGGTTTCAGATCCTGCTAGGGCAGGAAGCACCATCCATCTCCAGTACCTGTCGCCAGCCGAATGAATGTGCCTGTCACCAATTATTTCCTCTCTACCCAGAAACATAGTTTGAAAATACAAACTCCATTAAGGAAAAAAAAAAATCAGCCACACAATATCATCACCCCAAATCACTTTTTCAGTGATTTTCAGTTGAAGCAATTAAGTGAAGGTTCTGGTTTATTTATAAAATTCTAAACTTCTCCCTGCCCTGTAAGTGATCTCAAAATACTAAGACAGATGGTATTATACTGACTTTTGTTTTTTGGCTGCACCCCACAGCTTGCAGGATCCTAGTTCCCTGACCTGGGATCGAACCCATGCCCCCTGCCGTGGAAGTGCGGAGCCTTAACCACTGGACCGCCAGGGAATTCCCTATACTGACTTATAAGTAAGTGATTGTTACAAGACCTACAAAGGGTTTTGAGAGAAGCTATGAACTTCCTAACCTTTGAGGATGTCAGGATGGAGGAAACCCCTGCCTTCCGGTCATATTGTAGCACTGCAGTCCCCTCCTCCCTGCAGCACTTGTTTCAAAGTCATCTGTATATTAGAGAAATCAGAGCTTCCACTATTCTCCAGGTTTAAAAATAAAACGTTTTCCCCTCGATTATGTGACTCAAATTTGGCTCAGACTGTATTTGCCAAAAGTTCTACAAAAAAGAGAGAGGATTAAAACGAGTCCTTTTTAGCGTAAAAAACACTGCTTGTATGAGTCAGCCATTATTTCTGCATTTCATACATTCTGGAAATGTATTAATCTTATCCCCGTTCTATTTTAAAATTGTCTTTTTATTGCCAGGACAAACATTCACAAATCTGATACTTATATAAAACTGTAATTAGGCATAAAAATAACCCAGCTTTTCTCCTATTTAGGGTTTCTGCTGTTTTATGGTTCATATGAATGCAACAGACACGCAGCTCCGTTTCAGGGAAATATGAAAAACAGATCTTGCAGCCCAAAGACTGAAAGCAAAGTTTAAAAACTCGTTTTCGGTTAGAGAAAATAGAAACTGGACTTTGAGAGGGCTCTATTGGCAACACCCGGTGAAGACCCACCAAGCTAAAACCTGTTTATCCAGTAACAGGGAATTCGGCCCCTCTTAAAACTTGTGGGTCCCCAGAGTAAGGACTTAAAGGACAGAGACTGCAATTTGTGGCTCTTTTTAGCCAGCAATCACAGGCAGAATGTAAGCAGCCACAAAAAGGAGGAAGACAACTGTGTTACATTCTAGATGAAAGACAGCCAGCCCAGAGCGCCAGCCCTGATGAATCACAGCGCTCAGCTGCTTCTCCTCCAGGCAGGGAAGTGTCCTTCCAAGGAGCCCTGCCCTTTCCTGGCCTTAATTTCCTCTTTAAAAGGGACCGGCCGGCTCCGCAGGTCCTCTTCCGCCCTATTACTGAAAGGCACCACTCACTTGAGAAATGGGATTTTAATCGTATATACCAAAAAAGGAGTCTGTCTTCAAATAACACTGTGCTAGGCGTTCTATGTATGTTCTCCGCCTCAGAACAACCCTTCAAGAAAAGTATTTTCATCTCTATTGAAGATGAAGAATAGGGGGAACAGGATTTGAAGGCGTCCTTCCGCAGCGCGGGGTGGGAAAGAACTAAGTCAAGAAAGAGCGTTGGGACGCGGCCCAGGACCGAGGGACAGAGCCTAGGCCTAAGGGGCGGGGCCTAGGCTTGGGGGGCGGGGCGAGGCGAGGCGGACTTGCCTTGAAGTAGGCGAACTGCAGGAACTTGTAGGGCTCTCGGCGCTGGAAGTCGGCCAGCACTTCGCGGCTGGGCTGCGACTGGCGGAAGGCCGGCAGGCCCTGCTTGCAGCGCTTGAGGCAGTGCGCGCGGCGCAGCAGGCCCCCGAAGAGGCGCAGCTCTGGGTGACGCGCGAGGCCGGCGGCGGGCTCGGGCTGCGGCGTCGCGCTGCAGTTGCGGTGGCAGAAGGCCTCGCTGTCGCGTAGCAGGCGGTGCAGCCGCAGGCTGATCTCCAGATAAACCACGCTCTCCGCCCAGTGCTCGCCGCTGTATTGGTCCAGCGCGTGCCGGTAGGCCGACTCGAGCGGCATCAGCTCGTCCCGAGGGAAGCTGCGGAAGCTGTAGCGCTCGTACTGGGCGCGCCCGGAGCGCAGCGCGCAGCCAGCGCACAGCAGCGCCAGCAGTGCCGCAGCCGCCCGGCGCCCCGGCTCCATCGCTCCCGACGGAAGGAAGGAAGGAAGGAAGGAAGGAGGGGTGCGAGAAGGAAAGGAAGCGGGAGGACTGAGCGACGCGGCGAGCCGAATGCTGGGGAGGCGGGGACGCCAGCCTCCGGCCCGCCCCGTCCGGCTGCCCCTCCCCACCCAATCCGGGGGTCCGGGCGAAGCTGCCCGCGCGGAGTGGGTGTCCTGGGGAGGGGCGCTGCCCTCTAGTTCCTGCACGATCTAACCCGTGATCCTGGGCTCCACGGTTAGCTCCTTTATAAAGAGGGCGGTCTGCAAGCCAGGCGCGGCCCTAATGGATCATAGATCAGCGCTGCTTACACTTTAGAATCTCTTAGAGGACTTGTGAAAACGCAGATTCCTGGACCGTGACCCCAGAGTTTCTCATTCAGCAAGTCTGGTTGGGATGGGGGTCTGAGGATCTGCGATTCTAACCAGCACCCTGATGAGACTGATCCTGCGGGTCCACGGCCTACACTTTGATGGCACTGCGACGACCTCATTTCAATGAGAAAGACAATGCATAAACAAAATTAATAAGGATGTCAGTGGCGCTTTGTAAACTGTTAAGCTAATCAAGTTGAAGATGCACACACCTTATGACTGCCATTCCACTCCTCAGAATACGCTGGAGAGGGAATTCCATGGCGGTCCGGTGGTTAGGACTCGGCGCTTTCACTACTGAGGGCGTGGGTTCAATCCCTGGTGGGGGAACTAAGATCCCGGGAGCAGTGCGGTGCGGCCAAAATTTTTTTTAAATAAATAAAAGAATACGCTCGAGAAACTTATATGTGTGCATCAAAAGATGCGGAAAGGGCTTCCTGGTGGCGCGGTGGTTGAGAGTCCGCCTGCCGATGCAGGGGACACAGGTTCGTGCCCCGGTCCGGGAAGATCCCACGTGCCGCGGAGCGGCTAGGCCCATGAGCCATGGCCGCTGAGCCTGCGCGTCCAGAGCCTGTGCTCCGCCACGGGAGAGGCCACAGCAGTGAGAGGCCCGCGTACCGCAAAAAAAAAAAGATGCGGATAGAGGGGCCTCCCTGGTGGTCCAGTGGCTAAGACTCCGTGCGCCCAATGCAGGGAGCCTGGGTTCCATCCCTGGTCAAGGAGCTAGATCCCATATGCTGCGACTGAGAGTTCGCATGCTGCAACTTAAGATCCTGCATGCTGCAACGAAGATCCTGTGGGCCGCAACTAAGACCCGGTGCAGCCAAATAAATAAATTAATTAATATTTTTAAAACAAATAAATAATTTACAGAAAAATTAAAAGGATAGTAGAAACAATTCCTATATAGCCCTCATCCACATTCACAAATTGCTAAGTTATGCCACATTTACTTTCTCTATATTTATCTCTATGCTTTTTTCTGAATCATTTGAGAGTACATTGCATACATGAGGTCACTTCCCCCTTAATCTTTTAGTATTGATATGTATGTCCTAAGAACTAAACTACAGACAATGATCAAATTCAGGAAACTTAGCATTGATGGAGGACTAATCTATATTCCCTATTCCTGTTTTGTCAGCTGTCCTAATAATGTCTTTTTTTTTTTTTTTTTTTTTTTGCGGTACGCGGGCTTCTCACTGGTGTGGCCTCTCCTGTTGCGGAGCACAGGCTCCGGACGCGCAGGCTCAGTGGCCATGGCTCACGGACCTAGCCACTCCACGGCATTTGGGATCTTCCCGGACCGGGGCACGAACCCGTGTCCCCTGCATCGGCAGGCGGACTCTCAACCACTGCGCCACCAGGGAAGCCCCATAATAATGTCTTTTACAGCACTTTATTCCCCTGGGCAGGATGCGATCCAATATCCTGTGTTGAATCTAGCTGTCTCTTCTACTTAGTGTTCTGGAATCTGAACCTTCAGCTTTTCTTGTCATACTATTGACACTGTATAAGAATACAGGCCAAAACAACAATGAGATCCACTACACACCTATTAGAATGGCCAAAATTCAAAATACTGACAACACCAGATGCTGACAAGGATGTAGAACAACAGGAACTCTTCATTCGTTGCTGGTGGGAATACAAAATGGTGCAGCCACTTTGGAAGACAGTGTGGCAGTTTCTTACCAAACTAAGCACACTCTGCCATACCATCCAGCAGTTACATTCATTGATATTTACTGAAATAAATTGAAAACTTATGTCCACACAGAAACCTGCACACAAATATTGATAGCAGCTTTTTACATAATTGCCAAAACTTGGAAGGAAACAAGATGTCCTTCAATAGGCGAATGAATAAATAAACGGTGGTACATCCAGACAATGGAATATTACTCAGCACTAAAAATAAATGAGCTATCAAGCCGCAAAAAAGACATAGAGGAAACAAACGCATTTTACTAACTAAAAGAAGCCAATATAAAAAGGCTATATACTTACTGTATGATTCCAACTATATGGCATTCTGGAAAAGGCAAAATTTTGAAGACAGTAAAAAGATCAGTGGCTGCCAGGTGTTGGGGGGAGAGAGGAATAAACAGGCACAGCACAGAGGATTTTTAGGGCAGTGAGACTATTCCGTGTGATACTATAATGGTGGATAGATGTCATTATACATTTGTCAAAACCCACAGAATGTGAAATGCCAAGAGTGAACCCTAATGTAAGCCATGGATTTTGGGTGATTATGATGTGTCAAAGTAGCCTCATTTGTTGTACTCAATATACCACTCTGGTATGGGATTCTGATAGCGGGGAGGCTGTGTGTATGTAGTGATGGGAGATATGTGGAAAATCTCTGTACCTTTCACTCAGTCTTGCTGCAAACCTACAACTGCTTTAAAAATTAAAGTCTATTTTAAAAAATAACACAGTCCAGTTATTTTATAAAAAGCCCTTCACTTGGGCTTCTCTGATGTTTCCTCATGATTAGATTCAGATTAAGCTCTTTGGACTAGAATACCATCCTTCTCGGCTGTCACAGGAGGAACACACTGTCTTACCTTATCACCTTATCAGTGACATTAATTTTGTTTACCTTGTTAAGGTCGTATCCATTTTCTCCACTTCATTTTTTTTCTTTCGTAATTAATAAGTGTTTTGGCTATGACACAGCAGCACAGTTCCTAATAGCAGAAAGCAGAAATAACCTGTCTAAAAACAGAAGAGTGGATTTTTTTTTTTTAGAGAGAGAGGATGTGTGCAGAGGAAAATATTTTACAGCAGAGGATAATGAAAGAATTACAGCTACACATAACAACACAGTTCAACCTTAAAAAGAAAAAAAGAATGATTCCACTTGTCTAAAAGTTTAAAAATATGCTAAAGTACACAAAATATTATTTAGGAATGCAAGTAATACAGTCTTATTTCATACAAACACGCAGGGTAAAACTGTAATGAAAAACGAGCCATAAACAAAATCTTTGGAGAGTGGTTTCCTGTAAGGCGGAAAGAAGGACATGGAATTGGAAGAGGGTCGCAGGAGGGAGAGGGGATGCAAGTGAATATGGGAACATTCACTGCATCATTTTTTTTATGCCATACATATATTTTAAAGATATTATTTTAGGGCTTCCCTGGTGGCGCAGTGGTTGAGAGTCCGCCTGCCGATGCAGGGGACACGGGTTCATGGTCCGGGAAGATCCCACATGCCTCAGAGCGGCTGGGCCCATGAGCCATGGCCGCTGAGCCTGCGCGTCTGGAGCCTGTGTTCGCAACGGGAGAGGCCACAACAGTGAGAGGCCCGCGTACCAAAAAAAAAAAAAAAAGAATTGGGGAGAGAGTGTGGGGCAGCAAAGGTTAACTGGAATTGCCTTTGAGGAGACGGTCGTGGGTGGGCAGGTGGAGGTGGAGGGAACAGTTGCTTCCCGTGATAATTCAACACAATTTATAAATGGAAGTGAAACCAGACAATGTCTACGGTGGCTGACCCTTGCTGCGGGGGTCTGTTCTGCTTCACTAGAGCTGTGTCCAAGAGTGTCTCCTCCCTAAAGGAGCCAGCGTCCCCCAGGTGACTTTAATGACAAATTCTCTTTCATGAATTTATTCATTCTTTCAATACACTGTTCAGCATCTACCTTATACCAGGTCCTGCCCTTGGCACTGGAATGCAAACATGAATCAGACATATATCCTCGACTGAAAGGAACTTCCAGTCAAGTAGAGATAAGACATCTGTAGTTTTTTCATTTGTTCCATTAACCTATAGTGAACCTATAGGCACTGTTTTAAATAAATATCACCTCTTTCCTAAGGGAACTCAAAGTCTGGAGAAGACATAAGTAAACTTTCAATAACCCACCACCAGAGCTGGAAAGAGTGCTGTGTGGGCCCCAAAGAGAGCTGGGTAACTGTCTTAGTGGGTTCAGGCTGCTATAACAAAATTACCATAGACTGGATAACTTATAAACAGAAATTTATCTGTCACAGTTCTGGAGGCTGAGAAGCCCAAGATCAAGGTGCTGGCAGATTTGTGTCTGGTGAGAACCTGCTCTCTGGTTCATGGATGGCCGTCTTCTCACTGGGTCCTCACAGGATAGAAGGGGCAAGGAAGTTTTCTGGAGTCTCTCTCTTCCTTTTTTCTTTGGCTGGGTAGCTTGCGAGATCTTAGTTTCCTGACCAGGGATTGAACCCAGGCCACGGCAGTGAAAAACACCAAGTCCTAACCACTGGACCACCAGGGAATTCCCTGAAGTCTTTTTTTGGCCACGCATCATGAGGGATCTTAGTTCCCCAACCAGGAATCATACCTGGGCCCCTGCAGTTGTAGAGCAGAGTCCTAACCACTGGACCGCCAGGGAAGTTCCAGGGGTCTCTTTTTTAAAGGCACTAATCCCATTCATGAAGGCCCCGTCCTAATGAACTAATCACCCCAAAGACCTCAAAGACCTCACCTCCAAACACCATCACTTTGGGGATTAAGTTTCAACATATGAATTTGGTGGGTGCTGGGGGTGGGACATAAGCATTCAGTCTATAGCACTAATCTAGTCTGAGTCTGGGAAAGTTTCTTGCAAGAGGCCACTCTTTTTTTCTTTTTTTTAAATTTATTAAATTTATTTATTTTTGGCTGTGTTGGGTCTTCACTGCTGCGCGCAGGCTTTCTCTAGTTGAGGAGAGCAGGGGCTACTCTTCCTTGCGGTGGCTTCTCTTGTTGTGGAGCAGGGGCTCTAGGCACGCAGGCTTCAGTAGTTGCAGCACACAGACTCAATAGTTGTGGCTCGCAGGCTCTACAGCACAGGCTCAGTAGTTGTAGTGCACGGGCTTATTTGCTCTGCGGCATGTGGGATCTTCCCGGACCAGGGCTCGAACCCGTGTCCCCTGCATTGGCGGGTGGATTCTCAACCACTGCGCCACCACGGAAGCCCCAAGAGGCCATTGTTGAACTCCTTTAAAGGGCCTGAAAAAATGGAATAGAAGTTTGCTGGGGGCAAAAATGAACAAAGGAAGAAGATTCTGGGCGAAGAAAACACTACAAAGGAGAAGACAAGTGATGGGACTGGAGGCCAAATAACAGCATAGGAGACCCCTCAGTGTGATCTCCACAAGAACAATGAGAGCCTGGGAATTCCCTGGCGGTCCAGTGGTTATGACTCCATGCTGCCACTGCTGGGGGCCTGGGTTCAATCCTTGGTCAGGGAACTAAGATCCCACAAGCTGTATGGCATGCCCCCTACAAAAAAATAAAATTAATTAATTAATTAAATAAAATAAAGAAATATGAGGGCCTGAGTTAAGGCACAGACCATAAAGGGTCATAACACAGAGAAAGATAAATGTCATAAGTTAGATGTAGGTAGAGCGGTGTGGAAACTGTTAGAAGGAAAAAACTCCTTCAGCTAGTGCAAGCACTGATTACTTCATTACAAAAGAGGTATTAAATCTGGGACTTGAATTGGGAATGAGTTGTGACCTATGGTCCTAAAAGCAAAATCTAAGAGGACCTCCCCAAAACCCACGGTTAGAGAAAGTTCAAGAAATACGTACAGGCAACGGTAGGCTGCAGAGTAATTTCTTCATGTTCAACAAATAATTATCTTATCCTGGGCTAGAAAATAGAGGCTGAGGCAAGGACTAAGTGCTCATTCTTTATTTGGGAGGTAAACCCATGACAGTGGGAGAGACAGGAGAGGCAAAGAGGGAAAGGAAGGATGAGATGCAACACAAAGTAATGTGTTACCACACTGGCTACGGCTTCAGAGCCGCCTTGGCAGGTGGACCCGCTAGACTACGTGGAATGTCTCTGAACAGGCTATATACAGAGAAACCACTCCTTGAAATAGTTGATCCAAGGGAAGAAGGAGAGGCCATTTATTCACTGGCTCTTTTCCTCCTCTGATCTCTGTTGCACTATGGTTCTCTATGGGGGAGTGAACTTTCCTGCCCCTCTGGGTTGCACCACCCAGCCTCTGGCAGCCACGTAGGAAGCATGGTGCTTTGTTCCAGTGAGTGCAGAGGCGTGTAGAGGAGCCAGAAACTCCAGATAGTTGGTTTGGGGCAGCAGATGTGCTGCCAGGGCAGCTGGGTGAAACAGGAAGACTAGAGCTCTGGAGACAGGTGACTAGGGAATCTGAGGCATCACACAAATAATGTTTGATAGAGCAGTCAGAGAGGTTGTGATCAAATTACCACAGAAACTCTCTGACCCAGAAGCTGCAAACTTAAATCTCTCATGGGGCCTGCAGGCCATGTCAAAAGAGCAGTGGACCAGATGGAGATTGTTGCCAACTGGAAGAACCTACCTGCCTAAAGAATGTCCCAGTGCATATCTCTGATCTACTGTTACCCTGGTATGGCCAGACCTTCTGATCTTTGAAGAGAAACTGGAAATCCAGATTATGTAAATTCCCCTGATTAAATATTGACAATTCCATTGATTATATAAAATTTAAGACACCAATGGGCCAACATGGTAACTGTCAAAACAAATAGCCCTTTGGCCATATCTAGTTGTAACCTTCGATTGAGCCAGAAAACTACTGTGATCGTTCAGAGACATGAACCACGGCTGCAGATGTGGATATAAAGACAGAGAGGGCTAAATCCGGGGGCCCAGACAAAGAAGAAACAACAGGCCTAGATCAAACACGAAGGGGAAAAAAACAACACTGCAAAGAAGCAGCTGGGAGACCCTAGGGAAGCAGATGCTTTTGCCAGATAGTGAAGGCAAAAGAAGATAGGAGAGAGAGTGTTTAAAACAAAGTCATTTTTCCCCCCCACTAAGGCCGGCCTCACTTGGGGCATTTGTTTTTAGATCTCAGACTCCTGAAAGGGAGTTCGAGGACATGGTGACAAGGGCATCCTAGTGCTCATGACTATCAAGAGCGATGGGCCAGTCCTGGGACACAGCTGCTAACTTTTATTGGGATTGTGGGGAAACTGTTGCCAATGATTTCACAATTTTATATTTTTATTGTTTCATAACCATATCCATCAGTTGGTTGCACAATTTAACCCCAGGATACAGGTCTTGGGGCTTATTGTAACAGAAAACTCAAAGACTCATGAGAAGCATGAGGAATTGCTGCACATCAGAATTGTCCACATCTGTTGGCAGTAGGCTTTATTATTTATTTTTAAATAACTTTTTATTTTCATATAAGAATTGCTATATGTCCTTTACCTAATTCATCAATTGTTAACATTTTGCCTTATTTGCCCTTATTTGCTCCATAATCACGTACATGTAATAATATGTATATTATGTATAATGTATAATTATATATATAAACATATACATATGATCATTGGGGAGGAAGTTGCAGACATTATACCCCTTTACCCCTAAATGTTTCAGAGTGTATTACCTTTTTGTGTGTGTGTGATTTTTTTTAACAATTTTATTTATTTATTTATTTATTTATTTTTATTTTTGGCTGTGTTGGGTCTTAGTTGCTGCACGTGGTCTTTCTCTAGTTGCAGTGAGCAGGGGCTACTCTTCGTTGTGGTGCACAGGCTTCTCATTGCAGTGGCTTCTCTTGTTGCGGAGCACAGGTTCTAGGCACGCAGGCTTCAGTAGTTGTGGTGCACGGGCTTAGTTGCTCCGCGACATGTGGGATCTTCCTGGACCAGGGATCGAACTCGTGTCCCCTGCATTGGCAGGCAGATTCTTAACCATTGCACCACCAGGGAAGTCCCAGAGTGTATTTCCTAAGAACATAACCACTGTATTGTTATCAAAATTAGAAAATTTAATCTTGATACAATATTATTTTCTAATCCATAGTCTATATTCAACTTTTGTTAATTGTCCCAATAATGTCTCTTGTAGCAACTTTTTTTCCTGGTTCACGATCCAATCTGGGATCATGCACTGCATTTACTTGTCATTTCTTTTTAGTGGAGGCCTTGTTTTTTCCTTGCTTTTAACATCTATCATTTAGTATTCCTAAAACCTATTGCAAATTACAATCATTTTAATAGAACTTTAAAAATATTAGAAATGTAAAGTTAGCTAAATTTTTACACTGAAATACAGATCATAACTGACACTGGGGGACTTACCTGGTGGTCCAGTGGTTAAGACTCTGAGCTTCCAGGGCAGAAGGCTCAGGTTCGTTCCGTGGTCAGGGAACTAAGATCCCACATGCCAAGCGGTGCAGGCCAGAAAAATAAAAAAAAGAAAGAAAAGAAAAGAACTGACACCGGAACCTGAGGAAAGCTCTGTAGGACCACAATGGAAAACAGGTCATTCAAAGGGAGATTGATTCTTGTTCTAAAACTTTATTTATTTATTTTTAATTTTTGTTCGAGTATAGTTGATGTACAATGTTCTGTTAGTTTCTGCTGTACAGCAAAGTGAATCCGTTATACATACACATATATCCACTCTTTTTTTAGATTCTATCCCCATATAGGTAATAACAGTATTGAGTAGAGCTCCCTGTGCTATACAGTAGGTCCTTATTAGTTATCTATTTTATATATAGTAGTGTGCATATGTCAATCCCAATTTATCCTAACTTGTGCAAAGCCCTGTTAGGATAGAAAAACAAAGTTTTTACCTGTTATTGGGTCGCATATGTCTCTTCCCTTCATTGTTCTTAGGCTACTGATGAGGCCTCTGTGCTTCTCAAGCTACCTTTGGTGAAGGATCACTTTTGCTTCTGTGATTATCAGTGCTCTTTCCCATCCTTCAAGGACTGATCTGGTTGTACAAATCTATAACAATAAATTACTAGAAAAAAGAAATAAAAATAGACATAAAATTCACATCTAATTTTTTTATTATTAGATGCAACAGACAAGCTTTCTCAAATTGCTGTAAGTTTCCAAATACCTACTCTGAATTTCTGTACTTACCTTATGTCACTGGTCCTCGGACCACACTTAGAGTAGCACTGGTCTATATCAGAGCATGCCCCATATATAGTTGTGTATGTGGACATCTTTCTACTGAAAATGATTCCCTATGGGGTGATAGCCTTCTCAAGATCACTTCATATTCCCCACAACCTGGAGCAGGAGGTTTACACACCAGCACACACTCTATATGCACACTTGGACAGGAACTATAAGTAAAGTAGGCACAGAAGCATGGCCTTGCAAAAGTAACTCAGGCTCTAATAAACTATAGTGGAAAAGAGTATGAAAAAGAATATATTTTGCTGTACACCGGAAACTAACACAACATTATAAATCAACTATAGTTCAATTAAAAATAAAAATAAAAAATAATTCGGGCTCTAAAGTCAGGCAATGAGGGACTTCCCTGGCTGTCCAGTGGTTAAGACTCCGTGCTACCAGTGCAGGGGCCTCCGGTTTGATCCCTGGTCGGGGAACTAAGATCCCGCAGGCTGCACGGCAAGGCCAAAAAAACCCCCAGAAAGCAACACAAAACAAAAAAAGGACTAAATGGCGAATACCCTTGTAACCACCCTCTAGTTCAAGAAACAAAACTTTGTTGCCCTTCCATGGGGCCCCTCCCAATCTCAAGCCCTCACCCCCACAAGTAACCACTATTCTTGACTTTTATAATCATCGCTCACAGTGTTAAAAACCAGACTAAGTTTTAAAAAGATGCACAAGTTGTAAAAAATAGTGTTAAAGAAAAGAATTATTCTGACACTTGATAAAATGGTAAGGAAGATTTCCTTCAAGACTTTTTTGTAATAAGGGTCAACTCTACTGCCATAGGTGGGGAGGGATGGGTCTCAATTCTAAGTACAGCAAAGATAGCTGGGGATTTACAGCCAGCAGAGAGAAGGGCTTGTTGGTGAAAAATTGTAAGAGGAGATCTCAAGGGATTCTTGCTAAGGGGAGGTCAAGGACTTAGATGTCAAAGGGAGGTGGGGCGGGGATGAGGACCTTGATCAGATAACAAGAATTGGGGGATTGTTCCTAAACTGACTTAGCAGGATTCTTTGCTAAGACTGCACAATGCAGGGCAGGCAAGGACAGGACAGGCACAGAAGGCCGAGGTCCAGGTCTAGAAGAGCTTAAAAGAGTCTCTAGTCAGAGGAGCCTAATTAAAGTTTAGTCTAGGAGTCTGTCAATAGACCGCATAATTTAACCGTAATTTGTTTTTTTGTTTTGTTTTTGGCTGCGCCCTGAGACTTGTGGGACCTTAGTTCCCCCACCAGGGATCAAACCCAGGCCACCGCAGTGAAAGCGCCGAGTCCTAACCACTGGACCACCAGGGAACCCCCTAACCCTACATTTTTATTTTTCAAAACTAAGTTAACAATATAAAAGTCAAAAATATTTAAAATGAGTGAATTTTGTGGAATGTTAATTATAACTCAATAAAGCTGGAAAAATACATATATTTGAAATCGATTTCCCTAAAGGCTCCTTCCTCTGAGAAAGGGGGGATTTTCAGAGAGTTCGGGGAACTAGGTAGGAAAGACAACTTCAGACTCATATCTAGTGGTTAACCAGCGGTCCTGGACACGTTAACTCAAACAGTAGAGACTTCGTTTTCACGAGTGGAAAACTTGGATAAAACTTGTATTTTATGCCCAGTTGATAGATCTGCGGTATCGCAGGGATGTTGAGGGGCTCAAAGGCAAAACTGAAAGATGGGAGGTGTTGCTATTCTTGTCTCTCAAAACCCAACGATGAAATAAAAATTCCGCAGCCCCTGGTGCTTTGAGGGATGGCATTCGGAAAGATTTCGCCACAGTTGAAACACACTTCTAAATGTATCAATAACCTGGAACAGTGGTTCTCAAACTTTAGCGTGCATCGGAACTACCTGGAGGGTTTGTAAAAATACAGGTTTCTGGATCCCACCCCTAGAATTTCTTGGGCCAGGACCTGCTATTTCCATTTCTAACACGTACCAGATACAGGATTGGTCTAGGGAACCACACTTTGCAGGCCCCTGGTTTAGTCTTCCGGACAGCCCCGTGGGCAGGGCTGAGAGTCCATCTAGTCCACTTAGGTTTATCTGGCCTCAACTTCCCTCTTCTGTCCTGTCAAGGGAGCCAGGGAGCAAGGAGACCCCTGTTAAAGTCCAACCCCGAGGCGCGTTATCAAGCTGTTGACAGCCAGGCCTCCTGAGGGCCTTTGCAAAAGGCCCCTCCCTCCGGCGGAGCCCTGCCAGTCAGTGCCAAATAACACCATCCTGCTGTCACGCGGCAGCGCTTGGCCCCAGGCTCCCGCCTCCCTGGGTTCCTGGCTCGGCGGCCGCTGGGCGGGGCGCGGGGCGGAGCCGGCGCGGGGCGGTGCCAGGCCGCGGGTCCTCAGTCAAGTGACACCCGGCGGCTGCCCGGGCGCTGACAGTGGAGCCAGGAGGCCGGAGGGTGGATATGCCGGGGGTCGTTCGCATCCTCTCCCTGCTGCTGGTGCCGCTGCTGCTGGGCTCTGCGCGTGGCTTGCACGTAAGTTCACAGGACCCCCGCGCAGGAATGATGGATAGGGGACAGGCTGGCGGGGGACCGGGCTGGTGCTGCGGCCACCTGGGGTCCCAAAGGACGGAGGTCCTGGGACCCCAAGGCGCGCCCGGGCCCGCAAGGCAACGGGGGGAGCTCAGGCAGTGGGCTGAGCCGGCAGAGGGCCGGCCGGGCGGGGCGAGCTTCCTTACCGGTAGCTCTGTCGCTCGTGTGTTCCGCCCCTGCCGCCTCTTTTCGCTGGGACCTACTTCCTTATTGGTGCAATGAGGGGCTGAGATGAGGTGCTTTCCAGCTTTGCGGGTTTCCGGCAGGGGGATTCCAAGTAGCGCGCGTTCTTGGAGGGCGCCTTGGGCTCTGTTTGCTTGGCGCGCCCTTCCTTGCCAGCGCTCTGCGGAGCGCTCCGGAAGGAGAAAAATGGGGTCAAGAGAGGCCCCCGCAATGGGAACATTGGATTAATTACCTTCGAGGTGGTCTCTTTTCGGACATCTCGTGCCCTTCTCGGCCCTTCCCGCCGCCTACTTTTTAAGGCTTGGATTTTCCAAACCTTTAGGGTTTGGCGGTGGGCAAGAGGCAGGCTGCAGGTAGCCACCAGCGTTGCTGGAGGGAGGTCTGGCGGGACGAGGTGCTGGGCGGTGCGGGGCGTGCACGATTGCGGGAGAACTACAGCCTCAGTCCACCCGGCAGAGCTAAGGCAGGGGCCGAGGGAACTCCGAATCGCTCCTGGGAAGGTCAGCATCACGGCCTTGGAAAGGTGGGGTGGATCTGAGGGGAGAGGGACCGGGGGATTTAAACGGGCGCCTGTCTCTCTGCACGTTCAGGGAACCAACTTTGGTTTCTCCAGAGTTCGGGTGGGCTGAGTCTGGGACTTGTTTTATAAGTGGAAAATGGTGAACTTTGACTTGCAAATTACACCTTTGATAAAAGGCTTTCAGTAAAGTACGTAGGGCAGGGGAAAAAAATATATATATATATATATTTTTAATTTTAATTTATCTGTCTTAAACCGAGGTTGAGAATCTTATTTGGAAAACAACTGCTGAAAATATTTTCATTTTGGATTCTTCTTGGGAAAAGGTCACCTCAAATGACTATTTGCTAACCTTTGTCTACCTGGGTCTGTGCTTCCCCTGCCCCAGTTTTTTGTCTGGGAGCCCTGGAGTGGGAACTAGCCAGCCATGAGAGCCACAAGAGAACAGTTCAAGGATTCAGTGGCAGAGAAAGATGGGGAGATGGCAGATCTTAACCGATGTCTAGGAGGGTTGTGAGATGGGAGGGATAAGGATTTATGGAGGAGGAGCTGGGGGACAGGGCAGCCTGCCATGTCGTGGTCGCTCATTATCCTTGTGCAGCATCATTCACAGGGGCTGCCCTGTGACTGCCAGGAGGCCGTCTTCACCCCAGGAATCCTTATGTTAGGTGTCTAGGTGTCCCTCCTGGGCCTAGAGCTGGAAAAGATACCAGCCAACTAGCTTTCCATGATTTCCTTCTTACATTTATTTACAACAGCGGTTCTCAAACATTAACTGTCCTAGAAGTTAAAACCGAACATTTAAAAGTATTTATTAACTTACTTAAGAAATCGTAAAATCGTTATATGTTAATAAACTTTATATATTTCTTGAAAAATAATAATTTCTTCCCAAATTGTAGGGCGAAGAGTGACATTGTACATTTTTGCAAATCTCTTTCATGTCTGTCTTAATAGATGATAGTTGGATTCTCATAGCTACTTCTGCATTCATTCTCGCTATATCACATGTCATGTAGCCTCTGGAAAACTTCACTGTACACTCATGAGAGAATGGTTATGGCTTAGTCCTGTTTTGTTTTGGTTTTTTTTGCGGTACCTGGGCCTCTCACTGCCGTGGCCTCTCCCGCTGCGGAGCACAGGCTCCGGACGCTCAGGCTCAGCGGCCATGGCTCACGGGCCCAGCCGCTCCGCGGCATGTGGGATCCTCCCAGACCGGGGCTCGAACCCGCGTCCCCTGCATCGGCAGGCAGACTCCCAACCACTGCGCCACCAGGGAAGCCCCTTAGTACTGTTTTTGAAAATAGTTTTGACTTAATGGACCCCCCGAAAGGGTCTCCCTGGACCACACTTTGAGAACCGCTGGTTTAGAATAATGTTTTTGTTATTATAAAAGTTCACACGCATTATGGAAATACCTGAAACATACAGAAAACGGTAAGAAAATGAAACTGCCCATCCTGTTATAATCCAGCGTGTTTGTATTTCAATAATAAAATGTAGCAACTGACTGGTATTTGAGTGGCTTGGATTCAGGATGGGTTGGGCAGGTGTAAGTGGCCTTCAGGTTTTGACTGGGGACAAGGAAGCTCTCATATCCCACAAAGCTGACGCCGGTTCCTGGTTGCAGGCGGAGCTGACCTGGAAACCTGTCCTTGGCCACTGTCCTATCTAAGGAGCTCACCTTCCAGAGCCCGCCTGCACAGAACTGGCAGGGGACCCTCTTAGGAGCAGAGGTGATGGCGATCTTCAGGCAGCTGTCCCTGGGCGCAAAGGCCGCCCTGGCAGCCGGCACTGTCTTCGTGTCCATGGTCATCTCCCGCTCCTACCTGGCGGAGAGCCTCGAGCTCAGGGCCTGGCGGTGGCTGTTCCGCCTGCAGCTCGCCCTGTTTGCCAACTCGCTCATGCTCCTCGGTTCCCTCTACATCTGGCGAAGCACCGTCAGCAACCTCAGCCACTCCCCTGCTGCAGAGTCGGCCTGTTTCCAGCTTTGGAAGTTGGCCGTTGTGGCCTTCCTGGCCCTGGCCCATTCCAGTTTCTTCACCATGATCTTTCTAGTGGCCGAGGAGCCCTATCTCTTTTCCCTGACGGCCTACTCCTGCCTTGGGGCATACATCATCATGGTCTGCTTCCTCTGTACCCTCAGTGGCATGGAGCAGGCCTACCAGCTCCTGGCCTTGCGTGCCGGCAGGGTGGTGGGCAGCCTTGACAAGACAAGGAAGCTGGCACTCAGGCCAGCGCTGGCGGTGCTGGTGTCCGCCGTGCTCAGTGTGGTAGGGCTGCTGAACGCTGCCCAGCCCCCGGCTGTGAAAACTGTGGAGGTGCCCATCCATTGGCTGCCCGCCTCCATGGACAACCTCAAGATCGCGCTGCTCTCCGACATCCACTTGGGCCCCACGGTGGGCAGGACCAAGATGGAGATGTTCGTGAAGATGGTGAACACGCTGGAACCGGATGTCACAGTGATTGTGGGTGACCTGTGTGATGCCGAAGCCTCTGTCCTCCGGACAGCCGTCGCTCCTCTGGGCCAGCTTCGCTCACGCCTCGGCACCTACTTTGTCACGGGGAATCACGAGTACTACACATCAGATGTCAGCAACTGGTTTGCGCTGCTGGAATCCCTGAACGTCACGCCCCTTCACAATCAGAACGTGAAGATTTCTGCCACCCGGGCCCAGCCTGGCGGGGGTGAGGATGATGACTGGATCTGCTTGGCCGGGGTGGACGACATCGAAGCAGACATCCTGCACTACTCTGGCCACGGCATGGATCTCAAGAAGGCTCTGGGGGGCTGCAGCCCGGACCACACCACCATCTTGCTAGCTCATCAGCCCCTGGCTGCCAAGAGAGCTCTCCAGGCTCGGCCAGATATCAACTTGATCCTTTCTGGGCACACTCACGCTGGGCAGATCTTTCCCTTGAATGTGGCAGCCTATCTCCTGAACCCCTTCTTTGCTGGTCTGTACCAAGTGGCCCAGACTACATTTGTTTATGTGAGCCCAGGCACGGCCTACTATGGGATACCCATGCGACTGGGCAGCAGGGCGGAGATTACAGAGCTCGTCCTGCAGCGGGTTCCCTGAACCCACCCCTGCCCCGTGCGCCTCCTCATTGCCCTTGCCCTCCATCCCCGATCCTCTGCAGACCAGGCTGCCTGCTTTATCCCCTCCAGTCTCTCCTGCCAGCACACGCTTGTCACAAGACCGGCTTGCACCGTGATCAGTGGTGGGGCTGCCTGTTAACTCTGTAGGTGGCCATCTGCTTCTTTCTGTGCATTTGTGAGGCCACTAAAGTCACATGTGTAGGAACAGGCATCTATTTTCCAGATGATGTGGAGTAAGCCCTCCTCCTCTGCAGAACTCATGGGGATGAACTGAACCAGGGGGTTGCTTGAAGGGGATGCCTGTGGAAAGTGGAGTAGGGAGGGGGCTCTTGGTATTTTAAAAGCCTGTTTAGGACTTAAGCAGTTTTCAAAATCATTGATCCAGAGCTTTCTGGGGAAGGGGCAGTGTGGCTAGGTAATCTGGGAGAACTGGCGAGATGGAGGCCCCTCTGGCTGCTGGAGAAGAAGCTTTTCTTTTCCCCTTTGGTTCTATCAGAGTCCCCTTTACTGAGAGCATCAGCCAAGTCGGCTGGAATATAGGCTCATCCTGTTCCGGGCCTTGAGTGATGCTGTCTAATTGGCTGTGCTCCTGGGCCTTTGGGGTTGGGGGTGGGGCAGAAGGATGGGAACACTGGTCCGTGAATGAAGGTCAGAGTGCCGCTGCCTAGGAATTCAGGGGGTGTTTGCCAAACTTGGCTCCTTTTATACAACACCTGGATGAGGTGATTAGGGACAGGCGACTTTCCCCAACTGAGAGATGAGGGAACCGAGGCAAAGGGAGGTAGAGCACTGGCGGCAGCACAAGGGTTATGGGAGATTCTGGCTGGAAGCCAGGTTTTCTGCCTCCCAAGACCAGTGTTCTTCCCACTGCCTGATGGTAAGTAGCTGTACCCTTACAGGTGAGGATAGGGTTCAAACACAAGTAACATTGTAACGAGAACAAGCAAGGGCCTATAACCTGATGCCCTTTTGAAGTGGTCTGCTTGAGGCTGATTTCAGTTCATGGTAACTACGTGAGCAGGACCCGGAAGGGGGTCGGCCAGTTTCAGGGTAGGGTGGCTGTTACACTGGAGGGACAGTCAGGAAACTGGAGTGCACACCCCCCACCCCAGGTTTGGGTCAGAAACGGAGGTTCGCTCTCTACCGGTAGGGAGGTTGAGGCTTGCATGGGGAGTGGCAGGGCACTGAGCTCCTGCGGGCCCCAAGGCCTTCCCTTCGTGGGACCCCTGGCTCTGGGATGCTGGGCTGTCCTTCCTGCTGGTGGCTCACTGCCCCCTTCCCCCCCACCAGCCTGACCCCATCAGCGCTGTCCTAGCGCTCTGGCCACAGAACCAGACGGCCATCCCTAAGCTGGACCCTCAGAAAAAGAGGCAGGGGTTACCGTGTCTGGAGCAGCCCCAGCGTCGCTGGCCGGCCTCTGTGCCAGAGGTAGGATACCCTTTGACCCTGGGGTAGCAATAAGGCCTGATAGACAAGGCCTCACTGAGAATCTTTCTGCGACAGGGAACTCTGACTGGAGGGGCTCACCCTCCTGCTTTCTTGTCAGGCAGCATCGGGCAAATGACCTCACTGAGCCTCGGTTTCCCTCACCCTGAAATGGGGATAATTATCGTATCTACCTCAAGATTGTTTTGCAGGGAGGGTATTAAGACATGGCGCAGAAGTTGCTTGTAGCTCAGTCACAAGGAAGCAGTTGATGTTGCTAATTTTTAAACATCCCATGGGGCCTGCAAAGGGGCTGTGTTGGTCACAGGTGCACGGAGAATTTATGGAGCAGCCAGTCCTGGGAAACAGGAGTGGGTCCCATGCCGCCTGCCGCTGGGGCCCAGTGATTTGTCACAGCAGCAACTGCTGGGGTTGCTTTCCTCTGTCTCTTGCCTGTGTTATTGTCTCCCTGTGCGCACTCAGCCTGGCCAGGGCAAGTCTCTCCATTTTCCCCCTTGTCCTCTTGGTTAGCGGAACCCTGGGGGCTCCTGGAGACCACCTTTCTTGTTTCCAGGCAACCAAAGTATTGACAGCGGGTCTTCCAGTCGAGTTTAAAATGTATCTTTGAGTTGAGATTTCAGTGGTTTCCTTATTATTTACCCCCTCGTGTTTAATCATCCTTACAGCCAGGAATAAGTTTGGAGAAAAACTTATCCAGAACCAAGGAAAGGACCCTGGAGAGGCTTTCTTTTAACACATTTTGCGGGTGCTGGGGTTATAGGAGGGGGAAGTGCTTTGCCAAGGGCAGCGCCCAGCTCAGCTCAAGTTTCCTGACTGCATTCTTGGTGGCATCACTCAACCTTGCCACCTCAGGAAGGTCACTCTTCCAGACCCTCTCACATTCTCGTGCCCTGACCCCGGTTGGGATCACCCCCAGTCTACACTAGTTCTGCCATTTGTCTTCCACCTTGTGTGTCTCCTGCTCTACCAAGTATTATTTCACTGGTTTCTTGATTTGGGATCTTTCTCATCAGTGCCCTGAGCTGGATGGAATTCACTTCCATCAGTCCTGCTTTTCATCTTGCACCTTCTTGTCTCTTCTCTTTCCCCGAGCATTTTTCAGTCTTTCAGCATTTTTCAGTCTTGAGCACCTGTCTGTCATCCCTGCTCTGAAGTCCTTGCTTGACTGATTCCTCTCTTAACAGAAACAAGACAGGTCCATCTTCTGTGCCCAAGGAATAGTCAGCAGCACCTTCTCACACTTGGTTTGTGTCCCATGACGTGGTGGAAGTTTTCCCAGCACAAATTTCTCCAATTGTGTCCAGATATGGTCCTGGTGGGCTGCTCTCCACGGCCCCCTTGGTACCTCTGTTCCCTGTTCTTCACTCATTTACCTTCTTTGATTTGTTTATTTATTGCTGGGGGAGGTGGTGAGAAACATTTACTTGAAGCTTGAAAATGCTTTCAATTTCATTCTAGTTTCTTTTTAAAAATCTGTTAAATGCAAGTTAAAATGAAACATAAAGCTTTCTAAAAATTAACTATAGGGCTTCCCTGGTGGCGCAGTGGTTGAGAGTCCGCCTGCCGATGTGGGGGACACGGGTTCGTGCCCCGGTTCAGGAAGATCCCACATGCCGCGGAGCGGCTGGGGCCGTGAGCCACGGCCGCTGAGCCTGCGCGTCTGGAGCCTGTGCTCCGCAATGGGAGAGGCCACAACAGTGAGAGGCCCGTGTAGCACAAAAAAAAAAAAAAAAAAATTAACTATAGCCTGTGTACTGGGATACTATATATACATTTTTTTTTTTAATTTTTATGTATTTATTTTGGCTGTGTTGGGTCTTCGTTTCTGTGTGAGGGCTTTCTCTAGCTGCGGCAAGCGGGGGCCACTCTTCATCGCGGTGCACAGGCCTCTCACTATCGCGGCCTCTCTTGTTGCGGAGCGCAGGCTCAGTAGTTGTGGCTCACGGGCCTAGTTGCTCCGCGGCATGTGGGATCTTCCCAGACCAGGGCTCAAACCCGTGTCCCCTGCATTGGCAGGCAGATTCTCAACCACTGCACCACCAGGGAAGCCCTGGGATACTATTGTTGTAAAACCTCAATACATTAATCCTACTGCCATTCATTCCAAACATCCATCCATCCGACCATCCTTTTTTCCCCTTGTTTGTTCTTTTTAAAAGCTTTTTATTGTGAAAACTTGGAAGTATTCACAAACTAGGGAGAGCAGCAACAGAATCCCCATCACCCAGCTTCAACATTTGTGACTATTCTACTGTTCCTTCTCATCTACCCCAGCCCTTCACTCTTTCTTTTTTGTCAGGAGTATATTAAGGCAAATCTTAGAAAATATAATTTCACCCCCAAATGCTTCAGTATGAATCCTTTTTTAAAAAGCATATCCATAATGCTGTTATAGCTGATGAAATTCACAGTAATTCTTTAATATCATCTTATACCTAGTTAGGAGACTTGGGGCTAGAAGTTAGGTTTTCTACCTCTTAATAAAAGTATTTTTTCCACTGTCTGAGGATTAGGTGGCTGTATCTATTACAAGTAACTTTAGGATTCAAATGCAGTTAACTGTGTAAAGAGTTAGTTTTCAGTTTTTCCGATTATCTCAATTGTCTTGTGTGTGTGTGATAGAAAAACACATAGTGTGGAATTTATCATCTTAGTGATTTTTAAGTGTACAGTTCAATGGCGTTAAGTGTATTCACATTGATGTACAACAGATCTCCAGAGCTTTTTCATCTTGCAAATGTAAAACTCTATACCCATTAAACAACAACTCCCCTACCCACCCCCAGCCTCTGGTAACCACTACTTTACATTCTGTTTCTATGAATCTGACTACTCTGGGTACTTCATATAAGTGGAATTATATATTATTTGTCTCTTGTGGCTGGATTATTTCACTTAGCATAATGTCCTCAGTGTTCATCCCCACTGTAGCATGTGACAAGACTTCCTTTTTAAGGATGAATGATATTCCATTGCATGTATATACCACAGTTTGTTCATTCATCAGTGGACATTTGGGTTGCTTTCACCTCTTGCCTGTTGTGAATAGTGCTGCTGTGAACATGGGTGTGCAAATATCTCTTTGAGACCCTGCTTTCTATTCTTTTGGATATATACCCAGAAGTGGGATTGCTGGATCATATAGTAGTTCTATTTTTCATTTTTTGAGGAAACTCTATACTGTTTTCCATAGCAGTTGGACCACTTTATAATCCCATCAGCAGTACACAAGTGTTCCAGTTTGTCTATATCCTCACCAAATCTTATCTTCCATTTTTTTGTTTGTTTTAATAAATTTATTTATTTATTTATTTATTTATTTATGGCTACACTGGGTCGCTGCTCTGCGTGGGCTTTCTCTTGTTGTGGCGAGCGGTGGCTACTCTTCGTTGCGGTGCACGGGCTTCTCATTGCAGTGGCTTCTCTTGTTGCGAGCATGGGCTCTAGGCACGCAGCTCAGTAGTTGTGGCTCGCGGGCTGTAGAGCACAGGCTCAGTAGTTCTGGTGCACAGGCTTAGTTGCTCCGTGGCATGTGGGATCTTCCTGGACTGGGGATCAAACCCGTGTCCCCTGTATTGACAGGCAGATTCTTTTTCTTTTTTTTAAATTTATTTTTGGCTGCATTGGGTCTTTGTTGCTGTGCACGGGCTTTCTCTAGTTGCGGCGAGTGGGGCTTCTCTTGTTGCGGAGCATGGGCTCTAGGCGCTCAGGCTTCAGTAGTTGTGGCACGCGGGCTCAGTAGTTGTGGTTCCCAGGCTCTATAGCACAGGCTCAGTAGTTGTGGCACATGGGCTTAGTTGCTCCGCGGCATGTGGGATCTTCCCAGACTGGGGCTTGAACCCATGTCCCCTGCGTTGGCAGGCAGATTCTTAACCACTGCGCCACCAGGGAAGTCCCTGTTTGTTTGTTTTTGATAGTGGTGTGAGATGATAACTTATTGTGGTGTTGATTTGCATTTCTCTGATGATTGGTAATGTTGAGCATCTTTTCATAGGCTTGTTGGCTATTTGTATACCATCTTTGGAAGAATGTCTATTCAGGTCTTTTGCCCATTTTAAAATCATATTTGATTTTTTTGTTGTTGAGTTGTAGGTCTTTATTATTCTGGATATTAACCGCTTATCAGATATATGATTTGCAATTATTATCTCCCATTCCATAGATTGACTTTTCACTGTATTGATTGTATCCCTTGATGCGAAAAAGTTAAGTTTGATGTTCCATTTGTCTATTTTTGCTTTTGTTGCCAGTGCTTTTGGTGTCATAACCAAGCAGTCACTGCCAACCAAGCCCAATATCATAAAGCTTTCCCCCTATGTTTTCTTCGAGGAGTTTTAAATTTGGGGTTTTATGTTTCGGTCTTTGATCCATTTTGAGTTATTTTTGTATATGGTGTAAATTAAGGATCCAACTTCATTCTTCTGCATGTGGATATCCAGTTTTCCCAACACTTTTTGTTTAAGAGACTGTCCTTTCCCCATTGAGTGGTCTTGGCACCCTCACTGATGACCATGTGAACATTTGTGTGACAGTTTATTTTCAGGCCCCTCTATTCTATTCTATTGGTGTATTTGTCTGTCTTTATATCAGGAACTCATTGTTTTTTATTACAGTAGTTTTGAAATCAGGAAGTGTGAGTCTCCCAACTTTGTTCTTCTTTTCCAAAATTGTTTTAGCTATTGGGGGTTCCTTGAAATTCTGTATGAATTTTAGGATGAATTTTTCTATTTCTGCAAAGAATGCTGTTGGGTTTCTGATAGAGATTACATTGACTCTATAGATCACATTGGGTAATATGGACATCTTAACAATACTAAGTATTTCGATCCATTAACATGGGATGTCTTTCCATTTATCTGTGTCTTTTAAAATCTCAGCAGTGTTTTGTAGTTTTCAGTGTATGAGTGTTTCACCTCCTCGGTTAGGTTTATTCCCAAGTATTTTATTCTCTTTGATGCTATTATAATTGGAATTGCTTAATTCCCTTTTTGGATTGTTCATTGTCAGTGTATAGAAATGCAACTGATTTTTGTATGTTGATTTTGTATCCTGCAACTTTGTTGAATTCATTTATTAGTTCTAACAATTTTGCGTGTGTGTGTATGTGTGAAATCTTTAGGGTGTTCTACATATAAGATCATGTCTGTGAATAGAGGTAATTTTACTTCTTCCTTTCAAATTGAATGTCTTTTGTTTCTTTTTCTTGCTTGTTGCTCTGGCTAGGACTCCCAACAGTATGTTGAATAGAAGTGGTGAGAGCGAGCATCCATGCCTTGTTCCAGATCATGGAAGAAAAGCTTGCAATCTTTCACATCGAGTATGATGTTAACTATTGGTTTTCGTATACGGCCTTCATTGTGTTGAGGTAATTTTCTTCAATTCATAGTTTGTTAAGTGTTTTATCGTAAAAAGTTGTGGAATCTTACCAAATAAATTTCTGCCTCAATTGAAATGATCATGGTTTTGTCCTTCATTCTGTTAATGTGTGTTCCATTGATTGATTTTCATATGTTGAATCATTCTTGCATTCTGAATCTCACTTGGTCATGATGTATAATCCTCTTAAAGAGCTCTTGAGGGAATTCCCTGGTGCTCTAGTGGTTAGGACTCGGTGCTTTTACTGCCAAGGGCGCGGGTTCCATCCCTTGTCAGGGAACTAAGATCCCACAAGCCATGTAGCGTGGCCAAAAAAAAAAAAAAAAAATTGTTGAATTTAGTTTGCTGATATTTGTTGAGGATTTCTGCATCAATATTAATCAGGAATATTGATATTGGCTTGCAGTTTTCTTTTTTTGTTATGTCCTGTCTAGTGTTGGTGTTAGGGTTATGTTGTTCTCATAGGATGAGCTTACAAGTGTTCCCTCCTTTTTAATTTTTTGGAAGAGTTTCAGGAGGATTGGTGTTAATTCTTCTTTAAATGTTTGGTAGAATTCTCTAGCTGAAGCCATCTGATCCTTTGTTTTTCTTTGAGATTTTTCAATGACTGATTCTATCTTACTAGTTATTGGTTTGTGCAATTTTCTATTTTTTCATGATTCGGTCTTGGTAGGTTGTATGTTTCTAGACATTTATCTTTCTTTAGGTTTCGCAATTTATAGGTATACAATTGTTCATAGTAGTCTCATAATCCTTTTTGTGTGTGTGTGTGCCATCAGTTGTAGTATCTTCTCTTTCATTTCTGATTTTGAGGCTTCTTTCTTTTTTTCTTAGTTAATCTAGCTAAAGATTTATCAGTTTTGTTGATCTTTTCAAAAAATGAACTCTTGGGATTCCATGGTGGCGCAGCGGTTGAGAGTCCGCCTGCCGATGCAGGGGACACGGGTTCATGCCCCGGTCCAGGAAGATCCCACATGCCGCGGAGCGGCTGGGCCCGTTAGCCATGACCGCTGAGCCTGCGCGTCCGGAGCCTGTGCTCCGTCCGCAAAGGGAGAGGCCACAACAGTGAGAGGCCCGCATTACCAAAAAAAAAAAAAAAAAAAAAAAGAACTCCTACTTTCATTGATTTTTTTTTTTATATTCTCTATTTCACTTAATCCCTGCTCTAATTTTCATTATTTCCTCCCTTCTGCTAGCTTTAGTTTTTTTCTTTGATTTCTTGAGGAATTGTGTCACTTTACAGTTCTTTTGTTTGAATCAGGATCTAAAAACAAGGTCCATATATTGTATGTGATATATTTCTTAAGTCTCTCTAAGTCTATAAGATACCCTCTCTTCTTATTTTGTGCCATTTATTTGTTAAAGTTATCTGGATATTATATCTTGGTATTTCCTACATTTTGGATTTGTGGTGGTGTTTGACATGTACTATCCTTCATATTTTCTGTAAACTGGTAGAGGTGGACATCTATTAAAGTTAGAGCTAGAAGCTAGACAGATTCACGTTCAACTTTTCTCCTTTTTTGGTAGGAAAACTTCATTGCTTTCAGTGATGCTGAGATTGACCAGGTGTTGTCAGCTTGGCTCCTCCACTAGAAGGTTCCACATCATCTTTTCATCTAATGTTTCAGCAGTCATTGATGATTGTTGCCTAAAGTCATTAGTCCAGTAGGGATTGTAAAATGGTGATTTTTTTTTTAAGTTTGATACATTTAATACAGAATTTAGCAGGCCAGAGTACTAAATAGACTTTCTGGGAGTATTTAGTTGGCTTTTATCTATTCAAGAGACAATGGAAACTTCTTTTACCTCAGTTCTGAATTTTGAAGGAGTTTTTGTGGAGCTTAGAAGTATAATCCTGGGAATTCACTGGTGGTCTAGTGGTTAGGACGCTGCACTCTTGCTGCCGAGGGCCTGGGTTCAATCCCTGGTCAAGGAGCTAAGATCCCACAAGCCGCATGGTGCGGCCAAAAAAAAAAAAAGAAAAAGAAGTGTAATTCTGCCTTCAGCCCCCAAAACGATGATTTTTAATCTCATTTCTTCTGCATTTACTAGCTGTGGTTCTTCTACAAAGAATTCTCTTCATCAATTGTTTGGTTATTCTGAAAAAGTCTGTACCAAAGGCAAGACGGATGCTGGATTCTTCCTCTTTATTCATTAGTTTTCAGAATAATTAGTTGATAGCCCAGCAGACTTCAGGGATGACCAATAAGCTTTTCTTTTAGGTGGGAGGGAGTATTATGAATTTGGCTATTTTTGCATATCTGACGTGTTTCAATCTAACGAAATGATAAATCTTTTAATGCTCAAAATATCCCATTTTCAGCCAGTTGGAGCTCCTTCAAATTGGCTTCTGTGTCATTTTGTGTGGCCCTAATAGTTGTTGATTGTTTTAGGCTTATTTTGTATATATTCTGCCCCAGACTTGGATTAAGTGATTTCTTAAGGAGCCCTGGTTCCTTTTTGTGGGAAATATTTAGAGACCATAATTTAAGTGCTAGAGGAGCTAAGTGCTACTGGCTAGTGTCATTTCTCAGCTGTTTCTGTGGCTATTGCTGGGAAATAAATATTTTTTTAGAAAGAGAAAAAATTTTAAGTTACATTAGTTTTTAGAGCAGTTTTAGGTTCATAGCAAAATTGAGTGGACAGTACAGAGATTTCCTGATTGCAGGACTTTTACTTAACTTTCTTTGATTTTATGTTTGTTTCTATTTTATACTGAAATGTTTGGTTCCTGACAACCCGATGTAATTGCTTATTTATCCTATTATGTATTTTATAGATTCAGAATAGTAATGAAATATTATTAATAGGATGAAATCTACCGGATGCAGGTTTATTTGTTTTAATGCAGTTCAAGATGTATTTTTATCCTTAGTCTAAATATAGTCAAAATACTATTTCAAATTCACTTGAAATGATTCCTTCCTCTGTGGACAGTTAGGTCTGTTTTTCACTTTTAAGAATTATTTTATATTTTTAAATTTATTTTTTTAAAACTGTGTACTTAACTTTTCTCTGAGATGACGGAGCAGAATTAAATCTGTAAATGTCTGTGAGTCCTGGAGGATAGGGAACTGATCCTCAACTCATTTCTCCTCCATTCTGCCATTTCCCCTTCCTCTTCCATTGAAATTTGCACTCTTTATCCACAGTCTTTTGGAATGCTGAACAAAAATCTTCTTGGAACAAGACAGGAATAAGTAAATAAACTTAATAAATCTATAAGCCATGGCAGATCATTCACAAATTCCTCCAGATCCATATTGATTATCACCATTCATTCCGTGGGGTGGTTTTTCTTCTACAGCCTGTCTGATGTAATGGTGCTTCCATGACATTTGATGTTTGAAAGTCTCTAGCTCTGGCATTATCAATGTGTGTTTTATAGTCGTCTGCAATATTCCTTCCCTTTCTCTTTGCTCTGTGAACTGAGGGATCTGGGACGCCCATGTGTGTAAACACCCCTCCACCCCTGTCTTCTCCCCTTCTCTTAATCCCTTTTCCCTTAACACTAGGGTGCTAGCAGCCTGGGATGGTTGGGTTTCTGTCACCCTGGAGCTGAGCAGCTCATGTCAGGAATTCTCCAGGCTCTTGGGCCTCTGGGGTGAGTTGAGAAGGTATGTAGGGTGCTGGGGTTGGAGATCCATGGACTAGGTGCTTACCTGAGTTATTATGAGAGACTTGAAGACATTAGCATCTTCACGTAATCGGCATGACACATAACCTGGGATAGCACTGAGCTCCTTTTATTTCTTTATTCAGGTTGAGGAATGTGCACAAATAATGCAAATATAATTAATTTTAGTTCTGAGGATTAGGCAACTTGAGGCATGTTCACATTACCTGGTGATGTAAATACCAATGTTACATTGAATTTTTTTTAAAGAAAGGCTTATTCACCACTGAAATAATCTCAACAGCATCATTAACTTTAAACATGTTGTATCGGACAGTATTAGTTACCTGATATGTATTTGGTCTGGGGTTATTTCATTTGTACTGTGGTCTTTTTTCTCCAGTGTTATATGCATTATGTATAATACATTGGTTGGGGGTGGGGGCACAGCTTGGAAAGGTGTGGGCTTTGACTTGCTTGGAATTGCTTTTTATTCTGTAAGTTCTGTGACCTCATGCACTGTAAATATTGATGCTACCACACCCGAGCACATGTGAAATAAAACTGTGGCTCTTCAGTATTTGGTTCCAATGCGAATTAATTAAAAAGGGGTTGGGGAAGTAGGTGTCCAGTAGTTAAGAATCCGCCTGCCAATGCAGAGGACACGGGTTCCATCCCTGGTTGGGGAAGATCCCACATGCCATGGAGCAACTAAGCCCGTGCACCACAATTACTGAGACTGTGCTCTAGAGCCCGCGAGCCACAACTACTGAGCCTGCGAGCCACAGTTACTGAGCCCGTGTGCCACAAATACTGAAACCCGTGTGCCTAGAGCCTGCACTGCGCAACAAGAGAAGCCACCGCAATGAGAAGCCCGCACACTGCAATGGAGAGTAGCCCCCACTCGCCGCAACTGGAGAAAGCCCGCGTGCAGCAGCGAAGACCCAGCGCAGCCAAAAAAAAAGGGGGTGGAATTTGCACACAGGGAAAATTTTCCATTATATGTATTTGGGGGTAATAAACTCTGAAGGCAGCTTTCCCTCTTTTCTCCTCCCCCCACATTTCTCGATGGCCCTACTTCCATCAGTGGTGCCACAGCTCAGAGATTAAGGAAGCTGACTCTTTTAGGCTGGGTCCTCTCAGGTCCTTCAACATTGAAAGGGGTCACTTTGGAGCCATGAAGTGGATTTTCCCTGTTTACCTTGGCCCTGACAGTCACCAGTTAGAGGCTGTCTCTTAGGTGATGCTGCTTCTGCATCTGTCTGTATCATCCCCTCTGCTGCTTTTCTAAGCTTCCGTTTCAGAGACTTGTCACTGCTCCCCAGGTCCAAATAACATGCTGTTGTTTGTATATCAGACCAGTGTGACAGCTCAGGGAGTGTCCTGACAGTCGAGGTGTCTCATGGGAGAGAGCGGGGCAGTTACCAGGTCCCTGGAGCAAGACAAAGAATGTGTCCTGCTGTCCTGCCCACTTAAAAACCAACTGCTTTTGACCCTTTTTATTGATAGTTTTGAAAAGATTAGCCACAGACCAAATGCCAGAGGCTGTGTTGACTGTCCCACAGCTGCCACTGGGGCTACCACTTGGTTAAACAAGTGGTCCACCACCATCCAGCACGATCTGTTTTTGGCAGGGGCTCCCCGGTGATCTGAATGGGGATGTGATGAGGATGTCCACTGAGTCTTTGTGGTAGAGGCATCAGTGTCTGCAATTCCAGGAGAACTGTGGGCTTGTTCAGAATTACCTTGGGTGGAGGTGGGCAGTGGGCAGTTCCAGGACATCTGTTTGGCCCTTCCCTCCACAGCGGCTGTTACTCATGGGGAGGCTTCTGGGGGCTGTTAAGTAGAACCATCCCAGTTTGCACTCAGAACCAGGGACATCGCCATAGGGTAGGTCCTCTGACTAGTGAGAAGGACGTGGGCCCTTTCCCGTGGCAACAAGGTGGGGGTGGTGGCATTCAGGAGCCCTGGTATATACATACCAGCCCAGACTGCATCCAACAGTCCTCATGAGGTCTGGGGGTGCACTTTCCTTAGGACACAGGTGTCCTAAGTCCCGCTGGGGAAGGAATATTTATTGTGTGTACTTAGGGTGGCGTCACAGGGCCCTTCCTCAAGGGGATCCATCCAATCCTTCCTTCCATCAGCTGTTTGTTGTAGAACCACCTCAGAGCTGGGAACCAGATGAAGGAGTCATGATTTTCCACTTCAGGGGCTGACCTCAGCCTTTTGCTCACAAGTGATTGATTTTTTCTTGCGAGATACATCAAGCAGCGCCCTCACTGGTTGGCCAACCATCTCGCCCTCTTGCCTGAAGTCACCTCTGTCAACACGCCCCAGCTGCCACTCTGGCCTAGCTGTTTGTGGTGGTGATTATGTCCATCTGCATCTGGCGGTTAAGGGGTACCTCTTTGGTTATGCCAGGATCTCATCACCCTCGAAGACACGAGGGAGCATCTTCTGTCACCCCCTGCTCACAGAGCACAGCCCTCAGGGGACTTCCGGAGGACACCAGGACCCTCCTCACTGCTGTGTTCCTTACTGAAGGGTGTGTTCTCTGGCCAGTTCTGGGGAGTATAGTCAGATGTTGGGGTGTCTGGTCACCGTTTTTACTTTCTCACTTCTTGGAACCATCTCATACCTTCCTCAGGATTCCATGGCAGTCCAGGCACCTCCACCTTATTTCCTGTGAGTCAATATCATGTCCAAGTTCCAAGGAACTGGGTTCCAACAGCACAGGGACTGGGTTGGGCACCTTTACCAAGATGACAGCTCACACATGGGAGAACGCACCATGTCCATACACTCCCCTCTATCTGCCTTGTGTTCTGCCCCCTCAAGATCCCCTCCCAGTGTCCCCCCTCCCCCTCCGCAATTAAGTCCTGGCCTTATCTTTCTGGCAGGAGATGTAGGTCTCTTTAAACATTGCCATGGAAGCCTCTGGCATTCACAGAATGCCCTGAGTGGATGGCTGATTTGAGCCTGTCAACCGGTCTCTTTCTTCAAAGCTTCCAATCTGTTAGTAAAAACTAGCCAACCTCACAATCCTTATAATTACCAGCACCCACCCCTCAGCCCCATTCCACGGGTAGAGCTAATGCAGATGCCCACTCCCCCCCTCTGCCCGTGCCCCCTCCCAGTCCTGCACAGGTGAGGGCCTTATCGTGTGTGTTTGCATACCATGGGCCGTCGCCACCCACTTAGCACCAGCTGTAGGGTTCTTCCTGCTGTTTGACGCACAGGAAATGAGAAATCCAGGTATTCACTCACATCCTGAGGATCTGCTGTTTAGGACAGTTCTGGTACCAAGTGTCTTAATTTGGGTTCCTCTAGAAGTAAAACATGAAACCAGGGCTGGAGTGCAGGTGATCTGGGAAGCGGCCCAAGAGGGACAGATTCTCACTCTGGGCAACAGGACCGTGATTCTGCCAAGGCCTCCTGGAGAGCAGACGGAACGTCTCCCGAATTGCCTGCCTAAAAGAGGAGGGTGGGGCTTCCCTGGTGGCGCAGTGGTTGAGAGTCCGCCTGCCGATGCAGGGGACACGGGTTCGTGCCCCGGTCCGGGAAGATCCCACATGCCGCGGAGCGGCTGGATCCGTGAGCCATGGCCGCTGAGCCTGCGCGTCCGGAGCCTGTGCTCCGCAACGGGAGAGGCCACAGCAGTGAGAGGCCCGCGTACCGCAAAAAAAAAAAAAAAAAAAAAAAGAGGAGGGTGCAGTTATCCACTCCCAGTGGTTGAGGGCTGCTCCGAGGTGCGTGGACTCCCCCCGACACCTGGGCTTCTGGGTGAGCAGGTGCCCGTGGCGTGTGGGTGGGAAGACACAAAGACTTGACTGGTGAGCTTGAGATGAGACACTGTCAGCACACTGTACACTGAACTCGCGCGGGACTATCCACAGCCCTGACATAGGTGTGTTTTTTTGAAGTTTCGTTTTTTTGTTTTTTTAATTTTTTGGCCGCACCTTGGGGCATGCGGGATCTTAGTTCCCCGACCAGGGATGGAACCCGCCCCCACTGCAGTGGAAGTGCGGAGTCTTAACCATTGGACCGCCAGGAAGTCCCCAGGTGTGTTTTAAAAAACACCTCTTGACCTTCTCTTTATTCTGTCTCAGAGATCTTACCACGGTGGCAAGAATAAGTCAGTACTCTCAGAATGTATATAATATTTCATCATGTGTGTGTATGTACATTCATATGCAATACACGTACCACAGAAACCGTAATTTATTCCATCCAGTTTTTTTTTTTTTTTTTTTTTTTTTTTTTTTTGCGGTACGCGGGCCTCTCACTGTTGTGGCCTCTCCCGTCGCGGAGCACAGGCTCCGGACGCGCAGCCTCAGCGGCCATGGCTCACGGGCCCAGCCGCTCCGCGGCATGTGGGATCTTCCCAGACCGGGGCACGAACCAGCGTCCCCTGCATCGGCAGGCGGACTCTCAACCACAGCGCCACCAGGGAAGCCCTCCATCCACTTTTTAAGTTTAACCTTTTTCCAGTTTTATTGAGAAATAATTGGCATACATCACTGGATAAGTTTAAGGCGAACAGCGTGATTTATTTACATGTTGTGAAATGATTACCACAATAGGTTCAGCTAACACCCATCTTCTCATACAGATAAAATAAAAAGGAAAGAAAGAAAGAAGAAAGGAAAAAATTTTCTTCTCCTTATGATGAGAACTCTTAGGATCTACTCTCTTAACAGCTTTCCTGTATATCCTACAGCAGTGTTAGCTATAGTCATCATGTTGTACCTTACATCCCTGGTATTTATTTATGATAACCGGAAGTTTGTACTTCTTTATTTTTTTGGCTGTGCCACGCAGCATGTGGGATCATAGTGCCCCCACCAGGGATTGAACCTGCACCCCCTGCAGTGGGAGCGCAGAGTCTTAACCACTAGACTGTCAGGGAAGTCCCTGGAAGTTTGTGCCTTTTGACCACCTTTCTCCAATTCTCCCTGCCCCTGACTTTTTAATTTGTGTCAACATTTTACTAGGAAAAAATTCAGGAGGGTGGAGCCCCCTCCACCAGGGCTTACAGTTTCCTCTGCCTGTGTCGCCCATCCCCTTGGCTAACTCTTCCTCATCCTGGGGCTCAGCTTAGACCCATTCTTCTTTTTTTTTTTTTTTTAAGATGTCGGGGGTAGGAGTTTTTAATTAATTAATTTATTTTTGCTGTGTTGGGTCTTCGTTTCTGTGCGAGGGCTTTCTCTAGTTGTGGCAAGCGGGGGCCACTCTTCATCGCGGTGTGCGGGCCTCTCACTATCGCGGCCTCTCTTGTTGCGGAGCACAGGCTCCGGACGCACAGGCTTAGCAGCCATGGCTCATGGGCCCAGCTGCTCCGCGGCATGTGGAATCTTCCCGGACCGGGGCAAGAACCCGTGTCCCCTGCATCTGTAGGCGGACTCCCAACCACTGCGCCACTAGGGAAGCCCCAACCTGGTGGTTTTATCCTCATTTTACTCTGTTGGCCTCACTATGTCGAATCTTGGGTTTCTTCCTTGCTAGACAGAAGCTTCATGTGGTCTGTGGCTGCATCTATTGGTTCCCCTCTGTTATTACCCAGCACATAGTAGGTGTTTGTAATATTTGCAAGTGCTTGTTAGGTTGATGTTTGGGCTGGATTTTGAGGTTGTTTGAATGCAGGGGTGCTCTGCTCTGTGGGACAAAGGCCATATTCCACCATCTGCCCAGATCGTTTCTCTCCAACCTCATCTGCTTCTCCAAATCCCTTCCCTTAGACAAGCGAACTCCAAACAGCCCTTTCCTTTTCCCAGTTCTGCCCGAAGTTGCTCACTCCCTTTCTACCTGTACAAACAATTTCCCCAACATATGGGCCACCTTTGAACTCAAAGAACTTGTGGGAAACCCTTATTTGACATTTAATCATATACATGCTGTGAGATGTTTTCAAAGTCATCCATTGGGGCACCTAGTATAAGAAATCATGTGAGTTTCTTGCTTTTGAGTAGCAATTAAAGCGTTGTTTGGAGATACTAAATTGACACTCTGACCTTCTAAAAAATGATTCTTAAATTATTTGTTTATTTTTGGTTAGCTTTAGTAACTCACATACAGTAAAGCTTTCCAGTTGCCCCTAAGCAGTCTCCTGGCGGCATGCAAGATCTTTAGTTCCCCGACCAGGGACTGAACCCGGGCCGCCTGCAGTGGAAGCTTGGAGTCCTAACCACTGGACCGCCAGGGAATTCCCACAGTCACAATACTTTATATTTGGATTTCAGGCCAAGTGTGATCTAGGACCCTTGCTCTCATTGATGTTTCCAGGTATGGCTTCAAGGGCAACCCCCAAAGCTCTCATGGACTGTGATGCTGCTATGAAAAAGAGATTAAAAAAAAAAAAGCCTAAAGATGCACAAGGAATCTTACCAACAATGGAGGACACTAATTAAATGGTCTCTTCTAGTCCTTGTCCTGTTGGAACCTGAGGTCTATTGCTGCCTTTTTATATCCACCAGAGGGCAGTGTTCTATTCTACCTCACAGTCCGCCTCCCCTTTGAGGTCTCCCCTTTCTTTTCTTTTTCTTTTTTTTTTTTCAATTAAAAAATTTTTTTTGGCCACGCTGCATGGCATGTGGGATTTTAGTTCCCTGACCAGGGATCCAACCCAAGCCCCTGCACTGGAAGTACAGAGTCTTAACCACTGGACCGCCAGGGAAGTCCCAGAGATCTTCCCTTTCAAATCCTAGCATTTCAGCTCCTGAAGTGATCCCCAAACTGTGTTTCTCAAACTTTGATTTGACTTCTAGAATCAAATCAAATCTTGGGCGTCCCTGGTGGCGCAGTGGTTGAGAGTCCACCTGCCGATGCAGGGGACACGGGTTCATGCCGCGGTCCGGGAAGATCCCACATGCCGCAGAGCGGCTGGGCCCGTGAGCCATGGCCGCTGAGCCTGCGCGTCCGGAGCCTGTGCTCCGCAACGGGAGAGGCCACAACAGTGAGAGGCCCGCGTACCGCAAAAAAAAAAAAAAAGCATCTTGATTAGTTGCTAATAGAAATACATCTTACATCTCAACCCCACAGAGACGTACAACCATATGCAACTCTATATATGTATATATAACAAAATTTCATAAAATGACACTTGTTTTCATAGAGAACAGACCTGTGGTTGCCAAGGGGGAGGGGGTTGGGAGAGGGATGGAGTGGGAGTTTGGGATTAGCAGATGCAAACTATTATATATAGAATGGATAAACAACAAGGTCCTACTGTGTAACACAGGGAACTATATTCAATATCCTGTGTAAACCATAATGGAAAAGAATATGAAAAAGAATGTATATATGTGTATAACAATCACTTTTCTGTACAGCAGAAATTAAGACAACATTGTAAATCGACTGTACTTCAATAAAATAAATTTTTAAAAAAACACTTGTCTTTACTATGTGCAATACACTGATATTTCTATTCTCTTCCATTAAAAAAAGTGCCAATCATCACCAAATTGAGTTCACAACCTACAAATTGGGTCGCACATATTGCCTTAGAGTTCATTTAGTCTGGCATCCTGCATACTTATGGATGAAGAGATGCAGGGTTAGAGAGGGATGCTCAGTCATTGTGGGACTCAGCGCAGCACCTAGGATAAGGCTTCCGGGCTTCGGACTTCTGATCTGTTGCTTTCAGCACAACGACATTCCTGTTGAGGGACACCCAGAGCTCTGGCAGGTCACAGCCATGGAGTCCAGGATATGTGTGTGTGTGTTCCAGCCCCAGCACACTGAGCTTCGCCACACCTTGCGAAGAGTCCCCTGCAGCAGGGTTTTCTCTTTGGGCATGTAAATTCTGCAGCTCACCCACTGATTGTCACATTGGTGCCGGCCTCTGGAATCCTGCACGTGGCTCCTCCACGCCCTGACTTAGCAGTGGGTTGCTTTATAGCCCAGAATCAAGAACGTACACAAACTAAGAGGGTAGGGAGTCAGTTGCCACTGTTGAAGCGTCTGCTTCTGAGATGCGGAGGGTGGAAGTTCTCATGTGGTTCCGTCCTTGCTCTGTAGAACGCCTCCCAGAGGACTTTCGAGATCGATTACGGCCACAACTGCTTCCTCAAAGATGGCCAGCCCTTCCGCTACATCTCGGGAAGCATTCACTATTTCCGCGTGCCCCGTTTCTACTGGAAGGATCGGCTGCTGAAGATGAAGATGGCTGGACTGAATGCCATCCAGACGTAAGTAGGAGGGCACTGGGCTCTCACCTGGGCCTGGACACCCACCCCTGGAGGGAGGGTCCAGCTGCATCTCTCGGTGCAGCTGTTTCATTGCTCAGAACGGGGAATAGCCTGGTCTGGGGTCCCGGGAGAGGCTAGTCATGGGCTTGAGTGTCCCTTCTTTAGACAATTAACTACTTCTTCCAACCTTGAACTTTGTCACCAGAAATCATACAATGGATATCATCTTGAAAGGGCAAAGGGAAGTAACAATGGTTGAGTGTTTACTGTGTGCAGGGCACGTTACATGGATGATGCCATTTCTCCAAGGTCACCCTTCTTGTTTGCAGCTGGCGAAACTGAAATTTGCCCAGGCACATGTGTTTGGACAGAGGTTCCGCTGAGATTTGAAGATAAGGGTGTTGGTAGGCAACCATAGCTCCTCTCAGCTCCTAGAGGGATATGCCTTGTTGGGTAGATTCCTGAAACCTAGTTTGTCTTTGTGGTTCTGCTGGGGTGATTCCATGGCCCAAGGTTACAGAATTTTACCCCAAAACTATCTCTCCTTATCTCTTCTGCTGTTGTAAAGTGACTAATTGAGAAGGAAGTTGGGGTGGCTGGCCACTTTGGTTTCTGCACTGGTGATGTGGATTGCTGATAACTCTTCAAAGATAAAGGGTGAGAAAACCCAGCGGCAGATTCCTGGGACAGATAGTTAGGAAGAATCCCACTTGTTATTCTGGTTCTAGGGCCACTGGGACATGTCTGTAGTTTCAACACTAAGTTCTGGGGGACCAAGACTGTTCCAGGGAACCCTGAAACCATGGGATTGTGGGAAAAAAACACAAGCCAGGGGTCATCAAAGACACCTTTGTGATGGCAGTGGGTGGCTTCATATTTAAAGTTGTGTCCCAGGGCTTCCCTGGTGGCACAGTGGTTAAGAATCCACCTGCCAATGCAGGGGATATAGGTTCGAGCCCTGGTCCGGGAAGATCCCACATGCCGCGGAGCAACTAAGCCCATGTGCCACAACTACTGAGCCTGCGCTCCAGAGCCCACGAACCACAACTAGTGAAGCCTGCGCGCCTAGAGCCCGTGCTCCGCAACAAGAGAAGCCGCCGCAAGCAGAAGCCCGTGCACCACAACGAAGAGTAGGCCCCACTCGCTGCAACTAGAGAAAGCCTGCACGCAGCAATGAAGACCCAACGCAGCCAAAAATTTAATTCAAAAAAATAAACTTTTAAAAATAAATAAATAAATAAGTTTGTGTCCCATGCTGCAGGCAGCCCAAGGAGCTGGTCGGAATTTTATTTTTTATAAATTTATTTATTCATTTTTGGCTGCATTGGGTCTTCATTGATGCACACAGGCTTTCTCTAGTTGTGGCGAGCGGGGGCTACTCTTCATTGTGGTGTGCGGGCTCCTTCTCATTGCGGTGGCTTCTCTTGTTGTGGAGCATGGGCTTTAGGCACGCGGGCTTCAGTAGTTGTGGCATGCGGGTTCAGTAATTGTGGCACGCAAGCTCTAGAGCGCAGGCTCAGTAGTTGTGGCGCCACCAGGGAAGTCCCAGAATTTTTGTTATTTTACCTCCTTCGGACTATTCCTGACAAAATCTTTTGTTAGGAGGACGCAGGGCTTGGAGGTTTTCCCATTTTTATTGAAAAATATTTTTCAAAAAATAAGTATGGGGCTTCCCTGGTGGCGCAGTGGTTGGGAGTCCGCCTGCCGATGCGGGGGACGCAGGTTCGTGCCCCGGTCTGGGAGGATCCCGCGTGCCGCGGGGTGGCTGGGCCCGTGGCCCGTGGCCGCTGAGCCTGCGCGTCCGGAGCCTGTGCTCCGCGATGGGAGAGGCCACGGCAGTGAGAGGCCCGCGTACCGCAAAAAATAAATAAATAAATAAGTATGCCTCTTATTACTGTAGCACAGATATTTTCATTTTTCCTAAGCCCTTACATAGGCATAAGTAATTTTTCCATAGCAGTAATTTGTGTCCATGAACTCTGTCTTTTTTTTTAAGTCAAGCATTAAATAGGAATGGGCGTTCTTTGAGGGTCATACACTTAAAAGTGTTCCCCACAAGTTTGATTCTCTTGGTAGCTGCTGTGAAAGCTCAAAAGAAGGCTTCTTTTCTGCGCGTCTGCCTTAGGAAGATGTCTGTGTGTCCTGCGGGTTTATAGTTCTGCAGACTGTTCAGAAATTCATGTAGGACACCTGGATTTTTGAGATATTTCCAGGAAGGGGCTGTGTGTGTCTTGGCAGGTACGTGGCCTGGAACTTCCACGAGCCCCAGCCAGGACAGTACGAGTTCACTGGGGACCACGACGTGGAGCATTTCATTCAGCTGGCACATGAGCTGGGACTGCTGGTCATCCTGAGGCCTGGACCTTACATCTGTGCAGAGTGGGACATGGTGAGTGCGGCTTGACCTGCCCTGCCTGCCTGGTGTGCGGTCAGGCAGGGATCTGGAGGCAAGTGAACTAAAGCAGCGTTGGTAAGTCTCTAATTCCAGGTAACACGGGCCTGTGACTGAGCAAACCCAGTTGTCTTTTACCTTGAGCAGTGCCCAGGCAGAGAGGAGCAGGGAGGGGTCACAAGGCATGGGTCCTCCTCTTGGTGGTCACGTACAGAAGTCAGCTTCCTCATCTGTAAAAAGAAGTTCATGGTGTGGCCTCTGTCTGCCTCACAGGGTAGTTGTGAGGTTAAGTGGAGGAATCTGTAGAAAAGGCTTTGATTCTCAAAACATTGCATTCATGCCCAGTGATCTTATTTTTATTATGTTTACAATTTCTAATTGCCCTGAAAGTTACAACCCAGAAAGCCCAGCTCAAATACCCCTTCTCCATGACATTTTTCTTCTTTCCCCTCACTGCTAATAGTAGTAATTTCTGTCTCCCCTAAGACCTTATCATGGCCTCTTCTTCCTTTTTTTTTTTTTTTTTTTTTCCCCTCTCCTAGGGAGGATTACCTGCTTGGCTACTAGAGAACGAATCTATTGTTCTCCGTTCTAGTGATCCAGGTAAGTTGTTACAGATGTCGTAAGAGAATTTAAGAAAGCTTAGATAATTTATATCAAAAGAGTCAGGTATTTCGAAGGCTGGGGTACTCCTGGGCGAATGCTTGTGAAAGTTTAGCAAAAGTGTGAGCGTTCATCATGCTCTTCCAGGTACTGAATGTTTTAGGAAAGAAGGATTATTCGAACAGCTTGACCAGATCTCGCTGATACCCTGGGAACTCTTTGAGTTGGCACTGGGCCCTGTTTGCGGTTCACTGGCTGATTTTAATGCTTTCTCTGCCTCTGTTCTTAGAATACGACATGGCTGGTGCCGACTCCCAGCTAATCAGAATGGCAGGTGTAGTTTCTGCGGTGGTGTCACTGGATTTCTCAGTAGCTGCGGTGTCTTCAGTTCCTTTGTCTACTTTTACAGAGTTAGATAACTAAATGATAGATAAAATGATAGGTTTTTTTCTTGTCTAGCTGTAAACCCTGATCGATCTGCAGGTCCCATTTAGCTGCTGTTCTTTTTTTTTTTTTTAATTTTTATTGGAGTATAGTTGATTTACAATGTTGTGTTACTTTCTGCTGTACAGCAAAGTGAATCGGCTATACATATACATATCTCAACTCTTTTTTAGATTCATTTCCCATATAGGTCATTACAGAGAATTGAGTAGAGTTCTTAGCTGCATTTCTGTCTTCTGAAGGCTTCAGTTTCTCTTGGTGATGAAGCTGGTCATAAGAGCAGCTAACACTGATTAAATTTGCTGTGTAAAAGGCTAGTATATTATGTTCTATATGCATTTCCTTCTTAGTGTACTACCCTCACATTTTACGCTCTTAGTATATTAGTGTTTTTCCACATTTTATCTCAGTTAATCCTTACAGCAACTTTATGACCTATGTACTCTCTTATCCCCGTTTGACAATGTAAATGTATAATTGATTAGAACTTAATTTTAAAAAAACTCAACTGTGACAGAGAGGACACATCGCTCAGTCATTCAACAAACATTGGTGGATGCCTCCTGTGCTGCAGGCTTTTTGTCCTAATGGCAGGGGCAGATACCAGGCATACTGGTCCTTGTCCTTTCAGAGCTCCACTGAGGAGACAACTCTCGGGAGGACAACATTTTTTTTTTTTTTTTTTGCGGCATGCGGGCCTCTCACTGTTGTGGCCTCTCCCGTTGCGGAGCACAGGCTCGGGACGCGCAGGCTCAGCGGCCATGGCTCACGGGCCCAGCCGCTCCGCGGCATGTGGGATCTTCCCGGACCGGGGCACGAACCCGTGTCCCCTGCATCGGCAGGTGGACTCTCAACCACTGCGCCACCAGGGAAGCCCAGCAGGACAACTTTTAGCAGACTTTTAGTGCATGTAGTGCCCCCCCATTTCAGAAAGTGGTTGTTGAATCCAGTCTGTTCAATCTCTGCTGCCAGCCCCAGGGTAATAGGCTGTGTTGTGTCTCTTTGTAGAAAAAGGCGTGTGATGGTGTTAAACCTGGTTGTCTTCCAGATTACCTTGCAGCTGTGGACAAGTGGTTGGGAATCCTTCTGCCCAAGATGAGGCCCCTCCTCTATCAGAATGGAGGGCCGATTATAACAATGCAGGTAACTGCAGAGAGGAGCCTGGCCGGGTCAGGGGAGGTTTCCATCCATCCACATTATATATGGGAACGAAGCAGACATGAACCTCATATGTCTATTTCTTTCTTTTTGTTTTTCTTTTTAACTTTTAAAATTGAAGTATAGTTGATTTGCTATGTTGTGTTAGTTTCAGGTGTACAGCAAAGTGATTCAGTCATATACATATATACGAATATATATATTCTCTTCCAGCTTCTTTTCCACTCTAAGTTATTACAAGATATTGAATATAGTTCCCTGTGCTATACAGTAGGTCCTTGCTGTTTATCTTCATATGTCTATTTCTTTAAGAGGCAATGCCACAGATGGTGCTTTGATTTAAATTGCATTCTGGGGAGGCATTACCATTTTTGAATGCTTGCTGTGTGAGACTCTCTGCTGGATACCCTACAAATGCTATTCAGTTATTCCAACCACCATCTTCAAAGAGGTTAAGTGACTTGGCCAAGGTCACGCAGCTGGCAGGTGTTGCAGCCTGGCTCCTCTCCGGTGCCACGTTGCCTTCTGGCCACAGGGATGCAGCATGGACTGACCCACTTTGGCGTCTGCACTGCCTAGGCCGTCAGTTTCCATGGGTGTGGAAAGAGGATGCAGTGAATTGGGGCCACTGTGTTTTCTCTCCCACTTCCTGCCCTCACTTTCCTTCTTCCATGTGTTTTTCACTTTGCAGTGACTGGTAGATTGTGAGGTATATCACGTGGCAAGAACTTTTCAAGTGAAAAATAGGCACACTTGACCTGCGATGATTTTTGATGTTTGTAAAAATACTTAGGTAAAACAAAACCATGTCTGTTGGTCATTTACCAAGGATGCTCTGATTGCAAAGAATACGTTATGTAAAACTGGCTGCATCCCGGACCAGCAAGGGGGTGCGTGCGGTGCTCCCTAGGGGAGCGTGGGCCAGATTTCCTTCTTGTGAACAGCACTGTGGAGTGTTTGCAGGGACGGTCATTGTGGGGAGGGAGCCTGGCCATTTCCATGCCCTTCAGATATGAGAGGGCTGGGCTGGCCAGGGTGCCCTGCGTGGTGGAGAGAGGCCAGGCTGCTACTCCCAGAGGGGTGTACTGATAGCACTCACTGCCCCTCACCTGTCCTGAGTCTGTACCAGTTAAGCTTACAGGAGCCCATTTTCCTGTATGAAGATTTCAAGGCTGAAACTGGGTGTATCTGCATAGCTGGGTCTTCTTCCTTTCTCTTGATCTCAGGTTTTCCTCAATTTCCCTTGCTTTTTAGTCTCTGCTTCTGCCGAAATCACTTTCAATTTTTGCTGAGGACTTTCCTGTACCTTTTGGTTATTGAAATGCACCACAATGTCAACAAATATGAACTGTGCAAGGGAGAGCAAAGTTGATTGTCTTGGGGGGAATTTCCTCCTGTGTCCATCCCTGGCAACCTCAGATGACTTGAACTTGACCGTGGATCCTGCCGGAGGACTCAGCTTCCTTCCTCTCCCTTCCTCCCGTCACATCTCCACCTGCTAAAATCCCACCTAATCCTTTTGCCCCTTGATAATTAGGAGTGGGCGCCTTCCACCCACAAATTTGCTTCATCCAATTTGTGAGGTACTCATCATGAGGGATTAGCCCTGTTTATACCTGCTGTTTTGGAAGAGGAACAGCTGAAAACGTCTGCAGTGTTTTGTTGCTTTATCAAGGAGCTTACAGGGTGAGATAATTATTCTAGAACAAAGACCTGCAACCTGCAAACCTGGCCCTCTGCCTGTTTTTGTAAATAAAGGCCACTGGCACATGACCATGCCCGACCATTTATATATTGTCTGGGGCTGCTTGTGAACCACAATAGCATGGTTCAGTAGTTGAGACAGAGACATATGGCCAAAAAGCTCCAAATATTTACTCTCTGGCCCTTTATAGAAAAAGTTGGCAAACTCCTACTCTAGAAAAATCAGCTTTCCTCTGAGGCTAACTGCAACTTCGTCTATGAGTCTCAAGCCCTTTTCTGTGTGTTTCTCCTCTTACCTCCCCCGCCTCCACACACACCTCTGCTTTCCTCTCGTTGGCAATGATAGAGAACTTGACTGTATGCTTTATTGCCAGCTTTCTGAGCACTTACCAGGTGCCAGGTATTGTGCAAAAGCCCTATTCATGTATTGGCTCAGTGAATCCTCATACAACCCAGTGAGGTAGGTACACTCACCTCTTACAGGCAAAGAGACATTTGACGGGTGGAGCCACCTGGATAAGAAGAGGCAGAGCTGAGGTTTGCACAGGGACTCTTGGGCCTCTGATGCCTGTGACCGCAGCACGAAGCTGTCTTGCGAATGTTGAGCTTTTCTCTTTCTCTAAAAACCTAACCAAATTAGGTATATGCATTTATTACAATCCTGTTTAAACTACAGTCCTGTATTTTATCTTAATACAATGATGATAATGGATAAATAAGATTTGAAAGAGTAAGTGAAAATCAATGACATTGGCTTGGGGCGTGGCCAGAAAAGAACGAGAGGTGCAGAGGCTCTGGGCCGTCTTAGTTGCTAAAGCCGACCCTTAAATTTAGCTTTGAACTTCTTGGCAGCCAGATGATGAAGGAAGACACAGCCATTTAAGTAGCTCTTAATTAAAGAGGAGAAAAAAGAAAACGAGGGGGACAGTACCTTGCCAGTATTTGCAAAGCTTTTCTTAAGATTTATTTCAATTATTTCCAAAGGGACTTCTGAGGCACTAATCAGAGTATCAGGATCAGTCATCCAAGGGGAGTTTCCTGCTCTGTGTGAGTGGCAAACACCTTCTATTGCAGAATGGCTTCATGACCTGTGAAGCCCTTGATACTGGCCTACCACTACCTGTTTTGCTGCTTCTTTTTTTAAAAAATTTAATTTATTATTAGTATTTTTTTGGCTGCACCTCGCGGCATATGGGATCCTAGTTCCCCGACCAGGGATGGAACCCGCGTCCCCTGCACTGGAAGCGCAGTCTTAATCCCTGCACCTCCAGGGAAGTCCTTGTTTTGCTTCTTTTTAAAATTATTTATTTATTTATTTATTTTTGGCTGCATTGGGTCTTTGTTGCTGCACATAGGCTTTGTCTAGTTGCGGCGAGCAGGGGCTACCCTTCGTTGCAGAGCATAGGCTCTAGGTGCACAGGCTTCAGTAGTTGTGGCTTGCGGGTTCTAGAGCACAGGCTCAGTAGTTGTGGCACATGGGCTTAGTTGCTCCGCGACACGTGGGATCTTCCCGGACCAGGGCTTGAACCCGTGTCCCCTGCATTGGCAGGCAGATTCTTAACCACTGCGCCACCAGGGAAGCCCTGTTTTGCTTCTTGAACCCATAACATGAAAGTATAGTCAGAGGGATTCTCGCTGAGAAAACCATTGTGCGTTAAACCATTTGGGAGGAGGTGCTTTGCAGATGATGATGGTGGTGTCTAGTTCTTCTACATCACTCCCTACTCCCTTCCCACTCCCCGACTCTGTCCATAGGCTTCATGGAGCTACTAGCAATTTTGCCAACAGCATACTCCTTGCAGGAATACTCTCTACCTCTCCCGCTTCCCTGACCAGCGAGTGCCTTTCTGTCTAGAGCTGCCTCGGGCAATCCCTGCGGGGAAGCTTCCTTAACCATCTCTTCCAACCACTCTCAGACTGGGCACCTCGTTTCTGGAGGCTCACAGTTTCTTATGCTCATGTTCAAAGGCCACGTATCCCTAGGATCACAAAAATTTGTTTTGCGTTGTGTGCAGGTAGAAATTGTTATGTGTGGGAAGTTTTTAAATTTTTGTAAAATTGTGAAGTATACCACACACACATTAATGTGCAATAATGAAGCATTATGACAAGAACAGCTACAGAATGACCACCAAGATGGAAAATGGTACGTGGCCAGGACCCTGGAAGCTTCCCAGGTGTCCTTCTTCATCACACCCCACTTCTTCTCACTGTTCTGACTTTCGTAGCCGTCAGCTTCTTGCTTTTCTTTACACTTTTACCGATTATGTGCACACCAAGACTTGATAGTTTGGTTTTGACTGATTTCGATTTTCTATTCGGGAAATTGTATCGTGTGTATTTTTCAGTGTCATGCTTCTTTCACCAACCTCTATACCTCTAAGATTCTTTGGTGTATTGGATTTTCTGGTGTATCTGGTGTATTGGAAATAAATGAAGGTCATTCATTTTATTGCTTTAGAGCAATGTTGCTTAACCTTTTTTTCATTGTTGCCCATTAAAGATCCTCTCTAGACATATTTTTCTAATTGCCCCCCATGAAATTTTAATACCTGAGATATACTGTATAATTGTACATATATCTATACTTTATATGAAAAATAAGGTTTTTTTTTTTTAAATCCTATAAAAATCAGCTCCCACCTCCTTGGGGATGCTCTCCACCTCATTGAGAATGGACACTTCAGAGCAGGGGTTACCACCCTCAGCACTATTGTCATTGTACCCAGTGATTCTTTGTGGTGGAGGCTGACAATGCAGGATCTCTAGCAACATCCTTTGGCCTCTACCCACTGAATTAACAGATGATTTTTCTTCATTTTTTAATATTTCTGCCATGGAAAGTTATTATTTATGTAATGTTTAAAGTATCGGTTACGTATTATAGGGGACACTATCACTACAACCTGAAAACTAACACATTGGTTGTTTTCCTTATTTCTGGGAGGTATTAGAAGGTAGGTTTTTATGCTAAGTTGCTTTTTGGAAAATGAGTTTTGAGGACTGAGTGTAGGAGATATTTGGGGATATTACTAAGCCTTGTCATCTCAGAGATATGCAGGTAGTTTCTCTAAACAAAAGCTTGCCTTCGGACGTTGGAGTCTCCTGATTTCTTTCCCCTCCTCTCTTTAAATTTGCAGGTTGAAAATGAATATGGCAGCTACTATACCTGTGATTACAACTACCTGCGTTTCCTGCAGAAGCGTTTCCACTACCACCTGGGTGAGGACGTGCTTCTGTTCACCACGGACGGGGCGCATGAGAGCTTCCTGAAGTGCGGGGCACTGCAGGGGCTCTATGCCACCGTGGACTTCGGAGCAGGTTGGTGTCTACAGTCACAGAAACCCAGCTGAGCAGGCAGGTTTGGGCTTTTTACTCCATCGGTCATTCTAGACAGCTGTTGTTCAAGTGGCAAGGGCATATCGAGTGAGATTTCCCAGATTTTCCTGTATCTGGTAACGGGTAAAATAGAACACCTGATATTGCACCCCTCCATTGCAGAGATCATTTTATGTCAGCTGAGCTGGCCCTTAGGTCAGGAGCTCCATTTCCAGCCCTGGCGGAGCTGGCTGCAGCCTGGAGTCCTGTTCTCTTAGGGGCTGCCTGCCAGGAGCAGTTCCAGGTTGAGGAGCTCCACCTTTCAGGCTCTGTCTGGGATGTGCTGCTCTTCCCTGCTCGCCCTGTCCCCCGAGTCGTGGCTGGATGCTCGGGCTGGGTCGTGGCCATCGTGAACTCTGAGGCCGGTCCTGGGTTTCGGGGAACTTACCTGGTACTTCCATTTTCTTTCTACATAAACTCATAAGGCTGGGAACTGTGATGGGCCGGAGGTGGTTTGGCGGATGCTACGAAAAATTGTCTTCCTGATGCATTAGTGCTGTGTAAGCTGCTGAGGTTCCACACATGAAAGGAGGGCTGGGATGCTTCGGGCTGTATGACATTAAGAAATCTTCATGTAGGTTGAGAGCAGCTTTCATAAAGGGCATGGCAGCTAAATGCAGTGTGTGATCCTGGACTTTTTTTTTCCGTGTTTTTTTTTTTTCCTTTGTTGTTGTTATGAAGGACATTATTGAGACAATTGAAGTCTTTGAATAAAGCCTTTAGATTAGATAATAGTATTCTATCCATGTTAATTTCCTGTTTTTTATCATTGAGTTCTGTTTATTTAAAGAATGCCCTTGCCCTTAGGGGATACACACTGAAGTATCTAGGGGTAAGGGGCCATTCTGTCTGCAAATTATTCTCAAATGACTCAGAAAAAAATATGTATATTCATATAGAGAGGGAAAACCTGATGAATGTGGTAAAATGTTAACAATTGGGGAACCTGGGTGAAGGGAAGATGAGTTCTTTGTACTATTCTCACAGCTTTTCTGTAAATTTGAAATTATTTCAAAATGAAAAGTTACTGCCCTGCCCAAAAAGACCAGCTCTTCAAGTAGCATAAGGATCCCGCTGTTCTCCCATCTGAGGGATGAGACACATACCCAGCGTTGCCTTCTTTTGAGAAGGATGTACAGAAAACTGAAGTTGCATTTTTAAAAAGATTCTTCTACCCTACCAACAAGGAAGTAACTGGCTCTGAGTGAATTGAGTGTTTCTAGAAACATGGTACGTTGCTCAGAGCATTTGGCGATGAAATAACTCATCTACAAAGAGCTGCACAGGAAGTGGCATGCTGGTTTCGTCCTGCTTTGGCACACTTCCCAACACAGTGATGAAAAAGCACAGTATTTTTCTGTTGGGAGGAACAAATTGAAGATTATTATGAGTTAGTTGTAAGCATTATTTGTATGTAGGGTGACAGCACATACAAATAATGCTTCTTCTGTGGGTTCAAGGACAGACACTCAAGACCAGTGTGCCTGAGGCAGGTGGGGCTGTGGTAGCTTTATTCATTTGTGTGCAAGAGGGGCAGTGCCTGGGGTCAGATCCCAGGAGAGGCGCCTGAGAGCAGCATTTAAAGATCTGGAAGCTACTGAATGCTTAATAGTGAGAAATTTACAGCCATAAAATAAATGAGATTCCATTCTTTCTTGATCAGCACATTCCCTCCTGAAAGCTGGCCTTACAGAGAAGCCCAAGGCTTGTCCAAGAGCAGGGGGGTTTTGGAGACTTGGCTGGTGTCCCTTTCACGCTGGGACACCCACTGCGGGAACTGGACTGTGCAGTGTGGGGTCAGGGTGTCCTCTGCTCTGGCTGGGAAGCACTGTGCGTGTTCACTGATGTAAAGCAGCCCATTACCTCTCTGGGGAGAAACCCCTTCTCTCTTTAGAGGTGGAGGGGAGAACAGAGTCATGGGAAGCAAGATGAGATACAGGCATCCTAATGGAATATTTCAGAAGAAAAAATTGAGTTCACGAGTGGTCTGGAATGACAGAGAGAGAGAGAGAGAGAGAGAGAGAGAGAGAGAGACCAGCCGTGTGTCCAGGTGCCGGGGACACAGGAAGCACAAAGCCTGTGCCGTGATCTCCCAAAGGAAAGCAGTCAGGAGAGGCCCGAGCACTGTTCACAGAGGAAGCATCATTCTGTGGTCCCCACGGTCCGTCAAATGGATGGCCTGAGTCCTCACCTAAAGCTAGCTTGGAGGTGTGCAAGCCCCTGGGGGTGTGGGGAAGGGCGGGGGCCTCAGGCGCAAGTCCTACGAAGGAGTCTTTTTATTTAACTTCTTGTCATTCCCATGGCTGACCGTTCTTCTCCCTCTCATTTTTCAGGTGTCAACGTCACAGCTGCTTTCCTAATCCAGAGGAAGAGTGAACCCAAAGGACCCTTGGTAAGAATCAGGCGTGAGGCCTGGGGAGACTGTTTGCTTGTACTAACTTCATTACCGCTGCTGGGAGAGAGCGATTAACTGCTGCGGAGGGTGGGAATGGATCCTTGGTTTCTCTGAGTCTGAGGTCAGCAGCTGATGGGAGTGTAGAGACCCCCTTCTGGACACATGGGAAACAGCAGAAGCAGTGCTGCTACTTGACACTGAGGCCCTGCACTGGAGGGGGGCAGAATGGGGACCGAAGTGAACATCCCGCCTCCGTCAGGCTCTGCGCTTTTGCATACCTCATCGTATTTGGTCATCGTGCCAGCTCTCATAGGTAGTATCATTGTCTCCATTTTCAGTGAAACTCAGAGGCCATGTCACTTGCCCAGGGTCGTACAGCTGGTGAGTGGCAGGGCCAGGATCTGTGTTCAGGTCTGTGTTTCTTGAAAGCTCTTTGTGACAGAGCTTCTCCACCTTTAGTGTGCTTACAAATCACGTGGGACTCTTGCTAAAACGCAAACGTTGATCTGTTGGGTCTGGGAGGGGATTGAGATTCTGCATTTCTGACAAGCAACCAGGTGACACGGGGAGGTAGGGTTGCTGACCACTCTGGGAGCCGCGGGGCTCTGTGATGTGCTGTGTAGGCACCTGGGAGGTGGAGACGGAGGCCAGGTCCTGGCAGGTGTGCTCAGCCCATCAATGATGCAGCCCTCTCTGTGCTTCCCTTCTCCTTGCAGTTGTGGCAGTTGTCCTTGTCACTTGGCCCCGTGTAAGGGGGAATATCCTGTGCCTTCCGTGCAGCAAGTCAGGCTGCCCCGCCTGTGTACCCACCTTTGTACAAAGCAGCCTTTTCTGAACCTGGTCTCTGCTTCGTGAGCCATGCAGAACCCGAGTTCCCAGACTCCGGGTGGAGCTATTTCCTGGAGTCTGAGACAAGAAGTCCCCAGAACACGTCCAGATTTCTCTTTCCTTCTAAGATCAAGGGCTTGGCAGGGTCATGCCCAACAGAAACATGAAGCGCTTGGGGCCTGCCTGGCAGAATATTTGGACAAGTCTACCTCACTTTAAGTCAACCTGAGATCTGAAAATCTAGATTCACACAAAGGGTGAATTTGGAGCTAGTTATTTTATAAACATTTTGTCATCTGATTCTTTTGCCCAACAAACTTTCCTACCATATTCAAACTGAGGATTGGTTAACAAGATTTTGATGCAGGTACAACTTTTCAGGGACACCTGTATTGTTCACACCTGAGACCTGAGTTTAGGCAATGCTATATGGGATGTCCTCATTGGTCCCCCAGCTCCAGGTAAAGTAGTGAATGTCAGCTCCTCTCCCCACCTGTTCCTCGGTAGAGAACCTAGGGCAGTAGTTACTGAGAAGCCCAGCATGTAAAGGTCTTAAGTCTATCCTAAGCTCCATATTCCTTTCTCTTTTCAGGTCAATTCTGAATTCTACACTGGCTGGTTAGACCATTGGGGCCAACCTCACTCAACAGTCAAGACTAAAACGGTGGCTTCCTCCCTTCACGATATTCTCTCCCGAGGGGCCAGTGTGAACATGTGAGTGTTATTTTTCAGAGGGGAGGCTGTTCTCCGTAGCTGTGGGCTCATGGTGAAGTACTGTCTGTTCTCTTGTTTCCTTGTAGGTACATGTTTATAGGTGGCACGAATTTTGCCTATTGGAATGGTAAGAGCAATTTAACATCTGTTTGTAGAATCTAATCCTAAAATGTTTTTGGTGCTTGATTTTTGGAGGGGTGTGCCTATGGACAATTGTTATTTTCTATTTTTGCTTGCTTTCTCCCAAATTTTCTAATATATAAAATTGCATATATAATTTTAAAAATAATTTTTCTTTTGTTTATTAAGAAGAGGAGAGAAATGTTGAATTTACTTTTCTATTGAGAACTGATTTAAAAAAATTGAGTATCCAGGTGTTATGAAATAATCAATGTTATATAAATGAGGAACTGCATTTGATGATTATAAATTACCCTTCTATACTTGTTTGAGATGCTCACAAATTACTTGTTCTTTTAAAATTTAATTCAGAATTTTCATTTAATTTACAAAAGTGTTATAGAATCATAGAAATGGAATATTTTTCTTATGTAAATACGAATCTTTCAAAGTTTTCTTTTCTTTTTTTATTTTATTGAAGTATAGTTGATTTACAGTGTTGTGGTAGTTTCAGATGTACAGCAAAGTGATTCAGATATAGATAGATATAAATATATAGATATGTATTGTTTTTCAGATTCTTTTCCCTAATAGGTTATTGTAAAATATTGAGTATAGTTCTCTGGCTATACAGTAGGTCAAAAAATCATTCTTCCTTAAAAAAAAATTTAAGAGACATAACTTGTACATTTAGAAGCTATTGTTTTAAATCAAGCTAGTCGGGCAGATCATAGTCTCTGGCTATAACTTACTTGTTCGTATATTCTGGTCTTTTTCTTCTCTTTTTTTTTTTAAAAAAACACTTTGTTTTGTTGAGATATAATTCACATACCATAAGATTCATGATTTGGGGAATTTCCTGGCTGTCCAGTGGTTAGGACTCTGCGCTCTCACTGCCGAAGGCCTGGGTTTGATCCTTGGTCGGGAAACTAAGACCCCACAAGCCACATGGTGTGGCCCCCCAAAAAAATAAATAAATTCATGATTTTAAAGTACACGATTCAGTGGTGTTTAGTTTATCACAAACTTGTGCAGCCATTATCACCATCTAATTCCAGAACATTTTCATTACCTCGTACCCAAGAAATGCCCCACTTTCCCTCCTCCCAGCCCCTGGCAACCACTAGTCTACTCTCTGTCTTTATGGATTTGCCTATTCTGGACATTTCATACGAAGGGAGCCATACAGTTTGTGGTCTTTTGTGTTTGGCTTCTTTCATTCAGCATAATCTTCTCAAGGTTCATCTATATTGTACTGTGTATCAGGACTTCGTTCCTTTTTATTGCTGAATAATATTCTATTGTGTGGATATACCACATTTTGTTTATCCATTCATCAACTGATGGACATTTGGGATGTTCCCTCTTTTGGGCCATTATGCATAATGTTCCTGTGAACGTTATTACCTATGTGTAATATTACCTATGTGTAAGTATTTGTTTGAACCCCTGTTTCAGTTCTTTTGGCTGTACACCTAGGAGTGGGATTGCTGGTTCATATGGTAACTAACTCTATACTTAGAGTTAGAGGAACTGCCACAGTGTTGTCTAAAGCAGCTGCACCATTTTACATTCCTATATGGCCTATATGGTCATTTTTTTTTTAGTAGGAAAAATTATGGTAAAATTCTCTTCATTGCCATTGACTTTTGCAAAGACAAACCATCCTATATTGCTTTTCTCTAAACCTCATTCCCCACATCTCTCCACATCTGCATTTTCCTCTAGGAGTCATTGAGGATGCTTTACAGTTGAGTTTTGGAAGCCTAATTGGACCTCAGTCTCCTGGTGTTAGTAATTGGACACTATCAGCTCTTAATGAAGTTTCTTCTTCAAACTGCTATCTTTTGTGCAGGGCAGGATGGTCAAGGAGAAGACTTTGGTTAAAGTATTATTAATATTATTTTTAGAGCCAAAAAATGGAGATAATGCAAAGTTCAAATGTCATTTCTTAAAAGATAGTAGAGTGCCAAGGTTGGTAATTGAAGTTAGATCAGCCCTGTGTCTGTCTTCCCCTTAGAAACACTTCAGATTTTGTGATGCCTTTTGCATTCAGAAAGTAGGGATTCCTCCTAGCTTCCATCCATGGAACCAAGACCAGTCACCAATCCAGGAATAAAGGCTGATATTGTTTGAAACTTTACAGTTCATGAAACAATTTTCTATATCCTATTATTTTATTGAAAACAATACATTCTTTTTTTTAATATATATTTATTTATTTATTTATTTTTGGCTGCATTGGGTCTTCGTCGTTGGGTCTTAGTTGCTGCGCACGGGCTTTCCCCAGTTGCGGCAAGCGGGGCCTACTCTTTGTTGCGGTGCACGGGCTTCTCATTGTGGTGGCCTCTCCCGCTGCAGACCTTGAGCTCTAGGCGTGTGGGCTTCAGTAGTTGTGGCATGCAGACTCAGTAGTTGTGGCTCGTGGGCTGTAGGGCGCAGGTCCAGTAGTTGTGGCACACTAGCTTAGTTGCTCCACGGCATATGGGATCTTCCCAGACCAGGGATCAAACCGGTGTCCCCTGCATTGGCAGGCAGATTCTCAACCACTGCGCCACCAGGGAAGTCCCAATACATTCTTTTTTAAAATTTACGTATAATAACTGATTCACTTTGCTGTACACCTGAAGCTAATACAACATTGTAAATCAACTATACTCCAATAAAAATTTTTAAAATAAATAAATAAAATTTACATGTATAAAACTACCACTGAGAAGTTGTCCTTAATCCTGTCCCTTGCCCCTGACCCTGCCATAAACAATACAAGGCTCTTTTCTGCCTCTGTTTTCCCATTTAGTCCTCATAGCAGTCTCATCTGGGCTGGGGATTATGGACCCACTTTACAGATAAGAAAAGCAGGGTACCAAAAAAGTCCACAAGATTCCCATTCAGTTGGCAGAGAGTAGAGCCTAGGCTCAAACTCAGGCCTTGGAAAGCTGGTCACTGCTCTTTGGATAACTCCTTGCAGCCTGAAGCCTGTGTTTCCAACCCCCAAACCAGTCCCTCTGTGTTTGCTGGCCTCTCTCTCCTGCCCTGTTGCCTGGTCTCTTTGCAGGAGTTGGGCGAGGGGGTGAGCAGTCTGTGCTTTTGGCTGCAGTTCTTCGGGCCAGCTTCCCAGAGGACAGCATGGGAGAAAACCTCAGGTTTTCTGGCTCAGGTGCTCACTGCGTTCCTGCCCACAATAGCTGCCCATGCTGTGCAGATAGGCGCCCACTCTGTGCTCATGTATCCGCACGGGAGCCAGGCTGTCCTCTCCTCCTCACACACCCTGCAAAGCTGAGGAGCGGTACATCCTGCCAGTTCTCTTGTCTTCCTACCTCACACTCCCCAGCGTGGCCAGAGGAGGCTGAAGTCAGCACTGTTTCCCTAGGACACTGCCCTGTGGGAATCTGAAACATCCAGAGGAAGATTCTGCTGGTAGAACTGCACACACTTAGTTTTCCAGTCTGTCCTGTAACCCGTTGGCCAACTTCCCAGCCTGGGTTCCCTTGGCCCGTAAAGTATGTTTCTGGGTGTTCACGCTTGTTGACACTCCTTCACAGAGCTCCTTCTCATGCATGGCTCTGCAGGGGCCTTGGGTAAACAAGGCCATGACTACCACTAGGATGCCCTTGGTCTAGTCGAGCGAGGTCGCTGCCACACTGAGTGAGAGGAGGGACCATAAAGGAGAAGGTGAGCTCCTTGCAGCAAGGGATGTGGTTTTTCTTTTCTTTGCATCTCACAGCAAAGGATGTGTTTTAACATAGGTGTTCCCAGAGGCAGGAGAGTAAAAGTAATATGACTGGATCAATTCAATTGGTGGAGTGGCCCAGGTCTTTCAAAATGTAGATTCTGTGCATTGAACAGATTAGACAGTCTTTGGGGGATGACCTGATCCTTGGCCTCCCTCATCTGTCAACCCCGCCACCAGTAGGATCACCCAGGAGGGCTCCATCATTCGTGAGCTGTGGGATCACTCCAAGGAATTTGTTACTAAATCATAGTGAACTGTCAGATTTTGTGCCTCATTTACTTAAAAATTAGATTGGATGTAAGATTATCCTAAAATAACTTTATTCTTTCACACACTTGCACTGCAAAACGCTCTCTGGAGTAGAAGAGAAAGGGGTGGCATGGAGCCTTGCTGGTCTGCAAAAGGCAGCGTCAGTTTCACCTGGGAGGCTTGCTTAGAAATGCAGAGTCTCAGGTCTGACCCTATCCCTGCTGAGTCAGAATCCCAGGTTGGGCTAAGGAGTGTGTTTTAATGAGCTCTCCACGTGACTCTCAGGCCAGGGCAAGTTGTACTGACACAGGGTCACTGCCCAAATTTGCAGAGTCTCCTATCTGTGAATATCACCTGTGACAAGGCTGGGGCCCACTGGTCTAGACTGTGCCCCTTGGACAATAATTGCAACGCTGTTTGCTTTTTGCATCCACAGTATTGCCATTATTTATTAGTCTCTGTGGCGGGTCACGTTCCCTGGGAAACGTACTCTGAGACTGCCTGGCACAAGTTTATTGGGGTGTGCTCCCAGCGGCAACATCAGAGTCAGGATTGGGCAGAAGGAGAAGCTGGGCAGTGATGCAGTCTCAAAAGTGGCTCAGCTGATTCTAGAGGGAGCTCTGGAGCTGCGATGGCCCTTTGAGGCAAGGGGACTGGGCTTTTATATCCCTGCACTGGTCAATCTTTGGATGTGGGCAATCCCAGAAGGGGTGTAATCTTGGGCAAGGCGGCCCAGCAGATGTCAAGGACCAGAGAGGGGCACATCTGAGAGCCGTCTTCAGCAAGCACTCCTGGTAACTGGGGGAATGAGTGAGTCAATGTGAGAGGCACACCACAGCACCCCCCCAACTCTTTGCAGACATTACAAACGCCCAAGGTTACACTTGACTTTCAGTGGGCTGATGTGTGTCTGCAGTCATCTCCCAGTTTGTTTGGTCTGATAGCCCCTTAGTTGTTTGCTGCTGATCCTGGGCCCAGAAAACTGGTGTGTCCACCATGGACCTTTTCTCAGCCACACATGAGGTGATGAACAAGATCACGGCTGCAGGGTTAACAGTCAGACGTGTGAGTCATGCCATAAGTCTTGCTGTTGCTGGTTGTGAGATGTCCAGGGGGGTTGTGGGGAGCTTCAGAGGCCCTGCTTGTCCAGTGACAGGGCTGTCTGCTGGGGTCGCTGAGAGAGTGGATGGGGAGGGTGCTCTGTATGCTCTAAGAGCTTGGCGAGGGCCACTTGCAGGAAGAAACTCGTTTCTCTAAACCTTGCCTCCTGAGGGCCACCTCTGTGTCACTTAACAGTTGACTCTAATGTGTTCCTTATTTTCTCCCTCCACAATGCCAAGCCATGAATCCCAAAGAACTTTTCCCAGGGGAAGGCCTTCCGTAGTAGTTAGTGGCACGGTTTTGTCTTGCAGGGGCCAACATGCCCTACCAAGCACAGCCCACCAGCTACGACTACGATGCCCCCCTGAGCGAGGCCGGGGACCTCAGTGAGAAGTATTTTGCTGTGCGGGATGTTATTCAGCAGGTGAGTGCTTTGTACGGGCTGCAGGGGCTGGTCTGGGCCAGAGCCTGCCCGGGACTCACAATGCGCTGTAGACAACTTCCTGGAGCCTTTGTGTTTAAAAGGACGGATGAAGGGAAGCATGAGCAAGACTTGGCCTTGAGTCTTTGTCCCACCCGATTAAGAGTGAGCCTGAGGGCTTCCCTGGTGGCGCAGTGGTTGAGAGCCCGCCTGCCGGTGCAGGGGACACGGGTTCGTGCCCTGGTCCGGGAGGATCCCACATACCGCGGAACGGCTGGGCCGGTGAGCCATGGCCGCTGAGCCTGCACTTCCGGAGCCTGTGCTCCGCAACGGGAGAGGCCACAACAGTGAGAGGCCCGCGTACCGCAAAAAAAAAAAAAGTGAGCCTGTCAGCAAGGTGCTCCACAGTACGTTGTAAGGATTAAAAAGAACACAGGTAAGGCCTCCGGTACAGCCCTGACACATCTGTTGTCCAGTAAGCGGTGGCCATTTATACTATTATTCATACTAAACAGAAGAAGATGTGTGTCCACATAAGTAGCTGAAGTACGCAGGAAAGAAAATCCGTGGGCATTCTGAACACGGTACAAATGTGAGCTGTCAGCAATGCTTCATTTTTCTATTTGGGGCAAGTGATTTGCTGTTTCCTCCGGGCCTGACACCTGAATGCTTAGTCCTTGCTAACGTTGTGACCTTTGAGGCATCTAACGCACCCAGGTGGGGTTTCCTGTCTCTGTGTGGCTTTAAAAAAAAACCCACAGTTTTTCTGCTCAGTCACCTGAGTTTTGAAGTTAAAAAACAAAGATTTTCTGCCTATAAATGGTATGGACTTTTTTTTTTCCTGTTAGTTTTAAGTATGCTGTAGTCTCCGTTTAAGCCTGTGTTAGTTATATTATGAAAAATTTTAAACATATTGAAAAATATGATCTATACTTAACTACTCTTAGAGTTTGTCCATTTGATCTACGTTTCCAGATGTGTGGTTAAAATGTTGCTCGTGTGATTTTTATTGTGGGTTTAATCTCTGTAGAATTTAGAGCGATGACTCCCAAGTTCTGTCTTGTACGTTTGTTCTCTGTTTCAGAGCTCTCTATTCCTATCTTTATTATTTCCTTCCTTTATTTGAAGCTTAGCTTTTTAAACTGGGCTTTCTTCTTTTCTTTTCTAATATAAATACTCAAGTCTATACATTTCCTTCAAGTACTGCTATGGTACCATATCATAAGTTTTGATATGTAATATATTTATTATTGTTTGCTTTTAAACATGCCTATTTTGATTTCTCTTTGACCCTTCAGACGTTCAGAAGTGAGTTTTTAAATTATGAAACATAAATATTTTTCTAGTCTGTTGGTTTCTCACATATTTGCATTGTGGTTGGAGAATGTAGTGTGCATGATACCAATCCCTTGAAGTTTCTTGAACCTCTCGGTAGAGCCTGGCCTATACCAATATGAACAAATATACTGTGTATTCTCGAAAAGACTTCATGTTTTATAATTGTTGGCTATAATCTGTATATGTGTTCATTAGATTAAGCTTATTAATGGTTCTGCTGATATCTTTGATATCCTTCCTAAATTTTTTGGTCAGTTTATTGTATTAGTTATTGAGAGAGTTGTGTTTATGTATTTCTTCTTGTAGTTCTGTCAGTTTTTGAGGCCATGTTATTAGTATGTAGATTGAGAATTAGGTCTTTTAGTATCATTATATGGAAGTCATCTATCTCTGATAATGCTTTTTGCCTTAAAGTCTGTTTTGTCTGATACTAATACTACCTGCATTCTTTTGGTTAGTATTTATCTCGTATACCTTTCACAATGCTTTAATTTCAACCTTTTTATATCCTTTTTAGAAAAACACGTGTCCCGAAACAGACTCAATGGACGTAGAGAACAGACTTATGTTCTTTGCTTCTGATTTTTTAAGAAAATAATACATCACAGATAAAGCTGGGTTTATTTCCTGTTTCTTCTCCTCCCTCCTCAGAGGGAGGAGGAGGAATAGTATTTATCTTTCACACACATTTTTGGGATTTTTTTACCACAAATGCATGCATCCACATACACTATATTTAATTTTTTTGTCTCTTTAAATTGTACATGAATATTCCATTGTACTTCCCTTTTTAAGTTACTGATTTCTTTGATTTTATTGTAGTGCCTGTGGACTTATTTCTTTTACAGTCTGTTGCCTCATCTCACAAACCACTTCAGGTTTGTTTATTTTTAAACAGATTTATTTAGATATAAATCACATACCATAGACTTCATCCATTTAAAGTACACAATTCAGTGGGTTTTGTATGTTAATTTTTTTAAATTGTGATAAAATATATATAACAAAATTTGTCATTTTAACCATTTTTAAGTGTACAATTCAGTGGCATTAATTACATTCATAATGTTGTGTAACCATCGCCATTATCTATTTACAAAATCTTTTCATCCACCCAGACAGAAACGCTAACTATTATGCAATAACTCCCCATTTCCCCCTCCTTTCAGCCACCGGAAAGCGCTAGTCTACCTTCTGCCTCTGTGAATTTGCATATTGTAGATGTTTCACAAAAGTGGAACCATACAATATTTTCCTTTTGTGTCTGACTTATTTCACTTAGCATAATGTTTTCAAGGTTCATGTTATAGCATGTATCAGAAGTTCATTTCTTTTCATGGGTGAATAATACTTCATTGTATACATACAGACAGCCCTCCATATCTGTGGATCCCACATCCGCAGACTCAACCCACTACAGATTGAAAATATTTAAAAAAAAAAAAAAATTACAGGAAGTTCCAAAAAGCAAAACTTGAGTCTGTTGCACGCGGGCAATTTTTCACATAACATTTACATTGTATTTACGACTATTTACATAGCATTTACACTGTATTAGGTATTATAAGTAATGCAGAGCTGATGTGAAATATATGAGAGAATGTGCACGGAACATATGCAGATGTACTCAAGTCCCTTGAGCTTCCTGGAATGTTGGTATCTGTGGGGGTCCTGAAATCAATACTCTGCAGATACAGAGGGACGACTTGTATACCACAGTTTGTTTATCCACCCCATTCGTCTCTTGATGAACACTTGGGTTGTTTCCATCTTTTGGCTATTTCGAATGATACTACATTGAACATTGGGGCACAAGTATCTGTTCAAGTCCCTGCTTTCGATTCCTTTGGGTATATACCTCTCAGTAGTGTTGCTGGCAGGTTTATTTTTTTAATTTTTTTTATTTTTTGCGCTACGCCGGCCTCTCACTGTTGTGGCCTCTCCCGTTGCGGAGCACAGGCTCCGGACGCGCAGGCTCAGCGGCCATGGCTCACGGGCCCAGCCGCTCCGCGGCATGTGGGATCTTTCCGGACCGGGGCACGAACCCGTGTCCCCTGCATCAGCAGGCGGACTCTCAACCACTGCGCCACCAGGGAAGCCCGTGGCAGGTTTATTTTTAGAATCATTTGCCTTCTGAAATAATGAGCTTTTCTATGCTTAACATAGAAAAACAATCCAAGTCAAATTTAAAAGCAGATATTTACATGTGCTTTTCTTGCACAAAACATCATCTAATCTTTGGCCTCATCATAACCTCACGTTTTTATTCTCCCATATATTTAGCTACTTCTTTCTGCCCCCTCCCCCAACCCCTGCAACCCCTCACATCTTCTTGATCTTCCCTGGCTCTTAGGATTGATGGCTGTTAGAGTCTTTCACCATCACCCTCCATAGCCCTCTCTGCTGCTGTTCAAGGGCGCCTGCTCCACAATCCACCGGCCTGGACCATTCTGCTGTCACACTCTGGCCCTGAAACCAGGCAGGAGGACTGTGAACTTCAGTGTGGACTGGCTGGAACAGGGATTTGTACTTCCAACCTCAACTGGACCTTTAATTATCTGCACTTCTCTATTTACATCCTGGTCTTTTCTCCCCATCTAGTGGGAACCAGCACTGCCATGCTTTCTCCTTAAGGTATAGGTGATGCTATCTCCTCCTTCACCAAGAACATTAATGCTGCTGAATACACCATGTGACATAGTCAGATATACATTTCAGAAAGGGTACTGAGTGAGGCACCAAAAGCGAATGTATATTTAAATGAGTAAAAAAAAAAAATCATTACAAACTTACCGTTACCAGGGGATAAGTGAGGGGAGGGATAAATTGGGAGATTGGGATTGACATATACACACTACTGTATATAAAATAGATAACTAATAAGAACCTGCTGTATGGCACAGGGAGCTCTACTCAATACTCTGTAATGGCCTATATGGGAAAAGAATCTAAAAAGAAAAAAGAGTGGATATATGTATATGTATAACTGATTCACTTTGCTGTACACCTGAAATTAACACAATATTAATCAACTATACCCCAACAAAAATTGTTTAAAAATCATTACAAGTTTTAAATTTTTTAAATTAAAATAATTGCAAACATCACAAAACTTAAGAACATATTTTGGCTTTATTAACTGAAACACCTCTGCCATCCTTCTTCCCTTATATTCTTTTGGCTGCATGCTGTTTTATTGTCTCTTCGGATGATAACAATGTTTGTAATCTTCTTCTCTAGAGAGACTGGCAATCTCTCTCAAGTGTGACTGATTGAAATTTGTTTTTTAGTATTGATAGTTTAGAAAAACAGGAAAGCTTCACATTTTGTTACTGATAGCGTTATATGAATATTTAGGATTGTTATCTAAACTGGGGAGATCTCTCTCAATTCTTTCATGCGTGAGCTGTAATATTTGGAAGAAATTTCTGTAGACAGGTCCTGGCCCCATAACATTTTTTTTTAACATCTTTATTGGAGTATAACTGCTTTACAATGGTGTGTTAGTTTCTGCTTTATAACAAAGTGAATCAGTTATACATATACATATATCCCCATATCTCTTCCCTCTTGCATCTCCCTCCCTCCCACCCTCCCTATCCCACCCCTCTAGGTGGTCACAAAGCACCGAGCTGATCACCCTGTGCTATGCGGCTGCTTCCCACTAGCTATCTATTTTACATTTGGTAGTGTATATATGTCCATGCCACTCTCTCACTTTGTCCCATCTTACCCTTCCCCCTCCCCATGTCCTCAAGTCCATTCTCTAGTAGGTCTGCGTCTTTATTCCCGTCTTGCCCCTAGGTTCTTCATGACCATTTTTGTTTGTTTGTTTTTTAGATTCCATATATATGTGTTAGCATACGGTATTTGTTTTTCTCTTTCTAACTTACTTCACTCTGTATGACAGACTCTAGGTCCATCCACCTCACTACAAATAACTCAATTTCGTTTCTTTTTATGGCTGAGTAATATTCCATTGTATATATGTGCCACATCTTCTTTATCCATTCATCTGTCGATGGACACTTAGGTTGCTTCCATGACCTGGCTATGGTAAATAGAGCTGCAGTGAACATTGTGGTACATGACTCTTTTTGAATTATGGTTTTCTCAGGGTATATGCCCAGTAGTGGGATTGCTGGGTCGTATGGTAGTCCTATTTTTAGTTTTTGAAGGAACCTCCATACTGTTCTCCATAGTGGCTGTATCAATTTACATTCCCACCAACAGTGCAAGACGGTTCCCTTTTCTCCACACTCTTTCCAGCATTTATTGTTTGTAGATTTTTTGATGATCTGGCCCCATAACATTTTAAACCCTGTTTCCCCTCCACAACCCACATATTTCTGGAACTGGATGCCTTAGAGCACAATCATATTGCGAGTCAGCATAATCTGTTAGCAATAATTTACCTCCTCATAGGAGTGACAGTGAACCTTGTAAATATATTCTGTGCCCAAATTAAATAAATCCCCACCTCAGCTCTCCTTTGTTTGAATCTCAAAGATGCCTGTAGCCACTCTAAAGCCTCCTGACCCAAGAGGATGTTTAACACAGGAAAGCTGGAGCAGAAAGAGGCGAGGGTCTTAGCCTTTTGTGGTTAAATTGCATTACTTCTGCAAATTTTACAAAAACCTATGACCATGAGAACGCACTGCTAGGACCCTCCCTTGGGGCACTTCTGGATGCAGAAGATGAGTTCAGCAGCTGCTGCAGTAACCTAGGAGTTAGATGATGGCAGGGCCAACGGGGAGTGGAGAGGAAGCAGTTGATTTGAAAAATATTCAGGAGGTAAAACTGGTGGAATTTGGCAACTGGCTGAATGCCGGTGTGAGGAAGAATGAGGAGTCATTGATTTGTCCAGGTTACAACCTTGGTTGGATAACTAGATTGGTATTGGGGTCAGCAGCTAACATTGAGGGTTGCAGAGAAGGCACAGGTGGGAAGGGGGAGGGAGAAGCAAGTTGAGCTCAGGATGCCTCTGAGGACATCCAGGTGGAGGTGTCTGTCTGGCAAGCACCTCACTTAAGAATGAGAAGCTCCAGGAAGAATCCGTTTGGCACGGATTCTGCACTCATTGTGGAGGTGGAGGCTGAAGTCCAGGAGAGGTTGAGATTGCACGCAGAAGCTGAGTGAGAAGGGCAGCGGGCCAAGCAAAAGACAAACCCAGAGGATCCCAAGCATTTAACCAGTGGCCACAGTAAAATGAACCCATGAAGGAGACAGAGTCTTCAGAAATTAATGTAATTCAGTAGCTTATGATACATTGCAGCTTAAGATGTGGTCATCTTTCCCCACTTCTCTTTTTTGATATTTCAGGTTTGGAAGAGAGAAATGAACGACTTTAAAAGTGAGCTCTTTCTTATGAGCCTTTGTAGATGTTCACTTCGATGGTTTGTTAGATGGTATTCAAAGTATTTGTCTGCATCGAGGAAAAGAAATGGGATCATAAATACTCCCATATATAGCTCTTTCTGCCTCTTTCCTTCACCAAAGACTTAAAAAGTCGAATGGGTCTCTTCTTTAGTTCATCTCAAGAGTAAGCTGGGTGGAGATGGACAGTCTCTTTCACTGACATGGACTCCCAGAGATGGGAATTTCCCAGCAGACTGCATAAGCTTGTGCTCAGCGGTGAAGACTCCAGGCAGCCCTTACACAGGACTCTTCAAGGCGTGACAAAGTTCGTGACATTTGCATTTTTAAATGTATTCTCTTTGGTGTGGGTAAAACTCAACCAGACGTGGTTAACACCTTGACCTCGAGGATGAAGCGTAATACCATAGGGTAGCGACCTCCTCCTTGGTAGCAATTCCTGAGAGGGGCAGTGGTGAGTTTATTTTTGTATGCTTTTGAATGAATTTCAGACCGATTTTTTAAAGAGTTTTGTTCCAATTCTTTATAGGGATTCCATCAAAGATGAGTCCAGCTGACTTTCTGAAGATGGGTCATTCTGCAGAAATTAAGTTGTAGTTGAGGACCTTGATGACTGGAGGGGATCTCGGAATTCCATGAGGGTGGTAGTGAAGCTGGGCGGGGACTGGACATGAGAGAATGGCCATCGTGATTTTCAGTACCTCAGAAGCTTAATGAAGTTTGAAACTTGACCCAGGACCAGTCTACACTGGCTGATTGATAGTCCTTCTTGGTTTATGGCTGGAATGACATTAGCTCAATGGGTAGACACAGCTGTCTCTTGATGATCCATGTTGCTGGTGGACACAGTGTTTACGTCTGATAATTAAGGATTTCGATGTGAATATTACTTAATGAATGTTAGTCTTTTTTAAAAAAATTTATTGAAGTATAGTTGATTTACAACGTTGTGTTAATTTCTGCTACAGCAGAAGTGACTCGGTTATACATATATATATATATTCTTTTTCATATTCTTTTCCATTATGGTTTATCACAAGATATTGAATATAGTTCCCTATGCTATACAGTAGGACCTTGTTGTTTATCCTTCCTATATATAATAGTTTGCATCTGCTAATCCAAATAGATAGTCTTTTAAAGCGTCACCTGTACTCTTGTGGCATTAGTCTATTCATTTCCTACAGACCTGGTTTTTCTAGTCTGTCTTCCAGAGTGGTTTCTCTGAAATGCTGATCTGGTCAGGATGCCTTCCATGACTCTGCCCCTGTTTTCGTCAAGCCTCATCTTTCAATTCTCCCCCTTTTTTTTGGTACCACTTTAAAAATATTGAAGTGTGGTTAATTTACAATGTTGTGTCAGGTTCGGGGTGTACAGCAAAGTGATTCAGTACTTTTTCATTCTTTTTCAGATTCTTTTCCATTATAGGTTATTACAAGATATTGAATATAGTTCCCTGTGCTATTCAGTTCTCACTTTCTTATATGTGAGTCTCTAGCCTTAAAATGAAGGTACATAAAATTCTAGAATTTTACAGGAGGTGCAGTTTACAGCTCCTGGCATCTGCACAAACTGGTCCCTCTGCCCTTATCCATCTGGAAAATGAGGACACATCTCTTTACCTTCTCTGGGGTTTGTCTTTGATTCGTCTCTCTAAAGATTTAGTTACACTTTGTTTTCTGTCACCACATTATACTGTGGAAATCTTGAAGACACAACTTCTCCTAGTTTGCTAATATAACTTGTTTATACATTCTCACTCTGGACTAGGGGCTGTTATTATCCTTAGTACCAAGCGTAAGACCTGACACAAAGTACTTTCCTTTTTTTTGCCACGGCTTGTGGGATCTTAGTTCCCTGACCAGGGACTGAACCCGGGCCCTGGCAGTAAAAGCATGGAGTCCTAATCTCTGGCCAGGGAATTTCCCAAAGTACTTCCTAAGAGCTTGTTAGATGAATGAATGAAAACATTAGAGATCTTGGGAAAAGAAAAGTTGGTCACCATTGAATCTATTGTATTACACTGGGAAAAGAGCTGCTTCCCATGTTGAATTGGTCCCTCTAAACAGGTAGGATAAGAAGCAGTATTTATGACTGCTCTTAAAACTATGATTAAAGTACAAATTACTATGGAGAAATAAAGGTTCAGAAGTATAATATTTTGGCATATTTGTCTATTTCTTTTCTGACATATTAATTAGTTGGACAGAAGATTAGAATTTTGCTGTATGATAGTCAATGAAAATTCACTATAATTTTGTTTTTAAAGACAGAAGATTGTGGCAAGTGGAATAGTCACATGGAGGCTTAATAATGAGAATATAATGAGCTCATACCACTGATTAAAAATTCAAGATCCAATTAGATAATTGGGCAAAAGACATAAACAAGTATAGACATTTGGTGAAAGCTTTGGCATACACTATATTAAGAATCATATAGGGCTTTCCCTGGTGGCGCAGTGGTTGGGGGTCCGCCTGCCGATGCAAGGGACACGGGTTCGTGCCCCGGTCTAGGAGGATCCCACATGCCGCGGAGCGGCTGGGCCCGTGAGCCATGGCCTCTGAGCCTGCGTGTCCGGAGCCTGTGCTCCGCAACGGGAGAGGCCACAACAATGAGAGGCCCGCGTACCGCAAAAAAAAAAAAAAAAAGAATCATATAAAATGCTTATATCATTTGACCTAATGACCCCTCACTTGGAACTTTATTAAAAAACATTCTGAACATGGAAAATGCTATAGACATGAAGTTGTTCATTGCAATATTATTTATAATATCAAAAGTTGGAAATAATTCAACTCCTAATATTGAAAGGTTATGGTTATGTAAACCATACATAACCATAGGTAAATTCTGTCATATTCGTTTGACTGTAATATGCAAGTAAATAAAATTATTGTTACTATTTGGTCATGTCAAAAGTGCTTTTGGGGCTTCCCTGATGGCGCTGTGGTTGAGAGTCCTCCTGCCGATGCAGGGGACACGGGTTCATGTCCCGGTCCGGGAAGATCCCACGTGCCGCGGGGCGGCTGGGCCCGTGAGCCATGGCCGCTGAGCCTGCGCGTCCGGAGCCTGTGCTCCGCAACGGGAGAGGCCACAACAGCGAGAGGCCCGCGTACCGCAAAAAAAAAAAAAAAAAAAAAGTGCTTTTGGTAAGTGGCAGTAGCAAATTACAAAATTACCTCCTATCTTTATGTGTGCTTAAGCGGGGAGGGAGTGTAGGAGGAAAACTAGAAGAGAGAAGGTTTTGTGAGATTTTTTGGTTTTGGAATTATGGGGTAAGACACTTTCTACTCTATTGTTCAGCAAAAAAGGAGTCAAGATGGAGCTGTAGAAACAACACTAGACTTGGAGTCAAAGTCCCAGCTCCCTCCCTTGCCCTCTTTAAAATCTTGAGCAAGTTCCTCAGTCTCAGCTCTAAAAAGGAAATATAATAACTAGCTATGAAGGTCTTTGTGAGTAGTAAATAAGATGAGAGAACTGGCTGAATGTAGGTTGAATAAAGGTGTCTGTGCAGTGACTCTTTCTTCCAATGTGGTAGAGGGATTGCAGTCCTGGCTCAGGAGTTAGATGTACCATGTTCACTCCCATGTGCAGTGAATAGGGGACCTCAGAAAACGAATTGTACAGCTGTCAGGTCTCCTCTGTGGATTTGTGTTTACTTATTTTATTGACCAGAATGGGGGTGGGGGGGAATGGAGTGGGTCAGCTTACAAAGAAGAAAGAATATGGTCTAGACTTCAGGGAAAGCTGGGAAGAGAGATCTTACATCTTCCTCTAAGATTAGCAATAACTCTGGCCTCACATTCATGTTACTATGAGTCATGAAGATCATTTTTAATATGATCTTTCAAAAAATTTTTCACAGAAATATAGACTCATAGAATATTAGAACTACAAAGGGTTCCCAGTTCAAGATGGCTGTCTGTCTACATATTTGTCTCTTCCCCCTTCCAAAATGTTACTAAATGATAAAAAAGGATTTTTTTTTTTTTTCTGATGAAGCCAACAAGAGGGGAGCTGTCCATGCATGAGAGATTTCAGCGGATTTCTGGGAAACAAAAATAGGTGGAGCAATGGTGACTGAAGAAGTAGGATGAGAAAATATAGGTTCCCAGTGATGATGGAAAGGGAGTTGGTTATAGGAACAGGGAACAGGGAGAGATCGGCCCTAAAGAACCCTGGAGAGCCAGGGCCCTGGAAATGCAGGCATGGAAATGAAAGGGTGGAAATGAAAAGGATGAAAATGAAAGCTGAAAATGGGAAGGCTGATGAAACTCTACATAGTTCCTGTCATGTCCTTCATTTCTTCACCCCACTTTGAAATAGACTATCCATCAGGGAAGCATCTTTCTATCAGTTAGAAAATCAGAGGATTTTTTTTTTGGAAAAAAAAAAAAAAAAAGAACAGCCCCAGAGCAAAGACCCCATATATTATGTCTGACTCCCTGCCAAGTCACCCTAAAACAAAGCTCCCAACGGCACAAGCCTGGCTCCTGTACCCAGAGCAAGACTGGCAGAGAGAAGCTGAGTGTGCAAATGCTAGCGCATTCATCTGCATTACCGTTAAATATGAATACACAACTAAGGATGACGGCCAGACGTTTGAGCACATCAGTAAAACCTGCAAAGGGAAAGAGAAAGACCAAGATGAAATAAACAGAAAAATAACCCTAAAGGCAACAGAGAATTCAGGAGACAGGAGAGATCTTAAACAAAACAAAGCAAACTTTCTCAAATTTATATCCTTTAGAGAGATTTGAGAAGATATTGCATCCATAAAATAAGAACAGGATACTTGGATAAAGGAGACCAAGAAAAAGTTATTGGGAATTAAAAATAATATCCTAGAAATTAGAACCAGAAGACAGAGATGGAAACAAGAGAGAATATATGAGACGTACAGAGGAAGAATCTAGGATGTGCAGGTTACTTACAAGGAAGGGGGGGAAAAATGGAGAAAAAGAAAACATCAAAGAAACAGTACAGAATTTTTTTCCAAAACAGAAAAGGATATCTGAGTTGCCTAGCATAATGAATGTAAAAAATATATGTATCCAGACACATCCTTATAAAAATTTAGGACATCGAGGATAAACAGCCTACAAGCTTCTAGAGAGAAAAAGCTGGTCACCTTTTTCAGGAATGCGCCTGGCACGAGCCACAGCAGGTGATAGAGGACACAGAACAGTACCCTTGTCATTCTAAGGGAAAATGATTTTCAATATAGAATTCTATACTCATCCAAATTATTAATTAAATGTGACATATTCAGACATTGCAAAGATTCAGGAAGTTTACCTCCCATGTACCAGTCCTTAGGAAGTTACTTGAGATTTCTCTAGTGAAATGAGGAAGTCATGAGAGTCTAGAAACAGGAGGGAAAAGCCAGAAGAATAATGAAGGTGAATCCTGGACTGTCAGGGAATTTGCTGGTGGTCCAGTGGTTAGGACTCGGCGCTTTCACTGCTGTGGGCCCAGGTTCAATCCCTGGTCAGGGAATCAAGATACCACAAGCCATGCGGCGGGACAATAAATAAATAAATAAAATATAAAAGTTTAAAAAAAATCCTTGACTGTCAAGCCTTGGAGCAAGAAGACTGAGGGTTCCAGTAGGAAGTTTTCAAGGCGGGGAAAAGAGTGGTGGGAGAAACTTGATACCATCTCTGGAAATTTGGAACAACCTAAACAGGTGTTAACCTAACGGCAGACAAGAAAAAAGAAAGCAATTAGAAACCCCAGGGAAAAGAAGAGAAAAAAATCATCTACAAGGAGAGAGAACATGCCATCCCAGTACATATCCGCCACTTAGCTGTGCAGAGAGCAATATTTATATAATTATAATAATGTGAGCATTGGTGTTTTTTTTTTTTTTTGGCTGTGTTGGGTCTTCGTTGCTGCATGCAGGCTTTCTTTTTAGTTGCAGCGAGTGGGGGCTACTCTTTGTTGTGGTGCACAGGCCTCTCATTAAGGTGGCTTCTCTTGTTTCAGAGCACAGGCTCTAGGTGCGAGGGCTTCAGTAGTTGTGGCCCATGGGCTCAGTAGTTGTGGCTCGCGGGCTCTAGAGCACAGGCTCAGTAGTTGTGGCACATGGGCTTAGTTGCTCCACGGCATGTGGGATCTTCCTGGACCAGGGCTTGAACCCGTGTCCCCTGCATTGGCAGGCGGATTCTTAACACTGTACCGCCAGGGAAGCCCTGATTTTTAATTTAGAGTCAATGTACACTTGAAGGGAGGACTTATGGCTATAGACTAGACCTTTAACCTTGACAATGTAAAAAGTAAAGTTGATGGTTTGGAGGTGGGAGTGGAGAGGAGAGCTCAGCAAAGCGTGCAAATGGCCTTATCTTTAAATGTGTGGACACAAGGGATGTCTTAGTTGGTTAGAACTGAGATATAAGTATATGATATTATTTAAAGCTACAAATTTAACCAGTAGAGAAAGTGAAAATGACATAACCACATTGGTAAGAAAGGGAGATACCCAGAAGAGTACAGCTGAGCTAAATCCCATGTATTAAAGAAATCAATAATCATGCTTTAAATTGATTGAACAAGAAATAGCAGATGAGTATATTATTTAGAGACTAAAAGAAGCAAAAAATTGGAAGAATTAAATGATTTTAAAATGGTTTCCTCTGAAGAACAGAACTAAGAGAATAGTGAGTCAGGAGACTATCGCTTTTTACTATAGCAGTGTTTTATCCTCTTCTTTTTTATTACTTTTAAAAAGGGAAGCAGAGAGAGCAAGAGAGAGGAAGGAAGGAAGGAAGGAAGGAAGGGAGAAAGGAGGAAAGAAAGAACTGTAAGGATCCTGACAGATCATAATACAACCTATTTGGAGATTCCAGATGGACATAGATGTTTTTAAGACCTGGGAATTACACCCATACCTTCTGATGTTAATATAAATTGTGTGTGTGACTCTGTGTATGTACATATTTAATATTTTATTTAGAAAATAAAATATTTTTATTTTCTAAATTTTTTTATTGAAAAATAATTTCAAGCTTACAGAAAAGTTTCAAGACTAGGAATATTACAAAGAACACTTGTATATTCCACATCCAGATTCACCCCTGTCAACATTTCACTCTATTTGCGTCATCATTTGCCCCTCGCCAAGCCCGTGTGTTCCCTAAACCTCTGGAGCGTTGCAGACATCAGGACCCTTTACCCCTAAATACTTGAGTGTGTATTTTGTAAGAATAGGCAGGAATATGCTCTTATATAACCACAGCAAATTTAACATTGACACAAAACTTTAATCTACCAATGAGATTTAATCTGCAAATACCATCTTTTCCTACTGTAAACTCCCTCCCTTCAGAGTCCGTTTTACCATGTACCTTCTTCCTTTTCTCCTCCACTTCAATCTTCTGCTGTCACCTTTATTCTCTCTACTTGTTTTTGCTTTCGGTTTGAAGTCTTTTGTTCTATAATTATTTGAATGATTCCTGGAGCTTAAAGAACAGACAAAGTTATACACTTAGATTCTGTTTTGGGGAGAGTTTTTGGTTCCTTTGCCTTTCCAAAAATCACTGGCACTGTTGTTTGACTCTTTGACCCTCCTTTTGAAACATGAATTGTATAGATATGTTTCTGAGAGTTTAACAGCTGTTTTTCTTTTCTGTCTTTTTCCACTCTGGTTTATAGTTTGAAAAAGTACCGGAAGGCCCTATCCCTCCATCCACACCGAAGTTTGCATATGGAAAAGTTGGTCTGAAAAAGGTAAGAAAAAACAAAATGACAGAAACATTGAGAGTGAGGAAGTGGAATTCAGCAATCGTGAGTGAAAGTGTTATGCTGGGGAATCGGTTCGTTATTTTTCTGTGAACTTGTTTTCTGTGAGACTGATGGGGTGGATGATGTTTCTGGGAAAACAGGGACACGGGAGGTGAGAGACTCTGTGTGCATGTTGACAGGGTGAGCACATGGGGCACGAGCGGGCATTCTTAGATCATTTTGGTTCCATTATCCATGTCAAAAGCAGTACTAGGAGCCCTTGTGGGAATAACGTGTACCTTATTGTTATGGCTGGTGATGTTCTTTTCTATAATTCACCTTTCTCAGAGGGGGTTCTCAAAAGGCACAGGCATTAACCCTCAATTATACACTCCCCTCCATCTCAAAATTATGTCCTCGTGGCTTATATGGTAATTGGGAAATCAGGGGGGAAAGCTAGAAATGAATCATAAATATGAGTGAAGACCATTTTATTCTAGGGAAAGAGACAAAGAAGCGAGGTTTCATTTGATAGGAGTGACGTAGCCCAAATCAATTTGTTTTGACCATCTGTGTCTTCAGGTTTTCCCCTCTGATAATCCCTAACTCCTACATGGGTTAACTCACAAGGAAAAAAAAGTTACATATTTCTTAAGAATCTTGATAATTCTAGAATAGCATCATAAGTTTTTATCTTTAAGCAAAATACCAAACATGATTGTATAATTTTTCCATTCATGAAGCCCTTTGATGTATCATTGGTTGGTTGAGCTCTTGTAACATTTTCCACCTAGTGTCGGATAGGTGTGTTATGATCTACAAAGAATGTGGTCTCTCTGCCTGATAGGAATCTTGCTTTAGATTAACCAAACTTTAATCACACTTGTAAAGGGAGTATCTTCTACTTCTTCATTGCTACTACTACTTAAGGAAAGGGTTGGTTTGAGTCTTTTTGAAAATTTTTTTAATTTTTGGCTGTGCTGGGTCTTCATTGATGCGTGTGGGCTTTCTCTAGTTGTGGCTAGCAGGGGCTACTCTTCGTTGCGGAGCATGACCTTCTCATTGTGGTGGCTTCTCTTGTTGCGGAGCACGGGCTCTAGGGTGCATGGGCTTCAGTAGTTGTGGCGCATGGGCTTAGTTGCTCTGCGGCATGTGGGATCTTCCCGGACCAGGGATCAGACCTGTGTCCCCTGCATTAGCAGGCGATTCTTTTTTTTTTTTTTTTTTTTAGGTACGCAGGCCTCTCACTGTTGTGGCCTCTCCCGTTGCAGAGCACAGGCTCTGGACACGCAGGCTCAGCGGCCACGGCTCACGGGCCTAACCGCTCTGCGGCACGTGGGATCTTCCCAGACTGGGGCACGAACCCGTGTCCCCTGCATCGGCAGGCGGACTCTCAACCACTGCGCCACCAGGGAAGCCCTTGGCAGGTGATTCTTAACCACTGTGCCACCAGGAGAGTCCCGGTTTATGTCTTTACAGAGCTGTGAAAATTTTATTTTTATGCAACAGAAAATAACTGCAAATGTTTCAAACAACAACATTGCTAAAACATAGCTACCTTAGTACCAGAGCACATTTTGTTTACCAGGAAGGAAAATTGTGAGACCAGAAACTAAATATATACAATTGAAGATAGCAAATAACTAAATGAAGTTTAAGTAGAACATAGTTATATAGGATAAAAGCTTTCACCATGAGTTGAGTTCCTTTAGTTGTCCAAGGGGGAGAGCACCCACTCAGCTGAATTGATGGATTCCTGACCGGGGCTTCCCTGGTGGCGCAGTGGTTGAGAGTCCGCCTGTCGATGCAGGGGACGTGGGTTCGTGCCCCGGTCTGGGAAGATCCCACATGCTGAGGAGCGGCTGGGCCCTTGAGCCACGGCCACTGAGCCTGCACATCCAGAGCCTGTGCTCCGCAACGGGAGAGGCCACAGCAGTGAGAGGCCTGCATACCAAAAAAAAAAAAAAAATTCCTGACCAGTATCGTATTAGGGAAAGCCCTGGGTTTGGAGCCAAACCTAACTGCAAATCCTGTCTGCGCCTTGATTCAAGTGAGCTGCTCTGAGCCCCATTTCTTCTTTACTAAAAAGGGACCATAATGCCTGCTTTTCCCGGTGTTGTGAGGATTCAGTGAGGTATGCGGGTAAAGTGATGTCTCCCCTGGAGTTTGGTGAGGCAGCCAGAGCTCATAGCCATTATCATTGTTGTTATTGCATCAGAATAAACACCATGAGCTGCAAGAATACACAATCGTAAGTATGAATTGAGTGTCTTCCTTGTGCTGGCATTGGAGGTAAGCTCAGTACAGACCCTGCCCTTAAGAAGCTGACGGTCAGCAAGGACAGCAGTGGTATAAACAACTGGAAAGTGATACAGGCGTGGGAAACATGCTGCAGACCAATTCAGAGGAGGGCACAGTCGGAGCTACTTCATTGGGAGTGGTGGGAAGGCTTTACGGAGCTTTGGTTTTCATGCATTTTAAGGGCCTTTCATATACAGGAGGTTGTGTTTGCAGATAGGTATGTTTGAAACTATTTTTAGGTTTATCATGTGTTAATTTTCATCCAGAGTTAAGGAATAGATGGAATTGATTGAAGGTGACTGGGGGACAGCACTAAGTAGAATTTGAACCATTTCAATTTATTTAGGGGTTGGTCAATGACGTTATTCTCAACTGTGATTACCAGGGAGGGGTGACAGTGAGTGAATGCCGCTTTTGTTTCTTTTCAGTTAAAGACAGTGGAGGAAGCTCTCGACATTCTGTGTCCCTCTGGACCCGTAAAAAGCGTTTATCCCTTGACATTTATCCAGGTGAAACAGGTAGGCCTTCAAAGGTAATGCTTCACCTTTTTTCTACTTGCAAAAATGTGCTTTCTGCACTGCCTGTTCTGAACACAGAAACCAAAACGGTAAGTAGATAAATCAGACCCCACATAAATTAACCATGGATCTCCACGCTCTCTTTAGTTCTAAGTACTACATGGTGAGCTGATCTTTCCTGTGTTTTCCCCCCATTTCTTATTATCAGATAGGTCGTAGCTCAACCTGCTTCAGCATAATTCTGTACAAGCTATAAATTGAGTATATTTAGGACATAATTAATCTTTCGTATAAGGTATCAGAGGAAAACCACTATTTTATTACTCAAAAAAGACAATTATTTGTCCTTAGCTCAAAGGTAGAAGGACTGTGTTCTTAATAGATTAGGTTATTAGAGATTCTTTTTCCTGCTTTTGAAGAGAACAAGAACAGTACATCGTGTGTGTGTGTGTGTGTCTGTGTGTGTGTTTAATCTCCAGGCCACAGCCCCATCTTTATTGTAAAAGTTTTCCCCAACTTTTTATTTTGGAAAACTTGCCAGAATAGTACAACACCCGTAGAGCTTTCACCTGGATTCACCAAGTGTTAACAGTTATTTCACTTGCTTTATCTTTCTCTGTGTGTATACGCAGTCAACTGCTTTTTTTTTCCAGCAGTTTGAGGTAGTTGTCAACATCATGACACTTCACCTTTAAATATTACAGCATATATTTTTAAAAAGGACATTATCCTACACGACCATAAATAATGATCACCCTTAAGAAATTTAGCATTGGGACTTCCCTGGTGGCACAGCGGTTAAGAATCCCCCTGCCAATGCAGGGGACACGGGTTCTAGCCCTGGTCCGGGAAGATCCCACGTGCCACGGAGCAACTAAGCCCGTGAGCCACAACTACTGAGCCCGTGTGTCTAGAGCCTGTGCTCCGCAACGAGAAGCCACCGCAACGAGAAGTCCGCGCACTGCAACAGAGAGTAGCCCCAGCTCACCACAACTAGAGAAAACCCGTGCAGCAACGAAGACCCAACGCAGCCAAAATTTTTAAATAAATAAATTTATTTTTAAAAAAAGAAAGAAATTGAGCATTGATACAATCTTATTATCTAATACACATTCCAAAGTCAGGTAGCCCTGGTTATTACAATGGTGTCCTTCATAGCTTAACTTCTTTTCAGTCCAGTTTCCAGTTCATGATCACACATTGTCTTCTTTCAGTCCAGTTTCCAGTTCATGATCACACATTGTCTTCTTTCATCTGAAACGGTTCCTGAGTCTTTTTTTCTTTCTCTCATGACATGGACATGTCTGAAGAGGTCAGCCCAGTTTTGTATACGGCCCCTCACTGGTTAGATTCAGTGAAACATTTTTGGCGCAAATGTGACAGCGGTGATGTGTTCTTCTCAGGGCACCATTTCAGGATGCCCATGCCCATTTGCCTTTGGTTCAATGTTCAGTTTGATCACTTAGGATCTCAGCCCTGTTTTTTGAAATGGAAAGTTATCTCGGCCCTCCTTTCTGACTTCCCGGAGAGATCACCTTCTCGAGGGAATAATAGCACATCTGATCTCACTTTAACGTATTTTGCCTCCAGTTACTATTGTTATACTTGTGATTTCACTCCAACTGCACTGCTTTGTGATAAATAAAAATGAATAATTAAGCTCCCCACCCCACACTTTTTCATTAGGGTTGGGTAGGTTCTTTCTCTGGTTCTAACACACACTGACTGTACGTCCACGTCTTCATCTACCTGTCTTCTCCACCTAGTAGGGTCTGAGCACATCAGACAAGACACGACACAGAGCAGTAGGAACCTGGGAAGTGAATCCCAGGTTCACGTGTAGACACCGGCAGCCCTTGTTCTTCCTCAGACCCCTTCTGCTCTCTCATCTTTGGCCAAGGCAGTGCTCTCAGATCGGGTGGGGCTCCTGGGCCCTGGCTGTTTCAGATCTGAGACAAGCCCATAGAAGATTTATTTCCAGCAAACCCTTTGGCGGGCACAGCTGCAGGGATTGGGGTGCAGCCCTGGTACCCCTGCAGCTGCCCCCCACCCCATCCCCAGAGGCCTCAGCTTTGCCTTTGCAGGGAGCATCTCAGCTTCTGCTCCCCTCCTGGAAACCCCTGGCTAAGTCTTCCTCGGCCTCTGAGTTAGGACTCACCACTTTGGTACTTTCAAAAGATAAAAACAAGAGAGAGATGGAGATTTGGAGTCTGGGAGGGAGGCATCCTTGCACTTGAAGGTTTGGCTGGCGACAGCAATAGCATTTCTTGAGTTCAGCACTTTCCTGCAACACAGGAACGTGTGTTAGCGTTTTCCTTCCACTCCTGCAAGGCATCTCTCCACTTACCGGGGTGCACTTTCTTTTGGGGCCCGAGGAGTAGGGAACTTTGTCTCTGTTCCCTGCTGGATTTCCATTTGGGCTCTCTTGTATGACTCAGGATTTATCCACCTCCCCCAGCTAATGGCCACAGCAGGAAGCCACGAACCGAGGCTGACGGTTGGGGCCTTCCTTTCGGACCAGGGATCCCAGCTCTCAAAGTACTTACTGACTTAGCGACAGGTTACACCCCCATCCCTGTCGGTTTCCCTCGTGCCTCCACTTTAAACAGTTTCTGATTGACTCTTGTTTTGTATGTTAGAGCGGATTTGGCCCAAGGATCTGGAGAATGTTTTACCGAGCATTCTGTTGCCATTTGCCTTTTGTTGTTGTTGTCTTTGGTTCTGGTTTTTTTGTTTTTTTTTTTTTTGCGGTACGCGGGCCTCTCACTGTTGTGGCCTCTCCCGTTGCGGAGCACAGGCTCCGGACGCGCAGGCTCAGCAGCCATGGCTCACGGGCCCAGCCGCTCCGCGGCCCAGACCGGGGCGCGAACCCGTGTCCCCTGCATCGGCAGGCGGACTCTCAACCACTGCGCCACCAGGGAAGCCCGCGGTTCTGGTTTTTGAGGTAACAGAAATAACTTTGGGATATATAGGATGGGATCCCCCTGAGTGATTCTGGGCAAATCACTTAACACATTCCAGGGCCCAGTTCCCTCTTGTGGGAGGGGAGGTGACGTTTGACAAAACACTCTTCAGGCTTCCTTGCAGTTCGCTGCTGTGATAGTTTTATTCTATGACCCGAAGATGAAGCCGGTTCCCTTCTCTCAGATGGAATTTTTGCCGAGGCTGGGGAAGCATTTCATTCCTCTGGTTTTAGAAATGTCACTTTCACACAGATCGAGGGTGACCAAGTTCTCCTAACGTGAATGGCAAGAGTGATGTCTTTTTCTTGCATCCTTCTCTAACCAGTACTTTGGGTTTGTGCTGTACCGAACAACACTTCCTCAAGACTGCAGCGACCCAACACCCCTCTCTTCGCCCTTCAATGGCGTCCATGATCGGGCCTACGTCTCTGTGGATGGGGTAAGAATTCTCTCTGTACTTGTGGGTCTGCCCCCACGGGAGAGGGGGTTTGTGGGTTGCACTTGGTAACATGACAGTCAAGGCCGTTGCTGCCTTTCCATCCTCAGGCTCTACCCCTCCTCGTGATGCCCCTTAGCTCTGCCCCTTGCTTGCTGAGGTAGCCTCACCTGTGCTCTGTCTACCTGAGATACACCCCCTCACCCATCCGAACCGCAGGACTGTGCTTAAGGCCCCACCTCCTCGGAAAGCTTCCTGGTTGCCCCAAATCCAGGGCCATCCCCTCTGATTGACCATGTGTGTCACCCATGTCTTCTTTGCTCCTGGAGGGCAGGGTCCGTTTGTACACCCCGGATGACTCATGTAACTGTGGGTCTTCATTACATGAGAAATTATATTCTGTCGGCTTGTTCCTGATAATTAGAGCAAAAAGACACAAAGGCTTTGGTTTTGTAGCAAAGTAAAGATAACATTTTAGGATTTCCCTTCCTCTCACTGAAACAATCATGTGAAAAAAAACACACGAAGAGATTTCTCCTAACCAAGAAAACTTGTTCAGAAAATTTTAAATGAAAGTATTTCCATTCTGTTGTCATTCACGGCTTTAATTTCAGCGGCAGCAAGTGTCTAAGACATTATGTGTATACTGGCAGCAGTTCCTAAAATTTCAATCTGGGGGTTGTCTTAGTGAATTACAGTCATTTTTTTTTTAATCTTGCATTTAACAAAACTAGGAATATGTTGCTGCTAAAATACCTGTTGTTTCCCCTCATTTTATTATTTCATCTTTGTGGTTAATGCATCATGTCAGGTATCTTGAAGTGAGACTATTCCACCTAACTCACTGATTTTATCTCGTTTGTCTGATTTTGTCTCCTCTCTCCATGTTGTTTAGAAGCTACTTTTTGTGACTGCCTTTTTGCTGTGAGAACGTGAAGAGGTTCCTGTACTAGGAATCTTCCCCTGGAATTTTTGCCTCTATCCCCTTTCTGTTAAAAATACATACACGGGCTACTCAACACTCTGTTATAACCTATATGGGAAAAGAATATGAAAAAGAATACATACGTTTGTATGTATAACTGAACCACTTTGCTGTACACCTAAAACGAACACAATGTTGTAAATCAACTACACCCCAATACAAAATAAAAATTTAATTTAAAAAATAAAAAATAAAGGACTTTCCTGGTGGTCCAGTGGTTAGGACTCCGAGCTTCCACTGCAGCAGGTGCAGGTTCGATCCCTGGTCAGGGAACCAAGATCCCACATGCCGTGCAGTGGGGCCAAAATATTAAAAAAATAATAATAAGATAAAAATAAAAAATAATAATAAATACAAAATTTAAAAATAGAAATAGATGCACAACAAAACATCCCAGAGCTAAGGAAACCAGCCTTGCCCCTTCCTTGCTGGGAGCTGAGTCTGCTGACCTTCTTGTGTAGAAAGCAGTGATTTCTGGAACGTGGGCATCTGGCCAGTAACTTGGGCAAAGGAGCCATCAGAGCATTTCCTCCCAAGTCTGGTGACACTTCCAGGCAGGAAAACGAGTGCTGAACTAACTGAGCGGGCTGCCTCTCTGCTGACCCTCCCACCCTAGTTAACTCTCATTTGGCATTGAACTGACAGGTCCCCCACGGAGTCCTTGAGCGAAATATTGTGATCACCCTGAACATAACAGGGAAAGCTGGAGCCACCCTGGACCTCCTGGTGGAGAACATGGGGCGTGTGAACTACGGCAATTCTATCAACGATTTTAAGGTAGGCGTAGCTTCCCTGTAGGAGTGAGGTTCAAAGGTTGACCTGTGCCTAAGCCACTAGGGAAGTTTCTGTAAATGCATTTAAAAACTCTCCCACATACACTCTTTACCTCCAGCCCTGTTCACATAGAAGTAATTTTTAAAAGCACACCCACCTTTCCGTATTTGATGAGTGAACCTACCCTGATTTGTTTTGCAACCTAGAAGTTGGGTTATTTTGAAGAACTGTTTTCCTCTGCAGGTGATGAGAAAGTTGAGCTTTGCAAACAGAAGCCTTCCTTTGCGTTTGAATTCAGTCATCCTTTAGTAAGAAACAGGAGGAGAAAGCCACTGCACCATGCTTTTCCTTTGCTTAAAAAACCCACTGAGGTCGCAAAAGGCACTCCCTTGCCAACAAAGCCAGCTTAGCATTCGGTCTGCTCTGTTTTATGGATGTGGATGAACCAGGACAAACTCTTGAATTGCAGAGAACCTTCCCCTTGGTGCACTGCCTCTCACTTCTGTTGGTTAGTCTGTGCCTAGGTGTCTAGTGCAAATACATTTTTCTAATGTACATTTTGAGAGCATTATTCAGCAAACATTTGTGCAGTTCATAGTCTGTGCACATGCTCCGTGAGGCGCTTTGGGGGATGCAAGGATGTTGAGATATGGACGACCCCGTGGGTAGCTCACCATCTGCTAGAGGAGGGAAGTCTTCACTGAGGGAATGATGGTACCACCCACTCTAGGAGAGGACAGGTGTCTGGGGCTATTTCCTGACCCTCCTGGTGACACCTCGGAGGCAAGGCAGTGACACTCTTAGGGAATAGCTATACAGGGGCCACTTTTGTCTCCAGTAGAAATGTCCCTGTTACAGTCCTTGTGCTCAGGCTGTAATTAGTGGCCTTCCTGCTTGGCTGTCACAGGCCATGCTGACCTATAGAGTGATGGGGACTCTTATGAGGTGTCTAAGTCCCCAGGACCTGGCACCCAGCTGCCTTGTTAATGCCTATTGAATTACTAATTGGACAATTGAGGCTTGATATTGAGAAGTGTCCTGGGACTAATTTGGGATCCCACTGGGTTGGAGAAGTTCCCCTCATAAAAGGCTGGGAAGAGGGACTTCCCTGGTGGCACAGTGGTTAAGAACCTGCCTGCCAATGCAGAGGACACAGGTTCGAGCCCTGATCCGGGAAGATCCCACATGCTGTGGACCAACTTACCCGTGCACCACAACTGCTGAGCCTGCGCTCTAGAGCCCGCGAGCCACAACTACTGAGCCCACGTGCCACAACTACTGAGCCCACGTGCCACAACTACTGAAGCCCGTGCACCTAGAGCCCGTGCTTCGCAATAAGAGAAGCCACCACAGTGAGAAGCCTGCACACCACAATGAAAAGTAGCCCCCGCTCCCTGCAACTAGAGAGAGCCTGTGCACAGCAATGAAGACCCAACACAGCCAATAATTAATTAATTTTTTAAAAGGCTGGGAAGAGAAAGCCAGATAAACCATGAGCAAAGGCTTCGATGCAGTGGCTGGTGTCTTGGACACCCCAGGCCCCTGCCCCTGCTGGACAAATAGAGCAACTTCAGAATGTGAGTCTGAGGCTCCCTATCATCATCACGGCCCTTTCTATCCTTTTACAGTGGGCTGGATGTTCTTTTGCATCCCCCCCTCCACTCACTCTCTCATCCTCAAATTCCATCATTTCCTCCATTCTAGCAGTGTCTCTGAACCAAACACTGAAGATTGGGGATTTGGGATCAAAAGCTCTGGCCTCAAGCCAGATCTGTCCCTTTGATGTACACACCGTTTGAGTCTGCATATACTGTTTGTGTTTCATATCCCAGTTTGCTTTTCCCAGGAATTCAGGGCTGGAACACAGAGTCACTTCAAGCCAACCTCCACCCCCACCCCCAGCTCATTGCTCTGTTTCTCCTTTACAGGGTCTTATTTCTAACCTGACTCTTGATTCCAATATCCTCACCAACTGGGAGATCTTCCCACTGGACATGGAGGATGCAGTACGCAGCCATCTGGGGACCTGGGATGGCCATGACAGCGGCTGTGCCCACAGCCCATCTGACTACACACTCCCGGCCTTTTATGTGGCTAATTTCTCTATTCCCAGTGGGATCCCAGACTTGCCCCAGGACACCTTTATCCAGTTTTCCGGATGGACCAAGGTATGTGTCTTCATGGGAAGTGTTTGAATTCAGGCCTCAGACATCTGGTTTTCAGTCTCTGATTGAGAATCAAAAAGAGCTGCTAATGGGATGCTGTGTGAGTCTGAGAGTGGAGGGTTTTCTTTGGAAGTTTACCCATTTCTCAGGAGCAGGACCATGGCAGATCTTTGAAGATGCAATGGTCAGCATGAAGGTACACCATCTACCCCATTTTCATTGACTGACAACTTCCTTTAGAAACTTCCTCCTTCCTCTAAGAAAAATCATAGTCCCCTTGGAAAGTGCCTAGGAGGAGCCCTTCTTCTTTATCCTGAAGAAAATCTGGCCCAGGCAAAGGGGTGAATATCTGGGGCACCTGCTTTCTCTTGTTCATGCCTAACTCTATACTCTCAGAACACCCCCACCTCCGTGTGAAAGTGCCCCTGTGCCCTGGGGGCATCCACCACTGTCTGTACGATCCTCAGCTCTCCCTTGGCCACTTTACTGCCTGCTCACTCTCCTTTATTCTTTGAAGACATCAGCATGTCTTCTTTCACCATTGTCTTCTCCACTTCCAAGTCCTGTTTTCATCCTAGATGCCCTTATCATGACTCAGTTATTCGTTCAACAAATATCTAGTGGCCACTGTTACCAAGAGTGGGTCCAGTTGCTTGCTGCTCTAAAGCCAAATAAAGAGGCAAGGTTGGTGGAAAGGATAGTTTGCTTTATTTTGGTTGCCAGCAATTGGGGGTGGGGAGGACAGACTCCTGCCCAAAGGCTGACTCCCCCCTGCCCCCAATCGGCAGACAAGAGCTTTTATAGGTGGACGGAGGGGGCTACATATAGAAACAGCACAGTCAGCCTGACAGTCATATTGAAATTGGTCCTGCGGTGGTCTGACCACCTTCATCTTGATTGTTTTAAGTACAGTTAATCTTCAGCTCCAGGGTCAGTTTGTTACCATTTCCTTGAGGCCAATTCTCTGAATTGTGGCAGCTTATGTGATGGCTACAGTCTGGTCCTCGTGTAGTTAACTTCTTCCACCTGGTGGGGGTTTCAGTATCTATAAGACAGCTCACAGAACATGGCTCAGAATATTATCTATAGCCCTTGAGGAGGAATTAAAGTCCTTGACTTTGCTTAATGACTAAACTATTAATGTTTTGTTCTATTTGATTGTTTTCCTTTGCTTCTGTATTTTCCCACTTCTCTCATTAAACCTATCCTTTGGCTAAAGTTTTTCTACAAGACAAAAGGCAGGTGGAGGACATGGGGGGGGGGTGGGAAAGGACAATAGGGTCCTGCTCCATTTCAATCCTCTCTTTCCTTTGATACTCCCCAATCTTGATGAGGGACAGGTATAGAACAAGAAAGGGAATAAAGTTTTGGATAGAGAGATTAATCATAAACTTGGCAGAGGAACTTGGTTTTAGTTCCATTTCTGTTCCAATTTCCCCCAAATCTTTGAGGGAATGGGGTGACAACTGTTCTGGCTACTTCCTGCTGAAATGGGGCCTAGCCCTGCCTAATTTGGGGAGTGGACACAGAGTTGGAAATAATTTCGTGTTCCAAGCTTAGCATCAATATTTTGTATTATGAAAACATTGCCTCTGTCTTTGATTGCCTTGTCATAGTACCTGGACAAACATTTGAAAATTAGTAGACATATTGCAATGAGGATAATAATCAAAATGTTTTTTTTTTAAAGATCAGCTTTTTAAATAAATTTATTCATTTTATTTATTTACTTTTGGCTGCTTTGGTTCTTTGTTGCTGTGCATGGCTTTCTCTAGTTGCAGCAAGTGGGGGTTGCGGTGCGCAGGTTTCTTATTGCGGTGGCTTCTCTTGTGGCAGAGCACGGGCTCTAAGCGTGCAGGCTTCAGTAGTTGTGGCATGCGGGCTCAGTAGTTGTGGCTCGCAGGCTCCAGAGCACAGGCTCAGTAGTTGTGACCCACGGGCTTAGTTGTTCCGCGGCATGTGGGATCTTCCCAGACCAGGGCTCGAACCTGTGTCCCCTGCATTGGCAGGCAGATTCTTAACCACTGCACCACCAGGGAAGCCCCAAAACGTATTTTTGTACTATTCTCTGAATGTATTTTTTTCCTTAATGGTTAAAGTGGATGTACAGTGTATGTTTAATAGGCCATAAACAGGCTGTTTGGTTAGCCTGAAGTTCAAATTAAATCAGGTATAAGACAGAATGACTTCCCCATACCTCAATATGTGAAATTTCTTCTATCATTTTCCCCTTTCAATTGTAAATAGAAAACATTGATAATCAATGTATTTTTCCAAGTTGCCATAGTGGCTCAGTTGCCATAGTGGCTCAGTTGCCTACTCTGGGTCCATTCATGTCCCTCAGTGCTAGACCCACTTTTTGTTTATATATTTGTCTAGTCATCTACATTGGGGGAAAACTAATCAGACATAACAAACAAGTACAGAAAAGTCTGTTGATGGGGAAACAGTTTATAGGCTATACATTTTGTCAGTTATACCCAGTCGTCACACAAACATTGTGCACGTGCTTTAAGCAGTAAACTTAAAGCCAGCAGTGATACACATCATTAGTAGTTATACTCTGTGACAACTTCATTAAACTTTTTTTTCCATCCTGAACATTGGGGTCAGAAGTATAGTTAGAAGAAAAACAGTAGCTTTCCATTAGAATTCTTCAAATTCCTTATCAATATTTCTCTCTGAGTTTCCTCAGGGGCCCTCTGGAAAACTCAAAATTAGATAGATAAAGAAACTTACAATCTGTTTTCAAAAGCAGCTCAATATTCCAGGAAAACTTTGTTCTCTTAACAGAGAGAAAACCAGATTCCCACCTTGTACCAGCTTACTGTTAATAACAAAATTCATTTACATAATTAAATTCAATCTCATCTTAATCGATCTTAACAACGTACAAAATTCTTTTCTCAAAATACCTTCTTTTACAAAAACAGGATACTTTCTGTATCCATATTAATTTGTCCCTTATTTTTTTCCCATCCAGAAGCAACCAGCTTTAGGACAAAATTATTCTCCTCTTATCCCTCAACAAAGATATCTCCAGGGAATTCCCTGGCAGTCCAGTGATTAGGACTCCACACTTCCACTGCGGGGGGCATAGGTTCGATGCCTGGTTGGAGAACTAAGATCCTGCTTGCCACATGGCATGGCCAAAGGAAAAAAAAAAACAGAAAACAAAAATATCTCCATTTTTTATATTTTCTCTTGCCAACAACACACATCCTACTTGCTTTACATACTGAAATGTTTCCCTTATCATTTTTACATATTACAATTTTTAACCCTTTAAAACCTTAATAAAACTAAGAAACAAGTAATTGAACTGTTATACCAGCATTTTCTGATTGGCAAACTTAAGAACGTATTCCATAACCTCTAAAAACATACATTTTTTTCATGCACAATTTCTCTTTAGTGTGGTACCAGATGTATGTTTAATACACCTAAGTCCTCTTTCCTCTCCTTTTTTTTTCTTTTTTTTTTTTTTTTTTTTGGCTTGAAGTTCTATTAATTAACCCAAGGCTGAAGTCTCAGGCAAAGTGAGCTGTGTTTGTATTTCAAGGATGTGTTAAGAGTTAACTTCAAACTTTCTCCTAAGCATATTTTTGTTCTCTCAGGGTCAGAATTCTGAGAAAAAAAAAAGTATTTATCAAGCTAGCTTTCTCTAACTACATATACAAAAATAACCAGTTTTGGAATTTCAAAAGAATTTCATCTTAACCAATTTTTTTCGGAGTTTGAAGAATACTGTTGGTGGCCACACGGTGTTTTAAGAAATCATCTTTCTTTTTATTTAGTCACAGTGTCATAGCTAAAATCTTTCTAATGAACTGAACCTGAATTTCTCATTTTACAAAAGGCAACACGAATACCAAAGACACAAATGGAATACACACTCACACACCAGAAGACAGAACTGTCACAGATCCTCTGAGAGAATGCCCAATACGGAGTCCCAAACAAACACTTTCCAACACAAACGGTCTTCAATGGTAGACACACATCAGAACCAATTGACAAAATGCCCAAATGACACTCAGTGCTCACATATGGTTCTCAACATCAGACACACATCAGAACCAATTGGCAAAATGCCCAAATAGCACCTCATGCTCAAAAGAGAAGTTTGCCCAGGTGCACACCAGTGAACTTACCTTGGTCTTGGAGCTCGTCAGCTCGTCCAGAGGCATCTTTCTGTTCCACCAAGGAAAAGCGTACGTTGGCAGCCAGCGGCGAGCAGGGGAGAAACAGGGAGGAGCCCCGAAACAAATGGTTTTGGCAGCTGCTAGGAACACCCCGAAATCCCCCTCTCAGGGCCAGCGAACCATGAGCAGTGGGCTCCTTGCAGCCATCCCAGTGCATCGTCATGGTGGCAGCTCTGCTGGAGAAAACTCCAAGGAGCCAGATATTGTGAGAGTGCAGCTTCACATTGGGAGCCAAAATCTGTTAGCAAAGGTGGGCCCAGCTGCTCACTGCTCAAAAGCCAATAAAGAGGCAAGGTTGGTGGAAAGGAAAGTTTACTTTATTTCCAAGGCTGGCAAGTGGTGGGGAGGGCAGACTCCTGTCCAAAGCCGACTTCCCCCACACTCCAACTGACAATCAGGGGGCAAGAGCTTTTATAGGTGGACGGAGGGGGCTACATATAGAAACAGCACAGTCAGCTCTGACAGTTGTCTTGAAATTGGTCCTGTGGTGGTCTGACCACCATCATCTTGATTGTTTTAAGTACAGTTAATCTTCAGCTCCAGGGTCGCTTTGTAACCATTTCCTTGAGGCCAATTCTCTGAATTGTGGCAGCTTATGTGATGGCTACAGTCTGGTCCTCGTGTAGTTAACCTCTTCCATCTGGTGGAGATTTCAGTATCTATAAGACAGCTCACAGGACATGGCTTAGAATATTATCTATAACCCTTGAGGAGGAACTAAAGGTCCTTTCTTTAACATTTTTTTAAGATTTATTTATTATTTTTTAATTTATTTTTGGCTTGTGTTGGGTCTTAGTTGCAGTGCACAGGCTCTTCCTTGCTGCACGTGGGCTTCTGTCTAGTTGTGGCGCGCAGGCTCCAAGGCACGTGGGCTCTGTAGTTTGTGGCACACAGGCTCTCTAGTTGAGGCAAGTGAGCTCAGTAGTTGTGGCGCGTGGGCTTATTTGCCCTGTGGCATGTGGGATTTTAGTTCCCTGACAGATATCGAACCCGCTTCCCCTGAATTGTAAGGCTGATTCTTTACCGTTAGACCACCAGGGAAGTCCCAAACTAAAGGTCCTTGATTTTGCTTAATGACTAAACTATTATTGTTTTGTCCTATTTGATTGTTTTCCTTTGCTTCTGTATTTTTCTCACTTCTCTGATTAACCTTATTCTTTGGCTAAAATTTTTCTAGAGACGAAAGGCAGGCTGAGGACATGGTGGGGAAGGACCATAGGGTCTTGCTCCATTTCACTACTGTGTGCCCAAACTTTGTGCCAGGTGCTAATTATACAATAATGAATAGAACCAGATATGGTTCTTGCCCTCATGGAACTTAAAGTCTTGTTGGGGCAGCCAACCCAAATCATATAATCACCCAAATTAAATGATAGAACTGCAGCTGCAATGGGTGCTAAGAAGAAATATGGAGGTTGATAATAATTGGGCATTTGACCTTGTCAAGGAGGTCAGGGAAGCCTTACCTGGGATCATGATGCTTGACAGAGGTAGGAGTGTTGAATAGGAATTAACGTGGCAGAAAGGGGAGGGAAACATGCTCCAGGCAGAGGAGACAGCATGTGCAAAGGCCATGTGGTTAGAGGAGAAAGTGGCCAGTGTGAGGAACTGATAAAGACTGAAATGTATGGAACACAGAGAAAAGGGAGTGTGGTTCAGAGAAGAGGCTAGAAAGCGGGTAGAGACCAGATCAGGACAGGCCAATTAAACCATATTAAGGTTTGGTCTTTCTGTTGAGAATCACTGAAGCAGCAGAGATACGTGGCACGACTGTGATGTGATGAGCCTCTGTGACCCCAGGATAGGTTCGTTGAGGGTGCATGTGGATTCAGGGAAACTGTCTAGGAGGCTGGACCATAGTTTCATTGAGAGACTGGGATGGTGGGAGCCAAGATAGAGGGACATCAACTATATGAGAGATGTTTGAAGTTAAATTGGGAATTCCCTGGTGGTCCAGGGTTAGGACTCCACACTTTCACTGCCAAGGGCGTGGGTTCAGTCCCTGGTCAGGGAGCTAAGATCCTGCAAGCCACATGGTGCAGCCAGAAAAAAAGAATAAAGTTAAATCAATAAGATGTAATGACAGATCGGATATAGGGATTTAAAAAGAAGGATGTATCCGATGACTCTGAGGTTCTAGGCTTGCAGCTGGGCAGATGGTACCATGTACTGAAAGAAGAAATTTCAGAAGAGGACTTGGGCTGGAAGAGCAAAATCATGAGTCTGGGTGTGGACAGCTGAGTTAGAAATGCCTTGGAGAACAGTGGAGAGAAGGTACACAAGGAGGCTGTTGGATTTATGGGTGGGGGTTCAGAGGAGGGATCTGAGCTGGGAACATACATATGAGATCATTTGTGTATGGATGGTTGTTGAAGACATGGAATAAGGAGAGAGGATGAAGAAGGAAGAAGCAAGACCTCAGACTGATCTTTGAGAGACACAAGCATGACAGAAAGTGAGGAGGAGAGACCAAAAAATGAGAGGAGAACAATATTGATGCTGCCAAGAGGACAAGTGAGATGAAGACAGAAGCATCTCTGCTGGATTTAGCACCAGGAGGTCATGGGGACCCTCAGTAAGGGCTAAGCCAGCAGAGTGAAGCATTGCAAGCCAGATGGCCTTCTACTGAGGAGTGTAGGGGGAGGACATGAACACATGAATAAATACGGATACTTGAAGATAAACATTCTTCTTGAGAAGTTTAACTCTGAAGGAGAAGAAGAAAAAAATACTGGAAAAAAAGCTGGAAGAGACGAGGCACATGGCATGTGTTTAATAAATGCCCTTTTATAATGTTTGCTTTTTACATGTTTATGGACATATATTTTCATTATGTTTGAAATATTTTCTAATTTCCCTTATTATCTCTTTGAACCATGGATTATTTAGAAGTGTGTTGTTTAATTTTCATATATTTGTGCGTTTTTTAAAGCATATCTTATTTTTGATTTCTAATTTAATTCCTCTATAAAACTTCTGGAAGAAGGAGGAAAATCTTCATGATCTTGGGTGAGGCAAAGATGTCTTATATTTGACACCTAATACATGATCCTTAAAGGAAAAAATGGATAAATTGGACTTCATCAAAATTGAAAATGTTGGGCTTCCCTGGTGGCGCAGTGGTTGAGAGTCCGCCTGCCGATGCAGAGGACGCGGGTTCGTGCCCTGGTCCGGGAAGATCCCACATGCCGCGGAGCGGCTGGGCTCCTGAGCCATGGCCGCTGAGCCTGCGCGTCCGGAGCCTGTGCTCCGCAACGGGAGAGGCCACAACAGTGAGAGGCCCGCGTACCGCAAAAAAAAAAAAAAAAAAAAATTGAAAATGTTTTCCCTTCAAAAAACATTATTAAGAAAATGAAAATCCAAGCCACAGACTGGCAGAAAATGTTTTCAAATCATATATCTGACAAAGGACTTGATTTTAGAATATATAAAAATTCGTATAACTCAATAATAGGAAGACAACCAACCCAATCAAAAAATGGGCAAAGGACTTACATGGATAGTTCAACAAAGAAGATATACAAATGGCTGATAAGTACATGAAAAGATGCTTAATATTCAACATCATTAAGGAAGTACAAATCAACCACAATGAAATACCACTTTATACCCACTAGAATTGCTATAATAATGAAAGATGGACAAGAACAAATGTTGACAAGGATGTAGAGAAATGGGAAACCTCCTACATTGCTAGTGGAAATGTAAAATGGTACAAACACTTTGGAACACAGTGTGACAGCTTCTTCAAGGGTTAAATATAAAACTACCGTAGGATTCATCAATTCTGCTCCTAGGTAGAGACATAAAACATATGTGCACACAAAGACTTACATGCAAATATTCATAGTAGCATTATCAAAATAACCAAGAATTGGAAATAATTCAAAATGTCCATCAACCGATGAATGGATAAATAAACTGTGCAGTATTCATACAATGGAATGGTATTCCACAGTAACAAGGAGCAGACTACTGATACAGGCTACAACATGGATGAATCTGAAAAGCATTATGCTAAGTAAAAGAAGCCATCATAGAAGGCCACATATTGTATGATCCCATTTGCATGAATCGGTTCAGAAAAGGCAAATCTGTAGAGACAGAAAGTAAGTGAATGGTCACCTACGACTGAGGGTGGGAATAGAGAAGGACTGCAGATGGGTATGGGATTTCTTTTTGGGGTGACGGAAATGTCCCAAAATTAAATTGTGGTGATGGTTGCAAAATCTTCTTAAGTTTATTGAGACTTGGTTTATGGCTGAAGCATATTGTATTTCTTTTTTTTTTTTTTAATTAATTTATTTATTTATGGCTGTGTTGGGTCTTTGTTGCTGTGCACGGGCTTTCTCTAGTTGCGGTGAGCGGGGGCTACTCTTCATTGCAGTGTGCCGGCTTCTCACTGCGGTGGCTTCTCTTGTTGAGGAGCACAGGCTCTAGGAGTGTGGGCTTCAGTAGCTGTGGCACACAGGCTCAGTAGTTGTGGCTCACGAGCTCTAGAGCGCCGGCTCAGTAGTTGTGGTGCACAGGCTTAGTTGCTCCGTGGCATGTGGGATCTTCCCGGACCAGGGCTCGAACCCGCGTCCCCCGCATTGGCAGGCGGATTCTTAACCACTGCGCCACCAGGGAAGCCCCCATATTGTATTTCTTGATGAATATAACTCCGGAATTTTAAGCTCTACCATCCTCTCTCTGGCCACATATTTCTATCCCTCAAACTCTCATGCCTCCCAAGCCTACTCTTGGATCTTATGGATGACCTGAAGCTCCACCATTAAGGCCGCAGTTCTTCCCTATCCTGCGTAGACATCACCACCATTTTTTTTTTTTTTTCCGGTACGCGGGCCTCTCACTGCTGTGGCCTCTCCCATTGCGGAGCACAGGCTCCGGACGCGCAGGCTCAGCGGCCATGGCTCACGGGCCCAACTGCTCCGCGGCACGTGGGATCTTCCCGGACCGGGGCACGAACCCGTGTCCCCTGCATCGGCAGGCAGACTCTCAACCACTGCGCCACCAGGGAAGCCCAACCACCATTTTTTTAAGGGCCATCAATGCACTGACCCCCTTGCCCTTCCACTCTGTCTCCTTGATCATCCTCCACTGGGAGTGGGTCCACCATTGGCCTCCGCTGGTTCACCAGTAACTGAGCAGCCCTGGGGGAGCCACTCTGGCACATTTGTCAGGGCCACGTTCCCCTCACTCTCTCCAAACTCTGGAGGTCCCAAGTTGCCCAGCAGTCCTGGGCCTCTCTCTTCCCTGTCCCCAGCTGGCCTTTATGACCCTCATCATCCCCCTTAAACCACCTTCCTCTTCCCCACCCCCTCCGCTGAGGACTCACCCTCCTTGACACTATCAGGTGGGGCTCCTTTGTTCCTCAGCTTCCTGTCAGACTTACCTCTCCGCCTCCACCCTCGCTTCCTGCCCAGCGGCCTCTAGGAGGAAGTCTAAGCTCCAAATCCCCCTCCCACCTCTTTCCTCCAAGCCGAGGTCCCGTTCTCTTTCTCCTGCTGCATTTTGTCAGCCTTTCTGTCTTCTCTGCCAACTCTCCTATTCCAGCCCAGAAGCGATATCCAGGGCCTCTGCGACCCAGAAACAAAACAAAGCCCTCCCCGGATCTTCCCACTGGAGCACAAGCAGGCTCGTTCTTGTTCTCGTGCTCCCTGCCCACCCCCGGTCCTTCCCCCCTTTTCCTCTTGGTGTCCTCTGTTCACGCTTTTTCATTCCCTCCCTCTGCCCACCGGGTCTTCACGACGTCAGGACTGGCATTAACTCCTCTCTGAAACCTTCCTAGACCCTCAGTCTCCCTTGATCCACCTCGTGCCCCGCCTGGACTCAGCTCCGTGACGTTTCATCACTCAGGCTGGCACCCTGGTTTCACCCACTGAGTCATAAGTTTCACGAGGGGCATTTCTTTAAGTGCCCAGTTTATTCTGTGTCCTCCCTGGGCCCGGCTGCTCTGTAACTGCTTTCAGGTGGAAAGGGGGAACTGCCTGTGTTGCTGGGTCCCTTGAAAGAAAGCACGTGAGAGGAGTGTAGGCCCTTGGGTGGTCCTGTTGGTGAAGAGGGGCTTGGCTGGCGCTCTGGGTACAGGGCCAAGGCCAATGAGAAGACCCAGCACAAACCATTGCTCACCAGGTGGTGTCAGTTTAGTGCCTTAAGAGAAACAACCTTCAGGAGATGCAAAGTAGAAAGAGAACATTATCTGTCACAGGGGTTATGAACAGGGCTAGGGGGCTCAGATGGAGCTTGAAACACACCTGAAGGATGGATGGTCCTTCATCGGAATTGGAGGCTTTGTCAAGGAGAGAATTTCAGGTGAAAGAACAGTAGATGGAAAAATGAAGAAATGGGGCCTCCCTGGTGGCGCAATGGTTGAGAGTCCACCTGCCGATGCAGGGGACACGGGTTCGTGCCCCGGTCCGGGAGGATCCCACGTGCCGCGGAGCGGCTGGGCCCGTGAGCCATGGCCGCTGGGCCTGCATATCCGGAGCCTGTGCTCCGCAGCAGGAGAGGCCACAGCGGTGAGAGGCCCACATACCACAAAAAAAAAAAAAAAAATTTTAATTAAAAAAATTTTAAAATAAGGAAATGGAGAAGCATAGGATGTTTTTGAGGTCAAGGGGTTTTGCCTTGGCCAGGTCATATAGAAGTGTCACACCCAGGAGTTACTGACCCAGGAGTTTTGCTCGGCACTTAAGAGACACTATCTTCCTAATCATCAAAGGAGGCCCCTGTGGTAGGATGTCCTGATAGTGTCTCCAGTTTGCAGATGAGCAGGTAGAGCCTCAGAGACCTCAGTATCGTGTGTGAGGTACAGACATGGTGGTGGAAAGGCTCCCCAGCCCCAGGTCTGTCTGACTTGAAGGCCCACACGAAAAGGCAGGCAGCATGTACGGGGCCTCGAGGGCCAGCTGGGAGATTGTGCTAATTATCCAGGCAGAAGCTCTTTACTTACTTAGTCAGTCTGATGGATTTTCTGCACCGTCATGCTTGAAAAGTACGTGTACACACAATATTTATGAATGTGTCAAGGGGTTTGGAACCCCAGAAGCCCATCTAATTTATATGTCCGATCAAAAATGAGTACACAGGGCTTCCCTGGTGGCACAGTGGTTGAGGGTCCGCCTGCCGATGCAGGGGACGCGGGTTCGTGCCCCGGTCCGGGAAGATCCCACATGCCGCAGAGCGGCTGGGCCCGTGAGTCATGGCCGCTGAGCCTGCGTGTCCGGAGCCTGCGCCCTGCAGCGGGAGAGGCCACAGCAGTGAGAGGTCCGCGTACCGCAAAAAAAAAAAAAATGAGTACACAAATGTTCACAGCAGTAGTATCCAAAATTATCCAAAATCAACCAAAAGTTCGAAAAACCCAAATGCCCATCAGCTAATGAATGCATAAACAAAATCTGGTCTACTCACATAATGGAAAATTATTTGGCAATGAAAATAAATAAATAAATAAATAAATAAAATACTTATCGATGTTACAACATGGATGAGCCTTGAAAACATGTGCAGTGAAAAAAGCTAGTCACAAACCATACATACAGTATAATTGCATGTATATGAAATGTCCAGAACAGGGACTTTCCTGGAGGTTCAGTGGTTAGGACTCCACACTTCCACTGCAGGGGGCACAGGTTCCATCCCTGGTCGCAGAACTAAGATCCTGCATGCCGCACAACACAGCCAAAAAAAAAAAAGAAAAGAAAAAAGAAATGTCCAGAACAGGCAGATCTCTAGATATGGGAAGATCAGTGGTTGCCTAGAGCAGGGAGAAGGGGGTATTGGGGGGAGATGGGGAGTAAATACTAAAGAGTGCAGCGTTTCTCTTCGGAGTGATAGTAGCTCTGTAGTAAACTAATAACCACTGAATTGTACACTTGAAATGAGGGAATTGTATGATATGTGAATTATAACTCAATAAAGCTTTACACACACACCTGCAAAAAGGCCCATCCACAGGCTTTGTGGACCTGGGTTGCACGGGTCTGAAGGTCAGAGGACATACGTGTATCATACATAGGACAGAGCATGTGTGTTTTCTGTTATTTTCCAGCGAGCAGTGGTCCCTGTTGCCAAGGACAGTCCTGGGCCAGCTCTGGGGTGCGTTGGGGATGGACTGCCTGAAGCCTGGGCCGTTTCCAATGCTCCAGGCCTTTCCAAGTGCCTCCAGGCGCTAACCCTGCTCCATCCATCTCCAGCAGGGAGTCCCTGTCAGGCCCCTGTCCCAGCCTCTTGACTTATGCTATTCACTTGCTGTAGAGAAACTACCTTGATGGAGTGAATGAAGTCACTGATAAGGGTGATTCAGGAGATTAAAAAACTCACTTCTGATTACTCAGCCTTTCTTAAGTCAGATGTGGCTTTCTCGTTAAATGCCCCAATGTCAACAGGGATTTCAGTGGGAAGCGGTCAGGCATGTTTTGCTCCATCCCAGAGACACAGGCCAGCGCTTTGTCCGCACAGAGCTCTCGTCTGATGCAAACTCCCCGCAGTAGGCACTGTTCTTCAGTGCTCCAGCTGGGTCAGATGTGCCAGACCTAAGATGTCGTGCTCTGTCGCTGCAGTGACGTGTGTGCTGTTTATCTCTCCTTCAGATGCGTGTGGATAATCTCACATGAATATCCTGTGTAGCCTTCCTGCATTTTTTTACCACTCGCAGTACATCTGGGTGCCTAGCAAAGCCTGGCAATGAGAGGGGTGGGATAACTTCCTGCTTTTCCTCTACCAGAATTAAGCTTTGAATGTTAAGAATCAACATAGAATACGGACAGAAAGCAATTTTATTCTTTAAAGGCAAACATTCCCTCTTTGAAGATGTAAAAAAAAATCACTAAATAAAAGAATTTGTAACAAAGAGCTGACAGAAATCCCTTCTATTTTGAGACTCTTTTTTTGCATCTTGCCTTTGAAATTTCCAGCTCTCTAATCAATTGGTCTTTCTGGTGACCAGGCCTATCCGGAGGCCTGGTCACCAGAAAGATGATGTGATTAGAGGGTTGGAACTTTCAGCCCCACCCCCAATCTCTAAAGCCAACATGGGGGACTGGAGATGGAATTCTATAAAAACTCTAGAACAACAAGATTCGGGGAGCTTCTGGGTTAGTGAAAACATTCAAGTGCTGGGTGGTACACCTGGGTGGGAGGTACACCTGGACAGGAGGTGCACCTGGAGAGGGCTGGGAGCTCAGCCACCCTCCTACATTGCCCTATGAATCTTTTCCATCTGGCCATTCCTGAGTTGTAGCCTTTATAATAAGCCCATAAATATCTGTAAAATGTTTTTCTGTGTTCTGTGAGCCATTCTAGCAAACTATTGAACCTGAGGAGGGGTGCGTGGGAACCCCCAGCTTACAGCTGGTTGTTCAGAAGCAGGATTCCAGAGTTTGGAGCCTACACAACTGGAGGGATGGAGCTGTCAGCCTCTGAGAGGGGTGACTGAGCAGCACAGGTGGGGACCGGAGGCCCTATGTTGAGCATGTTCAGTCTCAAGTACTTCCTGTTCATCCAAGAGGAGCTGTCTGCTCTTGGCCACCAAAGCCCGCAACACAGCAAAAAGGAAAGCTTCACTCAGTACAATGCAATATTGTCATCTCTGTTTCCAGACCCGATGGCCATACTCTAGAAGACCTGTCAGTCTTGAGTCTATACGGATAATTCTGTACAGATGGGGAGGTGGGGTACAATGTAAGTTAAAGGTGTGCTTTTGGTGCCTGTCCCAGGCTTGGGGCTGTTAGGAAAGGACCCAACCTGTAGAACTGACTCTGAGTGGAGGACGATGGGGAGGAACTCTGCTCCCACACTCCTCGGAAACTGTCCCCGCCGAGGCCACCAACACGCACATAGTGACACCCCAGACATTTCTCACTTAACATCTTGGCAAGTAACATCTGACATAGGTAACCACTCCCTCCCTTGAAGCTATCCTGACGTCTGTGACCAAACTTCTGGTTTCCCTCCCCATCTTCATTCCTCCTCAGGCTTCTCTTTCTGTGTCTGTGTTTCAGTTCTCAGGACTTGATCCTGGGCCCTCTTCTTACATTTTCGTGGGAGGTCATCCTCAGATGTGCTGGTAACACCCAAATTTTCAGCTCCAACTCACCACTTTTGAGGACCGGGAACACCACATCCAAGCACCAGGGTGGACCAGCTACCGGAGGCCTCAGAGGCACCTCCCACCCGATACATATAAGACAGACCCTTCCTCCTCATTCCCCTGAAACCTACTCTTCTGCAGGAGAAGTGGTCCAAGGACAAGGAAGGAAGCTGGACTTTAGTGCAGCAGTGGTGGGTGGCGGGGGGGGGATGGAGAGGGGGCCCAGCTGTGGGAAATAATACCAGCCGACTCATCATGGAGCACTCCCTGCACACCAGCCACTGTGCTGAGTGCTCACCTGTGTCCTCTCACTATGACTTAACAACAACCCTGAGAGAGGCACGGACACGACAGAGGTAGCCCTAACGGGATTTGGTGACTGATTAGTGAAAGAGGAACTGACTAGTAGAGGATGATCCTACTCTTGCTAAATCGGGTTCAGTGACATCATTTACTTTACTAAAAAGCAGCATGCTACTGTACCTTGAGGCCGTGGAGCTGTGTATCAGTTAGCTTTTGCTGCTTAACAAACCACCCCAAACTTAGTGGTTTCAAACCAAAACCATTTATTTAGGTCCTGATTTGGAGTGTTGGTAGACTGGGTGGTGGTTCTTCTGCTGGTCTCAGATGGGCAGGGCCTTCTAGTCAGGGAGGAGGCCCTCCTCCTGGGGGCTGGCTGGCCGTCTGCTGAGGCCACAGAGATTGGTCCACATCTCTCTCATCACCCACCAAGCCAGCCCTGGCTTGTTCATATGGTGACTGGCAGGGTTCAAAGAAAGAAGGCAGATGTGCAGGGTTTCTTAAGACCCAAGTCAGAATTCACATGTCACTTCTTCCATGTTCTTTGCCCAAAACAAGTCACTAGGCCAGCCCCATCCAAGGGATGGAGAAACAGACTCTACCTCCTGATAGGAGAAGCTGCACAGAATTGTGGCTATTTCTGCAGTCTGCCGTAAAGTCTTAGCAAGGTTTGACCCTACTTTCATTCTGAATTTGATGATTTTTTTCAACTTTTTTTGGCCTGATTTACAGTTATTCTTACCCCCGACAAAATCTACTATTTCCACCTGATTCGTTGTTTCTAGTCACAAGTCCTGTGAACTTGGAAACTACATAATCAGACTCCTTTGCACAAATATATATTAATTTAGTAACAAAACTTGTAAGAATTGTGTGTAAACAGGAGTAAATAGGCTCTGAGTGAAGGAGGGTCTCCTACAAATTTTAGTGCATGGACTTTGTGACAAATAGTATACGGCTGCCTGGAGGTGGTTTTCACTCCCCAGTTCCTAGCCTCATTCCAGGCGCGTGAGAACGCGTGATGACTGTCGTTAGGTGAGATGCTCCGTAAAAAGATCAAGCAATGGTGGCACTCTGGGGGAGTTGAGAAGGAAGGAATTTATCTCTGGGGTTTGCTGAGAGGAGGAAGTGACTCATCTTTTAGGCTAATATTCTGTGTTTTCATGGCTTCGATTCTATCTGGGTCCGTCCCAAAATACAGAGAAACCATAAAGTTCTTTAACATTTTTACTCTTAAGACCAAGGAGGAAGCAAAGGATTTGCATCAACTACAGACCCCCTTGGGGTCTGAAGGAAGGGGAGATTTTGTTTTTCCCCTGTGTACTTCATGGAGGTTTATTTAATGTCTTATCTCTCACTATTTTTCCCTTTTTTTTCCGTTTTTTTTCCCTCCCAAGTTGGCACCATAAATACTCATGAATTGTGTGTGGTGAGAGCCTTCTAACCTTGAGAAATGAAACTTTGTCTTTTCCATGTTAAGTCCTCCAAGTGTCTAAATATCTTTTTCCAGAGTAGGACAGAGTCGACATTCAACCCAAGTTTGGTGTTGCTAAAGGAACTCCTGACCACATCTGAAAACTTTAAAGCTATTACTTAAACCAGGATTGACTCTTTTATTTATTTATTTATTTTTGGCTGTGTTGGGTCTTCGTTTCTGTGCGAGGGCTTTCTCTAGTTGCGGTGAGCGGGGGCCATTCTTCATCGCGGTGCACGGGCCTCTCACTGTCGCGACCCCCTGTTGCGGAGCCCAGGCTCCAGACACGCAGGCTCAGCAGCTGTGGCGCACGGGCCTGGTTGGTCCGCGGCATGTGGGATCCTCCCAGACCAGGGCTCACACCCGTGTCCCCTGCATTGGCAGGCAGATTCTCAACCACTGCGCCACCAGGGAAGCCCCAGGATTGACTCTTTTGCTTTGCGTTCTTATCAGAGGGTTCTATTAATCTAGAGAATTTAAAACAGACAAGCAGACACATGTCTGTCTGACAACACAGAGTAGGTCAGGCACTTCCTATCCGTCATTGGAACTATTACCACCTTGGTGATAATAGCAGAGAGCTGGAGTCAGCCAGGGGTCAAGCCGTGGTCAGAGAAAGTCAGCCTTTGTCATGGAGATATTTCGGCTGGGACAACCACAGGAAGCCCCAGAAGCCACTGGGTTCACTCTACAGATGCTCCACCTCAGTGAGGCTCCCTGTATTAATTAAGAGTATGTCTACTTTTAGGGACTCCCCTGGCAGTCCAGTGGTTAGGACTCCGTGCGTCCACTGCAGGGGGCATGGATTTGATCCCTGGTCGGGGAACTAGGATCGTACAAGCTGCACGGAGCGGCCAAAAGAAAAAAAAAAAAAGAGTGTGTCTACTTCTAGATCACATGTGCCTACTCTCCCCTCCACCAATAATTTCAGCATTACTTTTAAAAGAGAAACAAAAATCAGAGTGTAGGGCTTCTCTGGTGGCTCAGTGGTTGAGAGTCCACCTACCAATGCAGGGGACATGAGTTCGTGCCCCAGTCCGGGAAGATCCCACATGCCGCGGAGTGGCTGGGCCCGTGAACCGTGGTCGCTGAGCCTGCGTGTCCGGAGCCTGTGCTCCACAATGGGAGAGGCCACAACAGTGAGAGGCCCACATACTGCAAAAAATAAATAAATAAATATCAGAGTGTATATGTTTGTTTGTTTGTTTTATAAGTTCATTTATTTCATTTATTTGTTTTTGGCTGCGTTGGGTCCTCGTTGCTGTGCACGGCTTTCTCTAGTTATGCGAGCAGGGGTACACTTCATTGCGGTGCACTGGCTTCTCATTGCAGTGGCTTCTCTTGTTGTGGAGCATGGGCTCTAGGCATGTGGGCTCAGTAGTTGTGGCTTGTGGGCTGTAGAGCGCAGGCTCAGGAGTTGTGGCACACGGACTTAGTTGTTCCGGGGCATGTGGGATCTTCCTGGACCAGGGCTCAAACCCGTGTCCTCTACATTGGTAGGTGGATTCTTAACCACTGTGCCACCAGGGAAGTCCCAGAGTGTATATGTTTTTTAAAATCGATTTTTTTTAAGTTTGACTCTTTTAAAGTGTTAATCAAGGGGAAAGCAAATATTGCATTGTTCTTCCAGTAAGCAGTATTCTCTAAAATTCTTAAGCTGAGAGTGGAGGGGCATGAAGTATCTTTGAGTAGGGCTGAGTCTCTCCCCAGGCAGAATTATCCTCCAGTGTTATTTACTGAGTCAACACTGGTGTATATTGACTGTCTCTCTGCTAGGTGCTGAGAAGCTCTCTCTGAACAAGACAGACTCAACCTTTTCCTTCATAGAGTCTCTGCTGGAAATAGCTGATAAACCAGTAATGAGACAAATGACCAAAATTTCAAACACTGACAGTAACTAGAAGAAAGAAATTAAAGGGAGAGTGAGTGATGGAATGGAAGGCCCAGAATCGAGGAGGGGATGATATGCTCCTTCTCTCCGAGGAGGTGATGATGGGGTGGAGACTTGAGGGATCTGAAGGCTTCAGGTGTGAGGGACACTCTTGCAGGCGCAGGGGATGCTTGGTGCACAGGTGAGCAAGCCTGGCGTGCGGAGTGGGGAAGTGGGGAGCTGGGAGCAAGGGTGAGAGGATGTGCCTGTTGGCCACTCAGGAGATTAAAGCAGAAACGTGTGAAAATTGTCTTATTTTTATGTGGCTGCTGTGTGCAGCCTGGTATCTAGAGTTAGAGGAAGTCCGGGGGCCAACCTGGGGGGGCAGCTGCAGGAGGCTGGGTCAGCGCTGCCTGGGACGTGCTCTGGAGGACTGGCCATGAGGGTGGAGAGGAGCGGGGACACCGGACTGATGATGGAGTGACGGCCGTTCGCTCAGCTCAGCTGTGCTGCCCAGCACGGCAGCCACTGACCACGTGTGGCTCTTTTACGCTTACATTTGAATTAATGCAAAGTGAAGGTTCAGTTCCTTACACCAGCCACACCGCAGGTGCTCAGGAGCCGCTGTCAGGGCACACGGCGTCGCCGAGCTCTCCATCTCTGCAGACAGTTCCGTTGACCAGCGATGCCTCGGAGCTGTGTACCACGACCTGTGCTTTCCCAATCCTTCATTCCTCTCTCTTGGAAGGGCAACCAAGCCATCACAGGCTTCATTGAATGTCCATTCTGTTAAGGACTGAGAGTAGAGGGGAAGTTTGTCCTGAAGACTTTCATAGCTTTGGAGAATTAACCAAAACCAAAGACAGTGTAACCCTGGGTTTTGGGAAAGTTGGGGGGAAGGTGCCAGGCAGGATGCCTACGTGTTGGAGTCACTTGGGCAAGTTAAAAGACAGAGTCCAGGGACTTCCCTGGCAGTCCAGTGATTAAGACTCCACGCTTTCACTGCAGAGGGCACGAAATTGATCCCTGGTCAGGGAACTAAGATCCCACACGGTGTGGCACGCAGCCAATAAAAGAGTCCACGTGGGAGCTGAAGGCTTAAAATAGGCCACAGGTGATAATTTGCTGGAGAAAAGAATAACTAGAACAGGGCTTCCCTGGTGGCGCCGTGGTTGAGAGTCCGCCTGCCGATGCAGGGGACGCGGGTTCGTGCCCCGGTCCGGGGGGATCCCACATGCCACAGAGCGGCTGGGCCCGTGAGCCATGGCCGCTGAGCCTGCGCGCCCGCTCCGCAACGGGAGAGGCCACAACAGTGAGAGGACCGTATACCGCAAAAAAAAAAAAAAAAAAAAAAAAGAATAACTAGAACAGATCGCGCAAATGAAGGAGAATCAGGAGAAAAATTGTATCACCTTTGATGTGCAGCTAGGAGTGACAATTGCGGGTTACATCCCTCGGTCACAGAGTAGTCTGGGAAGTGGGGCCACCACGAGTGTTCGCTAGTGGGAGTTGAACCTTCCAGAAACATGGGGGTAGCTGGAGAAGTGAAAGTTGGAAGAAGGACCAGACAATCAAAGGCAGAAACGCTCATCACCCTCCCGATTTGGTCCAGTCGGCTTCTCTGGGGACTCCCAGAAGCAAGGGGTACCCTGGGAAGCTCACGGGAGGCCTTTGGGGCTGTTGTCTGTGCAGTTACTGCACTGTTGGTTGGCAGGGCAGCGTTTAGGAGGATGAGCTGGACCTGGACCAAGGGTGAGCTGAGCCCACAGGTGCCTGGTTCTGTCAGTTCCTCGTTTAACCGTGAAAACCCCCAGCAGTGTCCCGGCTCCCTTCCACCTTCCAGTGTCAAGCAAGTTACTCCTTGCTCGGGGAGCGTTCTGCTCCCAGGGCCCCTGCTCGCTGCACCCTGTCTCCTTGCCCGGGTGAGTTGCATCCCCTAACCCTGGAGGGAGCCAGGGGAGCCTATTTCCACCCTGCGCTCCCAGGTCCCAATAACCGACACAGGGGACTCGGGACCCGGTCCCCAGCTTCCAGGTGGACATGCCCGGTGCAGCACGAGGGATGTGAGGGGGTAGCATCTTAGAAGGGACTGACCCTCAGCATGGCCGTGGCTGGGATGCAGTGTGGAGCCCCTGTCGTCCAGGCCAGCCCTTGTGTGCTACTCACCGAGCCCTCTCGCACTCCCCCTTGGAGCCCATCGTTCCCCCTCGACCGCAAAAGTCAAGTTCTGCTGTTCTCTAATACTGCGGAAACAGGGCGCTGCCAGATCTTCAACTGATAAAACCTAGTGAGGCTGTCGTTGCGTGTACCTTCAGGATGGATCGAGATAGCATATCCCGTGGTAAAAACAAGAGTAAAATAATTCTGAGAATTGTGAATCTGTCACCCTTTTTCTAAATGACTTATCCCAACAGACAGGTGGCTTTCCATCACTGGCCTCCTTTCGTGGACCTGTGGAGGCCAAGGTCTTTTCACTGTGCTGGTGTGAGGGGTGCTCTCATGCCACGCTGACCACGGGCCAGGCACTGCCTCCTCCCACCCTCACGGTCCCCGAGTACCAGAGTGGGGACCCGCCCAATGTCACACAGCCAGTAAGTGGCAGGAGTAAGATTTGAACCCAGGTAGGAAGCTGACATTGAGGGGACACCTGGGGTTAACCAGGTGAGAACTGAGTAGCTCTGCAGCTGGGTCAGGGCTGCAGGTGGCAGCCAGGACTGGGCCTCCTCCAGGGTGTCCCCCAATACATGTGGGCCACCGTGGGAGCGATTTTTATACTTCTCCCTCCCTCCCTTCCTTCTTCCTTCCTTCCCCCATCCTCTCCCACGTATTCTCTCTCTCCCCACTTGCTCTGTCGTGTGTGTGAGATCTCCCCTCCTTTGCTCTCTTTCTGTGTAACAGAAGGGGCCATCTATTCATCCAACTGCTAAGTCCCACCTGTGAGCAAATCCTAGCTCCTGCCTAGAGGCTGTGCAGACACACCTGCGCCTGGTCCCTATTCCTGAGGACTTTCTCCTCCCTCTCAGTTTTGTGGTGGAAGCAGCTTCTCCTACTCACGGAAGTCGTCTTTGCAGCATGTAGGATCCCCTCTGCTCCTTGAAGCAAGTCCCCACTCTCATTCTGATGCTGGTGTGAAAACTGCCAAAACACAGCAGGAACACAGACACCCGCCTGGGCGGCCCCCATCTCTCCCTCCGCGACCTTCACATCCTTCTAGAGGACCTGTGTGTCCCAGGCTGCAGGCCCCGTGCTTATCTCGTGCACAGAGGCAGCGAGGTCACCACCTGCCTGGAGGAGGGGAGAATAAAGAGAGAAAGCTCCTCTCCTTGAGGAGGCAGGGAGGCAGCTGCCTACAGAGGTGCCAGGCAGAGGCTGGTGTGTGCCGACAGGCACCTGACCCCTGCCCCGCCCTGGACCCAGGACGAAATCCAGTAACTGGGTGCATCTGCCACAGTGTCATCCAGTGCTGACATGTGTGGTGCTGAAGCCAGTCAAAGAGACCAGACACATCTCTTCCTGAAGCAGGGTGGGTACCAGGGGCAGCTTTTGTGGCTTCTCCCACCCAGCCCCTGCCCAACTTGGCTGGACATCTCAGCAGGATGCTGGACCCCACGCTGGCCTGGCCTGGCTCTGGGCCTGACCTGTGGCAGGAGAATTCCTTTCTGGGGACACTGCCCGCCTCCCCACCCTGGCCCCCTTGCACCGAGGCTCTCGCACTCCCCAGGGTGGTCAGTGCAGCTGGGTTGATGGTTTTCTCTCTCTCCAGGGTCAGGTGTGGATTAATGGCTTTAACCTTGGCCGCTACTGGCCAGCACGGGGCCCCCAGATGACCTTGTTCGTGCCGCAGCACATCCTGGTGACCTCGGCCCCAAACACCATCATCATGCTGGAGCTAGAGCGTGCGCCCTGTGGGGACGGTGGCCCAGAACTGTGCACTGTGGAGTTCGTGGACAGGCCGGTGCTCGGGGCAGCCAAGGCCCACAGCCGTGTCCCTGCAGACCAACACTAAGACTCGTGGCTGGACCATGTGTGATGACAAGGACTGTGACCCTTTGGAATTCTAGCCTTGCTCATACCTCACATGCCCCTTGGAAGGTCAGCATTCACTGGAGAGTTTGACTGGAAAATAGGTTAGGTGTGTTCTCACCTGAGGTTTCCCTACAGCCTGGCGGTGCCTGCCGCACCCCCGTCTGGCTGCATGGACGTAGGGTGAGGGTGGTAGCCCAGCAACACACAGAGGCATTTGCAGAGTTGGCATGGAAGCGTTCAAGGTGTTCCCGATTTTTATTTTGTACAAATCATGTAGTCTTTTTATTAAATAAAATTTGTATTCAAATGATCTTACTGTTTTTAATGTTGAGCGGGTATTAAATTATAGGTTCTGATTTAAATCATAACTAGACTTGAGTGGGCTGAATAAGCCACTTCACTAACTTGAGGTTGGTTCAAAGGAGTAGAAAATAGTCTTGTTTTGATCTAGTGGACTGTTGCTTTTCTGATCTTTATTTGACTTCCTTTTAAATCTCTGTGATATCTACTAGGTGAGCCTTTAAACACAACTCCAAATAATTATGCAAAGGATTGACAGTTGGAGAGCGTAGATAGGATGGTGCATCTGTACAGTAGGAGACCCCAGAGCCACTAAAGTGGTGATGCAGATCATGGTAAGTGGTGTTAAAAAAGCAGGTTGCCTTCAGTTGGATCCCATTTTGTGTGTTTAGACATAAGAGCTGCATGTATGCACACATTCAGCCCAGGCCTGTTCAACGTCAGTAGACACGTGAACACACGTGGGCATGCAGAGACCAGGCGTTGTGTGAGATGCATGTCCTGCCCGGGGCATCCTGCTCTCAGACCTTGGGCACTGTCCTCCACTACGCCCAGTTCTGAGCATACTGTATATCTAATCCACTCCTCCCCCACAAGGACTCAGAGGAACGTATTGTCCTCTTCCCCGATCTACCAGGTCACACGTCTACAAGTGGTAGAGATACGGTTTGAACCCCGGTTGTCTGGCTCTGGTGTCTAGACACACATTGCATTCGTCATATATCGACACATGCTCATGTTCCCACAGGAGAGGACCACAGCAACATAAACAGAATTGTCAGTATGAGCATATCTGGGTGGTGGGTGTTTGAGAGATTGTTTACCTTTTCTTTTTTGCTTACCTGTATTTTAAATCCTGTACAGAGAAGATGTACATTTTTTGAAGGGAGGAAGAAAGGAAAAATTTCTGATGCTCATCTACAACACCTTTTACGGGAGTGTGTTTTTCTCGGTCTCCTAGACATCAGTGATGACTGTCTGGGATTCAACAGGGAGTTTGGAAACTCTGGTTGAGCCACTGCCGGAGGCAAGTATGAGTTGAGACAGACCAGAACTTAACTCAGGACTGTCTTCCATAGCATCTTCTGCTGGATGTCCTGCATCCTTTGGATACTGGGCAGACCACAGGGTGAAGGGGTTGCTACCTGCACACACAGCCTCACTGCATCACTCTTTCTTCCACTACTAAGTTACTGAAAACTTAGAAAACGATACTCAAGAACTGTGCCTAGCTACACGTTTTGGGAAGATGTGAGACCATTCCTTTTAAAGCCTTACGTACATTGGTACATTTCACGTCCCCTTCCCAGAGATTCCCTGTCGTGGAGTCTCCAGAGGCTCAGGCAGTGGAGTGAAACCACCGCGTCAGAGCGTACATTTCCCTTCCATTCTCTCATCCGATATTCAGAACTGCACCCTATGATAGGCAGCGGTAAACCCGCTTCACAGATGAAAACATTTAAACGTCAGCGAGAGCTGGAGTTGGATTCCAATCTGGTCTATCTCTGTCCAAAGCCAGAGTGTTTTGTCTGGTTCATGTGAGGGAATCTTTTAGGGTTCTCACCCTTGTCCAGGATGTTATGTTCTGGAAAACAGAATCTTGATACACACAAATGGTACCACCCTGGACTCTACCCAAACCTATCCAGCTCTCCGTACTGCCTCTCAGGGGCATACATTTCATCTTCTATAATGTTGTTCTTAAAATACAATGCCCCTTCCATCATTCCTGATTTCTTAACTCCGTGGAAGGGTGCTACCTCTGAAAATAATAAGGGCAGCACCTTTATTGCCTGCTATGTAAACCTTTTATATTAAATGTATCTTAAGCTGGTTTTAATATGTCAAAGCTTTCTGAGCAGGCCTGAGCTAACCCAACCATAACACTGATGTTCCTGGAACGTTACCATATTTTCAGCCATCCTTGCGAACATCGTGGCCTTTTCCTTGGTACCCCTGGCTTAGATGTTCCCCCGATCTGCACAACCTGCAGAACCTCTTGTTTTGAACAGAGTTATTGAAGTGTGATTTACATACCGTAAAATTCACTCAGTTTGATGAGTTTTACTAAACTTACACAGGTGTAAACCACCATCACAATCCAGTTTTAGAACACTTCTTTCACCCCAGAAGGTTCTCTAGTGCAGAAGATCTTCATTTCCACCCTACTTCAGGGAACCGCGCATCTGTTTTCCATCACTGTCATTTTGCCGTTTGTCAGGATTTCATGGAACTGGGATCACAATATGAAGTCTTCCGCGTCTGACTCCTTTCCCTCAGCATAATGTGTTTGAGGTTTGCCCATGTTGTAGCGTGATCAGAAATTTCTTCCTTTTTTCTGCTGAGGAGCATTCCACGTATGGACATCCATTTGTCGGTTATGGGCATTTGGATTGTTTCCAGTTCGGGGCTCTCATGAATAATGCTGACCTGAGCTTCCATGCACAGCTCTTCGTGTGGTCAACTGTTTTCCTTTCCCTTGGGTAGGCACCTAGGGGTAGAATTGTTTAGTCACATGATAAATGTATGTCCAACTTTTTAAGAAACTGCTAAACAATTTCAGAAGATCTCGTCTGAGGCAAGGAAGGGATGAAGAAGGGACAGAGTCCCCCTGGGTGGAGCGCTGTGGCACTGGAGTTTGTGCCCTCTGTCTCTTTATCCTGCTCTGTGTCAGGCTACTCAGTGTCTCTCTCTTTTTGTCTTTCAGTCAGTCCATTGTTATTTCTCAGCAAATCCAGTTTATTCAGAATGAAATTGTTTCGTGTTCATCCGGGTTTGGGTTTTTTTCATTGTTTCCCCAACAAGCGATAGGTCTTCTGTCAGATGACACACATAGGAAATGATCTTGTGTGGTCTTTGTTTCTTGCCTTATGAGCATAAAAGTCATTTCCTGAAATCACTTTTTCAGTCAATGCTCTGAGGGAGTCTGTCTGGTCTGTGGCAGAAGAGACGGCTCGGGTGGCCTAGTAGCTCGTGGGCTGTGAGGAAAGTCCAGTCGGTGTCCAGATACAGGCTGAGGCAGTTCTGGGTTAAGCCCAGCCTCTGCTCTTGGTCTGACTGAGCACGTTCCCAGGAGGGAACCTCCCAGGTTGTCCCCTGCCCTTCAGCCTTCGGGTCCTGAGTTTTGCTGACTAGACACCCTGCAGCCCTCTGTTGTCTATAAAAGCCCAGGGAAGATTCTCAACTGATTCCTCAGCAGACAGCTGCTCTGTACCCCCAGGGGTTTTCCACATGTGAGGAGCCGCCCAGAAGCCCAGGCCTCTGAGCCCTCAGGCCGGCAGCACTGTCCCACCCCACCCCTGCCCCAGTGAAACAGGACAGGCTGGGGGCAGAAACGCAGGTGCGTGCGCCCGCGCCATCACTCACCATCGACGTGGTCTCAAGGAAGTGATTCGCTTATTAAGCCCCCATTTCCTCACCTCCTATGTGGGGTCCCCACTTGTGGAGTTTTTACATCAAAGGCAATAATCATAAAAGCGCCTCATAGGGCACTTGCCATGGAGCAGGGGCTTCCTGAAGGCTAATTGCATTCTTTCCCACCACATTCCTCCACAGAAGCAGGTAACTGATCATCTGGAAACGTGAGGGATGGGCAGGGAAGAAAAGCCACCAGGAGACACCATCCTTTCCCTGGAGCTCCTTGTGTTCAGTTCAACAGCTTGGCTCTTCTGACCGGGCGCCGTGCTTGGCTGAAGGACGCAAAGCCAAGGAGACAGTCTAGTATCAAACATGGACCCAGACCAGGAAAGAGGGGGGAGGCTCCACAGAAAGGGTGAAGGCGCTTCATCCATCAGGACCCTCCAGCACTAGCCTGGCCTTGCTGGGAGCAGCCTGTGCCTACAGAAAACACTTGAAATCCAGCATGGACTTCAGAAACCTCAGTGTAGACCTCAGGGTCCTCCACTTCCTTAAGGCCTCTGTTCACCTGTTCTCAAAACTTAAGCAACTTTCTGGTGCCAACACCTTGAATTCCTAATCCAAAGGGCATTTCCCATCACTGCATGCCACACTGGTCGTGGTCTGTTGCTACACATCAAACTGCTTCAATACATTTGCATAAGTGGCATAAAAAACTATTTTGTGATGTACATGATTCCATGGATCAGGAATTGGGACAGGCACAGCAGGATGGCTTGTCTCTTCCATGACATCTGCGACCTCTGCTGGGTCCTGGAATCGTCTGGAGGTTCCTTCACTCCAGACGGCATTTGGGCTGGGATGTCTGAAGGCTGAGCTCAGCTAGGATTGTCAACCAAAGCTTCCATCCATGGCCTTCTCTATGCCTTCAGTAGCCAGGTTCCGAGAGGGCGTGTTCCAGGAAGGAATTCTAGAGCGTCCTTTTTGTGGATTTACGTCCATCCCACTAAAGTCTGAGAAGCCGGTGAGCATGAATTGAATCCCTTCACCCTTGGTCCGAGGTCCCATTGGCAAAGCACTGTGCTTGCTCCAGAGTGGGTATGTTTAGCCTGTGTTCATGAGTTGGATTCTTTTGTCTCTTTTGCAGATTACTGGCCTTTAGGGGTCCCACCAGGTATTACCGAAAGGGGAATTGTGACTCTGAACATAGACTAGAAATCCACTGTGTGACCCTCCACCGGCAAGAGTATATGGCAGGGTGAGGTGATGGGAGTGTATACTGCACTTAAAGTCTGGTTTCCTTCTTTGTTATCTTTGGATTTAGATTCCTGAGCAAGACGTGCACTCTGTCCAATTTACTTCACTTTGGCTTTAATTTTTACTAAGCAATGGGATTTTTATCTAGGTAATTGGGCCGTTCTGGATCATCTGTCCTCTTTTCCATGGCCTTTGAAGTCATGAAGTGTCCCAAAAAGTGTCAGGGAGGACTCCCCGGGGGTTCAGGTCGTGTCCCTTTTAGGGTGGGTGTGCCCTTCACCTTTAACTATGAGTGGAGTGTTTTCATTTATACAATAAATGTTCATTCAGTACTTACTCTGAACCCCATGCTACTGAGTAGGACGTATTTCTTGCCCCTCAAGGAGCACACAGATGTGTGAATGGACGATGCAGTGTTTGTGGGGAAGACAATTCGAAGGACAAGACAAGCGTGCTGTGAACATTCCGGATCTAGTCCTGGACCTGTTGCGGAGCTGGGATTGGTCAGGGTAAGCCTCCTGGAGTGGAGCCATGTGGAGAATAAGAGAAGGAGAAAGGAATAGAAATGAAGAGAACAGAAGGTACTTCAGGGGGGAAGCAGCAACTACAAAGATCCAACGTCTAGACAGACAATAGAGAATTCCAGAAATATTCAGACCCCAACCAATCTTAACAAGCACCCTTATTTCTCACTAGCTCCAATTCTAATTCTCGATAAACAACTCTCGTAACTGACGGTAACCTTGTGGGTTTTGCCTTTATCAGCCTCCCCCATTTTGTAGTCCGGCGGAACAAATTCAGGTGCTTCTTGAGTCTGTGTCTCCCAGGCTACAGTCCTAACAACCCCCAAATAAACACCTTTTTATTTCAGTCGGGTCTCAGTTTCTAAAAATTTTGGTTAAAGCTCTTGGTTCATGGTCCGGTGAATTCTTCTGTTGCAGGAGTCTGCAGTACAAGAACTTATTTTCCTCCTCAACTCTTGAAACTTAGATAATTTGTTTTCTTTCTTTCTTCTTTCTTTTCTTGATTGCTGTTATTATGGAAAATGGTAGGGGAGAATTTTTCTTTTCGACTCACACTTGAAGAAAACATGTCCCACCCAATCCCTCCATCTCCATCATGTCTCGTAAAATCTATCTTCACACTAAATGTGCTAAGAATCTCATCTGTCTCTTTGGGACAAATGCCCACCTCCAAAAAGAGCCTTTTGTTTTTCGTGCTAAGTATGGACATTGAGGCAATTATCTCACCCAAAGGTTTTTGAGATAATGGGCGATTTCCTGTTTTGTTGACACTTGCTGTTAATACTGTACTCTCCCATCACCTTAACTGCAATATGTGGTTATCATGGAGCTTCTGCAGAGTAGTCTTATGCTCATGAAGCAATAGCCAATGATAAAAACAATCACAGAAGAAGAGGAATTTCCATCATTTAATTAGGCAAAGGACACATAAGTAAATATCCTGGGCACTGTGTCAGAAATTCAGACTTGCGGATTAGGACCAGGCTGGCAAACATTCTGTGAGCCTTGGGGGCAGACAAGGAAATGGAAGAGCTAGGTTGCCCTGATAATTATTAGTGGAGGGACTGTTAATCCTTGCTCAGGTTACATCTCCTTCTGTGGGACTTAGCTCATAATATTGTTATTTGTTTACTGCTGACCCGAGAGCCTTCATGACAAGTACCATGTGACTTTCATTCTTGTATCCTTGGTACCCAGTACAGCACATCTAGCCCTCAATCAATGCTTCCTGGATGAAAAAATACTTCTGTGTCTACATTCACAGACTGGGAGCGGGTCCATGTGTTTTCAGTGTTCCTTTAGCCGTGTCTAAGACAGATGCTAGCTGAGGTGTCCTTCTCTTTAAAAAATTTAGATGAGATTTGTCTTTAAAACCTTCCCAAGATTTCTGTGAACCCCAGGAGAGCTTCCTTTCTCATGGTTTCCTCTGGCTACACATTGTGCTTCCACTGAATTAGTTCAATTCATGAACGAGCTCATCATCCCACACAGTCTTTTGCAGTATCTTGACTCAAATGTGGAACTGAGTCCCTTGAGTTTCACCAAAACCTCACCCACATTGGGCCTTTCATCTTTAGAACTTTACAGAAGTTTTAAGAGATGTGGGTGAGGGACAGTCCACAGAGCAACAGCATAAGCTTGATAGTACTGAATATCAGACACTCCAGTTTTTACAAGACATTCTACCATGCTCCATATTCCTTGGCCATCCTTGTTTATCTTCGCTTCTCTTCTCTGTCCACTCCCACCTCTGAGTTTCTAATAACTTAAAAATTACACATGTCCCATCTGTATTCCTGAAATGACACATTCTCACCTTTCTCCTTCAGGTCCAGTTTCTTAGGTAGGGCCCCTGAGAAGGCTTCCATGCACTAAGAGAGAGGAGTCAAAAGGAAAGCCAAGTCAGATGCCAGGGAGCATCCCTGGGAAGGGTTCTGGCATGGCCACCTCCCATGGCCAAGCCCTTGGAGTTGGAAACCACAAGAGAAGCCCCACCAAAGTTTTGAGATCTGAGCAAATGGGGCTTTGCAGGGAGGAAGCAAGATCCCTGAGCTCCCCATCATGGCTCAAGTGTGGAGGCAGCATGGCATGGGTGTCTGCACGTGGACCAAGGCCCCTTCAAGGGTTCCTATGAGCAAGACATGGAGTGGAGAGCAGAAGGATGGTCTCATGCCAGCCAGAGCAGCATGAAGTAGCAAAGCCTCCAGAAATCCCTGCTAAGTCTTCTGAGGCCACAGAGGAATAAAGGAGAAAATGGAGCATTTCCAGTGTTGCAAGAGGAATGCCAAAGGATCAGTGGATCAACTCAGGAGGTCAGTTCATGGGTTGATGGTTGAGGCCCAGACAGGATGAGGTGCATTTCAGCAGGTGCTGACAGCAACAGATGACAAAGGCGAGAGTCCCTTTCCCAAAATTGTTGACACTGAATGCCACTGAAGGAAGGGGGGTGGGTTAAATGCTGAATTGACTAAGATTAAGTCTCCGCCTTTTGGAGGAACTGGGGTCTCAAAACAGAAGTTAAGTTCAGTTCTAGATGGAAGTTTAGTGTTGACACCCACATACATCTCTCCTAACGCCTTTGGGTAGGATCAGCCCTATCTGGTGCCGGTAAATGTTTTAGAATCGTTTGTTCTTTGTTAGTAGGTGTTATTACTTCCTCAGAATGGATCAGCATATTTATTTAGAAGTATTTCCCCCTCTACTTTATTATATTGAGTTCATCTCAAGTGAGCTCGTTTGGATTGTTGATCTTGTTCATTGTTGTAGAATTATATTTCTTCCTTGGACTAAGGAGTGTTGGATTGCAGGCTCATTTTGAATGGGAGATTTCCTATTTGTTTATAAAGATTTGTTTCTCTCTCTCTCTCTGCTCCTCCATCCCTATATAGGAATTTTGAGGTTGCCTCTGTATTGGAGGCTGTTGGTACCCTACCCAGAAGCCTTTGCCCACTGCTGCACCCCTCCTTTACCTGCTGTGAGCGTTGGTTGTTGTTTTTTTTTGTTTTTTTTGTTTGTTTGTTTGCAGTATGCAGGCCTCTCACTGTTGTGGCCTCTCCCGTTGCGGAGCACAGGCTCTGGACGCGCAGGCTCAGCGGCCATGGCCCACGGGCCCAGCCGCTCCGCGGCACGTGGGATCCTCCCGGACCAGGGCACGAACCCGCGTCCCCTGCATCGGCAGGTGGACCCTCAACCACTGCGCCACCAGGGAAGCCCTGGTAGTTCTTTACCCCAGAGAACTACTCCTGGCTTAATTAGGAAGATGCCTCACTAACATGAGAATACAAAAGGCCATACTCTTTGCCTCAGAATGGGCTTAATTCTGTGAAACAATTCATGCCCCAGAGCCCCTGTGAAATCAAGCCAATGCAGCCAACTTGTAATGGTTAATTTTATGTGTCAACTTGGCTAAGCCACAGACATTTGGTTAAACATTATTCTGGGTGTGTCCCTGAGGGTTTCTGGATGAGATTAAATTTGAATAGAAATATAACTGATTTCTTTATATTGATCTTGTATCCTGTAATCTGCTGAACTCATTTATTAGCTCTAAGAGTGTTCCTTATGGATTCCTTAGAATTTTCCACATAAAAGATCATATTGTCTGCAGAGAGATGTAGTTTTACTTGTTCCTTTCCAATCTGAATCTGGATGCATTTTATTTCTTTTTCTTGCCTTTTTTATTTTTTCCTGACCAGAACCTCCACTATGATAGAAATGGCGAGAGCAGACATCCTTGTCTTGTTCCTGATCTTAAGGGGAAAGCATTCAGTCTTTCACCATCAAGTATGATGTGGTGAACATTCTTGAACGAGTCTTTTAAGGACTGAGGTCTTCATTTGTATTGAGTAAATACCTCGGACTAGAATTCCTGGATCACAGGGTACGTATACATTCAACTTTACAAAGAATTGTCAAGCTATTTTCCAAAGTGGCTTTTGTATCCAACCATCTTTTTTTTTTTTTTTTACAAAGAATAGGTTTGGGGTTTTTTGTTTGCTTTTTTGGCGGTACGCAGGCCTCTCACTGTTGTGGCCTCTCCCGTTGCGGAGCACAGGCTCCAGTCGCGCAGGCTCATCGGCCATGGCTCACGGGCCCAGCCGCTCCGCGGCATGAACCCGTGTCCCCTGCATTGGCAGGTAGACTGTCAACCACTGCACCACCAGGGAAGCCCTGTATCCAACCATCTTTTAAATTTTTCTTGTTACATGTTATGTATCATCTCAGTGAGTTTTGGAAAACAGGAAGGCCCCCAAACTGTGGGCTTCTTGTTGCACCTTAATTGGAAGTCTTCTCAGTGATAGACTCAACACATCTGCAACCCTCAAGAAGTTTCCAAGGGGGGACTTCCCTGGTGGCGCAGTGGTTAAGAATCCACCTGCCAATGCAGGGGACACGTGTTCGAGCCCTGGTCTGGGAAGATCCAACATGCCACGGAGCAACTAAGCGCATGTGCCACAACTATTGAGCCTGAGCTCTAGAGCCCATGAGCCACAACTACTGAAGCCCACGCGCCTAGAGCCCGTGCTCCACAACAAGAGAAGCCACCGCAATGAGAAGCCCACGTACCGCAGCAAAGAGTAGCCCCTGCTCGCCTCAACTAGAAGAAGGCTGCACGCAACAACGAAGACCCAACGCAGCCAAGAACAAATAAATAAATAAACTTAAAAAAAAAAGAGAGAAGTTTCCAAAGAACAGTTCTTTTATTTTCAACTTAAATCCATTCCCTCATAAGCTCACTCTTTGTCGACTGTACAAACCCTCTCAAACTCCTCCTTAGTCATTCCCCCAAGAGAAGCCCAGCTAGACCACAAAACCTGCCGCTTGAACCACCATTCACTTTATTTGCATGTGATGTTTTTGTGGCAATGTCATTACAATTAGGAGGAATCCCTCTAACCAAGGCAACCATGGAGAGGTGGTTGTACAGTCCAGTCTTGGTGCAGATCTTTTTCCTGCCTGGCAGGGCTCCAGTTATAGGCTTGGCTTATCTCCTGTGTGATCAAAAGAATGCAAACATTCTGCAGGCTCCCACATGCTATCTTCTAACCATCTCATACCGCAAACTCTGCTTCCCATCCCAGGACTGACAGCATCTTCTTCAAAGCACCACGCATCTCCATAGGCAGGTATATCAGGATGAGCAATCACCTGCTCACCTCACTTGTGAGCCCTGCTTTTTAGATTCTCTCTCTCTGCGGTTCGTTAGTCAGTTTTCCTTAATCACAAGGTCTTCCTCTTTTTATTTTTCTAAAATGGAGGATATTTATTGTTTTGGCAGAATATGAAAATAATGCATGTTTGTTTAAAGAAATAAAGAAGCCCTGAAATTATAAAGCATAATTCTTCCCTCTATAAAAATGGCTAACATCAATAATATCTCAATAAATCTGGAAACATTTTAAATGACTAATAGTTTGGGGTTGAAGTTTGAGGTTTATCTTTCCAGGTTTTTAAAATGCACTTAAGGGAATTCCCTGGTGGTCCAGTAGTTAGTGGTTAGGACTCAAAGCTATCCCTGCCGGGGCCCAGGTTCCATCCCGCAAGCCATGCAGCCAAAAACAACAACAAAAAAATAGAAGCACTTAATATACATCATGAACATTTCTGCATGGTAGTAAGTTTATAGCTGGACATGATTCTTTTTAATGGCATATTCCATAATATGGATATACATTAATTAATTTTTATTATTAAATGTTTTAACCATACAGAAGAGTACTAAGAATAATGTAATAAACATCCATTTGCCATTTAATCATCAGAAGAAAAGTTCAGTCATGTATACATATTTTCTCCAGTTTGTCATTTGTCTTCTGATTTTTCTTTTGGTGATGTTTCGTCATGCATATTTTTGTATTCACATAGATGAATTTATTACTCATTTCTTTTATGGCTTCTGAATTTTGAGAATGTTCTTGCCTGTGCCAAAATTCTGAAGAAATTCTCCCATGTTTCCATTTAGAACTTTGATTGCTCCAACTTTTACGTTTAATATTTTATCTATTTGTAATTTAACCATGTATGGTGTGAGGTATGAATCAAACTTCATTTTTTTCCCAGATGATGGTCCATTTTGGTCTACTCCTTAAATAAACAATTCATTGTGTCCCTCCTTTGATTTAAGATGCCATCTTTATTTTTTTAATTGAAGTATAGTTGATATTGTTAGTTTCAGGTGTACAGCAAAGTGATTCAGTTATATATATATAAGCATTCTTTTTTAGAAGACGTGGTATATATGTATTATATATATATAATGTGATATTACTCAGCCACAAAAAAGAATGAAATCTTGTCATTTGTGACAACATGGATGAAGCTAGAAGGCATTATGCTAAGTGAAATAAGTCAGACATAGAAGGACAAATACTGTATGTTATCACTTATATGTGGAATCTAAAAAACAAAATAAACGAACAAACGTAAAAAAAAACAGAAACAGTCATAGATACAGAGAGCAAACAGGTGGGTATCAGAAGGGAGGGGGTGGTGGATGAGTAACATAGGTGAGGGAGTTTAAGAGGTACATCTTTCTAGTTACAAAATAAATGAGTAACAGGTATGAAATGTACAGGGTGGGAAATATATCCAATAATTATGTAATATCTTTGGTGACATTTTATTTCATATCTATATGAGATGATGGATGTTCACTAAACTTACATGATGATCATTTCATGATGTATGTAAGTCAAATCATTATGCTGTACACCTTAAACTTATACAGTGCTATATGCCAATTACACGTCAATAAAACTGGAAGAGGAAAAAAAATAAAATTATGAAGAAAGTACAGAGAGTTCCTATATATTCCATTTCCCCTATTACTAATATCTTACCTTAGCATGATGCATTTGTTATACTTGATGAACCAATATTGATGCATTATTATCAACTAATGTCCACATTTTATTCAGATGACCTTAGTTTTTAGCTAATGTCCTTTTCTGTTCCACAACTAACTACATTTAATTGTCATGTCTCCTCAGGCTCCTCCTGGGACAGTTTCTCAGACTTTCCTTGTTTTTGCTGATGTTCACAGTTTTGAGAGGTACTGGTCAGATACTTTGTAGAATGTCCCTCTTTTCCAGTTTTTATAGCTCTAGTTTATTCCGCTTATAGCAAGGAGCTAGTATCTCCAGCACGATGGCGTGTAGCAGTGATGATAGCAGGGATTCTTGTCATCTTTTGCTTTTAGCCAAAATACCTCAGGAGTGCCCTGTTAAGCATTTTGAACTGAGATAAATATATTTGATCATGATAATAAAATATTATATTCCTATACTTCTGTCATATTCCTATCCTGGTTATAGTCAATATTATTTTTCTTAGTGTCTATCTTTGAATTGTTTTTTTTTCAATTGATTAGTTTATTGTTTGTTTTTATTTTGAGCTGTTTTGGGTTGAGCTTCTCATCGTTGTGGCTTCTCTTGTCGCGGAGCGCAGGCTTCAGTAGTTGTAGCACGTGGGCTCAGTATTTGTGGCTTGCGGGCTCTTGAGTACAGGCTCAGTAGTTGTGGCGCACGGGCTGAGTTACTCCGCGGCATGTGGGATCTTCCCGGACCAGGGCTTGAACCTGTGTCCCCTTCATTGGCCGGCGGATTCTTAACCACTGCGCCACCAGGAAAGCTCTATCTTTGAATTGTTAAATATGATTATATTTGTACTTGTGTGTGTCTGTGTGTGTGTTTGGGGCAGGGTGTCGGTAATTTTCCAGGAGGCAAGCTGTTTTCACAACTCAATGACTCTCTTCTACTGCCTCAGAGAGAGATTGCCTCCTGCAAATCTGAAATTTAACAAATCTGCCTCGTCTGCTCTTCTGAACCAAACTGGGACTCAGAGGGCTTCTGACTGAAGCCTTTCTCCTGGAGGTGTGCCCCTCCCTTTGGGAAGTGGATTCTTTCAGTGTTTTGTGAGGTCCGTCACTGCTGCACCCTCTCCCCACCCTTCTCTTCACCTTTCCCCACAATTTGCGCCTGACGTCGGCTGCTTTTAGCAGACCTTTCATATATTTTGGAGTCTGAAAAGTATCTCTCTCTCCAAGTTTGATTGAAAATGGAGTTCGTGGGTTTTTTCATTCTTTCTTCTTGCTGTTATTTTACAATTTCCCAGAGAAGATGAAAATGCAGACTTCTGCAGCTCTGTTCATACCAGAAGTCTTAATGAAGTCATTTTTGACCCAAGGACCACAGTTTCTGGAACTAGGAGGCAATTCAATCAACCTTTGAGCTCTGTCACACAAAGTTTTATTAGAAACATAATGGGGATTTTGGAGAGAGGACTGGTGACCTTTGTGTAGTGAAATAGAAACTTGAATTGCCAGCATAGAGTACTTAATTAAGAGATAAGGAAACTCACTCATTCACGAAAAAATAATTGAACAACTGCTCTGTGCTAGGCATTTTACTAAGCAGTGAGGTGATGATTATTGTTGGTAGGGTTTGTCTAATTCATTATTAGAATATTGTTTCCCCTGAACTCAGTTGCTTGGGGATAATAAAACCAACCTTATCTACTTTAAGAAGAGGCTGAAATGAGTTTCAATATGTGAAAACAGTTGGTGGAGTTCTGGTATACTGAAAGGGGAATTTGGAGCCATTATAAGCTTTTAAGGAGTGAAGTATTTTATTTTTATTGAAATTAGTTGGTTTACAATGTTGTCCTGGTTTCTGGTGTACAGCAAAGTGATTCAGTTATACATATATGTATCTATACTTGTTCTGATTCTTTTCCATTATAGGTTATTACAAGGTACTGAACATAGTTCCCTGTGCTACAGAGTAGGTCCTTGTTGGTTATCTATTTTATATATAGTAGTGTGTATATTTTGATCCCAAGCTCCTAATTTATCCCTTCCACCCTTCCTCTTTGGTAAACGTAAGTTTGTCTTCTATGTCTGTGAGTCTATTTCTGTTTTATAAATAAGTTCATTTGTATCATTTTTTTTAGATTCCACGTGTAAGTGATATCATATGATATTTGTCTTTCTCTGTCTGACCTACTTCACTTAATAAGATAATCTCTAGGTCCACCCATGTTGCTGCCGATGGCATTCTTTCTTTTTTTTTTTTTTTTGGTGGCTGATTAATATTCCATTGTACTTATGTACCACACCTTCTTTATCCATTCATCTGTTGATGGACACTTAGGTTGCTTCCATGTCTTGGCTATTGTAAATAGTGCTGCTGTGAACATTGGGCTGCATGTGTCTTTTTGAGTTAGAGTTTTCTCCAGATATATGCTCACGAGTGGGATTGCTGGATCATATGGTAGCTCTATTTTTAGTTTTTCAAAGAACCTCCATACTATTTTCCATAGTGGCTGCACCAATTTACATTCCCACCAACAGTGTAGGAGGGTTCCCTTTTCTCCACGACCTCCCTAGCATTTTTTTTTTGTTTTTGATTTGTTGTTGTTGTTGCTGTTGGCTGGGCCACATGGCTTGTGGGATCTTAGTTCCTTGACCAGGGATTGAACCCAGGCCCTTGGCAGTGAAAGCATGGAGTCCTAACCACTGGACCTCCAGGGAATTCCCTTCAGCATTTATTATTTGTAGACTTTTTGATGATGGCCATTCAGGAGTAAAGTATTGTGATCACAGAAATGGGTGGAGCTTGTGTCTGGTTCCTTTGAGCACAGGAAGCCACTGACCGGTACAGAACACAGGACGTCAGGTGGCCGCAACACGGCCAAGGGTAGAGTTGGCCTATGACTATAATAGAAACAGAGTGTAGGGACAATGCCTCAGGGCTTAAGGCAGGCAAATTATGGCAGCAAAGGTGAGGTTGACTAATGGAATTGCATGAACCAAGAGTCAAATGAGGGCCAGAAGGCAATGAATGGACAGCCCTGATGCAAACTCAGTGCTTCCTCATTTTCCCACAGTGGAAATGGGGTCAATTTCCATTTATATTAGGTGCTGATCCAGAAGTCCCCATTTTAGACCTGAGTTCCTGGAAACAGACTCTGAAACCCTGAGATTAGCATACAGGAGATTTAATGGGGAGTCCTCTTGGGAACAACACCTGTAAGGGCATGAAGGAAGCAGGAGTGGGCAGTAGGAAAAGTTGGTCCACAATGTAGCTGCAGCAGAGGCCCCAGCTAATCTTATGGGGAGCTCTGCAGTTGTAATGGCCTATCAGCGTTGTCCCAAATTAAAGCAAGGGGGCAAGTGTTTCTTTCTCCTCAGTATCCAGGCGCTGGATATGAGCTGGCCCAGGAAGGACAGCCCTGAAAGGAGACCAGCTGAGAGCCCCAGATGTCCGGCCTCCTGGTAGATGGTGCAGTGAGTGGCCCTCCGTCCTGCATGGGGTGTGTGGACGGCATCTCACAGCACCCATTAACAGTCTCCTCCAGCCCAATGCAGGATGGCCACTGGCTCAGGAGCTCCAAACTGCTGCCTCTTAGGTCTATAATTTTTCTTTTGTCTCATCTTTTCCTACTTTGCTCCTCTCCCCTACCTGCAACGTTCACTTTAACTACGAAAACCTCCTCACCACTACCTGACCATACAGTGTGCTCTTGACACCACACCTGCCTTTTCATGTGTGATTTCATCAGCATAGAATGTCCTTCCTCCCTTCCATTCATCCAAATCATGCTCTTCTTATAAAGCCGACTTCAAAAGCTACTTGTATTATAAAATTTGACATTGAATCGATTTCTCCTTCATTTGGGGTCCTGAAGCATTTTGTTTGTGACTTTGTTATCCTATCCGTCCTGCTTGCACTATAGTCGATCTTGTGCTTGTGTTTTCCCTTCTCAGATTATAAATTCCATACATACAGAGCTCACTCCTTTATCCTATATTCTATCCATTACCTAGCATCCGGTTTGGCACAAAACAGACTCTCAACAAATAGGAATTAATTGCATCAAATGTCCCAAAGTGTTATGAGAATTTCTTAGGAATAACCTACCTAAAGATCTGAAGACCTTTTGCCATCACCCTGTATTCTTCCTTCTCATGGGAAGCAGGTAACACATCTATTTAATAGAATTTGAGTACCAACTACAGGACAGATCCTGACAGGGCTATTTCTAATTATTCTTTTTGTTGTTGTTGTTGAGGTAAAATTCACATACTATAAAACTAATCATTTAAAAATGTGCAATTCAGTAGCATTCAGTACATTCACAATGCTGTGCAGCCATCACCTCTATCTAGTTCCAAAACATTTACATCACCTCCAAAGCAAACCTGCTTCTTTTGTTCTTAAAGAAATTACACCTAGCCTGTGTTCCCCAGAAGCGAGGCATATTGCAACAAGAAAAGGATGGGTCTAATGTCTGAAAACTTATTGTTAAACCCACCTTTAAAAGGGCTTCTGTTGTGAGTGGCACACATAGGGCAGCTTGCTTGTTCTTTGTGCGGAATCGACATCAAGAGACTTTGGAAACATAATTTTTTGGTACTTGGGCAGCTGGTGATCATTGGTCCCGATGCCCTCAAAAAAAAACCTTTGTGTAGAAATCAAGCTGGCTTGCTTTCTATGTTTCTGTTACTGAAGGGGAAGAAGGAACTTTCTTTTCAGTGTTCTGAGAGGATTATGTTTGGGTATCACCAGAGGTTTTAAATTCCCATCCTGAGGGGACACCCCCCAACTTTGGAACAAGGGAGGCCCTGAGTGACTGGGGTGGAGGGGTGGTAGCTGTGTGGTCTGCACCGCAGCCTTGCTTAGCATTGTATGCGATGGACAAGGAAGGGACAATAAAACCCCTTTGGCCAGTCTTTGTCTTTTGGTGTCCTTACTGGGGTTTTGGGTTTTTTTTTGTTTTGGCCATGCTGTGTGCCATGTGGGATCTTAGTTCCCCAACCAGGGATCGAACCCGTGCCCCCTGCAGTGAAAGCTTGGAGTCTTAACCACTGGACTGCCAGGGAACTCCCTCGGTGTCCTTAAATTTCTGTCTCCTTGTGATTAAATGAATGAAATTACAAGCTCCCTCAGGAAAGGGGAGGCAGTCACTGGCTGGGAAGTTCAAAACCACACTTTATCTATGACTAAGGAACATAGATGCTTTCAGTAATCATCTTATTTCTTTTTTTCAATCACTCTGAACTATATTCTGCTTTACAGATGCGAGGAAACTGAGGCAAGAGAGGAAAGTAATGTGGTCAGACTCACAAGGAAACACAGAGGCAGGATTTGCAGACCCTGCCATATGGTGCGGAGGTTTTCTAAGGAAACACTGCCTAGGAACCCAGCCCACCCCCACTCCTTATCCATTCTAACCTCCAAGCGTTGTTGTGACAACACGTAGCGACTCCTTTCCCCATCCCAAGTGGTGATCTTAACAGTGAACCCTTTAATTCTTCCTCTCGGGGACATCCATCTCATCTATGACATGTAGCAAAGATGATAATCGAGACAATTGGAATATTGGTGGCTCAGATTCTCATCCCCATCGGGAGACCAAACACACACATACCAAGGAGAAACCATACACAGGTTTATTTTATTGTATTTTATTGTATTTCTACAAAGGCAACATCAACTTACCCTGTTAAAATCACTTCTGAAAATAAATTCTCTGGAAATGCATTCTTTATAAATGTAAAGCGTGCAATAATGTATAAATTTACAGAAACATTTTAAACTGGTTAGCTCAGGTGATAGTCTGTAAAATAGGTTTTGTTTCTGGAGATAGTACAGGTATCCCTAGACTTTCTTAAAGTCTTTACTTAATTCTGATTAAGGCTGTACGAACAGAGATTTATCTTAATGGTGTAAAATGATTAATTACATAATTAAAATGACCTGTAAGAACTTTTGAGTCATCCAAAAGTTAAAAAGCAGGGCCAGTATTTTAAAAGAGAGGATGACACCTTGGAAAGTCATTTTTATGCCACATCAGCGATAACTTTTAGTGGATTATTCTTGCCTCACTTGACGGCAGGCACTTCAAAATGACTAAGGAAAAATTGTCATACTTGATTAGTCCTCATCATTTTTGGTTTTGAAGGAAATGTTTGTAAATGAGTAAAAGACCCCAAATAAATGTGTCTGGGCCTATGTATTATTTTTTTAATTTGAATATTCATCTGTTATAATTAAAACAAAACATGTCCACAAGCATATGAAGCTGCGTTTGGATTTCCACAAGTATGTTTAGATTTGTTAATGCCTTGTATTTCATGTTTGGAAATCAGACCATGCTAATGCCTTTTTCTCCTTATGATTGTAATCAGCATTGAAAGCTTGGCTTCCATTAACAGATAAGCCTTTACAATAAAAGAATCAAGATCTAAGTTCATTACTTCACTATTCGTTTCTGCAGACACCTGGCTACGTGGAGTACACCATGCTTCAGATATATTCTTAGGAAAACACTGGGACAGCATGCCGAAGTTTTCTATATTGTTTCACAAAAAGCTAGAAGTTAATGAAAGGGCTCATTTTCACAACAAGAAGTAGAGATTTACTCCCCCAGTCAATTCTCTACAGTCCCCTCTAGAGAATCCCATGAGTTCAGGTTAGAAGGAACTGGTCTTCCCTTTCCAAAATCATCCAATTCCTCATTGAAACACTGCTCAGAATCCTCCTCGGGTTTACTCATCCCTGCAGGAAAGCCTGGTGCGAGGAAGGACACCTTGGTCCGGGTGAACTCTGGTCACACTGAACTTGTACTTGGCAGGAAGAAAAGCTGACTGCAGGGTGAGAAGCCCTACTTTTTGCAGTGGATATAATTCTTCCCGGTACTTGTTCAGGAAACTCTTACTACAATACAATTTTAAATAAGCTCTTAATTTGAGAAGCTTATTAACTCTGCTTTTCGCATTTTCATCTTTTACAGAGCATCGTGGAGATCGTGGTCCACCGTGGACTGTGTGTAAGATGAGCTGGGGGTGTCGGGGTAAATCGGGAGGAACCTACAGTACTGGCAGAGCACCAAAGTGCCCCGGCAAGTTTTGAAGAGCTGTACGATGTACTTGCGAAATTTCTGCCCCAGGAAAAAGTAGATGACCGGATTAAGGCAGCAGTGAACAAAAGCCAAGGTCTCTGTGGCCTGAATGGCATAGTCCAGGTGCCTCTCAAAGGTGCAGTCTTGAAGGACCTCCAGCTTCACCAGGGTGTCCAGGAAGAGCACCACGTTGTAAGGGGTCCAGAACCCCAGGAAGAGGACCACCACGGCAAAGATCATCTTCACTGCCTTGTTCTTCTTCTCATTTTTGCAATGCTGCAAGGTCCTAATGATCATGGAGTAGCAGAACAGCATGATCCCCAAGGGGATCACCAGCCCTAGAACGTTGATCTCCAGGGAGCTCAGAACCTTCCACCTCGTGGAGTTGAAAGAATACTTGGTTTTGCAGTAGGTGTGGTTGTGCTCAGTGTAACACGTGCTGAACACAAGGCCTGGGAGGGAGGCGAGCACAGCCACTGCCCACGTGGCCACGCTGGTGATGACCCCGTAAGTCAAGGTCCTCGCTCTCAGGGAGAAGACCGCGTGCACAATGGCCAGGTACCTGTCGATGCTCATGAGTGTGATGAAGAATATGCCACTGTAGAAGCCCACCAGGTACATCCAGGAAACTAGCTTGCAGAGGCCGAGCCCGAACACCCACTGGTCTACGGCATAGTAGCCCCAGAAAGGGAGCGAGAGCACAAAGAGCAGGTCCGAGATGGCAAGGTTGAGCAGGTACACGTCGGTCATGGACTTGAGCCGCTTGTACTTGAACAGGACCAGAACCACCACAGAATTTCCAAGCAGACCAAACAGAAAGACCAAGGAGTAGAGGGGGGGCAGGAAGAGCTCCCCAAATGCCTTGATACCTTCCTTGGTGCAAGGTTTGGGGATGCTTTCATCAAGATAATAATTGTTATAGATGCTTTCATCCAGGGTGGTGTCTGCTATACCCGTGGGGTTCATTTTCAGATTTACAGGCTTCTCACGGCAGGTCTGAGCCCAACTAGAAGAACCTAATGAGTGGAAAAGCCAACAAGATTTCTATCAGAACAAAAGCAAATCAGAACGGTGCTGCGTACAGAGCACAACTGCTTCGTATTTTGCCCAGATCACCATACACTCTTCCCAATCTTCCCACATTGAAGGGCTCAGGTCCTTGAACTGAAGGGCAGTGCAGCCGAAGTGAAATAATCCTGCCCTTTGGAGGCAGATTCCAAATTACAGCTCTGCCACTTTTTCTACCCCTCTGCTGGGAGCTCTGGTTCTCCTGTTTGTAAGCGGGGGTAGTAAAACCTCTTTATCAACAAGAGGTTTTTCTTTTTTTTTTTTTTTTTGAAGATTTTTTTTTCAATACAGGGACCATTTTTAAAGTCTTTATTGAATTTTGTTACAATATTGCTTCTGTTTTATGTTTTTTGGCCGTGAGGCATGTGGGATATTAGCTCCCCGACCAGAGATTGAACCCGCATCCCCTGCACCAGAAGGCGAAGTCTTAACCACTGGACTGCCAGGGAAGTCCCAATGATGAGGTGTTTTTCAAAAATATATTTCTGAAAGTTAGTCTGGCATTACTGAAATCACTCGCAAGAATGACAAGACTAGCTGACGTGCCCAACAGAACTTTATCCAGGGCCTTTCTAACATGAAAGCCAAAAACAAAAAATTAAAAAAAGATTTAAAAATCTATGCATGTTTCCCCTTCAGACTGTAACACCAAAAATTCAGTGATGACTTAGGTAAATCATCAGGCTAGAAGGGAACCAGGTTGGCCTCTTGCCTTTATATAAAAATTCTGGGGGCTTCCCTGGTGGCACAGTGGTTAAGAATCCGCCTGCCAATAAAGGGGGCACGGGTACGAGCCCTGGTCCAGGAAGATCCCACATGCCGCGGAGCAACTAAGCCCGTGTGCCACAACTACTGAGCCTGCGCTCTAGAGCCCAAGAGCCACAACTACTGAGCCCACGCGCCACCGCTACTGAAGCCCGCGCGCCTACAGCCCGTGCTCCGCAACGAGAGGCCACCGCAATGAGAAGCCCGCGCACCGCAATGAAGAGCAGCCCCCGCTGGCTGCAACTAGAGGAAGCCCGCGGGCAGCAACGAAGACCCAACGCAGCCAAAAATAAATAAATTAATAAATAAATCTATTTTAAAAAAAAAAATCTGGGACTTCCCTGGTGGTCCAGTGGTTAAGAATCCACCTTCCGATGCAGGAGATGTGGGTTCGATCCCTGGTCAGGGAACTGAGATCCCATATGCCGCTGGGCAACTGAGCCTGTGCGCCACAACTAGATTGCCCACATGCCACAATGAAGCTCCTGCGTGCTACAACTAAGACCCAATGCAGCCAAATAAATAAATATTTTTTTAAAAAAGAATAAAAGAAAAGGGGGCAAGGACCAAGAAAATATTTCTTTTTAAAAATTCTAGGGACTTCCCTGGTGGCGCAGTGGTTGAGAGTCCGCCTGCCGATGCAGGGGACACAGGTTCGTTCCCCAGTCCGGGAAGATCCCACGTGCCGCGGAGCGGCTGGGCCCGTGCACCATGGCCGCTGAGCCTGCGCGTCCGGAGCCTGTGCTCCCCAACGGGAGAGGCCATAGCAGTGAGAGGCCCGCGTACCGCAAAAAAAAAAAAAAAAAAAAAAAAAAAAAAAATCAATCTTACACACTGAATCCTATCAGAGTGGGAATTAGCAGGACAGATCTAGAAAAGGCACATCATAGCCAGAAATAAAATCTCTACCTCGCCAACCACCCTCATTTCTTATCTAAATTGGCAGATGAAGAGGTTACCTTCTTAAAGTTATTCACACGTCCACATGTGAATTGGAGCAATGCAGGAGGCTTTCCAACTCAAGGCCACCTCCTCTTGCATCCTTCTTAGTGGCACCCTGATATTCCTTATCAAAACCCTTTCACATTGTTCGATAATTCACATCTATTCCCCATCTCCCACCCTGACCTCCACACACCCAAACACCCAAGCTACGTGTTTCTCAAGAGAGAGGTTTTGGTTTATTCCTGCAAACAGATGCTGAAGACCTGGGGCATCTCAGGGTCTCAAAAAAAAAAAAACTGTGTTAAATGATTATCAAGTCTAGTTAAATGAATAACAATTCTAGCCTTCCTCCATAATTTTACCAGTGAAAATGAAAGGAATAAGAGAGACTGAGGTGTTAGGAAATTATCAGGAGAAGAAACGAAAGTCAACACAGCTGGTAAATGTCTGGAATTATTCTGCAGGCCTTATTTGGCAGGTGTTTCTTGACCTGGGAGTCTTGATAGAAGCCAGAAGCGGAAAAGTGTATATGCTGAATGAAAATTAGCTGTGTGTTCTGAGCCTGTGGCTTAGGCCACATGTGTGCAGGAGGAGAGCCCTGTATGTATGTGAGAGCCAGTCAGATGAGGGCTGGGAGGGTGGGTTGTGTGTGAGCTGCAGGACAGGTGCCAACAGAACGACCAGCAGGATGACCAGGATGCCTGAGTGATAGGGTTAGCTGTGTGGCTGGGCAGCTTTCAGCGCTTCCAAAGTCCACACACTTGTGGACAAAGCAATGCAGGGCCTGAGGCCCTGGGAACGTGTCCCCTCACCCGCACCCCCCTACCCCCCCCCCCAACCCCGGCCACGCCGGCCCCTTACCTTGTGTTTCTGAAAGTAGCTCCAAGGCAGGTCTGCGAGGCAGTGCCTGGTTTGCTCAAGAAGCACGGCGCTAAGAACGACAGGAGCCTTTGAAGGGCTCGTGGCTTCCTGTGAGCACCAGCTCTGTTCCTCATCCATCTATGCTGAGTTCAAGTGGGGTTTTTTGATAGAAGTAAGAAGCAGAAAATGAGTGACTCTTAGCTTGGGTTCACGTTAAACTCTTAGTGACTCATTTCCCCAAACTGAAAGCTGGGAAGGTTTGCTCTCTGCAAGATGAGGGAAGTTAAGTTTTTCAAGAGAGAAACTTTTAAATGTTTTAAAATTTATTTGTTGGATTTTTAATTTAAATTTTTTCATTTTAGCTGGCTATGTGCTGTAGAAGTGATCTTTATACTCTGGATCAGTGGGCTGTTTGTTATTTCCCCATCATGGATGTACAGTGGCCAGCAATCAAGATATTCAGTGTTCTCTAAACAGTGGGATCTGAGGAGGTCGGAGTGAGAGGCCAGATTTATTTAAGAATAAGGATAGTCAGGAGGAGAGAAAAGTGTATCCAAATGTCTGGCAGTGACGTGGAGGCCCTAGTCAACCACATTCAATAAACATCCTCAGCCTGGTGTAAAGTGACATGACAACAAAGCTCTAAGCCCTTTTCCCAACAGGAAGAGCCCTCCCCCAAGCCCCTTCCACTGAGAAACAGCAGAGCTTCCCCTGACAGTGCTCCTGGCTGAGAGCTTCTTCAGGTTCACGTACCCATCGTAGCCAAGGAGCTGACATCAGTCCTGAGTCTTTTCTATATGGTATCCTGCCAGCTTCTGCCAGCTCCCAGCCATTTCCTTCTACGTGTCCACAGTTGCTTGGCTCTTTGGTTCAGCTTACAAGAGCCACAAATGTCATTTTTCCTGAGGAATTTGCATAAATAAGAACTGAAAAATTGAGCTAGTGTGGTGTTTATCAACCTTTTTTTTCCCATTATCACCCCTCCCAAGGAGTCTTTTTGGATTTTTTTTTCCTAGTCACCTCCCCATGATATATTTTAATACCACAGATAAATAGGGAAGTTCCCTGGTGGTCTAGTGGTTATGATTCAGTGGTCCGGGTTCGATCTCTCGTCTGGGTACTGAGATCCCACAAGCTGCTCGGTGCAGCCAAATTAATAATAATAATAATACCACAGATAAATAGCAAATCTGCTTATGTTTCATATATATATGCAAATATATATGCTTTATATATATATAAAAGAGTAAGGTTTGTTTAGGGTGGGGGGAGTTGCTTCTGGCTTCTAATGGGAAAAGACCAGAAATGCTGCTTAAAATCCTACCGCACACAGGCCAGCCCTCCACAATACAGTCATCCAGCCCAGAAGGCCAGCAGTGCTGAGGCTGAGCACTCCTCAGCTAGAGTAATATTCCCACCTGTGAACTGTGGAACCAGATTCATAGAAATCCAGTGAAAAGGAAATAGACAAATAACCTTAGGGAATGCTGGGCTTGGATTCAGGTTAAATACAGTTCCTTACGGCAGTGCTTTCCAGTGCTAATAGTATCATGAACTCTGGAAGCAGATGTAGAGTAAAAATGTCCCAGATATATTTTGTTGCCAGAGCTGACACCATATCCTTGCTCAAAACCCGCCAACCCCTCCCTTGGACAGGAACATGTATCTTTAAGTCACAGGGTCTGGAGACAAAAAAGCGGAGTTATAGGAAGAGAAAAACAAAAGCCCAGATAGAACCAGCTGGAACCAAGATGAATCTGACCTCCAGCAACCCCTGAGCCTCATTCTATGCTGATTTCACTACTTCAGCTACTAAATGACACCCCTGCTCTAGGCTATGACCCAAAGTTGATCCACGTGTGCGAGAAGCTCATCCGTAAACAAAGTTCCCGCTTCTCCATTCTCAGGCCATTTAATAAAGCTTGCACTGCATCAATCTCAGCTTCGTTTTTGTTTCTGGCTGCACGAACCTGAAACTTCCCTGCTGAGGCAGGGGGCCTCGGCTGGGCTAGGGCCCGAGCAGGGGTCCATACGACCTGATTCGGTAACAATTTGACCAGTAAATCCATGCCCATTATACAGAGTAACTTATTTTTAGAAATGCAGAGCCTGAGGAAGGTTCCACTATGGAATTAGAAGCCTTGAGGGACCAGTTACCCTGGGCAAGGCCATCTGAGCATGTTGTGTAAGTCTCCATGGACCCTCCATGGAGGGGGGAGAAGTGGTAAGGTCTAGAACAGATGATATCTGGATGTCCAAATTGTCATCAGTGGTAGTTGGTCATTGTGGGTCTGGAGATGGTCCCTTAAAGCTAGTTGGTGCTCCCTTGACTGACTGGCCATGTGACAGACACCTGGCCCCATGAGTGGGGATAAGCCCAAGCTCCAGGGTCCATGTTAGCTAAGGGCACTTGCTTTTTGAGACCTGCTCAGTCTGGGTTTGGATCTCAGGGCCACCATGTACCAGCTATACGAACCTCAATTTTCTCATCTGTAAAAAAGGGTGATAAAGCCTGAGAATTGTGGGAGGATTAATGACCTAATGTTTGTAAAACACTTAGCATGGTGCCTGGTACAGATATGTGCTCAAAATGGCACCAGCTGTGAAAATTAGTAGGATAAATAAAACACACAGGAATAGCTTTCTCTCTTGAAATGGGTGAGCCTGGTATGTTGCCCTTAGCCATAACTAGGAATCCAGGAAATATTTTGATTTAGATGCAGCGGGCCACAATCAATTTCTGAGTTGCTGTTCAGGTTAAAAGCAGGTTTCAGGGCTTCCCTGATGGTGCAGTGGTTAAGAATCCGCCTGCCAATGCAGGGGACACGGGTTCGAGCCCTGGTCCAGGAAGATCACACATGCCGTGGAGCAACTAAGCCTGTGAGCCACAACTACTGAGCCTGAGCTCTAGAGCCCGCAAGCCACAACTACTGAGCCCACGTGCCACAACTACTGAAGCCCGCACACCTAGAGCCTGTGCTCTGCAACAAGAGAAGCCACAACAATGAGAAGCCGGCGCACCGCAACGAAGAGTAACCTCTGCTCACTGCAACTAAAGAAAGCTCGTGCACAGCAACGAAGACCCAACACAGCCAAAAATTAATTAATTAATTTTTTTAAAAAAAAGCAGGTTTCAGATTTCCAAGTTGCAAAGGTTACTGCCCTGGAGAAAGTCAGTCTTCAGGTTTGCAAAGTAATAATGATAGTGTCCTGGAGAAACACTAAATAGGTTTTCCCTCCAGTAAGGGATTCAAAACTAAACAATATCCCCACCCACCAAAAAAAAAAAAAAAAAAGAATAAAGGATGAAATTTTAAGAATCCAGAGAAGCCTGCTGTCGGACCCAGCGCCGTCTGGGAGCCCCTAATTGTTGCTCCAGGTTCTTTCAGGTGTACGTGTCTGTTGTTCCCAGTGCTCTACTGGGCTAGAGAAAGAGGAGGAACCTGTCCTGAATCCTCGCAGTGAAAATGAAGGAAAGCCTGAGAACCAAGGCAAGATGGAAAACAAAGAACAGCCACTGGTTGCGGGAAAGCCGGGAGTAGCTTGTACTGTGGAAGACAAGAAAAAGTTAGAAAACAAGGGAAGGACAGATCTCAGGGGAAAGACAGAAGATGAGGAAGTACTAAAGGATAAGGAAAAGCCAGAGAGTGAGGCAAAGCCAAAAGAAGGAAATCCAGAGAGTGAGGGAAAGCCAGTGAGCGAGGGAAGGCCAAAAGAAGAAAAGCCAGCCAGCAAACCAAGGGCTGCAGGAAAGTGCCCAGCTGGGGATGATGTACCCAGGAAGGCCAAAAGAAAAACCAACAAGGGGCTGGCTCAGTGTCTCAAGGAATACAAGGAGGCCATACACGATATGCATTTGAGCAATGAAGCGATGATAAGAGAATTTGACGAGATGGCCAGGGTGGAGGATGAGGTGTAGAAAACCAGACAGAAATTGGATGCAAAAAAGTTTACAGGATCCCTTCCACCCGAGGGGCCCAAGGGAACTCAGGGGTGGCTGCAGGGCCCCACAAAGGGGCTTTGAAGACATTCCTTTTGTGTAGTGCCCCTGGCAGGCATTTGCAAGGCCCTATGCTTTATTTAACCTTATGCTAATACTATGCTTCAGGTGTCACTCTCTTTATCCAACTGCAGCCCTGTGTGTTTCAGCAGCAGATTTTCATCCATTGCATGGAAAAATGTTTATGGTGCATTGTAAAATGTTTTAAAAACCAGTTTTCAGAACCATATATACGGCATCAGTCCATTTTTGTAAAACTACAAAGATACTTACCTAGTGATCCATGTACAGAAAAAACTCGGAAAGCTGTGTCTACTAAAAGATTAACAGTGGTTTAAAAAAAAAAAAAAAGAATCCAGAGAAGGGAGGTGGTGCACTCAAGGCAACACAGCCAGAGACACAGTCAGGGCTAACGCCTACCCTCCTGACATTTTCATGGACAATATTTTTTATTGAGCTACGTTTCTGAAACCTGACCAGAGAGAAGGTGACCAACAAAAAAATACCCAGAGCAAACCCACCCCCAAAGCAAGGTGGTATGTCATATGCTGCACAGCACAGACCTTCAGCAAGAAACAAAGCGATAGCGTGAGCCTACAGCGCCTCCTAGTGGACCAAACCTTATTTCACGACCAAAGACATCAAAATACAATCCCCAGGCCACAGGTACCGTAGCCACCCAGCGTGTCTGACACTGGAAGGCAAAAACTCCCAAGGCCTACAGGAGGAGCTCCATGGACCTCTGCTGCAGAGCAGAGGTGATAAAGCATCCAGAATTTGGTGTCAGACCTGTTACTTACAGCTTAAAATGAGAGAAGGCTGTGAGGCAGGCCACACAGGGGTTGCACCCAAGGACAGTAACAGCAAGCGAGAGCTGTAGGGGGCAACTTATGTATGGCAAGCAGGGTGGGGTTAATTAGTTTTCAAGAGTTCTCTGTTGATTGGCTAAGTTGAAAAACTTTGTAGGCTTGGAGCAGAGGAGCTGTCCCTAGTCATCTATTCCCAGTCCCCAGGACAATTAGGGCTGGTTCCTAGTGATCCCAGAGTACACACAAGAGGCTAATGGGGGAAGTGACTGGGGTATGGACCTAACTCCTCAAAAAGGGGAACTGACCGGTCCTCAAAACTGGGTCAAGAAAGCATTTGAACAAACTATATTACAGGGGAGGTCTGAAGAAACAGAAAAAACTTTGGAAAGGAAATAAAAGATTGCAAACAGTTAAATTACAAATGGGCTGTTTCGTTTTGTTTTTTGACAATAACTAAAAATTACTGCACATTTGAAAACTAGAAAACACATTTTCATGTAACCTGGATGTCAAAGAAAATACTATAGAAAATAGAAAACACTTATAACTGAATGATAATAAAATATCATTTATCCAATATTGTGGTCTGGGACTTCTCTGGCAGTCCAGTGATTAAGACTCCAAGCTTACACTACAGGGGGTGTGGGTGGGGGAACTAAGATCCTAACATGCTGTGCAGTGCGGCCGAAAAAAACAAACAACAACAACAACAAAAATTGTGGTCGGCAGCTAAAGAGGCTCTTAGAGGATAATTTAGACCTTAAATGTTTATACCAGAAAAGAAGAAAGGCTACAAATTGGTAAGAAGTGTTTAACTTGAAAAAGAAACTGCAGAAAAAGGAAGAGTAGAAGAAACTCAAAAAGGGTATAAGGAAGGACTTTTCTGGTGGCCTAGTGGTTAGGATTCCAGGCTTTCCCTGAGGTGGCCCAGATTCAATCCCTGGTCGGGGAAGATCCCGCAAGCTGTGCGGTGTGGCAAAAAAAAAAGAAGAAGAAGAAAAAAAAGAGTTTAAGGAAAAAATAATAAACATAAGAGAGAAATTAGTTAAACAGAAATTGAAAGTGGGGCTTCCATGGTGGCGCAGTGGTTAAGAATCCGCCTGCCAATGCAGGGGACACAGGTTCGATGCCTGGTCCGGGAAGATCCCACACGCCGTGGAGCAACTAAGCCCGTGTGCCACAACTACTGAGCCTGCGCTCTAGAGCCCGTGAGCCACAACTACTGAGCCCACATGCCACAACTACTGAAGCCTGCGCGCCTAGAGCCCATGCTCCGCAACAAGAGAAGCCACCGCAATGAGAAGCCTGTGCACCGCAATGAAGAGTAGCCCCCAGGGATTCCCTGGTGGCGCAGTGGTTGAGAGTCCGCCTGCCGATGCAGGGGACACGGGTTCGTGCCCGGTCCGGGAAGATCCCACATGCCGCGGAGCGGCTAGGACCGTGAGCCATGGCTGCTGAGCCTGTGCGTCCAGAGCCTGTGCTCCGCAAGGGGAGAGGCCACAACAGTGAGAGGCCTGCGTACCGAAAAAAAAAAAAGAGTAGCCCCCACTTGTTGCAACTAGAGAAAGCCCGAGCGCAGCGACGAAGACCCAATGCAGCCAAACATAAATAAATAAATTAATAAATAAATGTATAAAAAAAAGAAATTGAAAGTAAAATAGACCCATAAAAGTATTTGAAAACAATAACAAAATTCACAAACCTCTAGGAAGATAAGTAAAGAAAAAATAGGAAAGAATCTTGGGAATGTAAAGGGGGAAATAAATACAGAGCAGAGACTTAAAAGATAATAAATATTATGAATGATTTTATTACAATGAATTTGAAAACTTAAATGAAATGGATAAATTCCTAGAAAAATCTACCTACCAAAATTGTCTCAAAAAGAAGTATAAATCAGTCAAAAATTAAATAAAAATTGACATAATCTTTCAAAATTTGAATCAGTAGTTTAAATGCTTTGCACAAAAACAAAGTTAAAAAAAAAAAAAAACCCTCAGGATGGTTTTATAGGAAAATTCTACCAAACATGCAAGGATTTTTTTTTTTTTATTGGCATATAGCTGCTTTACAATGTTGTGTTAGTTTCTGCTATACAGCAAGGTGAATCAGTTACACACATACATATATCCCCTCCTTTTTGGATTTCCTTTACATTTAGGTCACCACAGAGCACTGAGTAGAGTTCCCTGTGCTATACAGTAGGTTCTCATTAGTTATCTATTGTAGGTTCTCATTAGTTATCTATTTTATACATAGTAGTGTATACATGTCAACCCCAATCTCCCAATTCATCCCACTCCCACCCCTTTCCCCCCTTAGTATCCATACGTTTGTTCTCTACGTGTCTCTATTTCTGCTTTGCAAGTAGATCTATCTGTACCATTTTTCTAAATTTCACATATATGCATTAATATATAACATCTGTTTTTCTCTGACTTACTTCAGTTAGTTTGGTAACCTCTAGGTCCATCCATGTTGCTGAAAATAGCATTCTTTCATTCTTTTTTATGGCTGTGTAATATTCCATTGTATATATGTACCACATCTTCTTTATCTATTCCCCTGTTGATGGACATTTAGGTTGCCATGCAAGGATTTTTGTTTCTTTGCTAACTACATATCTCTAGCACCTGAAACAATGTCACACATGGGATATGCTCAAAATTATTCACTGAATGAATATCTTATACAAATTACTTTATATGACATAACCAAGAAACTTAAGACTTCAGTAATGGGCAAAAAGTATAAAAGTAACAATTCACCAAATAGAAAATACAATTAGTAATAAATGATAATGGAATAATGTGCAATCTTCCTAGCAAACAACAACAACAAAAGCAAGAGACTTTTTCCTAAGAATTTAAGTTGTGACCAATTCTCCTAGGTGAAAATTAATTCAATGATTCAACAAGATTTCCTGAACATCTCCTACATACTGGACAATGGTGATTTCAAGAGGAAGTGTCCATGTTTCAGGGCACCAGTTCACAATCAAGTGGAGGAGATGACAATATAAGAAGATAGTTATGATAGAATATTATGTAAAATAAGATTGAACAGAACTTATAATAAAATAAAGAGATAATTTTATAAAGTATAATACTGAGTAAGTGAGATATGAGCACAATTCTATAACAGAACAGAAATCATACCTGGCTCTGCTTGTTAGAATGAAGGAAGGCTCCTAAGAAGAGTTGATACTTGCCAACCATATTTGCCAAATGAAGGCATGATGTAACGACTGACTGGCAAGGCTAAGGAAACAGTGGGGTCAGAGGCAAGGAATAGAGAAAGGGCAGGAAACCTGTTTGGGATGGTGATGCTCAGTGTAGTAGGCAGGGAGGGACACTAATGGTAACTGAGATCAGACACAGGCTGACGTCATCACTGGCATCAGCATTCTCTGAAATAAGAGAAACCATAATCTCATCAATGCTCTTCTTTGTAATCGAACGTTAGCTCTACCTCTGAGCACAGTGATGCGGATGTGTCGTAGGCTCCATCCAGTAGGTAGCTCTTGGGAACACCCCATGGGATAGTCACCTTCCACTTCCTTGCTTTCTTTTGAGCTCCTGATCGTTTTCTTCTGCCCCAAAGCACACCAGGGCCAGCTTATCCAGTGTGCAGCACCCCTTCTTTGGATTTAACCCTGACAATTTTCCTTCCCGTTAGGTGAGGATAGGAGACAACAGCTAATTTCCTCTTTGCATCCAAGGAACTATATATAACACACAAGTACTGCCAAATTCTGAATAATAAAATATGCATTATTCTCCTTTTATGAACAAATGTATTAGTGTGAAGTCAAGTGGAGGCCAGCGTTCATGAAGGAACAAATCCAATCATCTCAAACAGATCGATGGTTGATTACACACCTTACTCCTCCCAGGTGTCATGCTTGACGCCAGAAGGGAGCTGGAGCCCAGAGTCCAACGACCTCATTCCCACCCAGCCGGTCCCCATGTTACAGTTACTCACTGAGGGGAAAAAACTGCTCAGGGTCATTGGCCAGAGGGTATTTCGATCCCCTGAGGTGGATTTTTTTCTGGGTGAGGCTCGGACACCTCAGAGCCTGCCCCCCAGTGCGGGCCCTCGTGCTCTGAGGAGAGTGGGGCCCAGCCCTCCCACCAACCTCTGAGCTTCTGAACCCTAACTTCCGACACCCCTACCCCTATACAAAACCCACCAGTGGCCCAGAGAGGAGAAAGTGAGAGAAATATGGTAGGCAGAGGATAAAGCCTGAAAGGCTTCGCTCCAGTCTGGCTCAGGCTCACAAGGGTCTTGTCTGTAGGGCACAAGGAGGGGTAGTGCCTCACAGCCTACCAGCCAAGGGAGCAGCATGGGGGCATGGCTTCAGAGGAGTTGGTCATGGCTACCTGCCCCCTAACTGCTCAACACTGACCAGCAGGAGACACCAAACACCTACTGCCACTCCCAGCAGCCGCTTCGGCAGCACAGCTCCTCAACCCATTCCCTTTGCTTCTGCTTTGGAGAGGCTGCAAGAAGCTGTATGGTTGATCTAAAAACCTTGCTCATCTCTTTCCTCAAATTCACACAATAAAGAATGCCAAACACTGGCAGGCTGGGGCAACACTCCTGCCTTTTCATCTTTGCTGTACCTAATCAAAAGAAACATATACATAACCATATGATTTATGAGTTTATTTGCTGAATCATTCCTCAGTTATGGAGGCCAATTTCAATGACTTTCTTCCAGAGATAGACTTTTTACATTATTAGGAAGCCCCCCGAATATTGTCTACCACCCCCCCACCCCCCGGCAACTATAGCCCACTGGTGAAATTGCAGTTGTTTGACCCTGAGAAATAGTATGAAAAAAACAATAGGAGACTGTTGATGGGCAGCAGAGTCTCCAGGGAACAGCGCCTAGACCCTAGAGAGGTCCCTTCCACACTGCTAGATACCAACATGTTCCATCAGTTCTTCAGGACATATACTCCACACAGAGCAACAACCACCTTTCCTCCTCCAGAGCAACTACCACCCAACACACCTACAATCCACCAGATCCTGTCTCTGGAATAACCAACTGCCTCCAATCCTGACTTTCTACCTGTAAATCAGCCCTGTGAGGTTCTTCCTCCCATCTTAACCCAAGGTTCTATTCCTTCCTTGTTAAACACAGTTGAAGACACAAAATATAAAATACAGCTCTGCATATTCAAAGAATATATTTTTATTTTACCATGTAAATAATTTTGGAAATATGACAGTACATTCAATATGAGGAATTTTAATACTGCCATCTTATATGTGAGAGAGGCAGTAGAGAAGAGTATCACAGGCATTTTTACTACAGAGAAACAGTTTACCACAGCCCTCAAGAGGGTACATGAGGAGTCACCATGAGGAAAGAAGTTGGAAAAAAATCTCATTCCTGCAGCTCTGAGAATCCTTGGGCGGGACCTGTGGAGGCAGAAGGTGGCTGTGGAGACTGGAAAACAGACTGCAGAGGTACACCATGGTCTGTTGCTGCCATCTTTTTTTGGTCTAGGGTAAAAAGAGGAGAAAAATCTCTCGGAAAATAATGGCTCCATGATGTGCTAAATAATGAAGCCATGAACTGCAAAACCCAGGGCTTTCAACAAAGAAAAACAAAACTGCTTAGAAGCAGTTGGGAGAAACTCTGGGCCATATTCCCTTAGGGGTTACTCCCTCCTCAGTGTTCCCAGGTGTCAGACACTGTCTCTCCCATCTCTTAGGAATAGATATCCCTATCCTCCCTCTTCTCTTTCCTCTGGCCTCCTCCGGCCCTGCCATTTCCCTGACACTCCGTCAACACTTAGTCCCAGAAGCTGCTTAAACATTAGCACCAAGGGTTAAAGAGCTGGGATATACCAAGCCTTCCTAAGTGCCAGAAGTCAATGTGGAGAGGGAGATGAAGTAGGAAAGACTGAATATTTACCTTATATCCACATAGCCATTGTGATTCTCTCATGCTATGATATTTGAGAACATTCCAAGATAAGAAGTGATACTTAATATAAAATAAAATGTATTTTTAATCAGAAAACATTTTTTATATATGATCTATGGTACTTAAAAATGTCATGTAGAGAAAATTAACTTTTGCTCTTTTCTGAAAATATTTAAAGTTTATATAATAAAACACAAAATGATACTGTGAATATGTTATCAAACAAGAATGTGTGTGTGTGTAAGCTTGTGTGTGTGTGTCCCTGTATACATACACTTTTGGGTGCAAATATTATATAAGCAGTACTCATACCTACACAATGACATGATGTAATAAAAAGCTCATGTACTAAAATGTATCCACGGCACAATGGTATATCTGCATTACAAAAGCCCTCCTCCCTCATACTTTTTTTGAAACGGGGCTCATTTTACTTTATGGGACAGGCACACATTGTTAGCAGTTCCAAGATATATTTATTTGAATGTCTTGGTTTATTTAAGGAAAAAAGGAAGAGATGTTGTGATCAATAACTGAGAGCTGGAAAAGGATCATTCTTGCATATAATTGAGAAGTGGGACTGACTTGGTCAAAAGTGTCAGCCAAGCTACATTAAACATATTTTAACATACAAAACTGATTTTAGAATTATGAGAGTGAAACAAAGAAATGCATTTTCCATGTTGAGTGTAACTTACATCATTTATTCATGAGCAAAATCTTCTAATCAACTAAGTTTTGCAGCTAAGGGAATAACTATAGTATTTAAACTCACCCATTTAGTATGTTTTTAAATGCTTTAGCTTCTTTCAGCTTCTCTAAGAGTTTCTGCTTGATGCTTCTATTACCTCCAGAGCTGAATGCCACTCCAAATTCACTGTCACATCCTCATCTGCATACTAGGGCCTCTCATGGGTCATGTGCTATGAAGTAATGTAACCAGCTTTTCAATTCAATCTAATTTTACAGCTAACATTTAAATTCAGCTCAGAATTAATTTGGAGGATCCAAAGAATATTATCATTCTTAAACATGTGGAAAATTTACATGTGAAAAAATATCCCTTCTCAAGAAATTGAGAGTTAAGTTTCAGAACTCTTACCTATGAATGTGCTCAAGACGATCATCAACAATATCATTCCCACCCACCTTATGGTTTAGCAGTCATAGTTTATTACAGAGCTTGGAATAGTTGGGGAGAAATTTTACTGTAGGCTAAAACCTAGAAAAATTCACATAATTAGTTTAATGATAAAGATATTACCCCAGCTGTTATGTCATATGACAGATCTTGACTATTGTTCTTGCACCCAAACTAGGATTCAATGCTTCATTTTGGCAGTTATGTTAAGGGCCACAATCTGATTATATGCATGTGCAGCCTTTTCATCACAGAATTTAGAAAAAAAAAGTTAAGAACAGAAATAATGTACTAATTTAAAATATACTTACAGTCACATACAAACACTAAATTAAATATTAATATTTAGACTCTTGCTTTCTGAGATGGCCCACACTCTGTCCGTGGAGTGTGTTTTTCCCAGGGCCGCTCTCACTTTTTGAGATGGACCGCATTCTGTCTATGGAATGTGTACCTCTCTAAATAAAGCCACTTCTTACCGATCACTTTGTCTCTCAGTGGATTCTTTCTGTGACAAGGCATAAAGAACCTGAGCTTCAGTAAGTCCTGACACCAGTTCTGCAGGAACTAATAAGACCCCCACTCAGGTGGAGGATGGAATGATGATGTTGACCCTCCTGACTTCAACAAACTAAAGCTTGGACTCTGTCGACCTTTGCCCCAATTCTATGCTGAATTCTCCTCAGCTCAAGCCCCCTCCTGAATATGCATGTACCCTTAGTTTAAAACTTCCCCAGTTTTGCAGTTCGGGGAGACACCTCTTTGGGAAAAGATCCCCAGTATTCTCCTTACTTGCTGCAAGGAGAATCCTTCCTTCTCCCCAACCCCCCCCAAATTAATATTTAATTAGATCAAAGATTCCTCAATATATAAGTGATACTGGTAGAAATTTAAAGTGCATTTCAAATAATTCTTCCATCAAAGGATCTATTATGGCAATACAGTGGTTCTTGGAGTGTTGTCCTTGGACCCCTAAAGGGGCTTCAGGATTGTTTCAAGGGGCCTATGAGGTCAAAACTATTTTTGTAATACTACTACTAATACCAAAGTAAATAATTTTAACTTCTAAAGAATTTCTAGAATTACAGTTGACCCTTGAACAACGTCGAGGTTAGAGACACCCACCGTCCATGTGGTCAAAAATCCGACTATAAATTAAGTTGGCCCTCCAAGTATGCAGTTCCATGTCCGTGGATTCAACCAACCACGGATCAGATCGTGTAGTGATGTAGTATTTACTATTGAAAAAAATCCACCTATAAGTGGACCCATGCAGTTCAAACCCATGTTGTTCAAGGGTCAACTATATATCTGTTTTTAACTTTTTTCTTCTATATCCTAAAGAATGTACAAAGAGGGGACTTCCCTGGTGGCACACTGGTTACGACTCCACACTCCCAATGCAGGGGGCCCGGATTTGATCCCTGGTCAGGGAACTAGATCGCACATGTATGCTGCAACTAAGGAGCCCACGTGCCACAACTAAGGCCCGGTGCAACCAAATAAATAAATACATATATATATATTTTTTTTTTCTTTTTTGTAAATAAATAAAGAATGTACAATGAAATTTCCCAGAGGCTACAATGTCATGATGCTGCCAGTGGTTTTACCTGCCAATGCTTTTGCACCATTAGTGCAAATATCAACACAGTGAAAAAGGCAAATAACATCTTATTATTATGAAAATAGTTTTGGACTTGCAAACACTCTAAAAGAATCTCTGGTTTCCACCAGAGGGCTCCACATTCCACACTTTGAAAACTGCAGTATTAGGGTAATGAATCTTGCCAACAGGTGACAGAAGGTATAGTTTAGTATCTTCAAATTAATCCTAGCCACAAGTTAAGATATTGTGAGTTATCAAATGTAATCCAGGATTAGGCAAAGCCTTCTTAGATATATAACAAAAGCACAACAACAACAAAAAAAGTAAATTAGACTTACAAAAACTTTTATGCTTCAAAGGATACCATCAAGTAAAAAGACAACCCACAAAATGGGGGAAAAATATATATATATCTGATAAGTGACTTGTATCCAGAATATATAAAAACCCTTACAACTTAATAAGACAAATAACCAAATTTAAAATGAAGAAAGGAGCTGAATAGACATTTCTTCAAAGAAGAGATACAAACAGCTAATAAGCACATGTAAAAATGGTGAACATCATTAACTATCAGGGAAATGTAAATCAAAACCCCAATGATATACAACTTCACATCCACTAGGATGGCTATAACCCAAAGGACAGATAGTAACAAGTGTTGACAAGAACATAAAGAAACTGGAACCCTCACACATTACTGTGGGAATGTAAAATGGTGCAGCCACTTTGGAAAACAGTTTTCCAAAGTGGTGCAGCCACTTTGGAAGACTGATGACTGGATAAAATGTAATATAGCCATACAATGAACTATTATTCAGCTATAAGAAGGAATGAAGTACTAGTACATGCTACATCATGTATAAACCTAGGAAACATTATGGTAAGTGAAAGAAACCAGTCACAAAGAACAGATATTATTTCATTTACATGAGATGCTCTGAATAGGCAAATCTATAAAGATAGAACGTAGATTAATGGTTACACAGGGCTGGGGGAGAGGAGGATGAGAGAATGGAATGGTGAGTGACTACTAATGAGTATGGGGTTTCTTTTTGGGGTGATGAAAATGTTCTAAAATTGATTATGATAATGGTTGCAAAACTCTGTGAATATACAAAAAGCCACTGGATTGTACCCTTTAAAAAGGTGAATTTTATGGTATGCGAATTATATCTAAATGAAACTGTTACATAAGTCAGTGCCCTTATTATGACTTTAAGACACTACATGATCTTAATATTCTTAATATTCTAACCTCATTTCCTACCATCTCTTCCTTTCTCCCTCAACACTAGCCTTTGCCTCAGAGATGCCACCAGGCATGCTGCCACCTCAGGTCATTTACATTTGGTTTTTCCTCTGCTTCAAATATTCTTCTTTCAGATATGTACAGTAAATTCTCCCATTCCTTCCAAGTTTTTACCAAAAAAATTGCTTTCTGAATGAGGTCTTCAATTGTTATCCAAATGAAAATTTCAACACTCTCTGACATATTCTTTTAATCCCCATTCTGCTTTTTTCTCCCTAGCATTTCCTATTACCTAAAATAACAAATATTCTATTTTCTTGTTTCTTTTCTTATATCTTTATTATTTTTTATTCCAAAAGTTGATTTACAATATTATATTAGTTTCAGGTGTACAGCACAGTGATTCAGCATTTTTCAAGATTATACTCCATTAAAAGTTATTATAAGATAATGGCTATAATTCCCTTGCTATACAGTATATCATTGTTGTTTATCTATTTTATACATAGTAGTTTGTATCTGTTAATCCTGTACCCCTAATTTGTCCCTTCTCCCCTTCCTCCCCCGTTTGGTAATCACAAGTTTGTTTTCTATGAGTCTGAAAACATTGGTATTATTTTTTAGATTCCACATATAAGTGATATCATACAGTATTTGTCTTTGTCTGACATTTTGCTAAGCATAATATTCTCCAGGTCCATCCATATTGCTGCAAATGGCAGAATTTCATTTTTTTAATGGCTGTATAATATTCCATTGTGTATATATGCCACATCTTACTAATCCATTGTCTGTTAATGGGCACTTGGATTGCTTCCATGTCTTGGCTATTGTAAATAGTGTGGCTGTGAACATTGGGGTGCATGTATCTTTTTGATTTAGCCTTTTTGTTTTTTCTGGATATACAGCCAAGAGTGCAATTTTTAGTTTTTTTGGAACCTCCATACTGTTTTCCAGTGACTGTGCCAATTTACATTCCTACCAACACTGTACAAGGGTTCTCTTTTCACCACATCCTCTCCAACATTTGTTATTTGTAGACTTTTTGATGACAGCCAGTCTGACAGATGTGAGGTGATATCTTGTTGTGGTTTTGGTTTGCATTTCTCTGATGATTAGCAAAGTTGAGCATCTTTTCATTGCCTTTTCATGTACCCGTTAGCCATCTTCTTTGGAAAAATGTCTGTTTAGGTCTTCTGTTCATTTTTGATTGGGTTGTTTGTTTTTTGATATTGAGTTGTATGAGCTATTTATATATTTTGAATATTAACCCCTTGTTACATCATTTGCAAATATTTTCTCCCATTCCGTAGGTTTTTTTTAGTTTTGTCAATGGTTTCCTTTGCTGTGCAAAAGCTTTTAAGTTTAATCAGGTCTCATTCATTTATTTTTGCTTTTATTTCTTTTGCCTTAGAAGACTGATCCAAAAAAATATTGCTATGACTTATGTCAAAGAGTGTTCTATGTTTTCTTCTAGGAGTTTTATGGTTTCTGGTCTTACATGTAGGCCTTTAAATCATTTCGAGTTTATTTTTGTATACGGTATGAGGGACTATTCTAATCTCATTGTTTTACATATAGCTATCCAGTTTTCACAGCACCACTTGTTGAAGAGACTGTCTTTTCTCCATTGTATATTCTTGATTCCTTTGTCATAGACAATTGAACATAGGTGTATGGGTTCATTTCTGGACTCTCTATTCTGTTCCATTGACCCATGAGTCTGTTTTTGTGCCAGCACCACACTGTTTTGATTACTGTACCTTAGTAGTATAGTCTGAAGTCTAGGAGGATTATACCACCAGCTGTCTGAAGATGGTAAAAGGTTTAGTGTGGTAGATCATAACATTAATGGTAATGGATATTAGACATAGGCTGAAGTAATCACAGGCCTTTTCAAATATGAAAAGCCATAATTCAATCAATCTTATTCTCTCACATGGACATGAGTAAAATGGATAATAAGAGAACTCTAAAAGATGAACTACTGAATGTTTACTTTGTAATATACACTCTACTGAATATATATCTATCCATTTAAATCCTCACAATTACTCTATGAAGTAGGTTTTTTCATTATCTTCCATATGTGGATGAGGAAATTGAGATACACACACATTAGTAGCCATGCCAACATCATAAAGTTGGTAAGTGATGGAGCCTAGATTAACATCCAGTGTTAGAGCTCTGAGCCATCTTTTCTTGACATTAGATCTGGCTAAGAGGAGTCAGCCCATATCACTTCATGGGTCCACAAAGAACCCCAACCTTTCCTAAAAACAAGTGTCAAACTACACACAAGAACTTGGATGGGGATTTCCCTGGTGGTCCAGTGGCTAAGACTCTGTGCTCCCAATGCAGGGGGCCTGGGTTTGGTCCCTGGTCAGGGAACTAGATCCCACATGCATGCTGCAACTGAGAGTCCGCATGCCACAGCGAAGATCCTGCATGCGGCAACGAAGATTCCACGTGCCGCAACTAAGACCCAGTGCAGCCAAATAAATAAATATTAAAAAAAAAAAAAGAACTTGGATGGATTGCAAGGTAATTATGCTGAATGGAAAATGCAATCTCAACAGGTTACAAACTGTAAGATTCCATTTTTATAACATTCTCGACAAAATTATAGAGATTGAGAACAGATTAGTGGTTGCTAGGTATTGGGTGCAAGGCTTTATCTCATAGGTAAACCTTAGGAATACCCCCATGAGGTGGTCAATTCCCATCTCCTTGCTTTGTTTTGCACCCCGAAGACCAGTCTTCCTTTTCTTTCAAGCTCACTACAACTGCTATAGCTCCTTCCTAAGGCTTAGCCCTGACAATTCTTCCTTCCAATCAAGTGAGGATTGGAGCCACCAGCTAGTTTTCTCTTTTTTGAAAACTCCAAAGAACGAAGTATGCATTATTTTCTAATTATGAACAAATGTATCAGCGTGAAGTCAAGAAGAGGCCAACATGTTCATCAAAGAGCAAATCCAGTCACTGCAAAGGGGACTGACAGTTGATGAATCATTTTCGTCCTCCCGGCCCCTCGCGAGCCTTCGACACCAAGTAAGACCTTGGCCCCAACGGCCTGTCCTCACCCCCCAGTCTGTCCCCATGTCACAGGGGCTCACTGAGGGGAGGAAACGGCCCAGGGTCGCCGGCCAGGGGGACTGCTATGCCCTGAGGCAGATTTGTGGGGAGATGGGGCCCAGTCACCCCACAGCCTGGCCCTCACCTGGGCGGCTGCCCCGCCTTCCAGTGCTCCAAGGTGGGTGGGAGCTGCTTCCCTGGTTCCACAGCCTCCCCTTCCCCACTTCCTGGCGCCCGGTCCCTCCCCCGCTCCCCAGTCAAATTACCTGTCAGAGACCAGCGAGTCTGTGAAGAAACGACAGGTCAGCGGAGAGCGGTTAACGGCCGCCCCAGCTCTGAGGTTGTGGCCCAGGGCGTGTCTGAGCATGCGCTTCTCCCAGCCAATCAGAGGCAAGGGGGAACTGGCGGGCGCCTCTGAGTGGCTAGCCTGGAGGCGCGAGTCTCGCAGCCAATCAGAGCCAAATGAGCCCAGAGGCTGTGGCTCCAAGGAGTGTGTTCTTTCCTTCCACGCTCAAAGTGTATCCACGCCCAGGCGGCCTCAAGAGCCCGGTAGGAGTAACCCGTCTAGGGGAGGCTGCCTCTCGGCCAGTCAAGGCAAACAAAAGGACTCATGTCTTGTGGGTTCCTATGGGGCGAGATCCACGGGAACATCTAGACGTCTCACTGTTGCGCTGTCAAGGCTCAGCGCTGTGAGTAATAGGAGACTGAGAGCTACTGCATATCCAAGCCTGAATTCACACTGGTTCCTCTGCCATAAATGCCCTTCTCGCTTTCCTTCCCAGTTGACTCCGGTTCTTCCTTCAGAGGCCGACGCAATGCCATCTTCTCCTCTAAGCTTCCTCCAACCTGGGAGAATCTTACTCAGGCAGACCAGCCCTGGTCATCCTGCACTGAGACTGCCCTGCCTTTGTGCCGCCCACCCCGCACCCCACCCCATCAGACTAGGAGCTTGTCTCGCCCCGGGAAGTGAAGGCAGATTGCATACTAACAACTTGCAAGGGCTGAGTCCCAGGCCAAACTTCACTCACAGCAGGTTTCACAACCGCCAAGCTTTGTGGCCTCAGGGAAGGGAATTAACCCCTCTGAGATCAGCTTTCTCATCTACGAAAGGGAGGAAGATGGAAAAGCCTCCCTTTAAATTGTTGGATGACTAGAACTGTAAGTAAAGGGACAGATAAACCTAGCGCAGGCTCTCGTCATTTCCCTAACTAGTTGTCTGAAGAATGTGAGGAGTTCAGGGGCTGAGGAGTGGAAGGGGGATTAGTAGCACCTTCTGGTATCTAAATTTAGGCTTCTTTAGGAAAAGGCATTTCTAGATTGGAGGCCCCTCAGGATGACATCGGCAGAACTGGGTCCAACAGTTGGAAGCCCCAGGAAAATGGCTTGGCTAGGGGTGAGGTCCCCCTGCAAGGAGGGGTCCAGAGGGAAGAGGCTGTGTCTGGAGCTGGACCAAAAGACCCCTCAAACTTTACCCCAGCCTTGGAACCTATGACTGAGAAAGGAAGAAGTTTGGCAGCATTTTCCCCTCTGGACCCCAAGCCTCCTTGCCTTTAACATGAGAGGACTGGGACTTCCCTGGTGGAGAGTGGTTAAGAATCCGCCTGCCAGTGCAGGGGACAATGGTTCAAGCCCTGGTCCGGGAGGATCCCACATGCCGCGGAGCAACCAAACCTGTGCGCCACAACTACCGAGCCTGTGATCTAGAGCCTGCGAGCCACAACTACTGAGCCCATGTGCCACAACTACTGAAGCCCATGCACCTAGAGCCCGTGCTCCGCAACTAGAGAAGCCACCACAATGAGAAGCCCGCGCACCGCAATGAAGAGTAGCCCCCGCTCACAGCAACTAGAGAAAGCCCGTGCGCAGCAACGAAGACCCAACACAGCCAAAAATAAATAATATAAATTAAAATAAATTAAAAATGAGAGGACTGGGCTGAACATCTCTAGGGTTAGGGAGGGCAGCTCAACCTTGGAAAAAAGCCCACCACCCCCAAACCCTTCCACTGTACATCCTTGACCTCATGGCCTTTCATCAGGAATGCCTTCTCCCACACCACTCCAATATCCTCTACCATCTCTCACAGTGTTTCCTCCACGTTCAACATACTAAGTACCAAATACTAAAATCTGGTCGTCCCCTGAGGACACTGATTTTTCTCTAACGTTCTCTAGAGCAGCTGCTCTTTCTCAAACACTCCTGGTTCTAAAAAGATTTGGAGGAGAAAAAGATCAAGAAGGTGCAGTGTCCTAGCACGGAGGAGATGAGAAATGTGAGCCCAAAGGTAAGACAGCTTCACTTGTGGGGAGGCAGCAGTGCCTGAATTAGGGGCCTCTGAAATCTGGGATTTCTGGTCTGGTGCCCACAAAGGTCTTTCCCCAAGTCTGGATGACAAAATCTGGGGGAGAAGAGAGAGAAGCTCTCCCTTTACTCGCCAGAACGAAAATATAGAAAGGTCTTGAGCCTGGGGTTGGAACCACTCACTGGGTTTGGGCTCCTGTCTGACACAGGAGAAGGCACTGAACCTCTGAATGAACCTCCAATCCCACCTGTCACCAAGCCTTCCAGGTCTCCACTAACATGTTTTCCCTCAAGTTTTCTTCGCTTCAGCTCTTCCCACCTATTTCCAGTCCCCACTCTGGGCTTGTCTCTTGCTTCTCATCCCTCCCCCTGGCCTCCTGCACCTGCCATAGAACCAGCCCCCCAAGTCTCAGCCATCCTTACACCCATATCATCCTGCCCACCAAAGCCAAACCACTGAGCTGAGCTCCAAGGCCCCTCTCCCCTCTGGGCAGTGTGGCAATAGGACACAGGAGGAAATGGGCACTGGGACTGTGAGGCCAGGAGAGTAGAGAGAGCAGGGAGCAAAGAAGCTGTGGTTCTACATATAAAGGGAAAAGCACAGTGAGAGAGGAAATAAAGAGGAATGGGATCATTTCAGGAGAAATGACAGGAACTAGTGAGAGATTGGAAGCAGGGCATGCAGTATGTGAGCTGCACGAGGGCAGGACTTTGGTCCACATTGTTCACTGCAGTATCCCCAGCACCTGGAACGGTGCCTGGGTCATAGAGGCGTCCAAGAAATATGTGTTCCAGAGCAGATGATTCATAGAGTGAAGTGATGACTGATGAAACAAAAAACATAATTAGTTGGAATTAATACTGCTTACAAAATTCTAAATACCTTACATAGATCTGTCATTCTTTTTTTTTTTTTTTTTTTTTTTTGCCGCACCGTGGGGCTTGTGGGATCTTAGCTCCCTGACCAGAGATCGAACCCAGGCCCCTGGCAGTGGGAGCACGGAGTCCTAACCACTGGACCACCAGAGAAGTCCCCATTCTTTTTCTTTTTTTTAATGTATTTATGTATTTATTTATTTATGGCTGTATTAGGTCTTCTTTGCTGCGCGCAGGCTTTCTCTAGTTGTGGCGAGTGGGGGCTACTATTCGTTGCGGTGCACGAGCTTCTCATTGCAGTGGCGTCACTCCTGGCTTCTCTCGTTGAGGAGCACGGGCTCTAGGCACACAGGCTTCAGTAGTTGTGGCTCACGGGCTCTAGAGCGCAGGCTCAGTAGTTGTGGTGCACAGGCTTAGTTGCTCCGTGGCATGTGGGATCTTCCCAGACCAGGGCTCGAACCCATGTCCCCTGCATTGGCAGGCGGACTCTTAACCACTGCGCCACCAGGCAAGTCCCCCATTCATTTTTCAAATATGTATTGAGTGTTTATTCCATGCTGGACACTATCTAGGCCCTGGGAATACAACAGCAGGTGAGCTAAACAGATAGGGAGGGGATAAAAATGACAGATCAATAAACAAGGTAAGGGCTTCCCTGGTGGCGTAGTGGTTGAGAGTCCGCCTGCCGATGCAGGGGACATGGGTTTGTGCCCCGGTCCGGGAAGATCCCACATGCCGCGGAGCAGCTGGGCCCGTGAGCCATGGCCACTGAGCCTGTGTGTCCAGAGCCTGTGATCCGCAACTGTTGTGGCAGAGGCCACAACAGTGAGAGGCCCAAGTACCGCAAAAAAAATAAATAAATAAATAAAAATAAACAAGGTAAAATAAGCTAGTCATAAATGCTAGTAAAAAATGAGAAAGAAAACAAAGAGAGTTGAAATATTTGAATATTTGACTATAGAATATACTAATGAATAAACGAAAGGGCATTGCCAGAACTCTAGTCTGAGAGTGTGACAACGGAGGTCCTCCTGGCAGGTGTGAGGAAGTTGGTGAAGGAAGCCAGCTGGCAGGGAAGACACAAGATGGGCTCAGTTTCACAGCTTGTTACGGGTGGCGTTGGCAGAGATTCCTGGAGAACTGACAAATATGAAAATGAACTCTTCGGTTCATAGTCATACCTATACACACACACACACACACACATACACACACCTGCATATTTGATACGATCAAGAATAAAAAGATTTAAGAAAAAAATATATACATATAAAGAAAAAAAGAAAGAATAAAAATATTTTTAAAATATATACAAAGAAAAAAAGAATAAAAATATTTAAAGCAGAAAGGAACCCAAATGAGTAAGGAGTGGCTCCTTAACACTGGAGAGTGCTACCTGGCCTCTGTCACAAATGGGCAAACTGCCCCACCCAGAAAAGGCCATTCCTCTGTCTCCAGTGGTTTCCTACTCCTCCAAAGTGGGCTTCTGCCTGCATCTCGGTCTCTCTTGTTTTAGAAAAAATGTCCTGGAGGGAGATCTTGTTGGGAGAGAGTATGTTGCTATGTGGAAGGTGCAGCAATACTAGTGGTGCTGGAGTCACGACAGAGCCTGTTTCCTGGGGATTCTGCCGGACTTGGCTGGGAACCTTGACATTCTGGCACCTGCCCAGCCCTCCCCGCATGAGGGCAGTGGGACAGCGTGTTCTGGGTGGATCCCTCCCCCTTTCTCTCCTCATTCTCATCCCAGACCTTAATGTTACAGGCACATTCCTAAACTGAGTTCCCAAACCTGATGAGATCTCTCAGTCCAATTAGAGACTGTATTGCAGTCCCCAGCCCACCCTATTCTTGCTAAGAATTTGTCCTGGTGCCAGCTCCTCAAAGATAACCCTGGCTCATCTGGGAGAAGGTGGTCCAGGCTGCTGCTGAACTCTCCTCAGGCAGTAGGGTCTCTCCCTGGAAATGGTGAGCTAACTGAGAACACAGTGTAAAAAATTAAAAGTTTTGGGAATTCCCTGGTGGTCCAGTTGTTAGGACTGCACACTTCCACTGCAAGGGGCACGGGTTTGATCCTTGGTCGGGGAATAAGATCCCACATGCTGAGCGGCGCGGCCAAAAAAAAAAAAAAAAAAAAGTTAAAAGTTTCCAATTCAATGATAGTTAGCTCGGTCCAGGGAAAATACTCTGTCTTTAGCCTTTTGTAGCAAGGATAGCACATATTACTAGAAATAGAATTCTGAGTGTTATATATGATAGGCATCTTAAAACATGTTATCAACTACACTTCAATAACATTTTTAAAAAAATGTTGGGAATGCTTGACTGTAAAATTTGCCAAGATAAGTCTCCAGTCACTAAAATCAAAGTTGACATCTTTTGAGTAAAACACTAGGAAATTACCCCACCCAAGGAAACAAAGTTGTTGTCAGGCCACCTGTCCCAGCAGTCCCTAGAAGGGCTTGGTTGAGCAGAAAGTACATTCACGTCATGGAACCCACGAGGTAAAAGTGGGTGAATACCCAGCCAAAATCATGCATCTGTCTGACTGGACTAACAAGGTCATGTTCACATTTGTCAGTCAGTGTTGCAGGAATATTCACCTCCAAACCCAGTTCCAAAACCCACACATCTTCTTCCCCACCAAAGGGCTACATTCCCCACCTCCTCATTTCTTCTAGGAAAGACTTCATTCCAGCACTAGACTAGGCATGGGGGATCAAGAGTAAGTGTAAGTCATAACACAACCTTAAAACAAAAAAAGAAAAAAAAAGTCTTTTTTTTTCTTTCTTTTTTTTGGCTGCGTTGGGTCTTAGTTGTGGCACACGGGATCTTTTGTTGTGGTGCGTGGGCTCCAGAGCGTGTGGGCTCAGTAGTTGTGGTACATGGGCTTAGTTGCCCCGTGACATGTGGGATCTTAGTTCCCCAACCAGGGATCGAACCCACATCTCCTGCATTGGAAGGCGGATTCTTAACCACTGAACCACCAGGGAAGTTCCAAAATCAGTCTTGTTGGGGAAAAAAAAAGATCAACAATGGAAATGGTGAGCTAACTGAGAAGACTGTCATTTTTTTTTAAGACAACACATTTAAAAAATTTATTTATTATTGGCTGCGCCACACAGCTTGCGGGATTTTAGTTCCCCGACCAGGGATCAAAACTGTGCCCCCTGCAGTAGAAGTGGAATCCTAACCACTGGACCGCCAGGGAATTCCCTGTAACTGGTTTTAAGTCATCCTAGACAATGCCCAAACTAAACGACCACTCCCTGGCTATGAAGAATTAGAAGGAATGAGGCAACACAGCCCAAATCCTTTTGTAGAAGGGAACATGGTCCTTAGTTGTAAGGCTAAAGATGAAAAGAACTGTACACCAATATGGTATTTTAGGTAGCAAATTTGTTTTACATAAGACTATGGGTGAAGCATTTCTGAAACTAGTATATATGTATTCTAGGACTGGGCAAATAAGTAAGTATATTTTAGATAATGAGTCCCAGGTCTCTCTCTGTGAAGAAACTTACAAATAATGAAAGGAAGGAGACTGGAATAAAGCCTGTGATGTTGGGCTAGAATCAGAAGTATCAGTATGAACTCAAGGTTTTTAGTATATTACAGATAGATATGTGTGTAGGTGCATCTATGTACATAAATATATGTCCTAGTGCTGTCTGCCGAGAGAGCCTAAGAGCAATGACACTCCAGCAGAAGTGAGTCCACTCTGCACCCAGATTTTTGTTTCTAAATACCAGTTTGCAATACAAGGAACCAGGGTTTCTTGGAGAAATGGCTGTCCCCACCATAGTGAGCCATATTGTGGGACTGCCCTGCGGTCCAGTGGTTAAGACTCTGCACTCCCAATGCAGGGGGCCCGGGTTGGATCCCTGGTCAGGGAACTAGATCCCACATGCTGCAACTAAAAATCCCTCATGCCACAACTAAAGATTCCACACGTGACAACGAAGATCCTACGTGCCGCAACTAAAACCCAGCACAGCCAAATAAATAAATATATTTTTAAAATGAGCCATATTCTTACAATATATGGGTGCTTCAGCCCACATCCTAGCTCCCTATCCCCCAATCCTGCAAACAGCCATGCCTTGGCCACACCTGGCTCCGTCTGCCCTAGGAAGGCAGTTCTAGGGAAGGGACCTGTGCAGGCCTTAGAAGCAGCATTAACGTAATTTGAGCTGCGGCCCCAGGTCTTGCAGCATGGTCTAGAAGGGACAGCCCTTGGCCACTGGGACTCCTTGCCCAGTGGTGTGGGACACAGCTGGAGGAGAGCCAGAGTGGAGACTGCTGAAGTGTGGGACCCAGGACAGAGGCACCTTTTAAGAGAATAATAAGTGAATTTAGTATTTCAAAGGATTTTCTTTAATTTTTAGGCCCTAAGGGTCATGTGATGCTCTAGAGAAACATAACTTAAATTTTTTTTTTTTTTGGCAGTACGTGGGCCTCTCACTGTTGTGGCCTCTCCCGTTGCGGAGCACAGGCTCTGACGCGCAGGCTCAGCGGCCATGGCTCACGGGCCCAGCCGCTCCGTGGCATGTGGGATCTTCCCAGACCGGGGCACGAACCCGTGTCCCCTGCATCGGCAGGCAGACTCTCAACCACTGCACCACCAGGGAAGCCCGTAACTTAAATTTGACTTACTATTTACTATTGAGTAGGCCCAAGCTCTCTCTCTAGAGTTAGATGTTAACTTGGGGAAGAGTGAAAATGATTTCTGTCCAATAGGAAAGATAACCCCAAAGATCTCACTGCCCTGAAGGACATTAAGTGGATTTGTAACTCACTTTGCAATCTTATGCCAGCATTCCCTTTTCTGCTGACACGTGTTCGCCCCTCTTCATATCCTCTTTGAACCAGCTTTAACACTGCCATTCCCTCACTGATGAGCTGAACATGTCTTTGACACATGCACACTCTATATTGTGTGTATCATTTTACTTTTCAAAATTTATACTTGGTAGGTTCATCCTCAAAGAGTATGAAAACAATTTAGGTCACCATCGCCTAAACTCTCATTACTCTTGTGGGCCTACCATTAATTCAGAAGTGCTAGTCCTGAATCAAATGACTCTATTTAGGTGACATTTTGAAAAAGGAAAAAAAAAAAAACAAATTAAAAGCCCAGTGACTGGCTGGGCTAAGGGTGCTGTAGAGGTTGACTACAGAGGCACTGGAGGAATTTGGGGGGGATGGTACTGGCCTCTATCTTGCTTGTGGTGTTGGTTACATGACTACGTACGTTTGTCAAAATTCACAGAAATGTAAACCAAAAAGAGTGAAATTTATTATATGTAAATTATACCTCAATTTTTGAAATAAAAAGGCTGGTCTCTAAAATTTGATTTTCTAAATATCCCACCAGATTATATGTTTACTGTGATTTGTTCTGGTGCTCATTATTAAATTTTAATAACTAGTACTGTTGCCTAGGAGACATAAAACTCACTTTTAAGCACAAGTAAGTCTAGCACTATACACTTAGGGAGAAAGAATAGATGTCAAAGGTAGAGAAAACAAAACTTACAACATGTCTGAGGAGAATGGAGGGATGGTAGGGAGTCATATATCACTCATGGAAAGGAAATTTCTTAATAGCTATATACTCCATTTTATTTATCTATCTATTTATTTATTTATTTTTGGCTGCATTGGGTCTTAGCTGTGGCACACAGGATCCTTCATTGTGGCATGTGGGCTCGTCGTTTCGGCATGCAGGCTTCTCTCTAGTCGTGGCACATGGGCTCCAGAGCACATGGGCTGTGTAGTTGCTGCATGGGGGCTTAGTTGCCCCACGGTATGTGGGATCTTAGTTCCCTGACCAGGGATTGAACCCGCGTCCTCTGCATTGGAAGGCAGATTCTTAACCACTGGACCACCAGGGAAGTCCCTATATACCACATTTTACCCCATTTTATACCCCATTCTATTCTTTCTAGAAATGCAAAGTTCTGCCATTATTGTTCTCATATTTCTTCTTTTTGCGGTACGCGGGCCTCTCACTGTTGTAGCCTGTCCCGTTGCGGAGCACAGGCTCCGGACGCTCAGGCTCAGCGGCCATGGCTCACGGGCCCAGCCGCTCCGCGGCATGTGGGATCTTCCCGGACCAGGGCACGAACCCGTGTCCCCTGCATCGGCAGGCGGACTCTCAACGACTGCGCCACCAGGGAAGCCCTATTTCTGCTTTTTATTGTCATGTTTTATGAGCAAGTCAGGATCTATACTGGAGGAAAAGGGAAAACAGAAGTTCTGAGGTTTTCTTCATCTTCTTGGTCACTCTCCCTTTTTAGTAGCCATAAGGGGATTAGTTGCTTTCAATTTTACAACTTGCTCATCCAGCAAGAAATCCATCTTGTAACCCAGCGGTCTCCAATATTTTTGGCGCCAGGGACCAGTTTCGTGGAAGACAACTTTTCCACGGACCGGGGTGGGGGAGGGGTGGGATGTGGTTCAGGCGGTAATGCAAAAGATGGGAAGAAGCAGATGAAGCTTCGATCACTCGCCCACCACTCACTTCCTGCTGTGCAGCCCGGTTCCTAACAGGCTGCAGACCAGTACCGGTCCACACCCGGTGGTTGGCGGCCCCTGTTGTAACCCACCAAGCCACATAATGCTGCCTGAACAAAAACCAGATCTATAACGAATATGCAGTATTGTTTTGAGCTTTTTTCAAACATGTAAAAGGTGTACTGTAAAGTCACCCTGGAACTAGCTCCTTTGACTTTTAAACATACCCACAGTTAGCTCCTGGTCATTCATTTTGGCTTCCATTGAATAAATATATCGCATGTACTCTTCTCATGTTCTGTGCTAGAATCTCTCCACAACACACTCTTGCAGGTGAAAGTACTGGGTCTTAGTGCACACCCACATCTCCCATTTTACTAGATATTGACAAATTCCCCTACTAAGTAAGGGTTGTACACTCCCACCAGCTATGTAGTTCTTATTTCTCACCAACACTTGCTATGAGACTTTTACATTTTTATCAAAGTTATGGGTGTGAAATGGTATCTTATTTTTGTTTAGTTTGTTATTTGTCTGAGCTCTACTGCAGTTGAACTCTGTAAATTACTTTTTTAAAAAAATTTATTTATTTATTCGGTTCTGCCGGGACTTAGTTTGGCAAGTGGGCTCCTTAGCTGCGGCATGCAAACTCTCAGTTGCGGAACACATGTGGGATCTAGTTTCCTGACCAGGGATTGAACTGTGGCCCTCTGCATTTGGAGTGCAGAGTCTTAACCACTGCACCACCAGGGAAGTCCCTGAACCCTATACATTACTTAATTACTTAATCACATCCTTTGCCTGTTTTTTTTAATTGGGCTATATTTTCCTTATTGTAGTTCTTTAAATATTCTGGATATTATTTGTTGTTACTTATACCTTCTTTTATTAATTAATTAATTAATTTTTATTTATTTTTGGCTGTGTTGGGTCTTTGTTGCTGCACGCTGGCTTTCTCTAGTTGCAGCGAGCAGGGCTACTCTTTATTGCAGTGCTCAGGCTTCTCATTGTGGTGGCTTCTCTCATTGCAGAGCACGGGCTCTAGGCACATGGGCTTCAGTAGTTGTTGCATGTAGGCTCAGTAGTTGTGGCACATGGGCTCTAGAGTGCAGGCTCAGTAGTTGTGGCACATGGGCTTAGTTGCTCCACGGCATGTGGGATCTTCCTGGACCAGGATTCGAACGTGTGTCCCCTGCATTGGCAGGTGGATTCTTAACCACTGTGCCACCGGGTAAGTCCTATACCCTCTTACACCATTATAGATATCTTCTCCCAGAAGAAAATGCTTTCAATTTTTTATGTTGTTCATTGGATAGATTTTTTTTTTTTTTTTTTGGGCGTGCCATGCAGTATGTAGGATCTTCAATTACCAACCAGGGATCAATCCTGGACAGATTTTTAAAAAAGATTTTTAAAATAACAACTGTACACATTTTGATCACATGTACATCCATGGTTGTTCACTGGATGTGTCTGCCTCACTCCCAGATACTGGCTGGTGATGCTGCCTTCCTTAGGATATTGCCTGTGGCCCTGGGAGAGGGACCAGAGCTCAGCAAGGGCTCACCCTACTGATGAAATACTCCCCTTAGGAAGTGGCACCATATCACTGCCGCTCACAACCTTTGGGACAGGCTAGTCACATGACCTTTCCAATGCAAGTACAGAAAAGGCAATCAGACCTTTTCATTTAAACAGAAGAGTTTTTTTGGTTCTTTTTTTTTTTTTTTTTAACCTTTTCTTTTTTTTTTTTGGCCTCACCGCGCATCTTGTGGTATCTTAGTTCCCAGAGCAGGGATAGAACCCGGTCCCTGGCAGTGAAAGAACTGAGTCCTAACCACTGGACAGCCAGGGAATTCCTTAAACAGGTTTTCAATGTAGTCAGATGTATTGATTGGTTTCCTGTGCCTTTTCATATTGAGATTATTCATATACCATAGAATTCACCCACATAGTTGTAAAACCATCCCCCCACTGCCTAATTCTAGAACATTTCCAGCATCCCCAAAAGAAATCCCAGGAGGATGTGGATCACGGGGGACGGTTATGCTTGCCTGTGGAGGTAGGAGGCCTATGGAAAATCTCTGTACCTTCCTCTCAATTTTGCTATGAACTTAAAACTGCTCTTAAAAAGAAAAAAAAACTCTTGGGGATTCCGTGGCGGTCCAGTGGTTAGGACTCAGCAGGCTCATTGCTGGGGCCGTTTCGATCCCTGGTTGGGAAACTAAGCAAGCCACACAGTGCGGCCAAGAATAAAACAAAAACAAAAAGTCTTACCAGAAAAAGTAAACTTAATAGCAGTCATTGCCAATTTCCCCCAACCTCCCAGCCCTTGGCAACAACTTCCTGACTCTATGTATTTGCCTGCTTTGAATATTTCATGTATATGAAATCATGTATGGTACCTGGCTTCTTTCACTTACGTTTTCAAGGTTCACATGTATCACTATTCCATTCCTTTTTGAGGCTGAATAATATTCCACTGTAATAATAATATTTCATTTTGTTTAGTCATCAGGTGAGGGACATTTAAAGGGTTGTTTCCACTTTTTGGCTATTATTGTTACTATGAACATTCCTGTACTAGTTTTTGTGAGGACACGTCTTCAGTTTTGTTTTTTTTTTCCTGTCTTCAGTTTTTGTGGATATATACCTTGAAATGGCATTGCTGTGTCCTGAGGAGCCTTGAAGAACTGCCAAATTGTGTTTCAAAGTGTTTGTAGTACCAGCAATGTATGAGGGTTCCCATTACTCCATATATTCTGATTACTGGCAGCCCCACGGCCAGCTGCAGAGGGCTGTAGTCACCCTTAGAAGGTTTAGGTCCCTCAAAACTCACCTGAATCTCCTGGAAGAGACTGGAGGAACCAGGGAGGGCTGAAGATCAAGCACCAATTCTTTCTAGAATTTTCCTTCTCTGCACTTCCCTCCTAAGTGGGTTCTGCCTCATTTTTTTTTTTAATTTGTTTTTATTTTTGGCTGTATTGGGTCTTCGCTGTGCACAGGCCTTCTCCAGCTGCGGTGAGCAGGGGCTACTCTTTATTGCAGTGCGTGGGCTTCTCATTGTGGTGGCTTCTCTTGTTGCAGAGCACAGGCTCTAGGCATGTGGGCTTCAGTAGTTGTGGAACGTGGGCTCTAGAGCGCAGGCTCAGTAGGTGTGGCGCACGGGCTGAGTTGCTCCGTGGCATGTGGGATCTTCCCGGACCAGGGCTCGAACCCACGTCCCCTGCATTGGCAGGCGGATTCTTAACCATTGTGCCCCAGGGAAGCCCTGCTTCATTTTATTGGCAGCTTCTCCTGGGGCTTTCAGAGGATTAAAGATTTCTTCCGTTAAAAAAAACACAAAAGTGCGTCCATCCAGCTTTCTATGTTCAAAAGTCTCCCATTGTGTTCAGCTAGGAGTAAAAGGGAAATAAAAGCGAGAGGCCTGAAAAAGGAAATGGGGAATGGAGTCCAGAGTTCATTAAGTCATACACCCCTATCTTGAGTCTCTGAGGAAACTGCTACTCAGGATGGGTCACAATTTTGAAGCTGAAGCGACCAGTGGGCACAAAGCACTTTAAATGCTCAATGCCAACATGGGCTGAAGTGGAGAGGTTCCCTATGCCAGGTGCTGACACCTGGCACTTTAGGAAGGAGGGTCCTATACAGCAGGGGTAGGACCTACCACCACTGGAACTTCTGTACACGCTATCACAGCTGGGAAGGGACATACAACAGGGGAAAACGTGCCGGGGGTGGAGAGTGGAATCCAGTGTGGTGGCTTGCCAGACACTCCATTCAGAGGTTAAACCTAAGACTGATCAGACACAGAAAGCAGGTGAGCAAAGTTGGGGAAAATTTCCCAGTGAAAAATGAATTTTCCAGGGAAAAATGAGGTCTCCTAGTAAGCTGTGAACACATAGAGCGCCAGAGAAGAGTCTTCTTCATCCTCCTGGCATCTATGGTACCCTGCCAGCAAAGAGGCACTTGGGCAAGTTGCTCACGTCCCCTTGGCTGGAGTTCACATCCAAGTAGTTCCTCCCAACCCAGACAGAGTAATAGTTATTAGGCCAGTGCCCACCTGGGGGGTGGCATCTGTGGGAAAACAGGGTGGGGGGCTGTGGTAATTGGGAAATCACATACTTGTCCCTCTAAAGGGACATCTGCTACTCAGCTTCTTGGGAGAAGACAGGCCTGTGGCTGCCAGATCTGAAACTTCCCAAGAATCCGAAAGTCCAGATTTTAAGCATTTAAGCTCTAACACGTCCTCGTTTAAAATGCTGGTATCCACCTGTTCTGAAATAACCGCATGGACCCAATCTGACCCACTGACCAGGGTACAACCTCTAGGCCATGCATCAGAGACTCCCTTTCATGATGGGCAGTGTACACACCCTTATTTATTCTCAATTAAAGGATGACACAGACACACTCTTTCCATGGAAAAACCCTCTTGTTTATTTGATTAAACAAAAATAAAATAAGCTGCATAGGAACAATTTTAAAGTCCAAAGAGACACCAACTTTGTTTTAAGGCTGCAGTAGCTGATACAGCATCTCCTTGCTACCTTCTCCAGCCTTCTCTGTGGACCAGAGCGATACATTCAGAAGCCTGTTAGCTAACACAGGAGTTTTTGAACACTTTTCCACTGGTTCTTCACCTGCTCATTGCCTGTCATGCCTGAGGCCTGCAGTATATCACTTAAGATTTAAAAGTAAAAATCCAGAGGGTAGGAGAAAAAAAAAAAACCCACCCCAAACAAAAACCTACCTTAAAGGTTTGGGGGAAAAACCTTTGTTTCCCCATTCTCCACTTAATTGACGGGATCCGCACCACCACCGCGATGCCCATTTTTAAAAGTGTCAAGAGGCAGTCAGCACCCAGGTGGGCTTGCAGCATGGTTTCTGTGGCCCGGGCAGTTAGTCTGGTGGTGCATATCCCTTACATGTCTGCCTTGGACAAATTAAAAAAAAAAAACTCTGACCTTAGTCATTCTAACATGAAGGCAACATGCCCATGTTAATTTCTCCAATTTTTGCATTTACTTTTCTCACAAAAACAAAAAACCCTCAACGAAGCCATGTATTTTCTACGCTTTAAAATTAAAACATTTTGCTGACCGGGCATGACAGCTAATGGACAGTATTAAGCAAGATTCATTTAAAAAAATACAAACAACCTTCCCACCCACCCGAATATACCTAACATGCTAGTTAAAAACAACAGCCCTTACCCTCCCACCCTCTCACCTGCATTGAATTTAGGGGAAAAGAAGAAAAGAAAGAAATCTTACTGTCCTAGAAACAAGAACACCCCAGAAATGTGAAAAATCCTCCTCTGAAAAGACAACTACACAGACTGCTAGAAACACAAAGAACTATTCCAGAGCTGGTTATTTAAAGAAAGTAAACACTTTGCTACATACATTAACATTCAGTCAGTGTGCTCTGAGATAGAGCCTTAAGAAAAATACTACCTGAGCTTGTAAGTTAATACAATCATTAAAAGGAGGTCTACGACCATGTGGATACACAAAACTTTTAGAACCATTACTGGTTAAATGATGATGGAAAACATCCCACCAGGCTGGCTTGTTAACCCGTAAGATCGGTTTTTAAAATAGGCATCATTGAGGTATTTCTTCACCATGACATTTATAAACCAAATTCACAATAATGACAGTGGTCTTAAGGATGCTCTCTTCCAACCAAAACAAAAATTAAGCAAGGGGGGAAGAGAGGTGGAGAGGCAATACAGTATATCATGGTAATGTGCTTCTCAACTTTATCAAGTATTTAATAAACAGGCAAAGGAAAAGAATAACCCGTCAAAGAACATGTTACCTTTGGTAGGGGAAAAAAAAAAAAATCAAACACAAAAGAGCAACACACACACTTCACCATCACTGCTCAGTAAGACAGTGATTGCTGCAATGCCATGGTGAGGGACATCCTGCTGGGTCCAGAAAGGGTACAAATACAATCACGAGGTCTCAAGGATGTTCATTCCTTTCCAATAGGTGATGTTCCCAACTAGACCCTTAGAATTGCTCCTAAAAGGGTGTATTTTCAGACATTCAAAATACAGATATTTTTTCTCTTGAAGAGAAAAAAAAAAAAAGACCTAAAGGTCTTCATTTGCAGATAAGTCCTCAAAAAGGTCAGATGAACCCGTGGTTTCAGAACACTGAACAACGTGGTAACGGTGTGCATAACTCCTGGTGGGGGAAAAAAGCCAGATTGGTAAGAAATACTTGGATTTATGACTACATTTGTCTGTATAGGACTATTTGGTTTCAAAGTTTCTTTTCCAAGGTCAATCAGACGCTTCTCCTGTGAGAAGTCAGTTCTGGATTTATGAAAACATTTTCTTCTCGAGGTAGCTCTCCACTCCTACCCACTCCCCGGTGGATTAATACTATTCAGAGACCCGTCAGATACTAACATGAGGTAGATGACTTTCACCAAAAGTGAGGTAGAAACTAAACAAAAGCAGATGGTGTGGGATGGAGTGGTTGGTGTGTGTGTCCTGTGCCCTGGCCCACAGGCAGCCCGGCCCAGGGAGGCCAGGGCGCCTCAAGAGGGCCAGGCTCCACGATTCCATCACACGCAAGTACAAGACTATGACTTTTATACAGCCCCAGACTGTTGGAAACTCAGTAAGAGTGATGTTTTAAATAAATACTTTTTGGCACCATTGGATTTCTTCTTCTTTTTTTAAACAGAAAAACAAGCCTATAACTTTGGCATATCTTTCACTATCTACCAGAACACAGCAATCTTAGAATCTTCCAAAGAGGAAGACGACACACATACAACAGTATTCTGCTGCTTCAAGCCCAGAAGACCTCCTGCCTCCGATCATTAAGCTTTGGCTTAACTAGAATAAAGCAGACTGAGCCAATCTCATGCTATTCTCTTACAGCCCCATTACAAAGTGCCTTCCATCTGGCAACTTTTTTTTGGCCCAGCGCGTAATTTAGATTCCGTTTATGGTACCCTTGTAGGTGTTTCCCCGACTCCCCAAATAAGTTAGACTTAAAAGGGCATCCATCCATCAAAGAGTTAGTGCACTTGGGGGTACTGTTTGGGCCACTGGGCTCCAGCCAACTTGCATGCCACCTGCCAGCCACCACACAGCACAGGTTCTCAGACAGCATTGCTTCTCGTGACCAATTTCACAGAGGAATTATTTCAAAAACAAAAACAAAACCACCATAACGAAAAACAGTAACACTTCTGAAACGTTAAGTTGGTATCAACCAAAAGTGGCTTGTATCTGTGGGTTATTTAGATTTCCTTTAGCCATCTCAATATCCAAACCTATACATCCAATTGGCATCTCAAACCATATACTGACCTTACACCTCACCCCACCCCCTGACCAGATCAGACATACCTGGGGACTATTGTCTCAATATCACATTTCCTCAAGAGAAACATTTTATCCTCCTCCCTCACAGCACCCAGGACCTTATCTTTTCACCACGTTAAAGACACCCTCTTTGACCCAATTCCCAATTCCTGCTACCCTAGCATCACCCCATAATGGGCAGGAGACACGCATTGATAAACACTTGTTCTCTCTCACACTAGGGAGGTCCAAATGCTGGCTTTTCTCATCTCTCTTCCACACTGTACAAGAAGCACACTCTGGAGGTGCTTTGCACCAATCCCTGTGGGTCAGCAGTCAATCTGGGGCAGCCACAGATGGCAATATTTTAAAAACAAAAGCTTCCCAAGTGTGACCATGTTTCTCAAATGGCAGCGATGCACAACTTTGGGTGCAGAAAATGTAAGGAGACGTACCTTTTACAGAGAGTAAAGCGGCAGTTATCACCCAGAGACACGTTCATTTCAAGGAGGGGACCTGGTTGCCTTAAGCAGGCAAATTGAATAGTCTATTAAGCCCTAATCATTTTAGCCACATGTGGAAACCCTGGCTTTTCAATCAAATCCACAAAAAAATGTTAAATAAGCAGCTCTGGTTGCTGCTACTCACCAAGGAAATTTCTCACTCAGGTTCCAATATTTCCCCACATATGGGGAAACTGGGAAGGAAAGGTTAAGAGTGAAGATGATGAAAATGAAGACAGAATAATCAAAGGTATTGACTACTGGAAATAGCTTAGCCATAATCATGACCTGAGTTTCTGAGAACATTTTAAAGAATTTAAGATACATTTTTTTTCAATTAAAAAAATTTTTAATCATTTAAAACCAGTTGTCTTTGGTGTTTAAAGGGGGATTATTTAGGGGGCAGGGGGATTGAGAGGAGGAGGTTCAGCACCAAGTTATTCCAAAATAAAAAACAATTAAAAATGTTTAATTACGTGATCTCTTTACCAGTCAAAGAACTTCGAACTTAGGGGCAACATAAAAGGCAACTGAATAGGAATTAGAGATGGATTCACTATTAGAGAGGGAATGACTATTAAATTCTTCAATAAAAGAAGAAATGCTTTTACATAACAAGATCCCCTGGCACCTTCCCACCCTGAAACACAGCAGCTGGGCAACAGCAGTTTGAAACTACTTTCCAGCTTTTGGATCCTTTATTGCATGTGGTTCTCCTTTATGCAACAAGGTTTCCCCCATCTTGGTCACTCAGAAACCCCAGAACTAAAGCAATGGGAAGACACAGGGGACCAGGAAGTGGTAAATTAAATATCCAAAAGAGCTGGATGGGAAAAGCAGTTTGATTGGCTTGCTACACTGGTCCCCATCACCTCCTTTTTTTTTGGGGGGGGGGATGACAAAAACAATCTATCCACTTGTTAGTCTGTTCGTTAAAAACTCTATCCATATTGCAAGAGGAATTTCTCTTAAATACAGGGATAGAAACTGATCTGTTAGTCTTCCAGTTTAAACAAGAAGTGTCCTGGAAGCCACTGCCATCTGAGAGCACCTCTTTCTCCTGTAGTGCTCTGGAATTTGGTTCTCATTTCAGCATTTGAAAGACAGTTAACGCCCAGAAACACAAGGTTCTGCACCCAAGTCCAGCTTACGACAAACCCACCCTGTAAAGTGACGGATGCCATCCCATGTTTCTGCAGTGGGAGCCTGGCTTAATAAATTTTCATTCTTTGGTACCGAGATACAGGTTGAACAAGAGGTTTCATTTCCTATACGTTTTTCCGGTTGGGGCAACGTGGTTTACAAATCCTTTACATTCAAAGGCCTTTAGGGGGAAAATTCACGTTTACCGTGCTCCGTGGCTTGGGAGCAGACCACTCTGTAAAAGTGACCCGAGAAGAGGGTGTGGGGATGGGCTGTTCCCATAAACTTGACTTTAAAACATTCTATTTCCCTGAACTTCCAAAGCAGGAAAAAATTGTGCTTTTAAAACAAAAGTTCATTCCTTTGCCTACTCTTCTTAGGAAAAGAAATGCCTAACATTAAGAGAACAACATTCAACTGCAGTCTGGGGGTCCCTTGCCTGTGTCTCATGCTCTCTGCTGACCAACTCAGCACACGCGTGCCCATCCACCCACTCAATGTCCACACGCCACATGCCTGAAAATCCTCTTTCTGAGAAGGAGGGTAATTTTCTTCTTCTACTTAATTCTTTATAACCAACAGCAAACTAAAAACACAACTTCTGAGAATACTTTTAATCAAAAATCCTGAACTACATCTATTTGTCAGAAACCAAAGTGTGAAAAGAAAAAGTTCTTTGGGAGGTGGTATAGCATTTTTACTATTTTGGTGTAAGGTGGCTTCACACCCACACATACATACACACACACGCACACACACACACACACACACACACACTCCCTTAGAAGAAACAAAGATTGCATACCCTAAGATAGGAATGGTCTGCTTTTCTTGGCTAGCAAGCCACAGCCACTTCTTCTAGGAATAAGAAAAGATACTGATGTTGAACGGGTTGAGAAACACACTGAGGTATAAAAGAACACAGGAAGTTCACTGTTGCAGCATTAAAAAAAAAAAAAAAGATTTTTCCCAAAAAGATCAAGATCACCACACAGCCTAACCCCATAAACACAGTATTCTCAAGAACACAAATACTCTACAATTAAGCATCTTAAATCCCATTTTTCCACGTGTTATAGTTTTTTTTTCTTTTTAACTTAGTAGTTTTCTCGTGTTTGCTTGGCTCAATCTACAGAATGCACCCCACCGCACACATCCAGCACCCTCCCAGCCACAGAGATGCTAGGCTTGTGCGTGTCACGCCCCACGGAGGGGAGAGGAAACGTGAACTCCACTGAGCGAGGGTGGGAGGGCAGAGGGCCTGTTGGAGAAGGAAATGTAAAGGTTTCTGAGGTAGATAGAGATCATCACTTCACAGGCTCAATCCCTGCAGAAAAGATACGTACATTCATCTGTAAAAAAATAAAGATGAGGTAGGACATAAGCAATGTTGTACTTTTCTTGTTGTCTTTAAACAAAATTAAAAAAAAAAAAAAAAAGGAATTTCCCTGAGACGGTTTCTTCTTTGAATTTCAAAAGGGGGAGAGAGAGAGAGACGTACACACGCGCACCCCAAACACAGAAGCCTAGGAATGTGATTAGAAGATGAGGATTCGATTGTTGCCAAAGTCCACCACGACAATCATCCCATCCGGCGTGACAGCGATGCCGGAGGGCCGGTCCATCTGCCCAAAGCCACTGCCCTGAGCGCCAAACTTGCACAGGAAGCTGCCGTTGGACTCGAACATCTGCACCCGGTGGTTCCTGGAATCGGCCACGATGATGCGCCCCTCCTGGTCCACGGCCACGCCCTGTGGGCGCAGGAATTGCCCATTGGCGGTGCCCTCTGAGCCCAGGAAGCGGGCCGACTGGCAGTCTGGGTGAATGACCAGGAGCCGGTGGTTGTTGAAGTCGGTGACCACCAAGTGGCCCTCGTGGTTGAAAGCCACCCCCCTCGGGGAGTCAAAGTGCTTCCAGAGAGCCCCCTCGAAGCCATACTTATTCAGGAAGACCCCATCGGGCCCAAACAGCTGGATCCGGTGGTTCCGCGTGTCGGAGACCAGGATCTTGCCCTCGGAATTCACCGCCACATCCCAAGGGTAGTTAAATTGCCCGTTTTTGGTGCCCTTCTCACCGAACTTGAGGAGGAACTGGCCCTCAAAGGTGAAGATCTGGATGCGATGATTGTCCTTGTCGGCCACCACGATCCTGCGGGAGGTGTCACAGGCTACACCGGCAGGCCGGTCAAACTGCCCGGGCCGGGAGCCCAGAGTGCCGAACTTGTGGTGGAAGGCGCCGCAGGGCTTGAACACCTGGATGCGATTGTTGCTGCGGTCAGCGACCACGATGTAGCCCTCCTTGTCCACGCTCACGCCCCAGGGCCGGCACAGCTTGCCATCGCTGTCGCCCTCACTGCCGAAGCTCAGGCCCGGGAGCCCGATGCCCACGTAGCTGCGGCCGGACTTGACCACCACCTTGAAGGGGCTGTTCTCGATGTGCTGGTTGCACAGGGTGACCGATACCAGGTGCTCGCCCTCCAGCTGCGGCCGGTAGCTCACGACGTATGTCCCGTTCTGCTGGTCGCTCACCTCCGCACCAAACAGGTTGCCGTCAGGGCCCAGGACCACAGCCGACATGAGGTCGCCTCCTGAGAGGCGGGGCTCCCCGTCATGGTCGTAGCCGATGACAGTGAAGGAGGCCACCTTGCCCTGGAGGGCCCGCTTGAGGCCGTCGCCCGTGGCCTTGGTGAGCGGCGCGAAGGCCCCGCTGCTGACAAAGCCGAAGGACTTGATGGCGAGGTAGAGGGCCTGGTCAGGGGGTGTGAACATGACCCGGTCGTCCTCCTGGGGCTGCAGGAGGCTGCGCACGGTCTTGAGCTCCTGCACCTGCGCCAGCATGCGGTCTCGGGCCAGCAGGATGTCCAGCGCCCGCCCCTCCTCCAGGACCTGCTGCACGGCGCTGATGGTGCTCTCCAGCTTGTTGAGGTTTTGCCGCAGCTTCTCCACCTGCAGGTACAGGGACTTGGCTTTCACCTGGCGGATTTTCTCTACCTGGAGGGAAAGGTGAGAGCCGGGAGAGAGGACACAGAGGCTTAGAACCAAGACAGAAAACAACACATTGGCTGACATACTCATAACTGAGGGAAACCTCACACCGAGGGAGGGTCTGCAGAAACGTCTGGTCTGCATTCCCCCAAAGTGGCAAAATCCAAAGACAGAGGAGGCTGGGGAACTGTCCCTGATCACAGGAGATGACTACAGAGACCTGACAACTAAACGCCAACAACTGATCCTGGATTGGGAGGACACTGCCATTAAACACACTATTGGTGGGATGTCCCTGATGGTCCAGTGGTTAGGACTCTGTGCTTCCACTGCAGGGGGTGTGGGTTCGATCCCTGGTCAGGGAACTAAGATCTTACAAGCCGTGCATGGCCAAAAAAAACTCAAAGCAAACCAAACCAACCAACCAACCAAACAAACAAAAACACCAACCCACTATTGGTGAAATGTGACTACAGACTCAGGATTAGGTACTGGTGTTGTATCAAGATTCGACTTCCTGGTTTTGGTTAACTGTGATTAAGAGAATATCCTTGCTCAGAGGAAATAAACTGAAACATTTAGGTGTAAAGGGGCAGTGTCTCCAACACTCCAACTTACTGTCAAATCACACACACACACTCACCTATTGAAAGAGAATGATGAAAATGGGACAAGATGTAAATAATCAGTGAATCTGGGTAAAGGATACAAGGGGCTCTTTTATTATTCCTGCAAATTTTCTCTCAGTTAGAAATTAAATAGAAGTTAGAAACAGCCGTGTAACAAAGAAACGTTTACTGAGCACCTACACTGTGCCAGGTGCTGGAGATACATGTGGCCCATAGAAAACATGGGCCCCGCCCCACTGAGCTTAGAGTTTAAAGCAACAGATACTAAGCAAGCAAAGAAATATTGCAAGACAATTTCAGACAGTGCTGGAGTTAGAGGGTAGAAAAAGAGTGTGACAGACAGTGACAAGGGAGGCCTGAGGGTTGTCAGGGACAGGTGGCCTTGAACGTGGAGAGAAAAGTGGCAGAAAGGGGACCAGAGGAAGGACAGACCAACGGACTGTAGTACAAGGCTGGTCATGCACTCCGAACACACTGAATCGAAAATGCTCCTACGTACAGAGGGCCTAAAGTCTCCTGAAGGATATTTCTCTCTCAGCCTCTCTTTCAGCATAAACACACACACACACACACACACACACACACACACACACACACACACACACACACACACACACACACACACACGATCAGAGACAGAAAGCCTGTGTGTGGAGGGAATAAAATGAAGGATTTGGCGAGGATCACAAACCCAGCTCTTTCCTTGTCCCGTTTTCTCTCTTCACAGGGGTTAGAAATCTTCATCAGGGAGCCTGAGAGGTCCCACCCCCCAAATTTGGAGACACCAACTTTTTAGCAACTGTTGGTCTGTATTATTTCCAAAGGGGCCTCTAAATCTAAAACACCGTGATATGTAGACATGGGTTCTGACCTGCTTCTGACTCAGATCACACTATTAGGGAACGTGGGATTTCTGTCTGCCTGATCAGTCAGTTCTCCATTCTTTTGCAGGAAATAACTCAGTCCTCTAAGTTTAAGTGGTTTCCTCTGAAAAGAACAGATCAGTCGCCCAGCCAGTGCGTGCTGTTTTGCAGAGAGGACCATGACTTCTGAGTCCTTGACCGATTTGAAAGCCACAGAAAGTCTACTTCAGAATAAGGGTCCACTGTTGGAAGGGCTGCATTTTAATCCGATTTTCCCGTGGGGGGTGGATAACATGATTCTGGACCTGATTCATGTGTATTCATCTGTCCACTCTGGAAGGACGTGTGTGTGCAGAGAAGCCCGTGTGGGGACAGATCAAAGAGAAGCTCTGTCGTTTGGTTTTGCACTGGGCCAAACCTCTCGGCCTCAATTCTGATCCCTCAACCGGATAGTTGCAGCTACCCGCCAAGAGGCAGCCATGTCCACTGGAAATGCACAAGCTACAAGAAAGGACATGCATCCAGATACCTATAACTAGGTCACCCAGCACTCAAGTTATCTCCAATAACCAGGATGCAAGAAAAAAAACAACACCACTGTGTAACAAGGAGGTGCCCAGACAGAGCCAGGCAAGAGGGAGCAGAAAAATCAGTGATTAGTGAAGAAGAAGGGGGACTCCCACAGGATCTGGGGCGTGGTACCCCAGCAAAAAAAGCAAGCACAAATGGGACTGAGGCGTGTCCAGAATGAGCAGGCTGATTTTGGATTTATCCAAGAATGTTTTTAGGCAAGTAAAAACAAAATTGATAACATGAATAAGAGACTGACTGTCCTTCCGAATTTGCTTCTCCTACTGTAAAAAAAAAACGTGCTCTCTATTCCTCCTGAAAGAGAACTGCCTTGAGAGAGGTCCTCAGCCCCACCGGAGGGAGGGTAACTAAGGTGAGATCTGCAGAAACCCCTGCACACAAAGGCCTTTTCATCAGCAGATCCAGCAGAGCAAGTTTGTGGCAGAGTTCACCACAGAGCTCTCAGGTTGCAAGGAGGGGGCCCCTTTCAGTTATAATTAACATTCGTGGGTGGCATGGGACTGGCAGACCTTGGGGACATCGGAGGGTCTGAAAACTGTGTCAGGCCCACAAAGGTGCCTGAACAAATCATGTGAATTAAATCTTGGACTGTTTCCATCCAAGGACTCTTCTCTTCTGTCAAAAGGCAGTAGAGAGTCAGAAGAAGCAGAAAGCAGCTAGATACAGAGCTAACTCAAAGGAAGAGGCAATGCAAAAGCCCACACAGCCTTCCCAAAGGCCAATACAATTTACTCTTTTAGGGGACAGGAAATTGGCGAGGATCACTTTCAGAAATCGACATGCGGTCCCCACCATCATATAGTTTGCAGTGAGCCAAACAAGCACCACACACTCAAACACACCCGTTCACATCAGCTCTGTATAGTCTTGCTTCTGGGTTCAGAGAAGGTGATCCCAGTTGAACTGGCATGAGGTACTGGCCCCTCTTAGGCACGCTGCCCTCTTCTACCTGAGCGAGAGCGCAAGATCAGAGAAGAGGGCGAGTCATCCCTCCAGCTGATTTTATCTAAACAGCACACCAGCACGCTCAGCGCTCTTTCCGGCTCCAACAGGAAGAAAGGGCACTCGCTCACTGCCCCCACAAGTGGAAAACTGGTTTTCCACAAGGGGTCAGGAAGTCCAAACAGCCGGGACACCAAAACTAAGGACGTGTGTTAGCAGCCTGCTTTCCTAACAGCAGTCTCCATTGTACTCCCTTCTTTCTGCTTCCACCTGAGTGCCTGCAATAGAAAACTTGAGACTCTGTCCAGTCTCGGGGACCTGACCGCTTCTGAAAAGGCTTCTTGTCGTCTTACTGCTCGGAGGGGAACCCCTGCATCTTTCTGCAGACAAACTTAGGAGAAAACTACCAAGTGTTCTAAACTCAGAGCCGGGATCCAGGGTGTGACATCAGCATGCTGTCACCATGCTGTGGTTCCGAGGCCGTGCCGGCCACCGAGGAGCCCAAGGGTGGGGTGGGCGTGCAACCCCCCCCCCGCCACATTACCTTCCACAGCAGCTCACACTCCCGCTCCTCCAGGGCCTTCTTGTGTCTCGCAGTCACGGCTTTGACCTCCGACTGTACCACTTTTGCCTTCATCTCCACCTGCTCTGCCACCGTCTGGGCCTGCTCGATGCTCAGCTGGAAAACCAAAAACAATCTCAGAGCAAGAGAAGTACCTTCCCTCCTCACACGCAGCACTTAAGGCTGCTTTCTTCAGCCCCGAAAAACTAATGCCTTAGGCCCCCAGCCCAGACCTCGAGGTCCACGTCCTTGGAAAGAAAGCAGGCACTGGGGGAGAGAAGGGCATCTGTTTGACATGTAACTGAAGGAGCTGCTTGGCAAGGGCTGCATTTCTTTGTATAAGAAATGGCACCTACAAAGTGAATGTCAGGACTATTAAGAGATAGTCTGACACAGTGAAACCAGTGTAGCTGGGTCACAGCCCAAAACAGACTGGGGATCAGATGTGAAATGTTCTACTGCAGATGCACGAGCAACTTTCCACAGACTTTCCGGCCAGGCTCCCCACCTGGGGGAAATCTCGCAGGCTGGGCACATCCCTCGGGAGAAGGTGTGCAACAGGCTGCAGCCCAGCTCAGAACCAACACCAAGTGCAAACTGGGAAACAGTGTCTGATGCACCTGAGAAGCCCTGCCTATGGCCAGAGACCACCTCTGCACCCCCAGGCCCCAACCCTGTACCATCAGCCCCCGTAAATCAGCCCGTTTAATCAGACGTATGATTGTTCATAAAAAATTAATCCAGACAGAGGCCTGGTGTTTTCATGAATATTACATGATGTGCCTTGAAAAGCCACAAGGACTGGAGACACTGAGGTATTAAATCAGGGAGTTCAAACTGATTGCTAATGCTGCAACAGGCTTCAGAGCAGGTGTCCCAGATCAGGAGGGCCCAGGGAAGCCTCAAGGGTTTAGAACCTGCCTGGGTTCAGGAATCAGCTACAGGTGACCAGTCTTCAGTGTGCCCTGCAGAGAACGGTTTCTGGGACACAAGACACATCTAAAGCGGGCACAGTCCTGGACAAGCCAGGCCGGATGGTCATCCTAGGGCTCAGGAAACACAGGTTCAAATCCTAGCTCCACCTCCTACCAGTTCAGACAAGCTCCTGCCCTTCTCCAACTTCGGAGTGAAAGTGAGAAAAATGCAGGACAATATATGGGAAGAGCTGAGTCCAGCCCCTGGTCATCCCCTCCCCTCATCCTACTTAGCTCGCATCGTACAGATAGGCCTATTCACACTTCCTACCTTGTTTTGTTTTTAAATTGTAGTAATAAAATACACGCAGCATAAAATGTCCCACGAGTGACATTCAGCACATGCAATGTGGTGCAGTCACCACCACTGTCCGGCTCCAGAACACCTTCTCTACCCAAAACGAAGCTTCCCACGCCTGTGAAGCAGTCGTTCTCCATCTCCCCTCCCTCTCCCCCATGGCATGCATAACCTACAGTCTCTACAGACTTGTCTATCCTGGATATTTCACACAAATGGAATCAAACAATACACGACCAGCCTTATTTTCATGAATATGCTCCCGGCTAATCAGCTATGACTCATTCAGTCACTTACAACTGGGACCCCTAACTGACCACCTTTCTTGCTCTCAGTCTGATGACACCTGCTCACTGCATTCCCTGCCCCCATCCCCGTGAGGCCTAAGGATCCACTGAGCGGATAGGAGCTGGCACCTGGCCGATCTGGGTGGCTCACAGTTTGGCCTGGGATGCTTTCTCTTCCAAAGTCACCCTAAAATCTCAAAACCTAGCTCAGATGCCACTTCTTCTCTAAAATCGGAAGTAAAGGACACCTATCCACAGTGTTTCCGTTCCATCTTTACTATCCTGTCCCAAGTGTCATTACAGACTGAACTAAGGTGGGCCAGGTACACAGTGCACAGTACTTAGCACTGGGTTCTAACAGGGACAATCTATACATTTTATACTTGCTCGTGTCTACGGCCATAAACCGTGTCCTATCAAAGCACTACATAACTGCACTGGGTTAAATATCGTCCTGCCAAACTCCAGGCGTGCCTGCAACTTCAGAACGTGGTTAAGATGAGGTCATATTGGACTAGGGTAAGTCCTAAATGCAGTGACTGATATCCCATAGGGCCATGTGAGGATGGAGGCAGAAAATGGAAGTAAGGCAAGTACAAGCCAAGACGTGCAGACCACGACCTGCAAGAAGAAGCAAGGAAAGGTTCTTCCTTAGAGGCTTCATATGGAGCACAGCCCTGCTGACACCTTGATTTTTGACTTCTATCCTCCAGAATCGTGAGAAAACAAATTCCTATTGTTTTAAGTTACCCGGTTTATAGCAGCCCTAGGAAACTAATACAGTAGCCAACAAGTTGAAATAGATGGCTGTATCCAAATTACCCGAAACACAAAAAGTTAAGACTGACAGGCTTCCCTGGTGGCGCAGTGGTGGAAAGCCCGCCTGCCGATGCAGGGGACACGGGTTCGTGCCCCGGTCCGGGAAGATCCCACATGCCGCGGAGCGGCTGGGCCCGTGAGCCATGGCCGCTGAGCCTGTGCGTCCGGAGCCTGTGCTCCGCAACGGGAGAGGCCACGACAGTGAGAGGTCCGTGTACCGCAAAAAAAAAAAAAAAAAAAAAAAAAGTTAGACTGACGGATCAAATAAGTGTGCATGTAAGCAGATACCATAACAGGGTGTCTCGGGCTGTCTGTCAGGATTAATTCAGAAGAAGAGAAACCTCACTAGACATTTAAGCAGAGACGATTTAATACAGGGAATTTGGTTAAACGGGAAGCGGGGAACTGCTAATGCAAAGGGCACACTGATGATTAAGACAGACTGCAGTAACTGCAGTCAGTAGCTACCACCCCTTGGGCTCAGAGAACAAAGAAAGTAGGGGTTACCAGGACCCAGAAGTATGGGGGAGGGGCACCCCAGGCCCAGCTCATTCTGGGAGTGACAAAAGCTAGAAACTGGAACCAACTTCTGCTGCCAGGGTAAAAAAATACTGCTGATAAGAACAGGAAGTCAAAAGGAAGAAGCAAGTCCCTTCTCCCCACTTCCAGGCACATGGTTTGAAATGAACACTGCAGCCCCAGCCTCACACTGCACGACTGTGAAAGGGTAGGTTGGTAGGTTATTAACCGGTACACCCTGTTTTCAGATGTGTTGGTTATTAATTAGCACAGAGCTGGTATCCACATCAATTCTGACTGAGGCAACCAAGCCTATGTCCACAACATTTCTTTAACGCTTCCTCGATGGAAAGCAAAGGCCACAAACTGCCTTCTATTACTTAACCAAACTGAATTTCCATTAAAATCAGAAGATATGGAAATAACAGGTACACATGCCTACAGGGCAAGAACTGGCCGGAGAGCAATGACCATCCCCTCTGCATGCACAGCCAGTGTCTGCTCGCCGCCTACCCTCCTAGCCAGGCTGCTCCTACTGTTTCCTCCTAGGTCCCTAGCAGGCCCTGTGTTAACTCCCATCTATGACAGGAACTACTTCTTCCATTTTCCAAATAGGTCAAAGGGGAGCAAAGCTCTGGCTATAATTTGAGTCATTCCCATTCCTAGTCATAAAAGTCCTATGTGAAGAGACCAAATGGAGCTTTCCTCTCCAAATCCTACACAACACCCCGGCAAGCACTGCATTCCAAGACGTGCAGACCAGGACCTGCTTAACTAGTTTCCATTATCTAAGCAGGGCATTTGAAGGACGCCAAGAGGCAGGTGGGTTGGGGGAAAACGGCAGTGGGTAAAAGGGCTGGGGAAACTCTGAAAACAGAAACATTTGCAAGAAAGAAAGAGAAGGAAAGAAAGGAAGGAAAAAGGGAGGGTGGGTCACCTAACAAGCATGGGGGCTTGAGAAAAAATGTTAACTTCAAATGTTAACAGATTCAATCAAACACTCGAAGTTGAGGCAAGTCAGTGATGCCATTTGACTGCTGAGTGGTGGCCACTTAGTACTGAGGAGGAGTCTGAGGCCAAATCTGGGTTTCACAGGGAAGGGTGCAGAAAGTGATTAGTGATGTCTGCCATGGAGAACAGTGGTGCCCTGATGACAGGTATTTAAAGTGTCCTGATAGAAGATACTAGAGAATGCAAGTGTCACCCATAAGCTCAAAGGCCACCATACCGGTACCAGATGGGGGAATTACTGTAGTTCACTCTAAAATGTAATTTTTATCACATTTAATATCTTTGAAACTATGATTCATCTTAACACTGTCAGTGGGCTTTTTCCCTTTGTTAGCTGTATATAAAATAAATGTGCATATCTTACAGTTAATGGCATCTTAAATGTGATGAAAGAAATAAAAGTAATGAATCAAGGCTGTCTTACATGGAGAGCAACTATATTCCTGACCCAAACTCTGGATGTCCCCCGGGGAATCTGTGCACCTTTATGAAATCCTCTAATTACATAAGTGACCAAAATGTTGTATTTTCATCAAGAGTGAAAGTGACTTGGATATCAGATTACTTGACTCATCAGAAAGATCACTTCAGTATCACACATAGGAATGCTGATAGCTGCTGAGAAACTTATTAAAATCCTAAACCATCTGCCCACCCTAGAACACACGATCGATTCTTTACCATTTCCAAAAAGTCTTATGTTAAAAATAATTCATGTATTCAAATACTCGTTCTAAACAGTTTCCTACTCGATTACTTTTTAAAATATTTTTCTATCTATCTATCTATTTATGGCTGTGTTGGATCTTCGTTGCTGTGCGCAGGCTTTCTCTAGTTGTGGCGAGTGGGGGCTATACTTCATTGCAGTGCGCAGGCTTCTCATTGCAGTGGCTTCTCTTTTTGCAGAGCACGGGCTTCAGCAGTTGTGGCACGTGGGCTCAGTAGTTGTGGCTTGCGGGCTCAGTTGCTCCACAGCATGTGGGATCTTCCCGGACCAGGGATCGAACCTGTGTCCCCTATACTGGCAGGTGGATTCTTAACCATTCCACCAGGGAAGTCCTAGCAGTTTCTTGACTTTCAAGCTTATCCTATCAGATGAGGGAAACAACCTATGATTTTTTTGTCTTCCTAAAACCTTGTCACCTGGATCAGGCAAGAAGATTCAAAAATAAAGGCACACTATTACCTGCCTATGTAAGAGAACTTCACTATATCTCAGAGTTACACGTGGCCCTTCCTAGCCCCAAAGGGATGGGAATTCAACAGAAACAAGGGTCTAAATTACCAGGACGTCTAATGCTTCCAATAGAATAGAATAAAATAGCATGGCATAGCACAGCAATAGCTAATGCTTCCAATAAAATTAAATTAAAAATAAATAAGTAAATAACCATGGCATGACCTTTATTTATCACCCAAGAAAGAGTCTGAGATTCAACCTTAAATAAAATTTCCCATGCTCACTTATTTCTCACCTATAAACAAATCTGAGTAGCAAGGTGAGCACCCAGTCTTTCTAGAGTCCTGACTGAACACCCTAATATCCACTTGCATTTGGGGAGGCGGCTGGATGGCAAACAGGCAGCTGATGTGAAGGGGTCCAGCCAGGGTATCTGGAAGAAGCCCTGACCAGCCAGTAACTCCAGCCACATCACTGTCATCTTCACCATACCGTGAGGTCTCCGTGCACTGCCCACCCCCATGTGACTGCTGCTGCGTGGGTGTCACATGGGCTCATGTGGGTCGTTGTCCCATGGCCTCCAGACACTGGAGTCTGCCCAATAATCTACACATGCCATCTGAAAGGGAGTGGTAAAGGTTTTATACGCAAGAAAGAACCAGGGAAACAGGTGAAGGGTGGGGAGGGACTGACCTGGATGGCCTGGCGGCCCTGCTGGGCATCAGCCAGCAGCTGGATGGTGAGCGCCCGTGAGTCCTGCAGCGCCTCCTGGAGGTAGACGAAGCTGTGGCCGCCGTGCCGGCCCACAGTACACTCTCGGCAGATGGGCACTGAGCACGTGTCACAGTACAGGTGCAGCACCTGGGGACCAGAGAGGGCCAGGTGTTAATGACAAGGGGGTGGTGGCGGGGTGCTCTGGATCTCAGGACCCCACAATAAACAAGCACACCGCATAGGGAGCGGGATACCCGCAGGCGACTGTGAGGACAACTTGCTCCCCCCATCCCCACCCAAAGAAAAACAACCCACACCCTCGTTCTACTCCAGTTCCATTCACAACCACAACTGAGACACCACAAAGGCAAAGATGAAACAAAATGATCCTCCAAAGACTTCCCTGGGGGTCCAGTGCTTAAGACTCTGCGCTTCCACTACAAGGGGCACGGGTTCGATCCCTGCTTGGGGAGCTAAGATTCCGCATGCCGCTCAGTGTGGCCGAAAAAAATAGATTAAAAAAATAAAATGTGCTGCTCATCAATTGACCTTAGTAAATGACAATAATTATACAGTCATACGAATAAAACTATTTAAAACAAAAGAAAACAATCATCCTCCATAAGAGATTTCCCTGTATCTGAGATTAATTACCCAGAAAGGTTCCAAGATTGTCTCCCTGGTCTGAGATTGGTGGCCGGAATGAAAGGATAAATCGACAAGTTCCTCTCGCCACCCCACGCTCTGGGGTGGAAACCAGGCTGGGGGCCAGGATCAATCCCCCTCACACGGCAGCTGGCTGCCACCGTCCCCCCATCAAGGACACGAGCACACCCAAGGCACTCAAGCAAGGTGCGGGCTTAAGCTTCTGGAACAGGGGCCAAAGGCTAATGGTAAAGTCAGCCAGCTTCTTGTCTTTCTTCTTCCTGCCAAGTTGTTCCAAGGAGCTGACCCTGGGAGGCAGCCGGTGCTGACAGCGCTGTTTATACGATGCTCTGTGCCTCCCTGGGGCCCTGCGTGCTGGTGGGGGGGAGCGGCTTGGCACCACCTCCACCTGCTGATAAACCTGCCTGAGAGCCGAGCTCTCAGGAGCCAAAGCTCCTTGGCACAGAACGGGGCCAGTCCCGTTGCATCCCTCCCCAGAGCCAGCACGTAGGGCCGCTGTCTATAAATGTTTGCTGGCTTGCTTTCAAGAGCAGAGCTTCAGTTTGCCTCTGGTACACCTGGGGTGAAGGAAAGCGAGCCAACACTCGACAGGCAGGGAAGGGGCCATGTGTGTGTGTGTGTGGGGGGGGGGGTGTCTTTCACATACACAAGCACTCAATCTCCAGGGGAGGAGGCTGCACAGGGAACAAGGGCTGGTCCCAACGCACGGAAGATGGTTACCCTGTCCAAAGCACAAAGCACAGAGACCCAGAAAGTTCCTATTAGGCTGCAAGTCCCACACAGAAAGGGCCTGGGGCAGAGCGAGAACGCGGCTCCTCTCATTCTCCAGATTATTTATTTTATTCCAACCAAAGTCTCGGCGTAGTGCGTGTCCACGAGGAAATGACTGTCAGCCAAACAGGCTGCTCCACGTAGCGGGTGTGTGATCCAGCAGGGGTTAGGTTGCTTCTCTGGGAACTCTGGGATCCAGGAATGGAAAAAGGAAAGACTTAGGATATCACGTTCCTACTTTGAAGAAATGGTTGTGATACGGCAAGTTTTCTGGACCCTCTTTTACAGGAGGGAAACGTGATCGGGTTTGTAACTTTAGTGCCGATTTTTGTCCCGTGCTGTACCGTGGGAGACGGAACCCAGGAGGCATCTGCCTTCCTTTGTGAAGGCTAATCACTTTTTGAAGAAGGTCCACCATTTAGAGACTATCTAATCTTTCTCGTTTGATAAATCTAAAATTCCCAAGCCAGCCTTAGATACTAACCGAAAAATGCTAAACTGGGTAAATGTGGGGAAATGCCCCGACACTCTCATTTTACGACATGGTGCTAAAGCAATTCTCCGGCCAGTTTCCACGACTCAACCACATCCCTCCCCTCTGCTCCCTCCATTTGTCACGGGAATAAAGGGATCACTCCTGCTAATGTGAAGTGTGAAAATCTCCTGCCACAAGGCTCCCTGTTCTTACCAAACAACTAAGCAATCTTCTCTTTACCTCTGCTCAGGAGCTACCTTTTCTTGGACAACTGTGTGGACTGACTAGTGTCCCCCTGCTTTAGGAGTCTGTGGGGCTCCTGCGAGTGGGGAAGAACCTTAGGCTGCAGGCCCCCGCATGTCCAGGCTTGAGAGCCCAGGTACCTCTAAAATGGGCAAACGGGGGTGCTTGGATGTGACCCCACCTGACAGTGTTTCACGTGGGATTGACACAGCTCTAATCGCCTAGAACACCCTGTGATCTTGGAAGCGCCACTGCTTCTGCAGTTCCAGGCTGACTGTAGGACCACGGGGTGGGGCTGGGGGTGACAGTATAAGTGGGTAAAAGTAGAGCCTCAGTGGTGCTTTTAATTAACTGTTGATTTTTTTTAAAAAAGAACACACTGTCTAAAACCTGAAAATGCGATCACATTTTGTAAAAAATTTTTTTTTGGCCACACCATTCAGCACGTGGGACTTTAGTTTCCCCGACCAGGGATCAAACCTGGGCCCCTTGCAGTGGAAGCATGGAGTTTTAACCACTGGACCACCAGGGAAGTCCCACATTTTGGAAACTTTCTAGTGAAATATCAGAGTAAAACTTTGGGAAGATGTCACACTCCATTTAGAAGCTCCACATCTCACTCACCTGGCAATTTCTAAGGTCAAAAACTTACAATTTTATAGCTTATGAAACTCAGTGAATAGGCAAAGGTGCACACGGGTGTGCATGGGTGCAACTCTCTCTGAACCAGCTTACTTAAGGTTACTTTAAAAGAATAAACTGGATGACTGTTCAGAGGGCCCACCGCCAGAAAGAAATGTGGCAGAGGCCATGAACTGTGGCTCTGGGAAGGAGCGGTCCTCTGGCGGCAGGAATTCCAAGGCCTGAGGCTGCCTGTTCGGGGCTTCCCGGGCAGATGTGTGGACACGCCCCCCTCCCCCCCCACATGGCGACAATCTGGCTGCCCAGCTGAATGGGGCAGGCCTGACCTCTGACCTTGCAAGTGACCACCCTCTCCCCTGCCCCCAGCTTCCAGAACACGCCCCACCCACTGCCTTCCTCTCCCAAAATTTCTAAAATACCAGCGGAGACAAAGACCTAGGAATGTGAGCCCAGCAGGAGAGGAATGGGGGTGGGGGGGCGGGGGTTGGAGGAAATAAATAAATAAATAAAAATACCAAGCAGGCAGGTTTACCTTAGCCAGGGCTTAAATAAAGTGCTCCGTTAACGAACAAGAATGTTCTACATTTTATATTACTGATACATGTGATCCAACAAGGAACACACACACACACACACACTCACTCACTCACTCACGTTGGAGCACCAGGTTAAAATACAACTATCCACATCAGTGAGAAGTGTAAACAGAAAAGTATGGAGGGGGCCTCTCATTGTCAAGATCCCCCAACTGAGATAATAAATATTAACTGCTATAAACTTACTTTTTGAGGTTTCTTTGACATCCCTTAAAATGACTGGGGACATGCGGCCTCCCACAAACTCAGGCCTAGACACAAGGAGGTCTCCACCCACCACTACAGACATGAAGGGGAGGTGGGCTGGTGACAACCAGAAGCCTTATCTGTATGTAACACTCGGCAGGCTCTCCTATGAAAAAATGGTAAACCAAATTCAAGGAGTAAAGTCCAGCCACGCAACTAAGTCTATCCAACAACACCAAAACCAAGCTTTACTTGATTTAGGGAAAATACATTGAATGCCAGTGTTCTCAAACTCGCAGAAGCCCTCCTACATCTCTGGCCAGAGCTGTGGTCTTGGCGGGCCTGCGAAGAGGTGAAAGAAAGGAATCTGGACCCTCCTTCTTACACAATCACCACCAGCTCAAGACAGCAGAGTCCAGCTGTGGACAAGTTACTTCTTTCTGGGGGAAAGGAGTCGGAAACTTTTTAAGACAAGTTAGGGAACACATATGCATTTTTAATGCAAGAAGATACACAGGTGCAAGTCGTTTTTTAAAAATCTGCCCCAGGGACTTCCCTGGTGGCACAGTGGTCAAGAATCCGCCTGCCAATGCAGGGGACACAGGCTCTATCCCTGGTCCAGAAAGATCCCACATGCCTCGGAGCAACTAAGCCCGTGCGCCACAACTACTGAGCCCAGGTGCTGCAACTACTGAAGCCCCTGTGCCTAGAGCCCATTTTCCGCAACGAGAGAGGCTACGGCAATGAGAAGCCCGCGGAAGAGTAGCCCCCACTCGCTGCAACTAGACAAAGACCGCGTGCAGCAACGAACACCCAACGCAGCCATAAATAAATTTTTAAAAAATCTGACCCAATTTTTCAGTTGTTTCTACTTTTTTACATAATCATCCAAAAATATGCTATATTCTATGCATAGGTGAACTTTTTAAAGACACAAATAGGAGAGCATTATACTAGACCTTTTCACTTAATTATATTAACTGGGAGAATGTTTTGAGTTGGGCTGCCTGTTATGAATGGCTGCATGGTATGTCGCCTGCAGATGACAGGATTTTAGTGTTGTTTCCTGATTTTTGAAAACTCACAAGCAATGCCACAGTGAATATCCTTTTATATTGTTCTTTACAAAGCCCAGAATTGTCAATTTGATAATATATTCAACTGCTACATCATTTGACAAATCAGAAGAAAAAAATCTACTTGCATGTGTGGACAGTAAGGCTTCTCAAATTTAATAACTTGATGTCAGGTCAACCTCCATTCATGTGAAGAACAAAGGTTGTCAAGTGCCAATTTCTGTTCCCAAACAAGATCAGACCTACATGAAAGGCCGGCATGGGGACACCAGGGAGCCAGGCAATGTGGGACTGGGAGTCCAGGTCCACTCTGCGTGGCTGGAAGGTGGAAGGTGGAGGCTGAGACTGAAAAGAAGCCCCAGAGGAGCAGCAAGAAAGCAAGGCTTGTGTTTTGTGTGCTCGCGATTGGCTGCTAGATTTTCCAAAACACAAAGGTAGAGGCGAGTGGGGCCGCTTGTTGGGATGATTCCCGAGGTGGGCAGTGAGGGTGGTCTCAGGCAGTGTAAACGAAGAGGGCAGTCCCAGTGGGTATCATTCAAACACCCGGTGAAACAAACATGGGTAGCCCCATACAAGCCCAGAACCCCCTTCTGCAATCCCCAAATTCAACAGATCTGGAAAGCAAAAGTTTTTACACAAGCTGTTTGGCAGCAAAACCTGAACTGGTGTGAAAATGATCTCAGATTTTTATCTATACCATTTAGTGTGAGTTCTCATATATTTCACTGAAGAACTGCTAATATTCATTACTTTGTGGTGCTGTTTCACAGTATAAACTTTCCAAAACCATAAACGTTGAATGTCAAGGCACATCTAATCCCAAGGGCTAGGGTAAAAGACCTGCCAGGCCAGCTAGCTGAACAAGAGTCATTCCTGGGCTCAACAGGCAAGAGAAGGAGTTAAGACTACCAGGTGGTAGAGTGGGATGGGGGTGTACAAGTGGGGTCAGAGCAGTTCTAGGCCAAATTTTTTGGCTCCTGTGGACAAGGCAAATTTGAAAAGGAAGGGTTGGAAACAGGAATGCCATCAGCTCGAACAACTTTTCTTGTTTTTGGCTGCGCTGCACCGCACGGCTTGCAGGATTTTAGTTCCCCGACCAGGGATCGACCCTGGGCCACAGCAGTGACAGCGCCAAGTCCTAACCACTGGACCACCAGGGAACTCCCAGCTCTTAACAACTTTATACTCAATGTGGTTGCTGGTACCAAGGGAAGGCATAGTTCAATGATGACTGAACGTCCCATGCTGTTCCCCGGAGGTTTTTGTGCCACTGCAAAAGCCACATCATGATCCCTTTCCTATTTTTCAGAAGAAAATTTTCACACTCCCAATGACCACTGCTTCCCAACACCGACCAACCACCACGTACCACCCAGCAAGACCCAGCTCCTCCAGTGCCTCAACCCATGAGGCTTTCTCCAGGCTCCTGTTCCTCCCTATCACCTGCTCCCCTGCTTGTGGGACCAGGTCCCAACACCCCAGAGCCAGGCACACGGGATCCCCACTTTATATTTCAGCAGTATTTATATCTTATACTTTATATTCCCTGTCTCAGGGCCCTCCTCCAGGAAGAACCCTCCCTGGGCACACAGCTTCTAATATTAACATGTGCAAAAAGCAGAACCATTGCCTTTTTATAAAAAGCCACAGGTAATTGAAGGAGTAAGTTCTGTTTCTACAGTTAAATGACTGAATTTGGCTGAGCTCACTTGCAGATTTGGTAAAAAAAAAAAGAGAGAGAGAGAGAGAGAAAAAAAATACCTCCATTTTTGGCTCAGAAAACTGTCAGAATTATTAAAAAGTATGAAAATGAGTTCATCCTAGAAAGGAAACCACTTCCCCTGTAGCACTGAAGCCCCACAGAACAATGACACACACCGCCTGCCTCCAGTGTTGCCAGAGTCATAGACAAAAGAGCCTTACAAATATTTCTTACCATAGCTCCCTTTCCAAACTGAGGCTGCAGCAGTAAATCTGACTCAAATAGGGCCTTTAGGAGGCGAAGAAGGACATATAACCGAGGTGTGTGTGTTTTTCTGGGATCCTGATGATACTCGGGAACTGTGCAGCTGGGTTTTCGGGGCAGGAGAATCCTCCAAGGGAGCTCTAAGGGCAGAGGTCCAGGTGACAAGGAGGGTAAGAAAAAAAGCAGGCAGAAGACAGCGCTTCCCACGTGGAGCTACAGTCAGCACTTCTTAGAGCCTTTGTAAAATCCCCCAAAGAAGCATGTTTTATAAAGGTATAATCAGGATGTCACAAAATACTCAGTGTGGGACAATACACATGGGAACTCCAGAGACAAGCTATGCCTCTGTCCCTTCACTTTGAGTACCCGGAGTGCCCTCCCTATGCCAGCCCAGCTATACTCAGGCCCCCGGCAGCCACGCTGGTATCACTGAGAGCCTCCTCGTGGGCCTGTATCCATCCTGCTTCCTCCCCAGATGCTGATAAACAAGTTCTCCATCCAAACCTCTGGGGGGACCCAACCTGCAAGAGCTCCTTCGCTCTTTGGACTATTCATTTGCCTGCTGGTCGGATTCTGGTTTTCAGGCTGGAGTCTTGGTATCTTTGCCCAACCACACAGCTTTGAGGCACAGTCATGGCTGGCCGCCACCACCAAGGCCAGCAGGGTTGACTGCCCACAGCCTGCAGTCTCTCTCCTTCCTGGAAGGCTTTAACAATGGCCCACACAAAAGAGCAGGTGACACCCCTGTGCTGGGGGGTTTCCTCCAACAGATCCAAGTCACATGACATTCAGTGACACTCTGGAACATACCAGAACTGTGTTTGGGGTTACTGCCTACCAAACGGTTTTTCACAAATAAACTTGTTGACTTAAATAATATGTGGGTGTTTAAAAATTCTTCCAGGGGGCTTCCCTGGTGGCGCAGTGGTTGAGAGTCCGCCTGCCGATGCAGGGGACACAGGTTCATGCCCCGGTCCAAGAAGATCCCACATGCCGCGGAGCGGCTGGGCCTGTGAGCCATGGCCACTGAGCCTGCGCGTCTGGAGCCTGCACTTCTGGAGCCTGTGCTCCGCAACGGGAGAGGCCACAACAGTGAGAGGCCCGCGTACGGGGGGGGTGGGGATTCTTCCAGTTCAAAAATAAAAACCAAACTTCCCTATCAACAGAGAAACAGACAGGTATATGTCTACACAGTAGAATACTTTTAGCAATGAGAACTAATTACTGATTTTGTGCTATCACACAGATGCCTGATGGAAAAATAAGAATCAAAAAAACATATACTGCATAATTCTATTTCTATGAAGGCAAAACTAAGGTGAGAAAAATCAAAGAAGTTGCAAGTGGAAACAGGTGTGACTGGAAGGAACTCAAGGGAGATGTTCTGGAGCCATGGATGTGTCGTTATGTCGTCTTGGTAGAAGGAGTAGGTACACAGGTGTATAGAATTGTCAAAATGGGGAACTCCCTGGTGGTCCAGTGGTTAAGACTCAGCGCTTCCATGGCGGCAGCAGGGATCTCAGGTTCGATCCCTGGTGGGGGAACTAAGATCCCGCAAGATGTGCAGCGTGACCAAAAAATTTAAAAAGAACTGTCAAAATGTATACTTTTTATTTATGTAAATTATACCTAAAAAATAATAAGTGAGGGGGAAACCCTCCCAGCGACCACCTAGCGGTGGTGGGGTGAAGCTTGGAGCCCAGCCTCAGCATGGGCTCCTCACAGCTAAAGACCTAATAAATACTCTTTGAGCCCATAAATGAGTTACTCCAATGGCCCCACATAATTTACTTCTAATAGGTCACTACCATTCTTCCCACAATGTTCCCATTAGGTATTATTTTTCCTTTGCCCTCCACTATAAATATTATCTTAAGTTTAATCTCACAAGAGGCAAGTCGGACTAACTCCCTGGAGGTTTTGATAAAAATTAGAACCCCGAGTCCGATTTACAGCCCCACAGGCGGCCAGCGGTCACACAAAGCCCTACGAAATCATTAGTGTGCCAGCTGCCGCCCAGGCTTGCACCTGACCTCTGATGTACTAATGAGTGGTCCAGGCAGCTTCCAGCAGCAAATAAAAGAGATTTGTTCCAACACGGAGATCACCGCCCACGTAAATTATAGACTTTCAAATCAGGCACGAAAAGATGGATTTTGACACAGATACACAGTTTCCTGTCGCAAAAGCAAGGCCCAGTTTTAATCTGTTGTGTTCTAGACCAGAATCGGTGGTACTGGGAGGCTGACTGTAAAAAATGGCCAGACTGTAGGTGGCCACGTAACTCAGTTCTCACCTCTTAAACAGTGGGCAACGCCATGCACCCGAAACCTTTCACCACCACCCCCCCTGAAGTAGCAAAAAGGGTCTCAATGGCCTGCATGGCTGAGATCATGTGGACAGGTGGATGTAAAGCAAAGGAAAGCACTCACCTCGAGAAGGGAAGCAGAAATAAAGACTCAGGTAAGAAAAGAAAATTCATAACAAAAAAGGTTTTGAAATATTACTAGCCGTATCTTATCCCTCCAATAAGGGATAACAACCCAACATAACTGTTCCTTTCTCTCCCCAATTCGGCAAGTTCTATAATCCGGAGTAGCTGGGCGCCTGTTACTCAGTTGTCCGCTGCCTTGGGCAACACAGGTCCAACACTGGTCTTCCCGACGGCCCCGTGTGACACTGTCACCCCCGGTGACAATTTTAAGAGCCAGCTAACTTCACACCAAGCACTGCCTCCAAATCAGGAGGTTAGGGCTTCCCTGGTGGCGCAGTGGTTGAGAGTCTGCCTGCCGATGCAGGAGACACGGATTCATGCCCCGGTCTGGGAAGATCCCACATGCCGCGGAGCGGCTAGACCCGTGAGCTGAGCCTGCACTTCTGGAGCCTGTGCTCCTCAACGGGAGAGGCCACAACAGTGAGAGGCCCGTGTACCGGGAAAAAAAAAAAAAAATCAGGAGGTTAACCGAATATTTAATGCTGTAGGAATCTTATTCACAGGCAGGAATGATTTAAATTGGGGAGGGGGGCCCCATCAAGAAAGCAGTAGATGGACTCTGTGAATTCTCTCAATGCCATTAAGGGCCGCCCCTCGACGTGGGGCTGGGGCGAGGGCTCCCCGTGTGTCTGTGGAGCCCTAAGCCTAGGCTCTTTGGCGGCACTCCTCAAAACTGCTCCCATCAAGGAGAGCATCAAATAGAGAGCAGAGAGACACACTCCTCTATCCCCTGTGACACCTGAGGAATCACCAGAGGCTTTCTCAACAGTTTCCTCTGTGACCAAGAGCAGAGGGGCCTCAAACCACAGCTCCAGTGCAGCAGCTGAGGGTGAAAGGAAAAGCCTCAGTCTTATCAAGAAATGGATTTCTTTTTAAAACCCTTTTCAAGTTAGCACTTTGTTAGGCAATTAATTTAAATCACACCCTCCTTCAACTCCAACAACAGGAAACTTAATCCCTCGGACACCCCTACAAATGAAACAGAGCCAGGCCAGGCCGGGAGACCAGCTTTATTTAAAGAGTCACCTGTCACCCATGCTGGGCTGGGCGACACGGGGAGGAATAGGAGCCCCGGGCCGGTTCTGTAGTCCAGGCAGTCTACAGGGTGGGTCTTAATCCCTCCCCCATCGCAAGGGGAAAAAATCCAAACCGCAGCGAGCAGTGGAGACCTCAGGCTAGCAATGAAGCCCTGAACCCTTGGAGTTCACCCACCCCTCTTCCCACCAGTGTGCACAGATCCTGATAGCTGCGGTCCTAAAGCACTAATTACAGCAGGATTTGGCAAGGAGTCAGGGAACCCCAACACCAGGCCAGCAGCGCGATTTCAGGCAGGGAAATACCAACTAACCAGGAATAAGATACAATCTGAAAAAAGATCAACATCTGGGGACACTACAGGTAAAACCACTGGAGTCAAACTCCTGTTTAGAGAAGCCTGAATTCCCAGGACCACTCATCATGCATGAACAAAGTTGTAGTGAGAAAATAATGGTAATGAGAAAAAATTCAGGTCTCAGATACGGATGGAGCTTCGTCAGAAATCCCACTTCATTCCAACGAAGGAAGCCTGAGCTTCACCTCTTTGCACTGCACCTGCGTGCTGTTCAATAGAACTTGACAGCCCGCTGACCCTGACCCAGCAGGTAATGCAACCAGGAGACACAGGAGGGGAGGGGCAGAACCTCCCCAGCACCCCCCAAGCAGATACTCAAGGATAAACTCCAGTTCAAAGGCTAGACCTGACTGGGTGGGGAAAGAAAATCCCCACCTGAGCTGGGAAACAATCAGGTGGGAAACAATCAGGTGGAGTGTTATGTAAGCTAAAGTTCAAGGCGGATGATAAAGGAACAGCCCTTAAATTGGTCTCTCCTTGGGTTTTTTAACTTCTGACCTGCTTCGTTTGGCTCTCTGTGGGAGAGCGAGCGGGGAGTCGCCCTTAACTTTGGCTGGCACCTAACCAGGAATGGTGAGATGCAAGGCCAGGGAGATGCAGACGTTTGTCTGTGATGGATCCTCAAATTGCTGTATTTTGAAGTTCTGGCCCCAGGTGGCTCTTCCTCAGCCCCTCTACACAGGAACCCACTGCACCTCGAACTCCAAGGGCCTTCCCCAAACAAGAGGCCCACTGGGAGTCTCCGGCTGGCCTGTCCACTTCTGGGTCAGCCGTGGGGCCCTCCTGGCTCTCCCAACCTTTGCCTCCTGGATGTTAACTTCATCTATTTTAGAGACAGCTTTAATACAGGTTGTAGTCTCTGAGGCCATGATGTCCCTAACAAGTATGCGGTGTTTGCAGATTTTTTGAACAACATTTTCCTTTATTTTCAGAAACTTGTTTTCCTTAGGCACTTGTAGATCTATTGATAAAACATAGAGAATAAACCATAATGGAAAAGAATGTAAAAAAAGAATGTATATATGTGTATAACCCAGTCACTTTGCTACACAGCAGAAATCAGCATAAAACTGTACATCAACCACACTTCAACAACAAAAAAACCAACATAGAGGGAAAGCTGTCCTAGTAAAGATACATTGCAACATTTGCTGATTTTTTTTTAAACCATTTACACTGGACTCAAGGCTTTCAGCTAAGAGCCTTGGGAGGTTTAAAAAACAACTCAAGTTTCCAATCTCCTACAAGTCTTGGGTGGTCAGTTTGGGGAAGTCCAGTCTGTTTGTGTTGTCTAAGCATAATTATTAACAACACCCTCCTTCACTCTCAAAAATGACCCAGTTTGGAAACCCACTGGACAGGATCAGTAAGACAAATGGGGAACTAACCAAAATACATGAGGGCAGATAGGAAAAACTGCCACCCAGAGAAGTACCAAATCCCTTCATAGGACTTACTGTGGTTGCATGGCCTGGGGGTGGGGCAGACAAGTTAGAAATGGCTTCTTAGAAAGAATGGGATAACGGGATTTTTTTTTTTTTTTTAAAGGATGGGATGGAAGATTTACAAGTCCAAACAAAAGGAACACCTCTAGCAGAGAAGCACACTGTTCTTGGTCCAAGTGCAGGGAAGAATCTGGAGTAGACTGGAGGGGAAAGTTAGCTGGGAGCTCAAGGGCGGGGGGTGGGGCGGGGGGGTGAGGGAGTTGGGGGTAGGTGGCCTCACGGGGACAACATGGAAGGAGGCCAGGGCACAGCCTGGGGTCACCTTTTTTGTTAAGTCAAAAAACCTGGGTTCACATATTGATGTGGTCCTTCCTTCTCCAGCTCTTTTGGTTAAGTGGGCTCACTGAGCTGTTTCCACCCATAAAATGGGGAGAATACACTCCATCTCGTGGGCGGTGGTGAAGAATTCATAAGAGAAGTGCGTGAAATGCAAATGCTGACCGGCAGTTCCAGCAGCAAAGAGCAGGGTGGCGGCCTGCCTGTGAGGGCTCCAGCTTGGTAAGTGGCCAGGCAAGTTAAATCAACTCCAGGAACCTGTTTGCAGGGCTGGATATGTTTGCAAGGCAGGACTGATAAGGGCTGTAAAGCCACTCCAATGGCCTTTGGGGCCGTTGTTCACCAGAGCTGTGACTTTCTTTGCCCACTGAATGGAATGTTGAGAGATTCCATAAATACGCTTGGAAAAGGCATACTGGAAGACCACCTCTGACTTGCACATGCCTCCAACTTCCTATGCAGCCACCCTGCCTGCTCCTCCACTCTCATCAGTCAGATCAGCCTTTCAGGCCCTCCCAACAGATGTCATATGTTCAACATGAATCCCCGAGGCAGGCACATTTCCTTACTGCACCCGCTCCGGGCACCAGGCCCTTCCCCTCTAAGAGGTGACAGTCCACCAGGAAGGATGATGAGTAAGGCCAACAAGTTCAGGGCTGAGGGAAGAAAGCTAACACTGGAGCTTCGATGTAAATCTCAGCACATTTCCTGGAGGAAGGGAAGCCCGAGTTTAGTCTAAAAGTGCAAACAGGAATGGGTGGGATAAAAGGTCCAGACAAGGAAGACTCTGGCAGGGAAACGCAAGACACCTTCTCACTCTGCCTGAGATTCCACCGTTGCTGCCCTACAGTCTCTTCTCCACCTTTTAAAGTCAGAGACAGCACCCCCTCCTTGAAGCCCTCCAGTGGCTCCCATCGTGCCACTGTTTGGATGGGTCATCCTGGACGCCACCTATCCTGGACTCCACCTGCTGTTCCCTCTGCCTGAGAACTGTGCCCACCACCACCACCCCGCCGCCCATCCATATAAGGTTCCCTTCCCCAGTTCATTCAAGTCTCAGTATCACTTCCTCAGGAAGACACTTCCCCTGACCACTGGCTTCCCCTGCTGAATTTTCTTTGTAGCACTTCTCACTACCTGAAAGTATCTATTCACTGGTTCATGGTCTGTCTCCTCACTGGAATTTACGCACTGCAAACGCTGCGAATTCTGTCTTGTTCAACACTTCCTTCCCAGTCCCTACATGTCTGGCACATGGATGCTCAGTGAACAATCGAGTAACTCTACTTAGGTGAGGGGTTGGCACTATATCCACCAGAACACACAGAAAAGGGGTGACGGCCAGCACTTCTGCAGCAGGTCCCCGGATAAACTGAGATGTTCTGGCCACCTGTTTGACCTTGTTTAGCCATCTCACTAACTGCTGATGAAAAACACCCCACTTCAAAACAAAAACAAAGCAAACAACAAGGAAAGTGGAAGGGGAAGGAGACGGTGGGAGATTTGTTCCAAGGTGTGCAGGTCTAAAATGTGAACAGAAATCTAGGTTATGATAGGGAAATCCAGCTCCCATCACTAGCAGGTAGTATCTGGGTGAATTTATGAACTTTTCCAGGAAAAGCCACTCGTGTGCAACTGCAGATGATTGCACATATTTTGCTATACCTCTCATCAAAATATAAAATCTACTTCCCCTCTGCTTGAATTGGGGCTGGTCTTGCAACTTCCCTTGCCCAGTCAAAGGCGTGGTGGTCACGCTATAAGCCTTGATGTGCTTGGTTGGAGCACTCACTCTCAGAGCCCAGCAGCCGTGCCCTGAGAAACCCAGGCCACAGAGAGAACCCAGGCACCCCAGGCTGCCAGCCCTAGCGGACCACCAGCCAGGGGAGCCAGCCCCCGCAGACCTTTCAGACCAGCTGACTTTCCACCTTCAATAACAAGGCCAAAAGGCACACTGCGGAGTCATGAGAAACAATCAATAATCAAAACACCATTTCAATCTTATCCATGAGAAAAGATAGAACAATTTTTCACTGAAAATAACGCCTTCTTCCCTTCTCGAGTAAGGCCTAGGGTTAGAATAAGATAGTCAAGGTTCTTTCCCAGCTCTGCCCACAGCTAATTCCATCAAAATTCAATTCGTGGGTTCCACCGCAGACCCTGATCAGGCAGCAACCACAGAGGGAGAGCCTGAGGAAAATGCAGATTCTTAAAACCCCAAGAGCTGGTCACAACCTCTCAGAGCCACAACAGCCTACTAAGCCCACGCATAAGCATCTTTCCATGTCCGAGACCAGGTCTATGAACAGTTCGTTCTCCAGAAATAACTACCCAGAACGTGGTAGAAAACCATTAAAGTGGGGGGAAGAAGAGTGTAAATCCCCAGTAAGCTTCCAAAACGATGTCTTTCCAGGGGTCATCCCTAAGCCACTGTCTCCCACACACTTCTGACAAAACCAAACTCCAGATCTGACACTCCTGTGGGTCTAGATCTATAATCCTATTTCTCAACCCCAGCCCACTATGGATCTCAGGAAAAGCCTTAATCTCCATTTCTTCTCAGGAAAAAGAGAGGGCATACTTATCACCCCTCCAGCAATAAGAACCTTTACAAGCTTTATATTCAAGCCATCCAGCTAGGAATTCGGCACTTCCTTGAAAAAAAAAGATGATTTATAGCACCATGTTTGTGATTGGAAGCAAGCTAAATGTCCACCAATAGGAGACTAGTTAAACAACTGTTATATAGACTGATTACTGGGGCAACCATGAAAAAGAATATGATCCATGGAATGAACTCCAAAATACACTACCGAGGAGAAAATAAGGAAGGAGCAGTGTGCTACTATTCGAGCAAAGGTAGAAAATAGGTTCAAGAATTCAGGAGTACCTGAATGTGCTTAGATGCCATAGGATACTATTGTGTAGTATTTTTCACCCCACGCCCAACTGCAGTGTGTTGATGTAGTTATTTATTTTTAATTAATTTATTTATTTTTGGCTGCGTTGGATCTCGTTGTTGCACGTGGGCTTTCTCTAGTTGCCGTGAGCGGGGGCTACTCTTTGATGCAGTGCACAGGCTTCGCATTGCGGTGGCTTCTCTTGTTGCAGAGCACTGGCTCTAGGCACGCAGGCTTCCGTAGCCTGTGGCATGCAGGGTCACTAGCTGTGGCACACAGGCTTAGTTGCTCAGCGGCATGTGAGATCTTCCCGGACCAGGGCTTGAACCTGTGTCCCCTGCATTGGCAGGTGGACGCTTAACTACACTGTGCCACCAGGGAAGTCCCAATGTAGTTATTTAGAACCTAATGAAATTGTAAATACTTTTTGCTATTCCCTCACATTCCTAAAATATTTGCTGAGATAAGCTACATGTTTAATTACTGTTTACACTAAAATAACCAATATCAGATATTAACATGATATAATGTGAAGTGAAAAACAGAATACAAATTGTATGCACAGTATGATCTTCATAGGGGAATGGAGGGGTGCCCACTTTCTTTTAAGCCATGAAATCAAGAATGATATAAACCAGGGAATTCCCTAGTGGTCCAGTGGTGAAGACTCGGTACTGTCACCGCCGTGGGCCCGGGTTCAATCCCTGGTCAGGGAACTAAAATCCCACAAGCCACACGGCATGGCAGAGAAAGAATGATATAAACCAAACTGCTAACTATGGGTTAGGATGACCAGCCACTTAGTTTACTATATTTTTTTGTTTCCACATAGGGCATCTATTAGGGGGCTCGAATGAAGCATAGGGCTCCTCCCCTGAGGTTCATTTACCCAAGCACCGTCAGAGCCAGAAGGAATTTAATAATGGCAAACACGTCTCGAAGTGCTTACTGGGGTCAGTCCCTAGACCAGATGCTGTACACACATAAACTTGTTTAAGCCTCATCACAGCCTTATTGGTTAGCGAGTATTATTAGTATCCATTTTACAGATGAAGAAACTGAGGCGTAGATAGTGACTTGCCCAAGGACACAAGTAGAAAGTGGCAGAGCCTGGCTCCCGAGTCAATGTAGAAACCACAGGGGTTTGCCGCCTCTATTAACGGCGACAACACTCCCTCCCCCACAGCCTTGGAAAACTCACCTCTGTAATCTCCCACCACCCATCCAGGGTTTAAAATACTGTGGCACAGGCAACCTGCGTGCCAACAACCACTGCTAACATCAATCCTCCGACTCAATTTTTTTTTTTTCATGAATCCCCAACTCAACAAAACCCTCGATGGCTCCACACTGCCTATGGGTCAAGAATAAACTCAAGTTGAACACGTCTTACTTTAAGAGCATATTCCCCAGGCACCCTAAAATGAACTCAGGATGATGAAACCTCTCTGGGCAGGTTTTTGTCTTGCTTTGGCCTCTGCTCCTAACCGCTCGCCTCTGGGTAATGGAGCCCCTTACCCTCTACAGAGGGTTTATCCCAACCACTCATCAAATTGCTACACAACACCCCCCCCCCCCCGCCACGCATAACCTAGTGAACAGGCGGCAGTGCTGGAAGAACCTATTTATCTATCTCCCAGCCCTCACAGCCCTGTGGTCCGAGGGAAGGAGCACGGCTCAACGTCCTTCTCCAGGATGTGCCCCAGGGCTCCAGTTCAGGCCACAACACTGCCCCTAATTTCACTCAGGCCCCACAATCCAAAAGGCTACCCGGCCCCCAAGGGGATCTGTGATCAATTTGGTCCAAGGCTTACGGCCAATCATAAAATAGCTGGGTCCAAGATGGCGGCTGGTCCAATACGGAGCCTTTGTTCCTAGCGACTCCCTCCGCGTCACAATCTCCCTCCCGCCCTGCAAGAGGGAAGTTGACAGAAAATTCCTTCCCCACCTCCCCCCCAAGAGACAGTTGTTTATGCCTGGATGGTGAAACGAGGTTTCCTTTCATTCTCTTTTGCAACTTCAGTACTTGCCACCCTGAAATCGTTAAGCTCCAAAAAGGGAATTTCTAGGATTGTCCCACAGGAGGTAATTACTTTTAAACCCGAATCGCCCCATCCCTCTCAAAGCTGCCAGCTCTAACATCATTACCAGTCAGAAGAAAAGGTGTAGGTAAGAGCGACTAAGAGAATTCAAACAACTCTCTGCTGGCCGAGTGAATTCAGTTGAGGAGGAAGGCCTACAAAGTCAACTCTGCACACGCTTCTTATTTATGGACTCAGCTCTTCTGCTAATTGTTTGCATTCAACTTAGTACCGACTGCGTTCACCTATCAACTGAATTCACTTTCTTTGCTCACTGTAGGCTGAAATTTAAATTTCAGGATTTGGGAATTTTTTTTAAAGTAGGAGCGGGGGTGGGGATGGAATTAAAACCAAGGCCTATCAAAAAGAGAACACACTTTTTCCAATTCCCCTGAATTAACACTGTCAAACAGGTTTTAAAATGCAGTAGTTGAATTAGGGACGTTTCCAGTCACATTTCGGGAAAGGGAGCTTTTTTAATGGCCTGTTCATGAAAGTCCTAAAACAACAGGAAGGTGGAGAAGGTTGTTTTAAAAAACTAATAATGTTTTTCTCATCTTGTGTATTTTGACAAGTAACTTTTTCTACTCAAACCCCTCCCCCTCTCTCCCCCTCAGGTTTTCTAATGTGAATGGGGTTGCTGGTGGGGGTGGAGAAATGACTTGAGATTTCGGGATTTGATCAATGCAACATGTTAGGGGCAGAGCACAAGGTCAAAAGGAAATGATTAATCCCACAAGAGAAACAGGCGGATGGGGCAGGGAATGGCTCCCCTACAAAAGCCTCACTAATAAATAGGTCAAAAGATTAAAAAAAAAAAAAAAAAAAAAAAAAACCTCTGGTGAGCAAGGTTTCCTCCCCAACCCAGACTCAGCAGTTCATCCTAAAATAGTTTCTAGAATCCAAAGAACATTAGTCGACACAAGCCAGTTTTCCTTCGGGTTATTTTTATTGGCTGATTACATTCCAGCTGTTGCCAAAGGGGGTCCAGAATCGGGGGAGAATAACCCCAGTCATCTGGATGACTAGACACTCTATGACAATTTCCATTACTGGAGAGAACCATGCTGTCATTAATGGAGACGGGGATATTTCAGGCCTACTTAAAAGAAGTTAGCAGTCCAGACATACAATATCCCTTTGAAATGCTATGACATCAACACTCTGAAAGTACATAAATAGGTCAAACACAAGGAGTGGGGAGGGAAATGCCTTACAAAAATCCTCTGGGAGACAATTTTCCTCTTAGCTTTTTTCACCCTCCCTAATGCTTTTTTGCTTTTAGAGCATCACATGCAAAAATTCATATTTCTAATTAATGATGCACATTTTCCCGCTCTGATCACCACATTCTCCTGTTCAAACAAACCCCAGACTGGCCACAGGGCTGGCACTGTAAACAAGCTCAGTCTGGCCTCAACACCCTTCTGCTCCCTTTACCTACCTCATCCCCCAAAGAACCCAGAGACTGGAAGGCTTCCTCACCAAGGGCCTCAGGGGCTCAATCCTGACACTGTCCAGGCTGGGTGGGGTTCTGTTCCACTTTTAAAATTTCATGGTAACAGATGACTATCTCGATTGAAAGGCACTCAAGACATCCCCCAAGAATGCTTTGAGCCACAAAATCTTTTTTTTTTTTTTTTTTGGTTTGTTTTGTTTTGTTTCTGGCCGCGTGGCATGTGGGATCTTAGTTCCCCGACTAGGGATCGAACCCTCACCCCCTGCATTGGCAGCACAGAGTCTTAACCACTGGACCACCAGGGAAGTCCCTGAGCCACAAAATCTTACACATTACAGGGGAGGAGCCCTCAATTTGCATCCACAATTGTGAGGGTGCATGGGTGTCAGATTCTCAGAAGTCCCCGACTATTAAAAAGAAAAAGGTAGGATTCCCCTGGTGGCGCAGTGGTTAATTAAGAATCGGCCTGCCAACACAGGGGGCACGGACTCGAGCCCTGATCTGGGAAGATCATATATGCAGCGGAGCAACTAAGCCCGTGCACCACAACTACTGAGCCTGCGAGCCACAACTACTGAGCCCTCGTGCCACAACTACTAGAGCCCATGCTCCGCAACACGAGAAGCCACCGCAATGAGAAGCCTGCGCACCGCAATGAAGAGTAGCCCCCGCTCGCTGCAACTAGAGAAAGCCCGTGCGCAGCAACGAAGAGCCAATGCAGCCAAAAATATAAATAAATTTATAGAAAAAGGTAAAGAATCCAGTTAATGCGCTCAACTCTGCCCCTTCCATGAGACAAAAAGAGCGGAGTGGAAGGAGGCTTGTTTATCCAGGTAAACAAGCGTGGCTAATATAGGAATAAGGATCAGAACTCGGTCCTCCAGGGCCCGCGATCCAGGCTCCTTTCTCTAGCCAGGATGTTTACAAATCCGTCCTAGTAGGGGATCCCAATGCCAGGTTTATAGTCCAAAGCCAACCAGAGGACTCAGCTCTACCTTCCCTCAGCCCCACAAGAAAAGATCTGCTTGCTCCCTTCTGACCTTATCCGTCCAAACTGAGGCCCATTTCCCAAAGCACAGCTTTTAACTTTAAATTGCAGTCACTGTGCCCATCCCCCCAGCTCTCTGCTTAAGGTCCCCTCTGACCTCCCAGGGCCAGGATCCCCAGGATCCCATTTCCTAAAACAAGAGAATCCTTGAAATTTTTAAAAGTGTCTTAACCCTCCCCCAACCCCAGACACCAGCCCGCTGGCTGAGGTGGAGGTGGGGGGCGTTGGGGGGTGTGGGTCCCGGGTGGCAGGGGCCGGAGGGAGGTCGGCCAGGGTCAGGGAAGGAAAAGCAACCCATCCACCAATGCGAGCTGCAGCCACAGGAGGCTTTGCTTGGCTTCCTGGGTCTTCCTGCCACCTTGGGTCCCAGCTGCTCCTCCACTGGCTCCACCGCAGCCTGGCTACTGGCCCAGGCTTCAGCCAGCTGCCAGAACTGGTGGCCAAAGGGTAAAAATGAAGAACACACAGCATTGTTTAAATGCCCGGCAAAGGGAAAGTAACCTCATACTCCTGTTCACGGATGCAGTGTAGTGTATTCCTGAGCCTCATTTCCCAGAAGGAGCATGAAAAGAAGCAACCCTTAGGAATATGAAATGATGAAGAGGGGGCAAAGCACCAGCAAAAACCACCTCCGTGTGTCTTCAGAGAGACATTTCCAACAATCCGATGCCCCGATGACTCAGGGCCCCATGCCCCCCCGGGGCAGAGGGGTAGTACCAGGATAGCAGTGAGGAAACCAGCTGACTTGGGCCAGACCTGTGGAACTCCCTTGGCAGGATTCCTCGCCCTGTAAGACCAAGAGGGCAGAGAGAAATGCACCCTACCCCGAGGTGCACAACTGTCAAAACTCAAACATTTCGGAGTGTGCATATAGGAATGCCACCTACCCTGATCCCTACTCAACAAATAAGGAAACCGGGGCAAAAGGGGAGAGGAACGACCCTGCACAAGGTCACACAGTTGTAGGTGGCGCATAAAGGACACCCCAACACATTCCTTTCACAATGTGTCCTATCACAACGAAAAAGAAAAGACCAGAGCCCCATATGGAGAGCCACCTGAGCTGAGACTCAAGAGGCTGTGGGGAAGGGGCAGACCCTAAGTCAGATCTGTCTGGTTATTAAAACATTCCTCTGCCACATGAGGAAGGGGCTGCATTTAACGGAGCACAGATACTCGGTGGATACTTGCCAACTCGATGGACATAGTAAGTCAGGCTCTGGGCTGGATGCTGCCCTGCCTCAACAGGTTTAAAAAGCACAACTCATGAGCCACAGCCCCATCTCCATTTTACAGATGGTGGAAACTGACGTTTGGCCCGGGTCAGAGGGCTGGTACACGATGTGACCCAGAAATTGCATGAAAGACACCAAGGGGCTTTATTTTTATTCCCTCACGGGGCTGGGCACGTTAATATTATTAATCCACAATGTGCACAACTGGTTTGTGATGGCATGTAAAGCTCAAGTTACCTAGTGCCCACTGCTTCAAGGTCTGTATGTCTATCCCTAAACAAGTGCCTACAACACTGCTAGAGTGTGCCAGAGGCACAAGTATCGGTTTATAAAAGAGCTAACTGCTTTGTAGGCAAGACTTAAAGAGAAAGGAATGATGAAATGAAGGAGGGAGGGAGGGAGGGAGCCACCCCTGGAGTAGTAGCAGGAGCTGCTCAGCCAGGTGAAGGACATGGGGACGGAAAACTAGCTGTGAGCAGAGCAGCCAGCAGCTGCATTCTTCCATCCTCTGTGCCCCTAGGGAATCCTAGGTTTTTCGCAAGGTCTTTGTAGGTCTCGTTCTGTATCAGGAGCAGGGTATGGGCCACTATCTCCCGAGTCTCCACCCAAGCAGTGGAATTCACCGTGGGCAATAAATGGCAGCCCTGGGGGCGGGTCTGGGGGACACATCCACAAGCTCACTGTTTCAGCCTTGTCTTAAAAATCACCGTACCCCCTCCATGACATAGCGGTGGCTGCTTTAATACAATCTTCAAATGAAAGGGACACTTGAGGAAGATGTGTCCTGTTTGGCACATTCCTCCCTGCATTCGTCTAAGACTCCTCTCCTGGGGGTGGGCGGCAGTGGATGAATTCAAGGTGGCCTTCGCCACTGTAAAGAGTCTGGATGAAACAACTAGACAGAGGAGGGAAGAAAGAGAAAGAGCTTTACTTACTGACTTAGTCTTTCAACGAAACATGGAATTTTTAAAAATTGGGATATAGTATAATATTAACAGATCAATTTCCCAAGGAAGAGCAGTGCAGCTCTAAAAGAATGATTATTTCTTAACCCAAAATGAAAGCTGAATGTGCAGCACCCCCCCCAAGGGGGGGCAGGGAGGGGGGAGGCCCGGGCTTCCTCGGGGCTGCTACATGGTCTCCCCGACTGGGCATGGTGTGATGGCCCTTACTCTCCCTGACAAGCCACCCTGAGATGCTCCTGCGGCCTCCTCGCAGCCTAAGTGCCTGCCAGGCCCCGCGGGCCCCGTGCCTGTCAGACAGGTACCTGGAAGGCCTCCAGGTGGCTCCCATGTGGCTCTATTTAGACAGAGGAGGTGCCAACTGGCAGCAAGAGCAGCAGCTGAAGACCTGGCAACAGATGCAGCCTCGCCCCGGACAGCTGCGCGGACACCGGGACTCCGGCCCTGGCGCCCCGTCCCAGAGGGGCTAACCTAGTTCCAGCTGCTTTTGTCCGTAGCAGTTCCGCAGTTCCGCGGGCAGCAACTGTGGGGCATTTCACTCCAACACAGGCCAAAGCACTTCGTTAACCTGCTGAAATTGGATTTTCATCCCGATGTCAGTAAGACTGGAGAACTTTGGGGATATGAAGTAATGGACCCCTTGACCCTCTTTTCAAAAGTGGCTCAGAGGAGGGGACAATAATGTTATAGCTTGAAGTGAAACACCAAATAGTATGTTAAAGCATCATTTTTATCAAGGGCTGCTGAAATCAGGGCATCCTTTGATAAACAGGTGTATTGACAATTGGGGTTAAAAATGCTAATGCAAAAAACAAAAGTGTGCCTGGGGCTCTGCTGTGACCTTAAATCTCCTCTCCTAGGGCACCACTTAAAACCTCTCTCTCAAAGGGGCCACCTGCATTAGAACCCCAAGGTGCTAGCTAAAAATGCAAATTGGAACCCCACCCCAGTTTTAAAGAATCAGAATCTCTGTGGGGTAGGTAGGGAGCCCTGGGGTTAATCAACTCCAGTCGTTGTTAAACTGGAAAAGGCTGATTTAAACAAGAATGAAATGAAAAATATAAGCGAGCTCATAGTAGGCACTCACTAAAAATGCTCTTTGCATAAAATATTTTAATTCTTCTGCTCCAATAGTTTAGGACATTTTATTTCACCTCCAGGCACCTTAACAGAAAAAGTACATTATCTGATGTTATTTGCATAACATTAAATCCAGGAGCTCCTCCACAAAGGAGGGCTGGTGTCCTGTGGGCAGAGCCCACACCCTGGTTGCTTTCTGGTTTGGCTCTGCACCTTCCCAAGAGGGAGCAAGACAGTTTTCAGGGAGGTTCTAACCACCCATGGGAAAAAGGACTCCTTCCCTGAATGTTACTTGTCCTTGGCTAGGCTGGAACAGAAAATCCGGCAGGTAACAGAATAAACATGCAGGCGGTAGCCTGCTTCCCGGGGAAGTTTAAACACAGTTAATTAAAACCCTGCAGAATGGGAGGCAGGGGATTAGGGAGGCAGGGGATTAGTTCGTAGGGGGAAAGGGGGGGGGGGGGCTGCTAGCAGGAGAGGTGATGTCTGCCTACCCAGAGCTCTCTCCCTAATCAAGATCCAATGTGCACCCCACCAGCCATCACTCCATTTGACAAGACCCAGCATCCCTTACTTAAGGGCCACTCTGTAAAGCCTGTCCCAAGAGCTGGGCAACCTCAAATGCCTTCTTCATCAAAAATGAAGCTTACTGAGGAGTTTACTGCTTTATCTTAAAATGCAGAAGAATGAAAATAAGGGAGGGAACTAGGTGGGGAAGGATCCTCTGAAGTGCAATAATCACTCAGCCCTTCCCATCTCTCCCCGCCCCACCCTGTCCCGCCCACCAGGATTCCCCTGCAGTCCCGGCCAGTCACACCTAGCTCCAGCACCCAGGGGGCCCTTGCTCCGTCACAAACTTTCCAGCCCAGGCCCCGCTGGGAAGGGCTCAAGCCACCACCCCAGTAATCCTAAAAGGTTCTCCACTCCACCTCCCAATTACAGAAAACCAAGGGCATCACCCATCAATTAAGCACCTAACTGCCTAAAGCCCGGGCAAAGATGCACAGGAGCCTGGCCCCTGCCCTGGGAGAGGATCATTTATGAGCATTAAGCCCAGAGTAAGGCAGGCTCCCAGAGGCCCATAAAACTCCCAGGGGAGGAAGTGGGGATTAACCACTTCCTCCCACCCCTCAAGAAGGGGTTCCAAGCTCTACCAAATTGCAGAATAGAAGGGTTCCCAGGGCAGGAGAAATGGGGGACGTGGGTCAAAAGATCCCATACCCGGGCCACGGCCTCTACCAGGGGACACGACTAACCCTGGGGTCTCTCAAGTTGCTTTGATTTTTACAGATGAGGGCTTCTGGGGTCCTGTTGCCCCTGCAGTTCAGTGGGGCACATTCTAGCAAGTCTCCTCACCACCCCTGGCACGGGTCTGGACTCTGTCCAGGGAGGGACAGGGCATACACGAGGATTACATGTTTATTTGACAAGTACTATGCTGGTACAATGGCTTAATTCTTTTACATACACATCAGCCAGATTTATTGGGTTGAAAACTGTCCCTATCCTGGGCAGTTTACAACCCCCTCATCTTTCACTCAACTTTTATTGAAACTTATTTCAGCAGCTCTTACCCAAATCTAAGAAGAGCAGCTTACAAAGAAAGCCAACAACATGCAGAACCAAGCCTGAGTCAGCAAAGGAGAAGCATGTCAATGAGCCATCCTGGACTGAAACCAGGAGTTTGGCTCTGAGCTTCCTGGCAGTCAGAGCAAAACGGGCAATACGCCACAACTATGTCATTGTCAAACCATCCGCTTGAGAGGGCCAATAGTTCTCCTGGCAGCAGATTCAGACACAGCAGCGAACCTGTAAATCCCCTCCTCCGGGAAACACTTTAAGGTCTGTACGTGAAACAAATACACAGCTGGAAACACACTCGTGTAACCTGCTCTCTGGGTTTCCCTTCCCCCCGAGTTACAGAAATCCCTGCTGAAATCCTCCAGGGACAGTCTTTCTTTTTCTTGCTAGAGAAAAGCAGGTACAGGAGAGCTTCCCCAAAAATCCTCTTCTAGAAATCTCAAAAACTACTCTTCCCAAACTACTGCCCTAACCCTTCAAACAGGAGTGCAATCTACCCCACCCCCATGAGGGCCTAGGGGGGCGGTCACTGACCCCAGAGTGTTTGGCAGCAATGGACCAGGAGTGCGGGAAAGAGCTAAGCTTTTTCCCACCTCTGAGCTGGCATTTGGTTTCCAACCTAACTTTCCATCTCCAGGACCCCCTTCCTTTGCCAGAACCTGCAGTGATTGGGGTGGGGGTGAGGAGGTCAGAGGGGTCCTGTTCTAGGTATTCTGTCCTGTGAAAAACTAGTCACCTATGAGGAACTCTGCAACAAAAGGGTCTGTAGGACCCAAATGCAGAGTAGGGGAGGGGTGGATCCTGCAGCGGGTGGGGAGAGCCTTTCAGGTTGGGGATTTCAGCCCCTCCAATAGCTTTAAGGAGTGGCAGGAGAACTGCCATATAAACTACAGCACTACAGCCCAGTTAAATTTTAAATTCTAACAGACAATTTTTTGTGTAAGTGTGTCCCAAGTATTGTATGAGACATACTTGTACTAAAAAATTGCTTACTGTTTATGAACTAGGCATCCTGGGGGGGGTGTCTAGGAGGGAGCTAGAGCTGGCAATCCTGGTCAGGAGGCTTCCTGCTGAGTTATGGGGGGGGTTTCCAGTGGAGTGAGGCAAATCTCTTGCCAGAACTTTTGAGATTACTCCTCATTGGCTTTGTGACAAGGTTTGTTGGTTTGTTTTTATTTTATTTTATTTTTTAATGAGGGGAGGGGTCTTTAGTGTGACTGTGGTCAGGACTAAAGCTGGGGCACTTAATCCAGCCCAGGGGTGACTAAGCTGGGAGATGCAAACCTCACCCCACCCCACCCCCCGCCCAAGAGCAGAGACAGAGGCTTCAATGGTGCTGGCCACTCAGCCAAAGCATCAACATTCCAGGAGGCAGCATTCCCGCCCTTCAGGAGGAACAAAGGGCCTGGGGAGGAATTCCTGCTGCCCCAAGCATGGGGGTGGGGTAGTATCCAAAGAAAACTGGGCAGAAAAGAGTACCCCCAGCAAGAGGCGCTAGGAAGAAGCCCATTCCCTCCAAGAGGAATGAGAAGGTCCAAGGAAAGCCTCCAGCACGGATATTAAAATTCAGTCCTACAAACACGAAATGCAATCTGGGGGCTAAGTCTCTATCCGCGATGGAGTAAAGTTCAAGAGAGAAAAAAATCTAAAGGAAACAGGCCAAAAGTTCCGAATTTAATCATTAACTTTACCTTGAGGGTCTTCTTTGTATTCTTGCTACCAGCTGGCTTTTACTTAAAGTAACCAATGCGAACATTTCACTGTCCTTCAGAGAGGGTGGGATTCGCGGGCTTGTTTTTTAAACTACAGCTCCCGCGTCACCACAGATGATCTCCCAGGCAGATTCTAATCGCAGATCCCCAGCACAAAGGAACTTCGGGGAGCAGGTGCGGGTGAGAACTGGGGGAATCAGCCTTGTCTCTGACCCACGTACGGGGGGCACCCACCTCTGGGGACCCCAGTGGACAGGATCTTCAAACAGCTTGAGGGGAGATGGGAGACTTGGGCACTCCAGGGCCTCGGTAACGAAGTCTGAGGACAGACTGACGACTGCGAGGTTCTCTTTTGCTTTGAGGGCAGGTTTTCCAAGGGTGACACCGCTCCCGTGGAAGTCCCCTTTCACCATCCCCAACCACAGGTTTTAAAGGGGGCCCAACAGCTCCCTGGAGCCTGTCTGAATTAACTCCGTAAACATTGGTTGAACATTTGCTTTGCAGATAAAGTTCTAATCACCAAGGGGTCCTCAGCAAAGTGCTTTCCAGTTTTTCAGATGCCCTCAAACGCTCCCAGGCCTTTCTTCCTGGAGACCACGACCAGTCCTTGCCCTCCACCTGAGTCCCCTCCCCACCCTCACTTCACTCTCGCTGCAAAAAAAAAAAAAAAAAATCATTTTCACGCCTTGTAGCCGGTTCTCGCAGTATCCTATCCTTACTCCGTCCCAGCTCGGCAACCTACTACTTCCTTCAGCAGCCCAGTTCTCACTGGGGGCAGACGCCAAACACCAGGAAAGAGGAGGAAGAGGGCAGAAACCAACTCTGGATCCTGACAGAGTCAGGGCAGTTGAGGACCCCTCCCCCCACAGCAGCAGTCAATGATCAAAGGACTCAACAGTTCTGCACACGGAATACAGCCTTAAAACCAGGGGAAGGTGGTTCTGAATGACACTTAAAACAGCTGGTTCAGGGCAAGGAACTGCCCCCACCCCTAACCCCTAAGTGAAGCATCCTCTGGTAACAACTCAAAAGTTTCTAAGAAGCTCAAAACCAAAATTTTCTGAAAAGGAAGGGTCTTTGGGAATGGAAGCCACCAACCTGTCACCTCCAGTTGAGTTGGCAGACCTGGGAAGCTATGAAGTTTCTCAGAAACGCTCAGGACCACAAGCCTAGACTCAAGGATAAGAACCCTCTGAAGGACACCCAGGACGCTGGCACTCTGCTCGTAGGACTTCACTCCTCTACCGAGTTACCCTTTCCTGAGCCCTGGAAATTTTTTTTTTTTTTTACACATAAGCATGTAATACCTAATCAAAAACAATTTAGTACTTTACATGTACATCATTCACCAGAATACCCCCAAATCCCCGGGCACTCTATTTCCCTGTATAGTGATGTAAGGGTCCCCAGAAGGCAACCTCTGTTCTGGTCCTTTGTGTCCTCAAACACCCGGAGAGAGCAGGCACATGGCCGGTGTTCAATGAGAAGTGTGTTGATTGAACGGAATTCACTTCCACATTTTCCAAGCAATCCTTGAGGAATTTGCCTCCCAGCAGGCAAGTGCTTGCTGGAAAACAATGTTCCCTGACCATTTGCATTGTGGCCCTGAAACAGCAAATGTTTAAAACAGGAAAAGAAAGGGGGGGGGGGGCTGGTGAAATCTGGGCCTTTGCAGAGGCCAAAATGCCTCAAAGGTAAAGATTTTAGGGCGTTTTACAGCTACCTCCACCTCAGCAATAAACCAGGACATCAGACATGGCAACTTTCCGTCATCAGAGACTCATTCACATCCAAAGGCCCATGTCTCACTCTAGTTTCCATAAATCCTCCCCAACACCCATGACCAGAGCAGCAGACCAAATTCTCCAGAGATTAGCACTGAAAGGTACTACTGCAAGGGAACTTTCTAGGGTGTCTTGATTTTGATGGTGGTAGTATAGATGTATAACTTTGTCAGAAGTCACCATCAAAATGCATGCATAAAAATGAGTGCATTTGGTTGTGCCTACACTACACTGCAATAAAGATGATAATGAAGGAACAAACTGTATATTGTCATGCAAGGATGTGCTAGGCTATTAGATCTAAAAAAACAAAGCAAGATGTAGAACTACAGATGCAGTATACAAATATTTTCCCAACAAGTTCATTGACATCAGTGTGTGCACAATTAAAGATTAAATAATAGGGACTTCCCTGGTGGTCCAGTGGCTAAGGCTCCGCGCTCCCAATGCAGGGGACCTGGGTCCAATCCCTGGTCAGGGAACTAGATCCCGCACGCAGCAATGAAGACCCCACGTGCCACAACTAAGACCCGGTGCAGCCAAATAAATAAATAAATATTTTTTAATGTAAAAAAAAAAGATTATTAAATGATAAATACAGTCATAAAGGTAATGTTGCAGAAGCATAGGAAATGAGACCAATGATACACTCCAACCTCTTACCAGTAGTTACATCTGGGGAGTGGAATCAGCAAGTTGTGTATTTTTAGCTACTTAGCACTTGCCTGTGTTAAAATGACTACTTACTTCTCTTCCAGTTAAAAAGCCCAATGAAGATAAAAACCAAGCGGAGAAACGGCAGGTCTGTAGGGCCCTGCCCAGTAATTGGTACACAGTAGGCAACAGAGCAACACATGCTTAAACACTGACTGATGTGTAACAGGCCTACACCAAATCAAGCATTGCCACTTATCTGTTATCTATTTCCTTAGTAGCCACCAAACATCAAAGAGATTTTTCAGAGATCACCGGTATATGACCACAAAGCATGAACACTCAATATACATACATTAAACTGCAACCCAGTCGGCATTCACTGAGTACAGGCCTTAACACACCCTTCTCTTCACCCCCAGCTAACAGCTATATTCATAACTGTTTCCCAGAATTGTACGGGTTCAGAGAAAAAGGGGAAATGAGACCATTCACTAACAGTCAGGACACCAGGCTCATCATTTGTTCTAGATAAAATTAGACCCCACCTCCTATGATACACTAAGAATGTATTCTAAGGTAGGATTAAAGACAAAATATGTAGAGACAGTAGAAGACGATCATAAGTGGCAGTAAAATTTAAAATGTATAACAAGTTAAACTAAACTGAGGCAAGCCCAGGACTCTGAGAAATCCACTGCAACAAAGAGCCAGTACTCAATATTTTGGATAAAATGCCTACAAATTGATTTTTTAAAAACCCAGGAAGGGGCTTCCCTGGTGGCGCAGTGGTTGAGAGTCTGCCTGCCGATGCAGAAGACACGGGTTCGTGCCCCTGTCCGGGAGGATCCCACATGCCGCAGAGCGGCTGGGCCCGTGAGCCATGGCCGCTGAGCCTGCGCGTCCGGAGCCTGTGCTCTGCAACGGGAGAGGCCACAGCAGTGAGAGGCCCGCGTACTGCAAAAAAAAAAAAAAAAAAACCAGGAGGGAGAGGCCCGGGAACCAAGGCAATTTGAGGAGGAAACCCAAACGGTCAATAAACAAAAAGACGCCCACCCCACAGTCATCGCAGAAATGCAAAGTAAGCCAACAGGACAAGCCATTTTTTCTCCCGTTAGATTGATGGCAACAAGGCCGGGTGGGGTGGGAGGAAATGTGGCTGGCGAGGAGGCAAATTAACATTTCAAATGTGCCTCTCCAGCATCTTAGCAAGTCCCCGGCTGGGGGAGAAGGGGGAGCCAGGGGGATCTTCCCTCCGGAAGCAACAAGTACACAAATTGATGGCAATGGCCGATGTAGAGAAAATCCCACATAAGGGAACAGCTAAATTAATTTCACACCATGAATGCCAAGTTTGGAGCAGTAATGACTAGCAAAGTAAGTACAGGAAAAAGTACTACATGTTTTTAAAGACTGTATGTCTATACTCTGTGTGTGTGTGAATGGCTGTTATGGTTTGGAAGAAAACACACTCAGATCACACACTTTGGGAAGAAGTAGGACTGGGGGTACACTTTAAAAATTTTTTTACAGATAATCTGAACAAAGATATTTATTACTTGCATAATTAAATAAGGATTAGAGTTAAGTGGTCCAAGTTACTTCCTGGGAGGGAATACAGGTAGCCCTGAGAAAAATCTCAATTTTCCATTCATCCAGCAACTACAAACTGAAGATGGTGAAGGAAGGAAGGAAAGGTCAAATAAATAAAGTCACAGAGACATACATATTCAGAAAAATTACCACCCAAAATGACAAGTGCTGTGAAGTCTAAACAAGTCAGTTAAGGAAAAAACAAAAGTCAGTTAAGGAAAAAAAAAACTTCTCAATGTTGTTAAAAGAACACAAATTTAAAGCAAAATTGCTACCTCTTCCCCCTTTATAGCCCCTGTCAAGTGTTTGCAAATGTTCTATGGTTTGTATTAAGCACTCATTCATCCGTGTTCCTCTTTTGTGTTCACTGTGGCAAACCTATCCGCATTTAGCACCAAGAAGGGGTGAGACCCTCCCACAGTGAGTGACAACATTTACAAGTGCCCACTGAAAGTCGAGGAGCTGAAATAAGAAGGACCAGGCAGACAGGACAGGGATACCTCCCCCAGTTAGTTTTTTAGATTTTTTTTTTCTTAATCTGCTGAAACCACAGAATGTTATGCTCTGGATACTCTGGGCTCCCCCCATGCAACACCCCCTCATCTGCTGAAACCATAGAATGTTATGCCTTGGATACTCTGGCTCCCCCCATGCAACACCCCCTCCATCATGTTATACAAGCCAACATCGAGGACTCAACAGAGCCTGAAACTCAATCTTTTCTCCCAAACTAAGGCCCAATATCCCCTCCTCATCTTCATCATCTGATCTTACATGCTTTTAGATTTTATTCCCATTTATTTATCTATTGCTTTTCATGCGTTTTTTTGTTGTTGTTGTTGTTTTGTTTTGTTTCTGGTGGAGAAGAAGAGAATTGGTTTTGCATCCCAACAAGCAAAGAAATGGAAAAAACCTTGAAAATAAATTCTGTGGGGCTAGAACAAATAGGCACTGATGAACATTAACTTCAGACAAATTCTGTGCTTGGTTCTGCAGTAAACACGATACAACCAATACAGGAAAAAAAAAAAAAAGGACCACTGATATGAATGCTGAAAACAGCAAATGTGAAACACCATCCGTCCTTTTATGAGCAAGCAAAATGTTTGCTTTCCAACTTCAAAACTAGCTGCACTAGAAGCATTTTCACAGTCTGAGATGCCCAGATATATTCAGTGCTTTTCTTTGCATGTTTCTGTATGTTACTAACATTTCAATACAATTAACAACTATACCTCAGTTCTTGGATCTCAAGGTACGTCTGTCTTTTTACTGCACAATATACTTAAGGATGAATAAGATTACAAAATTAATAGATGTTGTGAACCCCAAATGTTGTCCACAATTAACCGCTATCTCTTGCTAAGAGAGGATTTTGCTATGCCTTCATAACTTGGTTTCCACTCATCATCATAAATATAAACTTAAACACAAAACCCCCTTTTCCCCAACTAACCTTCAGTTTAAAGTGGAGACACAAACCTAACTTCATTTACACTCCCTGGAGGCGATTCTTTCCAAAATTCCCTCAAAGTTCCAGATATTTGGGTTGGTCCATCGCTGATGAGAGCTATGCTTTTTTTATTTGCACCCATGTGGCTTTTTAAAAATCTGGTTAAATTGGTAAAATAAATTTTCCTCTTCGCATATTCCTCTAAATCTCTGAAAGCTCTGATAAAGCTAACAACAACAACAAAAAGGGAAATAAAAACCAAAGGGGGGCTTCCCTGGTGGCACAGTGGTTGGTTAAGAATCCACCTGCCAGTGCAGGGGGACACGGTTTCGAGCCCTGGTCTGCAAGGATCCCACATGCTGCGGAGCAACTAAGCCCGTGCGCCACAACTGCGGAGTCTGCGCACCACAACTACTGAAGCCTGTGCGCCTAGAGCCCATGCTCAGCAACAGGGGAGGCTGCCGCAATAAGCCCGCGCACCGCAACGAAGACGAGCCCCCCCTCACCGCAACTAGAGAAGGCCCACGCGCAGCAACGAAGACCCAACGCAGCCAAAAATAAATGTCAATAAATAAATTTATAAAAGAAAGAAAAAACCAAAGGGAATTTTTCTGAGAAGTTATTAAAAATAAAGGGCAAGACTGGTGGGTGGCTGGCAGGTGCTTCCACTGCCCCCTGCAGCACTGTCCCCAAAGCAATTCCTTCCCTTTGAATTTCTGTCTTCACTTATATTTATTACTTTAGAAATTCTTTTATTGAAGTGGAGTTGATTTACAGTATCATGTTAGTTTCAGGTATTCAGCGCAAGGATTCAGTTATATATGTATATACACTCCTTTTCAGATTCTTTTCCCTTATAGGTTATTACAAAATATTGAGTGCTATACAGTAGGTCCTTGTTGTTCACTTATATTTATATATAGCACACATTGCAATTTTTCATCAGAAAATACCTCATTTGATTCTCAAAAAAAGACAGCCCTAGGCAGACGAATGCACATGTTACCATCCTATAGAGTGATGAGGAAACAGGAGGCACAAAGCCACACACTTTTGCTGACAAATGTTCCTGATCAAAATGGAGGCTCCAGCAGAAGACAGTGACCGCCAACACTCAACACTGCACTGCTCATATTCCAGGCATTAACATAAACAGTCACCATCGCCAAAAACAGGAAACACGAGTGCCCTCCAACTGGCGAATGTATAAACTGTGGTACATTTATACAATGGAAAACTACTCAGCAACAAATAGGGAGGCACCACTGATTCCAGCGAATGCAGCTTGGCAAGTGGAAAAAGCCCGACTCAAGGAGTCAACACTGTCAGATTCATGATCTTCTGGAGAAGACAAAACCATAGGGCTGGAGAACAGGTAGAGGGCTACCTGAGGCTGGGGGTCGGAGCATTTGAGGTGATGGGATGCTCTGTACTGAGCATGGTGGTGACTGCACTCTATGCTCTTGTCAAAAGGTGCAGAATTGTACACGAGAAAAAGGTGAATCTTACAATGTGCGTATCTACCTCAATACACAAAAACGAATACCAAAAAATCAAAATAGGAAATCACCAGACTTAGTAAGAAGTGAGGCCTTCCCTCTCGGCCTAAGGTTCTGCAGCACTAACTGCCCCCTGAACTGCAGGACAAAGCCAGGGGGGTGGGGTGGGGGCAGGTCGTCCCAAAGGCCGAGGAGAGGAAGGGGAAGCAGGGAACGGAGCTCCTTCCTGCAGGGCCGAGGCTCCTCCCCTCACTCAAGATTATAACCATAATGGGCTGCACGGGTCTAGCTCACACCAGGGAGGTACCCACGGATGCCCCGGTGCACCAGCCTTTGGGGAAGGCAAGGAGAATCCCCCAATCCCAAACTGGTTGTGTAAGCTCCACAAAGAAAGGGATTCGGGGCTATTTTGCTCACTGCTCTTTCCCCAGGGCCTCCTGCTTTACACCAAATCCGATTTCATAGAAATTCAGGTCTGCTTACCTAGAAATTCTCTGCACTTGTTTCATTTTTATTTAAACTGTGTTAATTACACAAACAAGTACGAAGAACATACATAGGTCTGGGAACAAAAGCAGCAGCCTCTCTTGGTAAGCACATACATGACTCAGAGAGCTGGAAGCAGGGCGTGGGCTATCCGTGGCTGGTGCAGCCTGCTGGCAAGTCAACAGCAAGCTGGGTTAGTCGCAGACTGGAAACACACTGACAGGAAGGGCACTGCTAACTTTGGACACGTTCTGGTCCTCCTTAGCCTGAGGTCTCCCCCCGTATTTTCATGAAATTTTCAAATGGAATCAAGCACCAAGTGGTGCTGCCGGAGGAGTGGCCCAAGTGCGATTCCATCTTCCCAGCTGTGCTGCTTACTGAATTCTTATTGTCTCTCAGCTCGAACCCACCCTCCCGAGTAAACCACATCTCTGCTTTGCCCGCTGAATCCCTGTGACTCAGACAATAGGGGATGTGAGGGGAAGAAAGGCTTCGCTCTCTGCTGTCCTGCTTCCTGGGTGGTACCCTCAACAGACTTCTTACTCCAGCGTCATGGGTCCCTGGCCAGACCCACAGGTACCCTCCTATGTCTTAACAACTCCAACCTTTTCTCTTCCGATCTCCCAGCCCTTGGGTGGTAGCCGCTTCCCACAGCTGCGACTTCCCAGGTACCCGAGTGCTCTGCTCTCTCCTTGCACTGCAGCTTCTCAGTTAACTCAAATAACACTGACAATTCTTTACATTAAATGACCTGTTAAAGTAACTAAAGTGGCTCTGGCTCCAGACTGATATTTATTTCTTCTATGTATCAGTAACCACCCCCGCTAAGGAGGATAAAAAAGGAGGGGATCCCTAAAAAACAGAACTACGAAATGACCCAGCAATTCCACTCCTGGGTAGATATTTGGAAAAAATGAAAATGCTAATTCGAAAAGATATGTCCACCCTTATGTTCACAGCAGCACTATTTACAATACCCAAGATATGGAAGCAACCTAAGTGTCTGTGAACAGATGAATGGATAAAGATGTGGAATAAATATACAATGGAATACTACTCTGCCGCAAAAAAGGAAATTTTGCCACTTGCAGCAATGTAGATGGACCTAGAGAATACTATGCTTAGTGAAATAAGTAAAAGACATCCGTTATTCGTGGAATCTAAAATATAAAACAAGTGAATAGCAAAACAGAAACAGACTTACAGACATAGAACACAAACTAGGGACTTCCCTGGCCAGTACAATGGTTAGAGACTTCATGCTTCCACTGCAGGGGGCACAAGTTCGATCCCTGGTGGGGCAACTAAGATCCCTCCCACAGCAGTGAGGCAAAAAAAAAAAAAAAGAACACAAACTAATGGTTACCTGTGGGGAGAGGGAAGTGGGTAGGGGCAAGATAGGGGCATGGGATTAAGAGGTACAAAGTACTATGTATAAAATAGATAAGCAACAAGGATATACTGTACAGTAGAGAGAATTATAGCCTTTATTTTGCAATAACTTTTAATGGAATATAACCTAAAATACTGAATCACTATGCTATACACCTGAAACTAATATAATATTGTAAATCAACTATCCTTCAATTTAAAAGGGGGTGAGGGGACCCTAACACCTTTCTTAGGGGTGCTGAAAGGAAAAACTAGATAAAAGATCAAGACTGCACACCCTCCTCTAGAGTCAATCCAATGCAGGCTCCTTGAAACCACTCCTGCCTTTCTTCCATCTTCTACCTAAAATCCCACCATTCTCCAAGATTCATCTTAAACTCCTCTCTTTCAACCCAAACTCATCTCCCAGTCAGAACCTCTGTTTAGATGCCACAAGCTTTTAACACTTATATTTCCTCTGGTAATGTAAATGCGACCATATATAAAGTAGCCACCCAGGAAGGTAAGAATCCCCCTTCCCCATCAACTACTTTCTTCCAGTTCTGTCTTCCCAGTAGGCTAACCACAAGGCTCCAGCATCCTCAGCAAGGAGCATAATTCCTAGCAGAAAACAGACATTCAAATATTTTGATGACAAATCTTAACACATCAAGTCCTGTCAGCAATGAGAAACCGCCCAAATTATTTCATGGTATCAAATATCGCTTGGCCATCAACCAGGAAGTATTTTTTTAAGAAGGATAAGCAACATATTTAATTTCAGGAAGAAGGAATTTTACCCGTTTGGCTGCAACTTGCGGGAAAAATTGAAGCCAAATTTTTTTTTCAGGAGACTCACACAGTTATGTACACATATATTGAAACAAATTTTTCTAACTCCTTCCAAGCATCTTCGTATAAATCATAACTCCCCTCCACAAATAGGTCTCTAATACTACTCCTACCATTTCCACCTGAAAGGTTAAGTGACTTGTCCAAGGTCACACAGCTACTTCCGTGTAACACCAGACTGTGAACCCAGGTCTTCTTACTCTAAAGCTCATGCTCTTGTCTTTACATCAAGAAGCTACAAGCATTTTCCCACTTACTGTTCCCCTTTTAATCCCCCAACTACATAATGTGAGAGAGAACATTTTCGGGGCATTCTGTGGCTTGAAAAGGAAGAGATCTCCTTTGTTTCTGGCAAAGGGATCAAGGCAGCATCACTGAGCATGTTCTAATTAAACCCAACTTGCATCACCACTGAGAACCAGCAACCTGGCAACATCTTTCTCGAATTGGTCCTTAAGTCCACTAACATCAACCAAGGCCAGATCTGGTGTAAGAGCCCCACCAGTGCCAGAGTAGCTTCTCTGAAGTGCTGGGGCCACAGGGCAAGAGTACTGGGGCAAGGGCGGATGGGAGTCTCCACTGCCTGAGATCACGGAAGAACAGGCCTACGTTAGAGGTTGGCTGACAGAGGAAGTACCCTTCTCACCTTGATACTGTAGAGATCTGCTATGAGACAGACATTATTTCAAGAGACTAATTAAAACTCAAAGCCTCGGACTTCTCCCTGGTGGCGCAGTGGTGAAGAATCCACCTGCCGATGCAGGGGACACAGGTTCAAGCCCTGGTCCGGGAAGATCCCACATGCCATGGAGCAACTAAGCCCATGAGCCGCAACTACTGAGCCTGTGCTCTAGAGCCCGTGAGCCACAACTACTGAAGCCAGCGCCCCGGGAGCCCATGCTCTGCAACAAGAGAAGCCACCACAATAAGAAGCCCGTGCACCGCAACAAAGAGTAGCCCCTGCTCACAACCAGAGAAAGCCCGCGCGCAGCAACAAAGACCTAATGCAGCCAAATAAATATATATATATATATATATATATATATATCCAAAAAAAAAAAAACAAACCTCAAGGCCTCTTCCTTGCTAAATCATTGTTCTGATAATACTTCGCATTAAGTTCATTCTGGAAGGAGAAGCAGTCACGGTAATGACGGTCACACTCACTTTTGCCAAGAGACCATACTGTGGTCCACTTGTAATTACCTGTGTGCTATTTAATTTTCTCCTTAATAACTTAAAAAGACCAAAAACAAGATAAAACACAAGAAGCTAAAGATTCAAGCAAGAAATTTAATATTAAACATCAGACTTGGGCTTCCGTGGTGGCGCGGTGGTTAGGAGTCTGCCTGCCAATGCAAGGGACACAGCTTCAAGCCCTGGTCCGGGAAGTTCCCACATGCCGCAGAGCAACAAAGCCCGTGCACCACAACTACTGAAGTCCGCGTGACTAGAGTCCGTCCGTGCTCCACAACGAGAAGCCTGCGCACCGCAATGAAGTGTAGCCCCCACTCGCCGCAACTAGAGAAAGCCTGCGTGCAGCAAGGAAGACCCAACGCAACCAAAAATAAATTAATTAATTAATTTTTTAAAATCAGACTTCTATGAACTAGTTTCAAAAAAAATAATAAATTTGCCAAATATTGTACATAAATAGTAGTGTGGGGAGTTCCCTGGTGCTCCAGTGATTAGGATTCCAGGCTTTCACTGCCATGGCCTGGGTTCAATCCCTGGTCGGGGAACTGAGATTCCACAAGCTGCACAGCACAGCCAAAAAAAAATTTTTTGTTTTAATTAAAAATTTTAAAAAATAAAAAATAACCAGCAGTGTGAAAAGAGTGCTAGACTAGGCAAGTTCCTGCTTAAGTCATTTCATCATCCCAGCCTGTCTCCCCATTTGTAAAGTAGCAGTTTTTCTATGATGATTTAAGGCCTTTCTTGTGATAACTGAAGTTTCCTCTTCAGGAACACCTAAACACACACCTGACAACACCGTGAAATTAAAGCTTATAAAATATTCCAGTCCCTGAAATCAGACTGTTCCCTTGAGCAAGTTGATCCATTTCCTTGAAATGTCATGGTGCCAAAAAAGATCAAGTCTTTAAAGATTAATCGTTGTCAAATACATCATATAAAATGTGAACAGAAACAGTGGCCTTCCATCTCTAAAAAAAAAAAAAAAGCTGAGGGCATTGATGTAGCCTCTAAACACAGTTGTGCCCATCTTTTCCCATAGGCTCGGGGAGCCCTATAACCCTAAGATGGTCTAGACCAGAAGTTAAAGTTGAGGTCCAGTTTTTCTAAGGTGAAACAAGTTTTATGCATGTTTCTCCAGTTCACTTTGCATCACCTGAATCACTACATCCTTCCGTTTAGATCATAGTAAACTGACAGAAGCCACAATTTCCAACACTGACATTAGTTTTCTTCTACAGCATCCCCTCTGGAGGGAAGAGGGGTGGGGTGAGGAGTCTGCTGCAATACTCAACAGTTTATTAATAAAAGCTATTACAAACCACAAGGTCCTACTGTATAGCACAGAGAACCATATTCAGTATCCTATGATAAACCATAATGGAAAGTATATTTTAAAAAGAATATATATATGTATAACTGAATCACTTGGCTGTACAGCAAAAATTAACACGTTGTAAATCAACTATACTTCAATTTTAAAAATTCTTAATTAAAAAAAAAAAACAAACCTGGGACTTCCCTGGTGCCGCAGTGGTTAAGAATCCGCCTGCCAATGTAGGAGACACGGGTTCAAGACCTGGTCCCGGAAGATGTCACATGCCACGGAGCAACTAAGCCCGTGCGCCACAACTACTGAAGCCGGTGCGCCTAGAGCCTGTGCTCCGCAACAAGAGAAGCCACCGCAATGAGAAAATTGCACACCACAACAAAGAGTAGCCCCTGCTCGATGCAACGAGAGCCCAACACAGCCAAAGATAAATAAATAAATTTATAATAAAACAAAGCAAAGCTATTATAAGTGCTTACAATTGGCTTCTACTGTGCTACAGACTCTCTAAATATGTTAACTGGAATCCTTAACAATGCAAAGTGTTACAGATGAGAAAACTAACGCAGAGCAAGAAATCTCAACCTAAAACCACACTGCCTAAATGCTTAAGTAAAAATAAAGCTATATAGGGCTTCCCTGGTGGCGCAGTGGTTGAGAGTCCGCCTGCCGATGCAGGAGACACGGGTTCGTGCCCCGTTCCGGGAGGATCCCACATGCCGCGGAGCGGCTGGGCCCGTGAGCCATGGCCGCTGAGCCTGCGCGTCCGGAGCCTGTGCTCCGCAACAGGAGAGGCCACAACAGCGAGAGGCCCACGTACCACCAAAAAAAAAAATAAATAAATAAATAAATAAATAAATAAAGCTATATAAACAGACAGCTTTAATAAGAAATATCACAAAAACATTATCCCAACTCCTACTAAAACTTCCTTTACCATATCCACTTTTCTGCTCAACACTTACCCAGTACAAGCCTACAGATGATCCTAAGAGAAAGATCTCCCTCTGACATTGATCTCAAAGAGAGGCTGACGGCACTGAACAAAATCTGCGGATGTGGTCTATATAAACACACCATAATCAGGAGTGTTGACACAACCTATTCACAATTCTCATTTTTTAAACACCTGTGCTGAAGATGTTCTATCAGATCCATATTCAGCAGCAAAATCTCCGTGTGCAGACTTTTTAGTAGAAGAACATCTTTATAACTATCCCAATTAGCCAAAGACATTAAAGAAATCTGCAAACTCCACTGGCATTTCAACAAGGCTAGATAGAAGGAAATGGCTGCCCGAACTTTCCAGAAGCAACAATAACAACTAAGGATACAGTTGCTGACAGATGTTTGACAGAGGCTGGGCAGGGGGGTTTCCAAAGCCCACACAGGGACCCTCAAAATTCACAAGATGTGGGAGCCATGAAGGGAGCCCTCAGTTGACACAACTGACCTGACCCACTTCACTGTCTTGCGCCCACTGCTCGGTTTCATTCAAATCCCATTAATATATATATATATATATAAATCCCATTAACGATGACAGAATGTGCAATTTTGCACAAGCCTGTTGGATAAACAATCACAATCAAGAAAAGCCTGTCAGATAAATAATCACAATCAAGAATTGCACCCTTGGGACTTCCCTGGTGGCGCAGTGGTTAAGAATCTGCCTGCCAATGCAGGGACACGGGTTCAAGCCCTGGTCCGGGAAGATCCCAAATGCCACGGAGCAACTAAACCCGTGCGCCACAACTACTGAGTCTGCCGCTCTAGAGCCCGCGAGCCACAACTACTGAGGCCACATGACACAACTACTGAAGCCCACGCACCTAGAGCCCATGCTTGCAACAAGAGAAGCCACTGCAATGAGAAGCCCACGCACCGCAACAGAGTAGCCCCCGCTCACCACAACTAGAAAAAGCCCACTCGCAGCACGGAAGACCCAACGCAGCCAAAAATAAATTAATTAATTAATTTTTAAAAATTGGCCTGATGTCTTCGGATTAAACATGAATCTCTCAAAATTTCAGGTGGGTGTTAGTGGGAGATTAAACCCAGGCATTAGGGGTCTTCCCCTGTTTCATTCCACCATACCTTCAAAGCCAACTGTAAGCCAACTATCTAAAACATGAAGGAAACTGGAGATGCAATCTGAAGAGGCAAGGAATTACACTGGAATAGGGTTTAAGCCGAAGTTTCAGATTTTTCTGTTAACAAGCCAGAGTCTTGTCAATCAAAACAGTCAATCTGGTTTCAGTCAACTAGGTTTGTGGGTACAGACAAAACCTCAAAGGAAGAAGAATAATTTAGTATTGAAGAAGCAGGAGGTCACATCAACTGAAGAGGAAAGATGGCTCAAGCCTCATCCTGTAAGTCACAAAGCTTGAAAGGTCAAAGAACGAGGAACAGAGTGGGCTGCAGTGGTGGCACCTTTTGCTCCCTTCAGGCAACTGTAATTCTTTATCCGCTCTCTTCCAAAATAAGAGAGATGGCACAAACAGCCTTAGTGAGTCAAGCCTTCAACTCTTTGTCAGTGTTATGGGGAAAAGGGGGAGGAAACGCTACTTTGAAACCGCCTGCATGGTAGAATTCTTCTCAACCTTTCGCTTAAGTGTCAAGAAGAATGACATCGAAATGGTCCTTTATTAGCTAAGAATGAATACATCTGAAATAAACCTTGCCCTGTGTGAGGAGCTGGCGAGTAAGCAACCCATGTGACTTCAGTTAGCACCAAAGGAAATAAAATTTGGAGGGGATTAAATTTCAGAGCTATATAGAATTATCAAGTAAATTAAAATTCCTCATAATCAGAAAAACTTATAAAACCCTTTCTTCTGGCAAACTACCTCAACAACAAAAGCATTTTAACCATTTCACCTCCTCATTTAAGGCTTCCTCCAAAACTAACTCCCTTTCTATATATGCACAGAATTTTTTAAATGAAAACATAAAAAGCCAAACAGTTGTGTTCAAAATTTTACATGTTAGGAGAAATTAGAAAACTACACATTTTAATGTTGGTTTTAGTGACCTGAAATACGTTTTAAAATTACATACGTGTGCATTTTCTTCTTTTTTTTTAATTGGCTATGCCTCGCAGCTTGTGGGATCTTAGTTCCCCAACCAGGGATTGAACCTGGGCCCTCAACAGTGAGAGCATGGAGTCCTAACCACTGGACTGCCAGGGAATTCCCCATTCATCAAGCATTTTCTTAATTCAACAGCTTTCAATCTACAAACATCCACCTGCTGAACTAGATTCAAAGCAGGAACCTCCAATTATTTCCAAGGTATGGAAAATTTGGTTTTCTGGTGAATAGGTGAGATGTGTGTGCTATGCAGACACACATCTACCTAGTCCTACAGAACGGGTTGAAGATGGGGCACAGAAACAACTAGAATGCACATTTCTACTCACTTTTTCTCTCTTGTCCTTAAAAAAAAAAGGCTCTTGCTATAAATTTTACAATGTACAAAACACACACCTATTATTTTAAAACATACACTGAGTATGCATGCCCGAAAAAGCTTACACTCTGGGAATGCAAAATAAAATACATTGGTGCCAATACTGGTACAATCCCCATTTACAGGAACTTATTCAAAATAAGATACAAGAATTCATTCCACAACCAATTATTTTAGGCAGCAAACCGTCTTCCTCAGCCGTTTAAGGCTGATTTTTTGAGAGTGGTTTCCTGGGGAAAGATAGTCTCCCCCGCAAGCCTAGGATGGCTCAATACTTAGGGTCACACTGGATTGGAATTCTAGAACCTATATTTCCAGGGAGTGAAAATAAATTGTATCAGCACCTACACCCCATTTTCCATACAGGACACTCAGGAAAATCCACCCCCACCCCCACCTTCATAACGGGGAACAATACTGCCATCCTCGAGCTACAAAATATCCCTCGGCTCAAGATGGCAACTGGGTCACCACCGCCCCCCTCGGCCACCCCCGCCAGTTGACAGGGCCTTTCCCGGGGACCGGAACAGGCTCAGACCCCACTCGGCTTCTCGCCATTTACGAATCCTACCGCCCGACCTCTAAACACACTCACACACCCTTTCTGCTTCCAGTGTCGCCTCCAAGGCAGCCAAGGGCTCACATCCCACGTGCAATTAACACATTAAAAGGCACCTCGTGAAGGTGGGAGCAGCGCGCTCCAGTCCCACTCAACTACCTAACTCTCCCCCCCAGATGCGTGCAGACCCCGTCCCGGCCCCGCCGCCTCCCGCTCGCCGAGGCGGGCTCCGGGCCGGCCGGGCTGGGGCTGACCCACCGCCGCGGCGCCTCCGTCCGCCTCTCCCAGGCCCCGCGGGAGGCGCGCGGCCAGCGGTCAGGAGCGCGGGCCCCCAATTCCCGGCCTGGCTAACCGCCGGCCTCGGCGCCTGCAGGCCTTTCGGACTGACCACCAAAGCGAAAAACCCAAACTCTGTTTTTTAAATGGACCAAATACAGAGTGGCAGCAAACCCTCACCATTCCGTTGGAAAACCCTCCTTTTAGATTTTAAAATTAAGTTTTAAACCAGTGCTCAGAACACCACCTTGTCAGTCCTGAGGGGCCATTTCCGGGGGGGTGCGGGGAATGCTTAGGAAAGCAGTCTGGGAAGAGACCCTACCGGCTGCTTCCCGCACCCCTAGGTGGCCAACTGTCGGAGGCACCCTCCTTAAAATTAAAGGGGAAGAGCCAGGCGTCGGGGCCCTCTTCCCAAGGTCAGGTGGCATTAGTCACCATCAGGCAAGGGCTCCCTGAATTATTTAATTGAGCCTGTTGACCCGGGAGGCAACTCAGTGAAGGAGCACGTTTCAAAAACTGAAGTAGTGTACCTACTGTAAAACACATGGATTTAGGCATCCAGTCCGTCACAATCGAATAGAGGACAGGACGACAGTCCTCCACATTGCCCTCAGTCTCCTTTTCCCAATCCGAAGAATGGTTTTTTAAAGGAACAATATTACTAAACTGTGAAGGATCACTCCCTTGGAAGGAAACGAAGAATTCAGGCCGTGGGTGGGATCACGTCTGTGAACCTGGTGCTTTCCCTCCCAACACTTGACTTCTCCATTCACAGCATTGGTTTGTCCCTTTAAACTTAAATTCCCTAACATTCCAAATGCAGGAACGATTAAAGAGATCTAACAACTGTTTTCCAAGTTTTCTTCTTTTAATGAAAAACCAAGAAGGGGAAGTAGAATTTTGCTCAAAACTGAGCAAATGTCACGTTTTAAAAGGATAGTTGGTCTAACAGTGTAATATCTTAGTGCCTTTGCCAAACAACTTCAACCTAGTATTGCACACGTTAAAAAAAAATCTAAATGTTCAGGGCATCCAGGTACCTCCCAGGGTGAGGGGTGCGACACTTCACACGCTCCCATACCGTTTGAATGGTTTAATAATTTAAAAAGTGTATAAACCTTTTACAAGTGTGGCAACACTGAGCATCTACTGTTTTAACCCAAATAAAACGTACGTGGATCTTTAACTGGGAATATAAATAAAACCTGACATTTAAACTCAACTGCTGGGAGGGAGGGTTCAATCAACGCCCCTGCCAGGAGGGAAATTGTGGCGGATTCAAGCCGCCCTCTCCCTCCCCCCCTTCCCCTCCCCCTCGACGCTAATCTTCCCGGCGAATTGGCTCCCTCTTTCCATCCCCGGGATTCGGATCAGTATTTAACTCAATCCATTTTTGAAAGAACCTACTAGACACATTCAGCCATGAATGTGGGAAAACTTTAAAGATGAGTCCATTCAAAGCTTAAAAAAGGAAGAAAAAGAATAGCTGCCCCTTAGGCTTCATACCGAGAAAGAAACTTTTAAAATGAGGCGTCCACAACAAGTAGATTAGAATTTCAACCTTTTTCCAATAGGAGAAGCCGGCTTAAGGCCAGCAGGCAATAGCTCCGCCCTCCTCCCCAAATAACAGGTTAGGCGTGGAAAAGGCTGCGCTCAGCAAGCCTCAGCCGCGTTCGGAACCAGCACGCCCACTCCACCTAGCACGCAGCCACCTCGCACCAGGAGCCGTCTCCTGCCCGCGCCCAGGGCAAGGCTAGCACCAAGTCTCACAAAGGGGCTACAGGTAGATCGCATTAAGTCGCCGACCCTCTCAGCAGAGGCTGCGCCTCAAAGCTTCTGGCCCCGTCCTCCAGTGGGTTCGGGTGAGTGGAAGGTGGCACAAGATGTGAAAAATAAGCAAGAACGGTTTATTCAACAAACAGCCAAAAGAGCCAAATAAGCTCAAAGGCTGCCGTGCAGCCCGCGGACTCTGCGCACCCGGTTCGAGCCGCGTGCAGCTTGGGTCGGCTTGTTTTCCATGAAAAGTCGAGCCCCAGGTTGAACGGGGTGGGAACACCTCCCAACCAGGGAAACCGGTTCCCGCAGAGATCGAAGCCGGGGCAGGCGGGGGCGGCCCAAGGACTTCCAGCTGGGTGAGGGCAATGGGCAAGGCCCCCCGATTCCGCTGCTCCCGGTGCAGCGGTGGGCCCACGAGGCCGAAGGGCGATTCCATACAAGGGAGGTTCAGGGGCCAGAACACGCTTTTTCCACGGTGCGGGAATAGAACCGCGGAAGGCTGTTCTTACTCTATACAAGGAGGCAACAACTGCCACGGTGTCCCAACAAAAAGCACAGTCGTCCCCTCACAAGCGCGCACGTGGAAACCAGGTCTACACGCGCAAGCGCACCCCACACTCACCCACACGACCACCTCCTCCTGGCTCATGCCCTACTTAAAAGCAACAATCGACGAGTTTTACAAACAAAAATAAGGTTGGGAAAAAAAACTAAAGGAGAACCCTCAGCATGCTGGGAGGCCTCTGGTGTGCCCGCACAAGGAGACCACGTCTACACATACACACGTTTCCATCTCATGTCTTACTTAAAACAATAGCCTGCACACTTTGTCAAACAGGAATGAGGAAATCAAAGTCCCTAAAGAAGAGGGGGTGTCTCCAACCTCGGGAGCCGTCGGAGGGCAGAGGAGGGACCCTCGCACACGAAGGCCAGGTCTACACAGTCGCACACAACTACCTCTTCCCAGCTCATGCCTAACTGGAGACAGCGGCTGCCACATTTTGCCGAACAGAAAATTGGATACGGAAGCGGGGGACTCTGCGTTTTGGGACCCCTCGCAGCCCGCACAGAGGCCAGGTCTTCTCCACACACACTTTCCGGGTCAGGATCTGCTTGGGGCAGCGGCTGCCGCGTAGCCAAAAGAAAAACGAGAAATCCGGAAGGGAGAGGACCCCCTCTCCTTGCTGGGGGGCCTGCCCGGATGCCCGCACGAGCACCCACGCGGCTCCCCGGGTGCCAGACCCGCGCCCCACGCCGCCCGGCCGCAGCCCCCGCGGGAGCGGCCCCCGAACTCACCTCGTCGTCGTGGTGCTGGCAGAAGCCGAGGCGCTCGGGGAAGACCGAGAGGATGGAGAAGGGCGCGCCGGGGAAGGGCGGCCCGAGCCCGAGCTGCTGCGCCGCGGCGGCGGCGGCGGCGGCGGCGGCTGTGGGGCCAGGCGGGCCGCGTTCGATGTAGTGGTCCTTGGTAAGGCGCACGCGCTGGTGCGCGCGGACGCAGTTGTCGCACAGGTGCTCCTGGCAGTCGAGGCAGCGCGACGAAGCCGCGTTACCCTCGTCGCAGGAGCTGCAGCCGTGAGGCCGGCGCAGCAGCAGCGCCGACGGGGAAGCCGCGGGGCCGCCGGGCGCTGAGCGGGGCGGCGCGGGCGGCTGCGGCGCTGGCGGGAGTGGCGGCGGCGCCGAGGCAGAAGCGCGCGGGTGCGCGTGGTGCGCGTGGTGTCGGTGGTTGCTGTGGCCGCCCGCGCCCGCCGCGGCGCCGGCCCGCCCGTTCTTGGGCGGCGGCTCGTCAGCCGTGGCCACCACGGCGTCGAGCAAGTTACTGAGCAGGAAGGCGGACGAGGGCAGCGCGTCCATGCCCGCCGCCTCGGCCAGCACGACTTTCTGGTCGCACACAGGGCAGCGCAACTTGAGCGGCTCTCCCGGCGCGCCGCCGCCCGCCGCCGGCAGCCGGTGCGCCTCGAGGCACGGGCGGCAGAAGGCGTGCAGGCAGGGCAGGACGTGTAGGCGGCGCGCCGCAGCCCCGGGGCCCCCGCCGCCGCCCCCCGACGACGTGGACGTCTGCGAGGACGACGACGACGCCGACGAGTTGGAGGAGAGCGGCGCCGGCGAGCCGCACATCTCCTTGCACAGCAGGCAGATCTGGAAGTCGGTCTCGGAGAACGAAGCCATTTGCAACCAAGCCCGGAGGAGGGAGGAGACCAGAGAGGAAGAGGAGGAGGAGAGGAGAGCGCGGACAAGGAGGGTGGGGAAGCCGCCGACTCACTCAGAAAAAGGCATCAATTAGGCCTGCGATCCAGGAGCCGGCACCAGAGCGGCGCGGCCCGCTCGGCCTCGCCGCGTCCGGCCCGCGCGCTGCCACCCCCGACGCTGCGGGCATTAAATGCCACTCTCCGGAGGCGACACAGATTCCTCCCGGAAAAGGACGCGGGGGCCGCGTGCCTTCCCGAAGCGGGAGCGCCGGAACAAGTCCCGACACGCGAGGGGCGAGCGGGGGCAGGGAGGTCAGAGGACTCCCTGGAGCAGCTGTAGCTTAGCTTCTCGCCAGCCGAGGGGAGTCCCCCCCAAGTCGAGTCCGCTGTGCAATCCCAGTCCCGGCGGGAGAAGCTGAATTTGGTTCGACGAGTATTTGGTGCGTGGCTTTTCTTTAAACGGATTTAGTCTCTTCTTGGGACAGGAAAGCTCCCCAAACTAGTAGAGGCGGGAGCGGCGCGATGCCGAGCCCGTGTCCCCCCGCGCGACGCCGACCGCCCCGCCGCATGACGCGGCGGCCAGGGGCTCCTGGGTGGCCCGGCGTGCGGCGCTCCGGGCTTGCGCACGGCCCGGCGCGGCCTCCCTGCAGGGCGGTCGGCCCCGCCGCAGCTGCAGCTAGTGGGAGCCCGCTGCGGCCGCACGCGTGTAGTACGCACGCGCGCCCCACGCGCCTCGAGTCTCCCGCGCGCCCGCCGAGCCCGGCCGCGCTGCCGGCGCTTAACACGCACGCGCGCCCCACGCGGCCCTGGGCCCTCTTGCCCCCGCCTCGCCGGGCCTGGGCGCCTCCAGCGAGCTCCTTCTCCGGTTTAGCCGCGCCGTAACGCGGGACCACAGGTCCCCGCGGGCCGTCGTGAATTATTCATCGGCAGGAAGATATTAGATGTACCCGCTGCCCGCTCCGCGCGAGCCGTCGTGCAATGCTATCCGAGCTCCGCGCGCGCCCCGCGCCCCTCCTCCTCCTCGCGTCCGTTCTCTCTGAAACCTTGGCAGCGAAGGGGGATCACATTTCCTTTGTCATCGGGCCATTTCGCCCTCGCGTTGGTCCCCCCCCTCCGATCCCGAGCCGCGGGGACGGAGCCTCCACCGGGGCGCGCCGGAATCAGTGGAACCGGCAATGGCCCAGCGCGGTGAGCTCGGGAGCCGCGTGGTCAACGCCGCCGGCCCGCTCCCGCGTCATCTTCTTTCTGAAACGAGTCGCCGAGCAAGACTCGGGTGGCCCCGGCAGCGCTGCTGCGCCTACCGGGCTTTGCTCGCGCCTTGCGCCCTGGCCTCCTGGGGCTTTGAACAACTCCCCAATTCGGGTTGCCTGCGTGCACGCGCGCGCGTGCCCCCTCTTTCTCTGCTTTGCCGCCTCTTCCTCCTCCTCCTCTCAGTACGCTGGATATTGGGACTGATCGGAATTCGGAATCCTTTTAATCTCCAAAGGAGCAAACTCACTTCCGCCCGAGTGCTGGGAGGGGGCTGGGGGAGGGGACACAGGGGAGGGGGTTCCAGGCAAACAGGAAACATTAGCCCTCTCGGCACGGCTCGCTTTTGTGTGCTCCCTCCCTCCTCCCTCCAACCTCCTCCCTTCTCCGGGCCGCAGGGGAGATGAACGCCCCCGGGCTTCAGTGTGACGACCTTTGAAACCTTCCGAGCGAGGAGTGGAGAGCGACTCTTCCGTTTATTTAAAAAAGAAAAGATTTCATTCTGAATCCCGGTTCTGCAGAGGCTGCCCGTGAGATCTGGGGTCCCCCCACCAAGACCTTTTTTTTTTTTTTTTCCTTTTTACGTTTTCTGAAAGACTGCATATCTGTGATCAACACCAAAACATCACGCAGTTGGAATTAAACGAATCTGAATTTTGATCTGCGGAGGGGCCGGTTTCTTTTTTGAGTTTTACTGGGGGGAAGTGGGGGGCAGAGGGCAGCTGTTCTGGGGAGGTTCCCGGTGAAGGCCCCGCGGCCATCTGGGTGGTGCCCGAGGCTGCCTGGGCGGTTCTGGGAAAGGAACTCGCTGGGCCCTGGAGAGAGACTAACTTGGAGGAGTGGAGAGGGCCACATACCAGGATTTAGAGAGTATTTGGTGTGGAGGCCAGCGGGTGGAACAATTGTCCCTGTCTTAACACCATCAAGCTGTGACTGACATCTTGGGTCCCACTTCTACAAGCAACAACCTGGATGAATCTCAAAAACATCATGTTAGAAGAAAGAAGCCAAACACAAGTTCGTAGTGTGTGATTCCAGATACAGGAAATTCTAGAACAGGCAAAACTAAGCTTTGAGGATAGGAAAAGAACCCTTGTGGGTGAGGGAGTATTGACTGGGAAGGGGAATAGGAGAGAATCTTCTAGGGTCGTGAAGTAGAAATATGTGTGTACATTTGTCAAAACTTATAGATCTGCCATTTAAGATCTGTGCAAAATTTCACTATGTAAATTATACTTAAATTGAAAAAAAAATAATTTGGTGTCCAACCTAATAATCATGCCTGTATCATAAAAGTGAAAGAAAAAAGAAAAAACACTTTATACACGATTCCAGCTCCTTCTCTGAACTTGCTCACCAGAATTCAGGGAGGTTTCTGGGGGAAATATCAACCGGGAAAGAACCCTTAGATCAACCTGCTGGACAAACATGCTGAAGGCCGCAGGCTGCAGAAACACCACCCTAAAGGGAGAAAGCCATTGTGGGGCCCGGTGCTGTCCTGAGATGGGAAGAATTCTAGGACAAGCTAGCAGCCAAAGTCCTCAGCTGCTGTCAGGAGGGCTCTCCTCAGCACCTGGAGCAAATCTAAGCTCAGTGAACATTCACCGAAATGTGTGAGGAGTGCAAAAATTATTATCAAATAAACCCAGAACATGGCAATTGTATCTCAATAAAACCGGGGGGAAAAAGAACAGATTTCCTTCTTTGACCAATGAAAGAGAAGTAAACACTTTATACTTTAAATATTAGAACTAACACAACATTGTATGTCAACTGTACTCCAAAATTAAAATTTAAATAAATATTAGGAGCTTTTCACGCAACTATCTATTGCCAATATGTGTTTGTGTTTCTTCCATAGTTTGAGACCAGCGTGTAAACAGGTACATGCTCACACATGAATTTTCCTACAGAATTTTGTACCGTGCTGGCCTTGCTTCAGCAGAGGTGTTGTATGTATTCTTTGGTTTTGTTTCTTTTCCTTTCTTTGATTGTTTTTAATTTCTTTCCTTTTCTTTCTTTCTTTCTTTTTTTTTTTTTTTAAACAAAAACAAGAGGAAAACAGATGGGGGAAGAGAATTGCCAGAAGGAAGATGGCCCCAGAGGGTCAGAAAAGGGATGGGCCAGACCTGCTGTCTCCCTCATGGTTGGCCCCACCCACCAGCATCTAAAAAGGTTTAAAAAAGATGACCAGAGAGGGGGAGGGGAGAATTAGCAGTCCTCCTGGTCCTATGACTCTAAATATCTTGCAAGTGGATGGCAGAGATGGAAAGTCAGCTGAGACCTTGTGGAGGAGCAGGAAGGCTGTAACTCCAGAAAGAGGAATCAAACTCGACAGCAGTTGGTGGGTTAGTTTCCTGGGGACAATTGCTCAGAATAAGCCAAAAAGAAAAGAAAAAAAGAAAGAGGAGGAGAAAAAAAGGTCTTGATTTCTATTCATGAAGTAGCTTCCCCTTCCTTTCTTGAATTGACAGGACATTGCCAGGAAACAGGGCTGCAGTGTAAATTGTTAAATTAGCACTTTTCTAATTTCCATTAAGACTTAATTTACCATAGGTGGGAAAGAGGGAAATTTTTAAAGCAACTAATTTAATCCCAATTGTATAGAAATACAGTTATGATTTTTTAAAATATGGTATAGTGATAAAGAACAAATTAGGATGAGATTTTAATAAGACTATAGCTTATCCATGAGAGGAACAGGAGCCGTATATCCAAATGAAAGGCCAAAGACAGTCCCCTGCGGTAAACTAGTATTAAATTTTTCACTGCCATCCTAGCTAATAAACACCCATTTTTAGCAAAGGGAGGAGCAAGCAGCCGTCCAGTTTTCCCTAACATTAGAAAGAGAGTATGTGTATATCTTTCCTAATCCTGAAAATAAATCATTTGTATTTTAATCAGTAACTACTTATTAAAAGAAACCAGCCCTAAAATGATGTAGGCAGTGAATTTGCAGTCTTTCTCGAATTCATCCATAACCATATTTTGTTTTCAAAGATGACACTGGCCCCTGCTGCTCTCTCAGGCCTGGGGTTGAGTTTCCGCCACATTTCCATCGAAGTCAATCTGCATCTGCTTTTTGCATCTGATCCTTTAATTAAATATTTGATGCACCCGCTTGTTTTGATGTCAAAGTTGCACCTTTCACCACCATCCTAAGGGTGCTTTCACATAATTTTTAAATACATAAATCACCAGAGTATTCCTTTTAAACATTAAACAAACATTACACCACAATAACTCTTTTAAACCAGTGGGGGTTAGGGCCGGGGGTGGGGGGGGTACCAGCCGAATAGACTACCCGTGAATCATTGTCTGCATTCTGCCAGCTGAAGGGGAATGGCATTCGACACACCAGGCCAACTCTTAACTCTGCCCTGACTCCGGCCTTGGGGTCATTATGAGAAGTGTGTCAGCTGCTTTCAACAACCCAGAGTTCAGAATAGCAACAAGTAAGAGGATATCATATAAGCTCTAGTCACCTAGAACTTCAGAGACTATAGTAAAGAAGCTTGAATTGCACATAGGAGTGGTAAAAGTCAACATCCAGCTTGGTTAGTTAAATTAGTTCAGAGCTCAGCCAGGCTTATATCCCAGCTCAACACTCTTAACTGTGTGACCTTGGGCAAGTTACTTAACCTCTCTGTGCCTCCGATTTCTCATGCGTATAGCAGGGGACTGGTGCAAGTACCTAGCCAATCAGGGTTAAATGAGCTACTAAATGTACAGGGCTTAATATAGTACAGATCACGTGTAAGTGCTCAAGCACACAGTTAAATATTAGCTTTTTGTTTTCGTTATGGTTATTCAGCAGAGTGGTTGACTGCCTGCCTATCCCTTAAATTTGTCATTGCCTAATCACTACCCTCCCCTGGACCTCAGCATTTCAGGCAACCAATCATGTCCTCTTTCCCCTCCATAATAGAGAGTTGTGGTCTCATCTCCTGTCACTCACAGCTCAAGACCTCGTAGTGGCTGCCTGTGGCCTGCCACGTTAAAGTTAAGCTCTCAGCCTACATTTTTTTTTTTTTTTTGGCCTCACCATGTGGCATGTGGGATCTTAGTTCCCCTACCAGGGATTGAACCTGTGCTCCCTGCATTGGAAGTGCAGAGTCTTAACCTCTGGACTGCCAGGGAAGTCCCTCAGCCTACATTTTCTAAAGTGAAATGTGTATCTTTCATAATAAAGGGCAAAAAAACTATAAAAGTTGTTTTTTAAATAAATATAGCAGAAAATCAAAAGATACATAAATCGGTACATACCGTTAAGCCCGACCAGCTTCTCATTCCCTCTGGAGAGACCCCGTGGGGGGGTCCTGAGTCTATATGGAAAGGGAAAGGGGCCCATTTTAGCCCAGCCTCCCAGCCATCCCCATCAAGGTACCAGGCATGTGGGTGAAGCCACCTTGGATCCCCTAGACAATCCCAGCCTGAATATAACCCAGTTGGTTCCACAAGGCTTCACTCAACTGAGCCAGTCTAAATTCCTGACCCACAAAATTGTGAAATATAATAAAATGCTTGTTGTTATAAGCCACTAAATTTTGGGGTCATTTGTTACACAGCAGTAGATAATTGGGACACTCCACCCCCACCTGCCCCATATTTTCTGCCAGATTAACATCCCTAAATTTCTTCTCTCTCTCTCTCTCTCTCTCTCTCTCTCTCTCTGTCTCTCTCCCCTTCCTCCCTCCCTCCCTTACTTCTCTCCTTCCTTTCTTTCATAACAGCTTTAGGGAATTCCCAGGCAATACGGTGGTTAGCACTCTGCACTTACACTGCCGAGGGCCTGGCTTCGATCCCTGTCGGGGAACTAAGATCACACAAGCCCCACGGCAAAAAAATAAAAAATAAAATAAAATAAACAGCTTTGGACTTCCCTGGTGGCGCAGTGGTTAAAGTGGTTAAGAATCCACCTGCCAATGCAGGAGACACAGTTCGATCCCTGGTCTGGGAAGATCCCACATGGCATGGAGCAACTAGACCCATGCGCCACAACTACTGAGCCCATGCACCACAGCTACTGAAGCCTGCGTGCTGTAGTGCCCGCATGCCACAACTACTGAGCCCACGTGCTGCAACAACTGAAGCCCGCACACCGAGAGCCTGTGCTCCACAAGAGGAGCCACCACAATGAGAAGCCTGCGCACCGCAACAAAGAGTAGCCCCCACTCACTGCAACTAGAGAAAGCCCGTGCGCAGCAATGAAGACCCAATGCAGCCAAAATAAATAAGACAGTTTTATTGAGGTACAATTGACATACAATAAATAAGCTACACACATTTAAAGTATACAGTTTGAGGACTTCCCTGGTGGTTCAGTGGTTAAGAATCCGCCTGCCAATGCAGGGGACACGGGTTCGAGCTCTGGTCCGGGAAGATCCCACATGCCACAGAGCAACAAATCCCACGCACCACAACTACTGAGCTGTGCTCTAGAGCCCGCGAGCCGCCACTACTGAGCCCACGTGCCGCAACTACTGAAGCCCACACGCCTAGAGCCCCTGCTCTGCAACAAGAGAAGCCATCGCAACGAAAAGCCTGCGCACCACAATGAAGAGTAGCCCCCGCTCGCCACAACTAGAGAAAGCCCGCGCGCAGCAACGAAGATCCAGTGCAGCCAAAAATAAATAAATAAATAAATAAATAATAAAGTATACAGTTTGATAAGTTTGGATATATGGATATCACCACACCAAGAGAATGAATACATCTCACCCCCAAAATTTTCCTGGACCCCTTGATAAACCCTCCATGTAACCTCTCCCCAGGCAACCGCCCATTGCTTTCTGTCACTATAGATCAGTTTTCATTTTCTAGAGTTTTTCATAAATGGAACCATATAATACGTATTCTTTTGTACAATATGTACTTTTTTTCGGGTGGTGGGGCTCTGGCTTCTTTCACTCAGCATAATTACTTTGTGATTAATCCATGGTGTTGCGTAGAGCAGTAATTCCTTTCTTCATATTGCTGAGTAGTATTCCATGGTATGGATATATGCAATTTGCTGATTTACCTGTTTGAGGGATCATTTGGGTTGATGGGTCATTTGGGTTTGTTTTCAAGTTTTGGCTATTACAAATAAGGTTGCTCTGGAACTTCCCTGGCGGTCTAGTGGTTAAGACTTTGCCTTCCAATGCAGCGGGTACAGGTTTGATCCCTGGTCGGGGAGCTAAGATTCCACATGCCTTGCAGCCGAAAAACCAAAACATAAAACAGAAGCAATATTGTAACAAATCCAATAAAGATTTTAAAAAAGAAAAATAAGGTTGCTCTGACCATTCATGTACAAATCTTTCCTTGGACATGTATATCTTTTCTCTTGGAAAAATACCTATTCATGAAATGGCTGGATCACATGGCAGGTGTGGTTTTATATAGTGGTTGTACCATTTTACATTCCTACTAGCAGCGTATGAGAGTTCAGTTTTGTCTACATCCTCACCAAACTTTGTATAGACAGTTATTTTTTTAATTTAATTTTAGCCATTCTTATAGGTGCATGGTGGTATCTCATTGTGTTTTGTTTGTTTGTTTGTTTGTTTTGCAGTACGCGGGCCTCTCACTGTTGTGGCCTCTCCTGCCGCGGAGCACAGGCTCCGGACGCACAGGCTCAGCGGCCATGGCTCACGGGCCCAGCCGCTCCTCGGCATGTGGGATCTTCCCGGACCGGGGCACGAACCCGTGTCCCCTGCATCGGCAGGCGGACTCTCAACCACTGCGCCACCAGGGAAGCCCTCTCATCGTGGTTTTAATTTTCATTTCTCTGATGTCTAACCTTCTTTTCACGTGTTTATTTACAAATCATAGATCTTCTTTGATGTAGTGTCTTTTTAAAAAATATTTATTTATTTGGCTGCATCGGGTCTTAGTTGCAGCAGGCGGGGTCTTTCTTGCAGCGCACGGGCTTCTTTCTAGTTGTGACACGTGGGCTCCAGAGTGCCTGGGCTTAGTTACCCTGCGGCATGTGGGATCTTAGTTCCCTGACCAGGGATCGAACTTGTATCCCTTGCATTGGAAGGAGGATTCTTAACCACTGGACCACCAGGGAAGTCCCTGGTGCAGTGTCTGTTCATAGATTTTGCCTTTTTTAAATTGGGTTGTTTGCTGTCTTACTATTTGAGAGTTCTTTATATATTTTGGATATGAGTCCTTTTTCAGATACATGCTTTGCGAAGATTTTTCTCTCAGTCTGTAGCCTGTGTTTTCATTTCCTTTTGAATGAATTTTATATTTTGATGAAGTTCAGTTTATCAATTTATTGTTTTTTTAACAGTTTTCACAGCAAAATTTATTAAAAGAAGAGTGGTTCTGAAAAGTCTAGCATCCGGTGAGAACTACCATCCACAACATTACAGCTGGGAATTTTTCTCCAAAATGTCACGGTCAAGTAACACAATGGAACCATTAAATCTTACACATGCACCAAAGAACTAGCATGTTTGACATACAGAGCAAAAAATGGGACCTCATGGATTAAAGTTTCATGTGTTCATCACATACATTAAGACAAAGCTTATTTTATTTATTTATTTTTTTAAAAATAAATTTATTTATTTATTTATTTTTGGCTGTGTTGCGTCTTCGTTGCTGTGCACGGGCTTTCTTTTAGTTGCGGTGTGTGGGGGCTACTCTTCATTGTGGTGCGTGGGCTTCTCATTGTCATGGCTTCTCTTGTTGCAGAGCATGGGCTCTAGGTGCGCAGGCTTCAGTAGCTGTGGCTTGTGGGTTCAGTAGTTGTGGCACACGGGCTTAGTTGCTCCACAGCATGTGAGATCTTCCCGGACCAGGGCTTGAACCCATGTCCCCTGCACTGGCAGGCGGATTCTACTTTTTTTTTGCGCTATGTGGGCCTCTCACTGTTGTGGCCTCTCCTGTTGTGGAGCACAGGCTCCGGACACGCAGGACCAGCGGCCATGGCTCACGGGCCCAGCCGCTCTGTGGCATGTGGGATCTTCCCAAACCAGAGCACGAACCCGTGTCCCCTGCATCGGCAGGCGGACTCTCAACCACTGTGCCACCAGGGAAGCCTGAAAATTCCCTTTAGATGTAAGCTATCAAATATTAAAGCGGAAGAAGTATCTGTTTTGTAAACCACAGATAGTTCTGCAGAAAACAAAAGGAGTTTTAAAGAATAAAGCCCTCTAGCAGACAAGTCTTAACATTAAAGATGCAAAGGGTTAAAACACTGGAATTAGAACACATCAGAAGAAACTTGCCACTGAGGACTTCAAGGCTAAAAATATGCTGACAAAACTGTCTGCGATATGTAGACTAAGACTTTTGCTAATTTTCTGACATTTACATACTCATGTTACAGCATCAACTTTGTCAGAATCACTACTAATAAACTCAGAGCATTCCTGGCCCAATGGTTGCATCACAGTGGCCAGCGCACAGAATTCTCTAAAGACACTGTGTAAACTAGAACGTCGAGGTCAGACACCCAAGGACCAGTGCTTGAATTTAGTAGTAGAATGCTGAAGAAGCTATAGCCATGTCAGTTTATTCTTCTAGGGATTGTGCTTTTGTTATTGTATCTAAAAAGTCTTTCTCTAGGCCTTGTTTTCCTTTTCTATAAAATTGGGATAAAAATAGATGCTAGTAAATTTATATTCAATATCTTGTAATAACCTATAATGGAAATGAATCTGAAAAAGAATATATATAAAGAATATGTGTATATATATATATATATATATATATATATATATGACTGAATTACTTTGCTGTACACCTGAAACTAACACAACATTGTGACAAGACCTTGCTCAGTGGGACACTCACCCCGGAAACCCTGAGCTGCTGTAATAGAGGGGCCATGTGGAGAGGTCCTGAACATTTATAATGATGGATGGAGAGACAGATAGGTAGACAGATGGTAGATGATAGATAGATGGATGGATAGATAGACAGACAGATAGATGGTAGATGATGAATGATAGATAGCTGGATGGATGGTTAGATAGATAGAAATCCAGAGAGCTCCAACTATTCGCATCATCCCAGCCAAGGAACCAGACACGTGTGTGAAGTCATCTCTAGATGATTCTACCCTCACACCCTTAGAGTCACCCCAGCCATTCAGGTCTTCCCAGCTGAGATTTCAGACATCGTGAAGCTGACACAAACAACCTCTGCTGTACCTTGTCTGAATTCCAGACCTATGTAATCTGTGAGCATAGTAAAATGGTCGTTGTTTACACAACTACATTTTGGAATCATTTGTAAAGCAGCAGTGGATGACTGGAGCATATACCATTATTACCATATGAAAAAATGTGCCTATTCAAATTAATGAAATACACTGTATTTTGAAAGTAGAGCCAGTAAGATGTGCTGATGGCTTGGATGAGAGAATGATAAAAATCAAGAGGTGGGATTGGGGATGATTCCAAAATTTTTGGCCTGGGCAGTTGGATACATGGTGAAACCATTTCTTGAGCTACAGAATGCTGGGGGATTGAATGAGTTTAAGCTGATCATGGCACTAAAAATGTGCAACTTACGTGTAGGACAGAAAACAATTCCTGGAGAAGTCCTGACCGGGCTGCTTTGGGACCTGTGTGCCCTCAGATCTGTTCCCTGCCCTTCCCAGCTCCGTTCTGAGTCTCAGAGGGCCTGATCTTTGCAGCCCTAACTCCCCAGGTTCCTAAGTCAGCTGGCTTCTGGCTGGGTTTGGCCAATAGGAGGCTGGCAGCTGATTAGAGAACTGGAAGGAGGGAAAGGCCAGGGGTTTCTCCCCATCACGCTCTCTGCTTTGGGTGGCAACTCCAGTCTCCAGCCATGATTGCATCTCTTCCTCGCTCCATCTCCAGGCCTGCTGTGATTTCAGCTTCCAGCAGGGGACTCCTGGGTTCTGATAACTCCATCCCCTCCTTTGATCCTCCACCCAGCCGAGGTGTGGTAGCAGCTTCCTGCTCTAGCTGACCTCTGGGTTCTATCACCTGTCCAATCAAAACTCTCCATTCAATTCCCTCTGTTATAAATAGGTAAAGTCATTTCTGTTTTGCTGGGTTGCCCCTGACCGTGGCACTCTAGGCTGAGGACTCAAGTGCAAGTGTGCAGGCTCCAGTGAGCGGCAAACACCTTGCTCAGCCCCACCTGGGGCAGACTCCCAGGCTCCAAGGTGTTTACCAGACCTTCACCTTGGGATTTGCTCATTCCTGACCTCTGCACTTTTGTACCAGACATTCCCTCCATCTGTGTGCAAAATGCGGTTTCTGCATATCCGAGGCAATCCCTGCTCCAACCCCAGCTCAGAACCCGTGGCCTCCTCTAAGCCTGTCACCAATGACTCACCTGTCCAGCCTCCAGCCTGTGGCCTTGGCTCAATAAAAAATCACTTGCTGACAAATCGCTCAGTATTGCATCCTGTCTCCCACCTCTGTGCTCAGCAGAATGGCCCCTCTACCATTGCTCACAATTTCCCTTTACTGAAAAATTCTTACTCAGTCTTCAAAACCTACTTCAAGTGTCCCACCTGGGGAGTAAGTAATTTCTGGCTGGTTTCCTCCCCAGACCGAGAAGAGAAGCAAACTCCCACATTCCTGCTGCTGTCCCGGTTCCTGGCAAACCACACTGCAGTCATTTTACATGTCTGTCTCCCATATACAACTGCTAGCTCCTTGGAGGCGAGGCTAAGTCATCAGCTCTGGTCTGGGCACCGGTGGCCCTCAGGGACTCTTGGTTAAATGCTGGCTCTGGATGCATGGATGACCATGTATTTTCAGTGATTGTAGGCAAATGCCTTCAGTCTTCCCAGTCTAGTTACAAGCCTCTCTTAGGAGGTTCCTGTTTCTTGTGCAGCCTGTTGGTACCTATTTTAGGGCTTTTTTCAGGCAGGAGGAAACCAATAAATGTTGCCATCAGACATGAACATTTTGTCTATTTCCTTTAGTACCACACCTTTTCTTCTTTCCTTCCTTCTTTTCCTCTCTTCCTTCCTTTTTCCTTCCTTCCTTCCTTCCTTTCTTTCTTAGCTTTTTTTTTTTTTTTTTTTTTTTTTTACGGTACGCGGGCCTCTCACTACTGTGGCCTCTCGCGCCGCGGAGCACAGGCTCCGGACGCGCAGGCTCAGCGGCCATGGCTCACGGGCCCAGCCGCTCCGCGGCATGTGGGAATCTTCCCGGACCGGGGTATGAACCTGTGTCCCCTGCATCGGCAGGCGGACTCTCAACCACTGCGCCACCAGGGAAGCCCCAGATATCTATTAAATAAAATACATATATAGATTAAAAATTGTTTTTCTGAACCATTTGGGAGGGGGTACAATGCCCTTCTCTATTCCTAATCACTTCCTGTGCCTTTCCTAAGAATACAAACATTATCTTATGTAACCAAAGTACAGTATCTAAATCAGGAAGTTTAGCATTGCTACAAGACTACTATCTAATCCACAGACTGTATTCACATTTCACCAGTTGTCTCAATTATGTCCTTTGCAGGCACATTTGTTTTTCCCTTCCCAGGACCCAGTCTGGGATCACAGGCCGCCGTCCATGGTCCTGTCTCTCCAATCCTCTTTAATCAGGGCAGACCCCTAGCCCTCCTTTGTTTTTCGGGACCTGACTTTTTTTCTTTTTCTTTTTTTTGGCCGCGCCGTGCAGCATGGGGGATCTTAGTTCCCAGACCAGGGATCGAACCCATACCCCCTGCAATGGAAACCTGGAGTCCTAACCAATGGACTGCCAGGTATTCCTAGGACCTGACATTTTTGAGGCAGTCAGGCCAGTTGTTTGGTTTCCTCACAGGTTTCAAAATGCCCCCTAAGATTTCACCTCTCACCACATTGTTACCAAACCCTCTTCTTGTCCAGACTCAGGGGAGGACTCTTTGCAGGGCCTTGTAAAACCTTAAATAAACGACACGAACAAATTCCACTTTGACCGCTATCTTGTTAAAATTCCTCCAAAAAGTTAACTCATTGGCCCCAAAGTATCTTAACAAAAGCCAGGCTGTACTTGTATTCCCCCTTCCTCAAAGGGTTTTATGTGCTGTTTAATGATTTTTCACAAATCGTCCTTCTTGCCCTTAAAGTTGGATTAATTGAATTTTAATTCAGTAGGATCACCCTCTAAAAAGGGCGACACTGGCTCTGCAGGTCAAGTTAGGGCCGCTCGACCTAATTAAGACCTTTCTTGAGCGGAGTGGGATTCTGAAGGTTAGAAAGTCCAGCCATGCAGCACCCTAAACTCATCTCTATTTTGGATCATAATGAAGAAATCCCTTAAGAATTCCCGGGCGGTCCAGTGGTTAGGACTCTGTGCTTCCACAGCTGGGGGGGCATGGATTGGATCCCTGGTTGGGGAAACAAGATCCTGTATGCTGTGCAGTGCGGCCAAGAAAAAAAAAAAAGGAAAGACAAAGAAAATGAAATTCCCTTTTCCTTCTCAGCTAAGGAAAACCTGGATGGCCTATGAAGGGAAGCCAACAACCAGGGCTTTCTGGGCTCCATCTGGTTGCCTCTCATATTTAAGGCTCCCGCCTTCAATGGGCGGGGGGGGGGGGGGGGGGGGGCTCCTCTTTTTTTTTTTTTTTGTTGGTACGCAGGCCTCTCACTGTTGCAGCCTCTCCCATTGCGGAGCACAGGCTCTGGACGCACAGACTCAGTGGCCATGGCTCACGGGCCCAGCCGCTCCGCCGTATGTGGGATCCTCCCAGACCGGGGCACGAACCCGTGTCCCCTGAATCAGCAGGCGGACTCCCAACCACTGCGCCACCAGGGAAGCCCCGGGGCTCCTCTTATTAGTCCCCTTGTTTCCTTTAAAAATTTTTTTGAACAACTAAACATAGTTGAAATTCCCAAAATACAAAAGACCATAACAAGAAAAGTCTAGACTTTCTCTCCCGAATTCTGGCCTCAATCCCAACCGTCCATAGCTGTCTCTGGCTTAAGCCAGTTTCCAGAGGACTTGAACCCGTTTGCTGTATGAATTTTACTGCATGAATCCATGGATGAGGGACCAAAGCTTGTTATTTCCTCCCAGAAGAATCCTGCCTATTATTTTCCTCATCAGCCTGGTCTGGACTTGAGTTAAAGATAGATAGATACATAGATAGATGAATAGACAGAGAGACAGATGGGTAAGACAACCCATACTCAGAGTTCTGTAAAACATTGTGACATCAAGTGGAGAGGACAATTATCACAGAAGTACCAGGCTAGCCAACAGCCACTCTGCTTCTATGGCCTCTGAGGGGCTGACTGAGGCCAAATGAGGGGCTGCTAGTGACCTCAGATTCCTGATCCACAAAGCCACTCTATTCTTTTTGTATTTGTTTTATCTTTTTTTTTTTTTTTTTTTTTTTTTTTTGGTACGCGGGCCCCTCACTGTTGTGGTTTCTCCCATTGTGGAGCACAGGCTCCGGACACACAGGCTCAGCGGCCATGGCTCACGGGCCCAGTCGCTCTGCGGCATGTGGGATCTTCCCTCATTGGGACACGAACCTGTGTCCCCTGCATCGGCAGGCGGACTCTCAACCACTGCGCCACCAGGGAAGCCCTGTTTTTGTTTTTTGCCATGCCATGCAGCTTGTGGGATCTTAGGTCCCTGACCAGGGATCCAACCCAGGAAACAGCAGTGAAAGCACTGAGTCCTAACCACTGGACCACCAGGGAATTCCTGTTGGGTTTTTCAGGGGTTTTCACACTGTTCTTGGGAAAGCCCAGAAAGGAAGAAAACACCTATTTCCTTCTCTGAGAGAGAAGGCCTGGAAAAGTCAGAGGCTCCAAGCAAGGGGCAGCCAGGTGAGGCCCTTTCCCTGAAAGGACGGTCCTAAACCAGAGCAGGACCCTATGATCCTTGCCCCCCATGTCCTCAGGCTGCCTTTTTTTTTTTTTTGGCTGCACTGCACAGTGTGTGGGATCTTAGTTCCCCGACCAGTGACTGAAACTGCGCCCCCTGCATTGGAAGCATGGAGTCCTTACCACTGGACTGCCAGGGAATTCCCCCGCCTGCCTTTTGTCTGTGGAAAAACTTTAGCCAAAGAATAAGTTTAATCTGAGAAGTGAGAAAATGCAGAAACAAAGGAAAACAGTCCAGCAAGTCTAAATAATAAGATTAGTCATTAAGCAGAGTCAAGGACTTTTAGTTCCTTCTCAAGGAGCTATAGATAATATTCTGAGCCATATCTATAAGATACGGCTCAGAATATTATCTATAGCTGCCTTATAGATACTGAAACCCCCACCAGGTGGAAGAAGCTAACTACATGATGACCAGACTGTAGCCATGACATAAGCTGCCACAATTCCAAGAATTGGCCTCAAGGAAATGGCAACAAACAGACCCTGGAGCTGAAAATTAACTGTACTTAAAACAATCAAGATGATGGTGGTCAACGTACCTATGGTCAACTAATCTATGACAAAGGAGGCAAGGATATACAATGGAGAAAAGACAGTCTCTTTAATAAGTGGTGCTGGGAGAACTGGACAGCTACATGTAAAAGAACGAAATTAGAACACTCCCTAACACCATACACAAAAATAAACTCAAAATGGATTAACGACCTAAATATAAGACCAGATACTATAAAACTCTTAGAGGAAAACATAGTCAGAACACTCTTTGACATAAATCACAGCAAGATCTTTTTTGACCCACCTCCTAGAATAATGAAAATAAAAACAAAAAGAAACAAATGGGACCTAAGTAAACTTAAAAGCTACTGCACAGCAAAGGAAACCATAAACAAGATGAAAAGACAACCCTCAGAATGGGAGAAAATATTTGCAAACGAATCAACAGACAAAGGATTAATCTCCAAAATATGTAAACAGCTCATGCAGCTCAATATTAAAAAAACAAACAACCCAATCCAAAAATGGGCAGAAGACTTAAAGAGACATTTCTCCAAAGAAGATATATAGATGGCCAAGAAGCACATGAAAAGCTGCTCAACATCACTAATTATTAGAGAAATGCAAATCAAAACTGCCATGAGGTATCACCTCACACCCATCAGAGTGGCCATCATCAGAAAATCTACAAACAATAAATGCTGGAGAGGGTGTGGAGAAAAGGGAACCCTCTTGCACTGTTGGTGGGAATGTAAATTGATACAGCCACTATGGAGAACAGTATGGAGGTTCCTTAAAAAACTAAAAATAGAATTACCATATGACCCAGCAATCCCACTACTGGGCATATACCCTGAGAAAACCATAATTCAAAGACACATGCACCCCAATGTTCATTGCAGCACTATTTACAATAGCCAGGTCGTGGAAGCAACCTAAATGCCCATCAGCAGGTGAATGGATAAAGAAGATGTGGTACATATATACAGTGGAATATTACTCAGTCATAAAAAGGAACGAAACTGGGTCATTTGTAGAGACATGGATGGATCTAGAGACTGTCACACAGAGTGAAGTAAGTCAGAAAGAGAAAAACAAATATCGTATATTAACGCATATATGTGGAACCTAGAAAAATGGTACAGATGAACCGGTTTGCAGGGCAGAAATAGAGACACAGGTGTAGAGAACAAATGTATGGATACCAAGGGGGGAGAGTGGTGGTGGTGGGGTGGTGGTGGTTGTGGTGGGATGAATTGGGAGATGGGGATTGACATATATACACTAACATATATAAAACAGATAACTAATAAGAACCTGCTGTATTAAAAATAAATAAAATTCAAAAAAAAAAAAAGATGATGGTGTTCAGACCACCGATGACCAATTTCAAGATGATGGTCAGAGCTGACTGTGCTGTTTCTGCATGTAGCCCCCTCCCTCACTCTATAAAAGCTCTTGCCCACTGATTGTCAGTGGGGGGAGTGGCCTTTGGACAGGAGTCCGCCTATCCCCCTAGGTTTCCGGCCTCCAAAATAAAGCAAGCTTTCCTTTCCACCAGCCTTGTCTATTTGCTTTTGAGCAGCGGGCAGCTGGACCTACTTTTGCTAACAGATTTTGGTTCCCAGCGTGAGGCTGGGCTCTCGCGATATCTGGCTCCCGCGTTTTCCTGAGCAGGGCGGCCGCCATGAAGACGCGTTGGGATGGCTGAGAGGAGACTCCTGGTCGTGGCTCCCTGGCCCTGCCCTGAAAGGGGTTTGGCGGGGACATCCCTAGCGGCTGCCCAAACCATTTGTTTTGGGGCTCCTCCCTGTTTCTCCCCTGCTTGGCACTGGCTGCCAATGTACGCTTTTCCTTGGTGAAACGGAAAGATGCCTCCGAACGAGCTGACGACCTCCAAGACCAAGTAAGTCCAGTGGTGCGCACCCGGCAAACTTCTCTTTTGAGCACGAAGTGCTATTTGGGCATTTTGCCAGTTGGTTCTGATGTGTGTCTGACGTTGAGGACCGTTTGTGTTGGGAAGTACACTTAGAGAAAGCTAGTTTGATAAAATACTGTTTTCAGAATTCTGACCCTGAGAGAACAAAAATATGCCTAGGAGAAAGCTTGAAGTTAACTCTCATCATGTCCTTAAAATATTAACAAAGCCCACTTTGACTGATACTTCAGCCTTGGGTTAATTAGTAGAATTTCAAAAGATGTTTGGGTTTATTAAATATGTATCTTGTACCACATTAAAGAGAAATTATGATACGGGAAAAATGTGAGTTTTTAGAGGTTATAGAATATATTCATAAGTTTGCCAGTCAGTAAATGCTGGTGTAATACTTCAATTACTTGTTTCTTGGTTTTGTTAAGGCTTTTAAGGGTTAAAAATTGTAATATGTAATTAAAGCTACTAAAAATGATAAGGGAAGCATTTCAGTGTGTAAAGCAAGTAGGATATATGTCGTCGGCGAGGGAAGGTATAAAGAAAGGAGATATTTTTGTTGAGGAAAAATGATGATAATAATTTTGTCCTAGAGCTGTTTGTTTCTGGATGGGGGAAAAATAAGGGATAAATCATACGGACACAAAAAGTGATAAAACGTTTGTGAAAAAAGGGAACTTTGAGAAAAGAATTTTGTAAGTTGTCAGGAGCGATTAAGATTAGATTGGATTTAATTAGGTAAATAAACTTTGTTACTAATAGTAAGCTGGTACAAGACTGGAATTTGTGTTTGTTTGTTTGTTTTTTCTTGTCCACGCAGGCCTCTTGGCCCTACTACTGACTGTGGCAACGGGAGCCACGAGGTCCAAGGGCTGAAAGGAGGCTTCTTTCTTTCTGCCCCTCCCACCCATGCCAGTTCTAAAAGCCGTATGTGAGTGGAGGTCCCCAAAGACCTGTTCCCACCTGCAGATGGATTAACCCCCAACTCAGGACTGCTGTCCACCCTGTGTTTCACCATATGCGCGTCAGGCATGAATAGCCATGGCCAACCCCTTCTTTTTTTTTCTCTTTTCAACTTATTTATTTGTTTATTTATTATTTTTGGCTGCGTTGGGTCTTTGTTGCTGCCTGCGGGCTTTCTCTAGTTGTGGCGAGCAGGGGCTACCCTTCGTCGTGGTGTGCGGGCTTCTCATTGCAGTGACTTCTTGTTGCAGAGCACGGGCTCTAGAGCACAGGCTCAGTAGTTGTGGCTCACGGGCTTAGTTGCTCTGTGGCATGTGGGATCTTCCCGGACCAGGGCTCGAACCTGTGTCCCCTGCACTGGCAGGCGGATTCTTAACCATTGTGGGAAGCCGGGCCAACCCCTTCTTACCACCGTGGTACTTCTTCTGATTCCAGTAGGTTTCCTCCAACCAGCGTCTTGGCCACGGCTCTGGGTCTGCAACCACTTCCCATACCTCCCAGATCCTTCCCTTTCCAGTGCTCAGTGCTAATGAAAGCCACAATCATTAAACAGCAATACAAAGTTGAGTTTCTCAATCCAGGAAGAGTGCCATTTTTAGAAAGGGAAACTTGGATGTCTTGGTGCTTTCCTTTTTGGGTTGTTTTGGGCGTGGTGTAAGAATAGGGGTATTGGAATCTCAACAGACAGGGTAGCAAGAGCAGAACATTAAGAAACCAGGGTCTAGGCTTCTGAGGAGACGTCCTTCAGCTGGGGGGAGGAGGTGTCAGGAACGGAAGCAATGGGCCCCCTCCTCATAAAGATGCATGTAGTCATCAACAAATAATCAGATAAATCCAGATGGAGGAATCTTCTCCAAGACCGTGCATGGCCTGGAACCCTCAAAGCCTTCAATGTCATGAGTGACCATAAAGGTTGGGGGAATGTTCTGAATTAAAGAGGACTTAGGACAACCAAATGAAATGCAGGATCCTGACGTGGAAAAACAGCAACAAAGGGCATTTTGAGGACAACTGAGAAAATTGAAATATGTACTGTGTCTTATTAAAGACAATTATTATAATAAAATTATTATGGTTTTGCAGAGAATGGCCCTCTTCTTAGAGATACAGGCTTAAGTATTCAGTAGTGAAGTATCATCATGTCTGCAGTTTACTCTCAAAAGTTCATTTGAAAAATAGAGAGAGAGGGAGACAGAGAGAGAGAGAGAGGGGAGAGGTGTATGTGTGTGTAGTGTGTGTAGGGGAGAGAGAGTAAGAGAGGAAGAAAGGTAAAGCAAATGTTAGCAAAGTGCTAACTGGTGGATCTAGGGTATAAAGGTGTTCACAGAACCACTTTTTCATCTTTTCCATAAATTTAATCTTTTTCAGAATAAAAGGTTGAGGGATGATAAGGTGAAAATTCAGAAATGCAATTCGTAGTGCTTTCCAGACAATTAATAGCAAATAAATAGTGACTCATTCTCCCCTTCTCTGAAATTACATACACCATATGCACAGGGTCTTTGGGGGTGGGTGGGTCACAAGCGCTATGGCCTCCATGGAACCCAAAGAACCATAGCGTCTGAGAGCTGAGACTTCCCTGACAAATGACCCCTTGCCTACCTCAAATTACAGACCACTCTCCCTCTAGCAGCTGAGACCCACCGCAGTGTGACAGGAAAAACAAAAAAAAAAAACACCACAGGAACTTCTTTCCTAGTTTTATCTGTAACATGCCCCCTATGGTCCAGTCACCTGTAGTTGTCTCCTGCCCCCTCTACCTGCCCACCTGAAGTGACACTTCCTCCATGAAGTTTGTTCGAATTCTTGGGTCCTTGTCTCCCATCCTCATGTTGGCTTGGAGCTCTAGAGGCAGCTATCCAGAGAAGGTACCTTGATGCAGTTTAAATATCTGATTGACTGGACATGCAACGAGCGTTTCACATTGTGTCAACTGGAGAAATATTTATTAATGGCTTTTGGTGAACACATTTCCCTGGTCCAATTATGATATCAAACCTTGCCCCTGACTTTCAGGTGCTTCCAATTTAGTTGTGGAGATTAGGCAAACACCCTGAATAATTAGCTGAGATTGTATTCATTTTCACTATTTCTCAAAACTCAGAGGCAGGAAAATACATAAACCTTAGAATAGGATGAAAAAGGTATCCATCTTTCCCTTCAACCACAAATAAGTAAAATAAGAGAAAATAAAAACAAATGAAATGAATCAATGAGATAAAATGAATAAAATAATACAGAATATAAAAACAAAGCAAAATAAACGAAATTAAGTAATGAAATAAAAGTAGTAAAACAAAATGAATATGAAATGAAATAATCAAGTAAAATAACGAAGTGGAATAAGCGAAATAAGAACGAAATAAAAGGAAATAACTAAAATAAAAATAAATAAAGCTAATACAATAAATATAAGAAAATTAGTAAAATGAAAAGGAATGTAATTAAAGAAACACCGTAGGATCGGAGGAAACAGTATGTTGAGCCAGATCTCGTTTTTCTGCCTGCATCTCTGGGGCCCTGGGTGTCAGCCAGAGCTAACGCGCGGCGCCCTCGGGTGGGGTGGCTTTACGAGGTGGTAAACGTGGAGTCTCGCCGGGGACGAGGGGTCCCCCGGGTTGGCACTGTCTCAGCTCCTCGGGGGCTGGTTCACTGCGCCGACACTGCTACCGGCAGGTGGCGCTCCGGGCCCCGAGGCCCATCCGCGGGACCACCGGCCCTGCTTAACCCTTTGGACTCTTCCCTCCCCCAGCCACCTGAGGGCTCTCGGCTGCTCCCTCGGAGGATGAGCCGCACAGTGGTTACTTTGGAGCCCATGCAGTGTCACATCAAACGCAGGGTTCTTGCCACAAGAACATTAGTGTGAAACGGGACTGCAGGATGGTTCATGCAACCCCTTGATCTTCCTCGATGGAATAAATTGTGTCATATAACTTAAAATGTAAAATAACATCTTGAAATTGGAGTCAAAAAATTCACCTGCCTGGTGCCTCAGGGGAAAGGATATTCATTCAGAGAATTCCAGAATAGCTACCTGTGGCTTTAGCGGGGACTCAGTGATGGCAGAGGACATTTGCAGGCGGCCTTCCCTCACCCTCAGTCTCAGAAGCCCCCAGGAAAGCCGTGCTGGGGGGAGGGGAGGGGAGCGTTGGGGGTGGGGACTGGACCGGGGCGCCCACATGCAAATGCAGCAGTGACAATCCGGTCGGGCGCCTCGGTACCTCCGGGAGGCCGAGGCTGGAACAAAGCGTTAGCATTTTCTACATGTGAAAAGCCCGCATTCCTGGGCGGGGAGGCCGCGAGGGCGCCGCCCCCCTCTCCCCATTCACCCTCCGGACCACACAGAGCGGCTCTCGCGCCAATTGCTCGAAGGTTCGCTCCAGCTTTTCTTTTGACTAGGGCGATGCATACGAAATGTAGATATTTCCCTAAACGCTGGCTTTGACATTTAATGCGATCCTAAGTAGCCAGAAATGTGGACGGGATTAGGATGAGGCTTGGGGCCCACAGGGACACTTGGCCAAATCCGCCTAAATCCTCCAGGACGATTGTTTGTCACCACACGGATCCCCTTTGCCCCAAATGAGGGGACTAATGAACTTCGCTGCCTCCCCCCCCCCGGGGCACTCCCACTCCCACCCCAGGGCCTGCATTTCGGCCCGGTTCTTCCCAGGGAGGAAGGGAAGCCGAGTGTGTAAACTGCTTGTTGTGTGTAGGTATAGGTTTGGTTACTTTAGGCTGGGTCAGCTGAGTTTCACCAGTAACCCACCCATCCTGGGTCAGTATTTAACTCACTTGATGAGGCTCAGAGGGTCAAGGATGCTGAGGCCCCGTGAACCCTGGGATTATGTTAATAAGCCATCCCACCTTGAAAGAAGTAGTTCCTGTGACACTGCCAGACCTAGAAAGCAAGCACCCAAAGTTCTGTTCTGCAGACTTTATTGTTTATCTAGAACAATCCACACACTGTATAATGCACAGCCCTGTCTTCAAAGTACTCACAGTCCAGGAAGGGGAAGGAAACAGATGACAAAGAACAGAACATAGACTGAGCCTGAAGACCACAGGGCTCTGTGAAAAGCTCACCAACCCGGAACACGCCTCCAGTAAGCACATGTGGAATGAATGAAGACTTGGTTTGTAACAGGTATCTCCTTGGGAGTTAGTGTGAGACAGCCAGGATGTGTACACACTGAAACTGGAACGAAGTTCTAGGGAGTGGAGGAGACTGAAGCAAAGTCCTAGGGATGGGAAATGGTGACCACTTTTGGGAGACAGCAGATTCCAGTTTGGATAACACATGGAGTGTAAGGGAGGGATCAACGGAAGCTCAGTAGGAAAAGGGGAGCAGTTACCATGAAGAGGCCCCCAGCGGGAGTCAGGGCTGTGCTGCAGGCAGTCACAGGCCACAGGCCGAGGTGAGGAGGAAAGGGTGGGGAAGAGACCTCTTGTCATCCAAGGATGAGGGCCTGGGTGAGGCAGGTAAGAATGGGATGAGAACACAGGATGCCAGTATCTACTGAACAACAACTACAGCCTAGACACTGGATGTATCCAGAGTGAAGGAGACAGCCATTTACCTGGAGGAGTCCCCCTGCTCTCTACCACCCAACTCCACAGTGTCAGTGGCTCAGAAAACAGTTTCTGCTTTCGTTATCCCTTATATTATACAGTAAAAAATTATAGAGTTCCCCTTTGTACATTTGGAGTTCATATCCAGCAACAATGTCCAGGACCTTAAATCTCACTCCAAGCCTGTGAGGTAGGTACTGTCAGTGTCCTCCTTTTACAGATGAAGAAACTGAGGCACAAAGAAGCAAAATAACTTGTTCCAGATCAAGCTTGTCCCAGTGAGAGAGCTGAGATTTGAAGCCAGTCCAAGAACCTGGCTCCAGGGTCCACAATGTCGTCGGTCACCTTTCTCCAGGTGGCTTCCAAGTAGGGGGCTGGATGGGAGCCTGAGAGAGGCAAGGCTGAAAGGAAGGCAGTGTCGAGGGTGACTGGGCTGAGCAGATCCTCTGGGCAACAGGAGGGTAAGTGAACTCACCTGTAGTGAATGCCCACCCAGTGCCCTTTGCATTCATCATCTCATCTTAATCTTCACACGAGGCCCTGAGGAAAGTTAGCCTCGTTGTGCAAACCCATCAAAAGCCTCGAGAGTAATCAAGTCATTTGGGTTGGGTGAGGGGCAGAGCTCCCAGCTTTAGTCGATAAGGGGTTCTGCGTGGTGAGAACAGCAGTTGTGTTGTTCTGAGAGTGGGGTTGGGGTGCAGGCGGGGCAGGAGAGGCCCCTGAAGGCGCTGGCTCCGCAGGGGTGTTGTCTTGTGGAGTAAGGGCCTGGGCAAAATGAAAGACTACTCCAGCTCTTCTGAGAGTTCATGGCTTGCAGTTCTGGGGACACTCACAATCACGTTCTCTCTGGGTCTGTGAAGGGACCCATGCAGTGAATTTTGCCCCATTTTGCTGGTGATCGAGCCTGAACAGAAGCTAACGAGGCTCGTCTCAGAATTCACAACCCCATCAGATATGACACCACCGTTTGAGCACCTGCACCTGTTAAACTACAGAATACCCTCTACCATAGAAGAAAAGGTATGATCAAGGGACACAAAGGCGGGGGAGAAACTGGGACAGCTAGGAAAAACTTCAGGGACGTGGAACCTAAACCTTCTCAGCACAGTTAGGATTATCTCTGTTAGCAGACGTGGTGCTAAAGGATTGGGGCAGGAAAAACAGGTGGGAGAAGCCAGCTGGCTGATGGACTCCATATGACAAGTCACAGAGGTGAAAAGCTTACATGTACTGTGTTCAGATCTGCCAAGGGCCACAGTGGAAGGCAAAGCTGGGCTGCTGGGATCATAATTTGACAACACATCATATATAGAGTTCTCCAGTTGGGAAAACACTTCACTGGCTTCCCCATAGGATGTGCAGGGCTGTCCCAGCAGCGGCAGCTAAGGATAGCTACATGACTTGCCCTACAAAGGAGAGGGAAGCCGAGGTCTGCTGGGGGTTTCTGGGAAAACTTTGTTCCTGATGGTCTCCTGTCACGATAGGCTGCCTTTGCCCTCTTCTTCTTGCCCTCAGTGCAGATGTAATGCTGGAACATCCTGTGACCACGGGGACAAAAGCCCAAATGCTAAAGACAGTGGTGTGAGAAAAACAGGGCTGAGTCCCTGATGGCATCACTGAGCACTAGAGCAAAGGCCACCAGCTGCCTACGTACCACCTTCTCAACTGAGAGAAAAACTACCTTTGTTTAAATCATGGATCCATTTTGTGCTACTTGCAGCCAAGAGTATTATTTAACACAGCAACGTGGGGCCTAATCTGCCTCATAGCTATTACTGCTTTCCCCCCAAAACCAACCTGCAAGCAGGGAAAGTTCTAATTTTTTTGAGATTTCTCCAAAGATGTACTGCCCTCGAGTACAATTACAGGCCTTCTACCACCATACACTACCCAAGACCCTGTGGGTTCCCAGCAGTTTATGAAGCATGTGGACTCTGTCCAGGAAATGCCCTGGCTAAGCAACCCTACCACCCTGCAGCACACAAGGGGGTCCCACGGTGCTGCTGCTTGTCTGGGGCTTGGGAAAGCAGCACCTGCAGACTTGGACCAGCACCAGTGCAGCTTACGGGTCCTACTCCCATCCCATTTGGAAAAGCCTTCGAGAGGCCCAAGGGAGCTAGGCCACCTCTGTTTCCTGCATCCTCCTGGAAAGAATCTGCTCTGTATATAAACAACTGCAACGTGGCAAAAGAGCAGTCGAGCCCTTGTGCACATCCATCCCGTGTTCAAGTGAAAGAAGAATTGCTCCCTTTCTCTGAGTCATCTGTGGGCAATGTCTAGTCACATCACAAATACTCAGTTCTTGTGTAGATCCCTAACTAAACTGATATCAGCAACAGAATAATTCAGATAAAGTTTCAGATAAATTCATGTGCTTATCCAAACACTCCCCTCTCCAGTTGTGAAACCGAGTAACCATGTAGATTCAGCTAGTATGTTTCCCTATCTGAACTTGTTCTCCAAAGTTGGGAACTGAAGAGATGTTGACAGCAAGGGATGATCCTAAACGGCAAGCTCTGATGAATCTACCAAATGTGCTCTTGACTAGGGGTCACCCAGTTTTTCTAAAGCAAGCCTGTATGTAGTGTGTTTTGTTTTTCCTACTTACAGTTAGTGTATCGACCCTATGGACAAATTTTGGCCATGTCAATCCTGCAACACATACCTGTCTTGGAAAGAAGCTTTTAAGTTCCTGTTTGCATTTCCAAAGGGGTTAGCAATGAACCTTGAACTCCCTGCTAACAGGGTCCAGAACCGGTGCTTCTGCCTATGGGTACAGGAGGGTGAACGAGACCAGTGCCCTCAACTCTGTTTGTCTTCATCTGTAGTTTTTAAGCAAATGATTGATTCCTATCAGATCAGTCATCTCTTCTTAACCCAATTTGACTAGCCCATGAGTTTTATTATGCATTTTCTGGCCCTTTTAGTCCTAACTAGGTGTACAACACACCAACCTCCCCTCCCCTCCCCTCTGATCGGCTTCTGGACTGGCTACTCATCTGCTCATACCGTTCTCTCCATTTTTAAAACTTTAACACTAAATCTCAGATGCCAAAATACTCTAACCGTTGCAAGAAAGACAAAATGTATTATACGAGACCGTTCTGGTAAGACTGTGTTTTAATTGCCTATGACACATATATATCACATAATGGCTCAAAAATAGTAGTCTAGCAAAGATTAAAGGAAAACCGATGAAAATGAGCTGTGAATCCTTAATTTGATGTAAGCTTCCGGCAAAAAAATTCAGGGATTAGAATCATTTCAAAATTGTGTCTTCAAAACTAGTATCCTTTACCATCTGTCTTTTATTCATTTTGCTGTGATACAACTAAAAAGGCCTGCAAATACTCCCCTGGGTCTCAGGTAACAGTTTTCCAAGCGCAAAATATCACTTTCTCTGTACAGTGAACGCCGGCATTTGGATGGGCTGGATCGGGTGGACAGGCTGGAACACTGGCTTCTTTCTCATTTCAGAGAGTGTTTTCACTGCAGGGAGCAGCTGATTCCTTTTGATGATCTGTAAGGCCAGCTGGGTATTACCTATAAAAACACTTCCCATCACAAAAAAAGCATATAACAATACCACCACATACAAAGCAAGCCGTCAGAATCCCGCAAGGGGGTAAAAGGTGATGGAGAACAGCAGTGGTCTGCAACCTTTGCTGTACACTGGAATCATGTAATGGCCGCTGCACCATTCCCAGAAATTCTGATTTAAGAAATTTCGTGTGTGACCTGGGTGATGGGATTTTTAAAAGCTTTGCACTGATTCTAAGGTGGAGCCCAGTTTGATAACTTGTCTACAGGTGGACTGCGCAAAAGAAGGGCTCTAAGACCATGCACTAACCCTACTACAGCTTTTAGGAGGACAAGGCCTGCTGGGTGCCAGGCACTTAATGCTCCTTCTTTAGCTATAAAAAGAGGGGAGCCTTGGAAGGATTTCAGCAAGGGGATATGACTAAGAACTCTTAAAACTGTGGTCCCCTCTCATTTCCCCCATTCAGCTCTTCTTTTCTACTTCACGCCTTCTCTTATGTAGGGCCCACAGCCTTTCTTCCAGTAAGCTACATCCTGGAGGTTGTATATGCCCCAAAGGCATGACCTGGATTTAGGTCTGAATAAAAAATTCTCAGCAGGAACTGGCTTACTGTAAAACTCATTAACAACACCTATGTTTAAAACACCAAGGTATACAACTCAAACCCACTGCATTCTGACTCAGGTTCTCAATTAGAGTCATTTGGATGCCTAAGAGAAAGGTTAATTAGTAGAGATGAATTATAATTGTCAGAAGTTATGCTATTCTCCATTTTCACAGATAAAAGGAAATATGCTTAACCTGCAAGAAGTAGGAATTTGCAAGATACCAAAAACTCCCTCGCTATATTTTTGTCTAGAAGAACTTGATGGGTAATACCCCTTAAATTTCAAAGAGAAAAAGCAGACACCAAAAATCTCGGGCTCTTTGCAGGGCTCCAGTCCTAACTCAAGAGAAGAATCACTCACCATTCTGCAGCTCAAGGTAGACAGCCAGCAGGATGGCTTCAGGGGGCACCTCTTTAGGATGGATCATTGAGGCCGCCTTTGCTCAAAACAAAAAAGAGACCCATGAGAAACTGACAGCGTAAGATAACTCCAAGTAGTGTCAAAAAAAAAAAAAAGGAATGTCAACCTACCAATGACAAATTAGCAAACTTACTCAACCTCACTGGGACACTACAGTTCTGCTTGGATTGTCCTCAGCTGTCTTTGTCTTTTTTTTTTTAAAGCTACTTCATTATAACTCTTATTTTTTATGTAATCTAATTTAAATATTTATGTTTTCGGCTGCGCTGGGTCTTCATTGCTGCAAGCGGTCTTTCTCTGGTTGTGGCGAGTGGGGGCTACTCTTCGTTGCAGTGCATGGGCTTCTTATTGCAGTGGCTTCTCTTGTGGCAGAGCATGGGCTGTAGGCGCACAGGCTTCAGTAGTTGCGGAACGCGGGCCTTAGAGCACAGGCTCAGTAGTTGTGGCGCAGGCTCAGTAGTTGCCCTGCGGCATGTGGGATCTTCCCAGACCAGGGATCGAACCCGTATCCCCTGCACTGGCAGGTGGATTCTTAACCACTAGACCACCAGGGAAGTCCAGCTGTCTTTGTCTTGATCCCTCCCCATTAAACTAGACATGTTATTTTTAGTTAAATATTTATCTTCCCTTGCCTAATCCATAATGAGTTCTTAATAGGAGAAAGCTTTCCTTCCCTCTTGGTTTTCTTCTATCTCTTGGCTGTATTTGGTTTTGAGATGGGTGATCAGACACTCCTGACTCTACACTCCAGTCACCCATCCAGGTCTGCTGGTAGTTCTTCACCAGACACACACAGTTGCACCTCTATCCAAATCTGCATGTCTATTTTTTTCCCCTAAGTAACAGCTTAGTATTGTAAGCTGCAAACTCCCAATGTCAGGAATAAGAATTCAAACTTAAAAGGCTGGAAATATAAAAAAAATATACCACTAAGCATGTTCAGGACATCCCTGGTGGCGCAGTGGTTAAGAATCCGCCTGCCAATGCAGGGAATGCGGGTTCGATCCCTGGTCCGGAAAGATCCCACATGCCGCAGAGCAGCCCGCGCACCACAACAAAGAACAGCCCCCGCTCTCCACAACTAGAGAAAGCCCGCGTGCAGCAACGAAGACCCATCGCAGCCAAAAAAAAGCATGTTCAATGTCTCCATTCTTAAGGACTGAAATAGTACAATTTAGTCAAATAAAATTATTTGTTTAGGCAACATGCTGTCCTTTCCTGGATCTGAGAGCCATAACACCAGCCTGCAGTTTTCTGATTTAGTCCTGTTCTGGTTGAAGGTGCTGAGATTGTAGGTTTATTCCCTCATTCTGGGCCCCTCTGGGCCGCAGCCTCTTCCTCGTCTTACCATCAACTGGTATTCCCTCATCCAGGTTCAGGTGCTCATGCTTCCAGACCGCTTTGCGTCTTCCCTTAATCTAATCAGAAAGTGTCCTTTACAAATATTTATTGACCAGAGGTGGGTGTAAGACAGGGATTTACCCTGATAATAAACAGCATGCAAATAACTAACAGTAATCCAAACAAATTTACTGTTAGGGAGAGGAAAGTGAACGTAGTATGAATACGAAGAGAGAAGAGTTTCTTCGAGTGCAGAGCTTTTGGGCAAGGGAAGCCTATCTCTGTCCTCCAAGGGTGGATACCTGAGAGGCAGAAAGCGGGGAGGCACGGCAGTGCAGGCCACGGGGTGAGTGTGGGAGACATCTGGGGGACCAGAAACGGGCACAAGGTCAGGTTCGGGCAGCATTAGAAGAAATCTCAGACTAGTGGGGGTTCTCATCCAGAGCACATGCTCCCAGGTTCCTCGTGAATGAAGCAAGGAGGCTTTTCATTCCTCCTACCACATCACTGATGTACCACAGCTCAGTTCAGAAAATGAGATTTTATACCTTTGGCCTAGCTTTAAATAGGCAAGACCACCTTTACATCATTTTGTGGATATTAAAATCTCCATTTTCCTTCCAACTGGCTAGTTAACACAGGTCATCTATTGTCCTTTGCACTGACTGCAGCCTTTTCTAAAATACAAGAACTCATGGCAACAACTTTATGAGAATGGTATTTTGCTTACTGGCTGTTCATAATAGTTAGTGGTGGGCAGGCAACCTCGGAAACCTCTACTTGAGCCCTATCCAACTCTTCACACATCATTGTTCTCCCTCCCAGGCACGGTGGGCCTCCCCATTAACAAGGTCCAGCCACTGGATTAACCTAAAAACCAAGGGACCAAAACAAAACCCCCTTCAGACCCCAAACCAGGCCTGACACCATCTGTCTCTCCCAGCGTGGCTGCCGCCATGGCCACCTGCTGCACAAGAACCTGAGCTAGAGTGTACACACTGCAACTTCACATCCAAAGCCTGTGTGCTGCAGGCCTTGAGGTCCACGGGCACTTTCCAAAGGGCTGTTCAATAGCCCAGCCTTGCCACGGAGAACAGCACAACGTTTTAACTCTTCCCGTTTAACTCCTGCACTCAACTCCTAGGTAAGATCAAACGTGTTCCCTGGACAGTCCATCACTTCACTTTACTGATTTTGGATCAGAAATGCTGACCAGATGCCACTAAGTCGACTAAATATCACTCATGGTTATTTTCCACATGGTAAATCTTCACTTCTAGACACAAGGTCACCTTCATAGGAAGCTGCCTTACCTTCTGAGAATAGGTTTAATTTCAGTTTCAGTTACTCTGGCAAACATATGGGGATGTGGGTTCTCTTATGTGCTGCTGGTGAATACACCATCTGGCACAAACTTTCTTTTTTTTCCCTTCATTTTTAATAAATTTATTTGTTTATTTATTTATGGCTGCGTTGGGTCTTCATTGCTGCATGCAGGCTTTCTCTAGTTATGGCGAGTGGGGGCTACTCTTCGTTGCGGTGTGCAGGCTTCTCACTGCCGTGGCTTCTCTTGTGGCGGAGCACAGGCTCTAGGCACACGGGCTTCAGTAGTTGTGGCTCATGGGCTCTAGAGTGCAGGCTCAGCAGTTGTGGCACATGAACTTAGTTGCTCCGCGGCATGTGGGATCTTCCCAGACCAGGGCTCGAACCTGTGTCCCCTGCATTGGCAGGTGGATTCTTAACCACTGTGCCACCAGGGGAGTCCCTGGCACAAACTTTCTATATTAGAAGTCTGAAAATTCTGCATAACCCCTGATCTTGTAATTCCCTTTTTAGGAAGACATCTCCTAACTGTAAGGTCCATGGGGGCAAGGTTGTATCATGTCCACTTATTTACTATTGTCTTATTCCCTTGGCTTAGCCCAGAAGCACATGTGCTGAATTAATACCCTTTTCTTCCCCCTAATTTTTTTTTTTTTTTTAACTCTTTTGGCTGTGCTGCACAGCATGTGGGATCTTAGTTCCCCTACCAGGGATCGAGCCCACGCCCCTTGCATTGGAAGCATGGAGTCTTAACCACTGGACTGCCAGGGAGGTCCTGAATTAATATTCTTCTGAGGAATTATCCCTTTCCAATTCTGGGAAACTCCTCTGGGGCTGCCAATGGCAGTACCTGTTCTCCTACTACAGGTATGGGTCCCTGCCCATGATCAGTCCAGGGATGGGCAGGTGACCTAAAGAGACCCAATCAGAACCTTCCTTGAGACCTGCTGATGAGGCCCCTCTCAGTGGTAGAAGTCAGGGGTCTGTTTTAGTTACACATTGTCAGGAGCTTTCTTTATTGTATATAGAGTTTCTTTGGTACTGACTTTGTGAACCCTTCTTCTTAAAAGACGTATTTGTAATTTAACTTTTTGAGTGGACAGAGATTTATACAATTCAAAGCTAAAAAGCCTATGACTATCCAGTGAAAAGTCTCCCAGTTCAGTGCTCCATCTACACAGTACTTATCTTGCCAGCCCTGCAGCCAGTGTTAACAGTTTGTGGCGTGTTCATTTGGAGATCTTTTCTGCATATACAGGATTATATAAAAACTGTTTTGCATCTTGTTCTTTTCACTTAATATGTCTTGGATATGTTACCATTTTAGTATATAGGGTTTACAGCTGCATTGTGTTCAACTATATGGACACACCATTATTGATTTTTGTGAGCCCTTATTTAGATGGTTTCCAATCTTTTGAAATTTCAATGATTAAAATCTTCAGGAAAACTCTCCATTAGGTGCCTAGGTTCATTTGCAACAACAATCAGTTGTGTACCTTCCAAGAATATGTCTGGAGGAGTAATATTCCAATGTTTTAACAAACTGATCAGAAGCCTCAAACAAAATAACAGAGCCTAGAAACTCCAAACCCTCTGCTGGTTGCCTCACAAGATGGTCTGGCACTGGCCCAGCCTCACCTGGTGGAGACACTTCCGTGCTTTGTCATACTCGCTCCTCAGGCAGTAGGCGCTGCCCAGGTTGAACAGCATCACGGTCCGGGCTGAGTTGACGGAACTGGGGTAGCATTGAGGTGCCCGCTTCCCAGCTGGGGAGAAGACCAGACACATGTGAAGAGGCCAGGCCAAGGGCCAGGGAGCAACCCCCTCTACTGCCTGAAGAGCTGCTCAGAATAAAGCCTAGCTCTACTCCTCAGGCGGACAAAGGAAGGACACAGAGGCTCGAGGGTGAGTCTTTGGGAAGCAGGCCAGGCTACTTAAGTCTTTACAAAACGTCTTACTTACAGGATTCCATTGCTTCATTTTCACCTTTGTCTGATCCTACAAAGACATGAAAGTAAATCTGAGGGGGTCGGACAACAGAGTATATTTTCTAAAAACCTAATTTTCTTTATGAAATGGAAATCTAATATTAAAGCAATCTACCACAGTATTTCCTTTTCATGTAGTAGAGGTTCTAATAAAAGATATGAGAATGCTACCTACCACCACCACCACCATGGCCTGAGAAATAACCCTGAATAAAGTGAAAACTAGTCTCACTCCCTCAAAAACTTAGCCATGATTTAAAACTGACTTTTGAATGCGATACTTTTACTCTCCCCTGGATTGTGGAATCCCTCTGAAGAGAAAAATATAAGAATCAAAACAAACTGTTCTAACACTATCAGCCTTTCAAAAGTTAGAATTTAGACCATGTGATAATCAACTCCTAGGTCTCCTCAGCAAACAATTAGCATAAAGTAAGTACAGCCAAAACCGTACAGTGCCGACCTAAAACTCCCTTCCCTTTACAACCGTGCCGTTAAATTTCCACACATCCTGAGTTACAACGGAAAGGCAGTGGAAATGGTGAAGAGTTCTGATCAAATGTGTCCTCATTAACCTTGGTCCTGCTCATTTGAAGAGATCCCTAAGGAGACATCAGTGACATTCTCCGGGTTCAAATGAGTAATAGCATCAGAGATTCTGTCCAGAGAGATGAGGGCTTCTGCAGCATATAAATGGCCCAGAAACCTAAAATGAAAAAAAAAAAACCAACCAGATTCCAAACTGAAAAGTAGGTCATCACAAAAATACTCAAGTATAATAGAATTTGGTGTATGTGTGTTTCACATATTTCAAGTCTTTGAATTGAAATCTAAGTTTATAAATGGGTTGATTGAGTCATTTAAATTTTATCTCTTTAAAAATATCTTAAATATACAATAATTTTTATGTTCGCTAAGTAGGAACAAATGACATATCAATTAAGAGAGCAGTTTAGGGGCTTCCCTAGTGGCACAGCAGTTAAGAATCTGCCTGCCAATGCAAGGGACACAGGTTTGAGCCCTGGCCTGGGAAGATCCCACATGCTGTGGAGCAACTAAGCCTGTGTGCCACAACTACTGAGCCTGAGCTCTAGAGCCCACAAGCCACAACTACTGAGCCCACGTGCCACAACTACTGAAGCCTGTGTGCCTAGAGCCTGTGCTCCGCAACAAGAGAAGCCACGACAATAAGAAGCCCGCGCACCAGAACGAAGAGTAGCCCCCGCTCACTGCAACTAGAGAAAGCCCGCACACAGCAACAAAGACCGAACACAGCCAAAATAAATTAATTAAAAAAAAAAAAGAGAGCAGTTTAAAGTTGGCAGTAAATCAACTATATTTCAATAAAAATTTAAAATAAAATAAAGTTGGCAAATTTACGCTGTTCTGTTTATACAGAAAATAACATAAGAAGGTAATGAAGTTCTAAAATAAGAGGCAGATCTGAGGATGGATTCCCCGGGAGCGGAGGATCAGAATTAGGGTCCTCCAGGGAGTTCCCTGGTGGCCTAGTGGTTAGGATTCTGGGCTTTCACTGCTATACCAGGGTTCAATCCCTGGTCGGTGAACTGAGATCCCGAAAGCTGTGCAGCACAGCAAAAGAAAAGAAAGAGGGAAAGAAAAAAAAAAGAATTAGGGTCCTCCAGCCTCTGCTGCTGGAACAGTCAAAAGGCACCAGGACGCCAGACCAGATCTGGGTTGGATCACCTTTACTTCTATTCCAAAGGTGTCCTCCTTTTCACATCATCTATTTTTTGTCCACTGATGTTGGGCAGATGTGCTTTCCCCAGGTTTACAACAGCCTGCTTCTTCCAGTCTTACTTTGAGCCATTTTCCCCATGATCATCTGATTGATTTTTCAAAATTAAAACAGCCTCAGCCATATTACACCTTGCTCAAAATCTTAATGACTTTTTCTACTTGAGAACAAAATAAGACAAACAAAGCTAAACTTATAGATTTAAAGCTCTCCACAATTTGGTCCCAGTTTCCTGTATTCAGTCAACATTCTCACTCCCCCAAAGATTCTTCTGTTCCCACCAGACACAGCGTCCTGGGCGGGACACCCCACTGTGCTCCCTGTGGCCTTGCCTCCTGGGGTGCAAAGCCAGGCCAAAATCCAACTCCTTTTAAAGGCCAGCTCAGTTCTCACCTCCTTTAGTTGGCCTGTCCCAACTGAATCTGTCCACATGGATCTAGGGTCCTCAAATCTTAGGCTCTTTTCAGTTTGACCATTTTCTGGGATTTATGCACATTAATCACTCAAGAGCTGTTTCTTTATTAAGCAATTTCTTTCTTCTAACTAGCAGGAGCTGTAATGCCCTTCTATTTTGCTTCCCCACCAAATACCCTAAAAGAAATGACAGCTTTTAAAAAAATCAGTAACCTCAAATGTATTTTGAAATAAGATATTTTAAAAAACGTGATTAAAGCAGTATCTATAAGCCAATAATCATTATAAAACACAAACACACAAATTCAAAGAACGACTTCAAATTGTTTTCTGTGAATTTACTTAAAATTTTTTTTAAATCAAATTAAATGCCTTCATGACACTCAGAGCCCAGAACTCCAGATGAGGTGTACGGAAGGCAACAAGCAGCTGGGTAAAGCTGCTGTGGTATCTGGGCTGCCACGGGCAGAAAATGCTCATCCTCACTGGAAAGATAGTGGTCTGGCCAGTAATTAGAAACCAATGCTTAGGATAGAATAGTTAAGAGAATTAAAGATGAAGTTATCAGACATGGCTTGGCCAACCCCTCAGGGTTGGCTAAGAAATCATAAAATCTAAGAATTTTATTGTTTTGACGTTCAGAGGGAAGAAGTTGATAAATGAGGTTAAAAACCTTCCAGTAAATGCCAAGTAAAGAATCTAATTGGGATTGTTTTAGAATAGTGATCACAATGTCAGCCAGAGAATTAAAAAAAGCAGACAGGATTCGTGTTTCATTTTTGTTAAAAAGAAAAAAAACACACACAACTCTGCTCTACTGACGACCACACACACCACATCTGAGCAGCACATGTCCAGTGGGGCGGTGCAGGCCGACGTTCCTGATTGGTATTTCATGGGGCTGGGCCACGGGAAGGAGGGAAGGCGCCTTAGAGGTAACGCGACCGACCGCCCTGACCTCGAGCTCAGGACCCTCCAGGCCTGGATATTAGATAAGGTTTTCTCACAGGCAAGCAGGAACGCTCACACTTGAATTGTGACAAATTCTCCTATGTTCCTGGATGCTCTTTTAATTTTGTTGTTTTTTTTTTTAACACAAAGCATGAAAAACAACAAAAAATAATAAAACACAAGGCATGGTTGGGGAACACTGACCTGAAACAACCTTAATCAATGTAAATTTTAGATGATTATATAAAGTAATACTTTTTTAAAAGACAAAAATAATTAAACATTTATAGAATTGTTCCTCAGAGTACGATCTCACAGTTCTAAATGTTGCATGTTACACACAAAGGGCGCTGAAAGGCAAAAGAACATATTTTGGAAATTATAACTATATACCCACAGGATGAATGAAAAAACAACTGTCCTAATGCTATGCAGAGTACTTGTGGTCTTGGGTAAAATTTCTAGCATCAGCATCATACAAAGATTCAAAGAATGCTGCATCTTCCTCAATTTCCATAAAAGAAAAGATGATGTGCTTTAGAAAAATTTTAGCATGACAATGACACTAATATTGAAGAGGCATCTGAAGAGTTTAAATAAAACTCATGTACTCAGGAAATGGTACAGTAGTCTGGAAAAATATTTTAAAATTCTTATTTGTCTACTTTAATTTAATTCTTCAAAGCAGATTTATCCTGTTGACCAAACTCCTTTTTGTGTGGGTCTTCTGCTTGAGGACTAAGCTTGTTTGGGAGCTAATATATGATAACATGCTCCAGTCAGACCCAGCAGTGGAAACTACAGAGCCCAAAGATTCTGCTTCCTAATGCTCAGAACGGCAAATGCCATTTCCAATAACCCTTGAGGTGCAGCAAGTGAAAAAAATTTCACTACCAAACACACAATTACCAAATTAAGAAAGAAACTTTTTGCTTTCCCTAAGATAATTTTCCACTGGGGGAGTAAAAGAAGCAATATGCACCACAAACTAACTGAAACCCTCCAAAGAAAACAAACCAGGGACACACAGGGCAAGTCACACTTACTTCAGGGATCCTGACAGCTTGGGCTGCTGAAGAAGTTTATCTGCATGATTCAAAGCCATAAGGTTATCACCCAAAGCCAGAGCCACGTAAGCACTACAGGCGAGTATGGAGCACCTGGAACACAAAAGGCAAGGGCTGAAGACCTGAGTTACAAAGTGACAATGATGATATTTGTTAAACAGGAAAGAGCTCCCTAATTATAGCTGTGGCAATCTGGACACCAGGAAAGGAGAGAGGAAGCCACGGTACTAATGGTAAGAATTAGAATGATGTGTAAACTACCGTCTGAGGTTCAGTTTAGCTATTTACCTAGATCATCTTTAGCTTCCATCCCATCTCCAACAAAATAACCAAATGGAGTTACAATATATATTTAGCCTGTAAAAAAATAATATAGTTAATGGCCTAGTGAGAACTTACTTCCATAGAACATTTCTTTTAATATCCTAGAAACGCTATGGAAGCACATTTGCGACTCTGCTAAGAAACACAATTAACTTACTAAAAAATCCATTTAGCTCAGCTTACTGTAAAGTGTTCTCTGAAACTATTAAGAAGTCTATAGGTCTTGCTAAGCAACAGTATCAAGAGTAACTAAAAGAATTTCATTCACATAGGTACTATTATCCTAAATGAATATTCAAGAAAAAAACAGGCTGAATAAATACATGTGAAGGTAAAAATTTAAGTTACACCGATTTTGCTAGGTTGGGTTGGAAACCTAAATTTCTGTTTTGTTTTCTACTTAAGGGGCAGCTCATTTAAAACAAGTCTAGCCAAAGACTTGACACTAATAGATCATTTGAATGTTAAACAACCGCTCCACAAAGCAATCTTAAAATAAACCCTTGTCAAATAGAAATGAGGTCTGAATGGCCGACCACAAATGACCTGACTTAGATACAGGGTTTTGAATTATGTTTACAAATTACAATACATATGTATATCATGAAGTGGACTTGGGTTGTAATTTTAGTCTGAGGAAGAATGTAACCATCCTGGCAACACAGAGTTTTCTAACACTCTGAAATCCTCTGACCAGAAATGCCCCTCTGGTAAAAGCACAGCCAGGCAAATTCAGAAGCAGCCTGCCGTTTCCTCCTTACTGGCTCACTCCTGGTTGCTGGAACCTTATAAAATTATCTACTAAACGAAAAGCAGCCCCTCAACTCCTAACAACACAGAAAAGTAGACTGGCACGAGGAAATTGGTATTTATGGCCTTAGGTTATGATGATAAGGGCTAGAAGACTGCCCACTGTGGGTCCTTGTTTTATATCAGTGTAGAAACTGAGATCCAAAGTGATTAAATATATTCACTAGCTTAGAGTATGTGATTAAAGTCTGGACTAACTAACGGGCAACACTGTGGACTCTCAATTCACAGTTCTTCCCATCCTATCACACTGCTTCTCTGTCAATTCATAAGATTGCCCTAAAAATAAAGCAGAAAGAAAAGATTACATTATGATTTTCCTAATGCATATATAACTATGCACGCATATGTAATGTCTTTTTAAAAAGGAAGAAAACAGAATTTAATTGAAACATTACAAGTTTAAATTTTGTTACTGAGCACCTAATGTAAAATCTGAACCCTGTTCATAGAAGAGAGTAATTTAAGAGCAGGCAAGTAGTGTTATTTCCAAAGGGATTTTCCTAACAAGCCGACTGTCATCCTTGTGTCTCCAAGAGCTGTCTTCACTTAGCAAGGCTACCCTGTAGCCACGGCCCCTGGGGGAAGTCCTCTCCCTGATGGAAGACTCCAGGGCCCACAGGACGGAGGCACTGGCTAATTATCTCCCATTTTCAGGAGCACTTCAGTGGTTAAGCTCTGTGTGGTAAGATTAGGTGACTTAATTTCCTCTTTTGGTTTATTTGTAGTTTTATTTTTAAATGGCAATAAACATTCATTCATCAGCCAGATATGCATTATGAAGACAAAGAATGACGTTTAAAGGCCTAAGTCTCCAGAGGCCCAAGACCACCATCAGCTCATGGCAGTCATACAATTTAATATCCGTTTTCATCTGTGACTTTGCCAAAGGCCAGGGTAAAACACAGCTCCTTAAAAGCAGAAGCCTGCATCTTTTGTTTCCTACACAAAGACGAGAGCAATTTCTCACCATCTGCAGTAGGTGTTTAATAGGTAATCACTGAAGACCACAGCTTTCAACATTTTAGATTTACTTCTCCAGGCACCCAGACCCCCACCTGTCCTGCTGGCAGGCCACCTTGCTGACCAGGCCAGCTCCTTCCCAGCTCCCAAACACAGGGGAGTCACCCTGCACGCTCTAGGTCCTAGAGTCTAGGACAGGCCTCACCTCAGGCAGGCTTGCTGGGAAAAGCCTGCCCTGGCCTCTCCTGACAGTAGGGGGGCTATTACTGCTCCAGCCCACTGTCAAGCCCACTTTGGGTCCAGAAATCAGTCATGTAAGATTTGCAGCAGGATTCTGTTTCCCAAACTATAATTATGTATAAGGTAAAAATCTTGTTTTCCTTAGCTTTTACCTCTTTCCCCATAAGATACCATATCAAATTAGAACAGGGTGAAAGATTTATACTAATAATACAAGCCTCCTATTAAAAAATACTTGAATATGTGAATGCAAAACTTTGGGGCATTTATGCTCCTCTTGTCAGAGTGCCTTCCAACCCACCCTAACTCATCTCTCACCACCCTCTCACTCATCTTCCTTTTCCTCTTAGAAAACAACACTCAACTCTACATAATTCCTGCAGACCAGTCACACTAGAAACACGCACAGCTCTCTCTACTGAGCCTCTGGAGAAATCACTTTACTTCTGATAGCTGCTACTTAAAATATTGACCCCCCACCCACCAGCCTGCCCCACTACTTTCTTACTTCCTTGAGTCACTGTCCAATCTGCTTTACCAGCCACTCAGTGGATCTGACAGTTCATTAGACTGGAAGAACTATACCTCAAGGGAAAGGACACGCTAGCCTCTCCCCCCCACTGTGGTGGATCTGACACAGCCCCACCCTCTCCTCCACATGCTGGAGGAGCTGGCTTTAGGTCTACAGAATGCCAACCCTTGGAAAAGAAAGGAACAAAAGGATGAAGAAGAAGAAAGAGAAATGGGGAAATAATTTTCCTTAAAGGACCAAACTACAGCAACAAGCTATGTTAAGACTGGGCATTAAAATTTGTCAAGCCATATATTCTGTGAGTAAAATGAACCAGGTGTCTGAAATAGCTCAACCCATATCAAAAGAGGCTAAAATGGGGGTAAATCCAGTCAGTCACCATCGGTCAAAGGAAAATAAATTCACAAAGTAACTTCATGGCAAATGTTATTTGAAAAACTGGCTTAAAAAATCCTATAAAGAATTTCTTCCAATAAACTGAACATGGTACTGGATTTTAAAATTTAAAAAAATATACAAGCTGTTCCCATTTAGCTACAAAAATCTAGAAAATGTTAAACCTGTCAACTTCCCATTCAAGAAAATTAAAAAGTTAAATTAGATAAGTTTTTCACTTCATGTCTTCTGTAAACACTTTGCTTTCTTTTTTTTTTTAACATTTTGCTTTCTAATAACAGTTCTGTGCAAAAAGAATCTTACTGACAAACACACTCCAAATCCAACACTAATATAAGCCCAGCTCAAAGAAGCTGAAGAAGTTTTCCTCCTCAACCAAATCTAGCATCTCAAGGAACCCAGTCTTACCCCTGGTGGCAAATAAAATGCAACAGTCACAGACATTGCATTTTATACATGGACAGGACCTTAAGACAATGCAATCCAATTTGACAGAAGAGGAATGAAAGGCCCAAAGGGGTTAAATGATTTGTTCAATGTCAGCAGGAGCCCTGTGGGGTTTCTCCAGAGTGGGAGACCACTGAAGAATTATTCTAACCCCCGCTTGTGATCAATGTGATCATCAGTTCAGCTGAATGGGGTCCTGGGACTCAGGTGTGAATCATGCTGATGTGAACACAAACTGCTGATAAGGTGAAGGATATGTCACACAGGCAGGTTCCCGCTTTGGCAGAGTTTATTAGATAAAAAAGTTTCAGTAGGACCAGACCCAGCTGTAAGACTGAAATGGGGTCAAGTCTCTAGCAAGAGCAATATGAGATTCAAAAGATTATTAGCTATAAACCTGTTTTAGGAATGTCTCATGAGCTATAACAGAACCACTTGTGTAAGACCAAAAGAAATATGATTCCTTAAGTACACTAAAACTGCCTGTAATATTAATGTTATCAACCACTTGTTTGACTCATCTTCTTTTATAAACACTGGCCCAAGGGAGGTCCCTTTTAACTGAATGGGAAATAATTCACTGAGTGTCACATCAGAGTCTAAAAGAACTAATTAAGGTTCCATAATTTATACCTGTGGAATAACTGGGCCTAATTAAATTTGGTCTGAACATTTCCTTTTATCCATTTTGAGCCTCTTATTAAAAAAAAAGACAAATTGAAATTTCATTTTTATCTTGTATGCTTTAAGTCTGGCCTCAGTGTTATTTGCTACCCTTTTCTAGTTGTTATACTCTTTTCCAGGTTCTAGAGAAGCCTCCGATTTAGTTTTAGAAACTAAAAGTTCGCTAATATCACAATCTCAGAATGAATAACAAAGATGTCCTATTATTATGCAACATATAAGACTTCGTACATATCCATGACAGTTATTAAAACACTATGCGACAATGAAATTTTTTTTTTTTGGTTGCGCCACTTGGCTTGCAGGGTCATAGTTCCCCAACTGGGGATTGAACCCGGGCCACGCAGTGAAAGCACCGAGTCCTAAGCACTGGACCACCAGGGAATTCCCTAAAATGTTAATATGTGACTAATCCTATGAACTTTTTTCTTTATCATAAGATACCACTAGTATGCAAAAGAATTAATAAGTTGAACTCTTACCTCATACTGTATACAAAAATTAACTCAAAATGAATCAAAGACCTCAACTTAAGTGCTAAAATTATAAAACTCTTAGATGAAAATATAGGGGTAAACCTCATGACCTTGAATTTGGCAGAGGATTCTCAGATATGACACAAAAAGCACGACCAATAAAAGAATAAAACATAAATTGAACTTCATCAAAATGAAAAATATTTGCGATTCAAGGACACCTCCAAAAAAGTGAAAAGACAACCGACAGAATGGGAGAAAATATTTGCAAGTCATATATCTGATAAGGGTCTTGGATCTCAATACACATTTCTCTAAAGGAAGAGATACAAATGTCCAATAAGCACAGGAAAAGATGCTTGACATCATTAGTCTTCAGGGAAATGCAAATCAAAGCCACAGTGAGATACCACTTCATATCCACTACAATGTATATTCAAAAAGATGAATAACAAGTGTTGGTGAGGATGTGAAGAAACTGCAACCCTCCTACACTGCTGGTGGGACTGTAAAATGGTGCAGCCACTTTACAAAACAGCCTGGTAATTCCTCAAATGATTAAACAGTTACCATAGGACCCAGCAATTCTACTTCTAGGTATACACCCAAGAAAAAGAAAAACATATGTCTACACAAAAACTTGTACATGAATGTTTATAGCAGCATTATTCTTAATAGCCTAAGGATGGAAACAATCCAGATGTCTATCAATGAATGGATAGACAAAATGTAGTATATACATACAATGGAATATTATTCAGCAATAAAAAGGAACGAAGTACTGATACAGACTACAACTTGGGTAAATCTTGAAAACACTATCCTAAGTGGAAGAGGTCAGTCATAAAAGCCCATGTATTGTATGATCCCATTCATAGGAAAGTCCCAAACAGTGAAATCTATAGAGAAAGAAAGTAGATTAAGGCTGGCGAGTAGATTGGGGATAAAGGGGTCACAGCTAAAGGGTGCAGGGTTTCATTTTGAGGTGATGAAAATGTTCTAAAATTGACTGTGCTGATGACTGCACAATGCTGTGAATATACTAAAAAACACTGGATGGTACACTTTAAATGGGTGAATTGTATGGTATGTGTGAATTATATCTCAATAAAGCTGTTTTAAAAATATAAGATATGAGTGATACAGTCAATAAATGTTTGACTTAAAAAAAAATTAAAAGTACATCCTTGGGACTTCCCTGGTGGCACAGTGGTTAAGAATCCACCTGCTAATGCAGGAGACATGGGTTTGATCCCTGGTCCGGGAAGATCCCACATGCCGTGGAGCAACTAAAGCCCGTGCGCTATAACTACTGAGCCTGCGCTCTAGAGCCCATGAGCCACAACTACTGAGCCTGCGTGCCACAACTACTGAAGCTCACGTGCCTAGAGCCCATGCTCCACAACAAGAGAAGCCACTGCAATGAGAAGCCTGCACACTGCAAGGAAGAGTAGCCCCCGCTCGCCGCAACTAGAGAAAGCCCGGGTGCAGCAACGAAGACCCAATGCAGCCAAAAAATAAATAAATTTATTTTAAAAAGTACATCCTTATAACCAATCACTATATGACAATCATTATCTCCCAAATGCACGTGGCAACATTAATATTTAAATCAAAGCAAATGGCCAACATATCAATCCCACACATGCTTCTACATTCTAAGATTTATTTGGACCTTAGGCCTTTTAAAGACAAATTTTTCAGAAGAGATATTCAGCTAAATTTTGTGGCATGTGAGAAAACTGGCATAGGAACAATATTATACATTTGTAGAAACCATGTATCAACAAATATAAACACTTCAAACAGTTCTAAAACCTTAGAGGCAGCATTGTCCAACAGAAATATAATTGGGGCCATGAGTGTAATTTTATATTTTCTAGTAGACACATTAAAAAAAGCAGAAACAGGTGAAATTAATTTTAATAGATTTAAATTAATCCAATATATCATTTCAACATACAGTCAATATAAAAAATTACTGACATATATTACATTTTTTAAAGTTTTGAAATCCAGTGTGTGTCCTACATCTGACCTTTCACCAGCCACATCTCATGTGCTCAGGGGCCACATGTGATGAGTGGTTCTGGTACCGGACACTGCAGTCTTAGGGTCTAAGGAATACACGTAAAATACAAAGAAAGGGTTTTTTTGCTGTTGTCAAGAAACTAAGTTTTCCATGTCATATCACCCCATAAGTGATATATATGTAAGAGAAACTGACCATTTATCAATCATTAGTGGTTAAATTATATTTCCCCAAATAATATATTTAAAATTATATTAATTTTGAAAAATTTCAAAATACCTTAAAAATTTTAAGTTAGGTATAATTTTTATACCTTAAAATACATCATTTTAACTGCACAGTTTGATAAGTTTGAATATACACAAGTAGCCACCAGCCCAATTAAGATACAGAATATTTCTTTCACCGGAGAAAGATTCCTTCCAGTCAGTTCCCTAACCACTGTTCTGATTTCTATGAACATAAGTTAGTTTTGTATAGTTTTGCCTGTCGTATAAATAGTATAAATAAAATCATACAGCATGTGCCTTATATTGAGTAAAAGAAGAAACACGAAATGTTTTGAGTTTCATATGTTGACTTGTGCATCAGCAGCTTGTTCCTATTTACAGCTGAGTAGCACTCCAATACACAGAGTTGCCTGCAATATATTTTTTATTTTTTTAAACTCTTTTTAAAAAAATTTTGGTTGCACTGCGGGGCATGTGGGATTTAGTTCCCTGACCAGGGATTGAACCTGTGCCTCCTGCAGTGGAAGCGTGAAGTCCTGACCACTGGACTGCCAGGGAATTCCTGGCCTGTAATTTAGTTATCCATTCTCCCACTGATGCATGACTGGGCTATTTCTACTTTTTGTCTATCACAAGTAAAGCTGCTATGGAATTTTTGCATGGACAAGTTCTCATTTCTCTCAGAACCTAGAATCTTCTATTTTAAAAATTTAAAGTCATCGCATTTATTTAACTCAAGGCTACAGAGTGTATGTGTGTTTTCTTTTCTTTTTTTTAAAAAATAAATTAATTTATTTAATGTTTGGCTGTGTTGGGTCTTCGTTGCTGTGCACAGCCTTTAGTTATGGTGCGCGGGGGCTACTCTTTGTTGTAGTGCGTGGGCTTCTCATTGCAGTGGCTTCTCTTGTTGCAGAGCACAGGCTCTAGGCACGTGGGCTCCCGTAGTTGTGGCACACAAGCTCAGTAGTTGTGGCACACAGGCTTAGTTGCTCCGCGGCATGTGGGATCTTCCTGGACCAGGGCTCAAACCCGTGTCCCCTGCATCGGCAGGCGGATTCTTAACCACTGCGCCACCAGGCAAGTCCCTGTGTGTGTTTTCTTAATTGAATGAAACCAATGGCTTTGCAGAGCTTTAGGTGGTTAAGGAACTGAAGCAATATTCTCACAGTGTCATTATATATATGCTTTTCTTCATCCATTATATTGGTATCTCTAAGTTCATCTGAGCCTCACAATTAAACTATTTAGTTGATTTCTGAGACATTTTCCTGTTTGGAGGACAAATTTCTGTTTTAATTGTGAGAATATTTTTCTGAAAGCTACCTTGATTTTATTTTACTTTTTATTTTTAATTTTTTTGCGGTACACGGGCCTCTCACCACCACGGCCTCTCCCCTTGCGGAGCACAGGCTCCGGACACGCAGGCCCAGCGGCCATGGCTCACGGGCCCAGCCACTCTGCGGCACGCGGGATCCTCCCGGACCGGGGCACGAACCTGCACCCTCTGCATCGGCAGGCGGACTCCCAACCACTGCGCCACCAGGGAAGCCCTGAAAGCTACCTTGATTTTAATATGGAATCTCACAATTGCTTCAGGTGTCCTATGCCTTCTGAAAACATACTTGTAACTCGGTTAGAATGAATTTTTTTGGCCCCATCTTCTTTTACATACAAATGAAAAAAAAAAGAAAATAGTCAAGAAGCTCTGAACCATATGCTAAGAAGTGGCCATTAGAACAGTCATGATAATTTACAGCATATTAGTTATGCTGGAAATAGGAAATGAGGTTTTGCACTGGTGTCTTGGGTATTATAGAACAGAGGGGTCAAATATAATAGTCCATAAAAACTAAACTATACACTAGTCACACACATTTCCAATCACATAAAAGAATTCAGGTCAGAAATGGATGAAATCTCTAAGAATTCCAGGATCTCAACGGAGAACCACTGTGCTCAGACCCCTTTCTGTAGAAGACAGCTGGCTCCTGCCACGGAACTGCCCTTTAACACACCCAACTGCGCTGGGAGCTTTTATAGCTTTGAAAATTACCACACAAATCTTTTACGACTCCTTCCCCCACACCATTTGTCTCCACATTACCGTTACTACTGTCCTGTGGAGCGGTTCTTTTTATAAATCTACCCTAAGGCTCCTTCTGTCTTGTTCCATTTCCCTTCTCCCATCTGCTCCATAAGAAAAAAAGGTTAATATATATCAGCAAACCCATCTTTACCTCACTTTATGATGACGGAATTCCCTATGGAGACCCTTTGCCCCTTTCCACAAAAATAGGGAAGTAGTTTTCTCTGAAAACCACCAATCCTCCTACTAGGGTGTGTGGAAAGAAAACAGTTGTGAAAGGCACAAAACTCTTTGAGAGGAGGTATGCCACCCTGCACATACCCTTCTCTTTAATGCCACTTACAGAAGGTAAAGTTAAATTACACAACTCTGCAGCTGTTCAACCAGTGTGGAATCATAAACTTCTTAAATTGCATATGCATACATAAAGCAACCCTAAGATTAGTATTCATTCAAATATATTTGTAAAAATTAAGTTAAACTTAAACATCGTTTCAAATACCTTCATCATTAAGGATTCCCCTTAAAAAAACTGTGCACAATGGTATTCACTGCAGCATTATTTGTAATAGCAGAGACTGAAAACATTATAAATAGCTAAATATAAATCAGTGTTAAATAAACTGTCATATCCATATAATGCAATTCTATGCACCCATTAGAAAGAATGAAACAGAGCTCTGTACTGATATAGAACAATCTCTAAAGACATATTGTCAAATGCAAAAAGTAAGGTATAGAGCAGTGTGGAACTCTGCAGCTGTAGTGTAAAATTCCCATATATACATATACTGGGATGATAATGAGAAATCTCACTGGAAGGATACATAGGAAACTGGTCAGCAGTTGCCCCTCAAGGGAGAGGAAGCAGAGGACTGGGATTGGCCAATATTCACTTTACACTGCAGAACCTTTTGTCTTACTTGTATTTTTACCATATAAAATAACCTATTAAAGATAGATGAACCTTGAGATAGCTATAAAATGCAGGTGGCTCCATAAACAGAGAAATGTATAGAAAATATTAGGCATATTGGGGAAGAAATGGTACATTTTTTGGGCAAATTAAAGCATTTTCCCAAATATGGTCCTGGCTGAAATTTACAATCCACCCCTTCTCATCAGCTCACTATACCAAACCCAGTTTAGCTTTACTTAACTTGCTCTGTTTTTACACATTTCCACTCAGATGAAAATCTAGCATAGTGAGTTTATTTTAGTTATACGGTTGGAATTTGATTTTTTTTTTTTTTTTTGGCCGCGCCATGTGGGATGTTAGTCCCATGACCAGGGATCGAACCTGTGCCCCCTGCAGTGGAAGGGCAGATACCTAATCACTGGACAGCCAGGGAATCCCCAAATTTGACTGTTTTTTTTCTTTTTTAAAATTCCATTTTAGGGACTTCCCCTGTGGTGCAGTGGTTTAGAATCCTCCTGCCAATGCAGGGGACACGGGTTCAAGCTATGGTCCGGGAAGATCCCACATGCCGCAGAGCAACTAAGCTCGTGCGCCACAACTACTGAGCTTATGCTATAGAGCCCACGAGCCACAGCTACTGAGCCCACGTGCCACAACTACTGAAGCCCGCGCACCCTAGAGCCCTCATGCCGCAACTACTGAAGCCTGCACGCCTAAAGCCCGTGCTCCGCAACAAGAGAAGCTACCACGAGAAGCCTGTGCACCGCAACAAAGAGTAGCCCCCACTCGCCACAACTAGAGAAAGCCTGTGGGCAGCAATGAGGACCCAATGCAACCAAAAAAAAAAAAAAGAAAAAAAATATTGCTGTGGAGTGAAATAAAATGGAATTAAAAAAATTTTTTTTAATTTATTTTTGGCTGCATTGGGTCTTCGTTGCTGTATGCAGGCTTTCTCTAGTTGTGGCGAGTGGGGGCTACTCTTTGTTGCCGTGCGCAAGCTTCTCATTGTGGTGGCTTCTCTTGTTGCAGAGCACCAGCTCTAGGCACCCAGGCTTCAGTAGTTGCAGCATGTGGGCTCAGAAGTTGCGGTGCGCAGGCTCTAGGGCGTGTGGGCTTCAGTAGTTGTGGCTCGCGGGCTCTAGAACACAGACTCAGTAGTTGTGGTGCATGGGTTTAGTTGCTCTGTGGCATGTGGGATCTTTCTGGACCAGGGATTGAACCTGCGTCCCCTGCATTGGCAGGCGGATTCATAACCACTGTGTCACCAGGGAAGTCCCACAATATTCTTTTGTATGTTTTGTTTTTGCCATTGTTTCACCAGTAATTTGTCATAGTATTTTTTTATTTTCCTGCTATCTTATGACTCATACAAGAAATAAGAATTCAAGAAATTTTAATGTAACTGAAGATTACTGAAAAAAACAATTACCGTTGTCAAGTTTTAAAAAATCAAAACACTGCTTTCAAAACCTTATATTACCAACTCCTCATTTCTAACTAAATTTGAGATTTTAGATTTCCCTCTATATAATCAGAAGATTAATGCTTTCCTCCTGACAATAGGATACAGGGGGAATATACACATACATAAAACCCAGGAAAGAAAGGTTATTACTGCAAAGTAGGAATCTGACAGAATAAAATAAAGAGATTAAAAAGCTGCTGTTTTGTTGAACAGGGTGCGTGGAGCCCTGAGCTCGTTGACAGTAATGCAGTGCCATGAACACACTGACCTGACAATACATGACCAGAAAAGGGCACATCTGCTGGCCAGTCTTTCCTCCAAAGGGATTCACTAAGATTAATGAAGTAACTTCATTTTTTAAAAGTTGGAAGAAACAGATATCCAGTAAGAAGATAAAAATCATCAGTTATCCCACTACTAGGAAGGTTCTGACATAGATCCCTCCAGACTTTTTTTATGCAAACAGACGTTAAAAAAATATATGTACGTTATTTTATAAAAATGTAATTTAAAACTGTTTAGACACAAATCTTAGCATTTTATAGCTCTGTTCCAAGATTTATTTGGAAAGTTAAATGACGTTAATCAAATGTACTATTATGAAAAATTACACAATTATGGATAGAGCCATACCTTATTTGTTTATATAAAATAAATTCTAGATGAAACAAAAATTTAGATTGGTGGTTGTGATAGTGTATCAGTAAAAGTGCTAGAAAACATGGCTAAATTACTTTTTAAATCTTGGAGGCAAGAAGGCCTTTCCAAACATTGCACAAAATGGAAAAAAAAGTAAAGAAGATTGATAAATATGATAATAAATGAAACTCTGCTTTACAAAATACCGGAGGGACTTCCCTGGTGGTCCAGTGGTTAAGACTCTGTGCTCCCAATGCGGGGGGCCCAGGTTCAATCCCTGGTCAGGGAACTAAGATCCTATATACTGCAACTAAGCCTGTGCACTGCAACTACTGAGCCCGTGTGCCGCAATGAAGATCCAGTGCAGCCAAAACAAAACAAAACTAAATACCAGAAACAATGTTACAAGACAAATGATAAAGGCCAATTTCTTTAATATAGAAAAACTCTTATAAAAACAAAAAGGATGAAAAACCCAATACGAAAATGGTAAATCCTACAAACAGAAGGTTCACAGAAAAAGTAATATAGGTGATCAATAAACCTTGGCATCAGACTAAGCACCTTGAATGGACTGAAAGAAATGCAAAATTTTAAAGTGAGGTTGTTTTCCACTTATCAGGGTGATCAAATTATCATAAGAAGAAAAGATGCCCCGATCTCACCACCTAGTAGCTAATCTACTAAGTAATATAATTTTCTCCTAAGTGTTTGCCATCTGCTTTTGAGGGCAGTGCTTTTTCTTTTACCTCTGAATCCCCTGCAACTAGCACAAGAATGTTTGTTGGAAAAAACGTGAATGAACTACCTGCAATGCTACCTGCAATATATAAATGTCTTAACTATACTCTTCTCACTTTTTGCAACTTAATAGGTGAAAAAATAAGCAATGATGGTTTTCTTTCCATTTTAATTTGCAGTCCCATTATTGAAATCATTCTTAAAAGTAATGCTGAACCAATCAATCCTACTTCCAATATATGAAAAAATCATGGTCAAAATATTCCAAATTTGTTGAAAGATAAATTTATAGACTTAAGAAAGATAACCCCAAGGAAGAATAAAAACAAAGAAAATCACACTTAGACTCATCATAGTCTAACTGCTGAAAAACAAAGACAATCTATGTTGACAGAAAAATGGCACCTACAATACAATGGCTGTGATCAGACAGTGGAGGCCAGAAGATAATGCAGTGACATCCTGAAAGAGCTGACTAAAAAGAAAACAAAAACAAAACCTAAAATACTGTATTCAGTGAAAACATCCTGCAAGAATGAAGATGAAATAAAGACAATTCTAGATTTAAAAAAGAAAAAACAAACAAAAAAACACAAAACCTTAGAAAAACAAAGACCTGTACTATTAGAAATGCAGAAGGGAGATCTTCAGACTGAAGGGAAATGCTTGCTATCTTATATGAAAACTAGAATCATCAGGAAATGGTACTCATGTGGCTAAACATAAAAGACTACTCTGTTCCTTTTAACATATATATGACTGTTCAAAGCAAAAATAATGGGGCTTATAATCTACACAGACAAAAATATAACTTAACCAAACTGACACAGATGAAATAGAAAATCTGAAGAGCACTCATCGATTGAAGAACTTGAATTCATTATCGATACTTTCCCGCAAAGAAAACCTATGCCAGATGGTTTCACTGATGAATTCTATCAAACGTTTGAGGAAGGAGCAATACCTATCTTATATAAACTCTTTCAGAAAACAGAGGAAGCACTTCCCAACTCACTCATATGTTCAGCATAACTCTGAAACTAAAACCTAACCAAGACACCTTAAGAAAGAAAAGCATGGACCACCCTTACTTGTGAACATGGAAGCAAATATTCCTCACAAAATATTAACAGATCCAATCTAACAATTTATAAAAAAAGGTAATAAATCCTGACTAGTATGGTTTAGTCACAAGATTGAAAGGTTGGTTTAATATTTGACATTTAATCAGCATAATTCATAACATTAACAAAATAAAGGAGATAAACAATGTGCTTACTTAGTAGATACAATGCTAATTTTGTTTAGATACTCACTTTAAGTTTTCTAATTCCTGTTTTCTCAATGGGGAAGAAGGTGGAGCTGGAATGCATTTATCTCCATCGTGGCTTTTACTGCTAAAATAAAGATAGACTGCTAATTATGAAGCACATGAATAAACAATTAAATGTAAAATTTTGTTTCCCTATACCCACTCCCATGCAACTTTTTATGAAAAAAGTGTAAAAGAACCAAAACATTGAAAAATGCGTAGTAACTTGGTATCACTAACATGTTAAAGCTACACTGCATATTGAGTTTCTTTTTCCCAGTACATGATACCGCTTTAAAAAGTCTCTAACAGGGCTTCCCTGGTAGCGCAGTGGTTGAGAGTCCGCCTGCCGATGCAGGGGACACGGGTTTGTGCCCCAGTCCGGGAAGATCCCACATGCTGCGGAGCGGCTGGGCCCATGAGCCATGGCGGTTGAGCCTGCGCGTCCGGAGCCTGCACTTCTGGAGCCTGTGCTCCGCAACGGGAGAGGCCACAACAGTGAGAGGCCCGCGTACCACAAAAAAAAGAAAAAAAGTCTCTTAACAGAAAAAATATCTCTACTATACAAAGGAAACCACTCCAGTATTTTCACACATTTCTCATTCTTCTGTCTTTTACTAAGTATAGTAAAGCATAACCCCTTGATGGAGGAAAAACCATTCCACAATTTTGCTTCAAATTTTCTATAATAAACATGTTTTTCTACTATAATCAAGAAAAAATGCTGAGATGGAAGACTTGAGTTTAAAGGTGCCATGTGAAAAAAGAACTCTCTACATATAATGGTGTTTGTTTTATTACTAGATAAACTCTCCCTATTTCTATAGATTGGCATAATATTTAATTGATAGTAGGAAACCAGAAATGTATAGAAATGTTCTGGAGGTCAGTGGTTTACAGTATGTTAAGAGAAAAGGCAGAAGATAGTAAGAAAAGAGAAGTTTTAGGGACTTAAGTATTTATTTTAATAAAAGTTAAAGAAAAAAAAGCCATTTCTGACAGCAACCGGATTTCTTGCAGTGATTCCTCCTGGCAGTGAAAAGCTGTGACTTTCAACTTGTCTCGTTTAAGGTTCTTTCCTCACTTAGGCTTCACCTTATTTCTCTCTTCCAGAAATACTTAAACATTCATACTTTCCTTTCTTATTACTCAAAACAGAGAACTTTGGAAATTCAGGCTGCAGATTTCAGGAATTCACCTACAAGACAGAGGCTGACTAATGAAGTCCTAAAGATTTCACCAAGGGAGGTCAAAGGGGTCAGAATACCTGCAAGTGTCACTGCTTTCGCTGCTCTCTGTGTTGCCACCTAATTGATTACTATTTTTAGACCCATTTTCCTGCTTTGGATCTTGCTGTTCTTCAGGTAACAGCAACAAGGCATTTCTGAGACAAATGGCTGCAAACTCCATACTGGCTACAGGAATGGCTGAAGACTGTCCATCACTAAAAGAACAAAACCAAGTTAGCTAAGAAAACAAAAACAATAAATAAAACTTTTCTATTATCAGGAATAAAACCAATATAACTGTAAATAAAAACTTTGCCATCTAAGAGGTAGAAATTTGAATATAAGCAGTTATAAGAGAATGCTAAAGAACCCAAATCCTAAATATTATACGGGCATACCTTGGAGATATCACAGGTTCGGTTCCAGACCACCACAATAAAGCAAAGATTGCAATAAAACAATAAAGCAAAGATTGCAATAAAACAATAAAGCAAAGATTGCAATAAAACACTACCCTGTGGTCTATTAAGTCTGCAATAGCATTATGTCTAAAAAAAAATGTACATACCTTAAAAAATACTTGTTAAAAAAAATGCTAACCATCATGAGCCTTCAGCGAGTCATAATATTTTTTTTTTGCAATAGTACCATTGATGACCACTGATCACAGATTACCATAACAAATAATTATGAAAATGTTTGAAATATTCCAAGAATTACCAGAATGTGACACAGAGACACAAAGTGAGCAGTTGTTGTTGGAAAAATGGCACCAACAGACTTGCTCTATGCAGGGTTGCCACAAACCTTCAGTTTGTAAAACACAAAAAAAGCAACATCTGCAAAGCTCAATACAGCAAAGTGCAGTAAAAGGAGGTATGTCTGTATATAAGATATAAAAAGTATAAATAATAGATTGCAAGTATATACATTAGACACCACATTGTGTCTATAGGAATGGGACTGAGGCTAGGAGACAACCTGAAGGATATCTGCAACATCAACGTTAAACTAACAAAGGAGTTATAGACAAGGAAAATTGTAGTGAAGGCCAGGACAGGTACAGTCAGAACTGGAAAGAAGGGAAGAAAGTAGATTTTTCACATTTGAGCCTTGTTTTGGTTGATGTTTGCTTTTGGAAATACCTTATTTACACATTTTGAAAAAGCAGCGTTATAACTTTGTTGAGATTTTATATAACTTCCTATTGGTTTTATATATCAAACTAAGTCAGCTTTATTAGGGGGAAAAAAGTGAAAAGTAGTAACAATTTTGAAACTGTAGGAAAGTGATGCTTTAACTTGTCTTTTGAACGAAATCTGCATTATTGTTGAAATAAATTAAGAGCAAAATATTGTGTGCCAGATACTTTTTTAAAACTTTGGGAAAACTTTTAAATGGTAGTGAACAATTTTATTTTTGGGAAAAGAAGAAAAGGAGCAAGTTTCTTACAAAGCCTACTCCTTTAGAAATAAGAGCAACGCCAAATTGGAATCTATGTAAAAGATAAAGATGTTCATATTTAAAAGTTGTTCAATTGAAAAGTAGTTCTACAAGTGACAGCTTTATAATACTTTTGTTTATATATGTGTTAGTACTTTTTTATCCTGATATTAAGAATTAGCTTTAGGGACTATGAGAAAATAAAAATAACTAAATGAAAAGTATCAATGATAAACGATATAAAAAGGAAACATCAAGATGCCCTCTTCTGGACATTCTGAATAATGGCACTGAATAGACCAGCGTTTCTTAGGGCGTCAACAATTTCAGCACCCGTGGATGTAATAAACCAAAATCATATGTCAAATAACATTCACCACATACCTACATATAGGAGTCTATTTCTTGAAGTAGCAATAAAATCTAATTACAAAGTGGCTCCTCCTATGAAGTAATTCCTAAGCATATTTTTTATACATAACATTACAATGAAATATTATTATACACTTTCTCTTAGCAAAATACTTACTTATATACAGTATTTTGTATGGACTGTGATGCCAGAACTATTTTACGATGATAGCCTTGACCAACAATAGACTGTACAATTCCTTTTTTACTTGGAAGACCTTTAGTTTCTTGTTCAGAAGTCTACAAAATACAAATAATTTCCAATTAATTTAATGGAATTGTAAGATGGGGTATGAAAAATAATCCAGTACCTTTTACAATTACTCTAAGAAAATTCTTAAGATCCTTAAGATTCTTAAGATCAATGTGGAGTTTTGGGTGATACAGGAAATGTCTGGTAGTGAAGAGATGAGTACATGAGTCTGAAAATCTGCAATATACACTACACTTTATTAGTATAAGGTCTGAGGTAATTCTGAGGAAAAAAGGAATTCAAGAATGACTCAAGGGCTTCCCTGGTGGCACAGTGGTTGGGAGTCCGCCTGTCGATGCAGGGGACGCGGGTTCGTGCCCCGGTCCAGGAGGATCCCGCATGCTGCGGAGCAGCTGGGCCCGTGAGCCATGGCTGCTGGGCCTGCCCGTCCGGAGCCTGTGCTCTGCGATGGGAGAGGCCACAGCAGTGAGGGGCCCGTGTACAGCAAAAAAAAAAAAAAAAAAAGAATGACTCAAGTGGGACTCTGTGCTTCCACTGCAGGGGGTGCGGGTTTGATCCCTTGTCAGGGAACTAAGATCCCACATGCCACAAGGTGCGTCCAAAAAAAAAAGAATGACTCAACTAACAAGGTCCTACTATATAGCACAGCACAGAGAACTACATTCAGTATCCTATGATAAACCATAATGGAAAAGAATATATATAAAAAAAGAATGTATTAAAGAAAAAAAAGAATGACTCAAGCATTTATTTAGAATCATTTATTTGGACCATTCTGTGCCCCAGGCACCATGCTGCATGTGATGGGCACGTCGATGTCAGAGTAAGGAAAATAAAAGCCACAAAAACACAGTGAACAAGAGAAGGGAAGCAGCTACACTTCCTAAAACACAGATCTTTTCCTTCTTAATTGAAAGTTTTAATTATAAGTGTCAACAACATATACATACTAACAAGCTATATATGTCAAAATTTACGTGGGCACAATTCTTACCTTCTAGAAAATTAAAATTCTAAAGCCCTGTAACATTAAACTGAAAATAGTAAAAGCTACTTATACATATAGTTTTTTTTTTTTTTTTTTTTTGATATTTCACTACAGTATATCATCTCACTACAGGAGCCTGGTGATGCCAATTTCCTTTATCTTCCCCCTTCACTCTAAGTCTCTGATTTACCTGCATTTTGTAAAGTCCTGCAGATTCTCATACACAGGAACAAAATGGAGCCAATTCATAGGAACTTGCAGAGATAAACTCTGCCCTGCAAAAAGTCCATCTCTAAATACAAATGTTTCTGTACTACTTATTACTTCTTGCTCCGTAACCGAACTTTCTTATAGTTGTACTTCCATATATGTATGACTTTAAGCAAAACAAGGATTCACTTGTAGATTCATTTTAGAAAGAAAGTATTACGTAACACAAAAAAATACAATAAAACTGACTGGAACTATTTTGTCTTGAGGAGGCGGCTAAGGAACATTAGTGAAAAATAAGAAAGAGTGGATATTCTGAACCATGATTGGAAGGCCTTCTCTTCTGACCTTTTTTCCTGGTGGGGTGATAAATTTGTGATGGTTTGTCCATACTCTCTTCCCTGATCCTTAAGGCTGTAGAAGCTGATCAGATGGCTAGATCTGGATGGAACTAAAATTCCACAATAATATACCATAGCTTCAATAATAGATCAGTAGCCAAAAAAGTGTGCCAGAACAGTCTTTATTTATTTATCTATCTATCTATTTATTTATTTATTGTTGCGTTGGGTCTTCGTTGAGGCGCGTGGGCTTCTCGTTGTCGTGGCTTCTCTTGTTTCAGAGCACGGGCTCTAGGCGCGCAGGCTTCAGTAGTTGTGGCATGTGGGCTCTAGAGCTCAGGCTCAGTAGTTGTGGCACATAGGCTTAGTTGCTCCGCGGCATGTGGGATCTTCCAGGGCCAGGGCTCGAACCCGTGTCCCTTGTATTGGCAGGCAGATTCTTAACCACTGCGCCACCAGGGAAGCCCCCAGAACAGTCTTAATGTAAAATAATGATATGTAATTAAAGTATTTGCAATTTTATAGTGTCTTGGCAGTAGGAACTGCACTCAAGAAATACGAGTTTCAGAACTCAGAAAAATAAACGGCAGTTTCAGAAAAGTAAATGGTTCATAGTGATTTTTTAAGTAGCCTTCTCTCTTTTTTTTAGAAAGAAGGAAATTCTACCATTTTGAATGAATGAATGAATGAATTTGGCTGCATCGGGTCTTAGCTGTGGCACGTGGGATTTCTGCTGCGGCGTAGTTGCGGCACGTGGGCTTAGTTGCCCTGCATGTGAGATCTTAGTTCCCCGACCAGGAACTGAACCTGTGTTCCCTGCATTGGAAGGTGGATTCTTAACCACTGGACCACCAGGGAAGTCCTAAGTAGCCTTGCGTTGGGTCTTCGTTGCTGTGTGTAGGCTTCCTCTAGTTGCGGCGAGCAGGGGTTACTCTTCATTGCAGTATGCGAGCTTCTCATTGTGGTGGCTTCTCTTGTTGTGGAGCACGGGCCCTAGGCATGTGGGCTTCAGTAGCTGTGGTGTGCGGACTCAGTAGCTGTGGCTCGCGGGCTCGAGAGCACAGGCTTAGTAGTTGTGGCACACGGGCTTAAATGCTCTGCAGCACGTGGGATCTTCCCCGACCAGGGATTGAACCCGTGGTCCCCTGCATTGGTAGATGGATTCTTCACCACTGCGCCACCAGGGAAGTCCCTGAGTCTATGTTTTTTATCTAGCAAATCTTTTCTTATATATCATACACTGCCCAGGTAAACATAAACTCTGCATCTGCCAGGAGAGGTCTGAAACAACATGCATCAGATAATGAGGACAAAATGACCTCTTTGGCATCACCAATTTAATAATTAAATTGGTTCTGTTTATTAAAAAATGAATTTATTTTGGAAGGTACAAAGTGCTCTGTTCAGCATCCCTTTTGTCCTGAGTAAATAAATGTTATGAAATTTTATTTGGAGTTCATAATTTCTCCTGTTGGGATTTTCCTCAAGTGTATTTTGGGGTGGTTTTTACTGTCTTTTCGGTCACCTCAGGTTTTATTTTACTTTATTTTTCTGTCCTTTTTTTGGTTTTGGCCGTGCTGTGCGCAGCTTGTAGGATCTTAGTTTCCCAACCAGGGACTGAAAGTGGGCCCTTGGTAGTGAAAGCACTGGACAGCCAGGGAGTTCCCCACCTCAGGTTTTAGAAAGAGGAGAAGCACAAAGATAAACATAATTGTTTATAGCAAATTTCCTATTAGTAGCACAGACTGTGAGTGTTCTGGTATCCACCAAGCTATGGCAACCAAGTCATCTTTACCATTGTTTAAAAGTTACAAATTTAGGGCTTCCCTGGTGGCGCAGTGGTTGAGAGTCCGCCTGCCGATGCAGGGGACACGGGTTCGTGCCCCGGTCCGGGAAGATCCCACATGCCGCGGAGCGGCTGGGCCCGTAAGCCATGGCCACTGAGCTTGCGCGTCTGGAGCCTGTGCTCCACAACAGGAGAAGCCACAACAGTGAGAGGCCCGCGCACCGCAAAAAAAAAAAAAAAAAAAGTTACAAATTTAGAACTTTCCAGGAAAAATGGGAGGAAAAAACCGTCAGAATGAAATCCATAGAAGAAAGACAATCCTAAAAGTACTATTTCTAAAAATAAGTAATTTTAAAAGAAAATGTTAAACCTTACTAAGGCCTCCAACACTGATTAAATTCATCACATTAAAGAGAATAAGCAATTTCTACAGATTCTTTTGTTTTAAAAAAGTGTAAATTCTGCCTTGAGTTGTTTATCAGCTAATTTAAGAATTATCTAATAAGAATGTTGTCCCTTAAAAGAGACAATGAAATAAACCATTAAAGCCTCAAAGACAACATTCATCTCTTCCCCCAGTGGCATACTCAAATCATAAGCTACTTTAAGTATCAAGTGTGAAAACTGCCAGGCAAACACACCTCTTTAATCCCTTTAGTTCCTGTAGTTGCTTTTCAGGAAGCGTTATCACCTATGGCAAGCATGCCAAGCAAAACCTCAGGATGCCATACCCCCCACCTCCACAGACCTGATGAGCCTGAGCCCAGCAACGGCGGGGGGTAGGGGGTGGCTAGGAAATGGGGTGTCTGGTGATTCTGATACAACCTGTCTTTCCCCTACCTCCCACTGACCCCTCCCCACTTGAGATTCAAAAGGCTTTCACCAACTGCCGTTTGGAGATAATCTAGGCATGGACACTAGTGTAAACTGGCCTATTTCTCACGGCCACCGTGGATGAACACGTGTCAGAGAGAAACAGCCTGGTAATCCACTAACTCGACAACATTTACTGAATCAAAAGTAAACCCTGCAGGCACTGGAGGAAGCACAGCATAATGCGGTTCTTTCCACACTCACTGTGTTATCAGCAGCCCTCCTTTAATCACTGGGCGCACACACCACTCTCACGCCAGCTGATGGCGTGGCCCCTGCCCCAGCAGCTCGCAGACCACTGTTTCAACAGATATGACCTTCTTAATGGCTTCAACTTTTCAACATGACTGCTGACACATGTTGCCGTGCTCACCAAGAGTCAGAAAGTGAACACATGACTTCATGAAACTAAATTTTGTCCAACTGATAAAGAACAGAAGACTATCTTTACAAATTTCCTGAGAGTTAAAAAGGGGAGGAGGTCTTTATGTTACCAAGTATTTATTGCTCTCTATGCAACAAGTGGGGGTGGGGTGGGGGTTCAAAAAGACAGAGACTCACCCCCTTATTGGCAGCAATGCAGCACTCAGCCAGCCTCAGCCAGAGGCGGGGGTTTGCATGGTAAACCTGAACAGCTTCAATCAGACACTCAAATGCAGCAAGAGGCCTTCCAATGTGAAGCAGCTGAATCCCACAGTTATACAGCAACTCATACCTCTTGTTGGTTAGTAATGTACACATGGGTCTTCCTGAAAATTTTTTGCCTGATGATAAAAAGCAGATGAGAATCATCAGATTTTAAATAACAGCTCCACTGAAAACATTTATTCCACTAAGTACTCAACTACTGCCTTTTTGACACCAATGACCCCAATCCCCAATCTGAAGTTGTAAACAGCTCTCACCACAGTGATGATCTCCATCCCCAACCCCACAAATATCCTCCAGAGGCATCTCAGTTGTCTGTGCTTGTGGGGCCAGAGATGTGTCTTTTCATTACCAGCTCCTCAGGCAACAATGTTCCAGGAAGGCAAAGACCCACTCTCACTCCACTGAACCTTATACTACCTTTGCACACTTTTAGAGCCTGCAAGAAGATTCCACTCCTTTTCACTTTCAGTTCAGTTAGCCATGTTATCATTATGTGTTTTCTTAACCAGAAACATTCAGTTAATCTTAGGTGTTAGGGAACTTTACCACGGAAATAAAAAATTAATGTACTATATACCTACAGTGACTATTGTTCACTCACTTATTCTTTTTTTTTTTTAAATTAATTATTTATTTTTGGCTGCGTTGGGTCTTGGTTGCTGCACACGGGCTTTCCCTAGTTGCGGCGAGCAGGAGCTACTCTTCGTTGCGGCGCGCGGGCTTCTCACTGCGGTGGCTTCTCTTGTTAAGGAGCACAGGCTCTAGGTGCACGGACTCAGTTGTTGTGGCTCGTAGGCTCAGTAGTTGTGGCTCGCGGGCTCTAGAGTGCAGGCTCAGTAGTTGTGGTGCACGGGCTTAGTTGATCCGCCGCATGTGGGATCTTCTCGGACCAGGGATTGAACCCGTGTCCCCTGCATTGGCAGGCAGATTCTTAACCACTGTACCACCAGGGAAGTCCCACTCACTTATTCTAACTTTTGCAGGCCATAATAAAATGAGACTAGGGAATTCCCTGGCAGTCCAGTGGTTAGGACCTGGCACTTTCACTGTCAGGGCCCAGGTTTGATCCCTGGTTGGGGAACTAAGATCCCACAAGCCGAGTGGCGTGGCCACAAAAAAAAAAAAAAAAGAAAGAAAAAAAGAGACTGTGATTTTTGGGATACATTTTCCATCAATTAAATAGTCTTTAAAATATTTTAAAAAGCGGGACTTCCCTGGTGGTCCAGTGGTTAAGACTCCATGCTCCCAATGCAGGGGGCCTGGGTTCGATCCCTGGGCAGGGAACTAGGTCCTGCATGCTGCAACTGAGAGCCCACACGAGGCAGCAAAGATCCCGTGTGCTGCAACTAAGACCAGGTGCAGCCAAATAAATAAATACATAAATATTTTAAAAAATAATTTTTTAAAAATTAAAAAATTTTTAAATATTTTAAAAAGCTAAATAATTGCCTGATTTTAAGCATTTCAGATCAAGGATCCACATCCTATGAATATTAAAGGAATAAACTCTAGGAATTTGCTTAAAGATTGTCAGGTGCTGTCAACAGTATCACATTTGAAACTCTGAAAGGAAGCTAGAATAAAACTAGTTTGGCACAGTCAAGAAATCTTAGCAAAATATTTTGCTTTATAGCATTACCATATGGAATTACTGACTTTCAAATCCATGAAAAAATGAATGTAGCTTAAACTTCTTTAATTATTACTCAAAGGAGCAACATCTACTAAAAATCCCGAGTCAAACTTTTGGGCAGGATCGGTGTTAAGTGTATGTAAGAACACATGGCATGCATTTTATAACCAGATGCTTGCTCTTTAAAATCATATTTTCCTCAAGTAGTAAAATATAAACTGTCCCCCTTTAATGGGCTTACCTGGATCAGTGCTACCTGCACTGAGCTGTGCACAGACGTTGTCATTCTCCTGCAGAGCCTTTTTAAAGTAGAAAATTCCCAAATTGTGCTTGCTCATGGCAAAATGGATACAACCAAGATTATTCCAGAACATGCACCTCAAGCATTCACCTGAGAAAAACATACATAAGTTTATCCACAAATTTTACTGCTGCTACATATCATACAAGAATCAGGCTTAGCAAGCAAGAGTTAATTATATATGCAATTCTACTCAGTCCTTACAGAACAGTTTACAAGGCATTTGAAATTTAGGAAACATGAAAATTTTGTAAATTCCTTTTCTCTTAAAATCTCTTATTAAAGGTGATAAATCAATCCTGCATATTGATTTTGTTAGCCTGTTTAGTTTTTTCTTCTGATTTAACTTTTAATAATCATAGGCAAATAATACAAAAATGCAAAGGACAAGAAGTATTTATTAGTAACATATGTATGCACTGCATCCGCACAACAAAATATTATGTACAAACTGGAAGGAATGCAGCAAGCTACAGAAACAGTCAAAATATGTTAAATGAAGAATAGCAAGAGTATATAAACAGAACATGGAAAATCCTGCTTTGCTTTGTTCAACTCTTAAGTCTCCACTCTTCTTTCCATTCACACTCCTTTAAATATGACTATGGCTGAGCATCTATCTTCCCATGTGTGTTGGGCATTTGTATTTCTTATCCTGTACACTTGGCTCTTCCTGCTCTTTACCCATTTAAAAAATTTGGTTACAGATGTTTTTCCTATTGGTTACCTGCTAGTGTGTATGTTATAGAAACCTTCTGTCACATCTGTTTCAATTATTTCCCTCCACTGCCAGTTTGTCATCTGTCTTGTGACTTGGTTCAGAGTGTGTGTGTATGCTTATGTTTTCAATCATAAAAAGTTTTACATTTTTATGTGGTCAAATTTGGTAATCTTTTCTAAATTGTATGGTTCTTAGATTTTGGATAATGTTTAATCGAGGCTTCCCCACCACAAAAACAAAATATTCATCCAAGTTTTCTTTTGCTGTTTTTATGATTTTATTTTTACATTATAATCCTGCATCTCTCTAGATTTTATTTTGGTGTAATGAAAGCAATCCAGGTTTTTATAAAATGTTTTTTTTTGTTTTTTTTTGGTATGCAGGCCTCTCACTGTTGTGGCCTCTCCCGATGCAGAGCACAGGCTCCAGACACGCAGGCTCAACGGCCATGGCTCACGGGCCCAGCTGCTCTGCAGCATGTGGGATCTTCTCAGACTGGGGCACGAACCCGTGTCCCCTGCATCGGCAGGCGGACTCTCAACCACTGCGCCACCAGGGAAGCCCTCTAAATTGTTTTTTTCTAAATGGTTTCCCAAACATTCCAAAACAATTTACTGATAGTCTGTCTTTTCCTCAATGATGTAAAACACCCAACTAGATTGATAAAATTAATAATCAGAATATTCATTGAATGCTAAAAATTAAAGGTTGGCCTCTGATATGTTTTAAAATTAAACAATGAGAATATTTAAGAAAGAAAAAAAAACTAGGCGGAGGAAAAAAGAGTAAGAAATACATTAATATGTTTTAAAGGAGGTTGCTTCTGGCGAGTGGCATTATGAACAATTTAGGAGAAATTCTATTCCCAAATCTTCTCTAATAAGCCTATTTTATCAGCAGCAAACACTGAATTTTATGTGTGGGAAGCAAATTAAAGATTTTAAAATTAATACTATGAAAAATATCAATACATTAAAGTATATAACTATATATAAAATCTATCCTATTAGATTATCATAACTGTTGACTAGTCGACTACATGTCCTGCTCCATTTTAAAGACTGACAATATCTGAAATTCTGAAATCTGTGTCAAGACAATTCTAAGTAAAATTTCTGCAATGTATATTACCTTTTTAGTCTGAGAGACCGTTCCAGTTTGGGTATTACAGGGTCTCTGAGGAGAAACTATGACAATAAAAACATGAAAAATAAAAATTTAACAGAATCAGAAATGGGTACTCAGAACAAATGGAGTACCCAAGAGAATTATAATGGAAAAAACTGACTTTCTCCATCCTCTATGACTCCACTGAACTGAAGGGGTGAATGCGGGAAGGTTTGAGTATGTTTGCATGTGTGTTCTGTGCATTGGTCTGAATAGAATCTCAAACGAAACAAACACTATATTCATCCTTTGCATTCTGAACTTGGTACAAAATATTTTCAATAGTTTAACCTTGGGACTTCCCTGGTGGTCCAGTGGTTAAAGACTTCGCCTTCTAATGCAGGCGGTGTGGGTTCGATCCCTGGTTGGGGAGCTAAGATCCCACATGCCTCGTGGCCAAAAACCAAAACATAAAACAGAAGCAATACTGTAGCAAATTCAATAGAGACTTTAATTAGATTTCTTTTTTTAAAAAATAAATTTATTTATTTATGTCTTTTTAAAATTTTTATTTATTTATTTTTGGCTGTGTTGGGTCTTTGTTGCTGTGTGCGGGCTTTCTCTAGTTGCGGCGAGCGAGGGTTACTCTTCATTGTGGTGCGCGGGCTTTTCATTGTGGTGGCTTCTCTTGTTGCAGAGCACAGGCTCTAGGGCACGCGGACTTCAGTAGTTGTGGCACGCGGGCTCTAGAGCACAGGCTCAATATTTGTGGCACACGGGCTTAGCTGCTCTGCGGCATGTGGGATCTTCCCAGACTAGGGCTTGAACCCGTGTCCCCTGAATTGGCAGGCAGATTCCTAACAACTGTGCCACCAGGGAAGTCACAATAGAGATTTTTAAAATGGGCCCCATTAAAAAAAAAAATCTTAAAAAAAATAGTTTAACCTCATTTCTTGAATAAACTGATTTTCCTTCTTCCCCATAAAACAGCAATGATATGAACTTAAATGACAGCTACAAATTCTACCTTTCATTTTAGTATCATATTATTCACTGCTTTTATGGGAGAGAAGGGAAAAGTAAAAACATTATGATCTCATTTCCTTAAAAGGACTCATTTCACAAAGCAAAAGACCAAGGACCTTATGCCCTGGACAGAATTTCTAAGCTGGTATTAAAACCAAAATGATATAAAGAGCATATGAAGTGAAAGAAAAGTAAAATAAGAAGGGAGGTTTCTTTTAAAATGGAAATGAGTAATAAAATACCAGGAATTTTCTGAAGCAGCAATAATAAAACATTTTCATTTAAAAAATTAGCAAAAATCACTCTGAACAGCAGTCTAGGGAAAAGAACCAAGAAACAAGGCATAAGAGTCAGGAAGAAAATACCCAAACTTCACAATTTTCTTTTACCTGTTTTCATGAATCCTGGATGCTCAGCAATGTTTGAACTATTCAACAGCTTCACAGCTTTTCGATAATTGCCTCTTAAGTACTCAAAATTGCTTTTAAGAAACAGGGAGGGTGCAGACTGTAAAGAAAACATAAGTTTCTTACAGTTTGTACTCAGATGCCTAATGTGAGATCATAATCAGACTGTTGCACTGGCATGTGGTCAAGGGCATACATGAGTCACTTAAGCCACGGTCACAAAAACTATGGTCTCTGAGCTTTCCATTGCTCTCACAATCTAAAACAATGAAACCTGGCAGAGAGCACTTTACAAACTGAATTATTAAAGGTCTACCTAAAAAAAATACATATAACATATATGAGTAAGAATACAGTCTGCAAAATATCCACTGACTGTCTTCATCTATTACACTATTAATTGAAAGCCAATGTAACAGCAGAAACTAAGTCCTTCATTTTAATGGTTATTACAGAGACTGGTGATCTCCCTTATTTTTTAGGATATAAATACACCTCCATTAGAACCCAAAGAAGTACAAATAATCAAATGCTTTTCCAAGTGGGGGAAAAAAGTGTCATTTTATGAATGGAAAAATTCCCTAACAGAATTCCTTATTTTCAAGGGCTAATCTTGCTGTTACAAAAATCATGCTTTAGATCACAGACCACCTTTTGCTTCTCCTAAAACTTCCTCCTGAAGTTTTCCCTGATTTGGGTATGACTAACAATTATTTATTTTCCTGTTTGTCTCTCCCCTCTGATGATGGTATACTTTAAGGAAGGGAATCATGTCTTTTCTCCCAAAAAAGGTTTGATAACGGCTGGCTGGCTACTTATACTTAAGCCTTTCCCTCTTAGCCTCAAGTCTACCCTTCAGGTCTAGGCTACAAGTGTTCTCAAAAATCACCTGAGTAAAACTGACCCAGTGGCCAATCTAGATCCTGCCTGAGATTTCTAGAGTCAATTTTCCTGAACTATTCCTTCTATAAACCGTATCTCTTTATGATTTCACACTTTTAATTAACAGTTTTCCTAAACTTTCCCTCTACTGTCTTTAAAAAAATTACTTATTAGTGGAGGGATGGGGTGGAGGGAAATGAAGGAGTAATTATAACTCAAGTACTCTGGCACTAATCAAACTGAAGGTATTGTCCAGCCAAAGATCATTTGGAAGGGACAGGTTTGGGCTACAACCAAACTGTTTATCTTTAATAAATGTTTTGAGTATAATCTAAAAAAATCCTAAAGTGTCTAATAACAGTAAATGTTTACGTGAATTGTGATAAACCACTCAAAGAATTCTGGACAGCTATTCAAAATGGTGGTTTTGAAGGCTATATACCAAAGGGAAATGCTTGTTATAATTTTAAGTGAGAAAAGTATGATGTTAAATTATAGACACAGTATGATCACTACTTCACAACTCAGTATAAAGGGTTACAGCTGGCAGTATATATACACTATAATAGACTGTGATAAATTATTTAAAACTGATAATACCTATTGTCCAAATAAGAAAATTTACGACATAAAAGCTGCTAATTGAAAAAAAAAGAGAAAACTTAAGAAGAAACTTACATTCCCAGCTGTGTTCATGACAGACTTGATTTCCCTTTTGCATGCCTTCAGGGACTTCATTTGGATATACGCTCTTACTTTATACTGTCAAAGGAAAAACGCTAGTATGTAGGAACTGTAGTGGATTTACAGATGCTGAAGCAATTTTACTTTCTAGTCAAGAAAATTAAGCCCAATCTGTTCACAACAGTTACACCAGTTACTTGCAAAAGCGAGTTTAAAATTATCTTAAATAATCTATTTTTATTGTACTCTTGGAATATACTTTTAAAAACTAAAACATGGCAGGATGAAATTTATAACTAAGTTCCAAGCAAAAATTCTATTAATTCTTAACTGCATATGGCTAACTAACAATGAATTTTAAAATTCTACAAACTGATTTTTATCATCCAATACATTCCCAGGCCATTTCTCTCAATTTTCTATAGAGAAGTAAAAGAAATAACATTGCATTATCATCTTGAGCAAAATATATTTAGAAGGATAAACATGCTTCTAAACTGTAATACTTCAAAGCCAAATAAGCATACATGCCTTGAATTATTTACTGCTCTCAATGATCTATCACATTCTTCATCATTCATTAACTACTAGTAAATACATGTCACATATAACTTCTCTTAAAATTTATGCTACCTGATGTATCTTTGACTTCGCAGCTTCTATTAGAGCTCCACTTTCAGCTTTATGATTAGACCCATCTTTGTTGCTGTTATTACCAGTCTGTAGGGTGGTGAAACAAAGTTAACCAAAATTAAATATTTTTAACCATAACTGAAATCACTGATTTCCAAGTGAGCTAATCTGAATCACCTAGAGAACATTTTCAAAATTCTGAATCCCAGGTCCCAGAGATTCAGGTTTAATTGTTTGGAGTGGGTCACAGGTGTAGAGAACAAATTTACGGTTACCAAGCAGGGAAGGGGGGAGGGGTTGGGATGAATTGGGAGACTGGGATTGACATATATACACCACTATATATAAAATAGATAACTAATGAGAACCTACTGTTTAGCACAGGGAACGCTACTCAGTGCTCTGTGGTGACCTAAATGGGAAGGAAATCTAAAAAAGAGTGGATATATGTACACGTATAACTGATTCACTTTACGGTACAGCAGAAACTAACACAACACTGTAAAGCAACTATACTCCAATAAAAATTAAAAAACAAAAATAGTTTGGAGTGGATGACAAGAAACTCTACTTATAAGAAGCTCATAGTTTAGTATAGTGATGGGCTAGGTTTAAAAAGCCTGGATAGGGCTTCCCTGGTGGCGAAGTGGTTGAGAGTCCGCCTGCCGATGCAGGGGACACAGGTTCGATCCCTGGTCTGGGAAGATCCCACATGCGGTGGAGCAACTAAGCCTGTGTGCCACAACTGCTGAGCCTGTGCTCTAGAGCCTGCATGCCACAACTACTGAAGCCCACGTGCTCTACGGCCCGTGCTCCGCAACGAGAGAAGCCACCTCAGTGAGAAGGCCAAGCACTGCAACGAAGACCCAATGCAGCCAAAAATAAATAAATAAATTTATTAAAAAGAAAAAAAAAAAGCCTGGATATTACTTGGTCAGAACTCAGATTGTCTTTCTGCAACCCACAATAGATCATGTCATTCCCTCTTTAAAAACATTCTCTGGGGAATTCCCTGCTGGTCCAGTGGCTAAGACTCCACGCTCCCAATGCAGGGTGCCTGGGTTCGATCCCTGGTCAGGGAACTAGATCCCACATGCTACAACTAGGAATTCGCACGCAGCAACGAAGATAATGCATGCTGCAACTAAGACCCGGTGCAGCCAAATAAGTAAATAAATTAAAAAACAAAACAAAACAAAACTTTCTCTGGTATCAACACTGCCAACATCATACCCTAAATACCTAGCAAAGTATTCAAAGTCCTTCACGATCTGACCCATATTTGAGATGCCAATCTCACCCCAATGATCTCCATCACATCCCTCAGGTACTCCCCAGGTCAGATGACCAGAAATCCTCCCACACACCACTCTCACTCCTTCTGTACTCTCTACTCTGCCAGGATGGTCATCCTGCTCCATCTTTCCTCTTCTGACTTGTTGAACTGTTACATCTTTCAAGGCTCAAGTCAAACATCCAAACTGCTCTGAAACGTTCCCTAACCTCCTTGCTCCTTGTCATGAACAGATTTTGCTCCATCTTTCTCTTCCCACAGATGTGAGTTCCTTGAAAAGCAACAACTGCAGTGTTTTCATTTTTGTCACCTTAGTACCACCTCATAGAGGACACAGCATCTGCTGAAATGAGTTATATTTCATCAACTATTACAAGTACTGAATATAAAAACGAAATGTTTTACTACACGACAGACAGTGTTTGGGAATAATGCTAAGATTATTTAACTGAACTCTCAGATATACACGCCTGTAAAAAGTAACGCTAAATGTTTATTTTTAAACCTCAAGAACTTATACAGGCAGAAAGAAATGTATTGATAATCTGTTTTCTACAAACACTCCTTTTTCAACAAAGAAGCAGGAAGAGGAAGAAAGAAGGATCATCCCTTGGCAGCCAGAAGCACAAGCAAAATGAAAAACACAAGAACGAAGATGTGTTCTTAATTTACACCAAGTGTCTCCAGAACGTGGTGAAGCTTAATTGTCATAAGTATGTCCTCTTTTTGAAGAACTTTAATGATGAAATTTTCCCAGATAATGGAATTTTGTGGTCTTCATTCTAATCTTCACATTCTGTAAAACTAATATCTCACACATGAAAAGATGTGAACATATATCCTTGGTCATTAGGGAAATCAAAACTATTATGAGATACTACTTCATACCCATTAGGTTGGTTACAATTTTTAAAAGACGGGTAAGGGCTAGTGAGAATGTGGAGAAACTGGAACCCTCAAAAGTTGCTGGTAGGAATATAAAATAGTGCAGCTACTTTGGAAAACAGTCTGGTAGTTCCTCCGAAAGTTAAACATAGAGTTACCAAATGATCCAGCAATTCCACTCTTAAATACACACCCAAGAGAATTGAAAACATGCCCCCACAAAAATTTGTACATCAGTGTTCATAGAAGCATTACTTATAACAGCCAAAAGAGGAAAACAACCCAACGTTCATCAGCTGATGAATGGATTAAAAAATGTGGCATATCTACATAACGGAATACTATTTGGCCATAAAAAGGAATGAAATACATGAAAAAGGAATGCTACAGGCTACACATGGTAAACTGAAAATAATATACCAGAGGCCAATCACAAAAGGTCACATAGTGTATGACTGCATTTATATGAAACGTCCACAAGAGGCAAATCCACAGAGATAGAAAAGTAAACTAGTGGTGACCAGAGGCCGAGGGAAGGAGGGAAAGGGAATCACTGCTAACAGGTACAGGGTTTCTTTCCAGAGTGATGAAATTATATAGTGGTAATGGTTGCACAATTCTGTGAGTATACTAAAAACCACTGAATGGTATACTTTAAAACGATAAATTTTGTGTATGTAAATTATATTTTAATAAAGCTGTTAAAATATTTAATAACCATAAATATTAATCATACTTTACATTTTAGTCTGATCACCTCAGAACACTCACCTCATTCTTTCCATTTTTGTTATTGTTGCCCTGTGAAATCATTTTTTCTAGAACAGCAAGAAGATGTAAAGCTTTCTCAGCTTGGTAGGTTAATATATACAGGTCTACGAGCAAAAAACACACTGCTTGGGCAAATTTTTCTTCTGGGGGGGGAAAAAACATGAAAAGAAAAGTCACAATCCAAAGTGAAGCAAGCATCTCAGACCATTCCCCACAGAAAAAGCTCTAAAAGCAAAGCCTGAGTCTTGACTTAAAGGAATATTTATTACCTAGAGCTGTGGATGGAAGCCACAGTGTCATTCTATTAGGCATCTCAAGGCCTCTCATATCAGGGATTCTACTGTCTGAAATTCCTTTGGCAAAATATCTACCAAATACCAGCACATGAAATGAGGAGTATTACTTTAGGTGGAAGGAAACCCTAGTTCCAGTGCCTGCTTGGCTACTTAATAGATGTGCAGCCTCTGCACATCACTGAACTACTTAGACCTCAGCTGGCTGACCTGTAAAATGGGGAGAATACTTCACATGCCTGAAGGCAGGGGGTGGACCAGGCGATCCCGAGGTTCCTTCTAACTCTAAAAAGGTCTATGACTCTAGGAAAAAGACTTCCTTTCTAGGCACAGAGATGGGGAAAAGAAACAGGGCGATTACAGACATAAAAGAAACAAGGTGTGGACTGGAGTATACCAGAAAATTGAAACAGCCCAGAGGAAAATATAAAGACAAGAACTTCAAAGGAAGAAGAGCCCAGCGAAGAGAGGAGGGTTAATCTGGTATATGACATAACACTATTTTCCTTTCCTTTCAAAAGAGAAGATAAATGGAAAGCGTCTAAAAGAAGGCTGCTATAATCAAGAACTGAACATTTCAAAAGCCCTTAAGAGCCTCCTAACAAGTCTTCCTGATTCCATTCTTGCTCTTACACAGCGGCCAGAGTAGAATCCATTTAGAACTAAAGTCAGTGCAGTTGGTGTGCAAAGGTCACACATCTCCAAGGGCTGCCCACCACACCTGAAAAAGAGTGAGTCCTTCCCTAGGCTAAAATGCTAACCCTGTGCTCCTACCTCGCTCCAGTCACCACGGCGCTCCTGCTGCTTCTCTCACTTGCCAGGACCACGCTCACCGCAGGGCCTCTGCACACACTATTACCTCTGGCTGTGATGCTTTCCCCCAGCTGCATGGCTCACCTCTTCTCTTCATTCAAGCGTCTCTCAAATACTGTCTTATCCCAGGCCTTCCTCAATTATCTTATCTAAAAATAACATCCCCAGTCAATCCTCTTACCCAATTTTAGCCTTTCTTTGCAGCATTTAACTACCTCGCCAGATGTATTTATCGTATTGCCTCTCTCTGCCATTAGAACATAAGCTTAATGACGGTAAAGACTTCCTCTCTTTCATTCACTGTATTATCTTCAGACCCTAGAATAGTGTCTGCTCCATAGGGTATGCTCAATAATTTATGTTGTATGAAGAGCCAAGTAATTAAGTTAAAAAAAAAAGTTTTCAAAGAAGGAGGAAAAGTGGATCTAAAAACTGACTAGTTGGTTGCTATATTCTGCTCAGCCATAGTAAAGATGAACATCATTTCATTAACTGTTCTGGAAATTCTAAAAACCAGCTTTCTAGCAAAAGCACACCTGTGCCATCCTAGAAGTGTAACTGATTTCCAGCTTTACAGGGGAAAGGAACTGGTCCCTAGCACACAATCCTTCACCACTGATGTCTCCTGCCTAGTCTGTCAACCACTGCATCTTCAGGGCTGAGGGGCAGAAGAGCACCTGGAAAAGGCCTCCCTGGAGCCACAGTGAGAGCTCTCCAGCCAGCCGTCAGCACAAGGGACCCTGGAACCTTCCCAAAGTACCAGAGCAAGTACAGACCACCACCCGTCCTGTGGTGACCATAACAGCAATAAGGGGTTTATAAATCAGGAATTCGCCCCAGTGTTTTGAATTTAAAAGAAAGGAGCCATGGAGAAAAAGACAGTTGAAATCTGATTGCTTGCAGGCTGGAAACTAACGGCCCTCTCAAACATTTCCTGGGTCCAGCTTTGCTGCTTTATTTGCTCCCTCTTCTTTCTTTGCCCTTACTTGTCTCACTACTCTCACTTGAGGCTAGTAATTGTAAGCTAGTTAACAAAAAAGCTAATTGTGTTCTATACTATCTACTCTATGATTACCCACAGAAATTTCAATTAGGCAATATACAAAATAAAATACTACATTGTCCCCTAACATTCCAAAACACTCCTTCCTTAATATACTACTTAAGAAAGAAAGGATCAGGTACACTGAGGTGGTGTTTAAACATCAAAGAAAAAAAAATCAGTAAATCTTTTCAATTAGAAATAGCATTTCTAACAGTTATCATCAAAAACTGGGGTGGGGGTAACTGGGATATTAAAGGAAAACCTGGATTCATCTAAAAGTGATATAATTTTTATTTTTTCTAACCATTAAGAAAACTCGACACAGCTTTTTTTCTTTCTTTAAACACTCACATGTAATTCTGATTCAGGTTATTATCTAGATGAAAGTATCAGAAACCTTCACAGGTATGAGAAGATAGGCAAATTTCTGATTTGACAGATAACATACCAAAAGGTTCTATGAACTGATAAAGTTTTTCACCAACGGATATGGCTTCTGTATACTGCCGGAGATGATACAGGATGACTGCTTGATTGTAATACAACATACTGTTTTCAACATCATCTAATCCATCCATTTCTTCAACAGCCGAGTGCACCTATTTAAACAATCAATAGGGATTATGTTCTAACAGTACTAAAGAGCAAAAGTGAAAGACTCTAAATGAATAAACAGGAACACAGACCAACATTTCTTACTCTAAAATTTTCCACATTTTTAATAGGACCTCTAGATTTTAATTACTCTCACATACTAAAAATTATTTCATTCATATAAAATTCTGCTAAGTAAAACATTCTGATGGGACTTTATTAAGTACCTTGCCCAAGGCAAGGCGAGTCTCTTCCTTGCCACTGTGAAGGTATCCTCAATGCTTTCTAAAAGCCAGTGTGGCTTCTGAGTTAGATTCCCACTTTCCAGCCTCACGTAGCAAGAGGCTACATAGGGAGTGGGCAAAACTCAAAACGACCTTTCCTATGAGGATGTTATGAGGTACATATACATAAACTTGATTCCATTTTGTAAAAACCAAAGTAAATTTAAACATTAACAAATAATACTATTTAACTATGTGCCAGGCCTGCTACATTAAACCCTTTACAGAGAATACCTCATTTAATCCTTCTCATACCTCAAGGACACAGATATTATCATTTCCTTTTTATAAATAAGGAAACAAACGAAAAAAAGCTTAATTATCTTGCCTGAGGTCATATGACTAGAAAGTATATTTTCTGATTTTCCTATTATGTTCCGGTTTTATTCTCACAATTAAAAAAAAAAGATTTTTCAAAGTAATGAACAACAAAAATACACTTTGTCACACATGGTGGTGAAAATCGGCTTTTAATGGCTTTACTAGAACCCTAACATCCACATCTGATACCAAAAGAAGAAAAGTCACAACACTTAGCATTTTAAAGCTAATGACGATCTGTATACCCACTTTCTGTAATAGGCTTTTAAATTTTTATCAAGTTTTACAACCATTCTATAATCCCATGGAACACATTAAAATGGAATTCTACCTGTATTAAAATTTATCTTTCTTTGCCACCACAACGACTGCAATAAATTACTGAGGAATGTTAAGTAATTAATTCTAAGACTGACATTTTCCTAAATTAAGCAGTGGAATTTTGACATACAGTTGGCCCTCTGTATCCACCGGTTCCACATCTGTGGATTCAACCAACCACAGATTGAAAACACTTGGGGGAAAAAATTCCATAAAGTTCCTAAAAGCAAAATTTGAATTTGCTGTGCGCTGGCATCTATTTACATAGCATTTACATTGTATTAGGTATTATAAATAATCTAGAGATGATTTAAAGTATACAGGAAGGGCTTCCCTGGTGGCGCAGTGGTTGAGAGTCTGCCTGCCGATGCAGGGGACATGGGTTCGTGCCCCAGTCCGGGAAGATCCCACATGCTGCGGAGCGGCTGGGCCCGTGAGCCATGGCCACTGGGCCTGCGCTTCCGGAGCTTGTGCTCCGCAACAGGAGAGGCCACAACAGTGAGAGGCCCGCATAACGCAAAAAAAATATAAATGAATAAAGTATACAGGAAGATAGGAAGATGTGTGTAGGTTATATCAAAATATTATGCCATTTTATATAAGGGACTTGAACTGTGGATTTTGCTACCGCGGTTGTGGGGGGCGGTCCCTGGAATCAAACCCCCGTGGACCTCCAGGTTCAACTGTACAGGGACTTAACAACCTTGGTCTAGCTAATGATAAGAAACAGAAAGTTCATGATACATAGTGATTTGTAATCAGACTTCTGCAGATTTCAATCACCCATGTGGTGAGCCTGACAGGAGGATTCAATTGTTAACAATTGGTCCTAGCTAGCTAATAGCATGTGCATCTCAATGAGTTTGGGGTCTTTATAGTGTTCACTTATCAAGTCTCTATCTTCAAGTGATTAAAAGTAGTCTCTTTAAATAGAGAAAACTCAATTTCCAAAGAAAGGTAACACTTCTAGGTAGTTATGCAATGAAGAGAGAATAAGCTAAGAAGGGATAATTCTCAGCCAGAAAAAGGGGTTTTGGACAAATTAAGGAGTTTTGGTTTCAGCAAAGGTTGAACTTACGATATGAATAACTTTGCCACATTTTCTATGATTCACCAAAATAATCTAGTAATTGCTCCAGCCAGAACAAAAACTACTCACTAAATGAGATAAAAAGTCACTGAAAGTGGAATAGACTGACAAGGTGTGTCACTATGCCCAGGACATGTGACTGAACAGAAGTATGATTTAGAGAAAGCAAGGAGACACAAGTACAAACACTTGTAGGAAACTCAAGAGTTGGAAGGCACTGGGTGTGTGTGTGTCTGTGTGTTAGTTACTGAACCAATCTTATTAACTACTACTGAGTTAATTAACTACTGAGGCCACACGCCTAGAGCACGTGCTCCGCAACAAGGGAAGCCACTGCAGTGAGAAGCCCGCACACCACAACAAAGAGTAGCCCCTGCCTGGTGCAACTGGAGAAAGCCCACAAGCAGCAACAAATGCAGCCAAAAATTAAATTACAGGAAGTTTGCAGGAGCCTCTTATTCTTTATTTTTTTAAAATTAATTAATTATTTTATTTATTTTTGGACGCACTGGGTTTCCATTGCTGCGTGTGGGGTTTCTCTAGTTGTGGCAAGTGGGGGCTACTCTTTGTTGTGGTGCATGGGCTTCTCATTGCGGTGGCTTCTCTTATAGTGGAGCATGGGCTCTAGGCGCATGGGCTTCAGTAGTTGTGGCACACAGGCTTAGTAAGTTGTGGCTCTCGGGCTCTAGAGAGCAGGCTCAGTAGTTGTGGCACACGGGCTTAGTTGCTCTGTGGGATGTGGGATCTTCCTGGACCAGGGATTGAACCCGTGTCCCCTACACTGGCAGGTGGATTCTTAACCACTGTGCCACCAGGGAAGTCCCCAGGAGCCTCTTATTCTAAAAAAAGTTTTCAGGATGAACTTGTACTCAAAGCCCAAATTAATGTTCCCTGCAAGAAACTGTCTATGGGGTTGTAGGGCACAAGTACTAGACATCAGCAAACATCATCTTTCCTCTGATTCTGGAGCTCCAGATAAATCATGGTTAATAAGACTAGAGCAATGATGTAACGTGATGACATACACATTTACAAAGACTGAGGCAGTTATGAGAACAGGCTCAAGAGTCAGAGGGTCTGGTTCAAATCCTGCTTCTCCCCTTCCTAGCTGTAAAAATTAAAATTAGTAGGTCCTCTAAACCTCAATTTAAAATTGAGATAGGGGACTTCCCTGCTGGTCCAGTGGTTAAGAATCAGCCTTCCAGCGCAAGGGAAACGGGTTCGATCCCTGGTCGGGGAACTAGGATCCCACATGCCGAGGGGCAACTAAGACTTCATGCTGCAACTACTGAGGCCGCGCGCTCTGGAGCCTGTGCACCACAACGAGAGAGCCCATGTGCTGCAAGTAGAAAGCCTGTGTGCCGCAAGGAAAGATCCCGCATACTGCAACGAAGATCCTGCATGCCACAACTAAGACCCAGTGCAGCCCAATAAATAAATAAAATATAAAAAAAATTAAAAATTGAGATAACAAATACCTACCACAAGGGTTGAATGTGAGGATTATATGAGATATGACATAAAAAACACTTAATATGAAATATGGAATCAAGTAATAACCATTTAATAAATGTTGGCTATTATTCTCCTTTTCATTGATGAATTTTAATAGGGTTGAATAATTACTTTACTCCTATAAAGTCATGAAAAGCCTGAAGGGGTCTCTTATTTCTAACCATGTCACATTTTAGGTGATGCTTCCACAGTATGGTGGTACTCATGAATCCAGGACGGGGGCTCAAAAAGGTCTCAAGACCTTGTACAGCATGAAGCAGTAACTAAAAACACAAACAGAACTGGGTTCATGTAGCTCTTATTACTTAAAAGCTTTGTGTCTTTTGACAATTTATCCAAGCCATCTGTACCTCAGCTTTCCCATCTGTAAAATGAGAAAAAATATAGTAGCTACTTCACAGGACTACTGGGAAGAATAAGTGAGATGTCCTATATGAGGTTCTTAGTTACGTAAGGTCTTGTTAGACAGTAAGCACTAAAGGTCTGCTATTAGCCCTCTTGAATATCAAAGGTCTACCCTTGTGACTGTTATGCCTAATGACCAAGGCAAGTCCCAAACCATATATAAATCAGAATATCTTCTATTTGATCAGTTAATCATCTCCTAATCCAAAATGCTAAAACAGTTTGACATTATTATTAATAATCAGATCTTTGCAGTTACAAATAAGATAAAATCTCGGCAGCTACTCTTCTCACATATTTCTATTTTAATTCTTTCTCAAAACTCCAAAGCTCATTCAAATTTTGTGTATTAGCTTATTCTGTTCAAGTTCAAAACCCCATAGAAAGACTTCCCGGGTGGTGCAGTGGTTAAGAATCCGCCTGCCAATGCAGGGGACATGGCTTCGAGCCCTGGTCTGGGAAGATCCCACATGCCACGGAGCAACTAAGCCCGTGCGCCACAACTACTGAGCCTGCGTTCTAGAGCCCGCAAACCACAACTACTGAGCCCGTGTGCCACAACTACTGAAGGCTGAGCGCCTAGAGCCTGTGCTCTGCAACAAGAGAAGCCACGACAATGAGAAGAAGCCTGCACTGCAACGAAGAGTAGCCCCCACTCGCCGCAACTAGAGAAAGCCTGTGCGCAGCAACGAAGACCCAATGCAGTCAAAAAAAAAAAAACCAATACAAAATAAAATCACACAACATACCTTTCATTTCCTGGAATAAGAATTTTATACAAATAAAATTAATACCAACAAATGTTTTATATTAGAAATTATGCTATTAATATCAGATAGGAAGTGAAATTAATTTTACTTAACTAACTTTATTTCACAATCTAGAGAGCACCACAATATTTTTATAATGAAATTCATTTATGTATCACCTGATTCTTCAGCTGATTAAGTGTCTGTCTTAAACTATCTGTTGTTGTCTGGTTACTTTTGAAAAACTCAGCTACTGCTATATTCAAAATTATTTTATAATCGTCTTTGTTTATATCTTGTAGGCAGGCAAGATGTTGCAGACAGACATCATAATTTCCAGCCTAAAACAAAAACAAACAAACAAAATTACATACCAACTTTAAGAACTATACATTCATTTCCAAATATTTCAGTGATCTTTATTTAAAAATTCTTACAAAGACAGATATAATTCCCCTAAATATACTAATTAAAGTCACTAGTTGAAGTAAGAGTCATGCCAATTAAGAAACTGTGATATGTCAATTATATCTCAATAAAACTGAAAAAAAAATGTGGATATTTATTTCCAAAGAATGAAACTCTAACAGTGATACATGTGCATTATATCTACAAGACACACACACATATATGGGTATGTAATATACCTATATATAGTATATATTATAATCAGATATAATATATATTAGTACATATTGCTAGCAAGGTATAATAGCCAAGGCTACCCAAGAAAAGTAATATGATTAATTACTCCAAATTTTAATTTCTAGTATACTTGGAATACCCAAGTATCAAGTTCTTCCACTTACATGTATGTAACTTGATAATCAAATAATGTTTTCTTTCATATCGTTTAATGTCAGAAAAGTTAAAATTCTGACAATAAACTTTTGGGGTTCCACTTTAAAGTACAGTCAAGGAAGAGAACTGAAGAGAGTAGTAAAATGAAAAGACTGACTCACATACTACAAATCTAAATTTAAGAGACTTAAAAACAACATTGACAGTTAAAATATGTTTATGGAAACACAAAAATTTGGGAATGGCTCAAATTACTCTCATTCCTTTCACCATATTTAAACTCTAAAATTAAAAAAAAAATTTTAAACCTAAACCTACTCTATAAACTTAAACTCTTGAATTAGTACAGAACAAAAATTATAAATTAAAAAATTCACTGTGAAAATATTCATGCTTGACAGTTACTAAAAATGGAACAGATTAAGAGAAACCACTTCTTACTGTGAAAGCCTGGAAAGCACTGGTGGACAACTCCTTCTCTTGATCAGTAATCCCAGAGGACTGACCTGTCCCTTCATGTTTCTCTGCTCCCTGATCTGCAAACACACAAGTTTTATAGTTCTTTAGAAACAACAGTAATGCAGTGAATGTATCCCTAGTTTTCTTCTTAATTGTCTTCTTTCTAATGAAGTTGCCAAAGTTAGACCTCTCTCAACCACAATGGCTATTAGTGTCATAAGTGAGGAAGAAGCCATTCCTTCGAAAACTTAAGAAATGTTTCCTTTTGCTGTGGAAATCTTTATGTACGGATTACAGTTTTGTCTGTCAGGTCATTCAGGCTGAGAATATTGTGTTCTCTTAAAAATATTAGATCTGTCCCCCAGCCATATACCAAAAATCCCACATATTCAAGAAAATATGCCAGGCCCTGCAGACACAAGGAGATTATAAATACATATACAATGCCTTCAAAAAGTTTATAATCCAGTTGGAACACAGCAACATTTAACAATAAGAAAACTACATTGATAAGAACTCATAGGTAATTTCCAGGCAAAGAAATCCAAAAGCCAAGATTAATACATTTAAAAAGCCTCGTTGGGACTTCCCTGGTGGTCCAGTGGTTAAGAAACCACCTTCCAATGCAGGGGACGTGGGTTCAATCCCTGGTTCGGGAACTAAGATCTCACATGCCGCAGGGCAACTAAGCCTGCACCCCACAACTAGAGATCCCGTACGCTGCAACTACTGAACCCACGTGCTCTGGAGCCTGTGTGCCACAACTAGAGAAGCCTGCGTGCCACAACTAGAGAGAAGCCCATGCGCCCAACGAAGAGCCCGGTGCACCACAATGAAAAGATCCTGTGTGCTACAACTAAGACCTGACACAGACAAAAAAAAATTTTTTTTAAAAAGCTTCCTTAACAGAACTGTCCATGTACATTCTACTATTCACAATTTCTACCCAATTTACTCTTTTAAAAATTAGATTTTTTTAATTTAAAAAATAAACATAAAAATCTCAGCTGAACCAAGTCTTAAACTACTCAAGGACAACACCTGTTGGGTCTGAGCGTAAACTGGTTAAGACCTCCTGGTAAGGAATTGCCAATACCTGTCTATGTACATAGCCTTGACCAAACAATCCCACTTCTAGGTATTCACTCTACAAATACACAAAGATGCTCACTGCAGCACTATTTATAAAAGTGAATGTCTAGAAATAACACAACTAGAGATATCCTTAAATATCCCTCAGTTAAGAAATTGCTAACTATATATTCCAATTAAAAACAAATTGCTAACTGAAGCATGGTATAGGAATACAATGGCACACTAAACAACTGTTAAAGAAGTTGAGTCTACTTGTGTTGACATGGAAAAATATCTTCAACATCTTAAAGGAACAGATTGCAAACAGTTTTTTTTAAAAAATTAATTAATTTTTGTCTGCATTGGGTCTTCGTTGCTGCAGGCAGGCTTTCTCTAGTTGTGGGAAGCGGGGGCTACTCTTCATTGCGGTGCGCGGGCTTCTCATTGCAGTGGCTTCTCTTGTTGTGGGGCATGGGCTCTAGGAGTGTGGGCTCAGTAGTTGTGGCTAGTGCGCTCAGTAGCTGTGGTGCACGGGCTTAGTTGCTCCGTGGCATGTGGGATCTTCCCGGACCAGGGATCGAACCCGTGTCCCCTGCATTGGCAGGTGGATTCCTTCCTTCCTTATTTATTTTTGGCTGAGTTGGGTCTTTGTTGCTGCGCAGGGGCTTTCTCTAGTTGTGGCGAGTGCGGGCTACTCTTCGTTGAGGTGTGCGGGCTTCTCATTGCAGTAGCTTCTCTTGCTGTGGAGCACAGGCTCTAAGCATGAGGGCTTCAGTAGTTGGGGCTCATGGACTCTAGAGTGCAGCTCAGTAGTTGTGGCGCACGGGCTTATTTGCTCCGTGGCATGTAGGATCTTCCTAGACCAGGGCTCGAAGCCGTGTCCCCTGCATTGGCAGGTGGATGCTTAACCACTGCGCCACCAGGGAAGCCCGGCAGATGGATTCTTAACCACTGCGCCACCAGGGAAGTCCTGCAAACAGTATTATACAACTGAACTTCATGTTTTGTAAAGATATATACATAGATATGTACTTCTGAATATGTACAGAATAAACTTTGGAAGGATATACATCAAACTCAGTGATTACCTTCAGGGAGTGGGATGGAAGAGTGAGAGATTTTACTTCCCTTCCTATTCCTCTCAATTGTGAAACAGAGCAGGACCCTGTCTGTGGGGCCCTCCTGGATACAAAAACCCTTCCGAACACCCCTCCCACCCCGTTTTCTTCTTTGTAGAAAAAAGCTTCAGGCTCCTAGACCTTTCCTGAGTACCAAAGGGCAGATTCAAACAGTAATTAGAGAAGGGAGGGAATGCAGAAACAAAGGTGGAGCAGTCAAGAAACAGTAGTGCAGAGTACTGGTTCCTCCTCAAGGAATATATATAACACATCTCTTGAGTTCTTCTGCAGGAACTAAGGCCCCCACACAGGTGGAGGATAGTAACTTCAGGCTGAGCACAAGATTCCTGGACACCACCCTGTTACCTCACTACCAACCAATCAGAAGAAAGCCACACACCCTGCAGCCCTCACCCCAAATTTTGCCTATTAAAAACTTTTTTCCAAAAACCATCAGGGAGTTTGGGTTTTTTAAATACAAGCCACCCAATCTCCTTGTTTGGCCTTGCAGTAAACCTTTCCCTGCTCGAAACTCTGACATTTTGGTTTGTTTGGCCTCACTGTGCTTCAGGCACATAAACTTGCATTTGACAACACTTGTTTAAATTTTTATAATTTACATGGGTTACTTTTTTTTTTAAGTTTTATTTTTAAATGCCTGCCTAAAACTAATACAAGGTTTTAGAATTCAGATAAGGGGTTACCTCCAGGAGTCTAGTGACTGCAAGATGCATGGGGTGGAGAGTGGGGGGTGCTTCTGGGTGTGTGAGAATTCATTAAACTGTATGTACACTTATGATGTGAGCACTTTTTGATAACTGCCTAGAAACCTGTTTTCCAGGATCATTTCAACAAATGAGTCCTCAGTAGAGCTGACTTTTGGAAGCCCTGGCGTGGCACATATAAGCAGTAAGCAAAGACCCCCGATTTCCCTCTGTCAAGATGACATCATGGTATAATGAAAACATACGTCTTGGAATCAGTCATATCTTCAGTCTGGTCTCCCCTTGACCATCTAACTCTCTTAACTAGATATTAGCTTCCTTCCCCCTTTCCTTTTGACAGAACAACTAAGGATTCCTTCCCCCTTTCCTTTTGACAGAACAACTAAGGATTCCTTCCCCCTTTCCCTTTGACAGAACAACTAAGGATTCCATTGTGGTTTTTTGTTTGTTTTTTTATAAAATACTTATTTCTTAATACTTATTTAAACATACAAATAAACAATGAAATTAGATTTAGTGTGAACAGCTCCATAGATCACTGCAAAACCCCTATTATTACAATACTCTTGAGAATCACCACTTACACTTAGAAACAAAATATAACCTGTGCTTAAGTGAACTTATCTAAGACTTAGATCTGCCCTACAAAAAAAGGTATTCTGGTATTTGGGGCTTTTTGGGGTGTTTTTGTTTTTTTAGAGGTAAATTTTATTCACAGTGTTTTTTAAAAAATATTTATTTTATTTATTTATTTTTATTTTTGCCTGTGTTGGGTCTCAGTTGCAGCATGCGAGATATTTATTGTGGTATGTGGGATCTTTCACTGCAGCATGTGAGCTCCTCTCTAGTTGTGGTGTGCGGGTTTTCTTTTCTCTAGTTGTGGTGCACGGCCTCTAGGGTGCATGAGCTCTGTAGTTGTGGCGCGCGGGCTCCAGAGCACGAGTGCTCTGTAGTTTGAGGCACACGGGCTCTCTAGTTGAGGTGTGCAGGCTCAGTAGTTATGGCGCATGGGCTTAGTTGCCCCACGGCATGTGGGATCTTAGTTCCCTGACCAGGGATCAAACCTGTGTCCCTTGCATTGCAGGATGGATTCTTTACCACTGGACCACCAGCGAAGTCCCTGGCATTGGGGTTTATTAGAAGTATTACCTCTGATAATTAAAGTTAGATAAATTAGTATTGCATTTCCACTTTTGCATACAAATAAATAAGAATTGATTCGTAACAGGGAGGACAAAAACTAATAGTTTAACAGTTTAAACCAGTGAGAGAGCTCACTGGTTTAAGAGGACCCTGTCAAACAGCTTTTTCTTTAGAAAGCCAGTAACAGTGAGTTACTGTTAACTCAACTGTTTACACAATACACCTGCTTTGCAAAACTTTCAGGTGCACAATAACAGTAAGGACCATTTTCTTTAAAATGTGTAAAAATGGGGACACAGGATTTCAGGACCCCAGAAAGCCAGGTATGAGTTTAGATTGAGACAGAACCTCAACTCTAGGTATATTCACCGTAAAATTTTAACAATGAACGTAAATACTTTGAAATTTTTTAGGAAACCTAAAGTGTTTAAAAACTTTATCTCCCCTCATAAAGAAGTACACTAAATTTAAACCAAATGCCCAAAATTCTTAGTTTGCCATCAAGTTATCTCCATAGCTTCTTCTAAAATATAGCCTCTCTAAATTAGATGACATTCTTTAATGGGACTTTTTGGCCCAACTGTCATTTATAAATTGTGATTATAAATACAAGGCAGAGGGAAACACCCAACAATTCACCAAGGCACTGAAGAGTTTAAGCTTCTACTTCCCACCAGAAGCAGATTGGCTTATGTGGCCACTGCTATCATTATTCTCTAGGAACTGTAAAAGTCTCCTAAAATCTTCCAAATAAGGAAAGAAGCCAACTTTAATAAGCTAGACTCTAAGGATGACAAGAGTCTCTGAAATAGACATTTTAGAGAACTGAGCTCAGTAAACAGACTTTTACATGTTAACCAGCTATTATTTTACCTACATTCTTTTACTTCAAGATAAAACTAGGGGGAAAAAACCCCACTCCAATACGATTCCTATTCCTATTTTCCTTATCTTTCTGCACTTTTCAAGTTTTCTGCAAGGAACAGGTATTATTTTGACAATCAGTCTTTAAAACATTCAATTTCTTGGTAACTACTGACTTCTTACCAGAAAGAGGCTGCACGTAATTCCACAACGTGTCTTTATTTGTCCCAAAATAGTCTCTATTGCCAATTGAAAGAGTATATGACCGTTCATCCATAAGCCTGACCTTCCTTCTACTCTGGCCTAATGAACAGGGCTGACCATCTAGGCGAACAGAGCTCTTCGGCGCACAGACTTTGATGCTTTTTAAGCCAACGGGCTTCATTTCTAACCAATTAGGTTTAAACTAAGTAGAAAAGAAACACACTGCTTTTCCAAAACTGGAAAAAGTCAGTTAACGGAAAGCCCAGACACATTCCAACACAGAATGTTAACAATTCAAATCTGATTGGAGGGGCTTCCCTGGTGGCGTAGTGGTTGAGAGTCCGCCTGCCGATATAGGGCACACGGGTTCGTGCCCCGGTCCGGGAAGATCCCACATACCGTGGAGCTTCTAGGCCCGTGAGCCATGGCCGCTGAGCCTGCGCGTCCGGAGCCTGTGCTCCGTAACGGGTGAGGCCACAACAGTGAGAGGCCCGCGTACAGCAAAAAAAAAAAAAAAAAAAAGAAAAAAGAAAAAAATCTGATTGGAGGGGCTTCCCTGGTGGCACAGTGGTTAAGAATCCGCCTACCAATGTGGGGAACATGGTTTTGAGCCCCGGTCCGGGAAGATCTCACGTGCCGGGGAGCAACTAGGCCCGTGCGTCACAACTACTGAGCCTGCGCTCTAGAGCCTGTGAGCCACGACTACTGAGCCCGTGAGCCACGACTACTGAGCCTGTGAGCCACAACTACTGAAGCCCACGCCCCTACAGCCTGTGCTCCACAACAAGAGAAGCCACTGCAATGAGAAGCCCACACACCACAATGAAGAGTAGCCCCCTCTCGCTGCAACTAGAGAAAGCAACGCACAGCAAGGAAGACCCAACACAGCCAAAAATAAATAAATAAAACAAATAAATTTATTAAAAAAAAATCTGATCGGAGGATCTTCCACACAAGCTACACTTTTCAAAATACAGCTCCAATGATGTTCAAGAAAAGAAAAATTTCCCCAAAGTAAAAAGAAATGCAGGCCTAAGGAAATCTACTGCTACTCTCGCAAAATAGTGTTGATGCTTTTGTGAAGGAAAAGTTTAAATGAGGATGCCATTTCAAAGAAAAAGAATTCAGGTTTACTAAAGCCACCATCCAGCTAATGTTCACACACCTCACGTGTGGTTTTCTATCACATGACCAAGTACACCTGCCTTAGCAAAGCCCTACATGCAATGGCTGATTTCTCCACAGCTCAGAGGACTAACACGTGACCAGCAATGCTATAGACTTGAGCACCCTGTCCAGCAGTGCAGAAACAAAGAACAGAATACCAAGCTTCAAGAATATCAGCACACTTTGGGAAAGACAGGCAAAGCAGAACGCTACCAGTGCTGATGACTGTTTTTATTTTCATAAATACTAGTTTAAAAAAATAGTAGTTTTTATGCATGGAGAAGAGATTTACTCTAGTTTTCAAATATTAACAGTTATTAATTTACAAGTTCAGAATGACTAGATTTTCCTCAAACTTTTACATTTAACGTCGACATCTTACTCTGTTTGGAGTTTTCATTTTAAAGGGCCGTGATGAATGTTTGATTTCACTTATACCTTCAAACAAAATTATAACTACCTTAAATAATTTAATATATTCCATTTTAACTACAACCTTAAAACATTTTTTTTTTTTTTTTGCGGTATGCTGGCCGCTCACTGTTGTGGCCTCTCCCGTTGGGGAGCACAGGCTCCGGACGCGCAGGCTCAGCGGCCATGGCTCACGGGCCCAGCCGCTCTGCGGCATGTGGGATCTTCCCAGACCGGGGCACGAACCCGTGTCCCCTGCATCGGCAGGCGGACTCTCAACCACTGCGCCACCAGGGAAGCCCCTTCCTACCATTTTTACAGTCATCCTGGCTCAAAATTTCAAAGCCATCTTCAAGTACTCTTCTCCCGATTTCATATTACTCATCTGGTCCTGTCTTTCCCATATTCATAATGTCATCAACCTTTTCCTATTAAGCCTACTACTGCCATCCTCATAGTCCAAATTCTCAGATAAATTCAAATCTAGGATTTTGCATCCTAACTCCAGCCACTTTCTCCTTTCAAATAACTATCAAAAGTCAAATAAATCACCCTAAAATATTGCTGGTGTTTCACACCGCTTTTCTGTTACATAGGGACATGAACCTTAGGACTTTCAACTGCCCCTTCAATGTTTATCTTTGAATCATAAAGGGAGGATGGGATCAGGGTGGATGGGAACCCCCTCCCTTCATGATTTGGTTGAAATACAAATCAGGGTGTGAGAACTGCTGGCTGATTAATCACTAAGAAGCCACGTAACCTAGAAGCACAGGTAAATTAATTCTCCAGGAGGTGAGTCTTGACCAGCTGGAAACAGGAAATGGGAGAAAGCTGGACAAATAAATCATCCCTTCTTTCTCTCTCATATGGACTATTCTGAAGTGTAATTTCTCCTCGAAAACCTTACAGAAAAGTCCCATATGCAAATGACCTGCTACGTGTCTTCACAGGTCACGATGGAACAGTAGCTAGGGCTGTAATGTAGTTCATCTTCCTTTGCCTTCCTTCCTTCTCTCCCTCACCTTCACTATCCTGGGCTTGCACCTTCCAAAAAGTGAACACCTTAATCGGGTTCTGCTTCCCAGAGGGTGTGGGCTAAAACATACACCTCACCTCAGCTGATCCTCACAAGCTGTAACCTGGGGAGGTAAATAAATTAGAAAGCTATTAGGAATAAATTAGAAGATTATTAGGACCCCCATTTTACAAATGAAGAAACTGAGGCTTAACTCAGAACCTTTCCCAAGGAGCAAGGACATTGTTCAAATGTCACCTCTAAGAGAGCCAGCCCTTCCTTCTCTAACCAATCCACTCAAAGTAGGGTCCCTGCTCTCAGTTATCCTCTATCCTTTTACTCATTTTTTCTTTTCTTCACAATATTTATCACAGCTTGAAATCCGAATTATTTCTTACTTTGTTTACATGTTTATCTGCCTTTCTTACTACATTACAAGCTCCTCATGGACAGAGACTTCGCAGTGTCTGGCAGAGCAGGCTATTGGTGAATATTTAATGAATAAATTAATATCACAACATTAGCTGGTCTCAGCTAGTTTCTGAGCTTCCAGTCTTGTTTCATTTAAATCCATCCTTGGACTTCCCTGGTGGTCCAATGGTTAAGGCTCCACGCTTCCACTGCAGGGGGCACAGGTTTGATCCCTGATCGGGGAACTAAGATCTAAAGGTCGAGAGGTGAGGCCAAAAAAAAAAAAAAAAAAAAATCCATTCTCTACCACAGTCAGTGTGATCAGGTCACTTACCTCCTTAAATCCTTTCATGGGCCTCTTTCTTACCTAATGAAGAACAATCTCCATGAAAAGGGTCTTGGGCTCAGGAGCTCAGAGTTGAAGCAGCATATAAACTAGATTTTGAATGAGAAGCATGTTCACCAGATAGAGAAGAGAAAGAAGGGCATTACCGCTCAGAAACTCAAAAGAACATGATACTTTCTAAGAATCATTTCTGGTGTGAAGAGCTAGATGTGATGATATAGAAGTATCAGATGGGAAAAGATTGTGAAGAGCCTCACAAATGACATTAAGGAGTGAGGATCTGATGCACAAAAAATGGCACAGTCTTAGAAAGTTTATAGGCAAGGAATGGTATGATCTAAATAGTGTTTTAGAAATAAAGTGAAAACGCAGCAGTAAGAATGGACTGGATAGGAAGAGACAAAACCATTCAGAAGGATGCTCAATGTGAAACAGACCACATCAAGAGATAAAGGCCAGATGTATACGTATAGCTGATTCACTTTGCTGTACAGCAGAAACTAACACAACATTGTAAAGTAACTGTACTCCAATTTTTTTTTAAAAAAAGAGAGAGATAAAGGCCAGAACAACCGCACTTGAAATGGGGATGGAGAGGAGGAGCGGAGAGATTCATGGGGCCACACTAAACACTCATCTACTTAATACAAATTCAACCTTATTATCTAGGTAGGAAGTTTCCTACACTGTGGCCTATAAGCTTAAACCAATCAAAGAAAGGCCCCAAATCACTCTGGACCTTATTCTTCTACTACATATATTACATAGCTCTTCCCAAATGGGAGTGCCACTATAATAGGGCTGACTCTAACAGACTGAATAGCAGGTCTTCAAAAGCAGGGAGTGTGTCATATCCATTTCTTTAATATCCAAGGCAGTGCCTGGCACTCAATTTTTATGAACGAATGAATGAATAAGTAGAAGAATGCTTTATGACTGAAACAGGACTTGAAAACAACATAGGTTTTAGGCCTAAAAAGGTCATTCCAGGCAAGTGCAATGGTATGGGTGAATAGAAATGGTAAACCTGGGGGAGAGACAATGTCCTAAACTAAGATGGAATATGTTGGTCCTCTTGGTCCAGGCTTGCATAGGCCATGCTTATTCCCTGCCTGGAACTTTCTCCCACCCACCCCTCCTCATTCCGTATGGCTCACCCCTTCATTTCGTTGGGGTGTCTGCTCAAATATCACCTCACCAGAGGCTTTCCCTGACCAGCCTACCTAAAATTCTCTAGCGCCCTCTAAAGGTTTAGCCTCACTCTCTAAACCTTTTCTCTTGTTTTTCTTCTTAGTAGATTACTGAAGAGATGCTCTGACAATTTCATTCATCTGTACCTATATTAGGCTTGGCTCACTTTAATTTCAAATCAAGTTCGTCAGTTATTGAGATCAGGACCTAATAAAAAAAATTACAGCACATTGAGATTTTTTCCTTTTTTTTTTTTTTTTTTTTTTTGCGGTACGCGGGCCTCTCACTGTTGTGGCCTCTCCCATTGCGGAGCACAGGCTCCGGACGCGCAGGCTCAGCGGTCATGGCTCACGGGCCCAGCCGCTCCGCGGCACGTGGGATCTTCCCGGACCGGGGTACGAACCCGTGTCCCCTGCATCGGCAGGCGCACTCTCAACCACTGCGCCACCAGGGAAGCCCTCTTTTCCTTTTTTAAAAAAATTAATTTTACTGTAAAAAGTCTAACTGTTGACCACTTCTAAGTCCTGTCATTTAAGTTCCTTCCAACAAAACCTGGATGGATGCCACAGAGAACATTATTTTCTTACAGGAAATATACGCCAGACCGTCCCAGAGTAGGCAGGAAAGAATTTTATATTCCTCAATGGAGAAGATTCTAGGAATGGAGCAGTAATCCATAAAGAAAATCGTCGAGATTAAACTTAAGGGGAAAAGAGGTTCTAAACGCAAGATATTATAGAGAGCACAGCTCGAAGTGAGACACGATAATGTTATGCCTATTTCAATAAGTTGTTTTTACAAAGCTAATTACACAAGACGTCGCTGACCATTGGCAGGCTGATGTGGCGGAAACCACCCAGATGAGTCCTAGCCCGAGCCGGGGGCATCAAGGTAGCCGCATCTCCGGGGTGAACTTTCCTTGCTCTGCCTTCCTCAGTGGGAATTCGAAAAGTCTGTGAAGCGGCCACCTAGATTTAAGCTTTTTAAATCTGAGATATTCCGGAGAGCCGGGCAAAGGCGGCCAGAAGCGGCTTCATACTGCACTTGGTAAGAAACTATCGGACCTTGGGCCCAAAGACTCACAGTAGCGACGGCCAAGGGAGGAGATGGGGGAGAGAAATGCACGCTCCAATTAGAGTCGCCCCGGAGTCCCCATCCCTCGTCCCCACCCGGGGCCCCGCCACCGCAGCATAGGGTCTGCCCGCCCCCGCGGGTCCCGCCGCCCCAGCGCGCGAGGCGCGGGCGCCTCACCTGCAGGCTTGTCTGCGGCCATCTTCCCGCCTCGGCTCGGGTTCCCCGCAGGTGGCGTGGCCTCCACACCAGCTGCCCGGCTTACCGCTATCCTGGACCTCGGAGGACGACCCTGCGCCCACTCCGGCTCCGGGCCCCTGGGTTCCGGCCTGGGGAGTGGGCAGACGGCGGGCTGAGGAAGTGACGAAGACTAGTTTGCGTCGTCTAGCAACAGCAGCAGCGTCTCCGCCCCGGGCGGTGCCACTACCTCCAGCCATGCACGGTTTCCGCCCCGCCGCGTCCCCTGACACACTACTTCCGGGGGCCGCGGCCGGCGTGGGAACTGCGGCTGGCCCCGCCCCACGCTGGCGTCCCCGGCGGCCCGCCCCCTGCGGCGTGAGCGCGCGCGCCCGGCCGGACGTGCGCTCACCCGCGCGTCTGCGCGTGTGTTGGATGTGCCGGATGGGAGCTGCGCGCCGCTGCTGTGTGCTTATCCTGGTTAGAATTCTCGAGTATCCGAGCTCTTGTCCCTCATTTTACATAAAACCAGAGTAACTGCACCTGACATCTATATGGTAAGCATTGAGCCTTGCACTTGGCTTGTACACTTTTAATGATTTCTCTCAGCTCTGTGAGAAGGCACAGTTGCGATTCCCCGTTTGGAAACAAAACGAAACATTTTATTTTAGAGGTTTTAGATTTACAAGAAAATTGCAAAATGATACATGGAGCTCTTGTATACTCTTCACCTAGTTCCCCCTGTTGTGATCCTCTTGAATAATTATTACATTACTATGGTACATCCGTCACATCTAAGAAACAACTTTGGTTGGTACATTACTATTAACTAAATTCAACATTTAAAAAAATGAAAAAAAACTTTTTTTAGTCAATGTCGATTTTCTGTTCCAGGATATTGTCCAAGATACCACATTAAATTATTCATGTCTCCTTAGGCTTTTTTTTTTTTTTTTTTTCCCGCTCTGCTGCGCCGCTTGCAGAATCGCAGTCTTAGTTCTCCGACCAGGGATCGAACCTGGGCCAGCATCCAAGTCCTAACCACTGGACCGCTAGGGAATTCCCTCCTTAGGCTATTCTCGTCTGTAATCACTTCTCAGATTTTTCTTGTTCCTGATGACTTTAACAGCTTTGAAGAATACTGGTCAAGATTTTTTTTTTTTTTTTTTTTTGCGGTACGCGGGCCTCTCACTGTTGTAGCCTGTCCCGTTGCGGAGCACAGGCTCCGGACGCTCAGGCTCAGCGGCCATGGCTCACGGGCCCAGCCGCTCCGCGGCATGTGGGATCTTCCCGGACCAGGGCACGAACCCGTGTCCCCTGCATCGGCAGGCGGACTCTCAACCACTGCGCCACCAGGGAAGCCCTAGTATGTCTTTTGATGAGTATGTTAGAGCCCACATAAAAAGACACCTGCAGTGTTTACTGATCTAGCCACTGTAGGGAGCCTCTCAATAAAAAAGGAATTAAAAGGAAATTGAGAGAATTTGGGCTTTTGCTGGATGATTTTAAAGAGGTATTAGGGAAGTTGAGGGGTTGGCAGTTTTGGATTGGAGGCAGTCAGGAAACAGACAATTCAGTGATTGAGTGTCTTAGTTTTTATCTAGTAGTTTTTATCTAGGAGGCAGGAGGATTAAAGCAAGGCTAGAGAGTTGTCATTGGTCAGGGAGCTGCATCAGTCATGTTAGAAGAAGGAGGTGTTCCCTCATTTTTGTGCTTATGGAGGGCTTCATTTCTGTCTTGTCCCAAACACAATTATGGTGTAACCTTCTCTGAACATGTTCATATTCTGTGAGTGTAGTGTATGTCCCGCTGGGAGTGTTCTGCTAGAAGAATTGTTTTTCTCTTAAGTCTCCAGGCTTGTCAGCAGAGCCATTTTTCACTTTCTCACATGTGGTCCCACCTCTTGGACCTTATCCATTTCACAGATATGGAAAATGAGGTGTTAACCCACTTTCTCAAGTAACAAGACTAGTAAACAACTATTATCTTAACTGTTACATTCAGCTTTAAAGGTTCTAGAATTCGCCTATGTGGAAAACGTCTTGGGTCTCTTCTCTCACCTTTCCATATTGGCAGCTCTCCCTCGTTTACAGGGAGGAAGAAGAGTTAATTCAGACATGGGAGGTGTGGGACTTCCCCAGTGGCGCATTGATTAAGAATCCGCCTGCCAATGCAGGGGACACGGGTTCGAGCCCTGGTCCGGGAAGATCCCGCATACCGCGGAGCAACTAAGCCCGTGCACCACAACTACTGAAGCCTGCAGGCCTAGAGCCCTTGCTCTGCAACAAGAGAAGCCACTGCAATGAGAAGCCCATGCACCGCAACAAAGAGTAGTCCCCTCTTGCCGCAACTAGAGGAAGCCCGCACGCAGCAACGAAGACCCAACGCAGCCAAAAATAAATAGATAAATAAATAAAAATTTATTTAAAAAAAAAGTGGGAGGTAAAAAATCTCAGTGGGACTCTGCTTGGTCACCAGCCATGGTGAGTCAGTTCGCATCCAGCTAGTGATGGTACCAGCTAGTGATGGTACCACTGTGTACCCACAGTGCCTCAAACCCGATGTGGTCCTTGCCATTTATGGAAGACTGTCTCCAAGAATGGTTGTCACCAGTCCCTCCCATCCCAATATGAACATTGCTGCTCTTCCCCTCCCTTTGAATATGAGTTGTGACTTGCTCCAACCAACAGAATGCAGAAGTGATGCTGAGCCAGTTTTGGTTCTAGCCCTTGAAAGGCATGGCAGTGTCCACTTTTCCTCCCTTGTACTCAGCTACCATGCTGTAAGGCTATAAGACTGTCCTGCTGGAGCGAGACCATGAGAAGGGGAGCCAAGATGTCCCAAGTGACAACCAGCACCAAGGTTCCAGACATAAGAATGAAGCCTTCTTGAACCTTCTAGCCCAATCCAGCTGCCAGCTCAATGCAGTCACATGAGTGATCCTAGCTAACATCATATGAAGCAGAAAAACTGCTCAGGGGCTTCCCTGGTGGTGCAGTGGTTGGGAGTCCACCTGCCAGTGCAGGGGACACAGGTTCGATCCGTGGTCCGGGAGGATCCCACGTGCTGCAGAGCAACTAAGCCCATGCACCACAACTACTGAGCCCACGTGCTGCAGCTACTGAAGCTCGCACACCTAGAACCTGTGCTCCACAACAAGAGAAACCACCATAATGAGAAGTAGCCCCCACTGGCCAGAACTAGAGAAAGCCTGCACGCAGCAATGAAGACCCAATGCAGCCAAAAAAAAAAAAAAAAAAAAAGAAAAGAAAAACTGCTCAGTCAACCCCCAGAATGGTGAAAAATAATAAGTTATTGTTATTGGACAATGACTAATTTAAAAAATTGAGATATAAGCACATACCATGCAATTCACCATTTTAAAGTATATAATTCCATGGTTTTTAGTATATTCACAAAGTTGTGCAGACATTACCAATATCTAATTCTGTGTCAAACCAGCAAGGTAGAGTGGGGTTTTTCGGGGTTTTTTTTTTTGGCCATACCTTGTGGCATGCAGGATCTTTCCCCACCAGGGATCAAACCGGTGCCCCCTGCCGTGGAAGCACGAGTCTTAACCACTGGACCACCGGTCCTGTTTTTTGTTTTTTTGTTTTTTTTAATGACTCATTGGTGCCTTCTCCTTGAGGACATTTCCAATTTACAAGTGAAGAAAAAAATATGTATGTTAAACATATTTTTATTACTCTCTAAAACCTGAATTCAGAAAGATTATTCAACTATAAATAATGGGAAAATTGAGTAGTTAAAATTTTATCATCATCATGATGAGATATTTCAGAACACAGAAAAGTACAGATATATTATGACAAGTTTATTTACCACTCAGATTTGACAAATGTCAACGTTCACCACGTTTGCTTCAGATCTTTCTTTTGAAAACCGTTACTGGTACAGATGAGTTCAATTTATATTCCCTTCCTGATTGCATTTCCCTTACTCTCTTCCCAGAGGTAGGCACTTCTTTGAAGATGCTATGTGTCCTTGTAGTCCATGTTTAAAACATGATATACCCATAAACAACATTTATTATTATTCATTCAACTTTAAATATCACACTGACAGTATCATTCTGAAACTTGCTTTTTAATTTCTTTTATTTAAAAAAATTAAAAAGGGACTTCCCTGGTGGTACAGTGGTTAAGACTCTGCACTCCCAATGCAGGGGGCCTGGGTTTGATTCCTGGTCAGGGAACTAGATCCCGTATGCCGCAACTAAGAGCCTGCATACTGCAACTAAAAGATCCTGCACATGGCAACAAAGATCCCGCGTGCTGCAGCTAAGACCTGGCACAGCCAAATAAGTAAGTAAATAAATAAATATTTTTAAAATAAAATAAAATGTTTTAAAATAATTTTTAAATTAAAATTTTTTTTTTTTTTGCCACACCATGGGGCTTGTGGGATCTTAGTTCCCCAACCAGGGATTGAACCCGGACCACGGCAGTGAAAGCGCCTAGTCCTAACCCCTGGACTGCCTGGGAATTCCCTGAAACTTGCTTTTTCAACTCAATGCTACATTTTTGAGATTGAAATATATATTCATAATATATAATATTCATTTAAAATATATAATATATTTATATAAACATTATAAATGTATTATATATATTAAACAACATATATAGTTTATAGTATTCCACTAAATGATGATCACTTAGGTATACTTTTGTAGCATGATCCTTACATAGAAGTCTCATAGGGACTTCCCTGGCAGTTCAGTGGTTAACACTCTGCACTTCCAACGCACGGGGCTTGGGTTCAGTCCCGGTCGGGGAACTAAGATCCCACATGCCTCGCAGTGTAGCCAAAAAAGAAAAGTCTCATAAATAATAAAGGCATTAAATATCTCACTGATGAGAAATCTGCAGGTAGACTGTTCCATTGCTAAATCAGTGACTCAGCAGTGTCAAGATGCAGTTGGGCATCCCTGGGGTTCTATCTTCCTCTTGTGGTCCCAAGATAATGGCCATAGCTCTGAACATCATACGCTTGCCTGTCGCGGTATCCAAAGGAAGTGGAGGAAGGGGGAAAAGAATTTTCCTTTTCCAGCCTTATTCTCTAACAAATAGGTACCACATTTCATCAAACCCAAGATCCTATCAATTTACTACTAAAAATAAAGAGTGCTGACAATTAAACTGACTTAATGCTTTCTTATCCCTTAGAATTTATGTTTAAATAAATAGCTCTTTGAGACCTAGACATAAAATTTTTAAAATTATATATTACTCCTGAGTATACAAAACAAGAAAATAGAAATGAACCAAATTGTTTAAGGTATTTTCAGAACGTCTTCCCGCCAGAGTTCCACTCTAAATTACTTTTCAATTCAGTGCCTTCCCTGTCTGTGTTCATCACCCTCTGTGCCCTCAGGAACACTGGCAGGACAGCAGTCTCCTCACAGAATCACCACTGTTGTCTCAAGAAGGCCCATTCTGCAGGTTTCAGTTCTGGCACTTTCTGGATCTTACCAGAAGTCACGAATGGTAGGTTTTCAGATCGTTTGCACACACACGGGGAATGACAATCACACCATAGCAGCCATCTGACAGAGATTGTGAGAAGCCTGATAATTTCAGAAACAAAAGAAAGAGTGTGTGTCTTAGAATCAATGAAGTACAGTGAATCTTTCTCAGAAGTCTCTCACCAAAATCTCCCCTTAGTTCTCCTCGGTGAAGTTGGTAGCCTGCCCACCACTGGATCAATTACTGGCAAAAGAGATTCCATCTTATGCCTTGGATTCATCACAATGCATCCATAAAACATTTATGTGGGGGATAAGTAAAATCAGGATTTTATTAAACAGGAGGAGCAGGAACGGACTGCTGAAAGGACAGTCCCTTATCACTTTATCACTGTTTTTCTCTTATTGACAGACTCATTTCCAATTTTCATTTTACAAACACAGCTGCAGAACCACCCTTGGACATGTGCACTGTTACCAGAGCTTCTCTAGGATACATACTATAAGATGGAATTTATTTGAAAGTATAACGAATCCTATGTGTCTATCCCCTAGCCTCATTTCATCATAGACTTATTTCATCTCCCCTGTCCCCTTCTTATGTTTTTGTTGCAGGAATATTTTAAAGCAAGTCCCAGACATCATACCATTCACTTCTAAACACTTCAGTATGCACCGCAAAAGGAATATCCAAATACTTTCTTGCATAGCCACAATGCCATTATCACATCTAACACAATTCAAAATAATTCCTTAATATCATTCAATTACCAAGCCATACTCAAATTTCCTCTATTGTATAAAAATACTCTTTCTGTAATTTCTGTTTAGAATCAGGATCAAACAAGATCTCTTTTATTTGGTTATGTCTCTTGTGTTTCTTATAAGTCTTTTAAGTCCTATGTTTCTCTTAATCTAGAACAGTCCCCTACCCTTTTATTTTTTCTTCCATTGACTGGTTGATGAAATTAGAGTCCAATATAAGATCCCTCCTTTGAGATCTGGTATATTGCTTCCTTGTGGACTACATCCTTTATGCTCAATATTTCCTGTGGACTGGAGATCAGCTTTAAAGGCTTGATTATATTATGATTCAAAAAAACTTTTCCCTGAGAATCTCCTAGGTGGTGCTGTGTACTTTTTGCATCACTGTCTGGAGGCATGTTATACTTTCTGTCTCATTTTTGGTGACATTTAGATTGATCCTTGGGTTCAGATAGTGACAGTCTGATTTTTTTTTTTTTTTTGCTGCGTTGGATCTTCATTGCTGTGCGCAGGCTTTTCTCTAGTTGGGGCGAACGGGGGGCTACTCTTCATTGCGGTGCACGGGTTTCTCATTGTAGTGGCTTCTCTTGTTGCAGAGCACGGGCTCTAGGCATGTGGGCTTCAGTAGTTGCAGCACCTGGGCTCAGTAGTTGTGGCTCACGGGCTCTAGAGCACAGGCTCAGTAGTTGTGGCACACGGGCTTAGTTGCTCTGTGGCATGTGGGATCTTCCCGGACCAGGGCTTGAACCCGTGTCCCCTGCATTGGCAGGTGGATTGTTAACCACTGCACCACCAGGGAAGTCCCTGACAGTCTGATTTTTATACATTTCCTACCAGCCTTTCTCCTAGTGGTTTCTGAAGCACTAATGATCACTGCCTTAATCAGTTATTTCACTAATAGTTGAAACAATTTTCGACTTTTGACACTCCTGCCTCCGTTAACTAGAATCAGGGCTGAGAGCCTCTGTGAATTTTATACACTAGGCATCTCCCTTGCCTTACCTTAGTCCTAGCCCTAGCTAGAATTCTTCTGCAGTGAAAAACTTTCCCTTGTCCACAGTGATATTTGTTTACACTGAAATTCAGTTTATATCAGAAAGGTAGGATGAATGCTTAGTTCTTTCCCCTATAATTATTGATGTTCCGAGGAGTAAGTTGATGTCCCAACAATCTCTAGGACTATTTCTTTTCTAAAAAATTATTCTGAACTCATATATTTTTTATATGTTCAATATGTTTTAATCAACTGCAGTCCTTAATCTTTTTGAAATTAAAGTCCATGTGTGGACTTCCCTGGTGGCGCAGTGGTTAAAAATCCACCTGCCAACGCAGGGGACACAGGTTCGAGCCCTGGTCGGGGAAGATCCCACATGCCACGGAGCAGCTAAACCTGTGCACCACAACTACTGAGCCTGTGCTCTAGAGCCCGTGAGCCACAAATACTGAGCCCGAGTGACACAGCTACCGAAGCCTGTGCGCCTAGAGCCCGTGCTCCGCAACAGGAGAAGCCACCGCAATGAGAAACCCGCGCACCGCACCGAAGAGTAGCCCCCGCTCTCGGCAACTAGAGAAAAGCCCGCGTGCAGAAAGGAAGACCCAATGCAGCCAAAAATTTAAAAAAAAAAGGCATTCTCAGAGAACTGTAGCCCTATCCTCACCTGCACTTCCCATTCCCATTATCTTCTCTTTTTACCCTTTTCCACCCACCCACCCCTGGTAATCAACTTAAGTTCCTGAGAACTTCAGTTACCCCCCACCTTTTAGAAATATGTAAAATGTGAACATTTCTGAAGTAGAGACTCTTAGTCACCTACCCCAGATGAGTTCATCCTCCAAAGTCATACAGTCAGTGGTGGGGGGAGGGATAAAGTGGGAAATTGGTATTGACATATACATACTGATATGTATAAAATAGATAACTAAAAAGGACCTACTGTATAGCACAGGGAACTCTGCTCAATACAATGTAATGACCTGTATGGGAATAGAATTTTAAAAAAGAGTGGATATTTGTGTATGTATAACTGATTCACTTTGCTGAACAGCAGAAGGTAACACAACATTGTAAATCAACTATAGTCCAATAAAAAAAATAAAGCATTGAATATTTTTAAAAAGTCATACAATCTATAATTTTCACTCATCAAAGGCTCCCTTCTCCTACTCTCCCTGGCAGCTAGGTGTAGTCACAGGACTACTGCTTTAAAAGGTTTTTGCATGTCTTCTTTTCCTCTTTTTTCTTTTTCTTCCAATTCTCCATCCTGCTGCCTAGAATGTAAATGTGATGGCTGGAACTCTAACAGCTATCTTAGATCTTGAAGCCAAGAGTCCAAGGGATAGAGGAGTGGAAAGCTTAAAGAGCTTGCATTCCTGATGATATCATAGACGCTCCATACCAGTTCCAGACTGCATTTGTGTGTGTGTTGCATGCAAGGCTTATTCATTGTTTTTTGGTTTTTTTAAAAATTTATTTATTTAATTTATTTATTTTTGGCTGCGTTGGGTCTTCGCTGCTGCACACGGGCTTTCTCTAGTTGCGGCGAGCGGGGGCTACTTTTTGTTGCGGTGGGCAGGCTTCTCATTGTGGTGGCTTCTCTTGTTGCAGAGCACAGGCTCTAGGCACGCGGGCTTCGGTACTTGTGGCAAGTGGGCTCAGTAGTTGTGGCTCGCGGGCTCTAGAGCACAGGCTCAGTAGTTGTGGCGCACAGGCTTAGTTGTTCCATGGCATGTGGGATCTTCCCAGCAAGGGCTTGAACCCTTGTTCCCTGCATTGGCAGGCGGATTCTTAACCACTGCACCACCAGGGCAGCCCCTATTCATTGTTAATTTGGGTGTTCTATCACATAAAGCTGAAACTAATCTTTTTTTAATTAATTTATTTATTTGCTTGTGCCGGGTCTTGGTTGTGGCAAACGGGCTCCTTAGTTGCAGCTCTTGGGCTCCTTAGTTGCAGCTCGAGGGCTCCTTAGTTGCGGCATGCAGGCTCCTTAATTCTGGCATGCGAACTCTTAGTTGCAGCATGCATGTGGGATCTAGTTCCCTGACCAGGGATCGAACCCAGGCCCCCTGCATTCGGAGCGCAGAGTCTTAACCACTGCGCCACCAGGGAAGTCCCTGAAACTAATCTTAACTGCTTCAGTTTCTAAATGAAATTAAGCAAATAGATCTGATTTTATTTTTGCTTGTGTCATTTAAATTTATTATTTCATTATTTATGGTCCCATGTAAATCCTGTAATAACTCAGAATGAAAACCATAAGTTTGCATTAGAAATTTTGGTATTGTGATGTCGTCAGGGCTAATATTGATATATGGTTAGTGTTCATGCGTATGGTTATGCTGGTTGTTTACAGATGACTCCAGTACTGAATGAAAAGTGCCTATGCCATATTTGCTACTAAATATTTCAAAAATCACCCCAAATAAGAATTGCATTCACTGATTTGCACATTTAACAAATAGTTATGGAATGTACTGTGCTAAAGTGTCAATTCAATGGAGAATGAAAATGAACACAGACCCTGTCTATTTACAAACCAATAAGGCTATAGATATTAACGAAGAGTCATATGTATGTATATACATTTGATTGTATATATTTGTTATGTTATATAATATGTTATGACAAATGAGAGGTAGAAGGAGCAGAAAGATGCGATTCTGAGAGTGTTTTTTGTGGGACCTAGCCCAGGAGTCAGGAGGCTCAGAGAAGGCCTGAAGAAGCTAGATCTGAAGGTAGAAATTAGCAAGGTAAAGGGAAGAGCAGGTTCAAAGGCCCTGTGGTGAGAGGGATCCTGCTGAGTGTGAGGGATGAACATATGTTCAGTGTGGCTTGAGCAGAGAGAACGAGGGGCAAGGCGAGGTCCCCGGAGCAGGGAGGAGCCAGACTGTTCCTGGTCACACAGGCCATGTTAAAGAGTCCTGTTTGTTTCTTGTCCCACAAGGATCACTGTTTTTTATCACCTGGTGTCCAATGTTTCGAAAACCATTATTTTTCATATGTTTTTGAAATATATTTTCTCTACCTTTTCCTCTAATGGTTACTTAGTATTTCATGGTATAGATGTGTCTTGATTTATACAACCAATCCTCCACGGTGATCATTGAGATATTTTCTAATTTTTTGCTGTTTCAAAGTGTTACAACCAACATCTTTACACATGAACCTTCTCTTCCATTGCATGATAGCTGTGCAGACACAATTTGTCAATAGAAGGGGCTGATGGAAGAAAGTCAAATGCAGACACCCTTTAGGTAAATTAAACAAGACTTCTCTCTTATGGTCATTTTCCTTTCCAGAACCTGCTGTCTCTCACTCCAGGCCAGCCGCCTTCAGGAATGCCCAGTTTACTAGGTAGGTACCTGTAAACCCCTGTTATGAATTGTTTCAAGTTCCTTCTTTGTGTGTAGGACTGCTTGGCCATTGCCACTTAAGAGGTAAAGTTAGGCAACTGTTTTATTTATTTATATTTTATTTTTAAATTTTTTGGCCACACCGCGAGGCATGTGGAATCTTTGGGAATCTTAATTCCCAAACCAGGGATCGAACCCGCGCCCCCTGCATTAGAAGGCAGAACCCTAAGCACTGGACCACCAGGGAAGTCCCTAGGCAACTGTTTTAAATATCCCTGAACCTGCTATGATGAAGAGGAGGCCGTTCTGACCACAGCACATAGGAGTTTCTAGAGCCTCACTTCCTCACCCGGGTTTATCAGCTGTATTGATGAATGTCAGTAGCTGGCTCCGAGGGAAGGAAAGCCAAGCCCAGTCACCCCCTTGGGTAAATCAGACAGGTTTTACATACCTAGGGGATCCATAAGGAAGCGAGCAGTCAGAAAACAAATCAATCAGCAGCAATCTTTGGGAGGGACAGAAGTGCAAGCTTCAGAACCTAAACAATCTCACCATAAATGTGCGTGTGCTGGTGGTGGGGTGAGGTGCAGATGGGAACATCTGAGTCTCCAGGGTCACATTCAGCCTCCAGGAAGCTCAACTGACCCCTCCTGGGCCCAGACTGCTGTGTGTATGTATCAACCTGGTATGTGCTGGGCCAGGTGACCCTCCCCAGTCCTGGGGCTAAACACTATGGGGTTTCACTGTGGGGCACCATTTACATACCCTCAGCATGGCTGATCATCACCCTGCCCGACCTCAGGTAAGCTGCCTGGTCTACAAAGTTCCTGAACTCAGAGTTGTGGACACGGGACGTGGCTCAGTGCATTGGAGTCTCTGGGATCGTCCAGCAGATCCTTAGACCAGATGAACGGCCTGGCTGCACGCATACAGGTTCAAAAGCTAGAAGCATCTTTCACCATCCATTCTTGGGAAATGCCTCTTACAACCTTTGCCCATTTCCACAGCCACTGCTGCACCTTTTCCAAGACCTCATCATACTAAGCCTCAGAATTGGCCTTGGACATGGCCTTCATGGTCCCCGGCTCTCTACACACATCCCACATATGTGGCTCTCATTACACGTGTATTAGCGTGAGTTTAGACCTTTGGGATTGGTGTACATACCTACACCCCCTAACTTGGAAACATAAATTTCCCACATCTGCCAGGTGACATCCCATTACAAGTTATACATTTAGGCTCAGCATTTTAAGACTGCTTGCTTTGAGAATATGTGATCTGACCAAGATAATACCTCCCTTTGGACTGTCAAGTTTAAACATGGCGGGTCCAGTTCCAATATGAATTTCAAGAGCTTGACTGAATGATATACACAAGTAACCATATAGAGAGACTGGTTGTGATCTCTCACTCTGCTCCTCCATTCAGTCTGTATCTGTTGAAAGGATGTATCTGTTGCATGGATTAACCACTGTCTTTATACAGAAACGTCTCCTCTATGACTTGTTTCTCTCCGGAGTACTGGAGACCCTGGTGCCCGCCCATCTCAAGTCTCTCCTCCTCAGTCCAGCTGGTTTAGTCTCACAGCTTTGCCAACTGGGAGTATGTCTTCCACCTTTGCCCTTTCTTTTATCAATAAAACAGGAGGAAGAACAATAGGGCCACAAATCCCTTTCCTTAGGCAGTACAAGGAGGCCAAGGCCATGCTATTTATAGCAAGTAATGCAAACGGAAATAAATCAAGATATTTTCTCCTGTGGGTAACTTTGTTCTGGCTCCTGGCTACTGTTTAACTTCCTTTGGTGATTGTAGCCATATTTTATAAACCCTGCCAGCAGCTGGACCTCGCTCAACTGCAGCAAATCCTGGGAAATCAGACCCAGCTCTCTCTATATATACCTTGTCCTGTGCACTTGCAAACGGACAAGGCTTGCTATCTGATTTCCTGTCCTGACAATTTTGCTTTACTTCATGTCCTTACCATTAAAAAATTTTTTTAATTGAAGTATAGTTGATTTACAATATTATATTAGTTTCACGTGTACAATAGAGTGATTTGAACTTTTTATAGCTTATACTCTACTTAAAGTTATTATAAAATACTGGCTATATTCCCTGTGCTATACAATATATCCTTGTGGTTTATGTATTTTATAAATAGTAGTTTGTATCTCTTAATCTCTTACCCCTTGTTGCCTCCCTCCCTCTCACCTCTCCCCACTGGTAAACCACTAGTTTGTTCTCTGTATCTGTGAGTCTGCTTCTGTTTAGTTATATTGATGTGTTTGTTTTATTTTTTAGATTTCACATATACGTGATGACATACGGTATTTGTCTTTCTCTGTCTGACTTATTTCACTGAGCATAATGTCCTCCAGATCCATTCATATTGTTGCAAATGGCAGAAATTCATTCTTTTTTATGGCTGAGTAGTATTCTACTGTATATATATATATATATATATATATATATATATATATACCAGATCTTCTTTACCAATTCATCTGTTTATAGACACTTGTGTTGCTTCCATATCTTGGCTATACTGCTGCTATGAACATTGCGGTGCATGCATCTTTTCGAATTAGTGTTTTCATTTTTTTTGGATATATACTCAGGAGTGGAATTGCTGGATCGTATGGTAGTTCTTATTTATTTTTTTATTTAGGCCGCACTGTGCGGCATGCAGGATCTTAGTTCCCTGACCAGGGATCGAACCCATGTCCCCTGCAATGGAAGCTCGGAGTCTTAACCACTGGACTGCCAGGGAAGTCCCTGGTAGTTATATTTTTAGCTTTTGAGGAACCTCCATGCTGTTTTCCGCAGTGGCTGCACCAATTTACATTCCCACCAACAGTGTACAAGATTTTCAAGTTTATTGTACATCCTTGCCAACATTTGTTATTTATGGTCTTTTTGATGATAGCTCTTCTGACAGGTATGAGGTGATATCTCATTGTGGTTTTGATTTGCATTCCATGTCCCTACCATTCTTGATTTCAGCCCGCAGTATGTGTCAAGGCTCTGTTTGTACTGTACACTGGCCACTCTGTGAAGGACTTTGACCCCAGCAGGGTATTATAGGAGGCAGAGGACTTTAAAGTAGGGAAAGGGGAGGGAAGGATTGACAGGTCAGTTTCAGTGAGAGATAGCAGTCCTGCTAACAACTGTGGGCAACCCCTGCTGGTTTGTATTCTGTTTAACTATTTTGAGAGAAAACAGAAAGTGAGAAACCAGCAAGGTGTGAAAAGATACTGAGGGCTAACCTACTTTTGGTTTGTGGGATTAAAAACAATTCTTGTTTTCTGATCATAAACCTCAGGTTTATCTGTAGATAGTAATTCATATACACAATGCAGCAACGATATAAGGCTTTGGCTTTATCCAGAGTTGGCAAATAAAATGACAGTGGTTGAGCTTAGCTATGTGAAGTCACCAGGCAAACTAGACAGTCACCCTGACCCAGGGTAAGATGGAGGCTGGTTAATTGATGATATTAAGAAATGAAAAGGAAGAGGTCAATGGGAGGGGTTAGAGTCCATGTAGAAATAAACGAACACAGTAACAGAAGGAGGCTATGAGAAGGTCAGAAGCACAGGTCCAGCACTGTCTGGAGAAGCCAGTGCTTCCAACATGATTGCCATTCTTTGTGGCAAATATATTATAATGACTGCTATTTTTATCGAGTCTTCCTTTTCTTTTTCTTTTTAAAAATCATTTATTGGGCTTCCCTGGTGGCGCAGTGGTTGAGAGTCCGCCTGCCGATGCAGGGGACGCGGGTTCGTGCCCCGGTCCGGGAAGATCCCACGTGCCGCGGAGCAGCTGGGCCCGTGAGCCATGGCCGCTGAGCCTGCGCGTCCGGAGCCTGTGCTCTGCAACGGGAGAGGCCACAACAGTGAGAGGCCCAAGTACCGCAAAAAAAAAAAAAAAAAAAAAAAAAAAAAAATATATATATATATATATATATAAAAATATAAATATATATATATATATATATATATCAGGGACCCAGCAGCTCCGCGGCACGTGGGATCTTCCCGGACCGGGGCATGAACCCGCGTCCCCTGCATCGGCAGGCGGACTCTCAACCACTGCGCCACCAGGGAAGCCCCTATTTATATTTTATTGAGGCATAATATTTTTAATTAAAAAATTTTTTTTTAATTTTTGGCTGCACGGCACAGCTTGTAGGATCTTAGTTCCCCAACCAGGGACTGAACCTGGGCCACGGCAGTGAAAGCGCCAGGTCCTAACCACTGGACCACCAGGGAACTCCACTGAGGCGTAGTTGATTTACGATATTAAATAAGTTTCAGGTCTACAACATAGTGATTCACAATTTTTACAGGTTACGTTCCATTTATAGTTATTATAGAATATTGGCTATGTTCCCTGTGCTGTACGATATATCCTTGAAGCTTATTTATTTTAAACACAGTAGTTTGTATCTCTTAATCCCCATACCCGTATCTTGCCCCTCCCCACTTCCCTCTCTCCACTGGTAACCACTAGTTCGTTCTCCATATCTGCGAGTCTGTTTGGGCCTCGTTTTCTTTATCTGTGAAATAAGGAGGTTAAACTAGAGAATGTAGGGGAAACCGTGAAAATCATTGAAATGGAGCAAAATGATTACTGGGTGTCTTCAGTGGAAAAATAGGCAGACATTATCTGAACACACCCTGCTGGGTCATCTAATTCTATGGAGTATCTGCGCCTTTTCTTGTCTTTGAGCTCTTTTGTAAATTCATAAATTGTAGATAACTGATGGCAATGCAAATGATTCTTGTCCATAGGCATGCAACTAAAGTTTGATAGGTGGAAATGCAATTGAATTCTTTCTTTCCCTGCGTTATTACAATTGTGTATCAATTTGTAAGTTCATTATTACCAATTGCTTATATATGTGGTTCTTTGTATTATCCTTTGACCCAGTTATAATATCTTATTAGTCCTCTAATTTGTTAACAAGTTAAATAAAATCTTTGACCTATTATTATTTTATATTTTGATGAGTGTCACAATTTTACCATGTTTAAAAAACTATCCTTTACAACAATTGCTCAAAAATCCAATGATCACAAAACTATTTGGTAGAAAACCATAGTTTTTTTAGGAGGATACTGTGGTGAAAGTGATGAATTGCTTCCAAAATTGCTTAATTTAGCCTGTGGTTATAATTATACACCAGAAAGATATAGATTAAAAAGATCAAATGCTTGCTATACACCTGAAACTAACACAACATTGTAAATCAACTATACTTCAATTTTTTTTTTTTTTTTTTTTTTGCGGTATGCGGGCCTCTCACTGTTGGCCTCTCCCATTGTGGAGCACAGGCTCCGGACGCGCAGGCTCAGCAGCCATGGCCCACGGGCCTAGCCGCTCCGCGGCATGTGGGATCTTCCCAGACCGGGGCACGAACCCGCGTCCCCTGCATCGGCAGGCAGATTCTCAACCACTGCACCACCAGGGAAGCCCTATACTTCAATTTTTAAAAAAAGATCAAATACTAGAGAGTAATGGATTTACCAAATACCCCAGGTGTATGCCTGAGTCATGTAGAAGCTAATTGGTTCAAGGTGTTTTCTTAACAGAAATTTTATTGGCCAGGCTTGTACCTGAGATCATTCAGAGTAGAGACTCTTCCAGCCTTTGCCTCGGCTATACTTTGGTAAATATGCCTTTGTCATGTGCCATCTATGTCCACTTGGGGCTTTCTGTTGACAGAAGCAGCTACAGCTTACTACGCTGGGGTGGTTTCAAGCAAGACCACTGTGCAAGAAATGATAGTGGAGTAAGATTCGGGGTGGGCAGCCTTGAGAGGAAATGTACATACGGGAGAAGGAATTCTGAAGGGATCTTCACAAATCAGTCAACACTTGTACAGATCTATCTGTAAACCAGGTATGAGCTTTTTCTTTATCCAAACCTGGTCCTAGGAAACTCTCCATGAGGTCATGGTGTGGCTTGATGGAGGGGCGGCAATGCAACAGGAGTGGGTGTCAAAGGAGAAATAGGTGTTGAATAAGTCCTAGCCATATGCGTGTACACCTTGCATATGCCTTTTAGACCTGCTCCAATCTGCTCTCGTGTGTACGTGTACCACCACCATCTGAGGATGCAATGCTGCTGCACACACCTGACCTCATGGCTTGGCAGGTCAGAGAGCACCCAGTCTGTAGAATTACCAGATTTCTCACAGCCAAGCATCTGGTCCTATCAGGGCTTAGTAACAAACCAGAAACTTTTTCTCAAAAGTAGAATAGTTAATAGCAGAAGAGGGCATGGCTTTGCTCCAAAATTGTACCTATTTAGACTATGATTTTCCTACTGGGGCTTTGTCTGGTACTTTTATTTACCAAAAACATTCAAGTGCTATGCTGTGTCAAAAGGCCCAAGTGGCAGGGTGGCTTGTACCGCAGCCTGGATTCACTGCAGAGTTTTATTGCTCTGGGACCCCACTTAAAACTGGCTTCTTTAAGGCAAGTGGTCTGGAGCAGCACATTCAAAGGTGGTATAATTTTGCCTTCAAAATCCAAAGAAGCTAAAACTATAAAACTCTTAGGAGAAAACATTGGTATAAATCTTTGTGACCTTGGATTAGGCAATGGTGTCTTACATAGATATGTGGTTTAAGATATGATACTTAAAGCACAGCAACCAAAGAATAAACAGATACGTTGGACTTCATCAAAATTAAAAACTTTTGTGCATCAAAAGACACTATCAAGAAAATTAAAAGATCACTCACAGAGTGGGAGGAAATATTTGCAATTACGTATCTGGTAAAAGTCTAGTATCCAGAATATAAAAAGAACGCTTACAACTCAACCATAAAAAGACAACCCATATGGGAACATATGTATATGTATAACTGATTCACTTTGTTATAAAGCAGAAACTAACACACCATTGTAAAGCAATTATACCCCAATAAAGATGTTAAAAAAAAAAAAAGACAACCCAATTTAAAAATGGACAAAGGATCTGAACAGAAGTTCCTCCAAAGATATCCAAATGGCCAATAAGCACATGAAAAGATGCTCAATGTCATCAGTCATTAGAGATGCAAGTCAAACCATAATGAGATACCATTTCACACCCACTAGGATGGCTATAATAAAAAAGATGGGCAATAGAAAATGTTGGTGAGGATGTGGAGAAATTGGAACATACATTGTTGTTGGAAATGTAAAATAGTGTAGCCACTTCCAAAAGCAGTTCAAAAACTTAAAACCCAGCAGTTCCGCTCCTAGACAGATCACCCAAGAGAAGGGCAAACAAATGTTCCCACAAATACTTATACATAAATGTTCATAGCAGCATTATTCATAATATCCAAAAAAAAAGGAAACAGCCTGTCAACTGATGCATGGATAAACAAAATGTGGTGTATTTTATACAATGTAACGTCACTTGGCCATAAAAAGGAGAAAAATACTGACACATGCTACAACATGAAAACACGCTAAGTGAAAGAAGCCAGTCGCAAAAGACCACATATTCTATGATTCTGTTCATACGAAATGTCCAGAATAGGCAAATCCATAGATACAGAAAGTAGATCAGTGGTTGCAGGGCTGGGAGGAGGGGGATGGGGAGTGACTGCTAATGAGTTTGAGAGTTTCTTTGGGGGATGATGAAAATGTCCTGGAATCAGAGAGTAATGAGGATTGCAAACCTCTGAGAATAAACTAAAATCCACTCAATTGTACTTCGTTCTTCTTTAATCTGAAAACAGTTCTTCAATCTGTCTTTGTCTTTCATGACATTGATGCCTTTGAAGAATATAGGCCAGTTATTTTGTAAACTGTCCTCCATTTGAGCTTGTCTGCAGTTCCTTCGTGTTTAGATTCAGGTCGTGCATTTTGGGGCAGAAATGATGTTGTCTTTCTCAGAGCCTTATTTCAGGAGAGACCTGCTGTCAATTTTCCTGGTGTCACTTTGTCTCAATACTGGTGATGTGAACTTGGATTGGGTGCTAAAGCTGCTGTCTGGCAGGTCTTGCCACTGTCAAGTTACTATTTGCCCCTTTACAATCAATATGTAATTTGTGGGGAGGTACTCTGACACTATGTAAAAAACCTATTCCTCGTGAAACTATATCACTAGCTTTAGCATCCATTCATGATTTTCTGAATCCTCTAAGGGTTTTTTTTGTTGTGTTTTTTAATTTAATTTAATTTAATTTTGGCTGTGTTGGGTCTTTGTTGCTGCGTGTGGGCTTTCTCTAGTTGCAGCGAGTGGGGGCTACTCTTCGTTGTGGTGCGCAGGCTTCTCATTGTGGTGGCTTCTCTTGTTGCAGAGAATGGGCTCTAGGGTGCGGGGGCTTCAGTAGTCGTGGTGTGCAGGCTCAGTAGTTGTGGCTCACGTGCTTAGTTGCTCCGTGGCATGTGGGATCTTCCCGGACCAGGGATTGAACCCGTGACCCCTGCATTGGCAGGTGGTGAATCCGCTAAGGTTTAAAATGACTTGTTTCTACTCAGACTAGAGGCTGTTTAAATAATTGTTGTTTTACTCCTAAATTAATACCAATTCCTCTACGAAAGGGTTTGTTTGTTTTTAAAAGTCTTGATATTCTCCTGATCACAAGAAGGGCATCCAGGCAGAGAAAAAGTTTGACAAAAAGAATTAAAAAAACAGCAGGGTGCTTTCCTTTTTCTCTTCTCTTTTGTTTTCAAATGCAACCTCTGTGTCTAGACATGGAAATAAACACACAGTTGTTCAGTGTAATTGTATCTATTGTTTAGGGGGCTGAATCAGGCTGGTGGGGAGGACTCACTAATGAAGAGGTTAACACTATTTTTTCCTTCCCACTCAGCACCCATTGGAACAAGTACAGCTTTGGAAACGTAAAATAATGTTTTCGATGTCTTATTAAGCCCATCATTTGATTTCCTTTTTTGGTAGTCCTGGTGATGGTGGGTGCAGATATTGGGGAAGCCAGTGGCTCAGGAGACATTCTGGAAATAAAATGCTACAAGAACAAGTGATCAGACTTCACTGATGCATGTCTCAACACACTGCTTCCTGGCTACAGACAATCTTAACTTCAGTTTTCTAAGCCCCAGTTTCCTTATCTGAAAAGTAGGAGGGGATAATAATAGTACCCAACTAATTGTTTAGCTGATTAAATGAGATAATACACGTGAAGCACTCGGTATGGGGTTGGCACCTAATTAAGTACTCTGTAATGTTTGTTATTATTATCATTATTCAGTGGTCTTAACTGGGCAGGGGTTATTGCAGTGACTGCTTTAGGAGGAAGACTAAGTTGCCAGGCTGGATGCTCAATCCTAAAATCCTAATACCACTGCCTACTAATTTCATCAGTGTAGCCTCAGCCTGTTTGGGCTTCGAAGGGCTTTGTAGCTCCAGGTGTTGCCAATTAAAAGGCAAAGGCCTGAGGACATGTTCACCTCCTCTGCTGCCTTAGAGAGCAGAGCCCTGGGAGGGACAAAAATGCAGGCAGGAGAGCTCCAGCTCTAGAAGGATGGTAAGGGAGTGTCTGTAGCATCAAAATATCTGGGTTTAAATCTCACCTCCTGGGAATGAGTGGTGTGAGTTTCATTACTGTTTATATTTTTTACTGGAGTATAGTTGATTTACAATGTTGTGTTAATTTCTTCTGCACAGCACAGTGACTCAGATATATATATATATATATATATATATATATATATGAAGCTAGTGGCTCAGGAGACAGTCATGGCCATATGTGTGTGTGTGTGTGTGTGTGTGTGTATGTTTTCATATTCTTTTCCATATGGTTTATCCCAGGACATTGAATATAGTTCCCTGTGCTATGCAGTAGGACCTTGTTTATCCGTTCTATGTATAATAGTTTGCATCTGCTAATCCCAAACTCCCAGTCCTTCCCTCCCCGACACCCCCTCCCTCTTGGCAACCACAAGTCTGTTCTCTATGTCTGTGAGTCTGTTTCTGCTTCGTAGATAGGTTCATTAGTGTCATATTTTAGATTCCACATATAAGTGATATCATATGGCACTTGTCTTTCTCTTTCTGACTTACTTAACTTAGTATGATAATCTCTACTTGCATCCATGTTGCTGCAAATGGCATTACTTTGTTCTTTTTTATGGCTGAGTAGTATTCTATTGTATATATGTACCACATCTTCTTTATCCATTCATCTGTCGATGGACATTTAGGTTGTTTCCATGTGTTGGCTATTGCAAATAGTGCTGCTATGAACATAGGGGTGCATGTATCTTTTTGAATTATAGTTTTGTCTGGATAAATGCCCAAGATTATATATATCCTGGGATTGCTGGGTCATATGGTAACTCTAGTTTTCTGAGGAACCTCCATACTGCTCTCCATAGTGGCTGCACCAACTTACATTCCCACCAACAGTGTAGGAGGGTTCCCTTCTCTCCACATCCTCTCCAGCATTTATTATTTGTAGACTTTAAAAAAAAAAAGATTTATATATTTATTTATTTTTGGCTGCGTTGGGTCTTTGTTGCTGCATGCGGGCTTTCTCTAGTTGCAGCAAGCAGGCTTCAGCTTCAGCGGGCTTTGTTGTGGTGCGCGTGCTTCTCATTACGGTTGCGGGGCACAGGCTCTAGGCGTGCAGGCTTCAGTAGTTGTGGCACGTGGGCTCAGTAGCTGTGGCTTGCAGGCTCTAGAGCACAGGCTCAGTAGTTGTGGTGCATGGGCTTAGTTGCTCCACAGCATGTGGGATCTTCCTGGACCAAGGCTCAAACCCATGTCCCCTGCATTGGCAGGTGGTTTCTTCTTTTTTTTTTTTTTTTTTTTTTGTGGTAGGCGGGCCTCTCACTGTTGTGGCCTCTCCCGTTGTGGAGCACAGGCTCTGTATACGCAGGTTCAGCGGCCATGGCTCACGGGCCCAGCTGCTTCACGGCATGTGGGATCTTCCCGGACCGGGGCACGAACCCGTGTCCCCTGCATCGGCAGGCGGACTCTCAACCACTGCGCCACCAGGGAAGCCCATGGCGTGTGCTTTTGAGTTTCACTGTAGTCCTTCTCAACATAGACAGTCTCTCACATTTTCTCATTTTAAATTTATATGTTTATCTTCCCATGTAGGTCTTTAATCTGTCTGGAGCTCACTTTTGTGCGTGGTGTTAGGTGGGGATCCGGTTTTTTTTCTCTAAAACGTGAGCCTTTTTTTTCAGGACCTTTCACTAAACAACTGCTCTTTTCCTATTGCTTTGTGGTGCCAGAAGGTACCATGTTTGTCCTGTGCCTTCTTGAGATTAGACAAACCAGAAGAAGGCAGAACCTAGTGGGGGACAGAGGGGAGAGATGCCGCTGTTTGGACTCCAGGTATTTCTACATCCAGAAACCCTAACCCTGCCTTGTTTTTGCTTTACTTTTTGTCATTTGCAACTGAAGTGACTATTACAACCATGATGCCTTAATCTAGCTTCTATCTAGGAGAGCATACCCTCTTGACTAAGGCTGCCTGGGTTCCAATCCCAGCTCCACTACTAAGTGGCTGTGTGACTTTTTTTTTTTTTAATCTTTTCTGACTACACGTTAATTCAACACAAAACAATCTCTTCCAGACTTTACTGAGGTGGCTGACCACGTACGTCCACGACCAAATCTGCCTCTAAACTGGAATTTAGTTGCTGACCCAGCCCCGGCCTCGGCTTTCTTGTCGGCACCAGAGGGCGCAGCGCTTCATCTGTAGGTGACTCTGTCGCCTTCCCCTCTTGTGAGTCTTGCAGGTCGCTCTCCCTCCAGACCTTTGGGCCGTGGCCTGCCAGTCTCAGGACAACTGTGGCGCAGGTTAGCAGGCACGATCTCAGGGGGCAGTTGGAGGTAATCCCGGAGATAATGGGTACCCTCGTTGGTTAGGTACCAGTAGAAATGTCTCCAGGCAAACTGTTCCTTTATGTACCCTTATGATTTGAGAGACTGCATGGCCTTCATGACGTGAAGATTGGGCACATTCTTGTCTGCCAGCTCGGGGTGCTTAGGCATGTGGTTGTCCTTCTTGGCTACCATCACTCCCTCCTTAAAAAGGAGTTCATAAATGGCAATCCGGTTCCTCTTGGGCATCAACGTTTCGCGACAGCTGCTGTGTCCGGGGTCGGAGCTGGAAAGGAAGGGGTATCGGTTGTGTGACTTTGTTACAAGTTACAGGATCTTTCTGGGCATCAGTTTCTCCATCTGATAAAATCAGGGTAGTAACAGTACTTAATTCATAGGATTATGGTGAGGATTAGATGAAATAATACTTTAAAGCAGAACAGCGCCTGGAATGTAATAAATAATAAATGTTATTCACTTGCATAATCCTATGTTCCCAATTAGCTGTGAGTAAATCGTGTATGATTTTGATCTATCTGGTTATATTCTAATTACACCTGAGAGGCCATTTAGGAAGTCATTTAGAAAATTAATTTTGGGGGCATACAAATAAATTACCTCCTAATGGATCTATTTGAAAAGTCCTTTTCAGGAATTCCCTGGTGATCTAGTGGTTAAGGTTCCGCACTTCCGCTGCAGGGGGCGTGGGTGTGATTCCTGGTTGGGGTTCGGGGTGGGGGAACTGGGATCCCGCATGCTACACCAAGCGAGGCCAAAAAAATGAAAGTCCTTTTCCTGCACTGCCTTCTTGGGAACTGTGACAGTCGCCGTCACTAGGTGGCGCCTGAGTGGATTACGGGAGCGTGAAACAGTGGGCCTTAAAGCAGCAGTCCCCAGTTTTTTGGCACCAGAGACAGGTTTCGTGGAAGACAGTTTTTCCACAGTCCCGGGTGTGTGTGGGGGATGGTTCCGACGGTGATACGAGCGATGGTTCAGGCAGTAAGACCGATGGGGAGCAGCGGGGAGCGGCAGATGAAGCTTTGCTCGCTCCCCCCGCCTCTTACCTCCTGCTGTGTGGCCGGGTTCCTAACAGGTACCGGTCCGCGGCCCGGGGGTTGAGGACCCCTGCCTTAAAGAGCATCTGAGCCAGGGTCAGCTCACCATGTGCCAGAGGGATTCATAGGTGAGGTTAATTTGGCCTGCAAGGAATTCACAAAACGTTTTAAAGTGCATCTGCTAATATTCAAAAATCAGGAGATTCCATATAAAAACCCGACTTCCAGTGCCTGGATACATAGGAAAGCCTGACAACCTCGGACCTGCAGCGATGCTTCCTTGAGGGTGGGTGGGCTCTTCCAGTCCAGCACAGCCCCATTTGTTCCTGTCATTTGTCTCTCCCTGGCTCCTCTAGGCATTTGAGTTTCTAACCCCTACTTATCCCAATCCTTCCCTTTGCATATTGGAGGCTGAGGTCCTACAGAGAAGGGAAGGGCTAGAACTGGAATCTTACCCGACAGAGCAGGGCTCTTTTTTTTTTTTTTTCTGGCTGTCTCTCAAGGCTTGTGTGATCTTAGTTCCCTAACCAGGGCTTGAACCCGGGCCCATCAGTGAAAGCATGGAGTCTTAACCACTGGACCACCAGGGAAGTCCCCAGGGCTCTTTTTTATACCCATGTTGTTTCTTTTACACTTGGTTGTTTTCAGAGACTGACTGAAGCTAAAAAGTGGGTAAGACATTGTGGAAGAACTGAAATTTGGGAATTTAGGGGCACCAGTTAGATGATTAAAATAACGTGTGTGGGGACTTCCCTGGTGGCGCAGTGGTTAAGAATCCGCCTGCCAATGCAGGGGACACGGGTTCGAGCCCTGGTTTAGGAAGATCCCACACGCGGTGGAGCAACTAAGCCCGTGTGCCACAACTACTGAGCCTGTGCTCTAGAGCCCAGGAGCCACAACTACTGAAGCCCACGCACCTAGAGCCCATGCTCTGCAACAAGAGAAGCCACCGCGATGAGAAACCCACGCACCACAATGAAGAAGAGTAGCCCTGGCTCACCGCATCTAGAGAAAGCCCGCATATAGCAGCGAAGACCCAATGCAGCCAAAATCAATTAATAAATCAATTAATTAAAAAAATAAGATGTGGGAAAAAGTAGAGGTCAGTAGGATTCTTTTTCTTTTCTTTGTGCAAAACAACTTCATTGGTTTTGGGGGAAATAATATATGTTTAGTGCAAAACATTCAAACAATACAGAAAGATACAAAGAAGAGGGTAAACATTTCCCCAAATTCCACTTTCCATTTATAACTCCCATTCATTTTGGTGTCTATGCTTCCAGCCCTCTCTCTGTGTATTTATAGATACACTTAATATAGGCACTGTCAGGGCCAAGGAGTATCTGGGAGTATGGGGCCTTAAAGTTCCCACACCATCTTCATCAGCTTCCCTCCAAGTAATTCTTTGATATGGCCCATTGGGAGTTTTTTCAATTATATTAAAGTGGTATAAAAATGAAATGTCAAAACTTTATGCTCACCCCCAACTCTCTTCCAATCAGATTGCTATCCAGCCCACCTATATAGAAATTCTATATAGAAATTCTGGAGCTGCCAGTGCATGTTTCAAATTTTCCTAAATGAGAACATACAAGTTGTTTTGTAAACTGATTTTTCCACCAATAGAATTCCTAGAATATCTGTCCCTAGTTTATAAATACAGACTTTAGAAATGAATAAATAAATCTCACCTTCAAGAACACCCTCAGCGGACTTCCCTGGTGGTGCAGTGGTTAAGAATCCGCCTGCCAATGCAGGATACACGGGTTCAAGCCCCGGTCCAGGAAGATCCCACATGCTGCAGAGCAACTAAGCCCGTGTGCCACAACTACTGAGCCTGTGCTCTAGAGCCTGCAAGCCACAACTACTGAGCCCACGTGCCACAACTACTGAAGCCCGTGCGCCTAGAGCCCGTGCTCCACAACAAGAGAAGCCACCACAGTGAGAAGCCCGCGCACCGCAACGAAGAGTAGCCCCCGTTCGCTGCAACTAGAGAAAGCCCGCGAGCAGCAATGAAGATGCAATGCAGACAAAAATAAAAATAAAATAAATTAATTAATTAAAAAAAGAAGAACACCCTCAGCGTCGTCAGGCCAAGCCAGTCATTTAATCAGACTGCTCCATCTGACTGATGACTGGAAAGATGGGGAACAGCTAATCAGAACCCAGCGTGCACATTCTAAAGTCTGTATGATTGCTCACAGTAGGCACTAATAGGAACAATCTTTTTTTTTAACATCTTTATTGGAGTATATTTGCTTTACAATGGTGTGTTAGTTTCTGCTGTATAACAAAGTGAATCAGCTATTCATATACATATATCCCCATATCTCCTCCCTCCCACCCTCCCTATCCCACCCCTATAGGTGGTCACAGAGCACCAAGCTGATCTCCCTGTGCCATGCTGCTGCTTCCCACTAGCTATCTACTTTACATTTGGTAGTGTATATATGTCCATGCCACTCTCTCACTTCATCCCAGCTTACCCTTCCCCCACCCCGTGTCCTCAAGTCCATTCTCTACATCTGCATCTTTATTCCTGTTCTGCCCCTAGGTTCTTCAGAACCACTTTTTTTTTTTTGATGACCATATTAGTCAGGTTTTTGCTGTAATAATATTACATAGTAATCAGCTCCCAAATGTCAGTGATTTATAACTACAAATGTTTATTTTTCTCTTGCTGGTCTGCACACAGCATGTGGGTGGCCAGGCTTCCCCTGACCTTAGATTTGGGTCTGCTCCACGTGTTTCTCATTCCAGGACCCAGGCTGAAGGGGCAATGGCTATGCAGGGCATTCTCTCCTCATAACACATGTGCAGGAGGTCAAGCCAAATTTCACAAATTCATGTAGAGCCTCTGGTCAGACATGACGTTTGTTACATTCACCCATATTCTCTAGACCAAACCCAAAGTGAGTGAGTTAGAGAAGTGTGCTCCATCTGTAGTAAGCAATGGCGAGGATGGGGAGGGAAGAAAGAGTCATGAACAAAAATATTATCTACCACAGGGACCAACCAGGATGGGAGACAAAATGAAATTTAGACTAAGACCTATTGTTAAGCCTTATAAATGCAGTTTGAACCCACACGGCTTGAGAACCGCAACTGCTTCATCTAGTGTGTCCCTTAATCAAAGAACCTTTGTCCTCAAAGACTCTTACTGAAGGCTCCTCTCTGATCATACTCACTCTGCCTTTATATTTTATATGCTTTATGCTTCTGTATAGTATATGCTTTTTATGCTATTTAAAGTTATGAAGACCTCACCTGGGTCTTTAAAAAAAAGGAAAAGGTTAAACTGCCCTATCAATTTTTGATTGCTGAGAGAACTATTTTGTCCTTTCCCTGCCAACGTTACGCCAATCAGCAAAAATAAATTCTCCTGTGAGTAAAAACAAGGAGTATTGCTGCCAGGCAACAAATGAGAGAGCACTATTTTTATGTTTTTTGGAAGGTGTAGCATCTTGCTCCGCTGTTTCCATGGAGAATCCCAATTGTCAAGTTTAATCAAATGCTGGAAAATTGAAATTTATGCAAAGAGACTAGCTTAGTAAGCAATTACCTTTGCTAAGTGACAACGAGGAGAAATATTTCGATGAAACCTCTTACCATAAATCAAGCATTATCCCTTGGTATCAGTTGACTCAAATTAACACTTGCATGTGTGTCAACTGCTTTTCTAAAGCTATTGCAATAATATTTCAACAAAATCACAAATTGCATGCACACCACTTCCAGTATAAATCACCATGGATGTTTGGAGCGCATATGAACTACATCAGAATACAGTAAGGAATATATAAAGAATGGTTGTAAACAGGGAATTCCCTGGCAGTCCAGCGGTTAGGACTTGGCACTTTCACTGCCATAGGCCCAGGTTGAATCCCTGGTCGGGGAACTAAGATCCCGCAAGCTGCGCGGTATGGCCAAAAAATAAAAAAAGAATGGCTGTAAACAAAGGTGTCTCTTTTGTTAGCATGGTAATGTATCAGTTTCTAAAGTTCTTCCCAATAAATTAATAAGAGAAAATACTCAATGTAATTCAGAAGAAGTAAAGGAAATGGAGGGAGGGTGGAGTTCAGAGACCAGTCCTATCAGATATTAAAACATACAGCCTGTCCGGCAGTGATGACCTTCCCATGAGAACTTGCCTCTTGCAAAGGATTTCCTTCATCCCTCTCCAGAAGAGAAGATGAAACACAAGAAGAAGTGCCTGGTGCAGAGCCCCAGTTCTTATTTCATGGATGTGAAATGCCCGGGATGCTATAAAATCACCACTGTCTTTAGCCATGCACAAACAGTAGCTTTGTGTGTTGGCTGCTCTACTGTCCTCTGCCAGCCTACAGGAGGAAAAGCAAGGCTTACAGAAGGTTGCTCCTTCAGACAGAAGCAGCACTAAAATCACCCTGAATCAAGATGAATGGGAAACCATCCCAATAAACACATTTTGGATACAAAAAAAAATTTTATTAAAACATGCAGGATAACCAAACGTAAAATAGATAGCTAGTGGGAAGCAGCCGCATAGCACAGGGAGATCAGCTCAGTGCTTTGTGACCACCTAGAGGGGTGGGATAGGGAGGGTAGGAGGGAGGGTGATGCAAGAGGGAAAAGATATGGGAACATATGTGTATGTATAACTGATTCACTTTGTTATAAAGCA